>NC_060144.1:452233660-453619910 GCF_021461385.2 Schistocerca piceifrons | reverse complement strand
ACACGCAAGAAATTTCGAAAAGTTTAATTTTATTAATCTTACAAAGTTTTTCGAGTCTAACACAGTGAAGTAGTGAATTTAAAAAGAAAGGACCAAAAATTACAGCTAAATTGTGAAAAAAAGATAGATGGTGCAGTAACTTTTGTTTTGATACAAATAATGTTGAATGTGTACGTCAGTGAAGTGCCGCATGGAAAAAGTATTTCACGAGGGGGTTGCAGGAATTAAAATAAACGTTGCTTTCGTAGTATTGTGGCCAGAGTAGCAGTTTTAGTTGTCAGAGTTTCAAGGTTCCATTCCCGGTGAATCCATAAGTAGCTCCTTTCCCTTTTTTCGATCATGGGCATGCAACCCCTTGTAGTGGAGGAAAGACGAAGGTGTTGCGGCAAATCACACTAAACGTTAGAGGACATCTTCTTACTCTGTAGAGAAAATTTGCCACGATGGACTTCACAAGTTTGAAGAGTGCGTACTTAAATTTACTATGATGGAAGTGCGAGAGACGACATTCTCTTAAACTATCGAATAATGAAGTAGCTATACAAATCATTTCAATCTGAAAACGAACAGCCGGCCGGGGTGGCCGAGCGGCTCTAGGAGCTACAGTCTGGAACCGCGCGACCGCTACGGTCGCAGGTTTGAATCCTGCCTCGGGCATGGATGTGTGTGATGTCATTAGGTTAGTTAGGTTTAAGTAATTCTAAGTTCTAGGGGACTAATGACCTCAGAAGTTAAGTCCCATAGTGCTCAGAGTCATTTGAACCATTTTTTGAAAACGAACAGTGCGTCTGTTTAACAACCGCGGCTTCTTTCACAAAACGACGTTAGTCGTGTATCATTACCTCACTACTAATGATGACTAGGGTAAAAATACACATAGCCAGCTAAATAATGATGATGATAGCACGCTCAGAAGAGTCGCGGCGGCACACCGCCGTAAATCAAGGTGTGAGGCATGCTTCTTGGAATGGGTACAACGCCCGCTGTGCGACAAACGCGTCTTTCTGCGTATCTGCGCAGCAAATCTGGACCCTCCGGAATCGTGATTCAGCGAAACCGACAGCCGGGCCGCACTGTGTCACTCAACGAGGCGACTCTCCAGCTTAGGAGACAGCACTGGTCTTCACAGTCTCTTTGTGGATCAAGTCTACCGAATACCGCCCCCAAGTTAATTACGCTCTAATCTCAGTTCTTGAGTGGGTGTAACCAGTCTTAAAGCACCGTATGTTTTCACATATTGTGTTACGAATTGTGTTGAACATGAATTGTGTTATATCAAAGAGAAGGAGATAAATCTCAGTTTTATGGAATGTCATCTTCCGAGAACTCTAGGCTATCGAATTACTGGAAGCACTAAAGAGTACGGCTACAGCCCGAATAACAGTTCAAGGTTTGTTCTCTTGAGTCTATATCTAAATCTCCATTTACATGACACGTTTCACTAGCAGTCGTTCTCTGCATGTCTTAATATTTCCTGATACTCTCTTTCCAGTTGCATTCACATATTAAGTCAGAATTTTTTTCTCATTTTTGTCGATACATTTTTGATGAAATATTACATGTGTAAAGGGTAGCTTAACAGTATACTTAGTTCCCCGAACAACTACATAATATTTTGGTTTGGGCTGACCATTTTCTTGCCTTATACCAAACTGAAGCCATTTCCTAACATTCAAGCTGCACTTAGTAATAGGTCTCGCTTTGAAGGTATGGTATCTACACTTTCTCAGATGCACGAGTAATCTTACGTAATCGTTCTGTTGTGTATCAATTTGTGACCTTAGTACTTTTTTAATCTGATGTACTGAATCCAGACGATTATCACTAGTTGTGGAATCGACTACAATGGAACTTTCTGAATTATTCACGTTGTTGGACTTGTGTTCCAGACACCGTATTACTTCTTAGCTAGTGGTATGCCTATCTGTAAGAGCTTTATTTTTCCGAATGCATTCCAAGCTTACCTACATGTATCATAAATCTTAATGAAAAGTTCTTAGCTAGTCGTGTGCCTATCTGTTATAATTTTATTTTTCCGAATGCATTCCTTGCTTAACTACATGTATCATAAATCTTAATGAAAAGTTCAAAGATACTTGATTAAATATTCGACAAGGAACTCGATTCGTTCGACGATTAAGAACTATCCTACAGAATAAGCCAGATACAAAATGCTGTTGGAATGTAGCATATTTTCTCACTTGCGAAGTAAAGAAGTTTTTCCATCAAACTCATTCGTCGATACAGCGAGATACTCCCTGACGAGTAAGTCTACGACTGTTGTAGAACTGAATATTTTTCGTTTACAGAAATATATTGACTAGATATGGTTTTTACTACGTGTAATATAAATGTTCGCCTAACGGCATAAAAACTACCCATTTTTCTTTCAAATCCGTGGAAATGACTTTCAGTCGCAAGTGAGTGGTTTTGTTTCCGTTGTTGTTGTTGTTGTGGTCTTCAGTCCTGAGACTGGTTTGATGCAGCTCTCCATGCTACTCTATCCTGTGCAAGCTTCTTCATCTCCCAGTGTCCGCAGATCGTGGTCGTGCGGTAGCGTTCTCGCTTCCCGCGCCCGGGTTCGATTCCCGGCGGGGTCAGGGATTTTCTCTGCCTCGTGATGACTGGGTGTTGTGTGATGTGCTTAGGTTAGTTAAGTTTAAGTAGTTCTAAGTTCTAGGGGACTGATGACCATAGATGTTAAGTCCCATAGCGCTCAGAGCCATTTGAACCATTCACCTCCCAGTACCTACAGCGGCCTACATCCTTCTGAATCTGCTTAGTGTATTCATCTCTTGGTCTCTCTCTACGATTTTTACCATCCACGCTGCCCTCAAATACTAAATTGGTGATCCCTTGATGCCTCAGAACATGTCCTACCAAACGATCCCTTCTTCTGGTCAAGTTGGGCCACAAACTCCTCTTCTCCTCAATTCTATTCAGTACCTCCTCATTAGTTATGTGATCTACCCATCTAATCTTCAGCATTCTTCTGTAGCACTACATTTCGAAAGCTTTTATTCTCTTCTTGTCCAAACTATTTATCGTCCATGTTTCACTTCCATACATGGCTACACTCCATACAAATACTTTCAGAAACGACTTCCTGACATTTAAATCTATACTCGATGTTAACAAATTTCTCTTCTTCAGAAACGCTTTTCTTGCCATTGCCAGTATACATTTTACATCCTCTCTACTTCGACCATCATCAGTTATTTTGCCCCCCAAATAGCAAAACTCCTTTACTACTTTAAGTGTCTGATTTCCTAATCTAGTTCCCTCAGCATCACCCGACTTAAATCGACTATATTCCATTATACTCGTTTTGCTTTTGTTGATGTTCATCTTATATCCTCCTTTCAAAACACTGTCCATTCCGTTCAACTGCTCTTCCAAGTCCTTTGCTGTCTCTGACAGAATTACCATGTCATCGGCGAACCTCAAAGTTTTTATTTCTTCTCCGTGGATTTTAATACCTACTCCGAACTTTTCTTTTGTTTCCTTTACTGCTTGCTCAATATACAGATTGAATAACATCGGGGAGAGGCTACAACCCTGTCTCACTCCCTTCCCAACCACAGCTTCCCTTTCATGTCCCTCGACTCTTATAACTGCCATCTGGTTTCTGTACAAATTGTAATTAGCCTTTTGCTCCCTGTATTTTACTCCTGCCACCTTCAGAATTTGAAAGAGAGTATTCCACTCAAGATTGTCAAAAGCTTTCTCTAAGTCTACAAATGCTAGAAATGTAGGTTTGCCTTTCCTTAATCTAGCTTCTAAGATAAGTCGTAGGGACAGTATTACCTCACGTGTTCCAACATTTCTACGTCAGTATTTTGCACCTGTGACTTATTAAACTGATGGTTCAGTAATTTTCACATCTGTCAACACCAGCTTTCTTTGGGATTGGAGTTATTATATTCTTCTTGAAGTCTGAGGCAATTTCGCCTATCTCATATATCTTGCTCACCAGATGGTAGAGTTTTGTCAGGACTGGCTATCCCAAGGCTGTCAGTAGTTCTGATGGAATGTTGTCCACTCCCGGAACCCTGTTTCCACTCAGGTCTTTCAGTGCTCTGTTAAACTCTTCACACAGTATCGTATCTCCCATTTCATCTTCATCTACATCCTCTTCCATTTCCATAATATTGTCCTCAAGTACATCGCCCTTGTATAGACCCTCTATATACTCCTTCCACCTTTTTGCTTTTCCTTCTTTGCTTAGAACTGGATTTCCATCTGAGCTCTTGATATTCATGGAAGTGGTTCTCCTTTCTCCAAAGGTCTCTTTAATTTTCCTGTAGGCAGTATCTATCTTACTCCTAGTGATACATGCTTCTACATCCTTACATTTGTCCTCTAGCCATCCCTGTTTAGCCATTTTGGACTTCCTGTCGATCTCATTTTTGAGATGTTTGTATTCCTTTTTGCCTGCTTCATTTACTGCATTTTTATATTTTCTCCTTTCATCAATTAAATTCGATATTTCTTCTGTTACCCAAGGATTTCTACTAGCCCTCGTCTTTTTACCTACCTGATCCTCTGCTGCCTTCACTATTTCATCCCTCAAAGCTACCCACTCTTCTTCTACTGTATTTCTTTCCCCCATTCCTGTCAATTGTTCCCTTATGCTCTCCCTGAAACTCTGCACAACCTCTGGTTTAGTCAGTTTATCCAGGTCCCATCTCCTTAAATTCCCACCTTTTTGCAGTTTCTTCAGTTTTAATCTACAGTTCATAACCAATAGATTGTGGTCAGAGTTCACATCTGCCCCTGGAAATGTCTTACAATTTAAAACCTGGTTCCTAAATCTCTGTCTTACCATTATATAATCTGTCTGAAACCTTTTAGTATCTCCAGGGTTCTTCCATGTATACAACCTTCTTTCATGATTCTTGAACCAAGTGTTAGCTATGATTAAGTTATGCTCTGTGCAAAATTCTACCAGGCGGCTTCCTCCTTCATTTCTTAGCCCCAATCCATATTCACCTACTATGTTTCCTTCTCTCCCTTTTCCTACTATCGAATTCCAGTCACCCATGACTATTAAATTTTCGTCTCCCTTCACTATCTGAATAATTTCTTTTATCTCTTCATACATTTCATCAATTTCTTCATCATCTGCAGAGTTGGCATATAAATTTGCACACCTGTAGTTGGCGTGGGTTTCGTGTTTATCTTGGCCACAATAATGCGTTCACTATGCTGTTTGTAGTAGTTTACCCGCACTCCTATTTTCCTATTCATTATTAAAGCTACTCCTGCATTACCCCTATTTTATTTTGTATTTATAACCCTGTATTCACCTGACCAAAAGTCTTGTTCCTCCTGCCACAGAACTTCGCTAATTCCAACTATATCTAACTTTAACCTATCCATTTCCCTTTTTAAATTTTCTAACCTACCTGCCCGATAAGGGATCTGACATTCCACACTCCGATCCATAGAACGTCAGTTTTCTTTCCCCTATAACGACGTCCTCTTGAGTAGTCCCCGCCCGGAGATCCGAATGGGGGACTATTTTACCTCCGGAATATTTTACCCAAGAGGACACCATCATCATTGAATCATACAGTAAAGCTGCATGCCCTCGGGAAAAGTTACGGCTGTAGTTTCCCCTTGCTTTCAGCCGTTCGCAGTACCAGCACAGCAAGGCCGTTTTGGTTAGTGTTACAAGGCCAGATCGGTCAATCATTCTGACTGTTGCCCCTGCAACTACTGGAAAGGCTGCTGCCCCTCTTCAGGAACCACACGTTTGTCTGGCCTCTCAACAGATACCCCTCCGTTGCGGTTGCACCTACGGTACAGCTATCTGTATGGTTGAGGCACGCAAGCCTCCGTACCAACGACAAAGTCCATGGTTCATGAGGGTTTGTATTCGTTGTCGATTGCAAAAAAATGGTTTATTGCGTTGATGCACGAGGGCGTGTTGAAAAGTAATGCCTCCGAATTTTTTTATGTGAAAACTCTTAAGGATTTTTAAATAAAACAAACTTTATTACCATTCTAAGTGGCCGAGCGGTTCTAGGCGCTTCAGTCCGGAACCGCGCGGCTGCTACGGTCGCGTTTTCGAATCCTGCCTCGGGCATGGATGTGTGTGATGTCCTTAGGTTAGTTAGGTTTAAGTAGTTCTAAGTTCTATGGGACTGATGACCTCAGTTGTTAAGTCCCATAGTGCTCAGAGCCATTTGAACCATTACCATTCTACTTCTTTAGTCTTCCTGTCTACATATTTATTTTTCTACGTAGTCACTCTGGCGACGAACACATTTCTCAGTGAGAGACAAGTTTGTTGCTACCGTAACTGTAGAATGTTTGACTTTGTTGACGGAGCCACAAGCTCACCTCTGCTTGAACCGCTTCATGACTATTAAAGTGAAGACCTCGAAGGCGTTCATCAAGTTCTGAAAACAGATGAAATTCGGATGGACCCGATTGGGGACTGTATGGAGGGTTATCGCTGTCAGTGAACATAAGGCGACGGGTTGTTGCAGATGTAGAGGCGCTCGTATCTGTTCTGGCGTTGTCATGCCGGAGAGAGTGCTCCCCATACGTGGATGAACTCTTCGAATTCGTACTTACAGTTTTCTGAGGGTCTTGTAGTACCTTGCGGAGCTTATGGTGGTGCCTTTAAGCGTGAATTCCAAATGCAGCACCCCTTGAACATCCAACGATTTTCTGTGAAGAGTTCATCATCCTAATTCTGATGAGTCTCGTCGGTTGCCTTACCCGGTGTTCCACTTTGCACTCTACCACACACGGTGAGGTTACCACACAAACAACCCAGTTTCGCAAATTACTCACGTCGGTATCATCAACACCGCACACAGCTTTCATTCTTGTATGGAACTCAATTGCGGGCACTTTTCTGCGGTTAGAAACTCGATTACAGCACATTGTTGCTCACGCACCGACGTAAGTTACATTAACACGCCGCCATGTTATGCGCAACGGTTCAGAGCCCTCTAGTGGCGGAGGGTTGCAACTCACGTCAGCGAGATGGTAATGTCGACCGAGTAACACACATGACATGTAATGCCTCAAACAATAAAAAGTTCAGATGCATTACTTTTCAACACGTCCTCGTACGTATTGCATCTAGTTCCCGATGTAAGAAAGGACGTTTCCTCAAAATCTGATAGTCATAATATTGTGCAATCACGTTACAATCAGTGGGCAGTAATTTTTCAGAACAGAAATCTAGAAACTATTGTAACATTGCCTGTCGTCTGTGGGACAATGTAAAGAAATGTGACTACGACGGGAATCACCAAGTTTTAATTATCGCATCAAAGAAACCGAGCTACGACAGTGAAATTAAAGTATTGATGTTAGTGAATCTCTAATATTCACTCTTCAGTGCGAGATATTCTTCCCAACGACGGATGACTTCATCTCGTCGTCATTCTGGAAATGCTTGCCAGGCATTGGTTTCTACATCTGGCGAAAGACGAAGAATTGATTGGGAGCCATGTCAAGAGAATGTGTGAGTTGAGCAAAATTTGATAGCTCAAAAAAGCATCGTGTGTGACCGTGTCGTCTGTAGAAAGAGCTGAGGCACTGTCGTTGAGCAACCACATTCCCCTTTGCAGATACCCGCTATGCTCAGTCTTGACAGAATCCAGTAACCTCCTCGGACGTTTATGGTAGTATGTATACTATGTGTTCAAGCGCCTGCCCTTTGTGGCCGAGCGGTTCTAGGCGCTACAGTCTGGAACCGCACGACCACTACGGCCGCAGGTTCGAATCCTGCCTCGGGCATGGATGTGTGTGAGGTCCTTAGATTAGTTGGGTTTAAGTAGTTCTAAGCTCTAGGGGACTGATGACCTCAGATGTTAAGTCCCATAGTGCTCAGAGCCTTTACTATGTGTTCAAAAGTATCCGGGCACTCCCCAAAACATACGTTTTTCATATTAGGTGCATTGTGTTGCCGCCTACTGCCAGGTACTCCATATCAGCGACCTCAGTAGTCATTAGATATCGTGAGAGAGCAGAATGGCGCGCCGCGCGGAACTCACGGACTTCGAACGTGGTCAGGTGATTGGGTGTCACTCGTGTCATACGTCTGGGAGCGAGATTTCAACACTCCTAAACACCCCTAGGCCCACTGTTTGCGGTGTGATAGTGAAGTGGAAATGTGAAGGGAGACGTACAGCACAAAAGCGTACAGGCCGACCTCGTCTGTTGACTGACAGAGACCACCGACAGTTGAAGAGGGTTTTAATGTGTAATAGGCAGATATATATCCAGACCAACACACAGGAATACCAAACTGCGTCAGGATCCACTGCAAGTACTATATCAGTTAGGTGGGAGGCGGGAAAACTTGGACTTCATGGTCGATCGGGTGCTCGTAAGCCATACATCACGCCGTTAAATGCCAAACGACGCCTCGCTTGGTGTAAGGAGTGTAAACATTGGACGATTGAACAGTGGAAAAACGTTGTGTGGAGTGACGAATCACGGTACACAATGTGGCGATCCGATGGCAGAGTGTGGGTATGGAGAATGCCCAGTGAACGTCACCTGGCAGCGTCTGTAGTACCAGCAGTAAAATTCTAGGGCAGTGGTGTTATGGTGTGGTCGTGCTTTTCATGGAGGGGGCTTGCACCCCTTGTTGTTTTGCGTGGCTCTATCACAGCAATGGCCGACATTCATGTTTTAAGCGCCTTCTTGCTCCCAACTGCTGAAGAACAATTCGGTGATGCCGACTGCATGTTTCAACACGATCGAGCACCTATTCATAATGCGCGGCCTGTGGCGGAGAGGTACATGACAGTAACATCCCTGTAATGGACTGGCTTGCACAGAGTCCCGACCTGAATCCTACAGAACACCTTTGGGATGTTTTGGAACGCCGACTTCGTGTCAGGCCTCGCCGACCGACATTGATACCTCTCCTCAGTGCAGCACTCCGTTAAGGGTGGGCTGCCATTCCCCAAGAAACCTTCCAGCACCTGATTGAACGTATGCCTAAGACAGTGGAAGCTATGATCAAGGCTATGGGTGGGCCAACACCACATTGAATTGCAGAATTACCGATGGACGGGTCCACGAACTTGTAAGTCATTTTCAGCCAGGTGTCCGGATACTTTTGGTCACACCGGTGACGGTTTACCTCATACCAGCACTTTTATCTATCTTCATCATACCCTGCAAGCCACCTAATGATGTGTGACGGAGGGTAGTTCTGGCACCACTAACTAATCCCTCCCTCCCCTGTTCCATTCGCGAACGGTGTGAGGGAAGAATGATTGTCGGTAAGCCTGTGTAATAGCCCTACCTTCTAGGATTTTTCTCGTCGTGTTCATTTCGCGAGATGTGTTGGGAGCAACTAGTATGTTGTCCGATTCTACCCGAAGAGTGCTCTTTCAAAATTTCAATCTCTCCGTGATGCACAATGCCTCTCTTGTAACGCCTTCCACTGGAGTTTGTTGGGCATCTCTGTCGCGCTCTTGCGTGACGAAACGTGCCGCTCTTTGTCGAATCTTCTCTGCCTCTTCCATTAGTCCTACCTGGAAAGAATCCCAGAATGATGAACAATACTCACGAATCGGTAGAACAAGCGCCTTGTAAGCCACTTCTTTTGTGGATGAGGTATATTTCCTTAAAATTGTTCCTATGAATCTCGGTCTGGCGTCTGCTTTTCCTACTATTTGTTTTATATGATTATTCCACTGAAGGTCGCTCTGAATAGTTACTCCTAGATATTTTACAGAAGGTACTCTATGCATTAATTCGTCAGCAGCAGTGTAGTTGTACAGTAGTGGATTTCTTTTCCCATGTATGCACAGTTTGTTACATTTATTTACATTCAGAGTCAACTGCCGAAGCCCGCACAGTTCACCATTCCTCTATAGGTCACTCTGCGAAGCTCGTCTGCGGGTAGTATTCAATAAGAACTATTTACGCAGCTCCTTACCCCTGCTGTGCAGTCATCAAGCTCGTTTAGTCAAGTAGATATATTATATATTGAAAGCAAAGGTCAGTCCTATACTTTAAAGAGATGCAAATTGCAACAAGAAATGTTCAGGGTGCCCCTATGTAAAGAGGTCTATTTTATTTCTTAAAAAGTTGCAATGTGAAAAGCATCTAAAAATAAAAATCGTGTAAAATACAGAAGGTAAGAAGATGAGTAATAAAGTATAAAGAATGAAACAATTCCCACTGGAATAAAACATTAAAAGTCAAATGACACATACAAGTTTCTATGGTCTACCCTTTATATACAGGGCGTACCCAGTCCATCTAGCCATGTGTATTCTAACGATGTGTGCGTTGTCCCCAATAACAGCATTATTTACTGAAAACCATAATTATTTATACTGAAAAGATATCAAACATTCAGAGGGAATAGTGGCGCAGTGTGGCATTGATTTTTTGATCATAGGGTGGGCTGATGATGGTAACTGAGGCCGGTAATCATTGGACGAATTAAAAGTGCGACTGTAGACTAAAACAAACAAATAATTTTGTTCTGATTGTGTTGATTTAGTCGACAGTATGTCATCTCAGACAGCTTACTCGTGAGGAGAACGCAGAAATGACGCTAAAGATGTGAAGAATGCTTTGCAGTTTTGCGCGAAAGACAAGCGCCGGCGACCCCGTTTCGTCTGACTGCAGAATACCTAGCTCGGTCGCACGAAAGTGGGCTGGCCGTTTAACTTTCTCCCCGAGTACCGGATTGCGGATCGCTCGCTGTCTTTTTTTTTTGTTTCGTTCCTTCCACTCGCACTGGTTGGACGAGTTTCGTTGTGCCGGTCTCCTTCGTTTTTCTGTTCTCCTGACGCAACAGCTGGAATTCAGAGCCTTCGGGTCGACAGAGCCAATGCGGCCGCAAGCTACTCAAACTGTAGAGAAGGCATACCTGTGATGACTCAGATGCGCAGAGCAGAATAAACTTGTCGGCAACGTACTTCGCATCCCATCTCACGCGACTTCGGTAAGGCGTAAGGTTACCCGGAGACGCTCTGCAGATTTTGAATGCCATTAAGCCGCTAATCAGACAGGTCCCATTCAAACGTACTGTGGATATCTCACACTCGTTTCATATACATCTCAACAAATTGGATTCGATATCTGGAAACAAACTGGCAGAAAGCTTTAGAGAGCCAAATTCAAGGACATTGCGACGTGTGTCACAGCTAAGTTGTCACTAATTTGCTGTGGAAGAAAAGGGATAACCACCACTACTTTTTAGGTTTCGTCGCAACAGTATTCCAATAAATTATATTGCGGCAGAATTGCGAAATGGTTTTATAATACGCCAGTATTATTGGAAGTCTCCCCAAAACTTAAAATTTTAATCTCTGACCTACAGAAAATCGGTGATACATACCGTATGTTTCCCGTTTTTTATTGATTTTTCTCTCCCTTATAAGCAAATGTACAACATTTCAATGTATTTTTTATGCACTAGTGGCAACTAAATTACAGAATAATTATCACTTGAAAAACTATACAGAATTAAATAAATTACAACAAAGTTAACCAACTACAACAATCTAAAGTTATGGTGATTCTCGTGTACGACTGTGATGGTGTTATCCTAACGCATTACGCTCCTCCTGCACAGTATTACTGTTCGTTTTTGAAGTATCACCTGTGACCAGCTTTGCAAAAGAAGCGGCGATACTCTCTGCGCAACCCAGCCACCATTTTGCATGACAATGCGCGGGCGCATACAGCGCAAGCTGTGGCTGCTCTGTTCGGTCGATGGGACTGGGAAGTACTGTTCCATCCACCATACTCCCCGGGCTTAAGTCCTTGTGACTTCGATTTGATTCCGAAGATGAAGGAACCACGTCGTGGCATTCGCTTCAGAACTGTTCCAGAGACTCGACAGGCAGTAGACCATTCGTACCATCAACAGAACAGGCTCTGCCAACGGTATACTACGCCTTCCACATCGCTAGCAACGGGTTCTACACAACGCTGGTGAGTACTTTGAAGGATAGTAACAGGGGCAAGCATGTAACACTTTTGTATTGGTTGTGAATAAATAGTTGCCACCATCTAAGTTCCAACCCTCGTATATGACCTGAACTAAAGCAGATAAAACATTAAACACAGACACGCTCCTGGAATGAAACCAGTATTTTGCAGCTTGGTCAAGAGAGCCTAATGGAATAACAAAGCGAATGTCGTGGGAAACTGCCTGCTGATAAGAGTCACAAATTCATTTGTATCGCCAGCTGCGGAATAGTAATGAGACACCTGCCGAAAAGCTGCACGCCTTACGTGTCACGTGCTGGATGACTGTTACGTGCAGCGAGCAAGCAAGTGACCTCTTTTGTGATGAGCGCGTAACACTTTCGATACTTTACTTCACACAACACAACGTAGTACCTATGCTGCGAAAAGGTTACGCAGCCTCAATGAAGTAACGATTATTGTCGGAAGCGATCATAATTCTAACTGCTAACAAAGCCAATGCCACCGAAATAAATAGCCATTCATTGCTAAGTACGATGTTCCAAATAATGGCTCGGAACACTGGGATCATCAGAACATCGTCTATTGTGCACACGTACACACCATTATAAACCATGTAACCGCAGTAGACGCATCAGACGCAAAGTCGTTGGCAGTCAGTTCACTACTGTATTCACCATCACTGTGAGCTACGTCGTTGATGATTGCGTGTAGTATTAGAGCTTGGGTTTTGAGTGCCATCGCATGTAAAAATTGTAGCTCCAATTTAGGCTTTCGGAGTTTTGACCTGCTCCACCTTTATCTAAGCCTTCGCAAGGCTTGTTTTCTTTTTGCTACTTATTGATTAGTTAATTCAGTGTTCTTTTCATATTCAACACTCGATTTACACGCTTTTTTCCATCCTATGTAGGACTGTGTTAATATTTCAATTGTTGTTGTTGTAGTAGTAGTTGTTGTTGTTGTCTTCAAGCCAGAGAATGGTTTGATGCAGCTTTCTGTGCTACTCTACCCTGTGAAAGCCTCTACATGTCTGAATAACTACTGTAACCTACAGCCTTCTGAAACTGCTTAGTGTATTCATCTCTTTACGGTTTCTACCCTCCACGCTTCCATTCAATATTAAGTTGGTGATCCCTTGATAGCCCAGAACGTGTCCTACCAACCGATCACTTCTTCTAGTCAAGTTGTGCCGCAAATTATTCCTCCTCTCACTTGTTCTATTCAGTATCTCCTCATTACCCATCAATTCTTCAGCATTCTTCTGTGCCGGCCGGAGTGGCCGTGCGGTTCTAGGCGCTTCAGTCTGGAGCCGAGCGACCGCTCCGGTCGCAGGTTCGAATCCTGCTCGGGCATCGATGTGTGTGATGTCCTTAGGTTAGTTGGGTTTAATTAGTTCTAAGTTCCAGGTGACTGATGACCTCAGAAGTTAAGTCGCATGGTGTTCAGAGCCATTTGAACCATTCTTCTGTACACAACATTTTGAAAGCTTCTAGTCCCTTCGTGTCTAAACCAGTTATCGTACATGTTTCACTTCCATACATGGGTACACTCCATATAAATACTTTCAGAAAAGACTGCCTGACACTTAAATCTATACTCGATGTTAACAAATTTCCCTTCTTCAGAAACGCTTTTCTTCCCATAGCCAGTCTACATTTGATATCCCCCCTACTTCGACAGTCATCATTTATTTTGCTTACAAAATATCAAAATTCATTTTCATCATTAAGTGTCTCATTTCCTAATCTAATTCCCTCAGCATCACCCGATTTAATTCGACTATGTTCCATTATCCTCGTTTCTCTTTTGTTGATGTTAATCTTATATCCTCCTTTCAAGACACTATCCATTCCGTCCAGCTGCTTTTCCAGATCCTTTGCTGTCTCTGACAGAATTACAATGTCGTCGGCAAACCTCAACGTTTTTGTTTCATCTCCATGGATTTTAATTCCTACTCCAAATTTTTCATTTGTTTTCTTTACTGCTTGCTCAATGTGCAGTAGTTATTCAGACATGAAGGGGCTGCGTCAAACCATTCTCTGGATTGAAGACAACAACAACAACAACAACTACTACTACTACTACAACAACAACAATTGAAATATTAACACAATCCTACATAGGATGGAAAAAAGCATGTAAATCGAGTGGTGAATATGAAAAAAACACTAAATTCATTAATCAATAAGTAGCAAAAAGAAAACGAGTTTTGCGAAGGAGATAGGTTACAATCCTGTCTCACTCCATTCTCAATCACTGCTTCCCTTTCGGGTACCTCGATTCTTATAACTGCCATCTGGTTTCTGTACAAATTGTCAATAGCCGGCCAGTGTGGCCGAGCTGATCTAGGCGCTTCAGTCTGGAACCGCGCGACCGCTACGGTCGCAGGTTCGAATCCTGCCTCGGGCATGGATGTGTGTGATGTCCTTAGGTTGGTTAGCTTTAAGTAGTTCTAAGTCTAGGGGACTGATGACCTCAGATGTTAAGTCCCATAGTGCTCAGAGCCATTTGAACCATTTGAACTCTTAAACCAAGTGTTAGCTATGATTAAGTTATGCTCTGTTTGAATTATATTCTGCGTTTTTAATCACTTGCTCATGTCTTCAGTACACTTCCTACACATTACACTGTATCCAGATACACGTCTCAAAAATATTACTTCACTGACTCCTTTATACTGTTCGTCTCTTACTTTTTAAACGCAGTTCTCACTGATATATAGCAAATCTGGTAATCCTGTTACTTATAGAGTTTCGGTAGGGTGTCTTTGTGAACTTTTACTCTGAATTTTCGTCGTGGAAATAATTAAAAGGATTCGGTTTATTCTCTGTTACTTCGTTTGGCCCGGGTATCATGTATTTTATGTATTTGAAAAACTTAACCTATTCTATGATTTGATTCATTATTTCGGTTTTAACCTTTAGTGATTCAAGTCTTTAGGAAAATGGTCTTTGTCTTAGTACCATAACTATCCATTTTGCACACTTAAGCAATTTTATTCAATAAAAAAATGTCTTTCTGTAAATCTTTCTCGCTTTGGCATTTATAAATAAGTATAATTGTCACATTTGTATAATTGATTGTAGACTGTCTAATCACTCGTAAACAGACTGTGATTATTTTCTTGTTGTATGTATTTAAAAGAGTAGAGAAAATGGACATCCTTGTCTAGCTGCTTGATTCGTTTCTGCTCTGATTTAAAGAAACAGTTTAATTCACCAAACAGTATAATAAATTTATAAGATGCAGTATCTAACAGGAATTCCATTTCAGTCTAACTGTTCTTGTAATTTTCTCAATTGTTTTTTCGTTTATGTAAGAGTAAAAATAAATGTTGTTTAGTAGATTCCAGATTTCCATTTAATCTTCTCAACTTCGAGTGCACTCTCTTTTAAATTGCTATACAAGTTGTTCATTACTATATGTTAACTCATCACGAGGATATTCATTGGAACAAATATATAAGACAACTAATTTACAAAATGTGGTCTAAAGTGATTTTGAGGAAGCTGTGCGTCCAGGAAGGTACTGACTCTGAAGGTAATATTCAACGGAAAAAGTAAAACCAATAGCGATACAGCAACGAAATTTGGCAAACAACTTGGGGACTATACAGCTTTATCATTGCAACAGGAGCTCACATACTGATATTGTTCAAAGCTTGGTAACATTGCATGTAACGAAGCTGAATGCAGAAAGCAATATTAAATACGTTATCTTTAAGACAAGCGCACTTCTCACCTTGGATGCACAACTCGCGTATTACATGGATAGCTTATAGGTGCTTGAGTAGGAAATTAGCAGTCCACGCTATTGTCGTACATTCATTTCTTAGTTTTGTAAGCTAACTACTTTAGGGGAAGATGGCGGACAAGTGTAAGACGCGCACTCTGGGGGTTCCGAACAAACTTAATTATGTATAAAGATAACAACAACAACAATAATAATACTAATAATAATAACAATAATAACGTGTAACTCAATGGCCTGGTGCAAATCTTTCCACTGGACGCCACTTCGCCGACATGTATACCTCTTACCTACCACAGTTATCCGACGGAGGACAGAGAACGAACCGTTGAACTGGGAATCCGAACCACGTACTGTCGCACGTGATTCCTGACATTGTTTAGAGGTGAAATCTAGGTTAAAACGAAGACGGAAAGTTCTATCACGCATCTGTGATTCGATCCCGCGACCTCTCGGATTGCAGGCTCGTGCTTTACTGCTAGACCATCAGACATGTGTCTAGACAGTTCATCTATAGGTTTTGATGAGTGAGGTTTCAAGTATGAAAATATGTGATCACCATATCTTTTGACTGCTTTGGCTTAGAAGCTATTGACATGCGCGGAAAAACGGGCTAACCCTCAAATGTAAAAGCTTAGAGATAAGTGTTGCCATCTGTTGCTGAGTATGGGAACTATCAAAATTCCCTACCCTAATGTGATATTTAATGGTGAGACCAATGTCAATTTTGATAGTTCCCGTATCCCAACAATAGATGACAACAGTTATCTCTAAGTTTTCATATTAGAGGGTTGAATATGTAGATGAACCAATATGACCGAATGCTTAGGACGAAGAAGTTAACTTAGCAAGACCAAAGAAATTGGAAGTTGCTTTTTAATTAACGGAAAACGTGAGTTAAAAGAAGAAACAGAAGAGAATGACACAGGGAAACACTGAAAAACTGCCAGGAAGAAAGAAAGGAGAAATGAAAGAAGACGTAAGTTATTTAATTCTGCAATTCAGTGAACTTTACCAGCAGCCGTAAAGCTTAAGATATTTTATTTTATTTTGAAAGCAACTAGTTTCGGCGATTTATTTTGCCATCTTCAGGTTGCTGTCACGCTTTCGTATGAAGCAGCTGCACAACGATTGGGATTCACGATATCCAGTTTTATGGCGTTATACGATAAGTTCATTGATTCGAAAAGAGCGTATGGGACCTGAAGATGGCAAAATGACTTGCCGAAACCGGTTACTTTCAAAATAAAATAAAATATCTTAAACTGTACGGCTGTTCGTAAAGTTCATTGAACTGAAAAGTACGTACCAGACGATGTCCCCTGGCCGTAATGGACCAACAGAGATTAAGTTATTTCATGTGGTCTACAGTAGGCCAAGTCATTAGAAATGGCTCTGAGCACTATGGGACTTAACATCTAAGGTCATCAGTCCCCTAGAACTTAGACCAACTTAAACCTAACTAACCTAAGGACATTACACACATCCATGTCCGAGGCAGGATTCGAGCCTGCGACCGTAGCGGTCGCGCGATTCCAGCCTGAAGCGCCTAGAACCGCTCGGCCACACCGGCCGGCCAAGCCATTAGAGAATATTTAAATAAAACTTAATATGCTATGTTTAAATCGCACTAAAAAGTATGAAATAATTTCTCCTAGCCTCATCCAGATTCCTAACCCCATTCATGTGGTTCCAAAAATTTGTGATCATGAGTTTTTATTAGCTATGGGAATACTTTTAGGATTTATCACGAAAAACGTGGGGTATACGTGTTATGTAATTGATGCAAGAATAGCTCACCTCCTATTATCTTTTACTTGCACATCAAGGTTTTTGCTATCAATCTTACAAGCATTTTCATAGCTATTAAAAATTCACAATCACAAATTTTCAGATCTATCTGTATGCAGTTAGGAATCTGTATGCGGCTAGGAGAAATTATTTCATAATTCTTAGTCAGACCGAGCGAGGTGGCGCAGTGCTTAGCACACTGGACTCGCATTCGGGAGGACGACGGTTCAATCCCGTCTCCAGCCATCCTGATTTAGGTTTTCCGTGATTTCCTTAAATCGTTTCAGGCAAATGCCGGGATGGTTCCTTTGAAAGGGCACGGCCGATTTCCTTCCCCATCCTTCCCTAACACGAGCTTGCGCTCCGTCTCTAATGACCTCGTTGTCGACGGGACGTTAAACACTAACCTCCTCCTCCTCTTAGTCAGATTTAAAAACATGGCATGTGAAAAATTAATTTTTATTTGAATAAATATTTTCTGGTTTTAGTCTTGTGTGTTGGAATTTTTCTGTCGATTTCAAACATTTTTATGAGATTACAACAGAGAAATGTGGTAAATCTCAGTTTTTTTTCAATTTCTCTTCACAAGAGTCAACTAGTACACTGCTTCTAACTACGATTACCTCACAAAAAAACCTCGAAGTTAAAAAACCAGAGAGAATCGGATTCAGAGAGGGACTTGCAAGCAACCGTTCCTACCATGAAACACTCACAAGTGGATCAGTAAAATGGAGAAATAGCAGTGGTACACGAAGTACCCTCCGCTATACACCAGATGCGAAAACGGGATAATATTACACAGTCATCGAGTTCTGAGTTTTGTTGAAAGTTTCAGGTATCTGAGTCTTCAGGAACTGATAATGGTAAACAAAGTACCCTCCGCCACGCATCAGACAAGAAGGCGAGTTAATATTGCATTTCCATCCAGTTCAGAGCTATGTTGCAAGCTCCAAGTCTGTAAGTCATCGGGAAACTGATAATGTTAAACAAAGCGTCGTCCGCCACACACCAAACAAGAATAAAAATTACGATTGCAGGTGGTACCAATTTGCAGTTCCCGACAATCTGATACTGTTAGTACTGGGTGTATAACGGGATATTTTGTACTTACGTTTTATGTGACTTACCATTAGAGACATTATAATTGTAATTAACTACTGCATAAACTATAAATTATGACTTCCTCTGAGTGAAATGTGGAGTAGAAAGATTTGCTATGGTGTAGTAACAATGTAACATTTTTCCTCCTCTAGGGTTAATATTGCATTGTCATCCAGTTCCGATAACTGTTGAAAAGTTTCAAGTCTCTAGCTCATCGGAAAGCTCGTTTAAAATCAAATGCAAAATTTGTACCGAACAAACAGACAAGAAAACGACCTAATAAAAACATGTTAAAAAGAGGGAAATTGCAGTTGTGTACAAATTACGAGCCGGCCGGAGTGGCCGTGCGGTTCTAGGCGCTACAGTCTGGAACCGAGCGACCGCTACGGTCGCAGGTTCGAATCCTGCATCGGGCATGGATGTGTGTGATGTCCTTAGGTTAGTTAGGTTTAAGTATTTCTAAGTTCTAGGGGACTGATGACCTCCGATGTTAAGTCCCTTAGTGCTCAGAGCCATTTGAACCATTTATACCGAAAATTTAATGTCTCTGACTCATGGGGGAGTTAGGTTAAAATCGATTGCAAAATTTGTACAGAACAGACAAATAAGAAAGCGACCTAATAAAAACGTGTTAAAAATACGAAACGTGCATGGTGTGATAAAATTATTTTTATTCAGTTGCGCATAGACGGACCTAACTTGAAAATTATCAGCTGAGGACAACACGGAAACGGATGTTAAAAATACTAGTAGTAGCAACGTCAGTAAACATGTAGAGATTTCATAACGGGTGTTCACTAATTTGTTAACATACACTTTTGTCATCAAATCGTAACTGTGATCATTAAGGCCGAAGGAAGTGGGAGCATCACACCAGTAATTAGTGGACATTCTACGACGATTTGTTTCCACATAGCCGGCTGACGTTTTTTTGGCAGCTGTGAGTAGCGGGGAGGACGCGACGGAATTAACCGTGACTTCACGCTGTTTCCCTTGTTCTGAGGGAAGGAGGGGTGGAATGATTGCAAGGAGGGAAGGTAGGGGGAGAGGGGTGGGGGTGGGGGGAAGCGACGGGGCGAATGACGCGACAGGCAAACTATAAACAGTAAAGGCTGCGACGCGCAGTGTGTTTGCCACACCGCTAGGCGCAGCGGCGCCAAGCTGGATGTGAGCCACGACCGGCTGCAAGGGCGTTCACCCGCCACAACAGCTGGCAGAGGCGGGGCAGGTGTTAGCGGCCGGCCCGGAAGCCAGAGTTGCGAAAACACCCGACTCAGCGCGGGGACCACCGTGTTGCGGGATAAAGAGGCGGCGGAAAAAAATACGACCAACTACTGTTTAACACGCACCTCGCGAGCTCTCTGCTCGAGCCCTTCGCGATCTACACTACTGGCCATTAAAATTGCTACACCACAAAGATGACGTGCTACAGGCGCGAAATTTAACCGACAGGAAGAAGATGCAGTGATATGCAAATAATTAGCTTTTCATAGCATTCACACAAGGTTGGCGCCGGTGGTGACACCTACAACGTGCTGACATGACGAAAGTTTCCAACCGATTTCTCATACACAAACAGCAGTTGACCGGCGTTGCCTGGTGAAACGTTGTTGTGATGCCTCGTGTAAGGAGGAGAAATGCGTACCATCACGTTTCCGACTTTGATAAAGGTCGGATTGTAGCCTATTGCGATTGCGGTTTATCGTATCGCGACATTGCTGCTCGCGTTGGTCGAGATCCAATGACTGTTAGCAGAATATGGAATCGGTGGGTTCCAGAGGGTAATACGGAACGCTGTGCTGGATCCCAACGGCCTCGTGTCACTAGCAGACGAGATGACAGGCATCTTATCCGCATGGCTGTAACGGATCGTGCAGCCACGTCTCGATCCCTGAGTCAACAGATGGGGATGTTTGCAAGACGACAACCATCTGCACGAACAGTTCGACGACGTTTGCAGCAGCATGGACTATCAGCTCGGAGACCATGGCTGCGGTTACCCTTGACGCTGCATCACAGTCAGGAGCGCTTGCGATGGTGAACTCAACGACGAACCTGGGTGCACGAATGGCAAAACGTAATTTTTTCAGATGAATCCAGGTTGTGTTTACAGCATCATGATGGTCGCATCCGCACATTGGAAGCGTGTATTCGTCATCGCCATACTGGCGTATCACCCGACGTGATGGTATGGGGTGTCATTGGTGACACGTTTCGGTCACGTCTTGTTCGCATTGACGGCACTTTGAACAGTGGACGTTACATTTCAGATGTGTTACGACCCGTGGCTCTACCCTTCATTCGATGCCTGCGAAACCCTACATTTCAGCAGGATAATGCACGACCGCATGTTGCAGGTCCTATACGGGCCTTTCTGGATACAGAAAATGTTCGACTGCTGCTCTCGCCAGCATATTCTCCAGATCTCTCACCAATTGAAAACGTCTGGTCAATGGTCGCCGAGCAACTGGCTCGTCACAATACGCCAGTCACTACCCTTGTTGAACTGTGATATCATGTTGAAGCTGCATGGGCAGCTGTATCTGCACACGCCATCCAAGCTCTGACTCAATGCCCAGGCGTATCAAGGCCGTTATTGCCGCCAGAGGTGGTTGTTCTGGGAACTGATTTCTCAGGATCTATGCACCCAAAATGCGGGAAAATGTAATCACATGTCAGTTGTAGTATAACATATTTGTCCAATGAATACCCGTTTGTCATCTACGTTTCTTCTTGGTGTAGCAATTTTAATGGCCAGTAGTGCACATAAACGAAAACAAACACATTGAAAACCTCTCAGATTGTTGTCGTGTTCGTTCATTTGCGGAAGGTTTTCGATCTGTTCCGCAGTGTTGTTTAATGAACCAGTTACGAGTCTGTGGAGTATTAGGACAACTTTGGATACAGGTTTTCCTTGCATGTAGAAATCAACACGTCGTTCATAATGGAACGAAAACAACAAAAGTAAAGGTACTTACGGGAGTACCCCAAGTGTACATTAACCGGCGTAGCGGAGTGAGTCTCTGGGACTCCAGGGAAGTACGGAGTTGTAGTAACTTTCGCGTTTGTTGATCATGAAGCATACGCCGCTCGTACTGTACCTTCGTATGGCGGGGAGACACGTCACGTGCTCAGGTGACTGCAGTCTGTTATCAAAGCATTGTAAATAACGAACTTAACAGTCCCTGGACACCGCGACGCAGTTAGAGTAATATTTTTAGTTTACTGAATATGTCAACGAATCCAAGAAAAATTAACGCTACAGATCCTAACTTTGAGGTATGTGTACTGTCAATATTTTACAGTTTTTCTATAGAAATAAATGTGTGCTCTTTTCTTACAGTTTAGACTTTATGAAATGTGTGTTCCATTAAAAAGTTCTTATTTGTCAGTTTTTCCTTGAAAACAGATGCAACAGAAATACTATGTCTATTTTTGTAATATTTTTAGTATCAGATTTTTTCGCTTTAGTTTGTTTCTAGCTGGTCGAAAATATAAATGTTTTTTTTCCTTGTACATCTTCGATTACAACAACAAAAAATCATTACAGGACACAATAACTTTTCGGTGTTTTGGAATTCCCACGACTACGCAAGGCATTCAGTGTTAAAATTTCCGATCACGCCGGTGAAGGATTTAAACGGTCTCTACTACACTGGTATCAATAACTTTTATTTATTTATTTATTGGTATTTGAGTATTTCCCATACAGCCATCTACCTAAGTGCTAGACGGTTAAAATTAACCTTTCACTACTTGAGGCAGTGCAGACGGAAGATAATGTTCAGACTGTGCGCTGCAGGATTTTCGTTGTTAGTACTGTTAATGCCGTGACTTGCCGTCAGAAGCCAGTACTGGTACGGCGACGTAGGGTTGAAACGCAAGCATTAGTGTGCGTTACGGGCGCACACAGTCAACTTGGGTGTGGACAAGGTGAGCAGGGCTTTACTCGCAAAGCTCTTTTGTCAAAACAACCGTAACAGTGCTGCTTCTCTTCGCAAGTACCAAGGGATTAAAGGAATTCGCAGATGACATGATTCGGAAGTTCGAATTAAGTGGTGATTTAGGAACTGCTCCTGGGAGGAGTCGACAGCCAATTGCGCCACAAACTATTGAAGACTTACTGTGGAAATGGCTGAGAATGCTTGACAGAATGTGCGACCTTCAAGTAGAGAAAGAGATGTGTCAAGACGTCCCATTGTCCTCCGAAAAGTGCGGCGAACAGTTGCGGAATGGTACAGGGTGACAATTATTGAACTATGTGAAATGAAATCGTGATAACTTCTGAACGGTGTGCGCTAGGTCGTTCAAATTGCACGGTTGGCCATGGGGCATGATGGGAATTAGTAAGCGCTGTACGGTTTGGTTTAGCGACGAAGCCCACTTTCATTTGGATGGGTTCGTCAATAAGGAAAATTGATGCATTTGGGGGACTGAGGGTCCACATTTCGCTCTCGAGAAGTCTCTTCACCCTCAACGGGTGACTGAGTGGTGCGCAATGTCCAGTCACAAAATAATCGGTGGGATAGTCCTTGACGGCACGGTGACAACCGAACGGCACGCGGAGGTTTTGGAAGATGATTTCATCTCCACTATCCAAAGTGATCCTGATTTTGAGAAGATGTGGTTCATGCCAGACGGAGGTCGACCACATCGAAGCAGGAAAGTGATGTCCTGGAGGAGCACTTTGGGGACCACATTCTGGTTCTGAGGTACTCAGAGGCTACTGGCATGGTCTTCGGTTGGCCGTCATATTCTCTGGATCTGAACACATCCTACTCCTTTTTGTGGGGCTATATTAAAGACAAGGCGTACAGCGATAACCCCAAAATCATTGCTGACCTGAAGACAATTCATCAGGTCGTCGACAGCGTCGATGTTTCGACACTTTAGCGGGTCATGCAGAATTTCGCTATTCGTCTGCACCACATCATCGCCAATGATGCCAGGCATATCGAACATGTCATAACCCAAATCCTAATATCTGTAATGTTGTATAAAATGTGTGCACGCCGCAGTTTGTAACTAATTTACATGTTTTTCATATAGTTCAATAGTTGTCACCCTGTATCTCTAG
Source organism: Schistocerca piceifrons (assembly GCF_021461385.2). Lineage (NCBI taxonomy): Eukaryota > Metazoa > Arthropoda > Insecta > Orthoptera > Acrididae > Schistocerca > Schistocerca piceifrons. The sequence goes on along the minus strand of NC_060144.1, from coordinate 453,596,254 downwards.
AGCGGTGCCAAGTTGTCCTCGATGCAGATGGTGGTCACACTGAGGAACGTTTATGACCTAGAACGTAAGCATGGCACACAATTAAAAAGTCACGCACTCATGCGGAATTAAAGTGTGTTCCTTTCAAAGGTTTTTTCGTTATTTCTCTCCTGCGAGTCCTTACAAATGTTTCTAAAACGTTGCATTGTTCTACGATCAATTGTTTTTCATAGAGACACTGTCAAATAGTGAAAGCTTAATTATAACCACATTGTAAAGCATAATGACATACAAATGGTATAGATACAAAGCAAATTGCTTGAAACAAACAGTAATGGTGATTACATAAAACACAGACAGTAGCAACATGAAATAACATGCTGAAATTAACAAAGTTGGTGTACGTGAATAGTTCACATCTCTCCTTGTGCTTCCATTAAAGAGCAGTATGGTTTTTTATGCAGTGAAATGTCTGTGGTTGCCAATAATGTTGGCACAGATGTTGGTAACTGCTACCTCTTGCTCTCAACATTCCTTCCATTCGTCCACCAGCGCAACTGAGAAGTGCTAGATGGTTGTTGGTACATGTGGACAAGCAGCAATATGTCTGTCCAACGCATCCCACACGCGCTCGGTGGAATTTAAGTCGGAGGTACAGGTAAGCCAGTCTATTCGCCGAGTATTCTCTCGTTCCAAGAGCTTCTCCACGTGCAGCCTACGATGCAACAGCGCATTGTCATCCATAACAATGAAGTCAGGGCCGAATGCGCCTCTGAAAAAAATCAAGAACAGTACGGTGTCACAATAGCGTTGACCAGTGAATGTACCGTGTTCAAAGATCTCGACGTCAGCACGCTCTTGCAGCATTATATCACCCCATACCATAACACTTGCACGTCCAAAACGATCATGTTTGACACTGTTCCTGTGTACACTACGTGTTCCCACCTATCGCCATATGAGGGTACTTCCAGTACTGCGGAACATGTCCGTTTTGATGGTCCAGGTGTTAGCGTGTGGGAGGCTTAATGTTGAATGGACGTATTGACCGGCCCGTTCTCCGACTTAAATCCCATTGAGCACATGTGGGATGTTTTGGGGGAACGTACTCACATTGCAGCACGTCCAAATGCACTAACGACCTTCTACCGCGTTGGTGGAGCAATTGACTGCTCTTCCACAAGGACTCCTTACCAACCTTGTGGTCAGAGTGTTAGCACGTTGAAGAGCACATATTTCCGTCCGTGGTGATCATACCTCGACCCACCTTTTGCAATGTCCAGGAGACCATCATAAATCGCAGTGACTTCAGTGTACTTATTGTCTTTGAATAAAAGTTCGTCTCATTGCGTGTTTCTTTCAGTTACCATCAAAACTTCACTGTTATATGTATGATCCGAGTTTCATCGAGCTATGTTACTTGGCAGTGATACCTCACTCGAAAGCCACTTTCCTCTTTAAGTTTTGCTGGCCAATGTACTTTGGCATCCATAACCTCCCACATGTTTCGATAATCTCCAGATAATGAGATATTGTCCTCGTCAACGGTAAACATTGATGACTCATAGAACCACACCTGTGCGTCTTTCTGTACAGATTGCTACCGCGTTTAAAGAAACGCCGCCCAATGACTCAGAATAAAAATTTCGCACATCAATACGGGTGCGCCACGATCGGCGGCGACACAAGTCTCTTCCGTCTAAGATTAACCCCTTAATGCCGAGTGTCGCGACTTCGAAAGTGCTGTACTAATAATTCGAAGGTTACCGGTTTTTTAGCGCCAGTACCGGTAAGTGCTGATTATGCGTAAAGCTTATGACAAGTGCTGCGTCCTACTGAGTTTTCCGGGTACCTCTAAAGAGCCACAATTTTTTATTTTTATATTCCATCTACAAATTTGTTCAGGTATTAAGGGGTTAAAATGAGTCCCTTACACTGGGCTCGGCAATTCTCCCATCTGGCGAGAATCCGGGCAGCCAAATTGGACGCGATGCATGATGTTTCTTAGGAACAATCTTTGATCTATCCCATTGTATGTACTCTAATTAATGTTCTTAAAAACTGTTTGATCGTGTTGCGTATTGCAGTGTTATAAGTCACAAAATTAATTTCTGTGTTCAGATAAAGGAACGCCTCCAGGATGGCGATCGAAATGCGGCAACCTGCTTCAGTGTACACAGTACTGTTCTGTGGTGATTCTGGTGTACCATCAAGACGATACTTTAGCAGAAACCATGCTGTTCTTCTTACCACAGGAAAATTTATCTGCTCATGACCAGTGAGAAACGAGTCTACTGTTCGAGAAACCCTGGCACATTTAACGTCCTAAACAGCAATGCGCATAAAAATACACTACTGCTTCCCACACAAAAGGAATTTATCTCGTCAATGACATTTTTTTTTTTCAAAGAAGCATTCCAATACAACTAATAAATCATTAAACAGATCGCATTTATTATCCACTAGCGTTAAGTTTTGTTTTTAAATTTCTCATACTGGATGCAGCAACTGAAGATCAGCCGAAACTCCTTGATCTTCATTCCTAAAAGACTGAACTGCGCTGAGCAATATTTTTGTAACTTTCTGGCCGCTAAGTGAAGTTTTTTCATAATATATGATGGAACAGCAACTCTTTATCACGTAAGTTTTAAGTCAATCAGTGTATGCAACTTCGCTCTTATTGCCTTCATGTTTCCTCTGTGTGTTGACCAGCCGCTACATGGCACCGTTATCCTCTTCTAGGCCGGTCCTGTGGCCGAGCGGTTCTAGGCGCTTCAGTCCGGAACCGCGCCTGCTACGGTCGTAGGTTCGAATCCTGGCTCGGGCATGGAAGTGTGTGATGTCCTTAGGTTAGTTAGGTTTAAGTAGTTCTAAGTCTAGGGAACTGATGACCTCAGATGTTAAGTCCCATAGTGCTCAGAGCCATCTGAACCATTTTGTCCTCTCCTAGGGTATCACATCAGTCCATGCTGCGCTGTTGGGACGTAGAGGTGGCAGCGCCACCTTCTGTTAGCACCATTGAAGAACACCGTTACGTAATCCGGGTTTTATGCTCTAGAGGTGTACCAGGAGCTGCAGTTCACAGAGGACTTTCAGTAAAATACGGGTGCAATATTTTTTCGCTGCGAAGTGTTTTCCAGTGGACTGAATAGCTCAGAACTGGTTGAATGAACGAGAAGGATGAAGACAGGGCGGGACGTCCAGCTACAACAACAGCTGATGCCAGTATTGAAAAAAATCCATACATTGATTCTGAATAACAGGCGAATGACTATTGATGATGTGGTAAACCGTATGCAGATTAGTCATGATACTGTATATGAAATCATGCGTAATAGGCTCAAGTTTCACACAGTCTGTGCAAGATGGGTTAGAAAACAACTCAACGAACAGCACAAGCGCAACTGTGTGAAAATCTGTCAGAATCTACTGGACCGTCATCCTAACGAAGGTGAAGAGTTTCTGAAACGAATAGTTGTAGGAGAAAATCCACCTATAGAAGCGTTAAGAGGCGGTCGATTCAGATCCGATCGAAAGGCAGAGGAATCGCTGCATATATGGCTTGCTCCACAACCAAAACTTTTCTTTCAGAGGGTATCGGAAATTTTGTGCAACAGTGGACGAAATTCATTGGAAATCAAGGTGAATTAGTTGAAAAATGATATATGAGTCTGGCGACATACCATCTGACTTTCGGAAAAGCATCATCCACACAATTCAGAAGACGGCAAGAGCTGACAAGTGCGAGAATTATCGCACAATCAGCTTAACAGCTCATGCATCGAAGCTGCTTACAAGAATAATATACAGAAGAATGGAAAAGAAAATTGAGAATGCGCCAGGTGACGATCAGTTTGGCTTTAGGAAAAGTAAAGGGACGAGAGAGGCAATTCTGACGTTACGGCTAATAATGGAAGCAAGGCTAAAGAAAAATCAGGACACTTTCATAGGATTTGTCGACCTGGAAAAAGCGTTCGACAATATAAAATGGTGCAAGCTGTTCGAGATTCTGAAAAAAGTAGGGGTAAGCTATAGGGAGAGACGGGTCATATACAATATGTACAACAACCAAGAGGGAATAATAAGAGTGGACGATCAAGAACGAAGTGCATGTATTAAGAAGGGTGTAAGACAAGGCTGTAGTCTTTCGCCCCTACTCTTCAAACTGTACATCGAGGAAGCAATGATGGAAATAAAAGAAAGGTTCAGGAGTGGAATTAAAATACAAGGTGAAAGGATATCAATGATACGATTCGCTGATGACATTGCTATCCTGAGTGAAAGTGAAGAAGAATTAAATGATCTGCTGAACGGAAAGAACAGTCTAATGAGTACACAGTATGGTTTGAGAGTAAATCGGAGAAACACGAAGGTAATGAGAAGTAGTAGAAATGAGAACAGCGAGAAACTTAACATCAGGATTGATGGTCACGAAGTCAATGAAGTTAAGGAATTCTGCTACCTAGGCAGTAAAATAATGAGTACACAGTATGGTTTGAGAGTAAATCGGAGAAACACGAAGGTAATGAGAAGTAGTAGAAATGAGAACAGCGAGAAACTTAACATCAGGATTGATGGTCACGAAGTCAATGAAGTTAAGGAATTCTGCTACCTAGGCAGTAAAATAACCAATGACGGACGGAGCAAGGAGGACATCAAAAGCAGACTCGCTATGGCAAAAAAGGCATTTCTGGCCAAGAGAAGTCTACTAATATCAAATACCGGCCTTAATTTGAGGAAGAAATTTCTGAGGATGTAAGTCTGGAGTACAGCATTGTATGGTAGTGAAACATGGACTGTGGGAAAACCGGAACAGAAGAGAATCGAAGCATTTGAGATGTGGTGCTATAGACGAACGTTGAAAATTAGGTGGACTGGTAAGGTAAGGAATGAGGAGGTTCTACGCAGAATCGGAGAGGAAAGGAATATGTGGAAAACACTGATAAGGAGAAGGGACAGGATGATAGGACATCTGCTAAGACTTGAGGGAATGACTTCCATGGTACTAGAGGGAGCTGTAGAGGGCAAAAACTGTACAGGAAGACAGAGATTGAAATACGTCAAGCAAATAATTGAGGTCGTAGGTTGCAAGTGCTACTCTGAGATGAAGAGGTTAGCACAGGAAAGGAATTTGTGGGCAGGCCGCATCAAACCAGTCAGTAGACTGATGACAAAAACCAATCAAAATTAGGTATCTTGTTATAGTAAAAAAAAGTATAGTATAAAGGGAGGCCGTAATGAGAGTCCAGCTTGCTATTCAACGAACGTCACAGACGCCGTCAAACCTGCTACACCTAAATCAGCTTTACTGCACTCGCCATACCGACGAACAACGATTTCTGAACTAGTGGCACGATGGGGGGCGGAAGGGGGGGGGGAAGGGGAGGTGTTTGAGATTAAGGAGGAATTACACCTGGTTCTTCTTTAGTCAGCCAGTAACACAAAAAGTTCCATTCCATTTACTGGACATCGTCAGTTCCACAGTTATAGGCAGAGTGGCTATTCATGAAAATAAACGATTTGCCGTGTTTTGATATGGGTGCAGGTATGCTGTCGTACGAATGTTGGAACATTGTATCCTATGCGTGTCGCCATAAAAGTTCGTAACTTCCATAACGTTCCGCATATGATGCGTAATTTCCATCACAATTAATTAAAATTTTTTGAGACGTGACACTGATTCGTAACTCTAATTTATTACTCACGTGCGCACTTAGCCTTGGTAACGCATCGGACATCATACCCTGAAGAGCCAAAGAAACTGGTACACCTGCCTGATATCTTGTAGAGAGTCCCGAGCATGCGGAAGTAGCGCAACACGACATCGCATGGACTCGATTTGTGTCTGAAGTAGTGCTGGAGGGAATTGACATCATGAATCCTGCAGGGCTGTACATACATCAGTAAGAATACGAGGGGATTAAGGTCTCTTCCGAATAGCACGTTACAATGCATTCCAGATATGCTCAATAATGTTCATGTCTGGGGAGTTTGGTGGCCAGCGGAAGTGATTAAACTCAGAAGAGTGTTCCTGGGGCCACTCTGTAACAATTCTGGACGTGTGCTCTGTCACATTGTCCTGCTGGAATTGCCCAAGTCCGCTGAAATGCACAGTGGACGTGCATGTATGCAGGTGATCAGACAGAATGCTTACTTGAGAGTCACCTGTCAGGGCCGTATCTAGACGTATCAGGGGTCCCGAATTACTCCATCCGCACACGGTCCACACCACTACAGAGCCTCCACCAAGTTAAACAGTATTCTGCTGACATGCATAGTCCGTGGATTCATGACGTTGTCTCCTTACCCGTACGCGTCAATCCGTCCCATACTATTTGAAACGAGATTCGCGTGACAAGGCAATATGTTTTCAGTCATCAATAGTCCAATGTCGGTGTTGACGTGCCTAGACGAGGCGTAAAGATTTGTATCGTGCAGTCATCAAGGGTACACGAACGGGCTTTCGGCTCAGAAAGCCTATATCGATTATGTTTCGTTGAATGTTTCTCACGCCGACACTTGTTGATGGCCCAGCATTGAAATCTGCAGCAACTTGGGGAAGGGTCGCTCTTAACGTTGAAAATGTTCAAATGTGTGTGAAATCTTATGGGATTTAACTGCTAAGGTCATCAGTCCCTAAGCTTACACACTACTTAACCTAAATTATCCTAAGGACAAACACACACACCCATGCCCGAGGGAGGACTCAAACCTCCGCCGGGACTAGCCGCACAGTCCATGACTGCAGCGCCTTAGACCGCACGGCTAATCCTGCGCGGCTCTTGACGTTGAACGATTTTCTTCAGTCGTCGTTGGTCCCGTTCTTGCAGGATCTTTTTCCGGCCACAGCGATGTCGTAGATTTGATGTTTTACCGGATTCCTGATATTCACGGTACACTCGAGGAATGGTCGTACGGGAAAATCCCCACTTCATCGCTACCTTGGAGACGCTGTGCCCCATCGCTCGTGCGCCGACTATAACACCACGTTCAAACTCACTTAAATCTTGATAACCTGGCACTTTAGCAGTAGCAGTCGATCTAACAACTGCGGTAGAATCTTGTTGGCTTACATAGCCGTTGCTGACCGCAGCGCCGTATTCTGCTTGTTTACGTATCTCTCTATTTGAATACTCATGCCTATACATTCAGGGAGAGCATAAGGGAGCAATTGACAGGAATGGGGGAAATAAATACAGTAGAAGAAGAATGGGTAGCTTTGACGGATGAAGTAGTGAAGGCAGCAGAGGATCAAGTAGGTAAAAAGACGAGGGCTAGTAGAAATCCTTGGGTAGCAGAAGAAATATTGAATTTAATTGATGAAAGGAGAAAATATAAAAATGCAGTAAGTGAAACAGGCTAAAAGGAATACAAACGTCTCAAAAATGAGATCGACAGGAAGTGCAAAATGGCTAAGCAGGGATGGCTAGAGGACAAATGTAAGGATGTAGAGGCCTATCTCACTAGGGGTAAGATAGATACCGCCTACAGGAAAATTAAAGAGACCTTTGGAGATAAGAGAACGACTTGTATGAATATCAAGAGCTCAGATGGAAACCCAGTTCTAAGCAAAGAGGGGAAAGCAGAAAGGTGGAAGAAGTATATAGTGGGTCTATACAAGGGCGATGTACTTGAGGACAATATTATGGAAATGGAAGAGGATGTAGATGAAGATGAAATGGGAGATATGATACTGCGTGAAGAGTCTGACAGAGCACTGAAAGACCTGAGTCGAAAAAAGGCCCCCGGAGTAGACAATATTCCATTGGAACTACTGACGGCCGTGGGAGAGCCAGTCCTGACAAAACTCTACCATCTGGTGAGCAAGATGTATGAGACAGGCGAAATACCCTCAGACTTCAAGAAGAATATAATAATTCCAATCCCAAAGAAAGCAGGTGTTGACAGATGTGAAAATTACCGAACTATCAGCTTAATAAGTCACAGCTGCAAAATACTAACACGAATTCTTTACAGACGAATGGAAAAACTAGTAGAAGCCAACCTCGGGGAAGATCAGTTTGGATTCCGTAGAAACACTGGAACATGTGAGGCAATACTGACCTTACGACTTATCTTAGAAGAAAGATTAAGGAAAGGCAAACCTACGTTTCTAGCATTTGTAGACTTAGAGAAAGCTTTTGACAATGTTGACTGGTATACTCTCTTTCAAATTCTAAAGGTGGCAGGGGTAAAATACAGGGAGCGAAAGGCTATTTACAATTTGTACAGAAACCAGATGGCAGTTATAAGAGTCGCGGGACATGAAACGGAAGCAGTGGTTGGGAAGGGAGTAAGACAGAGTTGTAGCCTCTCCCCGATGTTGTTCAATCTGTATATTGAGCAAGCAGTAAAGGAAACAAAAGAAAAATTCGGAGTAGGTATTAAAATTCATGGAGAAGAAATAAAAACTTTGAGGTTCGCCGATGACATTGTAATTCTGTCAGAGACAGCAAAGGACTTGGAAGAGCAGTTGAATGGAATGGACAGTGTCTTGAAAGGAGGATATAAGATGAACATCAACAAAAGCAAAACAAGGATAATGGAATGTAGTCTAATTAAGTCGGGTGATGCTGAGGGAATTAGATTAGGAAATGAGGCACTTAAGGTAGTAAAGGAGTTTTGCTATTTGGGGAGCAAAATAACTGATGATGGTCGAAGTAGAGAGGATATAAAATGTAGGCTGGCAATGGCAAGGAAAGCGTTTCTGAAGAAGAGAAATTTGTTAACATTCAGTATTGATTTAAGTGTCAGGAAGTCATTTCTGAAAGTATTCGTATGGAGTGTAGCCATGTATGGAAGTGAAACATGGACGATAAATAGTTTGGACAAGAAGAGAATAGAAGCTTTCGAAATGTGGTGCTACAGAAGAATGCTGAAGATTAGATGGGTAGATCACATAACTAATGAGGAAGTATTGAATAGGATTGGGGAGAAGAGAAGTTTGTGGCACAACTTGACCAGAAGAAGGGATCGGTTGGTAGGACAAGTTCTGAGGCATCAAGGGATCACCAATTTAGTATTGGAGGGCAGCGTGGAGGGTAAAAATCGTAGAGGGAGACCAAGAGATGAATACACTAAGCAGATTCAGAAGGATGTAGGTTGCAGCAGGTACTGGGAGATGAAAAAGCTTGCACAGGATAGAGTAGCATGGAGAGCTGCATCAAACCAGTCTCAGGACTGAAGACCACAACAACAACAACAACAACAACAACAACATGCCTATACATGTTTCTTTGGCGCATTAGTATACAACTCTCAACCTGTTGCAGATGCATGAGCAGGGTCCGATAAAATGAATCATGTCGTTCGCTTTCCCTGCAACTGACCACGTAATCGTTCCGCTTCGGTTTTGTTCTCACTGTTACTCCCTGCCATGACTGGCTGTAATTATTCATTAATTGTGTAGTGAATGACTAGAAGATTTTACGTTTCGCGAAATGTTCAATTTTACACTACTCTACATTGAGAGCCACTTTCAAATCTTTACACCAAGCTGGTACTTTGTCAATACCTAGGTGGATGTTACTACAATTTTTATGGTGTAAAACTTCCTCATAGACAATCGTATAATCCGTGGAAAGTATGACATTACAGCTTACACCATAAGGTAAGTCGCTGGTGTATAATACGAATACTAATGGTCCTATTACACTGAGCCACACGATATTTCTTCTTTCTCTATAGACGACTCGCCACCAAGAACGACTTGATGCTCTGTTCCTGAAAAGAAATATTGTGTGCAATAGTGAAGCTGTTTAAGTATTCCATAAAAACGTATTTTCTTTAGTAGATGTCGGTGTGGTACGTTATCAAAGGCGTAGTTAAAGTCTAGGAACACCGACTTTATCTGTGTAGCTATGACCATGGACCTCAATACATAGCGTGTAAAGGACGTGAGGCGGTATGAAGTGCAACTGTAATGTTCCAGGAACGGAAAAAGGGTGGAATTTCCGATGATCTTTACTTCAAATGGTTCAAATGGCTCTGAGCACTATGCGACTTAACTTCTGAGGTCATCAGTCGCCTAGAACTTAGAACTAATTAAACCTAACTAACCTAAGGACATCACACACATCAATTCCCGAGGCAGGATTCGAACCTGCGACCGTAGCGGTCGCTCGGCTCCAGACTGTAGCGCCTAGAACCGCACGGCCACTCCGGCCGGCGATGATCTTTACTGATAGATCGCTAGCAGTGAAATAAATTTAAGCACTTAGTTTCAGTTGCTACATACAATATCTAGGTTCCAGTTGGTCAATCTCTCAGTCTACTTAGAGGAATAAATACCATTCTTAACGGAGTTATCTTAAACTGTACCGTCAAAATTTTTGTATTCCGACGTCTTTTGCGAGAGGCGAGTGATTTAATACGAGAAGACCAGATATCGGGTTTTGCCTACGTCTCGTGTTTCCATCAAATAACCGAGAGGAAGGTAGTCTGTTGCAAAGACTTTCAACAACCGAGTGCCCCACGACCCTGGAAGGAAACTTGCCACCACACGACACCGAACGTCGCCAGCGGAGGTAAAGTGTCCGGTAAGCTAAGAAAGCCGCCTATCTTTTACGTAACCGCAATTTTTGCTCTCGTGTACAGGCCAGCACCACCAGGGACCGTTCAAAACCATTCGACGAAATTTGAATGTGATCTAAAGCAGTAAAGGCTTCTTCAAAGCTGGTGTATAACCCCTCTGATCCCACCAAACACAGAGCATTGTCTTCTTTCCAAAGCGATTTGGTCTTGCAGTGGATGTCGATGGTTTGCCTGGATTCACCAATGACTTACGACGCTTCGGATTCTCAAAATATACTCATTTTTCATCATCTGTCACTATTCGGAGGAGAACCGATTTACTTTTGTATCTGGAAAGCAGCATTTCTCAGTTGGTCTTTCGATTTGCTTGCTGTCTTTCATTCTTGTGGCGTGATCACGAGGGAGTGCAACATTAACATGTCGTGAATAAAACAGAGGTTCCCTCTAAGAACCCCAGTTTGGCAACACCCTAGGTGCCACCCACGCACCTTTGAGGTGCACATTAGAACTGCACCTTCATAAATCTGACACAAAATCTGTCTGGTGGCTACTTTGGGCCTGAGGGTTAGGCAACACCTTCGCTCATTGCATTGCGAACTGTCGTTTTCGACCTCGAAACGTGTGGGAATCAACGTCCTGGGGAAAGGGTTGGCTTTATTGATGCCCCTTAAGCACTTTCTGAGACCTTTTCGCTTCGTTTCTGAGCGGCGGCGTTTGAAATGTTTTCCTCGGTCACGCATGAAAAAACCCGCGTGATTTCAACGCTGCATCTCGCGGTTCTGACCCCCATCGCGGAGACGTCAAAAGTAGGGGCGAAATGTGGGTAAGAGGATGTGTGACGACCTTCCCGTCGTGTGAGATGTCTGTATCTTGAAACTGATAAACAATATTTCATTCAAAATATTCTCCATTGCTATTTATAGATTTCTCCCACCTCTCCGACAGGTATGAATGCCACGCCAAGGAAACTGCTCTTCTTTTGAACCGAACCAATCAGCGAGACATTTTCGTACACTTTCATACGAAATGAATCGGTGTTCAGTGAGAGCGTGTCCCAGTGATGCAAACATGATAATTGGACGGAGCCAAGTCTGGCGAATAAGCTGCATGCCCTAGTATTTGCAAACTGAACGCCTCGATCGTTTCCCTGAGCCGTTTTGCTGTGTGTGATAGGGCATTAGAATGGATTAATATGACTTTGTGTTGCCTTTTTCCATGTTCCGGTCGTTTTTCACGTAATTCTCTATTTAAATCGATCATTTGCTATTGGTGGAGATCAATGTTAACGTTTTCACCAGGGTTTAGCACCTCATAACAGATGACACCCCTCTGATCCCACCAAACACAGAGCATTGTCTTCTTTCCAAAGCGATTTGGTCTTGCAGTGGATGTCGATGGTTTGCCTGGATTCACCAATGACTTACGACGCTTCGGATTCTCAAAATATATTCATTTTTCATCATCTGTCACTATTCGGAGGAGAACCGATTTACTTTTGTATCTGGAAAGCAGCATTTCTCAGTTGGTCTTTCGATTTGCTTGCTGTCTTTCATTCAGTTCCTGCGGAACCTATTTTCCACTTTCTGCACCTTTTCAATAGTTTTCAACCGAAGAGAAACGGCTTTCTACGTCACATTCAGTTGTTCCGCGAGCTCCTGTTTGAGTATCATCTTCATCCAATAAGGTCTGCAATTCGTTGTCTTCGAACTTTTTCGGTAGTTTCCTGCCCTCGTCGTTTCTCACGTCAAAATAACCACTTTTGAATTTTTTGAACAACTCGAAACACTGTTTTCCCAAGAGCATGTTCGCGGAAAGCTTCGACAAGCATTCGATGCGATTCTGCAGCAGATTTCTTCAAATCAATGCTGTCTGCAACTCGTAGTTCGTAGGCACAAAACTCGACATGTTTACGCGTTTGAAACAGATACCGATGTATGCAACTTCGGTTACTGTGTGTTGAAATGCGTCGTCAACTGTTACAGGAGGCAGATGGCGCTGCAAACGCAGTCTCACGGGCCTTTCACTGACGGCTAGCACCATCTATAGGGAAATTCCGGTTTCATACTTCTACACCTGGTACAAACAAGCCCAAATTCTAACTCAAAGTAATGGGACGCTGCTGTACGATCGTGCACTGTCAAACCAACATCATGTCAGTCATCCCGGGCGGCAGTTGCCCTGCGCTGCTGAGATCCTCCACGGCGCAGAGTGTAGCGACAACACTGATCTCCAAAATGACATTCCGTGATTCTGCAGACGTTGTCATACTATCCACGTCAATACTTGTTTAGAAACAGATGCAGACCCTAACTGAAGGTACACTATGTGATCAAACCTGGCTGAAAATGACTTACAAGTTCGTGGCACCCTCCATCGGTAACGCTGGAATTTAATATAGTGCTGGTTCATCCTTAGCCTTGATGACAGCTTCCACTCTCGCAGGCATATGTTCAATCAGGCGCTGGAAGATTTCTTGGGGCATGGCAGCCCATTCTTCACGGAGTGCTGCACTGAGGAGAGGTATCAATGTCGGTCAACGAGGCCTGGCACGGCGTCAACCTTCCAAAACATCGCAAAAGTGTTCTATAGGACTCAGGTCAGTCCATTACAGGGATGTTATTGTCGTGTAACCACTCCGCCGCAGCCGCTCATTTTTAACAGATATTCGATCGTGTTGAAAGATACAATCGCCATCCCCGAATTGCGCTTCAACAGAGGGAAGCAAGAAGGTGCTTAAAATATCATTGTAGGCCTGTGCTGTGATAGTGCCACGCAAAACAACAAGGGATGCAAGCCCCCTCCATGAAGAACACAACCACACCATAACACCACTCCCTCCGAATTTTACTGTTGGCGCTACACACGCTGGCAGATGATTCGCTGGCAGATGATTTTCACCGGGCATTCGCCATACCCACACACTGCCACATAACGTTTTTCCACTGTTCAATCGTCCAATGATTACGCTCCTTACACCAAGCGAGGCGTCGTTTGGCATTTAGCGATGTGATGTGTGGCTTATGGGCAGCCGCTCGACCATGAAATCCAAGTTTTCTCACCTCCCGCCTAACTGTCATAGTGGATCCTGATGCAGTTTGGAATTCCTGTGTGGTGGTCTGGATAGATGTCTGCCTATTACACTTTACGACTCTCTTCAACTGTCGGCGATCTCTGTCAGTCAACAGACGAGGTCGGCCTTTACGCATTTGTGCTGCACGTGTCCCTTCACGTTTACACTTCACTATCACATCGGAAACAATGGACCTATGGATGTTTAGGAGTGTGGAAATCTCGCGAACAGACGTCTGACACAAGTAACACCCAATCACCTGACAACGTTCGAAGTGCGTGAGTTCCGCGTAGCGCCCCATTCAGCTCTCTCACGATGTCTAATGACTACTGAGGTCGCTGATATGGAGGACCTGGCAGTAGGTGGCAGCACAGTGCACCTAATATGAAAAATGCATGTTTCTGGGAGTTTCCGGATACTTTTGATCACATAGTGTATATGACGCTGCTGTACGATCCCGCACAATCGAACATGCATCATGTCAGTCCTCTCGGGCGCTAGACGCACTGGGGCCCTGAGATATTCCACGGCGGTGAGTATGGCCCTCCTCAGCTCATCGATCCCGTATTCGCATGACGTGGGATCCCAACCAACTCAAGTAGCGGTACCCCAGAGCGATAAATCGCAACCTGAATAGTGCACGACCCTCTGGCTGTCGACTGGAGACACGTGCTGGTAATCTTTTCTCCTTGCGTGAGACATAACACGATCGTCTCATAAACGACCAGCATTTAAATGCTGTTTGTGAAAGTAACACCCACTGCGTATAGTTCCTTATATACTGCTGCTTACCTTGTGCGGTTGTAACGAGTTGCTGCTACTACTTTGCATATCGAAGCATGCAGTACATTTCATTCCGAATTGACGTTTGTTGCGCGCTGCCTTCGTAGTGATGCAATTTTAAAGGCCACCAGTGTAATTTGATTTCCTGCAGAGCACAGCCGCGTTTCGAAATTTTTATGAAGTCGTCCACGTCGACATAAAGTATCTAGTATTGTTTACTCTTTATAGCAGGGCTCTCTCTTATATACTTTTGTGTTTTTTTCCCAAGAATTTACGGAATATTACGAAATTCGTAGCCAATGGAAATTAGATCTGCCTTGAGTTCACATGAAGTTTTTCCACTGGCCCAGACTGGGCTCACACATATCAAGTTAGACCTCGATCTATTATTCTCAAACATGCGTTATCTGGTACGTACAGATGAGGGAAGTTGTTAAAATACAGTTGATCGCATGTGTTCATCGACATGTATACGGCTACTCTGCAGATCAAACTTACGTTGGTAGAGCACTTGCCTGCGAAAAGCAAAGCTCCCGAGTTCGAGTCTCTGTCAGGCACACAGGTTTAATCTGCCAGGAAGTTTGATATCAGTGCACACTCCGCTGCAGGGTGAAAATCTCGTTCTAGCCCAGCTTTCTCCTTAGAGTGTGAAAATATTTTGTTGGCGCCCACCTACAAAGGGAGAAATAATCATCATAATAAAATATGAGAAATCGGAGCTTGCACAGAAAGATTTAAGTGTTCTTTATTCCAGCACGCTCTTCGAGGATGGAATGTTAGGGAAATATCTTGAAGGCGGTTAGATCAATCCTCTGCCAAGCACTTAATTGTGAATGCAGAGTAGTCATGTAGATGCAGACGTGTATTGAACCGTGAATTTACTTTCAAAACCTTTTCTTAACCATTTACTTTATTTACTAGCGATTCATCAAGAATATTAACACATTTAATCACCCTATGTGAGCGTGAAAGTAGTTGCCAGTGGGTAACTGAAGAAAACAAATTGAATTTCTTTCAACAAATGGAAATTTTATTCCTAAAAGCTCCCCTTTTTTTGAAACAGATTTAAAATTATAATCAGAAAGCACCCTCAAAATATCGAGTTACAATTTTATTCAGAGGCAGAAAGAACAAATATTGACATATGAGCTTTCGGGCTGAGAACCTTGCCGCTGCCTTTTGACACGGCCGTAGTCACGACTGCTCACAACAACCTCTGAAAGACTACACTAGTGCAAATCTGCAACACACTAGATTACTTTAAACTAAAAATTTTAACAACTCACATAAGCACATAAACTATGCATCCCGTAGGAAGGATGGAAATGGTACCAAACAGTAACATTAAAAAAATTAACTTGCCACCGAAGGTGCAACTTGATTTAAAAAAAAAAAAAAGAAAAAAGAAACTTATGGTGGAAGGTTGGCAACTTTATATAACAAAATGACCATTTAAATAAAAACCCATGAAATGCAGTCTTACATAAAATATAAAAACATGCTCTACAGTACACATATACCGCCACTCAAGATGATAGGTAAGATAAAAACATATTTCAGGAATTCGGCCGTTACACTTCAAGCAATAAATTCGTTAAGGCCGAATCAGACAAACATGACAGAGGCAGCTATTGACGTACGGCAGACCGACAGACAGACAGACACTAACTGCCTAACAAATGCGGACGAGAGAGAGACGAGCAGGCTGGTGACGAGAGACTGACCAAGAAAAGTAGTAGAATTTGACAAGTAAATGAAACAACATATCACCAATCACTTAACTTTTAATGAACTGCGATGTCTAGCGATGACCTGGCGCAGCACCCCCAAAACGCTCTCCCGAGCCGTCTGCTGCCAGCTGCTTCAACGGACGCAGGAAGGCGCGCCGATCTCCCGCCTCAAGGCGTCGCAGCTCGCACCGGCCAGACCGATGTCGTGGGTTGACTCCTGTTGCTCTCGTGTCGGCTGCGAAGCCACTAACCCTCGCTATACGGCGCGGGCCACTGGACAGACGTGGCGACCTCACATGCGCCGACGCTCAAGACGGACAAGTCATCTTGTGTCCCAGTCCGCGACCGACCAACCGATCGATCCAACCGCCAATGACCATTGCCTGAACAAACTCGAGCAGACTGGCGGCCTAACACATACTTGCACTCCGGACGACAGACAGACACTAACTGCTGCACAAATGCGAACGAGAGACAGACCAGCTACTGGTGACGCGAGACTGACACAGACTCACTCCGACTGACCAACTGACCGACTGGCGAGCTCATAGCGCCCCTTAAATGCACGCGACAGGCAACCATTCCCTTTCCCACCAGAGGGAGACACCAAAGCTGCGATTGCCACAGCGACGACACCGCCAGAAACGGAGGGCGAGTGCTTCACACTACGCGCTGGGGCGCGCTCTTCAAATAGTAATTTTTACCACGGCTCATGTATGTAGATAACGTCTCGGCCTTTTGTTGTTGTTGTGGTCTTCAGTACAGAGACTGGTCTGATGCAGCTCTCCATGCTACTCTATCCTGTGCAAGCTTCTTCACCTCCAAGTAACTACTGCAACCTACATCCTTCTTTTTTTTTTAACTATGGGACTTAACAGCTGTGGTCATCAGTCCCCTAGAACTTAGAACTACTTAAACCTAACTAACCTAAGGACATCACACACATCCATGCCCGAGGCAGGATTCGAACCTGCGACCGTAGCAGTCGCGCGGTCCCGGACTGCGCGCCTAGA
This sequence comes from Schistocerca piceifrons, assembly GCF_021461385.2. Lineage (NCBI taxonomy): Eukaryota > Metazoa > Arthropoda > Insecta > Orthoptera > Acrididae > Schistocerca > Schistocerca piceifrons. The sequence goes on along the minus strand of NC_060144.1, from coordinate 453,579,146 downwards.
ACCGCGAGACCACCGCGGCCGGCCTACAGTCTTCTGAATCTACTTAATGTATTTATCTCTTGGTCTCCTTCTACGAATTTTATCCTTCACGCTACCCTCCCATACTAAATTGGTGATCCCTTGATGCCTCAGAACATGTCCTTCCAACCGAACCCTACCGTCTCGACCTTTTAGTGTATTTTACAATACGTGCCACCATAACGAGAAAATTTTTACGTTTTGAGATTTTGTCGCTTGTGTACAAATGAAATAATAGTCTTCACCGTGTCGTTTCTACAGTAGTGCTTCTGGTTTCTTTGTTATTGCTCCAACCTGGCAGCGCAAAATGTAGAGTAGTATTGTTTCTATATTTCATGTATCTTCTCGATCCAAGTCGAGTAAGTTCTAGCTGACAGGGAGAAGGCGTGGCTGGATTTTTTTTAGCCAGCAATGATCAGCAGAGCCGTTCGAGCGTGGGGACGATTAACGCAATCCGGCGAAATCGGGCGTCCCCTGAGCGCGCATTATCTGTGGGCGAGCCAGGAATAGTCGGCCGCTGGCGGCTCTCAAGTCGAGCGGCGGGAGGCCGCCGCGCCACACCCGCCCCGCAGCTGGGCGAAGGCCAGCCGTTCCGCTTCAAACGGGTCGCCGCGGGCCCTGCAGTCGCGGGGACGTACACCGGCGGCCAAAACCTGCGGACTGAAGTAGCGTTCGCGTGATGTGTCACTATCAGGTAACACTGCTCGATGAAACTTGGACCGTACGTACAATGCGCGACGCAATTCAAGATTCGTTTTTTCCAACCGCCGTAATAGCCTCCCATTGCGACGCCTGAGTTTTTAACTCGGCTCAAATATGCCTACAGCCTTCCTTTGTAATGGTGCAAAAGCGCCGCTACCTGCGACGTCAACCTTCGGCTCGGCAACGCTCGAAAGAAGCAAGGCGTCGTCGACATTTTCGAAAATGGGTCACAGCTCAGACGTTCAAGGGAGTTGTAAGCTGGATTAATGACGTCACATCGACACCTACACGGCGGTGCACGATAAGTCACCTGTTTTGTTTCATGAATAACACATTTGTTGTTGACAAGATTTTTAATCTGAAACTTCCTGGCAGTTTAAAACTGTGTGCCGGACCGAGACTCGGACTCGGGACCTTTGCCTTTCGCGGGCAAGTACTCTACCATCTGAGCTACTGAAGCACGACTCACGCCCGGTCCTCACAGCTTTACTTCTGCCAGAAAGGCGAAGGTCCCGAGTTCGAGTCTCGGTCCGGCATACAGTTTTAATCTGCCAGGAAGTTTCATATCAGCGCGCACTCCGCTGCAGAGTGAAAATCTCATTCTGGAAACATCCCCCAGGCTGTGGCTAAGGCATGTCTCCGTAATATCCTTTCTTTCAGGAGTGCTAGTTGTGCAAGTTTCGCAGGAGAGGTTCTGTAAAGTTTGGAACGTAGGAGACGAGGTACTGGCAGAAGTAAAGCTGTGAGGACGGGGCGTGCGTCGTGTTTGGGTAGCTCAGTTGGTAGAGCACTTGCCCGCAAAAGGCAAAGGTCCCGAGTTCGAGTCTCGGTCCTGCACAAAGTTTTAATCTGCCAGGAAGTTTCATAGCAGCGCACACTCCGCTGCAGAGTGAAAATCTCATTCTGGGAAGATTTTTAATCTATTGATGTAGAAGTAAAGAATACGGCTTGGAAATACAACCTAATGAATCACATGTTCAATATGACTGCCGCTTTGGTTTACAACTTCTTCAAGTTGCACACGACTCTCCGTCACAGATCTTCTGGAATGGCGCTGCATAGCTCCACAATGATGGCCCTAAGTTGCACTGCACTTTTGGGTTTTCTGTGGTACACCTTCTGTTTAAGGAACCCCCAAAGGGCCGGCCGGAGTGGAAGAGCGGTTCTAGGCGCTACAGTCTGCAACTGCGCGACCGCTACGGTCGCAGGTTCGAATCCTGCCTCGGGCATGGATGTGTGTGATGTCCTTAGGTTAGTTAGGTTTAAGTAGTCCTAAGTTCTAGGGGACTGATGACCTCAGAGCCATTTGAACCCCCAAAGAAAGAAGTCACATGGGTTAATGTCCGGGCTGTGGGGCGGCCACATTCCTTCCCTTGCATAACGTTCTGGAAATCTGAAAATACCCTAATGCCAAGTCTTTCGTGTTGGAAATCAACCACAACTTTGGCAGTATGGGGGCGTGCTCCATCCTACATGGACCATTGTGTCTGCAATGAAAGACATGTAGCCATGAGTTGAGGAAAGAACTCGTTTCGCAACATGTGTAAGTAGCGGATTGAATAATTCTTTGTGCGGATCGGCGTGAAATTCCCAACTCGGCACCGGCTCTTCTTGTTGATTTACTCGGACTACAAGTCAAAGCCATTCGAACGGCTTCATGTTTGCGGCGAACGTACGGTACGCGCATGTGGCCGCTGACACTCCAAAACAGATCCAGTACCTTAAATTTTTTGATGTAATCTGCGTATCGTCTGTAGGCTGGGAGCCCACCGTGTGCCGAAATGAGCGCGAAACCCTCCCTGTGTCAATGTAGCGCTGTTCGTCGCCGCGAACAGTATCACAATCTTCGTCTTTTGTACGACTGTCAATCGTCCTTTGTCTGCCATCGCGGCAAACTGAAATGACGGACTCACAACGGAAGCGATGAACTCGCAACGACATCTGGCATAATGCCCATCAACTGCACGAAGTTGAGCCTACAATTTGAAAGCTATTGCCCCAATAGTATACTTGCAGGATCAAAATTCAGTCGGGTGACTTATTGTGCGCCACCCTGTAATTTCACCACAATTGTACTCAACGCTGCTATGGCCGTGTCACAAGACGAAAATGGTTCAAATGGCTCTGAGCACTATGGGACTTAACATCTCAGGTCATCAGTCCCCTAGAACGTAGAACTACTTAAACCTAACTAACCTAAGGACATCACACACATCCATGCCCGAGGCAGGATTCGAACCTGCGACCGTAGCGGTCGCGCAGTTCCAGACTGAAGCGCCTAGAACCGCTCGGCCACCAGTGGCCGGCGTCACAAGACGGGAAGGTCGTTACACCCGCTCTTAGCCACATTTCACCTCCTCCTTTCGACCACACTGCGATGACAAACAGACTCTCGACGCCCAGCGTTGAAGTCACGCGGGTTTCTGACGGGTGACAGAGGGAAACATTTCGGACACACTGCCGCTCAGAATCAACATGAGAAGGCCATATGGAGCGGTATAAAGGGCGTCGATGAAACTATTCCTTCTCCTTGTGCGCTGATTCCCACACATTTCGCGATCGAAAACGACAGTTCGCAGGGTGACTACCGACAAGACGAAGTTCTTGCCACGCTTTGACACCGCTGACACCTGCCTGAAGCTTCAAACCTCTCTAAGTACATAGTGGGCCGGCAACCCCATCGAACCTGCTCGCACTCCTTTTAACTGCAGGGCGACTGCAGTACTTACTCTAGTGAAATGAAATGTCGTGTGGCGAGGGCCTCCCGTCGGGTAGACCGGTCGCCTGGTGCAAGTCTTTTGAGTTGATGCCTCTTCGGCGACTTGCGTATCGATGAGGATGATACGATGATGAAGACAACACAATACCCAGTCCCCGAGCGGAGAAGATCTCCAACCCAGCCGGGAATCGAACCCGGACCCCCTCTCATGGCATTCTGCCGTGCTGACCATTCAGCTACAGAAGCGGAAATTTGCTCTGGTGTAGAGGGTGGAACCAGTAAGGACAGTTCAAAACCATTCGACGAAATTAGAACACTCCTGGCCTTTTTTTTTTTTTTTTTTTTACCGATACCCTGCTGTTTGAAGCGCCGTCTAGCCCGAGGATGACAAGGCAAGTGGCCACGCTTTTGCACCGTCACACAGGATCGTTCGTAGCCCAAATTTCAAACTTACGTTTCACCATGGGAGTGTTTAGAAAAGTGATCCTTTAATTTTGTTGCGTAGTGTAGAAAGAAATACTACAGTGTAATACAGAAGGTAATTGAAAGAAATATGCAATGAGACGAACAGAAATGATACTTTTATTCAAAGGTAGTAATTACACTGAAGTCATTAGGATTGTCGATGGTACCCTGGACCAGCATGGTCGAAGGCTGCTGGATGCTTGTCGTTTCATGTGGACGACTTGCAGTAAGTACGTCTCCCCAATGCAGCTCACACATGATGGATGGTGTTTAAATTCGGGAATGGGCAGGCCAATACGCCCGTTCAACATTAACCCTGCCCACGCCGTAACACCTGGACCACCAAAACGATCGTGTTCAACAACGTTCCTGGGCGCACTACGTTTTCCCACCTCTCACCATGTAAGGATATGTCCAGCATTGTTCCGGTGATTCAGATGTTATGGTGTGGGGAGTCATGTTGTGGGTAGAGCAACCCACACTGGCACAACACATAGAAGGTACAGCGGGTCTACTAAAGAGACTGCTTACACCACGCTTGCCCGCCCTATTCTGGAGTATTGCTGCCCGGTGTGGGATCCGCATCAGGTGGGACAGACGGATGACATCGAAAAAGTTCAAGGAAGGGCATCTCGTTTTGTATTATCCGAAATAGGGGTGATAGTGCCATAGACATGATACGTGAATTGAAGTGGCAATAATGAAAACAAAGGCGTTTTTAGTCCATTACATTTCGGGCAAGCAGCCCCGAAAATAAAATTTGCTCCTTGTGCGGCTGCATGCCCGAAATTTAACCTAAAAATTTACGCCGGGAAAATCGTTGCGACGTGATCATCTCATGAAATTTCAATCACCAGTTTTCTCTTCCGGTTGCGAAAACTTTCTGTTGGCACCCACTTACACAGGGAAAAATGATCATCAGGATAAAATAGGGGAAATAAGGGATCGCACAGAAAAATTTAAGTGCTCGTTTTTCCCGCGAGTGGTACGGTAGAGAGACAGCTTGAAGGTTATTCATTAAACCCTCTGCCAGGCACTTTATTGTGAATAGCTGAGTAATCACGTAGATGTAGATGTAGATGAAAGTTCCGTGGCCGTGTTGATCTCCAAATCTGTGAACATCATATACTTACAGGCCGATGTTATTATGACACTGTATCCTCGTCCATCATCGTTACATGAAATTTCCACTATTTTGCAGGAGGAATGGTATAAGATTCCCATGACAACCATTCTGGCCCTGTATTTATCTGTTGCGAGACGACTGGAAGCTGTTCTGAATGCTAACGGCTTGCCTTCACCGTATTAGGCATTGTAATGTGTTCCCATTTTGGTGTTTCCATAATTTTATCTAATCCCTGTACCGCCGATTTCTGCACGGTGAACTACTAGCGCTATTCTAGAACGTTACCCTTGCAGAAACAAAGAATGTGGTTTTACATGGCGGTCCCCCCGCCCCCCCCCCCCCCCCCCCCCCCACCCGGTTTCCTAAGGACCATGCGACAGTAGGCTACCTCATTTGAACAATGAGGCTAGAACTCGGACCTCTGTCTTTCGCGGGCAAGTGCTCTACCGACTGAGCTACCCAAGCACGACTCGCGACCCGTCGTCACAGTTTTAACTCCGACAATCTTCACAGAAGCTCTCCTGCGAACCTTGCAGAACTAGCACTCCTGGAAGAAAGGATACTGCGGAGACATGGCTTAGCCTCAGCCTGGTGGATGTTTCCAGAATGAAACTTTCATTCGCACATGTCAAATCAAGTTCACATACATTTAATATATTTCACACGTATTTCACCAGTATCTCTAGCGAATTACGTCCTGCAGTTTCCTTTTCACGCAGCTCAGTGTATATGACGAGGTACTTCCTCAACAATGATGTAATTTTGCAGTTAGACCCAGTGGTCTATGGGATACTGTCTGCAAAACGCGTCGCGAACACAATTAGTAGTAAAGCAATTTTCCTGCATGAAGAGCGAAAATATAGTAAGCAATAAACTTTTCTCCTTTTATCGTTTTTGTGGGGGTCGTCAGCGATAAAAAGTTTCGCAAAGGTTTGAAATTGTGTGTGAAGTTTATTGCAAGTCTCCCATTTTCAAATACTGGGTGACTAAAACATGGATATTCGCTCGTCATGTGCTACATTGCTTTTTCATCCCCACCCCCTCTCGTTTTTATAGGTACGTTGTTATTACCCCGAAAACGATGATTTCCAGATAGGTGGTGATATGTGTACCAGTCTGGTTGAAATCGTTCAGTGATTTAGGGCGAAATATGGAACATATGAGGTGCATTCAAGTTCTAAGGCCTCCGATTTTTTTCTCCGGACTGGATAGAGATAGAAACATGCGCATTGTTTTAAAATGAGGCCGCGTTCATTGTCAATATGTCCCAGAGATGGCAGCACCGTATGGCAGATGGAATTTTACCGCCAGCGGCGAGAATGAGAACTGTTTTAAATACTTAAAATGGCAACGTTTTCCTTACTTGAACAGCGTGCAATCATTCGTTTTCTGAATTTGCGTGGTGTGAAACCAACTGAAATTCATCGACAGTTGAAGGAGACATGTGGTGATGGAGTTATGGATGTGTTGAAAGTGCGTTCGTGGGTGCGACAGTTTAATGAAGGCAGAACATCGTGTGACAACAAACCGAAACAACCTCGGGCTCGCACAAGCTGGTCCGACGACATGATCGAGAAAGTGGAGAGAATTGTTTTGGGGGATCGCCGAATGACTGTTGAACAGATCGCCTCCAGAGTTGGCATTTCTGTGGGTTCTGTGCACACAATCCTGCATGACGATCTGAAAATGCGAAAAGTGTCATCCAGGTGGGTGCCACGAATGCTGACGGACGACCACATGGCTGCCCGTGTGGCATGTTGCCAAGCAATGTTGACGTGCAACGACAGCATGAATGGGACTTTCTTTTCGTCGGTTGTGACAATGGATGAGACGTGGATGCCATTTTTCAGTCCAGAAACAAAGCGCCAGTCAGCTCAATGGAAGCACACAGATTCACCACCACCAAAAAAATTTCGGGTAACCGCCAGTGCTGAAAAAATGATGGTGTCCATGTTCTGGGACAGCAAGGGCGTAATCCTTACCCATTGCATTCCAAAGGGCACTACGGTAACAGGTGCATCCTACGAAAATGTTTTGAAGAACAAATTCCTTCCTGCACTGCAACAAAAACGTCCGGGAAGGGCTGCGCGTGTGCTGTTTCACCAAGACAACGCACCTGCACATCGAACTAACGTTACGCAACAGTTTCTTCGTGATAACAACTTTGAAGTGATTACTCATGCTCCCTACTCACCTGACCTGGCTCCTAGTAACTTTTGGCTTTTTCCAACAATGAAAGACACTCTCCGTGGCCGCACATTCACCAGCCGTGCTGCTATTGCCTCAGCGATTTTCCAGTGGTCAAAACAGACTCCTAAAGAAGCCTTCGTCGCTACCATGGAATCATGTCGTCAGCGTTGTGAAAAATGTGTACGTTTGCAGGGCGATTACGTCGAGAAGTAACGCCAGTTTCATCTATTTCGGGTGAGTAGTTAATTAGAAAAAAAAATCGGAGGCCTTAGAACTAGAATGCACCTCGTACATCGAGGGTGAACATTAATAAAACCGACAAACTGCAGCGACGCATTCCTGACTGGAAATGAGGAAAAAAGAACCTATGAATATGCGCCCGGAATAGGACGGGCCTTTGTGGCCGAGCGTTTCTAGGCGCTTCAGTCAGGAACCGAGTGCCTGCTACGGTCGTAGGTTCGAATCCTACCTCGAGCATGTATGTGTGTGATGTCCTTAGGTTAGTTAGGTTTAAGTAGTTCTAAGTCTAGGGACTGATGACCTCAGATGTTAAGTCTCATAGTGCTTAGAGCCATTTGAACCATTTTGAATAGGACGGTGTGTGTGCAGCGACAACAAACAATGGTTCAAATGGCTCTGAGCACTACAGGACTTAACTTCTGAGGTCATCAGTCCCCTAGAACTTAGAACTACTTAATCCTAACCAACCTAAGGACATCACACACATCCACACCCGAGACAGGACTCGAACCTGCGACCGTAGCGGTCGCGCGGTTCCAAATTGTAGCGCCTAGAACCGCTCGGCCACCCCGGCCGGCACAGCGACAACAAATCGTCGCGGAACACAGTACAGAGCTACATCGCATCCGTGTCACAACAGATGTTCAAAGTGTCCTCCATGGGATACAATGCACGCGTTGACACCTCGCATCAAGGACTGCCGCAATCTTTCGCATGTTCGGTCCTCTCTCCAAATAGGTCACAGGCATCGTGAACACACTGTTGAAGAGTATGAGCATCAGGAGCTGGTTCAGCATACACGTTTGTCAGATACATCCAGAGGTAAAAATGCAGGGGGTTTATGTCCGATGATCTAGCAGGCCATGCTACAGATCCTCCACATCCTATCCAACATCCTGGGAAGATATTGTGGGGGGGGGGGGGGGGGGGGGGGGCGGGGAGGGTGCTCTATCATACAGCAGCCACTTAACTTGTCGTATTGCCAGACACATTCTCAAGTAGACCAGGCACAGTATTCCGCAGGAAGTCCAGGTATTTTCCTCCGTCGAGGTGTCGTGGAATAATAACTGGTCCAAGTATGTGGTCGCCAACAATCCCTACCCAAACACACTGATGCTGAACTGATGTTGATGAGGAGTCTCAACCATTCCCCGAGGATTTTTTGTAGCCCACAGATGACGATTATGCAGACTGATGATGCCAGTTATCGTGAAGTTCGCTTCGTCGGTAAAGAAGACTAATGTCAAAAATCCCATAATTGTGATGATCTGAGGCAAAAACCATCGACGAAATCCTTCCCATAGAGCAAAATCCACTGCTGATAATCCTTGCACTCGTTGCAAGTGATACGGATAGTAGCGGTTGTCATATACATATGATAGTACTTTGGCTCACACCAGCTTGATGGGCCACTTGCCTCGAGCTTGTACTAGGATTCGTCTCAGTATTCTGCAGAGTCCAATCCTCCAAATCTGGTGTACGCAAAGTCTGCCGCCTCCCTGACCATTCATCCGTCTGAAAGGACACATGATCACACAAACGCCCAAAAAGGGCTTTAAATGTTGTGTGATGTGGTCGGTGTCTGTGAGGGTACTTCGTTTGGTATAGCTGTGCTGCCTCTCCGCCGTTTCCGTCTGCTTTGCCGTATACAAACACCATTTCGACTTGTGCCCGACATGAATACGGGACCATTCTGCAACCTACAACAATTAAGGAACCACACGCCACGAGGTCAGAGGAACGTGATGCCATCTACCGTGGCAACGACGCATTTCCGGACACATGTTCATGTACCTTTTTTCCTCCATTTCCAGCCAGGAATACAGCGCAGCAGTTTGTCTGTTTTATGAATGGTCACTCTGTATTTGCGTACATAGATACAAACATACAAACACAGGATGTTCGGAAATTCCCATTACAGACACCTAGGACTTGTAGAGAGGACGGAGAAGATAATATTTTGAACTGGAACCAATGTCCTGAAACGTTCCGTTTCCGTACTACAACCATTTGAAAGGTAACGCGACCACTTTTACAAGTAATTTATCAGCCCTGACCCAATACATCATTTGTTTTATAATTCCACTCATTAATAAACAAACAAACAAAAAGAGAACGTAATGCAGTACGATCTGTTCCAATTCGAGCGCTCCGCGTCTCCTTGGAGCATCACAGTCACGCCTGCTGACGGTGTTTTCTCGAAGCCATTGCGTGATTGTGGTGAAACGGGTATGCGAAGGAGTCGAACTTTGTGGATAATGATAATTAAATCAAGACCTTAAGCTGTCGACAAGGGTTGATGTACATAAACGGGGACAGTTGAAAATGTGTGCCCCGATCGGGACTCGAACTCGGGATCTCCTGCTTACATGGCAGACGCCCTATCCATGTGAGCCACAGACGCCACAGAGGATAGTGCGACTGAAGGGATTTATCTCTTGCACGCTCTCCGTGAGACTCACATTCCCAACTTAATGTCCACATACTACATTCGTAGTGCCCCTGCCCATTACACTCATTACTCGCGGCCGGCAGTCTTACCGATTCCCGTAAGAGTTCGCGCAATGTGTGTGCATCCGCACAGAAGAACGTCAATGGACTGTTAGCCTTAAGTATATGAAGATGGGCATGTCCGAAAGAACAGATACCATCTTCATATATTTGTGGATAATGGTTTTAATAAAGGCGACGAGCCGCTATTCCATTACCGCGAGCTTCGCCATACAGAAGGATCATGTCGGTGAATTCTGCAAACGTGTACTGAGCGATGTTGCTCTAACTCTCACAGACACGTGAATGAGGCTCTAACCAGGTCAGAGAGGTAGGACGGACGTCAAATGACATCAGCCTATACGACCTATGCACCTCCTACCATGACTTCCCTGTTGCATACCTACCTAGCAAACATGTTTTCAAACTGCTGTAGCACGGTTCAAATGGTTCAAGTTGCTCTGAGCACTATGGGACTTAACATCTGATGTCATCGGTCCCCTAGAACTTAGAACTACTTAAACCTAACTAACCTAAGGACATCACACACATCCATGCCCTAGGCAGGAGCCCGCAGCTCGTGGTCGTGCGGTAGCGATCTCGCTTCCCACGCTCGGGTTCCCGGGTTCGATTCCCGGCGGGGTCGGGGATTTTCTCTGCCTCGTGATGGCTGGGTGTTGTGTGATGTCCTTAGGTTAGTTAGGTTTAAGTAGTTCTAAGTTCTAGGGGACTGATGACCATAGATGTTGAGTCCCATAGTGCTCAGAGCCATTTGAACCCTAGGCAGGATTCGAACCTGCGACCATAGCAGTCGCGCGGTTCTGGACTGAAGCGCCTAGAACCGCTCGGCCACAACGGCCGGATTGTAGCACGGAAACGATACTTGTCCGTACATGGGTTCCCATTCAAAATATATACTCACTGCCCTCTAGAAGTCCAAGAAGTTAGTAACGGCAATTTCCGAACACCCTATATATGTACATCAATCTTTATAGTATGTATAGATTTGGATAAACATTGCAATGCTCTAGTACAGAAAAGGGAAAGGAAGACCTTTTTTTCGGAGAGTGCCGAGGGGACTTCTGATTCCGCTACTATTCCCCTCCCGCCTCCTCCAACCCCATTTCCCTGTTCCTTTCTCGAAAGACTACCAAGTAAGCTTCCATACGAACTCTAATGTCCGTAATTCTCTCGTCTTGGTCACATCGCGAGACGTATGCTGGTGGAGAAATCTGTCGAATGAGTGTTTTTGTAACCGCTTCTGTTCTGAATGAATTAACGTATCTTTAAGATTCTTCCAGCGAATACCTGTTTTTCTACTAGTAGTTTTTTGTTCTAATTGTGTTTTAGTTCGGTCCGGACGGCAGCTCCTGCGTATTTCACAGTTTTTACTGTTTCTATAGATTTATCACTAATAGAGTGATCGCCAGTAATGGATCTCTTCCTCTGTGAGCGATGCATCCAATTTATTTATGTTCTGCGCCAGTTACCGGTTTCTGTACCGGTCACCAATCCTCGACAGGTTTTCCAGGGTTCCGCAACAGTAGTCTAGCGTTCGAACATTCCTATAGACAACAGCATCATCTGTGAACATCATGCGCTTCCAACGTTATCCACCCGATCATTCACATGTGTTGCAAAGAGTAACGGTCCTGTAACGTCCCTATGTGGTGCGTCCGAAGCTACTTTTACATGTGCCGATTTTTGTTTCGTTAAGAGTTCTGTCTTTTAGGAAGGTCTGAATCTAGTCACAAATCTGGACCAGTGCTCGGTAAGCTCGGATACTGTTTATTAAACGACAGTGCAGAACTGTCTGCTTGTCTTCTGGAAGACACAAAAGACGGCATCAGCTTTGGCGCCATTGGCTACGCGGCTTTGGATCTCATGTGCGAACAGAGGGAGTTGTCGTCTGTTTACGAAATCCATGTTGAATTTTGTAGAGCAGATCTTCGTTCTCCTGAAACGTCGTAATGCTTGTACATAAAACAGCATCCATATATCCACAACATTTTGACGTCAGCCAAATAGTCCTGTAATTATGCGCATCACTCCAACCCTCTTAAAAACGGGAATAACCTGTGCTTTTTTCAATAGCTTGCTATCTTACATTGCTCCAGTGATCTGCGATAAACTGCTGCTAGAATGGAAACTAGGTCTTCCGCATAATCGGTACAGAATCCCCCAAGGTATCTCATCAGGTCAAAGTCCTTCTTCATTATTGAACGATTTTAGTTGATTTTTTATTCCGCTATCATTTATTTCAGTACTTGCTATTTCGGCGATCGTGCGATAATTGTATTTCGGAAGATCGCATTTAGTATCACAAGCTTCTCTCTGTCGTCTTCTGTTTCGGTGCCAACATTGTCACTGAGGACTGACTGAATACATTATTCAGATCCGTTTATTGACTGTACACAAACGAAATTTTTTAGGTCTTTTGGTAATATCGGTTGGAAAAATTTTGCCTTCAAATTCATTGGGCGCTTCTCGTCTTAGACTCGAAACTTTTTTTTTCTATGTAGTCATCCTCTTGCATGTTATATTAAAATATATAGTGTTTATATCAAAATTGAAATTGTCAATGTTTAATTCAGGTTTGATTAGAAAATTGTTGATTTGTAACATAAAACAGAGAGATGTTGTAGTAAAAATAAAGGAAACGATACAGATTCATCATATAGCGCTAGAAAACGCAATTTTCTCAACAATAAGGCAAAATAAGAAGCAGTAAAACAAAAACATATCAAGACATCGCTTCAATACTTCGTCGAATTTGCATGAAATATGTTTCTGTTATTCGGGAATAACTTCCGCTTTTATCAATAATAACAGGAAACTTTAGCCTTTGATCACGATGAAGAATTTTCTATTGAGTGCAAAATAATAACAATTATATATATATAATGTTTGTGCATGTAAGCTGTACTTGCATCAATAGTAATGGCTTTGGTTACGTAAAACCGCACAAGTTACGTGATGAACTAATGTTTTTACTCGTAAAATGCAATTTATCTTTTGTAAGGATATAAAATACACAATGAGCTAACAGTGGATGATGTGCGGTTCTAATTATGTAAAAAAGAAGAAGAAAAAGAAAAGAGAAGTCGCCGGTTCGTCGGTTCCCAGTTCCTCTTTTACGCGTTCATTTTTGTTTCTTTCCCTACCAGTAGTACCGGTAATGCTAACATTTACTGAGTCACCAAACAGTAGTTTTGGTAAAGCGCAACTTTGGGCAACATCATGACTACAAAGGCGTTTTCCGTTTTCGGCAGGATCTCTTCATAACATTCCAATTACTAACTTTCTCCTCCGAATGGGAAAATGTTTTGTTGCTACCTATGTACAAAGGGAGAAATGGTTATCACAGTAAAAGAAGAGAAATCAGAGCTCTTACAGAAAGATTTCACAGTTCGTTTCTCCCGCGCACTGTTCGACAGTGGAACGGTAGGGAAATGACTCGATCGACAGTGTAACGTTAGAGAAATGGCTTGAAGGTGGGTCGATGAACCCTTTGCCAAGCACCTAATTTTGAATTGCGGAGTAATATGTAAATGTAAATACACTCCTGGAAATGGAAAAAAGAACACATTGACACCGGTGTGTCAGACCCACCACACTTGCTCCGGACACTGCGAGAGGGCTGTACAAGCAATGATCACACGCACGGCACAGCGGACACACCAGGATCCGCGGTGTTGGCCGTCGAATGGCGCTAGCTGCGCAGCATTTGTGCACCGCCGCCGTCAGTGTCAGCCAGTTTGCCGTGGCATACGGAGCTCCATCGCAGTCTTTAACACTGGTAGCATGCCGCGACAGCGTGGACGTGAACCGTATGTGCAGTTGACGGACTTCGAGCGAGGGCGTATAGTGGGCATGCGGGAGGCCGGGTGGACGTACCGCCGAATTGCTCAACACGTGGGGCGTGAGGTCTCCACAGTACATCGATGTTGTCGCCAGTGGTCGGCGGAAGGTGCACGTGCCCGTCGACCTGGGACCGGACCGCAGCGACGCACGGATGCACGCCAAGACCGTAGGATCCTACGCAGTGCCGTAGGGGACCGCACCGCCACTTCCCAGCAAATTAGGGACACTGTTGCTCCTGGGGTATCGGCGAGGACCATTCGCAACCGTCTCCATGAAGCTGGGCTACGGTCCCGCACACCGTTAGGCCGTCTTCCGCTCACGCCCCAACATCGTGCAGCCCGCCTCCAGTGGTGTCGCGACAGGCGTGAATGGAGGGGCCAATGGAGACGTGTCGTCTTCAGCGATGAGAGTCGCTTCTGCCTTGGTGCCAATGATGGTCGTATGCGTGTTTGGCGCCGTGCAGGTGAGCGCCACAATCAGGACTGCATACGACCGAGGCACACAGGGCCAACACCCGGCATCATGGTGTGGGGAGCGACCTCCTACACTGGCCGTACACCACAGGTGATCGTCGAGGAGACACTGAATAGTGCACGGTACATCCAAACCGTCATCGAACCCATCGTTCTACCATTCCTAGACCGGCAAGGGAACTTGCTGTTCCAACAGGACAATGCACGTCCGCATGTAACCCGTGCCACCCAACGTGCTCTAGAAGGTGTAAGTCAACTACCCTGGCCAGCAAGATCTCCGGATCTGTCCCCCATTGAGCATGTTTGGGACTGGATGAAGCGTCGTCTCACGCGGTCTGCACGTCCAGCACGAACGCTGGTCCAACTGAGGCGCCGGGTGGAAATGGCATGGCAAGCCGTTCCACAGGACTACATCCAGCATCTCTACGATCGTCTCCATGGGAGAATAACAGCCTGCATTGCTGCGAAAGGTGGATATACACTGTACTAGTGCCGACATTGTGCATGCTCTGTTGCCTGTGTCTATGTGCCTGTGGTTCTGTCAGTGTGATCATGTGATGTATCTGACCCCAGGAATGTGTCAATAAAGTTTCCCCTTCCTGGGACAATGAATTCACGGTGTTCTTATTTCAATTTCCAGGAGCGTATATATGTACGTCAGATAGAGCTCATTTTGAAAATTTTGAAAATGAACCAAAGAAGTTCGATGGGAATCATTCTGCACTAAGGTCTTTACGTTATGATGAAGGCCTCTGCCCAGGATTATGGAAAAATGATTCCACATCCCCATCTGAAGCGCTGGCTTGTAGTATCGTCGGCAATTCGTTGACTTCGGAATGTGCTTAATTCCCATTTGCATATTACTTACAAGTTCATTAGCGGTCACCACCTCTTCTCAGTTCTTAATACACCAAATATCCTGCAACGATTCTCTTAACAGAAATGAGCCGGCGCCACCTCTTTAGCCGTGTTTCCATATAGTCCATGCCCTCCGTGTCACAGGAAGCTTTATAAGGCTCTCCTTGCCTACCGCTGCACACCGGCGACATCTAAATATGGAGTCCGCTGCCACCGGTTACAGTAAACTCCAGTCTGCCGTAATCAGGAAAGCGTTATATTTAGCGGCAGTTCTTGAGCGTCTCCATACGGTCCAGCTCTCGACCGCTGAGGAGTCATACGACAGCTTCTCCAAAGAACTCTCATGTTTTGTTTATGTTTGCGTGTGGAGAAGTACGGAGGTATGCGACGAGAGGTGAAGCATTCATCGTGGTGCACATTGAAGTCTTTAGCGGTTCTTGTTATACAGAGAACGGACCTGAGATAAAACTCCCCCTACGAATGTGCTGTTATCAGTTTGGTAAGTTTCTGACGTCAGTAAGATTACCCCTGCAAAGTAGCCGTTCGAATCCGGGCGGTAAAAGAAATTATCATCGCAGATCGGTCACAAAGGAAAGAAAAGGTTGCAAGGTACAGGTCTACAACACTTGACTGTGGATCAATGTCTTGGATTCATTCCCCCTCTCTATGGGCACGCGATTCTGTTGAGGTGTCATAAATGGCTCTGAGCACTATGGGACTGAGGTCATCTGTCCCCTAGAACTTAGAACTACTTAAACCTAACTAACCTAAGGACATCATACACATCCATGCCCGAGGCAGGATTCGAACCTGCGACCGTAGCGGTCACGTGGTTCCAAACTGTAGCTCCTAGAACCGCTCGGCCACAACGGCGGGCTGAGGTGTCATAAGCGTATGTTAAGCTGAACTGCCTTTTTGGTGCCGCCTATGAGCAGCAGGCTTTATGAGGACACATCTTCAGGCGAAGTTGATAGGTACAAATTCATTGAAACGTTGCGACAACACGACGCCACTACTCGGCGGATCATCCGAGAAGATTTTATCAGTTGTCGTCTAATTTCCTTACTGATGTCTTTTCCCAATATATCCAAAAAAAATAAGGTACTCAAAAGTAGTTTCACATTTAAGTAGGAACAATATGCTTAGCACATCACAATTTGGATTTCATAAGGGAAGCATATTACTCAGCTGCTCTTCGCATTATTTCTAGTCTTGGAAACAAACGAATCACTGTCCTAACATTTTTTTTTATATTTCCATTCATAATGGCAAACTGCATAATTTTCTGTAGTAACTTTTAACTTAGGTAGAAAGTACTGATTTCACAAAAGCAAGCAGTGAGAATAATGCCTCATCCGCGGTCATATCATAGGTTCTTCGTAGTGGAGTTAAGCATTTTAACTGTAGCGTCAAAATATTATATACTCGGTAATGAAATTCGTCATAAATAATCCACCACAATGTGAGACGAGTAGTGATGTCTATACATACAACTCTAAAGCTACTGCGTTCTTTTTTTTTACTCACAGCGGGAAGTGGCCGCACATAAGGAAACGTAATTCCACGGACTTTCTGCGAGTTTTCTTGATGAAAGTCGCGCTCCGTCTGCAGCGGCCGAGAGATTTAGCAAGCCGGCCAAGACAGTCTGATATTTCATTCATTCAGCGACCAGAAGCCAAGCAGGCTGACCCGCAAGCCGCTGACCCCATGAGCTCCGTGTCTCGTGACCACTTAAACACCTAGTTGCTAAACACCTTGTTCCTAAACGTTCCTCTGCCGCAACATATTTCAGCACAGTAATGTTCCAACATTATTAAATACACGGAAGAAAGATGTCTATTGACATATAACCAGTACGGAATCAGGAAATAACCTTCTTGTGAAACAAAAGTAGATCTTTATTCACAAGAAGTAATGAGTGCTATCGTCAAGGGATCTCAAGACGATTTCATCTTTCTAGATTTCCAGGAGGCTTTTGACACCGGACCTCGCAGACGGCTTCTAGTTAAGTTGCCTGTCTATAAGGTATTGTCTGTTGTCTGACTAGATGTGTAGTTCTCAGTGGGAAAGATCGCAGTTCGTGGTAACTGGGGAGTCATCTAGTGTAACCAAAGTGATATCCTGGGTTGAACAACGAACTGTTACAGGCCCTCTCTGTTCTTCATCTACACAAGGTTTTTTACTGCTTTGGGTGCAATAAGTGCATCGGCCGTGACTCGTCAATATCATGGCCTCCCCTCCCCCTCCCCCCCCTTCACCACTCCCGCGCATACTCGATGTGAACCCATGCATTTTTTTGGGTGTGGATATTTAAGAGCTTTGGTGTATTCCAGCGCTGTTGTCCATAGCACCGGGAATGCATTGTCGACGCTTGTAAGTACATTCAGAATACTACTGGGATCTATGAACGTAGTCGGGCATCGATGAGGAAAAGTGCTAAAACCTGCCTTCACGCTAACGCTAGCCATGTCGGACACTTGTTGTAACGAGTTTGTCGTCAAGTTTTTATGTGAAGTCTGGACCTTCGGGGAATCTGTTATAAAGTGTTCTTGTACTCAATCGTAATACGTCCTTTGGAGGAAACCATCGGTTTCCAGAAGTATGTTTATTAGGATTATTTGTTTCTTTTATTGTCCTCTACTCTCACCTTTCGTTTGCACCTATAACAATGTAACATACTATATAAACGATTCAGCAGGACTCTAAAATTCTTTGCAGATGATGTCCTTCACCGTCTGATAAAGTCATCATAAGATCAAAACGAGAATGCAGAATGATTTCGCGTGGTGCGAAAACTGCCAATCGATCCTAAAAGATAAAAAGTGTAAGCCCTCTACATGAGTAAAAATATACGTCAGATTTTTGTTACACGATAAATCACACAGATTTAAAGATTGTAGATTCAACTAAATACCGAGGAACTACAATTACGAGCATCATAAACTGGAACCATAGAAAAGGCAACGTTGTGCGGAAAGCAAACCAGAGGCTGCGTTTTACTGGCAGAACACTTAGAAGATGCAACAAGTCTGCTAAAGTCACTGCCTACACTAACTTGAACACAGCCTGAGAATCTGCAGTGTGCTCACGTGCGATGTGCTTCCCTTTCCATTGCATCTTGGACTTCCTTCCTCTTAGCGGTCACCGCAACTACCGTTATCAACTGTAATGAGTTCTACTAGTTAATTTGTTCGATTTTCTCAAGAGAGACTACTGTGAAGCTGAACTGAATTTCTTGTTAATTATAAACAATCAGATGTCACGTTCCTAAATGTACATCATTTTCATATGTTGTATCCAAAGCAAGTCTTCTGGTCCAGACTGTATACCAATTAGGTTCATTTCGGAGTACGCTCATTTAACAGCTCCATAGTTAACGATCATATACAACCGTTCGCTAGACGGAAGATCCGTACCCAAAGACTGGGAAGTTGCACAGGTCAAGCCAATATTAAAGAAAGGTAGTAGGAGTAATCCACTAAATTACAGGCCCATATCGTTAACGTCGATATGCAGCAGGATTTTGGAACGTATATTGTATTCTAACATTATGAATTACCTCGAAGAAAACGATCTATTGACACACTGTCAAAATGGCTTTAGAAAACATCGTTCCTGTGGAACACAACTAGCTCTTTATTCACGTGAAGTGCTGAGTGCTATTGACAAGGGATTTCAGATAGATTCCGTATTTCTGGATTTCCGCAAGGCTTTTGACACTGTACCACACAAGCGGCTCGTGGTGAAATTGCGTACTTATGGAATATCGTCTCAGTTATGTGACTGGATTTGTGATTTTTCCTGTCAGAGAGGTCACAGTTCGTAGTAATTGACAGAAAGTCATCGAGTAAAACAGAAGTGATTTCTGGCGTTTCCCAAGGTAGTGTTATAGGCCCTTTGCTGTTCTTATCTATATAAACGATTTTGGAGACAATCTGAGCAGCCGTCTTCGATTGTTTATCGACTAATAAAGTTAACAGAAGATCAAAACAAAGTGCAAAACGATTTAGAAAAGATATCTGAATGGTGCCAAAATTGGCAGTTGACCCTAAATAACGAAAAGTGTGAGGTCATCCACATGAGTGTTAAAAGTAACTCGTTAAACTTCGGTTACACGATAAATCAGTTTAATCTAAAAGCCGCAAATTCAATTAAATACATAGGTATTACAATTACGAACAACTTAAATTGGAGGGAACACATAGAAAATGTTGTGGGGAAGGCTAACCAAAGGCTGCATTTTATTGGCAGGACACTTAGAAAATGTAACAGACCTACTAAGGAGACTGGCTACACTACGCTTGTCCGTCCTCTTTAAGAATACTGCTGCGCAGTGTGAGGTCCTTACCAGACAGGACTGACGGAATACATCGAAAAAGTTCAAAGAAAGGCAGCACGTTTTGTATTATCGCGAAATATGGGAGAGAGTGTCACAGACATGATACAGGATTTGGGATGGACATCATTAAAAGAAAGGCCGCTTTCGTTGCGACGGAATCTTCTCACGAAATTCCAATCACCAACTTTCTCCTCCAATGCGAAAATATTTTGTTGACACCGACCTACATAGGGAGGAACGATCACCACGATAAAATAAGGGAAATCAGAGCTCGTACGAAAAGATATAGGTATTCATTCTTTCCGCGCGCTATGCGAGATTGGAATAATAGAGAATTGTGAAGGTGCTTCGATGCCGTATCGCTCCCCAATTGAGAACGTTTGGAACATTATGGGCTGGGCTCTCCAACCGGCTCGGGATTTTGACGATTTAATGCGCCTATTGGCCCTCAAGAGCACATCCAATAATTCTATCAGTCAGTGCCAAGCCGAATAACTGCTTGCATAAAGGCCAGAGATGGACCAACGCATTATTAACATGCTCAATTTTTGATGCCCTTTCTCTCGAATAAATCATCCAATTTTTCTGAAATTGTAATAACTTATTCGTCTGTACATGTACTTCACATCTATCGGCTTCCGTCCCATACGGATAATTCCTTCGAGGTGGGTCGTTTCTCTTTTTTGTTCAAATGGCTCTGAGCACTATGGGACTTAACTTCTGAGGTCATCAGTCCCCTAGAACTTAGAACTACTTAAACCTAAGGACATCACACACATCCATGCCCGAGGCAGGATTCGAACCTGCGACCGTAGCGGTCGCGCAGTTCCAGACTGTAGCGCCTAGAACCGCTCGGCCACTCCGGCCGGCTCTTTTTTGTCTTAGAGTGTAATTGATGTTAAGCATGCAAGCGAGAAAAAGTTTAGAAAACGGCTCAAATAACGTTTAAACTTCGTTGGAAGCCGCTAAGCGTTCTCATTTTTGAACACTGTATGACTAAGTTTCAGGCAGACTCCCTTTCACGAGATACAATTATTGCCCATAACCATGCAAGCAGGACATTGGTCTGATTTCATTACAAAATATAAAATGTAATTAAACGAGGTTAGGAATCAACAAAGTACATTAGTCTGACTGCACCATTACAATAAAAGTCACGAAATTTTATCATAAAATCCAATTATATACATACTTAAGAAAATATAAAAGACCTCCTCAAATTTTAAAGTTTCCTTTTACAAAAGCGAATGAAATGTCAAATAAACTCGGCAACGAACATATTCATAGAAGAAAGAACTACTCTATAAGAGCAAAATACTCCTTAATTTTTAAAATATTCTACAGTGTACAGTGTAATTGTTCTTGGACGATGACTTTTATCAAATACTGCGACTGTATGTACGATGTCCTCGTCAATGAGGCAGGAATCACAGCTCAGAGAAGACACTGATTTTAACAAATGTAACGCAAATCTTTTCTGTTGGACACGTCCGACAGAAGAGACACCAATGTTTCTTTTTGATACAGTGTCCGTAAATATCAGTATTTCGAAAGAGGTATCGATGTCAGCTGGAATTGGGCATCGAAATAATTCAATGACGGAAGTTGAAAATTTGTACTGCTTCCGACTCGAACACCAATTTCTCGCTTTACGCGAGCGGTCGCCTTAACCGCTTTGGCTATCTGAGCACATTCTGCCCGCCCCAAATTCCCAACTTCTCTCATATTACTACGTAACGTCTCTATTCCTGACGTAAATGGATACGGAACCTACTTAGTAGTATGCGATAAGTTGTGGATTTGGGGCGTACAGAAGTGTGCTCGGATAGTCGACGTTGTTAGGGTGACCGGTCACGTAAATCCGGGTTCGATCCGAGCCACAACAAATTTTCTGTTTCCACCATTGAATTATTCTAAAGCCCTAGTGCTATTGATATTGGTACCTTCCTCGAAATATGTAACAAATATCTCGTTTTTTTGGTATTCATGTGACCTGCTCCTAGTCTTTAAGAGTGATAATTTGTCTTCTCGCAAGCGCAAGTTTAGAAACCAAGGGTGGCGTGGAATATGTTGCTGAACCGACCAGTACCGTGTGTCTATGTTCATTGACTTCGTCCATTCTGTTTTTGCTTGGCTGGCGAGTCTGCTACGAAAATCACTGTACGTTAGGGATATGTCGAGGGGAAGTAGATGCAGCACCACTTTCACCAGTTTATCTGCACGTTTGTGCCCCTAATTCCAACATGTACCGGTATCCATTTAAGCTGAATCCGCTAACTCAGCTCCTTTGCTCGACTGAGACTTCACATTATATTGTGACCAAAGGATCAGCTATTTTTCTTTCCGCTCCCCTCGTAAAAGACTGTAAGGCATTCATCGAATTGTAAGTACACAGTGTAAAGTACAGCTTGATGAATGGCGTTCAACTCCGCAATTAATGTCGACGCTTCAATAGACAACAGGATCATCAAAAAATGGGGCTTCCCCAGAGTCACTGGCTACATTTTGGAGCCACCTGTGTAGAGTTCGTACCAATCACTTCCACTGACATTGTGGAAGCTCTCAATTCACTCGGGGTAACGAATGTTTTACATATATGACCGTCATACAGAGCACAGTGAATATCGGAAGAGATATTGTTTGCTTGACACCACTTGTCCTCTGCGCAGCGAATGTGAACGCTGAGCTATCGAGGATTTTCCCATATATACGATATTCGTAGGGTTCCTTCAACCAAATGTAGCAATTACAAGTTTCGTGTGCATGTGAGGTGTGGATGTCTTTTCTATACAGCCTCCACAAATATGTAGATCTGCTGATGGTATACGGTCTACAGTCTTCAGTCACGGCGTCGGAACGGAGTCATACGTATGGGAAATTTGAGCCCCGCTCATTCAAAAGCTAGTTTCTCACGCATTTGAATGTCTATAACGTCGTACCCCTTGAACTGTGTGTCGTACAGTGACACAATTTTGCAGGTACATTCATATATGTGGATACTGCCTGAAAAAACGTGTTGCAATAAAGTTAACAGTAAAGAAGTAATAAATTAAAACGTAATACCTGATACAGTAGTTTTAATACGAAACTATAGTAAGTGATAAACTTTTCCCCTTCATCAGTTTTCGTGGGGGGGGGGGGGGAGGGGGAGGGGGAGTGGCAGTGAGAAAAAGTTTCATAAAAGTTCGAAATTATAGATTTTACTGGATGGGTATATTCTGGATAATTTGTCCGCTGTGAGTTACAACGCCTCAAGATATTCCGAGTGTTTGTGCTAAGAGTCGTAAGTGCGTTTTCTATGGTATTTCAGCAGATATTTGCAATTTCTTTTTTGCACTGTGTAGCTGGAGTCAGCCCAAACAAATACTGCCCGTCACTTCGGTCATGCGACACCCAGCGTGAACAGAAAGCGTCGGTTTATTTCCCATTGCTACCAAAATTATTTTTAAAGCTGAATTTACGTGCCCATTCCATAGAGCGCTCCAAAATTAGTCTACTCCGATATTCGTTTTATTGATATGTTGTAACATGTACATTAAAACTCGAAGAATAAACAATAATCCAGCAACGACTTAGTAGCGTTGCATGCTTGCCGATAGCAGCCAGAGCGGGCCAGCTAGTACTTTCCTGTTGGAGTATTGGTTATTCTTCGAGTTTAAGCGTCCCTGTTTTTTTTTTTTTTAAAAAAAAGCACGGAGTATTGGTTATTCTTCGAGTTTAACTGTCCCTGTTAACATGTATCGATAAAATAAATATCACGTTAGACTAATCTGAGACCGCTCTGTCAAATGAGCACGGAAAATTCCGCTTTTTAAACCGACGCTTTATGTTGACACTGAGCATTATTTGTCACGGCTGGTTCCAGCTACACAATGAAAAAAACTAAATTGCAAATATCTGCTGAAACAGGAGAGAAAATGCATTTGACGACTATTACGAGAGACAGCCTGTATACAATTTTCTAACTGTGATACTTGTATTATTATGCTAAACTTTTTACTTAAGATTGTACCTCTTAACCAGTAGATTATGACTACATATTAAATTTTTAAATTCTGGCAATAATTACGTGAAAAACTGAAATTCAAATTTTTGTTGCACCGGAAACCTTTAGATAAGCAACCTATCACTGAGACTGTGCACCATGAACCGGGTTAGCCGTTGAGTAACACGTAGGGTTGTTGCAGTTAAACTTTTGCTACTTAAGAAGACCCATTTAAGAAACGGGTGATCGTACGACAGTTAAACTTGTGGACATATTTCTACGGGCATGCGGAAGAGAAATAGCAAATAAAACCTTGAAAGAAACACTTTTTAATTTCCACGTGAGAGGGTAACGTTTGTTAATTGCGTACCATGTTTACGCTGCAGGTTACAAACGTTGCTCAATGTGACGACCATCTGCATCCACGAGAGCATGGAACCGTGCTAGGGATTGCTCTACTGCTGCTCGAAACATCTCAGGTGAGATGTTGGCTGCTTTCCTCGCTATGTTCGACTTCGTCTTGAATGTCGTACATTGTGTCCAACAATCTCAGCCATGGCAACGGTAACTTCTTCAACTATTTGTAGCGCAGTTGGCTATCGGCCTCTCCCAGCAGCAATTCCCACCCGCCAGGTAATTCTAACTTCTCAATCATGTTCTTCAACTCCGGTGCGGAAAGAGGACCTCTCTGTATCGGTCAATGCACGACAGCACGCGGTACCAATATGTTTCAAATAGCCGCGCGCTAAATTGTGATAATTCAGGGCGTCATATGTCTGGTTCTGTTGATCACCGATGTACCTATCTGTACTGTAGCTGTGCTAGTACAGGATCAAGATTTAAACATTACACACATCCTCTATCGAAGGCAAATTGAGCAACTCGGTTGGTCAATTTGCATGGGTGTGGTCTACGATGGGCCTTAGACGGCTTATAAAAGTATCGTTTGGTAATGGGTGGTTCCCGAGAAAACCCCGAGAACTTATGTTTTTTGGGTACCAAAAGTACTACTTGGGGGAATGGCCACTGATATCATTAGTATTCATGATGTAAGGGATCCGTGATCCCACGAACATAGATGCTAGTATCGGACACCCAGGTCGATAGTAGACAGGAGTCGATTGTCAAGCGCTGCAGGAGGCAGTGAGACAAGTGCCGATGGCGGAGTAGTACTGGAGAGTGTCGAGTGAGAAGTAGTGCGGGAGAGACGGACAAGAATGGTGGTCGAGTGAGTTGTAAACGGTAAAATTCACCGGAGTATGACGATCGTCGTGGGGTTGACCCTCACTAATACCGATTCGCGAGTGATATGAAACAGAAAGTGACAAGTGCCGAATTACGTGTTTCGCGTCAACCGCGTCGGTCAGCAACAACCATGGATTGCAGTGAGGATTGTTGTGAATGTTAACCATCAGCGTTGCGTGTGACGAAGTACTGAAAATCAGCAACCAATAAAAAGATATAACTGTAATTAGACGTGTAAGGCGAAGGTAGCAACTGCCTCAGAATTTGTGTGTTCGTAGAAATATACACTCCTGGAAATTGAAATAAGAACACCGTGAATTCATTGTCCCAGGAAGGGGAAACTTTATTGACACATTCCTGGGGTCAGATACATCACATGATCACACTGACAGAACCACAGGCACATAGACACAGGCAACGGAGCATGCACAATGTCGGCACTAGTACAGTGTATATCCACCTTTCGCAGCAATGCAGGCTGCTATTCTCCCATGGAGACGATCGTAGAGATGCTGGATGTAGTCCTGTGGAACGGCTTGCCATGCCATTTCCACCTGGCGCCTCAGTTGGACCAGCGTTCGTGCTGGACGTGCAGACCGCGTGAGACGACGCTTCATCCAGTCCCAAACATACTCAATGGGGGACAGATCCGGAGATCTCGCTGGCCAGGGTAGTTGACTTACACCTTCTAGAGCACGTTGGGTGGCACGGGATACATGCGGACGTGCATTGTCCTGTTGGAACAGCAAGTTCCCTTGCCGGTCTAGGAATGGTAGAACGATGGGTTCGCTGACGGTTTGGATGTACCGTGCACTATTCAGTGTCCCCTCGACGATCACCAGTGGTGTACGGCCAGTGTAGGAGGTCGCTCCCCACACCATGATGCCGGGTGTTGGCCCTGTGTGCCTCGGTCGTATGCAGTCCTGATTGTGGCGCTCACCTGCACGGCGCCAAACACGCATACGACCATCATTGGCACCAAGGCAGAAGCGACTCTCATCGCTGAAGACGACACGTCTCCATTCGTCCCTCCATTCACGCCTGTCGCGACACCACTGGAGGCGGGCTGCACGATGTTGGGGCGTGAGCGGAAGACGGCCTAACGGTGTGCGGGACCGTAGCCCAGCTTCATGGAGACGGTTGCGAATGGTCCTCGCCGATACCCCAGGAGCAACAGTGTCCCTAATTTGCTGGGAAGTGGCGGTGCGGTCCCCTACGGCACTGCGTAGGATCCTACGGTCTTGGCGTGCATCCGTGCGTCGCTGCGGTCCGGTCCCAGGTCGACGGGTACGTGCACCTTCCGCCGACCACTGGCGACAACATCGATGTACTGTGGAGACCTCACGCCCCACGTGTTGAGCAATTCGGCGGTCCGTCCACACGGCCTCCCGCATGCCCACTATACGCCCTCGCTCAAAGTCCGTCAACTGCACATACGGTTCACGTCCACGCTGTCGCGGCATGCTACCAGTGTTAAAGACTGCGATGGAGCTCCGTATGCCACGGCAAACTGGCTGACACTGACGGCGGCGGTGCACAAATACTGCGCAGCTAGCGCCATTCGACGGCCAACACCGCGGTTCCTGGTGTGTCCGCTGTGCCGTACGTGTGATCATTGCTTGTACAGCCCTCTCGCAGTGTCCGGAGCAAGTATGGTGGGTCTGACACACCGGTGTCAATGTGTTCTTTTTTCCATTTCCAGGAGTGTATATCAGTTTGTACATCGCAACCTTTGTGGTCCTTAATAATAGACAAAGTTTCAATCATTCCACTGTTCAGTCTCAGAACAGCCGCACTCGGTTGAAATACCCCCGAAACCACAGCAGAAAAACCGATAGCCTTTCATCCATTAAGCACACGGTCATGTAATCATGATAATTAACTGTTTGGCGGCTTCGATAAATTACACAAAATCCAATAAAGGAATTTAATCGGGGGTGTTTCAATGACAAATCGTCGAAATTTTTACCGGATGTTGTCGGGGAACCACGAAACTTTTTTGGTCTCATTATCCGTTACCGAGACCCAGAGGTTCAAAGTTATCGTACTTACGCGCGTAAAATATGCACCTAAGATCCGGTCTGGGTCGTGAATGTATTTTTAACTGATGTAGTGAACAAATGGCAAGGATTACGGGATCAACGATAGGGTCTGAGGTAATCAAACTATGTTTTTAGTTGTCACTTTTTCACCAATAGCCTTTATGACGCGCTATCTCTGTGTACCGGGCACTTCACACCTATGCAGACTGTCTTGACCTGGAGGTTATTCGATGGTGCCATCTGGCAGCGTAAGCACCTTACAAAAAATTATTTTGTTATACTAAATTCTTTGCACTTGCAAATCAAACAGCGCATTTTTTATACACTGTAGGTGTGGCCTAAAGACGTACTAGATACTAATAGACTTCTCTTGGCCAGGAATGCTCTTTTAGTCAGTGCCAATCGGCTTCTTATGTCCTCCTTGCTCCGTCCGTCACGGGTTATCTTCCTGCCTACGTAGCAGAATTCCTTAACTTCATCTACTTCGTGATCAGCAATCCTGACATGTTTCTCACTGTTCTCGTTTCTGCTACTTCTCTTTACTTTCGTCTTTCTTCGATTTACTATCAGTCCATATTCTGCACTCATTAAACTGTTCATTCCATTCTCCAAATCCTGTAATTCTTCGCTTTCACTTGGGATAGCAATGTCATCAGCGAATCTTAATATTGATATCCTATCATCTTGGATTTTAATCCCGCTCTTGGTCCTTCTTTTATTTCCATCATTGGTTATTCGATATATAGATTGAACAGTAGGGACGAAAGACTACATCCCTGTCCTACACCCTTTTCAATCCGATCACTTCGTTCTTGCCTCTTGTACATATTGTATATTACCCGTCTCTCTCAATAGTTTACCCCTATTTCTCTCAGGACTGCGAACATTTTGCATCATTTTACGTTGTTGAACGCTTTCTCGAGGTCGACAAATTCTATGAACGTGCCTTGAGTTTTCTTCAGTCTTGTTTCAAAAATGGTTCAAATGGCTCTAAGCACTATGGGACTTAACATATGAGGTCACCCGTCCCCTAGAACTTAGAACTACTAAAACCTAACTAACCTAAAGACATCACAGACATCCATGCCAGAGGCAGGATTCGAACCTGCGACCGTAGCGGTCGTCTTGCTTTCATTATCAACCGAAACTTCAGAACTGCCAAACTGATTGTCATATAACAGATTCTCAGTTTCATTTTCCACGCTTCTGTATATTATTCTTGTCAGCAAGTTGGATGTATGAGCTATTGAGTTGATTGTGGGATAATTCTCGCCAAAGCCGGCTCTTGCAACCTTGGTAATTGTATGGGTGACGTTATTCCGAAAGTTTGAGGTATATCGCCAGTCTCATACATTTTACACACCGACCCGAATAATCGTTTTGTTGGTACTTCCGCCAATGATTTTAGAATTTCTGATGGAATTTTATTGTCCCTCCTGCCTTATTTGATTTCAAGTCTTACGAAGCTCTTTTAAATTCTGATTCCAGTACTGGAACCCCTATCTATTCTATATCGACTTCTGTTCCTTCTTTTGTCACGTCATCAGATAAGCCCCCCTCCCCTTATACAGGCCTCAATGTACTCTTACCACCCATACGCTCTCTCCTCAGCTAGTAACACGAATACTCTGTCCAGGAATCACTTCATGAGGAGATGTACTTGGAAAAGGCTGGGAGATACGCAAAGATTTCATTAGATTATATCATGGTGAGACAGATGTTCCGAAATCAGATACTGGATTGTAAGGCGTACCCAGGAGCAGGTATAGACTCAGATCACGATTTAATGATGATGAAGAGTAGGCTGAAGTTTAAGAGACTAGTCAGGAAGAATCAGTGCGCAAAGAAGTGGGATACGGAAATACTTAAGAAAGAAGAGATACGCTTGAAGTTCTCTTAAGTTAAAGATACTGCAATAAAGAATACTCAGTGGGCAACAAGAAGCCATGATAACAGCAGAAATAGTTCATTTATTTGGTGAAAGAAGGAAGTACAAAACTGTGCAGTGCAGTGCAGGAATACAGAAATACAAGTCACTTAGAAATGAAATAAATAGGAAGTGCAGGGAAGCTAAGGCGAAATGGCTGCATAAAATGTGAAGAAATAGAAAAAGAAATGATTGTCAGAAGGGCTGTCTCATCATAGAGAAAAGTACAAACATCATTCGGTGAAATTAAAAGCAAGAGTAGCAACATTAAGGGTGCAGTGGGAATTCTGCTGTTAAATGCAAAGGAGAGAGCGAATAGGTAGAAGGAGTACATTGAAGGTCTCTGTGAAAGGGAGGACTTCTTTGATGACTTGATAGAAGAAGAAACAGGAGTCGATAGGGAAGAAACAGGGGTTCCAGTATTAGAATCAGAATTTAAAAGAATTGTGGAAGACTTAAGATCAGATAAGGGAAGGGAACTTACCTGTTGAACGACCCTCGCATTAGCTCACTTGCATCTACTATCTGTTGTCTGTTTTGTTTCAAACGAGTTGTTTTTCCTGTATGTATGATGATTCCTTGAGAGAAGCTTCTTTTCTTTCAGAAACCGCCACAATGTTTGAGCATAGAGCGTGCTGTATGATCCGGCAACAGAGAGAGGCCTGGAATTTTGGTCTGTAATTCTGTGCATCCGTCATTTTACCCTCTCGTTCCACCCACATCCTGGGTGGTTATAACTAAAGTGCAGCTACTCACAGAGAGGTCCAGTGTGGGCTGTAATAATGGTATGGCAGCGAAACTCCGTAGATATTCTAAAGCGTTTACGTTGGTAAAGATATTTGTTCCAGTTTTGGCCACCAAGTGGAAATCTGGCGCTGTTAATGCAAGAAAGATGTATAGAAATGTTTCCTTATGTAATTGATTGGGAACGAGACATGTGTAGGAGGGTCAAACAAATGAGAAAGGCATAATGTTGATTTTATTATTAACCGCCTCCTGCACAATTTGTTCAATATGGGCACCCGAGACGTCGACGAGATACTGTATCCGCAAAACCACGTTATCAACAGTTGGTCACAACAGTTCCGCTGCAACGTGAGCAACGTGTTTCTATATACTGGCTTTCAGATCAGGTACCGGTAGGCACCGAACATGTTCCTGGTAAAAGCGTTCTTTCAGATAGCCAAAAGTCATATGCATTCAGGTCAGATGATCTTACAGGTCATGCATCTGGAAAACAACTAGAGATGAAACGTTCGTGCAAGGTTGCATTAAGCAGATTTTTCACTGGGCGAGCGACATGAGGGGTTGTCCCATCTTGCAAGAAGACAGTACAGTCGCGCAGGAATCATATGCTGCACAAGGAGGTGTCGATTATGTGCAGACGTCAAAGTACACCTGAGAGATTCTCTGGATGTATTCTCTTCAAAGAAGAAAGAACCGAGATTAAAGAAGCTTGTGAATCCATACCACACAGTCACATACGGCGAGTGCAATGTCTCTTCGTGCACAACACGCTGTTTATCAGTACCTCCAAATTCGGCAGTTCTGTGTATTCACTACATCCTGCAGTGTAAAATGTGGCTCGTCACTCCATGAAGCTACATGTTATCAACTTCGATCAGTGCCAGAAAAAGAAAAGCAAATTTAGAACGTTGCTGCGGACCATGGGGGTTCAGTTGCTGCACAGTCAGGATCTGGTATGGGTACCTGTATTAAATAGACCAGAAAACTATCTGTACTGTTTGTATGAAGATGGTAACTGTTCTTTCGAACATGTCCGAAGGAACAGATGCCACCTTCATATAGTTAAGGCTAACTGGCCATTGACCTTCTTCTGTGAGGATGCACACACATTGCCAGGACTCTTACGGGATTCGATAAGATTATCTGCCGCGAGTAATGAGTATAACGGGCAGGGGCACTGCGAATGTGGTGTGTGGACATTAAGTTGGGAATATGGGTCTCATGGGGATTGTGCAAGGGATAAATCCCTGCAGTCGCACTATCCTCTGTGCCCTCGGTGGCTCAGATGGACAGAGTGTTTGCCATGTAAGCAGGAGATCCCGGTTTCGAGTCCCAGTTGGGATACACATTTTCAACTGTCCCCATTGATGTATATCAACGTCTGTCGGCAGCGTAGGGTCTTGATTTAATTATCATTTCATTCTAGAGCGCTGCATGGTCACCGATGGTATCTGTTCTTTTGGACATGTCCGAAAGAACAGATGCCATCTTCATGTAGTTAAGGCTAACCGGCCATTGACGTTCTTCTTCTGTGCGGATGCACACGAATTGCCCGAACTCTTACGGGACTCGGTAAGACTGTCTGCCGCGAGTAATGAGTGTAATGGGCAGGGGCACTATAAATGTGGTGTGTAGACGTTAAGTTGGGAATATGAGTCTCACGAGGAGTGTGCAAGGGATAAATCCCTGCAGTCGCACTATCCTCTGTGCCCTCGGTGGGTCAGATGGACAGAGTGTTTGCCATGTAAGCAGGAGATCCCGGTTTCGAGTCCCAGTTGTGGCACACATTTTCAGCTGTCCCCGTTGATGTGTATCAACGCCTGTCGGCAGCGTAGAGTCTTGATTTAATTATCATTTCATCTGTACTGTTGGTCATCGGATGGACAATTCTCGTGGCGCTGCACGAGCACTAGCATTACACGTGGCCGAAACTTGACCTATTTTTTTTTCAGCGCAAATCGGTTCCGCATTAACGCATTAGCATATCTACCAAGTCTCGCTATCATACAATAATTACAGCCCAGGGTCACGAAATAACCATGACGTGAAAAATCAGAGGAATTAGTGATTCCACAGTAGCTTACGGACAGTCGTTTCCATCCACCACTCGCGAATGGAACAAGAAAGGATGGGGAACAAGTAGAGGTACCCTCTGTAAGGCACAGTAAGGTGGTTTGTGATGAGCGGATGTGGCTCCTGATGTAGATCCTTGTCAGGCTGAGAACCGTCCCTCCGTGCCTCGTGGGGAGCGACACACGTCGGAAACGGAGGAAGCTTCTCGCTGTCGGGACAGACGCAGCGTTAGGCGGGCTGGCGCTGCGCCGCAAGGCAGCGGGGCGTCCTTCGGCTGGGCGTCGCGGCCCAGAATACCCGCGCACCACGCGGCGCCACTCGGCTCGCTTCGGCTCGACTCGGCTCGACTCGGAGCTGCTCCAGCGTTGGCCGCTGGCCAGGGGACCCGACGCACGCCCGCGACGCACTCCTCGTGGTCGCCGGCCGCTCCGGTTACGGCAAAAACAAACATGTTTACCCGCCACCCTACAGGTGGAGAGCCGTCGACAGAGATACCTTACCACGTGGCGAGCTCTTCCAGTGCAAACGTTGACACGGGTGAAGAGACGTACTTCATCTTCTACATCTCGCAATCCACCTTAAAATGTGTGGCAGAGGCTACTTCGGATTCAGTTTCCCTCGTTCTTGTTATCATCTCAGACACATCCCTCGGGCTGTTGAAAATAGTTCTGTGCTTTTCATTTCGTATCTATTGTAATCGAGTAGGCACTCGCTTGAGTCACTACATACATACTTATTTAATCTAGTTAACTGGTTACATGTTCCACAGTTTATCTGGACGGTTCCTGTATCTACAGGACATGTACACGTGATTAGTGTTAACATTTATCAAAACTTTATTTTTTAATTCTAATCACCCAACTAGTTGGCTTTTACAGGCTACCAGGTTTATAGCAGAAATTCATCCATATAATAGAAGTAAATAATTTTTTCGCCACCAGCTTTATATATTTAAGTTTATTCTTTATTTCAACCATTAGCACTGGAAAAAATTATACCTCTGTTCGATTACAATGCATATTCCCCATGAAGACGTATTAGCATACCAAATATGATGACGTACTGTAGTAAGAGAAATAACCATAATTGCTAAATATTTTTACTGCACATATCACAGTATGTCATCATATTTGGTATGCCAATATGGTTTCTATGATAAACATGCATTTTAATTCCGACACATGTATAATTTTCCTTGCAGTGATGATGGTTGAAATAATCGAAACCGGCCAAGAATAAATTTAAGTATACACGGCTGGTGGCGAAAAGATTTATTTACATATCTTACAGCTGCAGCTAGTTACCTATCCAAATTGTGATAGAAGGAGTAGTCCAGGAGAAATGATTTTAGTTTAGCCTTAAAACTTGCTTTGCTTTGCTAACTGTTAGACATTTTATGGTCTTGGGCATATGGTCAAAACGTTTGTTGCTGTATGTTGCACTCCTTTATTAGCCACTGACGGCTCTAACAGTGGGTAGTAATTGACATTTATCCCTCTAGTGTTGTAGGTATGGATATCATTATTTTTCTTAAATTGTGAAGGATTATTTATGAGGAATTTCATTATCGAATTTACGAGTATGTATTGTGATGGTGCAGTTAAAATGCCTACCTCCTTGAAGAGGTACCTACATGACATCCGTGGATCGAGACCACATTTATTCTACTATTCGCTTTTGTGCAATCAGTACTTCTTTTAAGTGATTAGTCACCCCTGGAAATTATTCCACAAGACATTACTGTGCGGAAATATACAGTACATGGCAGGAGGGTGACACGTTTCTTTCCAAAACCAGCAATTAAAGGAGGGGAACAGTAGGTAAACTTAATTGTTTGAGAAGCTCGGTAGTTTGCTGCTTCCAGTTCAAGTTTTCATCCATATGTACACCCTATTCTAACCTGTTTACTGACTCCTGTTCATTTGTTACATCGGCTGTTTGTGTTACTGCACATTGGGCATTTTCTCAGAATTAAGGGATCCTCCATTTTCAGAGAACCACTTAATAATTATCTGGAAAACAGCATTAACAATCTCTTCCATTGCGCTCTCTCTAATGGGATTTGTTATAACATTAGTATTGTCTACGAAAAGTACCAATTCTACTTGATGAATATTAAGTGGATGCTCATTCGCAAGTGTAAGGAAAAGGAATGGACTCAAAATTAAACCCTGTGGGACTCTCTTTATGA
This sequence comes from Schistocerca piceifrons, assembly GCF_021461385.2. Taxonomy (NCBI): domain Eukaryota; kingdom Metazoa; phylum Arthropoda; class Insecta; order Orthoptera; family Acrididae; genus Schistocerca; species Schistocerca piceifrons. The sequence continues at coordinate 453,545,452 of NC_060144.1, read as the reverse complement.
TTTGTCTCTAGTCAATAAATTTTTCCACCTTTCCAACATTGCCTGAATTATTCAGCACAACTTTTTGCATTCTGTTTGCTAAGTATGTTTCAAAACATTTGTATGTAAAGCCATCAATTCCTTAAAACTTCAGTTTTCCTAACAGTGATCTGCACAATCAGATGCCTTGGAAAGATCACAAAAAATACATACTGGCGATGTTTTATTATTTGAGACTACTCAAATGAGTAAACCTTCTGGAATCCAAACGACGATGTGATAAATGTGACCTGGCCCTTCCATAAATTAATTTTTCGAATATTTTGAAAAAAGATGTCAGTAAGGAAATTGAACAACAATTATTTAAGTCTTTCTTGTCACCATCCTTGCAAAAAAGCTTAACTATTGCATATTTTTACCAGTCTGGAACAATTTCTTGTGCCAATGAAGCTTTAAATATACACTAAGTGATCAAAAGTATCCGGACACCTGGCTGAAAATGACTTACAAGTGCGTGGCGCACTCCATCGGTAATGCCGGAATTCAGTATCGTGTTGGCCCACTCTTAGCCTTGATCACAGCTTCCACTCTCGTAGGCATACGTTCAGTCAGGTGCTGGAAGGTTTCTTGGGGCATGGCAGCTCATTCTTCACGGAGTGCTGCACTGAGGAGAGGTATCGATGTCGGTCGGTGAGGCCTGGCACGAAGTCGGCATTCCAAAACATCCCAAAGGTGTTCTACAGGATTCAGGGCAGGATTCTATGCAGGCCAGTCCATTACATGGATGTTATTGTCGTGTGACCACTCCACCACAGGCCGTGCATTATGAACAGGAGCTCGATCGTGTTGAAAGATGCGATCGCCATCCCCGTATTGTTCTTCAACAGTGGGAAGCAAGTAGGTGCTTAAAACATCAATGTAGGCCTGTGCTGTGATAGTGCCACGCAAAACAACAAGGCGTGCAAGCCCCCTCCATGAAAAACACGATCACACCATAACACCACCGCCCCCGAATTTTACTGTTGGCACTACACACGCTGGCAGATGACGTTCACCGGGCATTCGCCATACCCACACCCTGCCATCGGATCGCCACATTATGTACCGTGATTCGTCACTCCACACAACGTTTTTCACTGTCCGTCCAATGATTACGCTCCTTACACCAAGCGAGGCATCGTTTGGCATTTACCGGCGTGATGTGTGGTTTATGAGCAGCCGCTCTACCGTGAAATCCAAGTTTTCTCAGCTCCCGCCTAACTGTCATAGTACTTACAGTGGGTCCTGATACAGTCTGGCATTTCTGTGTGATGGTCTGGATAGGTGTCTGCCTATTACACATTACGAGCCTCTTCAACTGTCGGCCTGTACGCTTTTGTGCTGTACGTGTCTCTTCACGTTTCCACTTCACTATCACATCGGAAACAGTGGACCTAAGGATGTTTAGGAGTGTGGAAATCTCGCATACAGACATAAGACACAAGTGACACCCAATCATCTGACCACGTTCGAAGTCCGTGAGTTCCGCGATGCGCCACATACTGCTCTCCCACGATGTCTAATGGCCCTGAGTTCGCTGGTATGTAGTACGTGACAGTAGGTGGCAGCACAACGTACCTAATATGAAAAACGTATGTTTTTGGGGGTGTCAGGATACTTTTGAACACATAGTGTATCACTAAGGACTTATCTTATTAAGTTAGAACAATTTTTCATGATTCTGTGTGAAATTCCGTCACCACCATATGAATATTTGTTTGTTAGAATTTTTATAATTCTCTTAGTTTCAGTGAACGGTGTTGGTGGTATTTCTAGTTGCTTAATGTTCTGTGGAATGGCATGTTTGCTACTTCAGCTGAACCATTTAATCCCACTTGTGCTGCTACATTTAGAAAGTGACTATTAAAAGCACTTGGACTTGTGAAATATGAATCACAACATTGTCATTTAGTTAAACTGTCATGTTATTTTTTAAAAAAATCTTACGGTACTTAACTGCTATGGTCATCCGTCCCTAAGCTTACACACTACTTAACCTAAATTATCCTAAGGACAAATACACACACCCATGCCCGAGGGAGGACTCGAACCTCCGCCGCTACCAGCGGCACAGTCCATGACTGCTGCGCCCTCGACCGCCTTAGACCGCGCGGCTGTTATATTATTCACTGACTGGCTGTCCTGTCTCCCATTTGACAATATGCTATGTAGTTTTAATCTTATTATTTGCATTATTAATTTTTATCAGAACTTGTGTCAATTTTTAATAATTTGAACGCGACATAGACCTACCAACTAACTGCAGTACACGTCTCACGTTTTTGTCTTCAAACTGTCTCTTCTTCATTAATACACCGTTCACGTGAACCTGGAAATTCTGGCAGACAAGCGTACACAGCTGTATGTTGTTGTCCAGATTTTGGAAGGTGTGGTTCGAATGGCTCTGAGCACTATGGGACTTAACATCTTAGGTCATCAGTCCCCTAGAACTTAGAACTACTTAAACCTAACTAACCTAAGCACATCACACACATCCATGCCCGAGGCAGGATTCGAACCTGCGACCGTAGCAGTCCCGCGGTTCCGGACTGTAGCGCCTAGAACCGTTGGAAGGTGTCCTCAATGTAATCAATCAGCTCTTCGAGAGTCCGTGCTTTCCTTCCATAGACTTCATCTTTAGCAATAACCCAAAGGACACATTTCCACAGGCTTAATGCAGCGGTTGCTCCAAAAAAACGTGAAAGTTTTACGTGTACCTATAAATACAGTTATGTTGGTTTACATGCCCGGACAATTCAGTGGGGCCTCAATTAGACCACAAAATGATGAGAAAGGATTTCTATTCAACTCGATAATTTTCGAGCACAATTTCACAAAATTATAGCCGTCTGTCCGTATCGTCTCCAGGCAACCCATGTATCAGGCAGTGAATGTATAAAAAAAATGGTTCAACTGGCTCTGACAAGGGAACCTCCCCATCGCACCCCCGTCAGATTTAGTTATAAATTGGCACAGTGGATAGGCCTTGAAAAACTGAACACAGATCACTCGAGAAAACAGGAAGAAGTTGTGTGGAACTATGAAAAAATGAGCAAAATATATAAACTTAGTAGTCCATGCGGAAGATAAGCAACATCAAGGATAATACAAGTACAAGAGCGTCGTGGTCCCGTGGTTAGCGCGAGCAAGTGCAGAACGAGAGGTCCTTGGTTCAAGTCTTCCCTCGAGTGAAAAGTTTAATTTTTTATTTTCAGTTTATGTGACAAACTATTATGTTTTCATCAGTTTTTTGGGCGTGATTATCACATCCACAAGAAAACCTAAATCGGGCAAGGTAGAAGAATCTTTTTATCCATTCGCCAAGTGTACAAGTTAGGTGGATCGACAACAAATTCCTGTCATGTGACACACATGCCGTCACCAGTGTCGTATAGAATATATCAGATGTGTTTTTCTGTGGAGGAATCGGATGACCTGTGACCTCGCGATCAAATGTTTTCGATTCCCATTGGAGAAGCACGTCCTTTCAGCTACTAATCGCACTGTTTTGCGGTGCGGTCGCAAAACACAGACACTAAACTTATTACAGTGAACAGTGACGTCAATGAACGAACGGACAGATCATAACTTTGCGAAAATAAAGATTGTAAGTTTTTCATCGAGGCGAGACTTGAACCAAGGACCTCACGCTCCGTAGCTGTTCACGCTAACCACCGGACCACGGCACTACTGCGCATACAGTCTTCTTGATGTTGCCTATGTTCCACATGGACTACTCAGTTTGTATATTTTGCTTATGTTTTCATAGTTCCACACAACTTCTTCCTGTTTTCTCGATTGATCTTTGGTCAGTTTTTCAAGGCCTATCCACTGTGCCAACTTATAACTAAATCTGAGGGGGGTGCGATGGGGAGGTTCCCTTGTGAGCACTATGGGGCTCAACATATGAGGTCATCACTCCCCTAGAACTTAGAACTACTTAAACCTAACTAACCTAAAGACATCATGCAGATCAATGCCCGAGGCAGGATTCGAACCTGCGATCGTAGCAGTCACGCGGTTCCGGAATGAAGCCCCAGAACCGCTCGGCCACCGCGGCCGGCGTGAATGTATATTCTTAAGTTCTGCTGATGTAATATCCTTTGGAATAACCGACGTCATATTTCGTAATATTTCTGGTAACTCTGCCTTTAATCATCTTGTGGACGTCTTTGGACTAATCATAATAGCAGATATAGAGTTTAATATCAGCAATTCGTGCTCACCTGGGCCACCGACTGCGAGGTGCATCAAAATCAGAACCTTCAGGTTCAAATTTATGATTTAAATTGTAAACAGCCTTACATGTTGGTGATTTTGACTCGAAAAGTTCTCTCTTGTCAGTACACCACTTACATAGCTTAGGTAGGCGGCCTTCACAGCAAAAAATCTTTGTTTCGTCAATATTTTCTGAAAATTGTTTTCTGTATTGTCAAGACAATGTTACTATGGTTAAGGTTCGTTTCTTAACACAACGTATCAACGCTTGTTTCCTACTAACCATATCGATGTATGTAGTGGTACCAACCTATTTATATATATATTCCGGAAGTGTGTAGTGACTTTTGCGCCGTTCTGAACATCTCTGCTGCCGAGTCATTTTCACTTCTCACTCATGAAGGATGAAAAAAAGGAAAATTTAGGTTAATCTGTCTTGTCGTGTAGCAGTCTTGTAGAGCGGACAAAACTGAGAAATGCTTTCGTAGTTGTAAAGAAAGAAGAAAAATTAAAGCGTAAATTTCTATCGTATTTGTTTTATACATTGTGGTTAGAGAAAACCGCAGTAGTAAACCCTGCAACCAGCCATCAAATTTTGCATCTGTTGAAGACTAGCAGCAGCAGCAAGCAGAGAGGAAAACCACGGAAGGATTTATATTAGATTTTTCTCTTTACGTGTGGTGCGCGTATAATACGATTCAGGATAAGGCTATGCGAGAGGTCGATTTCCTCTGATTGAGGTAAGATTTATATGGGCCCCCTTCCGTTTTTCATTGTTTATGTACGCTAAATCTGTATAATATGTGCCAAAATACCAATCGGAGATTTTTCCATTATCTAAGAAAGCTTTTGTGAATTTACCTTGCAATTTCAATTTTCATAACAGAAGATGCTTTGTATGTGGTGCGAACATAGACACCGGCGACACTATGGATCAGTCTGTTACCACAGCCTTCTTCATTTAACGTTCACATTTTTTGCCTTTGCCACTTGACAGTCTAGACCTGAAGTTTTCTGGGTCTCACACCTCTTTAAACGACTCCGCAACGTGACCGAGATCGAAAAGAAGAAAAACTCCTCCCAGTGTTATAATTGCCTACTACGCTACGGATCTGTTACTGTGGTGAGAAGAGAATATAGCAAACCACTGAAACATAACGAGAAGCGGAAGGTATTCTTGCCTGCACCAATATCGCTACTCGTTTCTTCTTAGTTTTTTTTTTTCAAATTTAAGAAACCAGCGATGAAAGTTGTTACTGTCGCTGAAAATTAATTTTTTAAATTAAATCGACTAAGCCTAAATCGAGTGCATCTGGCTAGTAAAAAAAGAATTACTGAAAAACGCTAATCCCGAGAATAATTTAGAATGCGCTTCTAGATATATTATTGTGGAGACAATTTTTACTCTGAAATAGAATGAACTGCGAGGTGATGGTGTCCCAGTATTTATGACAAATGAACTGAAATAAATAATCTAATTTGGCTTTTTTTTTCAATGAAGAATGTTCAAACTAATTACTTTTGTTTTTTGTTTAAATCTTTTTTCTCATTTGTAATTCGTATAAGTGCTCCTAATAACAACAATGTTTCCCTTTAATGATTTATCTTTTATATCTAAAATTTTATCGATCAGAATAACCTTTGATGCATTCTGCTGGACACATATTTTAATTAACAGGACATTTTGATATCGCTGTACCAATACGTAGCACTCTAATTTCATTTCAGTTTTTGTAAAATAATACTGAAATTCAAGAGGAAAAAAGGCATGTTAGGAGCGTCAAACGACATAATTAATCAATTAGGAGAACTTCCAGTAAACAGACAAATGTCCTATTGTGGCGGACCAAGGGCCATAGGTGACTGCGGTGAACGACAGCCGCAGAAATGTACGTGTACGGGCGAATCGATGTGCATATGTTGAGAAACTGGTTCACACATCATGCTGACTGCTGTTCAGCGCCGACAAAGGCTCGAATTTGCACGCCAGTATGCAACTAGACATTCACTGAGTGGTGACAGGTAGTCTTTTCAGATGAATCATGATTTGTGCTCCATCCGACAGATGTCCGTTGGCGTCTTCGGCGTGAAGCATCTGAAAGAAACACCCTGCAACAATCGTCGGGAGGATCCAGGCCGGAGGCGTTCCTGGATGATCTCATCATCCTGGATGGCACAGTGGGTCAACACAAGTATGCATCTATCCTTGGGGCCCATGTGGATCCCTGCATGCAGTTTGTTTTTCCTAGGAGCCATGACACCTTCCAACAGGACAATGCAACGTGTCACAGCTCGCAGTGTATGTGCGTGGTTCCAAGAGCGCCAGGATGAGTTTACCGTACCCCCATGGTCACCAAGCTTTCCGGATTTAAGCCAATGTTGGTACCTTCCAGAACCTCATTGACTGTTGATGACGTCGGAAGTTTTGTGGCATTTTTTGCGGACGATGGTTTCGTCTGTGGGTCTACTGCCACACCAGATGAGTGTAGTGACAAAAAAAAATGGTTCAAATAGCTCTGAGCACTATGGGACTTAACTGCTGAGGTCATCAGTCCCCTAGAAATTAGAACTACTTAAACCTAACTAACCTAAGAACGTCACACACATCCATGCCCGAGGCAGGATTCGAACCTGCGACCGTAGCGGTCGCGCGGTTCCACACTGTAGCGCCTAGAACCGCTCGGCAACTCCGGCCGGCCAGTGTAGCGACATGTGGGAAGATGTGCAGAGGATCGACGAGAGGTATAGGGGCTGACCGTTGATCCTGAGCGTGAATAAACGTAACGTAGAGCGCGTGAACAGGCGAACAGGTCAACTGCTGTTCCGTTACGTTATTGGAGATAAATCACTGTAAACAGTTACAACGTTAAAATATCTATGACTAACCATCCGGAGCGACCTAAAGTGGAATGACCATATAAAACAAATCAGGTGCAGTGGAATATTTTTTTTTTTTAAGTCGTCTTCTGACTGGTTTCATGTACCCCACCATGAATTGCACTCCTACGTTAAACTCTTCCCCACAGAGCAGCGCTTGCAGCCTATATCTTCAATTATTTGTTGGATGTAATCAAATCTCTGTCTTCCCCTTCAGTTTTTACCCTTTACAGCTCCCTCTGGCGCCATAGGGATTATTCTCTGGTGTCTTAACAGAAGGCCTATCATCATGTCCCTTCTTCTGGTGAGTGTTTTCGATAACTTCCTTCCTTCGTAGATTCTGCAGAGAATCTCCTCATTTTTTATCTTACCTGGCCACCTAATTTTTCAACAACCTTCTGTACGCACCGCGAATCAAATGCTTCAATTCTCTTCTGTTCCGGTTTTCCACTGTCCATGATTCAGTACATACAATGCTGTGCTTCGAAGCACATTATCAGACATTTCTTCTTCAAATTAAAGCCTATGTTTTATACCAGAAGACTTCTCTTGGCCCTTTTTACCTTCGCTAGTCTGCATTTTGCGTCTTACTTGTTCCATCTGTCATGGGCTATTTTGCTGCCTGGGTATCAGAATTCATTAACCTCATCTACTTTGTGACCACCAATTTTGATGAAACTTCCTGACAGATTAAAACTGTGTGCCGGGACCTTTGGCTTTCGCAGGCAAGTGCTTTACCATCTGAGCTATCCAAGCATGCTTCGCGACCCGTGCTCACAGCTTTAATTTCGCTAGCTCTTCGTCTCCCAACTTCCAAACTTCACAAATGCTCTCCTCAAGACTTTGCAGAACTGGCCCTTTTCCGCAATATCTTTCTTTCAGGAGTGCTGGTTCTGCAAGGTTCGCAGGAAATATTCTGTGAAGTTTGGAAGGTAGGAGACGAGGTGCTGGCGGAATTAAAGCTGTGAGGACGGGTCGTGAACCGTACTTAGGCAGCTCAGACGGTAAAGCACTTGCCCGAGAAAGGCAAAGGTCCGAGTTCGAGTCTCGGTCTGGCACACAGTTTCAATCTGCCAGGAAGTTTCATATCAGCGCACACTCCATTGCAGAGTGAAAATTTCATTCTGGGCCAATTTTGATGTTAAGTTTCTTGCTATTCTCATTCCTGCTACATCTCATGACCATTGTCTTTTTACAGTTTACTCTCAGTCCACATTCAACAGATTCTGTAATTCTTCTTCATAGAGACAGCAGTGTCATCAGCGAAATTTACCATTGATATCCTTTCACCCTGAATTTTAATCCCACTCTTGAACATTTATTTTCGCCATTGTTTCTTCGTTGTAGATTAAACAGTAGAGGTGAAAGACTATATCCCTGTATTACACCCTTCTTAATCCGAACACTTCTGTTTTGATCTTCCAGCGTTGTTGTTCCTTTTGGCTATTGTACTTATTGTATATTACCCGTCTTTCCCAATAAAAAAAACTCAAATGTGTGTGAAATCTACAGGACTTAACTGCTAAGGTCATCAGTCCCTAAGCATACACACTGCTTAACCTAAATTATCCTAGGGACAAACACACACACCCATGCCCGAGGGAGGACTCGTACCTCCGCCGGGACCAGCCGCACAGGCCATGGCTGCAGCGACTTAGACCGCTTTATTTTATCTCATTTTGTTCTATGTTGTTCGTTGTATATGTTCGGGGCGGACGTCCCATGACACCCGTTCAGGTTGTTCGTTGAGACATTCACTCAGTTTTTTATTACAGAGGGTAGCTAACCCTCTGACCGAACACGCTGAGCTACCGTGCCGGCAAACCGCGGCCTTTCCCCGTAGCTTACACCTAGTTTCCTTGGAATTTCGAGCATCTTGCGCCATTGTACTTTGTCGAACGTTTTTCTATGTCGACCGTCTCTTGATTTTGCTTCAGCCTTGCTTCCGTTATCAAGCACCAGCGCAACGTGTGAACTGCCTCTCTGGTGCCTTTACTTTTTTTGAAAGTCAAACTCACCCTCATCTAATCCTCAAGTTTCTTTTCGATTATTCTGTTTAAGCATCTTAAGGACACAAATAATTCACTCCGAAAGAAGTTGGTTACAATACATTAGTTCGTCTGATCCTTGAATCTGCTACATCAGTCTGCGACCCTTATCAGATAGAGAAGACTCAACGAAGAGCGGCACGTTTCGTCACGGTATTCTTTAGTCGTTTCGGGAGCGTGCAAGAACCTCCAACTCGTACTAAATCTCCAGAAATATCTCATTTAGACGATGAGTTCGTAGATTGTAGTATAAGGGACGTACAGTATAGCTGGCCACTGCGTAATTACATACGGCAAAGCCCCGACATGCTACGGTAAAAGTTAATACCAGTGACAATTAACACTAGCGGGGCCACTGTAAGCGTCGGCAAAGAGATATTTTGCTACGCCGGAAGGCGAAAGACAAATGATGGAAACTTTTTTCATTTTTTTTGTTTGACAATTATTAGAGAGACTCTGTCTTTAGTTCTCGTGGCGAGAAGACGTATTTCTTGTGATAAAGTACGTTGTCTGAATAATAATTTTATGAAAATATGAAATCTGAGAGTTCGTTTTTGTGCAAAACCACGAAAGTTTTCTTTTCTTCCGCGCATTATCCCAGTGTCATGTCACTGTAGCTGCCTGCATCAGAAGAGGAATCCGACTAAGAATCAATATTGCACACACGGTCAAGCATGAGAACTAATCATGGTGGAAGGAGAATCATTTAACCAACTTGTGTAAATCTCAACAGCAAAGCGAATACAGGAATCGATATAATTTAAAGTTAAAGACATTTCATTCGCTTAAAAATCTATAAGGAATCAAGATGATAAAAAATGCGACAAAATTAATTTGTTTAATTAATTATATTATATCTTTTTAATATAAATTTGCACACCACGCTTTCCCACCCGAGCTGCGATAAAATTAAGCCAGTCCGTCCTTGAACTGACTTAGTGAGCCACTGCGTAGGAACTCTTCCAAACTGTTATGTGGAGATGCTTTCGTTGTTTTGTGTTCCCTTTCAGACCTGGAGCAGCGCCGTCGGACCGTCGGATTCTGAAATGTAATACTACTGTCTATGATTTACTTACTGAAGCGGGAGGAAGGTTTTTGTGCAAATAATTTTTACACGGTATGACTTATAGTGCGTTTATTTAAGAAACACCATAAAATGAACTTGTTCACATTGATTATAAGCTAACTATTAACGATACGAGAGCATGGTCTTCCGCATGACTAGATCGAAAGGCATTCTATCGACGACTGCTGACTATGGCGCCCAGTCTGTTACTTGAGCGTATAATTGGTATAGTTCGTATAAGATCTTACATCTTCGGTTATCTCCAAGTTACTCATTTATCTTGTTAATATCAACGTTTTCCAGCATCGTAAAACTACCGGAAGATAGCATTTCTGACGTGTAGATTCCTCCGAATGTCTGAATGACAAAAGGCAACTTTACTCAACAAATATTTATTAATAATAATTTGTCGATTCGCAACAGATTAAAAGTATTTTCCATAAGTATCTCTTTGCTGACGTCACGAGCGATTTCTGCATCGGCACCTGATTCTCCTGGCTCTGAAAGCGCCAGATGCCCAACTACCTCAACTAGCCAGCGTAGGAACCTACCGCTCACTCCTTACTCTGTAGGAACTGCAGTGCTGATACAAACATTTCACGTATGTAAAACAGCAAAGCTGGAAATCAAATAAATTTACTCTCTTATTTGCAAATAAGGGGTACCTTGCCAGCGTTACAGTTGTGCTCAACAAACTCTAGTGGAAGACTTTACGAGAGAGGCGCTGTGTATTGCAGAGAGTTTTACAGTTGGAATTCCGAGAGAGTACGTTTCAAGAAGAGATGGGCAGCAGTTCTTCCCATACACGTCTCCCAAAATGAAACTTATTGACAGTCGTTCTCCAACGCACCATTCGCAATGGAACTGGGAAGGGACAAAATGATACTACTTGAGGTTCCCTCCGCCACACGCCTTAAAAGTGGGTTGTAGTGCATAGAAGAAGATACGGGTATCTACGAGCCGCAATCTGTATCTGTCCGCCGTTAGCTGGCGTTGTTGGCTTCATGCAACGATTGTGAGGGAGATCTTAAGTGCTTTGATGTGGTAGTTGAATGTTCGATGAAGTCGCTATGTTGTATACCATTTTACGAGAGGCTTCCCTTGCTGACAAAAGTTGCACGGTTAAAGGTTGATGTGACCTGGTTACGTATGCAGACTGAACAGCGTACCCAGCCTCTTTGTCCTGTTGATTGGAAAGGCAGCCCACTCCACTACGCACTTGAGAATACATCTTTATTTTGATCTCTCTTCAGCAGCTTACTGTAATTTTTGAGAACACTTCTTTTCTCTTGGAGAGCAGCGTTTTTTTTAATTACTTAAAACGCACATGCACAGTCACAACCGCAAGAAACTTCCTTTTTTTTAGGAGATTACCGGTTTCTGTTTGTTTTAAAGCGTCTCCTGACCTATCACCTTGATGGTAGACGGTGGCGGTAAACGGAGCAGGCGTTACGACTTGACGGTCGCTAACTGATCAAAGTTTCTTTCGGTTGTGACTGTGCATGTTCATTTTAAGCAACTTACTGTACATGGCGATTTCCTGTGGTCAATCGCGTTTAGGAAAAAAAAACTTTTTCAATTAAACTTTGCAAGCTATAAGGGTATTGCAAAACATTTTTTCTACAGGTTGGCTGCAGTGTGTGATTTTTGTAAACCTTCCTGGCTGAACACTTCGAATGTTGTAGATTTAAATTTATACAATGTGTGTGAAATCCTATGGGACTTAACTGCAAAGGTCATCAGTCCCTAAGCTTACACACTACTTAACCTAAATTATCCTAAGCACAAACACACACACCCACGCCCGAGGGAGGACTCGAACCTCCGTCGGGACCAGCCGCACAGTCCATGACTGCAGCACCTCAGACCGCTCGGCTAATCCCGAGCGGCGATTTAATTTCTATGGAGATACGTGACAGCGTGTGATTATACCGAGATAACAAAAAGATAATGTAACTTATTTGCCTTAACAATATCTGAATTTAGTTAGACGACTTGTGAGGGAGTCAGGCTTCTCACATGTTGCAGTTCCATAAAGGAAAAGCAAAATGATGTTTCTTCCACCACATTTCTGGCGTGCATCATGGAAATTACTAATTCATGTTCCGATTTTGCGGCTGACAACCTTTTAACCATTCTCAGTCCCTTGCAAAATTTGTAAATCACTTTACACAATACTGTAGTCGCGCTTCAGAGTGCTCATGTAGGCTCCTACTCTGACAGCCTACAGAGTGAGCTGGTACACTTGGAAGGGATATTCCATAAGGCTGGATGTACGCACAAACATCACATTAAGAGAGCTCTGGAAGCGAAAACGACAGACCAGCCAAAAGAAGAGCAAGAAGAAAGAGATCTAAGGCCTACGGTTTTTTGACTGCATGTAGGAAATATTTCTTCAAAAACTGCAAGAATAATGAAGCAGCATAAATTGGATGTAATTTTCCCTCCACGGGCCAAGTCTGCAACTCTTCATGGACTTTTGAAGGATGACCTGCTTTTACGGAAGGCGGATATGTATGAAACTTCTTGTGAGCGTGGTAAAAGGTACATAGAATAAACAATATGCATTGTACAAGAACGTTGCATTGTACACCAACGGTACACCTACCTTTTACAGCCCGACATTGTATTTCCACTGGCCATTCCATGGGTTACGAAAGAGTTAAGATACGGGCCACAGCCTCATCCTACTGGCATTTAGTGGTCAAGGAAGCTATGGAAATCCAATTAGCAGAAGGCCGTTCAACTGAGACGAGAGTTTCCAGTTCGACAGATTACGGAAAACCCTAATTTCTCATCTGCACTCTGAAAGGAAATATCAGTCTAAGTTTTCAGTGCCCGGCATTCCAACTTGTGCCACCCATAATAATCGATCATATACTTCGTAAGCATTGTGGGTTCGCTGATTCAACCCTTACTTTGTTTTACTGTTAGGCACATTAAGTTTTATGTGTGGGTGACGATCTTGTTACCATGGATTTATAATATGTGGTGTTGTCATGATGTCACGAACGTGAAGTCAAAAAAATGGTTCAAATGGCTCTTAGCACTATGAGACTTAACATCTGTGGTCATCAGTCCCCTAGAACTTAGAACGACTCAAACCTAACTAACCTAAGGACATCACACACATCCATGCCCGAGGCAGGATTCGAACCCGCGACCGTAGCGGTCACGCGGTTCCAGACTGAAGCGCCTAGAACCGCACGGCCACACCGGCTGGCAACGTGAAGTCGTCCACCACGTTAGTGACTGCCATCATTAGCTTCTGGAGGAAGTATTTTGATCATAAATGCCAGCCTACGTCATTTATGGGCGTATTAAGCACTCTAATTATTTTCTAAAGTGGAAAGGAATCATATTTCGTTCGTAAGTGCATTCTTTCAAGCGATATTTTCTTTTATATACGAGTGTAGTTCGTAAAGTAAGTTTCGTTTCAATTTTTCTCCACGGTACTGCTACGATCGCATTTCCGCTCATTGCAGTAGTATCTCTAGTTCAAGCAGAGTGAAATAACGCCATTTTGAACTCGCTCTGTGTTGTGTGTCGTTCGAAGTGATTGTTTATAATGGCATCTTTGATCGAAAATCCCGCCGCGTGTGAATTTAGATCTGTGATTCGTTTTCTGAATGCTAAGGACGTTAAACCAAGTGATATTCATCGACAACTTTGCGAGGTGTACGGAGAAAATGCGATGGGTGCTTCAATGGTGAGAAGATGGGTCCGATAATTTAAGGAAGGGCGCGATCAAGTGCATGACGAAGAACGAAGTAGACTTCTATCCGAGGTTTCTGATGAACTGGTTAGTACAGTCAAAGAAATGATTAAGAAAAACCGTAGGTTTACGATCGGTGCTATTGCTCGTCAACTTGCACCAATTCCACGAACAGTGATTTACGAGATTGTCACTGAAAAACAGGGTTTTAATAAAATTTGCGCACGTAGGGTGCCTAAACTTCCTAGGGCAAACAGGCGGAACACTCTATGACGAAAGATTACGTACTCCTATACCACTCTGTCAGAAATGCCTGGAAAATTACGCAGGCTATGTTGAAAATTAGTGCAAGAGTTATAGGTTTTTTTGAAATAAATTGCTTTCATTATCTGTATTCGATTTCTGTTTTGTTACCAAACGGAACGTACTTTTCGAACTACCGCCGTACATGAATTTTGGCTGTACTATTTACGTCTGCAGTAGTGGTTTTATTTCTGTTATTTGTCTTTGGATTTCCCATCAGTCCAACTCGGAAAACTCTGAGTGAATGCTGTGAGGAGGAACGACTGGAAACCGACAAAACATAGCAAAACATGTTGTCACCACTTTTGGGAAGACGGTGTAGACTAAACATCAGTTTCGTCAGTCCTTATAGAGAAAATACTGGATTATGAAAGTAACATTTTCACATCAACATGCTTCTTGTTTATTCGAAATGTACAACGAAACAATTTGTATTAACGAGGCAAAATGCGTCATATTACTGGACCGAATATATATTTACTATCAGCCATATTAGTCACAAAAGCGCTGAAACATTTTCCGTTTAAAAGAACTGTGACATTTACACGACAAAAATGAGAACAAGGAGCAATCATAAACAGTAGTCTAAATAGTAGTCTGCTAACGTTTTGGGGCACCTAACATGGCGGCGTCGGCACAGGTCTGTAGCGCTGTCTCCCTTTATTATACATCCATGCTAACTACCAACAGCGTTATCTCTGAGACACGCACATTTACTCCACGGTGTTGTGCAAAGAGATTTAAAAACCTTGCAGCGACACACGTTGAGAGCAGCTGAAAGGTTGTCAGCCGAAATATCGGTACAAGAATTACGAATATCCCGCATGCACGCCCGAAAAATGATGGAATATTCCATCCGCCAGGAAAACTTCAAGAAACTCAAACTAATATTTGTTTATCAGTGTGGACAGGACTTTCTACCAGAGATAATTTACGCTGACGGAAAAAACCGCAACACCAAAAAATAATTAATATGGGGTAACGGAGTTTTGGAAATACGTTTCTGGAGCTAATATATTTAATTGATTAACATTGAAAGATTACAGAATAATGTAAGAGCGATGTAAGCCATTGTAAATGTGAAACGCTGGTTCATTAATAACCAGCTACAATGTTTAATGTAACCATGCAAATGTACGTGCATTGTGTTGTACAGGTGCCGTAATCACTGAAATAACATCACCTATCTTCCCATCACAGAAGATTATTTGGTATACTTCTCCTCTTTTGGGCAGTTCACTTTCTTTTCAGGTAGTGTAGTAAAACAGAAAATGTAGCTATCATCTGAGGGATTATCCAGTGAGTAGCGTACGTTTAGAGATTACTACAGGTCTTTCACTCTACACATTCTTTAGACTGTGTTCTGAACGTTTGTTCCTCTAGCACAGACAAATTTCTTCTCCGGACAGTCTGCACTACAAACTTTAAAATTTATCTCTTCATTTATATGACTACATGTTGCCTTTTAAAGTTATATAATTTTCTGTAACTTTTATTGCAGATTGAAACTACAGTACAAAACAAGTTCTGCTAGGCAAAGGAACGAACTGGTATTACTTCGTAGACTTCCATAGATGACGTCATTTTGGATAAAATAATTTTAAGTACTGGTCCACGTCTTCGTAAACTACAAGCAGCTAAATTTCCGACGTTTTGGTCGACTTGTTGTGGTTCTTTTCAGGACAACTCATTGCTGTACGCTGGTGAATGTCTTCCTTTATATTATGTCATTTTCGGTTACCTTTTGGCTACCGTCGTTAGATATCTGAGATATTTGGCAATCTGAAGATGTCGTTATGGAGGAGTGGCTCTACAGTACGCTACTGCCTGTGCTACCCTGGTGGCTGATTGGAAGGCAACTCTAGTAGGTGACTGGTAGAAGGTAGCGCATCACTGCTTGTTGCCTGTACCACTCTGGTATGTGACCGGTAGGCAATCGCTCGTTGGTGACTGGATTGCTCGTCGACCGTGGATGCAGCAATGGGAAATAAGAGAGGCTATTGAAGTAGTTAAACGCCTTACCACCATGAACAAGGAGGATGGCTACAAGCTACCTACGACCAGGCTGCCAGCGATTTCACCCCGGAGGACCGCGTGTGTTCGCCAGCCAGCAGCACCACTTGACCCCGGTTTAAGAGTACATACAGCAGCCGCTGCTTGAAAACACCAACTCCTGGGTACAAGCTACCAATTTGCTATTGCCTTCCAGTCACCAACGAGATATCACCTACCAAACACCTGCCAGTGTGGCACAAGCAACAGTCAGCCAATATGCTACCTTCTACCAGTTACCTGCTAGAGTTGCCTCCCAGTCAGCCACCAGGGTAGCACAGGCAATAGCGTAACGTTCTGCCACCCTCCATAACAACATCTTCAAATTGTCCAATGGCAGCTCAGATACGTGGCGTCGGTAGCCACCAGATAACCGTAAATGACAGTATATAAAGGACGACATTCACAGCGTACAGGTGTGAACCGCACTGGAAAGAACCGCAACAAGTCGATCGAAACGTCGGCAATTTAGTTGTTCTATTAGTCTACAATGGCCCAATACCCTAAACTGTTTTATTCAGAACTGGCGTGAGAATTGAACACAGCACCATGGTCCAAATGGCGGACGGAACTATAGAAGGGAGCTACTACTTTGCATGAGATTCGTAAATTTTGAGAAAATGAGAATACTTTTGACGCGATTTCGCAGAAATTTATACTAAGAGTCCTTCAGGAACACGAATCTCAGAAGAATTACATGTATCAGATGGTAACACCTTCCTCTGCTAAAGACGATGAGATGATCTCCTTAATTCCAAATTACATATACATCCATATATAATGTAACAGAGGGCCTGAAAGCGCTAAGCTTATCACGTTGTAATCAACGAATAAAAAAATGCCATATGTATTAGCAAACCCAAACCAGACTGTATAGACTACACGAATTCCACATGGCCACACTATGGAGATATACAGAAAGGTAAATCTGTCTTTCCGACTCTTTAACTGACTTAACACGGGGCTCTAAAGTTTGAGTCCGAACCATGCTGCAGTTTGGCATTTTTCATGTTAACAGATCGTTGCAGGAGTACAAAAATGCTACGACAGAAACAGAATTAGACGGCCGGAGTGGCCGAGGGGTTCTAGTCGCTTCAGTCTGGAAACGCGAGACCGCTACGGTCGCAGGTTAGAATCCTGCCTCGGGCATGGATGTGTGTGATGTCCTTAGTTAGGTTTAAGTAGTTCTAAGTTCTAGGGGACTGATGACCTCAGCAGTTAAGCCCCATAGTGCTCAGAGCCATTTTTTAGAAACAGAATTCTAGCACTGACTGGAGATGGAACCCCAGGCTATTAGATTTGATTAGATTAGATTAGTGTTGTGTAAAACCTGGTCGAAATGGAGCTCCTTGTATTAATAGTGAGATTCTTAGAAACTACATCTACCTCTACATAAATAATTCGCAACCCATCGTATGGTACGTGACGAGCGTTCCCTGTACTACTACTAGTAGTCATTTGCTTTCCTTTTCCACTCGCAAATAGAGCGAGGGATGAACGACTGTCTATATGTCACCGTATGAGCCCTAATTTATCTTATGTTATCTTCGTGATCCTTACGTGAAATGTACGTTGGCGGCACTAGAATCTGACAGCAGTCAGCTTCAAATGCCGGTTCTCTAAATTTTCTCAATAGTGTGTCTCGAAAAGAACGTCTCGTTCCCTCCAGGGATTCCCATTTGAGTTCCAGAAGCATCTCCGTAATACGTGCATTTTGTTCGAACGTACCAATAACAAATCCAGTAGTCCACATCTGAATTGCTTCGATTTCTTCCTTTAATCCGACCTGGTGCGGATCCCAAACACTCCAGCAGTACTCAAGAATAGTACCCCTTACAAGTAGTCTTCTTTGCAGATGAACCACAGTTTTCTATAATTCTCCCAATAAACCGAAGTTGACCATTCGCCTTTCCTACCACAATCCTTACATGCTGGTTCCATTTCATATCACTTTGCAACGTTACGCCAAATATTTAATCGACGTAACTGTGTCAATACTACACTACTAATGCTGTATTCATCCGCATTAACTTACATTTTTCTGCGATTCTAGTTAGCTGCCATTCACCACACCAACTAGAAACTTTGTCTAAGACATCTTGTATCGTCGTACAGTCATTCAACGACATCTTCACGTACGCCACGTCATCAGCAAGCAGCCGCAGATTGATGCTCACCCTGTCCGCTAGATTACTACGTCCTCTGGAGTCTGTGCGATGGTCAAAGAATGGTATGTTTGTACGGTTCTCCTTTGTGAACGATTTCTGAAACGCGAAATTTAAAATTTCGGCCTTCCTTCTTCTATCTTCTACTGCCACACCAGACTGGTCAACGAGTGACCTGCTTAGCGATTTTATGTAGGACCAGAATTTTCTCGGGTTCTCGGCAAGATCTTTCGCTAAGGTGTGGCAGTGGTGATTGTGTGCTTCGCGCAACATTTTTTTTTACAGATGCACGAATTTCATCTAACTTTTGCATGTCGTCATTTGTGCGTACTCTTTTGGAGCTTTTGAATCGGGAGTACAACACCTTTTGGTTGCTCAGCATTTTCTGTATTTCATTGTTAAGCCACTTTCTGTATTTCATTGTTAAGCCACTTTCTGTATTTAATTGTTAAACCACGGTCAGTCTTTTTCATCCTAACCAATAAAACAGCATTACATTCGTTACCGCTGAGGCGTGTTTGAGATTTTAAGAACACCTTATCAAAAACCGACTGGGACAGGTACAAAATCACTGTTTTGTCAACTTGGTTTTTTTAGTCCATTCGATGCAAGATGTATAAATTTTTGTGGCAAAGTTTCATGCTTGCGGAGTTTACAAGATCCCCCTGAAGTTTGCAGCACTGCTTGTCTTCGACGACAGAGTTCATCACGAACCGTAGGTTTGTTTTCCCGCGCAGCTGTTCGCACCAGCGTTGCCAAAGTGGTCTAGTGTCGATGTCGGCAACGATCTCAGCTGTTGCCAGGAGAATTGTTTGCGTTTCGCCGTCCAGATAACGACGACGAAAGAACCCGAGAAGCTTCCACGGTGTTTCGCCCTTGAAGCATGCACCGATTTGTTACTGACAGTATTAGGGGCAGTCTGATGTAGTTCAATACACAAAAATATCGTCTAGAACATGTGTTGTGTTAAAAGCGTTAGCTGTTTAGACATTAATTCCGAATACTAATCGAAATCGCAGTTGTAAGTAGCGGGTACGTCAGTCAGAATCAAAGTCGCAAGAACAATTATCCACATAATCATGAGGGATACTGTAACATATCTAAGACGCTCGTAAACCGTAACGGAAGATACGCACCACAAAACAAATATCGGGTTTCTGAAAAGGTGGTACGTATGCTCTTCGGTCATTTACATTTCATCTAGTAATGGATGCAAGACGGACTACTGTCTATTATTCAACGCATTTTCCAGAATTAAAGACATAATACTGCACATCTAGAAATAATTATTAACGACCTGACAGAAAATATAAAAATAGTAACCTCAGACTTTTTTACTTATACAGTTACCTATAATGAAGTACTGTCTGAAAAAGGTGCGAAAACACACATTCTGATCTTTTTATGATTCTGAAATAGAGCAAAGTTTGAAAATTTTGATCTGAATACGTATAAATGAAAAATTGAGCACTTCATAAAGAGCAGTAACATTGAATCCTA
This sequence comes from Schistocerca piceifrons, assembly GCF_021461385.2. NCBI lineage: Eukaryota > Metazoa > Arthropoda > Insecta > Orthoptera > Acrididae > Schistocerca > Schistocerca piceifrons. Next base: position 453,525,490 of record NC_060144.1, on the reverse strand, counting down.
TGACAACAATATCGAGTCACATTTGAGGAGGTGACATGCAAAAACGCACATGTCCACTAAATGTAGTTTTTCACAATCAACATAAAACTTTTTCAGGCATACATGTGAATAAAAATAACATATTGCAATGCAAAGACCTTTACTTTTGTGTCAAAAGACAGTTAATATCTGTAAATCAAACCTAGAATGGAAATATTCCATTAAAAATTACATTTAAATGTGGACATGTTCTCATTTGTGTGAACCATTAAGATGTGTTCGGTTTTGAATGATTTTCAAAAGCAAATACCTTATTTTTCAAAGATAACTCACATCTTATTGTAAAATGCGTGCTGTACTATATCATATTGCGTATTCGTAGCGATTTACTACGTGATATCATGGAAAAAATTATAAAGTGACAGCTGTATCATTGATATTCCTTTTCCAAATCATTTTTCTTCCTCCTACTACTATCCTAGTCTGCAGTGTTCGCAAGAATACGTTCTTTATCCATTTTACTGCTTCACCATTACACCAATGTGACAGTAACTATTAATATTAGTACTATGCAACATTATTATGAGGGAGCACAGAGGCACAAACTGATGCTAAGAGCTGCTCTGCATGTGAACGTCTGGACGTAACTGGAATGGAAATTATATGACTTGAATTGGCGACTCCCACTGACCATAATGGACTAGCTCACTATCGTGAAATGTATACAGGATGTCCCAGAAATGTTGCGACAAACTTCTAGAGGTTGTAGATGGTGTCCTGAGGAACAAATCGAGTAACGGAACACGTGTCTGGAAGCTTTATTCAACGAAGCTACCGGTTATCGAAGTTATAAGTACCGGCGCCTGCCACTAGACCATCCCCTCCGCAGCAAATGTGGCTTTGTACGCTGACAGGTGGCATGCCGAACGGCTGGCAATGTTGCTTGTTGTACAGTGATCATGCCTGATTGATACAACTGCCAGTGGAGAAGATGGAACTAGCTGCTGCGTAGACAGGCTTTGTTTCATATGAATGCTATGCTCTGTTGTCTCGGTGGATGAAGATCTTGGACTCAGGTTTCCATCTGCAGTGCATTTTTTCTCCTGGAACTCTCTAAAATCTGTGATGTTTTTCAGTATACAGGAAAAAAATCAACCGCAGATGGAAACCCATGTCAGAAACAGTCGTCCACAAGGCAACAGACCATCACATATGTTGGAGACAAGGCCTTTTTCTGCAGTTTCTAATTCCAATTCTCTGCTGGCGATCGTGGAAATCAGTCGCGTTCATTGAATAACAAACAACATTCTCAAACGTTCTGCATATGGTCCATCAGCGTACAAAGTCACATTTGTTGTGGAAGGGGTAGCCGTGTGGCAGGCGTAAGTGTCTATAGCTTCGACACGCTGTAGCATCGCTGGATGACGTTTCTGGACACTGGTTCCTGTCCTCAATTTGTTCCTCAAGGTACCATCTATAACCCTACAAAGTTTGTCACAACATTTGTGGGACACCCTGTATATTGACAGGTTGACGTTTGCTATGAACCATACATTTTCACAGGCTTTTAACATGGAACATGTTCAAATTTACTTAAATAGGGTAATTGCATTTAGATTCTGCTTATCCTACATGTACCGTTTCGTTTTGTATCTCATTTGTTTTAAATCGTGGGCATGTTCGCCTTTGCATGTCATCTCCTCAGTTGCTGTCAGTCAGCTCATGCAAACATTTGGATGTAACAGTTTGTGGAGATTCATAACGGAATTATAAAAGTAGTAGGTAAAGCAGATGGCAAACTTCTGTTCATTTATTATTGATGGAGAAAATGCACTCAATCTACAAAATAGATTACTTACAAAGCACTCCTGTGACCCATTCTCGTCGTTCTGTGATCTCCCAGGACACCTGACATGTACTACTGGATAATGGCCTTGGAGGCCAAAAGTGGTTGGGTTTATAAAATAAAAAGACAAGTACAGCTGGTGCTGTCATTTTATTCAAAACCGTCCTTGGATATTGCTCAAGTGTGTGGGACTCTTACGCAGTAGGTTCCTGCGTGACGAAAACTACACTGCCAGACAAAAAATGAAGCATGCAGAAGGGAAGATGGGAGCGGAATGAAACTTAAAGGGTTCAGAAAGTAAAGTAAAGGAAACACCACTCACGCATCGGTCTTGGGCCTTTTCCGATTGGTCAGCTCTTGTATACAAGGAGCGATCTATGATCGTGGGACATGTGATGCACACATCACCAAACCCTCAAACCGTTATTGCCCTTAGGTGAATCCCGATGATGCCGCTGGTTCTTTATTCATGCAGATCGCCATTTGTCATTACAAGAGCTGAGTAGACGCCAGGTGTTTTTTCAGTGATTACAAAATTGAGTCAAGTATACAAAGAACGTGCAGTATGACGTTGCATTCACTCTAGCCTGGATTCGTCCACTGATTCGGTTGGGAAGGGTGTCATAAAGCCGTTGCATCCTCAGCTGTGGAAATTTTACTCGGAACTATTGTAACTGGTCGTTGGGAGCCTGGGTACTGCTTCTGCGACAGAGTTGAATTCAGAGCTGGTCTCACGCATGTTCTATCGGGGACGGATCTCGGGTTTTTTGTGTCCACGGGAGCATCAAGCAGACAATTTATACAGACATGTGCCATTTGTGCCGAGCTTGTCCTGTCGAAAAATAACACCAAAATGCTGTAACGTGAGAGGTAAAAAATGATGAAACAGGTTGTCTGTGATGTACCGTTGTGCCATCAGAGTTCACTCGAACACTCCTAGCCATAATCTGAAGTCTTACCCGATAGCTCCCACACTATGACGCAGGAGTAATACCGTTATGACCGCCCAAAACATTGCAAACCGAGGCCGTCGCCATACTCACCGACGATTGTCATCTATGTTGTGCAGAACCGCGTTTCATTGTTCAACACAATGCGTCGCCATTCATTAGCAGTCAATTTTTCCCAGCCACGGCAGCAATAAAAATGCAGCTGTGTGTGCTACAATTTTAATGACAGCTTACGCAAGGTAGTACAGTAATTCCCTGCAACCAAAGTGCCGTGTACAAGGACGTAACGATCTTACTGTAACCTGTTTGAAAATAATAGACCGACCGACAACTTGGGGAGTAGTCACAAAGTGTTAGTAATCACCTCGAAAAAATAAGGTTACATAATTAACTGTCTGCACGCATATGTCTGCAATCCCAGTGAACGTGGCATAGTTTCATTTTTGCGTGGTAAGTTGAACAATGCTGCAACAATCAATGTTAAATTGGTGGAATCGTACGGCAACAATGCACAGTTGTATGATTCAGAGGTTAGGTGGCATAAAAGCTTCCAGGGTGGTGTATTAAGTCTGAATGACGAAGAACCAGGTGGCAGACCACCTCTTTATGCAGAATCGGGAATTGCTAGAGAATACCAAGCCCTGGTGCTCGAAGACCGTTGTATTGCAACCAAGGCGATAGTGTACAAAGTGAAAATCAGTCATCAAGGGCGTACCCAGGATCTGAACTATGGGGGGCAGGTCATACTAGTCTCAGGAAACAAGGACTCGAGACAACATACAGCACTTCTTATTAAATAAAACAGTAAACCAGTGAAAAACTGCTTTTAATAAACTTTTAAATACAAGAATGCACTTGTACAATCCGAGAAAACATGCAACATTTCTTATTAAATAAAACAGTAAACTAGTGAAAAACTACTTTCAATAAACATTTTAAATATAAGAACAGTAGCATAGCGAGGTGCCCGTTTAGACTGCGGGATGAGCAGTAGCTCCGAGTTTTGTTTCGTGCGATCGTTGGATGCGATTTCTTGCGATGGACATTGAAAGTCCCATACGTACGTCAACATCCCGTGTTGTGGGATCAGAAAAACAAACACTGCCACGACAGAGGTCTGGTATGCCAAGCTTGGAATGAACTGTATAAGTACAAAAAATTAAAATAAATAACTACCAAAAATACTACAGACAAGAAACGCGTAAACTTTGGTATATTATCATATTTGAGTTACGTACAAATTTTATCATTTTAATAAAGAAATGATAGCCCCAGTAGTTACAGTATTCAATAAACGATTCATGAGGTAGATTTGCAATAATGACAGGTTTTGAACACCTCTCCTCCGCTCCTCATCCTTCTTGAAGCTCCACTGTTTGCTTCTGAAAGAATGCTTCAAAGCGCTGTTTTCGATTATGTCCTGGTAAAAACTCAACTGAAGGGAGATTTTGGGTCTACCTTTATCGATTAATATGTTGTGAAAGAAGGAGATTCACTGAATACCAATGTCTTCGTGTTCTAAAGGAGTTTTTTTTTCTTTGGGAGAATATGCAACTTGCTCGTCAAAAATCCGAACGTGCGTTCCACTAGCACTCTAGCCGCCAATAATTTCTTGGTAAATAATCTTTCTTCGTCACTTAGTAACAATCCAGAAAATGGACTCATTAAATTATGCAAGTGAGCAAGGGCTTCAGGCAGCACAAATGGGGCTTTTACTGAAGTGCCCGACAGATATTTCGGTGAAGGCCAGTTTTGTGGAACGTTCTAAAAATTATTTTATAAATCACTTACACTAAATGTCTCGCCATCTACTGCTTGTCATAACCTGCAAGTCAACTGCTATTAATCTACAGTTAGCGTCAGCTGTAACTAAAAAATTAATAGTTTAGGAGCAGAAAAGCATTTTACATTTAAATATGGTAGAAGAAACGATGTTGTTCGTTAGAAACTTCACATAGTCATGATCCCTTACTGCCTACAAGTGAATACGCTGTTCCTTGGCAACGTAACGTGGCTGCGAATAGCCCGAGCGGATTGCTTATCGCTAAATTTATTGTTTCTATAAACTTCCCTGCCGACAGTAAAGTACCGAAGACGAAAAAATTACTCCCGGATCTGCGCGAACGAGTTCGAATATCTTCTAGGGGGGGCAGCTGTCCCCCCCTCCCCCCCCCCCTTTGCCCCTCGCTGGGTACGCCCATGTCAGTCATGGTTCTGGTGTGAAGTTTTTCTAGACGTTCTGAACATGACAAAGATCGCCGATAGCTGATTCCCCTGCTCATACCCATTTAACAACCCTGCGTTCCAGAAACAACAGTAGAAATGTTGTAGCTGTGGCATGCCAATCCAGATAGCTTCTTTAGATGTATACTCACCATGAACGAATGATCGATGAATCACTATGATCCTGAGACAAAGTCGGTAAGCAAACACCGTAAAAGGCGAATACCCAACCATCATCTGGCAAGATGATTCTGAGCGTTTATTGCGACTTCCGTGGTGTGATACTGACAGATATGCTCATAAGGTGAAAACTGTCGCAGGAGCACACTGCCGAAATCTCCTGACTAGGTTATACGAGAAACAATTGAGACGAAATGATCTGGGAAACTCTTCAGGGTAATGTTCTTACTCCACGACATTGGTTCAGCTAATTCTGCCCAGGGCAGTCACACATGCCGCTTCTTTCGACTATGAAGTTTTGCCTCGCCCCCAAATTCTGATGATATGGCACCCAGTGACTTCTCCCCCTTTCCTCAAAGGGAGAAACTGTTGCGTAGCACACATTTCAGAATGATGTCGAGGTGATTGTCGGGTTGGAACATTTCCTGAAAATCCAAAATGCGGACTGCTACGACTAAGGTCTTCGCCAAGTCGTCCATAGTTGGAAAAAAATGTGTCACATTGATAGCGAACACTTAGAGAAAGACGAACACCAGTATTAAGTTTCATTATCGCAGCTTGATTCCTTCAAAGTGATAATTAGAACTTTATGACTACTCCACGTATCTTTGTGCTAAAACAGGTAAGAGTCAACTCTGATGTATCGGTAGTTGAGGTGACCAGTGAAAACAACCAGACCTCCACAAAAAGATAACACATTAATAAGTTTATTTACAATACGTACATTTAATAATTGAGATATGCATAACTTTGAAGCGCAGTAGGTCCTTCTGTGGTGCTCAGTTATACATTATACAATGAGAGTAACGTTCCTGATGCTGATGCACTTCGATAAGTCGCTGACGGTATGTCGTAACGTTTAGCAGCGTTGTACACCACTGATATAATTTCCTCATTGCAATCTTCCGCACTAATGTTGATAAGTCTGTAAGCCCACTGAATCTCTGGGGGCAAAGCTCTGAACTGCGGCTACTTAAAAGGACCGCGGTCAGTCAGAGTCGCAAGCTGTGAGGTGGCGTGAATTTAGCGTCCTCGTGGTGTATATGCGTGGCGGCCCCTTCGTAGAGAGCGAGCGATGGAAGAGCGAGATTGTCCAGCGGCACGCTGACGGAAGATTTAAAGTTCCGGCCCCAGTGTACCTGTGAGCGGCGCGCTAGAGGCTATGTGATGCGCGTTTCTTGTTAAATATCCTGGTACTATGGTGTAAGGATAAGAGAATGAAAATCTGTACCTGCTTTACTAAACGAGCTTCTACTGCGTCAAGCTTGACAAACAAATAGGGATTCAACAAAATGGTACTACATCTACTTCTACATACAGGGTGACAATTATTAAAATACATGAACAAAAGCGTAAATTAGTTACAAACTACAGCGTTCACACACTTTATTCAACATGTAAACGTCACTACAGTTATTCGCATTTAGGTTATGACATGTACGATATGACTGGCATCATTGGCGATGATGTGGTGTAGACGATTAACGAAATTCTGCACGACACGCTGAAACGTCGGAACATCGATACTGTCGACCTCCTGAATGGCTGTTTTCAGGTCAGCAATGGTTTTGGGGTTGTTGCTGTACAGCTTGTCTTTAATATAGCTCTACAAAAACGACTCGCATGTGTTCAGATCAGGAGAATATGACAGCCAATCGAGGCTCATACCAGTGGCCTCTGATTACCCCAGAGCCAGAATGAAGTCCCCAAAGTGCTCCTCCAGGACATCGAACACTCTGCTGCTTCGATGCGGTCGAACTCCATCTTGCATGAACCACATCTTGTCTAAAGCACGGTCACTTTGGATAATGAAGATGAAATCATCTTCCAAAACTTTCAGTTACCATTCGGTAATCACCGTGCCATCAAGGAATACAGCTTCGATTATTCCGTGACTGGACACTGCACACCGCACAGTCACCCATTGAGGGTGAACAGACTTCTCGATCGCGAAATGTGGATTCTCAGTCCCTCAAATGCGCTGTACCCTGGCCGACAACAACAAGGCGTGTGCACATGCGCATACTAATTCCCGTCATGCCCCGAGGCCAACCAATGCAGTTTGAACGTCCTAACGCAAACGATTCAGAAGTTATGACGATTTAATTTCATATAGGTCAATAATTGTCATCCTGTGCGTACTCTGCAAGCCACTGTACGGTGCATGGCGAAGGGTATCAATTAACACTACTAGTCATATCGTTTCCTGCTCCATTTGCAAACAGAGTGAGTAAAAAGCGATTGTCTGTATGTCTCAGTATGAGCCCTAATCTCTCTTATCTTCGTGGTCCTCACGCTAAATATACGCTATCGGCAGTAGAATTGTTCTGCAGTCAGCCTCAAATGCCCGTCTCTAAATTTTCTCAACAAAGCTCTTCGAAAACAACGTTGCCTTCCCTCCAGTGATTTCCACTTGAATTTCCGAAGCATCTCCATAGTACTTGCGTGTTGATCGAACTACCGGTAATAAATATGGCAGCCCGCCTCTGAATTGATTCGATGTTTACCTTTAATCCAACCTGGTGCAGGATCGCGCTAGTGTCTTACAAGCGATCTCCTTCACAGACGAACCACACTTTCTTAAAATTCTCCCAATAAACCAAAATCGATCATTCGCCCTACCTGCTACATTCCTTACATGCTCGTTCCATTTCTTATCTCTTTGCAGTGCTACACCCAGATATTTAAACGACATGACTGTCAAGCAGCACACTAGTGATACTGTATTCGAACTCTACAGGTTGTTCTTCCTACTCATCTGCATCAACTTATATTTTGCCACATTTAGAGCTATCTGCCATTCATCACACCAAGCAGAAATTTTGTCTAAGTCGTCTTGCATCTTCCTAAAGTTACTCAAGATCGACACCTTACCGTACACCGCGGCGTCATCAGCAAACAACCGCAGATTGCTGCCCACCCTGTCCGCCAGATCATTTATACATAGAGAGAGAACAACAGCGGTCCTATCACAGTTCCCTGGTGCACTCCTGAAGATGCCCTTGTCTCTGACTAGCACTCGCCGTCGTGGACAAGTTACAGGCTTCTGTTACTTTAGAAGTCTTCGAGCCACTCACATATCTGGGAACCTATTCCATATGCTTGTACCTTCGTTAACAGCTGGCAGCATGGCACTCTGTGAAATGCTTTACAGAAGTCTCGGAATATGGAATCCGCATATTGCCGTCATAAATAGTTCGCAGGATATCTCTGAGAAAAGGGCAAGCTGAGTTACGGGTGAACGATGCTTCGTAAAACAGTGGTTAACTGTGAACAGAAGCTTTTACCTCTCTAGGAAACCTGTCATACGAAGTGAGAATATGTTCAAGAGTTCTGCAACAAACCGATGTTAAGTGTATTGGTATGTAATTTAGCGGGTCCGTTCTTCTACTCATCTTATACGCACATCAAAAAATGTTTTGCATCACTTCTGTTCCGAGAGTTCCGGAACCTGTACAGAAAATTGGAAATTGGAATAGAGATCAGCATAAACATCATTTCTGCCGTTTTTATTGCTCATGAAACCAACACACCGCATGTTTGGCCACCATACAGCGAGACCATCAGAGGTGGTGGTCGAGATTGCTGTACACACCGGTACCTCTAATACCCAGTAGCACGTCCTCTTGCGTTGATGCATGCCTGTATTCGTGGTGGCATACTATTCACAAGTTCATCAAGGCACTATTGGTCCAGATTGTGCCACTCCTAAGGGTGATTCGGCGTAGATCCTTCAGAGTGGTTGGTGGGTCACATCTTCTACAAACAGCCCTTTTCAATCTCTTCCAGGTATGTTCGATAGGGTTCATGTCTGGAAAACATGGTGGCCACTCTAGTCGAGCGTTGCCGCTATCTTGATGGAAGTCATTCACAAGACGTGAACGATTGGGGCGCGAATTGTCGTCCATGAAGGCGAATGCCTCGCCATTATGCTGCCGATATGGTTGCACTATCGGTCGGAGGATTGTATTCACAAACACGTCTCCGACGACTGTCTGATTGAAGGCATATGCGACACTCATCGGTGAAGAGAACGTGATGCCAATCCTGAGTGGTCCATTCGGCAGGTTGTTGGGGCCATCTGTACCGCCCTGCATGGTGTCGTGGTTGCAAAGATGGACCTCGCCATGGACGTCGGGAGTGAAGTTGCGCATGATGCAGCCTATTGCGCACAGTTTGAGTCGTAACACGACGTCCTGTGGCTGCACGAAAAGCATTATTCAACATGGTGGCGTTGCTGTCAGGGTTCCTCCAAGCCATGATCTGTAGGTAGCGGTCATCCACTACAGTAGTAGCTCTTGGGCGGCCTGAGCGAGGCATGTCATCGACAGTTCCTGTCTCTCTGTATCTCCTCCATGTCAGAACAACAACGCTTTGGTTGACTCCGAGACGCCTGGACACTTCCCTTGCTGAGAGCACTTCCTGGCACAAAGTAACAATGCGGACGCGATAGAACCGCGGTATCGATCGTCTACGTATGGTTGAAAGACAGACAACACGAGTCGTGTACCTCCTTCCTGGGGGAATGACTGAATCTGATCGGCTGTCGGACCCCCTCCTTCGCGCCTTCTCCGCCACCGTTGTACCTCGAGACAGCAACTTGAAGACGACTGACGGTTAAAAGCACACTCAGCGGTTTACAAACTGTGGCCAGCCCTTATACCCACACACAACACCAGCACGTTCTACCCATCCCAGTATTACTAACTTAAGGACTGACTCACACAGAAACCGATATGCAAGTTGCTAACCCCCTTACGTGTCGCCAGTGGAGGCTGACGCCTTGCGGGCTGTGTAGCTTGTTGTTCAGCAGAAATGGAAATTGCGCTACAGACTTCTTGCCAACAGTTTATAGTTACATAGATTCGAGATAACACTTCTTGAATGGAAAAAAAAACACGTGGAATGTAAGGACACACTACTAGTAAAACGCGGAAGAAGTTAAATACGTAACCTGCAGCTCTCCAGGCGTGTTCCGGACGGCAGTAGGAGCCTGACTCTACCAACCGCAATGATTTACAAACAAGTACTAACCAATACTTGAATCAGATAACATGTGTCAACACTAATCGAGGAACTTCCGGAAAGATCTCAATCGTGCAAGGTGTTCTCTAAAGCTATGTATTGTCTCCTCATCTCTGCAACGTTTATTCAGAAGCAGTTTCCAAGAAAAAGTTGACAGAAGATTATAGAGGGATCGCAATCAATGGAAAAATTTGTTAATAACACCATATATGTGGATGACAGGGCGTGATATCTGGCGTTCCCCAAGGTAGTGTTATAGGCCCTTTGCTGTTCCTTATCTATATACACGATTTTGGAGACAATCTGAGCAGCCGTCTTCTGTTGTTTGAAGATGACGCTGTCTTTTATCGACTAATAAAGTCATCAGAAGATGAAAACAAACTGCAAAACGATTTAGAAAAGATACCTGAATGGTGCGAAAAGTGGCAGTTGACCCTAAACAACGAAAAGTGTGAGGTCATCCACATGAGTGCTAAAAGGAACTACTTAAACTTCGGTTACACGATAACTCAGCCTAATCTAAAAGCCGTAAATTCAACTAAGTACCTAGGTATTACAATTACGAACAACTTAAATTGGAACACATAGAAAATGTTGTGAGGAAGGCTAACCAAAGACTGCGTTTTATTGTCAGGACACTTGTCCGGCCTCTTTTAGAATACTGCTGCGCGGTGTGGGATCCTTACCAGATAGGACTGACGGAGTACATCGAAAAAGTTCAAAGAAAGGCAGCACGTTTTGTTTTATCGCGAAATATGGGAGAGAGTGTCACAGAAATGATACAGGATTTCGGCTGGACATCATTAAAAGAAAGGCGTTTTTCGTTGCGACGGAATCTTCTCACGAAATTCCAATCACCAACATTTTCCTCCGAATGCGAAAATATTTTGTTTACACCGACCTACATAGGGAGGAACGATCACCACGATAAAATAAGGGAAATCAGAGCTCGTACGGAAAGATATAGGTATTCATTCCCTCCGCGCGCTATACGAGATTGGAATAATAGAGAATTGTGAAGGTGGTTCGATGAAAACTTGAATGTGATTTGCAGAGTATCCATGTAGATGTAGATGTAAGTGTAGACAGCTTTTTTATAGCAGGCCAGCGGTCTGGCCGCCAGTGCATTATAAACCGTCTAGTTCATAGCAGTGAGCAGTTCGGTCTATTTATCCTTGCAAGGCAAAAACATACTATTCTCTAAAAGGGGCAATCCAAGGAAAATCTCACAATAAAGGGTAATATAGGTGAACAAGAGTCCTCTTTCAAATACTTAGGCAACATTTTTTTCCAGTACTGCGATTCCAAGCGAGATTTATATCCAGAATTGGAGAGGAAACAATTCACCGACACGTGAAAATTCTTGAGGAAGATAACACATCAGTTCGCAGAACCAGTCACTGTTGCATTTTATATGTTCTCCTTTGTAGGTACGAGAGTTAGAACTTGGATCCAAGTACTGATAAACGCACTGAGGCTTTTGAAATGTATTTGTATCGTCTTCTCTTGCGGGCACCATGGATACTGAAAATATGAAATATCGAGGGCAGAAAATTTAATATCGTGGGCATCCACAGCTGTAGAATTGCATCGTATCGAGGCCCCTCGTCAAACGAAAAGGCAAAAATAACGGCTACATAATACGGCTACAGTACTTGGAAAACACTATGAGTGTGAGATATCACTACACGTTGTTACCATAGGAAACATACAGGACAAAAGGCCCACTGGAAGATGGGAAACTCGTGGCTGAAGGACATTCGAAGGTTGCACAGTTATACATCAGAAGAAGCTTTCCATCCGACATTGTCAAGATCATAGGATCTCCAGAAGCAGCAGAACTGGACTGACTAAGGCAACGAACACTGACTATGTTACAAGTTCACAGTCGAATCAGGAGATAGGTCCTGGTACATAGGAAAAGTGTAACTATTTTTAAAATATTTTTATGGAGTCTGAAACTTGTTTATAGAGTAAAACTAGCGAACACATAATTGCTAAATATGTATGGGAATTGGATATACATCCTAATCTCCTTCACCCCTCCCTCTCACTGCCCATCTCTCTCCCCCTCCCCCCCACTCTTTGTTCATCTCCTATCCCTTTGCTTTCTCTCTGTCCATCAACACTTATCCCCTCTCTCTGTCCATCTGCCCCTCCCCCTATCACTCTCCACCTCCTTCCCCCCTTTACTCTGTCATTCCCTCCTTCACCTTCTCTACGTCCATTTCCTCTCCCCCCCCCCTCTTCCCTCTGTCCATTTCTTATCCCGCCCTCTCCCTGACCTTGACCGAGCGAGGTGACGCAGTGGTTAGCACACTGGACTCGCATTCGGGAGGACGACGGTTCAATCCCTTCTCTGGCCATCCTGATTTAGGTTTTCCGTGATTTCCCTAAATCGTTTCAGGCAAATGCCGGGATGGTTCCTTTGAAAGGGCACGGCCGATTTCCTTCCCAATCCTTCCCTAACCCGAGCTTGCGCTCCGTCTCTAATGACCTCGTTGTCGACGGGAACACTAACCACCACCACCACCCTGACCTTGTGTTTTGTTTATTGATAATGCGAACGAATCCTTGATTGGAAGTTAAAGTCGATTAAAATGAATAGGTAAATCGTATACCGGATGTGACAGCTCTCCCGCACTGCTGCACCCGTGAGGATAGTAGCTTCAGCGAGGTAATTTCTCATAGATTAACCTATGAACGGATAGGATTACGAAGTTCTGGACAATTCAGGTTTTTCATTAAAAACAGATGCAGTGTTCGTAGAAGTATATTAATCATAACCCGATAAGCCATAAATACAACTTTCCTGTTTTCTATTAAAACCGACTGCGAAGGAGAAAACAAAACGGCACGTAGTTGTGTATACAATTTCTGTTCAAAATTATATATAAGGAGAAAGAATATGTGTGGGAGAAAAAATTTGTCTATTCTTTAAATGCCCTGCTATTACAGTTAAGCGTGACTGAGAGAAAGAAAATGAAACCATGTATTTTCGCAGCGCGGCGCAGTGCAACATTTTCTTTCGCGCAGTCAGTGTTAACAGAAAATCTGTACATTATCGTTGAAGAACACTTGCGGATGCGTTAGGCGCGTTGGCCTAATCGAATACACGGGTCAGCATGCATGCGATCGAGGCAAAAACCGGCCTATTATCCAGGACCCTTCCCTGAATGAACTACAGGACGAATATGAAGTCTTGACAGCTGTCGCTGCTTTCCGAAACCGCCCACCCCAGTCTGCCCCTTCCTTACGTCCATTGCAGAAATCCAGCGCATCCTTCGACGGAAACGTGGCCTGTCGGCCCCTGGATTGGACGGAATTTTAAATGAACATCTTTGCCGCCTTCCCCGCACGCCACTCATCTTGTTCACCAAGATTTTAAACTGTTGTCTCACGTCTGGCCTTTTTCTCCCTCAGTGGAAACAAGCCAAGCTGACTGCGATCTCCAAGAGGTTCAAGAACCCTATGGCCCCCACCAACAACACGCCCATCAGCCTCCCAAATACTATGGCGAAGGTCCTTGAATCTGTGATCCTTCACAGACTTTCCCAACCTCTTGCGGCGGCTGGGACGATCCTTCCTGAAAAGTTTGGATTCACTTCGCACCTCTCTGCCGAATTTCAGGTCCTACGGATCACTGAACACATCAGCAAAGACTTCAACACCGCCAAGTCGACAGCTGCCGTTTTTCTGGACTTGCAAAACGCCTACAACAATATCTGGCAAGACCGTCCTCACCGCATTACTTCCGTCAGTACCTCGTCTCCTACCTTCCAAACTTTACAGAAGCTCTCCTGCGAACCAAGCAGGACTAGCACTCCTGAAAGAAAGGATATTGCGGAGACATGGCTTAGCCACAGTCTGGGGGATGTTTCCAGAACGAGATTTTCACTCTGCAGCGGAGGGGTGCGCTGATATGAAACTTCCTAGCAGATTAACACTGTGTGCCGGACCGAGACTCGAACTCGGGACCTTTGCCTTTCGCGGGCAAGTGCTCTACCAACTGAGCTACCCAAGCACGACTCACGCCCCGTCCCCCCCCAGGCTGTGGCTAAGCCATGTCTCCCCAATATCCTTTCTTTCAGGAGTCCTAGTCCTGCATAGTTCGCAGGAGAGCTTCTGTAAAGTTTGGAAGGTAGGAGACGAGGTACTGGCGGAAGTGAAGCTGTGAGGACGGGGTGTGAGTCGTGTTTGGGTAGCTCAGTTGGTAGAGCACTTGCCCGCGAAAGGCAAAGGTCCCGAGTTCGAGTCTCGGTCCGGCACACAGTTTTAACCTGCCAGGAAGTTTCACCATCTCAGCTTGTTCCCGACATGAATACCGGAGATGGTTCTGTTCCTTGCAGTACACTTCGTCAATCACACAGACTCCAAAACACAAGCAACACACGGCACGTGGTCAAGGGAACTGACATTCGTCAGCGGCATCTACCGCAGCAACGAAGCATTTCCGGATCGATGTTCATAAGTCCGTTTTTCGTGTTCACCCTATATGTTTAAAAAGTGTGTAGCCATTGTCTGTCCGAATTTATATTATAGTATCGAGTAGGAACTTGAAATAAATCGGCCAAGAACTTTTGGTGATTTTTGTTGACAACCTCCCCCCCCCCCCCCCCCCCCCCCCAGTCCTCCCTGTCTCTCTCTCTCTCGCAGTGTATATAACACGTTTGAAGCAAGGAACATTTAAAGATTTTTGTTAAAACCTTTAACCAACGACTCTATGGCGCTGCATGCTTGGCGGTAACAGAAAGGGCGGTGCCGTCGCTGCTTGGGTACTGGGTATACTTCTTGCTTTATTGTCCCTGGCGATATCTGGGGCCGCTCTATCGAATGGTCACGTAAAATTCTGCTTTAAAAATCATTTTATTGTAACAGGAAACATACCCACGCTTTCCGTCGATAATGGGCGTCGCATGATAAATATGGTGATCAATATTGTTTGGGCTGACTCCAGCTTCGCAATACAAAAACTAAACTGCAAATATCTGCTGGAATACCACAGAAAATGCGCCTGACGCCTCTTAGGAGAGACACCCTGCATAGACTAGTACTTAATATGTAGAAACTTCAGAAAATAATAGATATTTTCCGACGCTAAGACCATCGCGCAACAAGCGTGGCTTACTGTCAGAGGAGAGTACATGCGCTGGTTGGTCCGCAAACACAGTTCTCCTGCGGTGTGGATAACAGGGACATCACAATGTGCAAGTGGAATGGTGCGGAAACTGAAAGGGACTTTTGAGTACCTTGAAGCACGCGGAACGATACGATTCTTGTGGGCAACACGTGTAAATTGCACACAGATTCACTGTGGGATTCTGGTGGTGTGTAGCTTAAATGCAGTTTCTCGTTCAGCCGTAGTGGAATGGTGCCAACAATTTGATAGTAATCGCACAGATGTGGGCGATGCTGATCTGTCATGCAGTCCAGATCACGCACCACGCGATTTTCATCTTCCCGGCAAGCGGAAAGAACGTGAAATCTGGTTTCGCAGGACAGAGCGGACCAGGTTGCGGAAAGGGGCCAAGGTCAATTACTGTTAGTTATATAAGAACACACACAACTTTATTGCTCAAACCAATGCACAGTTCTCCCTTCAAAACAACAAAGATCAATTCACGGCTGAGGGCCCAAGTAACTTCTCCAGAATAAGTTTAAATGATTGCTTTTAAAACACAGGATATAGGGTAACTGCTGAAGGCCTTACTTAAGCAAAATTACAATATCTTCTCGGCTAAAGGCCGAAATAATATTTCCGATCAGCTAAGGAAATTCTTTAAAAGCCAAGCATTTACAAATTCCGGCTAAAGGCCATATTAAGGAAAATGCAAGTTAATTCTTCGGCTGAAAGCCCGATTAAAAAAATTCTTAACAAAATAAAAGAGAGACTTTAAAGATAAGCCTTTACACAGTACAACAGACAAACATCTAAGAAAACTTGAAGTATCTCGTCGGCTGAAGGCCCAAACAATTACTCAAAAACAATTAAAGGCAACCTTAAGATAACCATTTACAGAACACGCCTCAAGGCCATTTCAAGAGCCGTCCGTTGTGGCCGAGCGGTTCTAGGCGTTTTAGTCCGGAACCACGCTGCTGCTACTGTCACAGGTTGTTCGAATCCTGCCTCGGGCATGGATGTGTGATGTCCTTAGGTTAGTTAGGTTTAAATAGTTCTAAGTCTAGGGGACTAATGACCTCAGATGTTAAGTCCCATAGTGCTCAGAGTCATTTGAACCATTTGAACCGTTTCAAGAATTCAAGATAATCAAAGAGAAAGCTTACAGAGAAGGATTTACATATTATAGCCACAGATTCTGAAACAAACGCGGCTGAAGGCCTAAATACAGGGCAACAAGAATTTTAAATAAAACACAGCTGAAGGCCTAATCTTAAAACAGTTGACATGAAGTTCGGCTGAAGGCCATACACTACACATAAAACAGACAATATTAATACACGGCTGAATGCCTGGCTCAGTACCTGCGACCAAATAAAATGGCAATTACAAACAAACAACAGTGTTGCTCAGAAGTGTTCCAAGGGTCGGCCTGGGGAGGAAACTGTTAAACAGTTTAGGTGAGACAGGCAGCCAATAGTAACACTAAACAAACGGGTGGCAACACGACCTAGGGACGGCTGAAGAACCAACCAACAGCCTAATCAATTCCATTAATTCACTTCCACCCGACACAATCGCTGCTCTATTTCAACCGACCGACTGACTACTCCAGTACACAGACAGCATACATCTGCGCAGTGGAAATCACAGAAGCTACACACGGTTCCACGTAAACACACTTGCACAAGAACTCGAACAATCGTAAAAGCTATCACTGTAGGACAACAAGGACGAATGAATTCGATACACAGAGAGTTTCCACAAGCGGTCGGCGACCAAATACACGTCGTCCGATGAGACGACCGACCGAACGACCAACCCAGGTCGTTCCCACTGAAATTACGGTTAGGCGAGTCTTGGCTATCCGAAGCCGATGCAGCTCCAACCCGACTCAATTCGATGTGCCTTCGGAATTCGGAGACACGGCGACACGGGCACAATGGCTCGGACCCAACCATGCAGAGGTACCTCTTGCACATTGGCCACGACATCTCTGCACGAGGAGGGAACCGACCCACGTCTGGCAAGGTGACCAACTGACTAGGCCCAGAAACGGTCAAAGGAACAAATACGCGTCGCCCGATGACACGACCAACCGAACGACCAACCAAAGGTCGTCCCGCTCCAACCTCCTTCTGTTGGACAGTTCATGCGTGTCGCCAGCGGTCGGCGAGCACTGGCTGTCCGCACCTCACTGGCGCTCCGTCTCTGATTTCACTGCTGCTGCGTCCCGACTGAACTGCTGTTCCGTCCCCGACTTCACTGCTGCTGCCTCTGGACTGAACTCTCACAGACGACGACCCGGAAATACTAGCTTTCGCTCCAGAGATGGTACACCAGTGCACATATCGATAAGTGCTGCTGCTGCCACTCACGGGCAAGCAAACCAGCAACCTAATGACGCCAGTAAATCGAATTAAAAGAAAAAACGAGGAGACAGAACCACCAAAACAAGATGGCGAGCAGTAAACGGCATGACTGCGAGCCGCGCTGCGGTCGCAGGTTCGAATCCTGCCTCGGGCATGGATGTGTGTGTTCTCCTTAGGTTAGTTAGGTTTAAGTAGTTCTAAGTTCTAGGGGACTTATGACCTCAGCAATTGAGTCCCATAGTGCTCAGAGCCATTTGAACCATTTTTGAACTGCGAGCCGCGTACGGCTCAGAACACCCGTGGAGAAAGATAATTTCTAAAGTTTTGAACATCCACTCAGCGGTTCCCGAATGGCTCCGCGACCAAGGGACGCATTTCTACCGTAGAGGATTGAATGATCGGAATAAAGTTCCGACAGTAGTATACGGAGACTTGGTAACCATATTAAAATGTGGTGTCATATACCCACGACCCTTGAAGTACTTCATTCAGTGAACGTTTATTGAACTGCCACGATAATGTGTAACCTAGGTTTTGAAGTCCCCTCATATAATTATAGTCCGTTCTATTTTATTGTCTCAGAGGTGGCTTCGTCTCTGCAGTTTTGAGACAAACTCAGAACATTGGCGGGCGGACCTGTTCATTAGCCACGCTTGTGCATTTTATTACTGGGCGGAGGTCGGTGATTGCGGCGGAGTGGAACACGCGACTTCCGCACAGGAAGACGACGTCAGAGGGCGGCTGTTGGCGTCGCGTATAGCAGCTGTCACCCGTTTCTAGACATATCCTTGTCATGAACACCAATATCCATTCCTGAACTGTCAACTGGAAGTCTCAAACATAGTTCAGGTCGAAGGCAAGCGTTTCTCCGTACAGAAGTCCATCAATAAAATTAAATAGACTTCCCCACACACTTCACACTTATTCAAATAATAATCCCGTGCAATACATTCCTAGGCAGGATTCCATTTCACCGATATTTTTTCACAAGATCAGTAGAAAATAGTGAATTCATATCGCTTAATCATAAATGTTTACACCCGGAGCTTATTCTCCTGTTCTAGGTGCTGTCTATTTGCAGCACAACCGCATTCGGTCGTCGTTTCAGATAAACGGCGTTTACTAATGTGTGCTGGTCGTCATTGGCTGGCGAGATGCGACCACTCTCTGTTTCTTAGGTTCCCCTTCTAACAACCCTACCATAACAAAGGTCAAAAATTAATTATAATTGTGGTGTTGCTCAAGCTGCTAAATACTGCATTTTCGGGCAACAACTAAGTTATATTATGTGGCAGGTGTCATTAGAGCACAGTTAATAAAGTCATTTCATGAAATAATGGATAAACTAGGCACTCATCTTTTCGTCTTTCCCACGCTGTTCTCGTTGTGAAATCATGGCCCAATCGTCGAAAATCTAGGTGGTGATGATTCCAAGCTCGGATGCAAAGAGGTGTTATTCTGCGATATTCATAAGTTTTATAGATGTGTTTCATAAACCATTCTTGAAGATTAAACTTTTGCAAGTTAGGACAATGGTGATGAAAATAGTAATCAGCACTCTGAATTTAAGTTATACTTCTTTTTTATTACTTTTGTTGCAATATCACGTGCCTCACAAAACATCACCTCACAATATAAAACATACTTGAAAATATCTTCCTCACTGTTAAAGTTCACATTTTATAAACTGACTACAATTTGCGTCTTTTCAACATGACGACTAAGACTGACTCTCCAATAACCGCTTACGTGCCCAAAAATCAGAGTTACAAGTACGACAAAGATCATAGTGACAAAGCAAAGAATACACATAAGAATAACATCATTGAAACATAGACATATCGATGTATCAAAGTACCTCTACATTAATTAAATCAAATCTGAATGTTGTCTCAGAAATATGTTAACTACTTTACAGAAACACAGTAGAATATTGCTGGTATCGAGAGGTTGAGGTGAGGTGCCGTAATGGTTACGTAATTCAAGTACCATTACACCCTCTACAGAGACACAGCAAACTGGTAGAGTCTGCAGTCCACAGTACTGCACCTTACTTGGCGTCAAATGAAACGATCGAACCGAGCGGTGCGTTAGAAACGGAATGGTGCAATCGAGTTTGAATTCGAAGGATCCGTCCACACTTGGATCACCGTCTCCTTCAGCAAGACAATGCCAGACCATCACCACCGCTGCGACATCTGCAACAATCCGACGCCTTGGGTTCGCTGTCATCGATCATCCTCCACACAGTCCCGCTTTGCCCCATCCGATTTTCATCTGTTCCTGGAACTTAAAGAACAACTTCGAGGACTTCACTTAAACACTGATGCAGCACTGCAAGTAGAGGTGAGCTTGCGGCTCCGTAACAAAGTCAAACATTCTACAGTGACCTAACAAGCTGGTCTCTCATTGACAAATGTGTTCGTCGCGAGGTTGATAAGTTTAGAAATAAATATGTAGACTTGAAGGAGAAAGATGTAGAACGTTAATAATGTTTGTTTTATTTAAAAAGCTTTCAGAGTTTTTACGTAAAAAATTCTGAGGCGTTACCTTTCAGCACACCCTCCTATATATCTTTTTCGGTGACAAAATGTAATGAGAGCGTTTATAAGAGACGTTTTTTCCGATAACGTACTGCTCTTGAAGGCATTCTCGCTAGTCTTTGCTGCCAGTAATGTCATATATTATCGCAGTTTCCTTATCACGAAATGTCTTGATCACCTGCTATTAGAGAAAATTCTGCTCTGAGTCGACAATAATTGATCCTGAATAAAGGTGATCAGCCACTAAGTTGTCCGTAGCAAGAAATAGAATCTTCAAGCAGGTAATCTGGCTACACCATTGGTGCTGTAGAACGAGCAATATTGATTTTCATAACAACTTATCAAATGAAATCTTGTATGTATTGTACATGTATACAACTATCATACGATGTTCATAATAAGTGTCATGGCATAATCATAATAACGTTAGACAATCTCTGACAGTCTATGCAGAAGATCAACCTTTGAATAAATTGAAACGATATACAGGGTGTTAAAAAACAGTGTTCCATATTTTTGAGAGGAGACAGTATGGACCAAAATAAGAAAAAAATGTCCAATAAACATGGGCTCTGAAACGCATACCTTTAGAGCTATGGGAACTCGTTCATCACTGCTACTGTGAAACATATCTCTTCTACTGAATGTGATTTGTAAAACACAGTAACAAGATTTTACTTTAACCTGGTTTCGACGACGACTGTTGGTTTCGTCATCACAAAGTCCAAAATAATTAGCTAAAAAGATTACAAAACATGAACACAGAGAAAAACAAAGAACAGATGGTTATTATACCGAACAGATCTAGGAGGAAACTATACTCAGATGTAGTAACAGATGAATAAATTTACGAGTAAAATGCACTCGTCATATAAAATAACTTCATAAGAAGATCATGTTTAAATTGTATAAACATTACAGACATTGGAAATGACGTAAAATATGTAATTGTCAGTAAAACTGTAGCTACGCGACGTATCAGACTGTGCGCCGCTTAGGGGTGCAAGAGGAAATAGGCACATGAGGTAGCATCAGAGTAAGAGGCTCGCAGGCTGAAGATGCCTCAACGTGGACACGAAATAATTCGTGCCATCAATTAACAATTGAAGAAATTAACTGCGTGAACTATAAAAAATATTTCTTCTTCTTTTACTGAACAAGCGCTCATAGCTCTTAACGTATATATTTTAGAAACAATGTTTAGTGGACCTTTTTCTCATTTCGATCCGTACTACTGTCTACAAAAATATGGAAAAAGAGCTTGCAGTAGAAGAGATGTATTTCACATTAGCGAAATGAACAAGTGCCCTAGCTCTTAAGGTATGCATTTTGGAGCCCATGTTACGGGACAGTTTTACTTCTTTTGGTCCATACTACACAAACACTATACACTAGTATGGGATACCAATTTCGTGCCGCTTAGATTTTGTGTGAGACGCCCCGCATATTCCACTGATCACGTAGTATTTATGATATCGTTGTAGAACTAGTCGGGTGGTTTATACAACACCTGTTAATTTCTGATAGCAATATTATATAAAATATTGGAAAGAAAACTGGGCAGGTAGTGAACATAAATGTCTATCTCCAAAAAACGTAAATCCAGCAGAGAAGCTGTTCTGTCGTTGGGCTTCGTAACAGGAGATCGAATAGCCAAAAATCGGAACATTTTCATTGTGTTTGTTGGACAACAAAAAGCATTCTTTCATGTATGATAGAACAAGGATCAAAATCTTGAGACAAATGCTGATAGTGCAGGCAGATATATGAGTAAGCTGGAACAGAAGAGCAAGTTACAAGTGCAAGTCATAAATATGGAAGATCTAGAATACAAGTTTATGTTTAAAGGGGTTCAAGACAGGTTTCCTGTTGTTCGCTAATATTATTTAACTCATAGAGGGAGTAATGAAGGCTGTGAAAGCAATTTTAGAATGGGAGAGCGGGTAGCGACATCGATTCTAGCCTTGATTAAAGGTAAGAAATGCTTAAAAGAGCTCTTGAGGCCAGTCACTGAGACATGTCATAACATTCAGTCGAAGGGCTTTACGAAAACGGAACAAAACTGAAACATGAACGGCCGACTGGAGGTTTAGACACTGGTCACAAAACCGAATATACGGGAGGCTTCAGAAGGTAAGTTACACATGCTGTCCCACGCGAAGACCATTGCACGATGGTGCACAGTCAGAAGACAACATGTTTTGAATTTCCTCCAGACACATTCCTGCTAAGTTAAGAGTGAAATGTCGCAGCAATTGGAAACGTAAACCGAAGTTGAAATACGAGGGACAATACGATTCATGTGAGCAAAACATCTAAAGTGCCTACTGATTCACAGAGAAATTCTGACCGTATATGGAACAAATGTAATTTCTCGTCCAGCTGTAGCGAAATGGTGCCAAAGAGTTGGCGAAGGCCGCACAGATAAGGATTATACTGATCGGAAAGGAAGGCTGTGGTGTCACCGCCAGGCACCGCACTTGCTAGGTGGTAGCCTTTAAATCGGCCGCGGTCCGTTAGTATATGGCGGACCCGCGTGTCGCCACTGTCAGTGATAGCAGACCGAGCGCCACCACACGGCAGGTCTAGAGAGACGTCCTGGCACTCGCCCCAGTTGTACAGCCGACGTTCATAGCAATGGTTCACTGACAAATACGCTCTCATTTGCCGAGACGATAGTTAGCATAGCCTTCAGCTACATTTGCTACGACCTAGCAAGGCGCCATAGCTTTGATGATTAATATTGTGAAGCATGTATCATCAAGAGCGATGTTCTACAAATGTGGATTAAAGTTAAGTATTACAGCAACTGCGTCCATTTTCTAAGTTCTCATTTCCTTTTAACTGTTCCAGACCTCACGCCCATCTGCGTGAGCTTAACGCGTGCCTTTCGGCTTCCTCTCGTTGTGACTTGGCTGTCTTGCTAAGTCACAACAAAGGCCATTAACATCGACCACTGGCGACGATGACCAGGCAATGGACGAAGTGATTCGCAGCAATCGCACATTTGCCGACGATGAAGAAGTTCACACAGCTGTCTTCAAATAGCTCCGTGATCAAGGAGCGGATTTCTGTAGTCGAGGAACTGAACTACTGGTAGAGCTTTCCGGCCGTTGTTTTCAGAGATTTAGTGTCTATGTTGAAAAATAGTGCCATATATCTGTATCACTTTGAATTGAAGTGTAGCATTCAATAGAGGATCTTCGTCCTGACATAATAATGTGCAACTACCTTTTGTAGCGCCCTCGTGCATTCTTAAACAATTTATCCACTAAGATTTGTTATGAAGTGATAAAAATGTTTATAGAAAACGGATTTCGGCACTGGCGTTAGCAGTCAATAGAACTCTGGCTCAAAGTTAGGAATGCTTCGAAGGATTATTTATTTAGTGTACATCTTACTGAGAAATAGCCTAACATTCAACTGAAGTGCTTTAAGAAGAAAGTACAAAACTTAAACTTGAACTGCTGTGTCAGAATTTACATCCTGCTCAAAGAACCGAGTACATTTACTTAAAAGTTCACTAATGTTTCTTGAAAGTGGTGAGTAGGTGAAGGTATAAGAATAACAACCAATCGTCTTGCTGGCAGCAAAACTGGCCTAAACACGGTAGAAGGATTGAGAAGAGGCACTCAGAAGATGAGATGATGAAGGTAATCTTCGGACAAGTTCTTCAGAAGAATGGAGAATTTGCTGGGACATTTCCTAAGGAATTCAGAATCCTATAACTTAGTACTGAAGGAAGCAGAAAAAGAGAATTGTAATATTTAGTGTTATGTCCTGGCCAGTAATGCCAACCGAGCCCGCTGCCAAAAGGTTGGCAGCATCAAAGTCTGGACGCCGTCCGTATAAGCAGCGCCAGCGAGACAGCAAATCGCCGCAAGTCTGCGCGCGCCACCGCTGGCTTCTGGCTTCTTAAGCGCTGGAGTCGCGAGCGCTAGGACAGTTCTGTATTCGCCGCTCAGTTGTATACTCGCCACCGAATTGTGTACTTGCTAGTCAGTTGTGTGTTCATCGCAGCAGAGTTGTTGTTTGTCGTCAGCCGACGCTGACCTAGCCACTCCGACTTGAACTAGACAGATTTCTGTAGACACCGAGTTCCCTACTGTGTTTCTGTATCTTCATGAATAAAGATAAGTACCGACTTATTTAATCAGAGTGTTTGGGGTTTCATCTTTCTGTTTACTGTTCCAGCGGACCGGTCGGCCGCTATTAAAAGTGTGGCGGTGACTTCGTAAGCCATCTCTACAGCCAAGTGTTTGTCGCTACGAACACCGCCACAAAATTTAGCGTAAGAGCCTATCCAAAAGTTTCTGTCCGAAGACCATACAGTCCCGAATAGGTATGCCAATCAGGTAAAATCACCGTCAACATTGAGGCAATCACCCCCCGACGCACCAGGTTGCAGAAAGCCGATTGTTACAACATCGTGAGTTCGTAACTGCCTGCTGCACATCCTCGCCCGACAGGAATTGTCGCCCCTTCAAGCCTATTTTTAAAGAACCGAAAGCGTGATAATCGCATGGGGACAGTCCTTCTTACGGAGCAGCCGCAACTGTATAGGTCCATCTTGTAAAATGAAGAAACCGCACAACACTTGCTTGATCTGCAATCTTTTATTCTTTATACGACGGTTTTCGGAACACTTAAAAGTTTTATCACCTGGTGGAAAAAAAAGAACCACTTTGTCATCTCAGATCATCCTCACCCCCATAATGGTTCAAATGGCTCTAAGCGCTATGTGACTATCTGAGGTCATCAGTCCCCTAGACTTACAACTACTTAAACCTAACTAACCTAAGGACATAACACACATCCATGCCTGAGACAGGATTCGAACCTGCGACCGCAGCAGCCGCGTGGTTCCGGTCTGAAGCGCCTAGAACCGCTCGGCCAACGCGGCCGGCTCCTAATGTTGTCATGCAACCTTTGGTTCCCTCAACAAATTCCGGATTTTTTCAACTGAAATCGTGCTAGAAAAAAAGTGTTACTTACTGAACGCCCCTCGTACACCTATATTCCGCAGATCATGTTAGGGTGTGTGGAGGAGATTACTTTTGGTATCATTATCATTACCGCTCTTTTGCCAGCCGGAGTGGCCGAGTGGTTCTAGACGCTACAGTATGGAACCGCGCGACCGCTACGGTCGCTGGTTCGAATCCTGTCTCGGGCATGGCTGTGTGTGATGTCCTTAGTTTAGTTAGGATTAAGTAGTTCTATGTTCTAGGGGACTAATGACCTCAGAAGTTTAGTCCCATTCTGCTCAGAGCCATTTGAACCATTTTGAACCGCTTTTTTCTGAATTCCTGTTCCATTTGCGAATGTGGCGAGTGAAGGACGACTGTGATTTCTCTAATTCCCTCGTCGCGGACGTTCCGCGAGACGTTTGTGGGAGGAAGTAATATTCTCTGTGTCTGCTTCTGATACGTGACAGTCAACTGTTGGACTGGAACGTCTCATCTTTTATTGTCTTAATGTTCTTTGATTCATTTGCTTTGAGCCTGAGTAAAGTTAGTTTATGTTGTTGTTGTTGTGGTCTTCAGTCCTGAGACTGGTTTGATGCAGCTCTCCATGCTACTCTATCCTGTGCAAGCTTTTTCATCTCCCAGTACCTACTGCAACCTACATCCTTCTGAATCTGCTTAGTGTATTCATCTCTTGGTCTCCCTCTACGATTTTTACCCTCCACGCTGCCCTCCAATACTAAATTGGTGATCCCTTGATGCCTCAGAACAAGTCCTACCAACCGATCCCTTCTTCTGGTCAAGTTGTGCCACAAACTTCTCTCCTCCCCAATCCTATTCAATACCTCCTCATTAGTTATGTGATCTACCCATCTAATCTTCAGCATTCTTCTGTAGCACCACATTTCGAAAGCTTCTATTCTCTTCTTGTCCAAACTATTTATCGTCCATGTTTCACTTCCATACATGGCTACACTCCATACGAATACTTTCAGAAATGACTTCCTGACACTTAAATCTATACTCGATGTTAACAAATTTCTCTTCTTCAGAAACGCTTTCCTTGCCATTGCCAGCCTACATTTTATATCCTCTCTACATCGACCATCATCAGTTATTTTGCTCCCCAAATAGCAAAACTCCTTTACTACTTTAAGTGCCTCATTTCCTAATCTAATTCCCTCAGCATCACCCGACTTAATTAGACTACATTCCATTATCCTTGTTTTGCTTTTGTTGATGTTCATCTTATATCCTCCTTTCAAGACACTGTCCATTCCATTCAACTGCTCTTCCAAGTCCTTTGCTGTCTCTGACAGAATTACAATGTCATCGGCGAACCTCAGCGTTTTTATTTCTTCTCCATGAATTTTAATACCTACCCCGAATTTTTCTTTTGTTTCCTTTACTGCTTGCTCAATATACAGATTGAACAACATCGGGGAGAGCTACAACCCTGTCTCACTCCCTTCCCAACCACTGCTTCCCTTTCATGTCACTCGACTCTTATAACTGCCATCTGGTTTCTGTACAAATTGTAAATAGCCTTTCGCTCCCTGTATTTTACCCCTGCTCACCAGATGGTAGAGTTTTGTCAGGACTGGCTCTCCCACGGCCGTCAGTAGTTCCAATGGAATATTGTCTACTCCGGGGGCCTTGTTTCAACTCAGGTCTTTCAGTGCTCCGTCAAACTCTTCACGCAGTATCGTATCTCCCATTTCATCTTCATCTACATCCTCTTCCATTTCCATAATATTGTCCTCAAGTACATCGCCCTTGTATAGACCCTCTATATACTCCTTCCACCTTTCTGCTTTCCCTTCTTTGCTTAGAACTGGGTTTCCATCTGAGCTCTTGATATTCATACAAGTCGTTCTCTTATCTCCAAAGGTCTCTTTAATTTTCCTGTAGGCGGTATCTATCTTACCCCTAGTGAGATAGGCCTCTACATCCTTACATTTGTCCTCTAGCCATCCCTGCTTAGCCATTTTGCACTTCCTGGCGATCTCATTTTTGAGACGTTTGTATTCCTTTTTGCCTGTTTCACTTACTGCATTTTTATATTTTCTCCTTTCATCAATTAAATTCAATATTTCTTCTGTTACCCAAGGATTTCTACTAGCCCTCGTCTTTTTACCTACTTGATCCTCTGCTGCCTTCACTACTTCATCCCTCAAAGCTACCCATTCTTCTTCTACTGTATTTATTTCCCCCATTCCTGTCAATTGCTCCCTTATGCTCTCCCTGAATCTCTGTACAACCTCTGGTTCTTTTAGTTTATCCAGGTCCCATCTCCTTAAATTCCCACCTTTTTGCAGTTTCTTCAGTTTTAATCTACAGGTCATAACCAATAGATTGTGGTCAGAGTCCACATCTGCCCCTGGAAATGTCTTACAATTTAAAACCTGGTTCCTAAATCTCTGTCTTACCATTATATAATCTATCTGATACCTTTTAGTATCTCCAGGGTTCTTCCATGTATACAACCTTCTTTCATGATTCTTAAACCAAGTGTTAGTTATGATTATGTTGTGCTCTGTGCAAAATTCTACCAGGCGGCTTCCTCTTTCATTTCTGTCCCCCAATCCATATTCACCTACTATGTTTCCTTCTCTCCCTTTTCCTACATTCGAATTCCAGTCACCCATGAGTATTAAATTTTCGTCTCCCTTCACAATCTGAATAATTTCTTTTATTTCATCATACATTTCTTCAATTTCTTCGTCATCTGCAGAGCTAGTTGGCATATAAACTTGTACTACTGTAGTAGGTGTGGGCTTCGTGTCTATCATGGCCACAATAATGCGTTCACTATGCTGTTTGTAGTAGCTTACCCGCATTCCTATTTTCCTATTCATTATTAAACCTACTCCTGCATTACCCCTATTTGATTTTGTGTTTATAACCCTGTAGTCACCTGACCAGAAGTCTTGTTCCTCCTGCCACCGAACTTCACTAATTCCCACTATATCTAACTTTAACCTATCCATTTCCCTTTTTAAATTTTCTAACCTACCTGCCCGATTAAGGGATCTGACGTTCCACGCTCCGATCCGTAGAACGCCAGTTTTCTTTCTCCTGATAACGACATCCTCTTGAGTAGTCCCCGCCCGGAGATCCGAATGGGGGACTATTTTACCTCCGGAATATTTTACCCAAGAGGACGCCATCATCATGTAATCCTACAGTAAAGCTGCATGCCCTCGGGAAAAATTACTGCCGTTGGCAGTACCAGCAGAGCAAGGCCGTTTTGGTTATTGTTACAAGGCCAGATCAGTCAATCATCCAGACTGTTGCCCTTGCAACTACTGAAAAGGCTGCTGCCCCTCTTCAGGAACCACACGTTTGTCTGGCCTCTCAACAGATACCCCTCCGTTGTGGTTGCACCTACGGTACGGCTATCTGTATCGCTGAGGCACGCAAGCCTCCCCACCAACGGCAAGGCCCATGGTTCATGGGGGGAGTTAGTTTATGTATCCTCAAATTTACAGAAAGTAATATTCAGTGACTCCGGATATTAGGGCCTCAATTAACTTCTTAGTTTTTTGTGTCTAATCCAAATCTTTCTGTAACAGTTCAAAGCACTGACGGATTGGTTTTTTTCCTCACGAAGCGAGGATCTGTTCTGCATTTAAAGAGATCATCGTTTGTGGCTTAAAAGACCAGGTACCGGGAGGTCCGCTGCGGCCGACCATGCAGAGTAAGCAGTCGGTCACAGTACTGTTCGGGTTTTGCGTACAGCAGTCGCCTTACCGTATTTCGCACTTGGTGCTGTCCGATGATGATTTTTTCACAGTCCAATTTTTTTACACAGTCCAGTCTATCCACTGTCACGAATGATGATGATGATGATGATGATGAGGTGAGCACAAACACCCAGTCCCTGGGTAGAGAAAATCCCCAACCCGGCCGGGAATCGAACCAAGGACCCCGTGATCCAGAGGCAGCTAGACCACGAGCTGAGGTGTGGTCCGATGCCATCCCAGTAGATCAAATAACGTAGCATGAAAACATTTCAGGTCTCACGACTCGACATCTTAGCGGGCCGGCGCAGCGAGCAGCGAGACGTAACTGTTTCACCAAAGCAGTTTGTTTTCAATTTGAGAAGTCCTTCACAGAAGCAAGTGGTGTGTGGAGGAAGCACCCTGTCGAATAGTGAGGAACCGTAAGGCCACACTCGACAGTCCAGCCAGTTTGTTCTAAATCTAGAACTAGACTCCACACTGATTAAGTGTAATAATTTAGTAGAGGCACAAAGCCGAGAGCTGGCTTCTAGAAAGTCCAAAACGTGCAGCCACTGGGTAGGTCCGAGATCGGTATTCGATATCAGAGTGGGGACATACGGAAGAACTGTCCTTCCAAAGGTTAACATTGCAAACTCGGAAATTGCTGATTTATTTACGGCCCTGCCATTGGGTAGAGTTTTGTAAAATCGTCTGTGTGCCGCACCGAAACGAACACTTCTGCTCCGGTGGCCGAACATTCACCGCCGGAGACAAGGAGAACACTTCTTCGTCGGTTCCCGGGAACCGACGAGGGCTGACTTCCTCTCCACCAGCAGCCTTAGTTTCGCTAGGTACAGACTCCTGTCACATGACGCTAACTTAGTAAAAATGAGTGAGAAGACTCAGAAGTTATTGATAAGTGCTATGTTAGGATTCAGCAATAGTTTCGGACCTTGTTGTTTCGTGGAGAACTTGAG
Source organism: Schistocerca piceifrons (assembly GCF_021461385.2). Taxonomy (NCBI): domain Eukaryota; kingdom Metazoa; phylum Arthropoda; class Insecta; order Orthoptera; family Acrididae; genus Schistocerca; species Schistocerca piceifrons. Next base: position 453,495,587 of record NC_060144.1, on the reverse strand, counting down.
AACGTTTTCAGCATATTTCTTCATGTAGTATGCATGCGTTAGTTAACCAATATTTCAGGGTAAACACGCAATCACTGGACAGACACTGCGAGTTCGTAGATACAGAGATGGTTTATGAAACGATAACCTGTCACAGTCCCTTTTATTCCAGTTTTTTCCAAGACTATAGTATTACTCATGTTTAATAATGATTTAATCTCTGTACTTGCCATTTCTGATCTACAGTCAGATCACGTGATTACATTCATGTCTATATTTTCTAAACACCATTTGTAATAAATTAATTTAATTTGGAATACCATTACTTAGATTACTTTGTACTAATTAAATATATTACTATATAGTTAGACCTAGTCTCATGTCTCCTGAGGGTAACTTTTATTAAATGAGTTTATTCGTTGCACCCAACTCAGTTAACTGACATGAGACTATGGATGTTTAGCCATGTCACATACGACCGACCAGCGCCATCGGAATATCAACAGTAAACTTCTTCTTGATCCACAGCGCCTCACTTTTACCGTCAGTACAGTTTGTTGAGGATCAGTACAGTTTGTTGAGGATCTGCGTAACGCTCTTGGGCTTACTTAAACGACTGGTGAACCTGCGTGACGCTCTTCTTTGTTCCCTTCGTACCTCGATATTAATCCAACCTGAGTAATGCACACTGATGAGAAATACTCTAAAATCGTTCGAACGAGTGTTTTTGTAAGTCAGTTCTTTCGTGGATAAATCAGGAGTTCCTTAAGATTCTTCCATTGGGTCTCAGTCTGAGGTCTGTTTGTCCTACATCTAGTTTTGCGTAGTCATTCCACTTTAAGTTGTTGCAGAAGTTTTCTCCTAGATACTTTAGTTTTGAAAAATTTGTGACATAAAGCCATATTGTATTCGTTTATTACTACTACCGGTTTTGGTCATAATCCATCATCTTGGTATGAAAGAATGAACAACACTACTCACACGCCACACAAACTGAAACATGGGAACATGTCTACTGGTATATTCCCTACAAATGTGCGCACCTTGCAAAGCGAAAATTCATAAATATTAAGCTGATGCCTAATCGTCACCAATGGTTGATACTGAATGAACCTCATCTGCATATTTATGAATTTTTCTCTTTGCTAGATGCGCACAATTGTTGTGAATGCACCAGCAAATGTGTTTCCAGGTTTCATTTTGTGTGACATGTGAATAGTATTGTTCATTCTTTCGTAACGAGATGATGGTTTATGATCGAAAACTGGTAGTAAGAGTAGGGGAAATGGTGGTAACATTTAACACTTTTTTGTTTAAAGCAAAATACTGAATTTAAAACATGGCTGCTCCGTCAAAAATGTCACCTGCGTTTGTTTACGTAACTATTATAAAGGATCAGTATTGATTTTGATGAAAAATGGACATGTTAAGTACTTATAATAGCTTTTCCAACTTCCTGAAATTATGTGAATTTTGAAATGGGTTGGTGATATGAAACAGATTTAAAATAAATAATAAAAAGAAACATTGCCAATTTACATGTTTATTAATGAAATTATGAAACTGTGTTTTCACCTCACATGTAAAAAAATCATAAATTATACTGTTAATTGGTAGTACGAGGCGTGTTTTCTACGTAAGTGAGTAAGTACCGTTTTGATATAAAAATAAAACAAGTAGACTCTTCTCAGCAGTTTTATTTTTACATTGAAACCTGTACTTTAATCTACTTTTCTACATAATTCCCACCAATATTAATGCCTGATCATATCGTACAACAAGCTTTGAATACCATCCTCGTGGAAACCTGCCGCCTGAGCCTGACTTTCAATAATTTAAACGTTCTGTAACCACTGCATAAAGCGCTCTTCTTAACACTCGAGGAACTCATCATGTAACTTTTAAATCGTAAAGCATATATTCCATCTAACTTTTTCATCAACTTTCTGCACCAGATCGTCAGGTCAACCATTTCGTTCCTCATCATGCACGTTCGTAAGGCCATCTTTAAAAGCTCTCACCCATTTCCGTACCATTCCATTAACCATAATTGTCAAGAAGCGTGCTTTATGCAATTGTTACAGGACGTTTAAATTATTATCGAAAGTTGTGCTAAGGCGGCATATTTCTATGGTACTCAAAGCTGGTTGTACAATATTATAAGTGCCTAAATATTGATGGGCATTATGTAGGAAAGTAGATTAAAGGACAGACTTTCATGTAAAAATAAAATTGTTAAGAAAAATCTACTTGTTTTGTTTTTACTTCAGAATGGTACTTACTTTGAAAAACCACAGCTCGTACATAAACGTATACTCTGCCATTGATAATCGGTTTCATTGCTCGACTATCTGGCGTCAGAAGACCAGTGGAAGTAGTTCTTACTCACGTGTAAAGTACTTATTGTTCTTATAGCGCGAATGAAACTCTGACGTAGGCAAAACCATCGAAAGTCTTAAGTTTCCTAGCCAGCCCTCGTGTTAAACGTTTAACCCACTTATTCTGGCAGAAAGACTTAATAGTTGTTTTCGCTGTGCCTGCCAATCGTACCCATACGGATGTGTCATTCGTATGCGGGTATCTGAGCGTATAAAAAAGTCCAGAATGGTAGTTTTAGGGAAGGAGGTGGTGTAGCTCTGGTACTTCTTCCAGGCCCATCAACTCGATACACCTATGTTATTCGACATAGAAAAAGTTTTTGGCAATGTAAAACGACCCAGGATGTTTGAATTCCACAGAAAAATACGTATGCGTCATTAGGAAAGATGAGTAATATACAATACGCATAAGAAGCAAAAGAAAACAATAAGGATTCGAGATCAAGAAGAAATCAATTAAATACGTTCTGAGAGAAATGATTGAATTAAAATGCGGCGTAAGGCAAGGATGCAGTCTTTCTGCTCTAATGTTCAACCTGTATGTAGATGTTGCCTGACAAAAAGAGTGAGGCTCCCTGAAGGGGCGAAAGAAACGAAATAAAACTTCACTAGTTAAAGGGGTACGTTATGTTGTTTCAGTGATTACAAAATCGAGTCAAATTTAAAAGAACTTGCTAGTATGAAGCAACTAATCACTGTGATCTGAATGCATGCACTGCTTCACTTGGGGTGGGGGGAGAGTAATAAAGCAGCTGAATCCTCCACTCAGGCAAGCAAGCCCACAGCTGTTGTAATTCGTCCTTGATGCCCTGGATACTGGCCCTGGGACAGAGTTGATGTCCAACCTGATCCTACACATTTCTATTGGGGACAGATCTGGGGAACTTGCTGGCCACAGGTGTACCTGAACATCAAGCATACAGTGTGGACGAACATTTTCCTGCTGAAAAATGTAACCAGCTAATTGTTGCATGAGACATAATACATGAGGACGCAGGATGTCCATGACGCACTGTTGTGTCGTCACAGTTCCCTCAATCAGTACCAGCCATGACCTGCAGTCAGACCCGATGACTCCCCACACTATGATGCCGGGAGTAGCGCCGGCTTTGCCTCTCCAAAGCATTAGAAGAATGGGACTTCTACCCAGGTCGCCACCATAGTTTCCAACAATGGTCATCCAGCGCAGAACCGGGACAAAGTTCCCTAACCCGACTGCTACTAATGTCCGACCAACAATGCAGGAAGACGGAGTATGTTGCAGGGAGTCCTTTAACTGTTCTCGGATGGCAAGTGCAGATGTGAAGGGCTTACGATTCGTTTGGTGCACAATACTACAATCCTTCCTTGTGGTGTGAGACGTGGTCGACTGGAATCTTGACGACGAGCACGCCTGCTCTCTCCTTCCCAAGCAGTCCAATGTTGTGCCACTGTCACATCTGACTGCACTAAAAATCTGGATGTAGCGCTATTCGACCAGCCACCGAAATCGAGACCGACAATGAAGCCTTTTTCAGACTGTAAAATGCTGATCGCGTCGCCTCACACTAGTTCACGCCCCTTAAAAACTTCCAGCCATATTAACATGACCATCTGTCAAAAGCCTGAGTAACCAACTTTTGCAGCACGAAACGCTGCGAGACGTGCAGGAAGGTAGTCAGTATGTATAGGCAGGGGTGTAGAACTCTGCCATCTCCAATGCCGTGACCAGCTGTGCTAGATTTCTCGGTTAAGGAACAGTTCGATCGAGGTCATCCCATATGTTCTCGATGGTGTTTTAATCTGGGGTGGCTAGAGGAGTATGATAAGCTCATTTAGGAGCTCTTCAAACCACGCACGTACACTGCGAGCTGTGTGACAATTTGCGTTGTCCTTCTGGTAGATGCCAGAGGAGAGACAACTGCATGTAATGGTGGACATGCTCCCCAAGGAGAGTTGAATACTTGAGTTGATCCGTTGTGCCTTCCAGAATGACGACATCACACAGGGATTCCCTGCAGCTTGTACGCTTCCGACGATTGTTGCAGGGTGTTTCCTTCCAGATGTTCCACTCAGTACACGCCAGCGGCCATCTATCTGATGGAGCATAAAACATGATTCATCTGAGAAGTACAATTGCCGCTACTCAGTGGACGTGCAAATTCCAACCTTCGTCGCTGGTGAACAGCACTCGGCATTGATGCATGAACCAGGCACCTGCTACGGAGGCCCATACGCAGCAATGTTCGCTGAACGGTCGTTGGCGAGACACTGTTGGTAGCTGGTAGCCCCTTGATTGATTGGGCGGCTAGTTGCTCAACAGTTGCGCGTCTGTTCGTCAGTACAGTTTCCCGCGGCATTCACCCCGGTCATCTATGGCCCGTGATGCAGCACAGGCGTCTCGGTATCGTTTTCGGATAGCGCCATTTTGCCATGCTCGGTACACTTTACCCACGGCGCCGCATTAACAATTTACAAACTTAGCCGTCTCGCAAATGCCTGCACCCTTGGACTGAAAGCCAATAACGATGTCCTTTTGGTCCTCAGATAAGTCGCTCCATTTCCGCATTGCAACAACGACTGCACTGCATTCCACATTCCCTCGACAAGCTTTATATAGGGTAATAAGGGTATATGGAGAAAAAAAAATTTGGGCCTCGTAGAAGACAAGAAATTTTTTATTTAAACAAAATAAAAACCCTCTCCTTTCACAAAATACATAAGTAACACATTAACAGTACCACATCCTCTTTGAGGCACTACAAAAGTTTAAAAAAATAGTTATTTTTATCAATTTCACCATTTCACCCATGTATATGAGTGAAATGGCGAATGCCCTTTGGGTGAAATGGTGAACTTATTTCCCCTGCTTTTTGCCACATACGTCACACATAGATTCATATTTTGAACGGTCTTCATGCAGCCAACGTTGGCAGCTAATACATTTGATCCAAACCACATCCTTTTTAGTGCAACTGTACAGTTCACCGCACCCTACACAACAACACTCTTCATCATCCACGTCGTCATCATCGTCTTGCAATTGGATATCCAGCGACGAGTGGGATTCGGTGTCAGTGGTAGACGCTTTTCGTTTCCTGGACTGCTTCTTTTTGATACTTCCTTTGGTAGTCTCTTTGGTTACGATTTTTCCTTTGGTTACGGTTTTTCTTTTGGTTACGGTTTCTCCTTTGGTCCTCTTTTTTGCATTTGCTCTACTCTTCACTGACTCATTTTGTCGTTTTCTGTTTCGCAGGTTGTCGATGTTTTCTGGAGAAGTCAAAACCTCAGCTAAAGCTCTGGACTTCTTCCTTGCAGATGCAAGTTTATCTAGGAGAGCTATCGGCGAAATATGGTCCAAGAGTTTGCCAGGGGTTATTTGAGTTTCTTCTGTTTCCACTGTCGAGGTCATATCTGTTGCTTCTGATGAAGACTGCATGTTTTCCTGCGGATTTTCCGACCATTGCGAACAGCCCAGTTGTGGTGAAGCTTGTATGTGTTCAAGTCCATGATCGTTATCTACGTCTGCAGTTGCTTCTTCCGAGGGATTAGGTATCTCCTGCCAGTGCGAACAACTTGGTCGAGGTGAAGTAGGTCTGTTTTCATGTCGTTCGTTGTTTTCCTGATGTTGATCTGCAGCTGATGTTAAAAACGCGTATTCGGAGATGACATCAGGATTAAACGGGGTGATTCCTGTGCTTCTGAACCCCGATATTGCATTCTCTGTCGTGGCTACTTGTACCCATGCCTTTGTAAGCAGTCCTCCGAACACTAGTCTGGAAATTTTTCTATTTGGATTCATTTTAATGTACGAATTGCAAGCATTGTAATAATAGGATTTCAGAGCTTTAAAAATGCTCTGTCTAACGGCTGAAGATAGTGTGTGGTGTGGCTGGGTAGACAGAGCAAAATTATATTTTTTTCTTCTGCAAACTCTAATGTATCCACGCTGCTGCAACGAGAGCTATGTCCATCCAAAGTAAGCACGACTGTTTCCTGCAGAATGGTTCGTTAGCCACAGAAGAAAAATATCAGTTGTTACGTACGCCGACTTTTGTGACATGAAAAGCGTGGAACCCGGCGGCATACCGTGCTTGTACTCGACCTTTTCATTTTTTCCCTTCATAACACAAGCTCTCCATTGCAGCAAGCGATTACAGATATGGTTTCACCCTTTTCGCCGGATGTTAGCGCTGGAACGCTCTTAGACCCCTTTGCTGCCAACACGTAACCTGGTCTATTATTCAGCTGAAGTCCGGACTCATATACGGTGAACATATTTCCCGGCTTATCAAGGAGGTTATGCTCTACCAAGATGTTCTGCAGCAATGAAAAATAGCCTGAAACGTTTTTCGTACTTAAACCCCTTGACCGTGCTTGTGAAAGTCCTTCCGATTTGCGGATTGAGAGTTCCGGATTTCTTTTTAAGAATCAATGTAGCCAGTCGATTCCATAAATTTCCTTTTCTCGGTTAAATTTGTGATGTTGGTTATATTTCTCAGCTAGTTTATATGCCATGGTACGTACTTTTGTCCTCGTCGGTGCAAATCCGAAGTTTTGTAATTTTATGATATGTTTTACCAACTTTTTCTCACATTCTTGTGTTAGTAGAGGCGGCCCACCCAAAGGTTTTTCGCAAATCACCCGTCTGCTAATCGTCTCTTCAGCGTTGACCATAGAACGTGACACTCCTTTGAGGCTTTAGTCAGGCTCATTCCATTTTTCACCGATTTTATGGCACCGTTAAGTTGCTCCTCTGTACAATCAGCACGGCTGGATCCTTTTTGTCTTTTGTAAAATGTAGGCATCTTTGCCTGGAACAATGGCGGTAGTTAAAACATTTACTTTTTTGATCACTGACAAACCAAACTGTACTCGCAAAAAATATATATAAAAATAATTTTTAAATTAACGATTGTATTGAGACGTCGTATAAAACAGAATATAACTCTCGCATGGGACAGGAAACGCTGACATCTCATGACTTGTCAAAAACCCTCGTTGGGATGTACCTAAATAAAAGCTTTACACTTTATACATAAGAAAAGTGCTTCACCGTATCACCCCTGCCCGAGTTCACCACTTCTCCCATCTGCTATGGATGAAAAGGTGAATAGCACGGCAAAAAGTTCAAAACACTAGAAGCAACTATTTGTAGGTTATGTAGTACATAAGCAGTATAAGAAGGCAGAATACAGGGTGTTACAAAAAGGTACGGCCAAACTTTCGGGAAACATTCCCCACACACAAAGAAAGAAAATATGTTATGTGGACATGTGTCCGTAAACGCTTACTTTCCATGTTAGAGCTCATTTTATTACTTCTCTTCAAATCACATTAATCATGGAATGGAAACACACAGCAACAGAGCGTACCACATTGTTGGATGAACCATTCGCAGAAGTGTACCCGTGGAGGCCAATCAGCTGCTGATAGTGCCTGCACACGCTGTACATGGTACGGAAACAGCTGGTTCTCCCGTAGCGCTCTCCATACAGTGACGTGGTCAACGTTACCTTGTACAGCAGAAACTTCTCTGACGCTGACATTAGGGTTATCGTCAACTGCACGAAGAATTGCCTCGTCCATTGCATGTGTCCTCGTCGTTCTCGGTCTTCCCCAGTCGCGAGTCATAGGCTGGAATGTTCCGTGCTCCCTAAGACGCCGATCAATTGCTTCGAACGGCTTCCTGTCGGGACACCTTCGTTCTGGAAATCTGTCTCGATACAAACGTACCGCGCCACGGCTATTGCCCCGTGCTAATCCATACATCAAATGGGCATCTGCCAACTCCGCATTTGTAAACATTGCACTGACTGCAAAAGCACGTTCGTGATGAACACTAACCTGTTGATGCTACGTACTGATGTGCTTGATGCTAGTACTGTAGAGCAATGAGTCGCATGTCAACACAAACACCGAAGTCGACATTACTTCCTTCAATTGGGCCAACTGGCGGTGAATCGAGGAAGTACAGTACATACTGTTGTTGTTGTTGTGGTCTTCAGTCCTGAGACTGGTTTGATGCAGCTCTCCATGCTACTCTATCCTGTGCAAGCTTCTTCATCTCCCAGTACCTACTGCAACCTACATCCTTCTGAATCTGCTTAGTGTATTCATCTCGTGGTCTCCCTCTACAATTTTTACCCTCCACACTGCCCTCCAATACTAAATTGGTGATCCCTTGATGCCTCAGAACATGTCCTACCAACCGATCCCTTCTTCTGCTCAAGTTGTGCCACAAACTTCTCTTCTCCCCAATCCTATTCAATACTACCTCATTCGTTATGTGATCTACCCATCTAATCTTCAGCATTCTTCTGTAGCACCACATTTCGAAAGCTTCTATTCTCTTCTTATTCAAACTATTTATCGTCCGTATTTCACTTCCACACATGGCTACACTCCATACAAATACTTTCAGAAATGACTTCCTGACACTTAAATCTATACTCGATGTTTGTAGTGTTTCTAGAGGAGGCCGAAATGCACGCGTTTAATTACACGCAGACTGGCGTGAGGTCTGGAACAAGTCAGAGAAATAAGACTAGCAAAACAGGAGGTAACTGGTAGAATACTTAACTTTAATCCACAATTGTAGAACATCTCTCGTTACGGTACATGCTTCATAATATTAATTATCAATTGAATACGGCGCCTTGCTAGGTCGTAGCAAATGTAGCTGAAGGCTATGCTAACTATCGTCTCGGCAAATGAGAGCGTATCGGTCAGTGTAGCTTCGCTAACAAAGTCGGCTGTACAACTGGGGCGAGTGCCAGTACGTCTCTCTAGACCTGCCGTGTGGTGGCGCTCGGTCTGCTATCACTGACAGTGGCGACACGCGGGTCCGACGTATACTAATGGACCGCGGCCGATTTAAAGGCTACCACCTAGCAAGTGTGGTGTCTGGCGGTGACACCACATTCCTCCCCCGCAAATCGGCGTACGGTTGTGTTATAAGGCTTCCGCCCGCCGTGGGGAGGACCCCACGTTGACGAATGCGACGAGGTGGGGAGCCTAACAACAGGCGAGGCTGTGCCACCCGCACCAGGCCATTCGGTCCGAGGGGAGCTAGGAAACGCCTGGAAACCTAGTCCAGGGTGCACGCCAACATGCGGTGTATGCGCCCTTAAATAGACAGGAGGGGCCGAAGATTCGACCCCCATCGGGGCGGGGCAGCCGACGGGCGAAGACGACATCTGGTTCGGAGCCGGCAAGAGTTCCAAGTCGGAGGACAGCTGGTCACGGGAAGCGATCAGCGGCGCGTGACCCAGGGAGGCGCCTGGCGGTTGCAGCGAAGCGTCCACTGCGGGCGTCGCCGGCGGGAGAACAGGCGGCGGCGGCGACGGCGGCGTCGCGTCGCCATGTGGCAAAATGGAAGGCAGCGTCGGTAACACCTGGGGATGAGGCGAGCCAGTAGATGGGTCCCCAGGGCGCTGACCGGACGGCACCGTCGCTGAAAGCAGACGGGGAGTGGCAGAACCCGTGCGATGACAGAGGCGCAGCTGATTGAGATGCCGACGCACCTCACCAGAGGCCCCCAAAACCAGATACATAGCGCGGCCGAGGCAGCGAAGAATGCGCCTGCGAGCCAACGCCGTGAACCTCGATAGTTGCGATAATATACAACGTCGCCTGGAGCAAAAACAGGTGGCTGCCGCTGCACAGTAACCTGATGCGGCGGATGCAGCAAAGACATCAAGGTTCGATGAGGACGACCGTGGAGCAACTCAGCCGGCGAGCGACCATCTCGGGGCTGAGAGCGATACGAGGACAAAAAGAGCAATAACGCGTCCTCCCGAGAATGCAACTCTTTCAACTTCAACATCTGTGACTTGAAAGTCCGGACCAGTCGTTCAGTGGCACCGTTTGACTGAGGCGAAAACGGCGCGGATGTCAGATGTTGAATACCATTGGCCTTGCAGAATGACTGAAATTCTGCGGACATGAATTGTGGGCCATTGTCGGAAACAATAGTCTGTGGAAGACCTTCAATGCAAAAGATAGCGGATAACGCTTGGATGGTGGCAGATGACGTCGTGGAAGACATCCGTACAACAAAAGGAAAATTACTGAATGAATCGGCCAGAACCAACCATCGACCATTCCAGAATGGACCAGCAAAATCGATGTGCAAGCGGTGCCAAGGGGAAGTGGCTTTCGGCCATGCAAGGAATTTCCGCGGTGGTGCGGAGTGTTGTGCGGCACACGCCATGCAAGAAGAGCACATATTCGTAATCGCAGCATCGATTCCGAACCAAGTACAGTGCTGACGAGCAAGTTGTTTCGTTCTCACTATACCCCAATGTCCTTGGTGGAGAAGCTTTAAGACAGAGGACTGTAACGAACGTGGGACCACGACCCTGGACTAATCATTATCAGAACGCAACAACAAAACACCACGTCGTACAAATAGTCTCTCCTTGTGAGCAAAAAATCGGCGAACCAACGGATCCTCGATCCGTGACTTTGACAAGGGCCATTGCGTAGCAACAAAACGGAAAACGGTAGCAAGGACAGAGTCAGCAGCTGTGGCTGTAGCTACACGACGAAAATCGATCGGAAACGATTCGACCACGTCATCGGTTTCCGCATCAATGAACACGCAAGCAAGTTCGGAGGAATCGAATGCTCTATCCTCAGCAACAGGCAAACGGGACAACGCATCAGCGTTGCCGTGCTTAGCAGTGGACCGATACAAGATATCGTAGCGGTACTGCGAGAGGAAAATTGACCAGCGAATGAATTTCTGCGCTGTGCGTGGTGGTACAGGTTTGTTCGGATGAAAAAGCGAAGTCAAAGGTTTGTGGTCTGTAATGATGGTAAAGTGACGACCATACAAGAAATCATGAAACTATGTAACACCAAATACGAGAGCCAAGGCTTCTTTCTCTATCTGTGAATAATTTCTTTGCGCAGACGAGAGCAATTCGGACGCAAAGGCAATAGGGCGATCATGTGAGCCATCTTTGTGCGCAAGCACAGCACCGATCCTGAAATCCGATGCATCGACCATCAACAAAAGGGGTTTCTGGGGATCGAATGGCGTAAGGCAAGTATTTGAAAGCAACGCCGATTTCAACTGGCGAAAGGCGAGTTCGCAGTCCGTCGTCCAGACTAACGGAACACCTTTACGGCGTAAGCGATGAAGCAGAGCTGAAATGGAATAGGCATGTGGGATATATTTATTATAGTAATTTACTTTTCCCAGCACACTCTGTAGCTGCTTCAAATGCTGCGGCGAAGGCAAGTCTTGTATGGCATGGAGGTGCTCTGGACTCGGATGTATGCCTTGTGCACTGATTACATGTCCCAAATATGGTAAGTCACGAGCAAAAAACACACATTTGTCCTTCCGCAAGCGAAACCATTTTGGCGCAAGACCTGAAATAATGTTCTGAGATTGGCTAAATGTTCTTCTTCTGTCTTTCCGGAGATCACAATATCGTCCAGATAGTTTGCTGCAGTAGGGACCGAGGCACAAACAGTTTGCAGATATTGCTGAAACAGTGCAGGGGCGGATGCACACCCGAATCTGTACAAACCAAGATGCGTGTTAACCACCAAGACACGCTGGGATTCGTCGTCCACTGGTATTTGCAAGTACGCATCTGCCAGGTCCAACTTCGAAAAATATTTACCCGGGCACAGTTTGTCAAAAAGATCTTCCGGGCGGGGTAAAGGAAAAGTTGCAATCACTAGTTGTGGATTCACTGTTGCCTTGAAGTCCACACAAAGTCTCAATTTTTCGAAAGGTTTTGGCAAAATTACTAAGGGTGATGCCCAGAGAGAAGCCTGCACACGTTCAATCACACCTTGCGATTCCAAATCGTGTAAGGTTCTCGCGACCTCATCACGCAATGCGTGGGGAACATTGCGCGCTCGGAAAAATTTCGGTTGCGCGTTTACTTTCAGTTCCAAATGTGCTTCATAGTTCTTAGCGCAACCAAGCCCCGGTGCAAAAATGTCTGCAAATTCTTCACATAGAAGAGAAACACTGGCTGAAGGCACAGTCTGGTTCACTGATAGGACCTGATTGACTATAGACAAGTTAAACAACTGAAATAAATCTAAACCAAACAAGTTCACTGCAGAAGAAGAACGAAGTACGTAAAATGACACAAGTTTTGTATGTCCCTTGTATGTGGCAAGAAGGCTGCACTGTCCTAACACAGGGATAGCTTGTCCTGAATAACTATTTAACTTAACATTTGCGGCACGCAAGGGAGGTGTGCCCAGTTGTTTGTACGACTCTTTATTGGTCAAGGAAACTGCAGCTCCGGTATCGAGCTGGAATGGGATCACGTTGCCATGAATGTCCAAGTCTACAAAAAGTTTATTGTCCTGCTGACGACAAGAGCGACTGTCTCGTGCAATTTGAACAGACACTGGTACAGAATCACTTGCTAATTGACGTGATTTCCGGCGACGTCGACGCACACTTTTTGTGGGACACACACAGTCACTTTTAGAGAGAGTGGCACTGGGCGGAGTGGAATGAACTACATGAAAGTACATGGGCGAAGGGTCACGAGCCGGAGTAGTCTTGGTTCGATTCCGGCGCGAAGCAAAGGGCCTGGAATGGTTGTTAGTGCCCGATCTGAGCTTTTTCTGGCAAACACTCTGAACATGTCCTTTTTTATTACAGAAAAAGCAAATAGCTTGGCGTGACGGGCAATTCTCACGCGAATGTCTGGTTGCACACCGCGGGCATGATTTTAGCACTGCATTTTCTTGCTGCCACGGGACATGTGGTTGAGAGCTTGGCGGCAGCTGCGCGGACGAGCGCGAGGGCTCTTTACTGTTCCGTGCAGCTCGCCCGGCGGGCCGGTTAACGTGACACACGGCTGGCGAAGTTACAAATGATTGCTGAGCAAAGTCAAGTGTGTCCTGCCGATCCAATATGTTTATCACTTGTTGAAGGGAGGGACTGACTAGTTTCAAAATTTGCTCCCGTATACGAACATCAGAAACGTTCTGTGCAATTGCATCACGTACCATAGTATCTGAATAAGGGAGGCCACAGTCACACTCAAAAGCACAATCCCTAGTAAGGCCTTGCAAAGTTGCAACCCACTCCCGATTAGTTTGCCCGGCCGTACGTTTGGTACGAAAGAAAGTATACCTTTTTGCAACTACATTGACTGATTCCTTGAAATATGCATCCAATGCCAACAAAATTTCTTCGTAGGACAGAGTTGCTATGTCGCGTCGGGGAAACAATTTCACTATCACACGGTACGTGTGCACGCTGACACACGATAATAAGTGAGGCTGCCGCTCATTACCTTGAATTCTGTAGGCGGCGAGATGGAATCCAAATTGGCGTGACCACTCCGTCCAGCTCTCCATTGCCGCATCAAATTGACGAAAAGGTGGTGCAACTGCGTGTTGTGGCTGCGGTAGCGGTGGAGCGGCGGCGGCCGCATCATTTTGCATTGCACGTTGACTCTGGATGAGCTGTCGAAGGGCATCCAATAACGCCTGCGTCTGCTGATTCTGCAAGCGATAAAATTCGGACAGTACATCTGGAGATTGTGGCGAAGCCATGACAAGTAAATTAGAGCAATACAACCGTTAAATCTTCGTCGCCAATATGTAGTGTTTCTAGAGGAGGCCGAAATGCACGCCTTTAATTACACGCTGACTGGCGTGAGGTCTGGAACCAGTCAGAGAAATAAGACTAGCAAAACAAGAGGTAACTGGTAGAATACTTAACTTTAATCCACAATTGTAGAACATCTCTCGTTATGGTACATGCTTCATAATATTAATTATCAATTGAATACGGCGCCTTGCTAGGTCGTAGCAAATGTAGCTGAAGGCTATGCTAACTATCGTCTCGGCAAATGAGAGCGTATCGGTCAGTGTAGCTTCGCTAACAAAGTCGGCTGTACAACTGGGGTGACTGCCAGTACGTCTCGCTAGACCTGCCGTGTGGTGGCGCTCGGTCTGCTAACACTGACAGTGGCGACACGCGCGTCCGACGTATACTAACGAACCGCGGCCGATTTAAAGGCTACCACCTAGCAAGTGTGGTGTCTGGCGGTGACACCACAATGTTAACAAATTTCTCTTCTTCAGAAACGCTTACCTTGCCATTGCCAGTCTACATTTTATATCCTCTCTACTTCGACCATCATCAGTTATTTTGCTCCCCAAATAGCAAAACTCCTTTACTACTTTAAGTGTCTCATTTCCTAATCTAATTCACTCAGCATCACCTGACTTAATTCGACTACATTCCATTATCCTCGTTTTGCTTTTGTTGATGTTCATCTTATATCCTCCTTTCAAGACACTGTCCATTCTGTTCAACTGCTCTTCCAAGTCCTTTGCTGTCTCTGACAGAATTACAATGTCATCGGCGAACCTCAGCGTTTTTATTTCTTCTCCATGGACTTTAATACCTACTCCGAATTTTTCTTTTGTTTCCTTTACTGCTTGCTCAATATACAGATTGAACAACATCGGGGAGAGCTACAACCCTGTCTCACTCCCTTCCCAACCACTGCTTCCCTTTCATGTCCCTCGAGTCTTATAACTGCCATCTGGTTTCTGTACAAATTGTAAATAGCCTTTCGCTCCCTGTATTTTACCCCTGCCACCTTTAGAATTTGAAAGAGAGTATTCCAGTCAACATTGTCAAAAGTTTCTCTAAGTTTACAAATGCTAGAAACGTAGGTTTGCCTTTCCTTAATCTTTCTTCTAAGATAAGTCGTAAGGTCAGTATTGCCTCACGTGTTCCAGTGTTTCTACGGAATCCAAACTGATTTTCCACGAGGTTGGCTTCTACTAGTTTTTCCATTCGTCTGTAAAGAATTCTTGTTAGTATTTTGCAGCTGTGACTTATTAAACTGATAGTTCGGTAATTTTCACATCTGTCAACACCTGCTTTCTTTGGGATTGGAATTATTATATTCTTCTTGAAGTCTGAGGGTATTTCGCCTGTTTCATACATCTTGCTCACCAGATGGTAGAGTTTTGTCAGGACTGGCTCTCCCACGGCCGTCAGTAGTTCCAATGGAATGTTGCCTACTGCTGGGGCCTTGTTTCAACTCAGGTCTTTCAGTGCTCCGTCAAACTCTTCACGCAGTATCGTATCTCCCATTTCATCTTCATCTACATCCTCTTCCATTTCCGTAATATTGTCCTCAAGTACATCGCCCTTGTATAGACCCTCAATATACTCCTTCCACCTTTCTGCTTTCCCTTCTTTGCTTAGAACTGGGTTTCCATCTGAGCTCTTGATATTCATTCAAGTCGTTCTCTTATCTCAAGAGGTCTCTTTAATTTTCCTGTAGGCAGTATCAATCTTACCCCTAGTGAGATAAGCCTCTACATCCTTACATTTGTACTCTAGCCATCCCTGCTTAGCCATTTTGCACTTCCTGTCGATCTCATTTTTGAGACGTTTGTATTCCTTTTTGCCTGCTTCATTTACTGCATTTTTATATTTTCTCCTTTCATCAATTAAATTCAATATTTCTTCTGTTACCCAAGGATTTCTACTAGCCCTCGTCTTTTTACCTACTTGATCCTCTGCTGCCTTCACTACTTCATCCCTCAAAGCGACCCATTCTTCTTCTACTGTATTTCTTTCCCCCGTTCCTGACAATTGTTCTCTTATGCTCTCTCTGAAACTCTGTACAACCTCTGGTTCTTTCAGCTTATCCAGGTCTCATCACCTTAAATTCCCACCTTTTTGCAGTTTCTTCAGTTTTAATCTACAGGTCATAACCAATAGATTGTGGTCAGAGTCCACATCTGCCCCTGGAAATGTCTTACAATTTAAAACCTGGTTCCTAAATCTCTGTCTTACCATTATATAATCTATCTGATACCTTTTAGTATCTCCAGGGTTTTTCCATGTATACAACCTTATTTCATAATTCTTAAACCAAGTGTTAGCTATGATTATGTTGTGCTCTGTGCAAAATTCTACCAGGCGGCTTCCTCTTTCATTTCTTAGCCCCAATCCTCCTATTCACCTACTACGTTTCCTTCTCTCCCTTTTCCTACACACGAATTCCAGTCACCCATGACTATTAAATTTTCGTTTCCCTTCACTATCTGAATAATTTCTTTTATTTAATCATACATTTCTTCAATTTCTTCGTCATCTGCAGAGCTAGTTGGCATATAAACTTGTACTACTGTAGTAGGTGTGAGCTTCGTATCTATCTTGGCCACAGTAATGCGTTCACTATGCTGCTTGTAGTAGCTTACCCACATACCTTTTTTCCTATTCATTATTAAACCTACTCCTGCTTTACCCCTATTTGATTTTGTGTTTATAACCCTGTAGTCACCTGACCGGTGTCTTGTTCCTCCTGCCACCGAACTTCACTAATTCCCACTATATCTAACTTTAACCTATCCATCTCCCTTTTTAAATTTTCTAACCTACCTGCCCGATTAAGGGATCTGACATTCCACGCTCCGATCCGTAGAACGCCAGTTTTCTTTCTCCTGATAACGACATCCTCTTGAGTAGTCCCCGCCCGGAGATCTGAACGGGGGACTGTTTTACCTCCGGAATATTTTACCCAAGAGGACGCCATCATCATTTAATCCTACAGTAAAGCTGCATGCCCTCGGGAAAAATTACGGCTGTAGTTTCCCCTTGCTTTCAGCCGTTGGCAGTACCAGCACAGCAAGGCCGTTTTGGTTATTGTTACAAGGCCAGATCAGTCAATCATCCAGACTGTTGCCCTTGCAACTACTGAAAAGGCTGCTGCCCCTCTTCAGGAACCACACGTTTGTCTGGCCTCTCAACAGATACCCCTCCGTTGTGGTTTCACCTACGGTACGGCTATCTGTATCGCTGAGGCACGCAAGCCTCCCCACCAACGGCAAGGTCCATGGTTCATGGGCGGGAGTACATACTGACGAAACTAAAATGAGCTCTAACATGGAAATTAAGCGTTTCCGGACACATGTCCCCATAACATCTTTTCTTTATTTGTGTGTGAGGAATGTTTCCTGAAAGTTTGGCCGTACCTTTTTGTAACACCCTGTATATCAAAAAATACCCCGCGGACTACGCTACCTGCAGTAAGATTTACAAATGCATGCAGCATACAAAAATTATTTAGCATCGAAAACAGTTTTGTACAAAGTACTTACGGTTTTTAAAAAGGAGCTGGTTTTCAAGACGCGCACACTGTACAGATGATCAGAGACTGTTGGCATGCAGACATACAGAGACATCCGTTTAACCAGTAAAGAATTAACGCAATTCACCATTTCACCCGATTTACCATATCACCCTGACTTACCCTACCTTCCGCTGCCAGTGCTGCCACCTATCGTCTGTGAGTGGTTATTGCGCGTTGACATCGAATACAGGCAGTGATGAGAGTAATGTGACTGGACCGTGTATGCCTTCCCATAGTAACAACACCAAACACGAACCACACCAATGCACTCGGTGGCCTTTCTACACTTCACAGAGGTTTTGCATATCCGCTGATGGTGTGTACAGAGTCACACTGACATCTGACCACGTCTTCTGGGTGCTTCACTTTTTGTGAGGTAGTGTAAAATATTCAGTGTCCGCTGAGCTGACCAGCAATGGCTCGTGAGCTGTAGAACTAGAGTGTGTTACCCGTATTTGGCCTGTGTTTTGCCCGGAGAGCTGTGAGTGAGAGGTCGGCGGCGCCTGTTGCAGATGGACGCGGTGTACCCCGAACCGCTGTCGCGCCTGCAGCACCGTCGGGCGGTGCGCAAGCCCGTGCACCGCGGACCCGGCGCCTGCTCGCTGCGCTACCGCACCCAGCCCGTCACCTTCGCAGAGATCAAGGTGCGTGTCTACGCGTGTAAGTGCCTCAGCTGCTCTGCTAACCGGTCCGTCTGCACTGCGTTCCCATAAACCGTCCCTATTCTCTTAATGACTTCACTTTGTCAACTAATCACTCCTCTTCACTTCCACCAGAACTTTGTGCCTACAGTTTTCTACATGGCAAGGTCGGCAACTAACAAGGTCTACATCTCAATCTACATCACTACTCTGCAGCTCACACAAGCCTTTGGTATAGGGTTCACAGAACCTACACTACTGGCCATTAAAACCGCTACACCAAGAAGAAGTGTAGATGATAAACGGGTATTCATTGGACAAATATATTATACTAGAACTGACATGTGATTACATTTTCACGCAATTTGGGTGCATAGATCCTGAGAAATCAGTACCCAGAACAACCACCTCTGGCCGTAATAACGGCCTTGATACGCCTGGGCATTGAGTCAAACAGAGCTTGGATGGCGTGTACAGGTACAGCTGCCCATGCAGCTTCAACACGATACCACAGTTCATCAAGAGCAGTGACTGGCGTATTGTGACGAGCCAGTTGCTCGGCCACCATTGACCAGACGTTTTCAATTGGTGAGAGATCACGAGAATGTGCTGGCCAGGGCAGCAGTCGAACATTTTCTGTATCCAGAAAGGCCCGTACAGGACCTGCAACATGCGGTCGTGCATTATCCTGCTGAAATGTAGGGTTTCGCAGGGATCGAATGAAGGGTAGAGCCACGGGTCGTAACACATCTGAAATGTAACGTCCATTGTTCATAGTGCCGTCAATGCGAACAAGAGGTGACGGAGACGTGTAACCAATGGCACCCCATACCATCACGCCGGGTGATGCGCCAGTATGGCGATGACGAACACACGCTTCCAATGTGCGTTCGCCGCGATGTCGCCAAACACAGATGCGACCATCATGATGCTGTAAACAGAACCTGGATTCATCCGAAAAAATTACGTTTTGCCATTCGTGCACCCAGGTTCGTCGTTGAGTACACCATCGCAGGCGCTCCTGTCTGTGATGCAGCGTGAAGAGTAACCGCAGCCATGGTCTCCGAGCTGATAGTCCATGCTGCTGCAAACGTCGTCGAACTGTTGGTGCAGATGGTTGTTGTCTTGCAAACGTCCCCATCTGTTGACTCAGGGATCGAGACGTGGCTGCACGATCCGTTACAGCCATGCGGATAAGATGCTTGTCATCTCGTCTGCTGGTGATACGAGGCCGTTGGGATCCAGCACGGCGTTCCGTATTACCCTCCTGAACGCACCGATTCCACATTCTGCTAACAGTCATTGGATCTCGACCAACGCGAGCAGCAATGTCGCGATATGATAAACCGCAATCGCGATAGGCTACAATCCGACCTTTATCAAAGTCGGAAACGTGATGGTACGCATTTCTGCTCCTTACACGAGGCATCACAACAACGCTTCAGCAGGCAACGCCGGTCAACTGCTGTTTGTGTATGAGAAATCGGTTGGAAACTTTCCTCATGTCAGCAAGTTGTAGGTGTCGCCACCGGCGCCAACCTCGTATGAATGCTCTGAAAAGCTAATCATTTGCATATCACAGCATCTTCTTCCTGTCGGTTAAATTTCGCGTCTGTAGCACGTCATCTTCGTGGTGTAGCAATTTTAATGGCCAGTAGTGTATTTGAGACAAGTTCTTGACTAACAAGCGGGATAAATGTACCTTTCTGTTCGAGTCTGATTTCTATTATTTTATTACAACTGCGATTATTCTCTGTCTGAGTGGAGTTAACTAAGTCCGCAGCTCGTGGTCGTGCGGTAGCGTTCTCGCTTCCCACGCCCGGGTTTCCGGGTTCGATTCCTGGCAGGGTCAGGGATTTTCTCTGCCTCGTGATGACTGGGTGTTGTGTGATGTCCTTAGGTTAGTTAGGTTTAAGTAGTTCTAAGTTCTAGGGGATTGATGACCATACATGTTAAGTACCATAGTGCTCAGAGCCATTTGAACCATTTTTGGAGTTAAAAAAGATTTTGGCATTCATCGACGAAAGATGGTGATCGAAATTTCGTGAAAAGCCTTTGGTTTAATATTGCCACATCACTTCGCTTAGCATATCCGTGTCACTGTCTCCCTTGTTTCGCGATAGCACAAAACTAGCGCCTCTTCTTTGACCTTTTTCGATGACTTCCGTAAATCCTGTCTGATAAGGATTCCATATCGGAGAGCGGTATTCCAAAAGAGGACGGGCAAACCTAGTGTTAATACGCTCTTTATCAGATTTGTTCCATCTTCTAAATGTTCTGTCAATGAAACGCAACCTTTGACTCACTTTCCCTACAGCATTATCCATGTGATGGTCCCATTTTAAGTTGTTTCGTAGCTGCATTCCCAAGATATTTAATTTATTCGACTGCCTTTAAATCTTATTTATCGTCTAACCGCATTTTAGCGAATTTTTTAGTTCTCATGCGGAGAGTCTCACATTCTACGTTTACGTTTTAGATACGTTATACTGTAATTTAGACCGCAGTTTGACAACAATGAGAACCAAATTTATGTATGTAGAAGATACTCCATGCTATGAAACACTCCACGAGCCGCCTTTGCTTGATCTTGCGACGACCCCTAACCCCAGTTAATGCGTTAAACAATTAAATGTACGAACTTGAAAAAGTCTTTAACTGTTGTTTAAATCAAGCGCACTATTTTAGCGGAGGCAACGCTAGCACAATGCAGCCAATATGTCTGAAAAAGATGGCACAATAAACATTATTTTACTCATCTGCTTCTTGTGGCTTCCCGGCGAAAACGTGGCTCGCTGAAAGAATGATTTACGTGTAGGAAATACTATACAGGTTTTGATTTTCGGATAAGAGCACTGTTGATTTATTGCCTACATTCCGCATATAGAACTTTTCATGTTTTACATTGTTTTTAAATTTAGAACTTTTTCATAATAGTCTCAGTGTTCCCACAAATCAAAAATTATAATTTCCCATTTAGAACAGGCTTATGAAAGTAAAAGAATTGTTCAATGCGTAATTACACTCGCAATTTTCATCATACAGAATTATCTGAATTAACTTCCAAATATAAAATCATGAAATTATAATTGTTCAATATGGCTGTTATCTCCCTATAACTGTATCTCCTCGCCGACTTGTGACTATCAACAACTAAACAAGAAGGACAATGGTAATACTTGTATCCAAGAAATTCTTTTACATAAGAAATGAGTCTTTTCTTTGAAGTAATTTTAAAAGTTTATAATTACCCATTTTTATGTCGATGACTTAAAAAACTGAATAATCAAATTTCGAAATAAATCCAATACAGTACATGAAAAAAATTAATTTTTTGAAAAAAGTTAAAATCAAAATTATTTATATCGCATATGTCATCTGAATACAAGTTTTGCATATAACTGTATAAAAACTATTTTATTAATATCATTAAAACTATGGAATGTGAAATTACGATCTTGTTCTTGCCAGATCCGGACATGGAATTTTGATACGTAAACTATTGAATAGCGCATTTCCTTAACTGTACCGAAAAGTACTGTACGTAGTGAAAGATGAGTTAATGATCAGTTCAATTACAAGCTATACGCTTTGAAACGTGTTTCAGTGAACAGTAACTGTAATACTGTATTCCTTACAATACGCTACTTATGCTTCTGCAATGAAAACAAGGTGCTGAGCTTTATTTGAGGCCTTCGATCAACTGGAAATGTAGATCTGGTCGTAGTGGGAACTAACTAGGTCACGTGGCAACGTACGGCCATGTTACCGTTCGAAGTACTGGACATTGTTGCTTCGCAGCGCAAGCAGGGAAAGTGGTCGCGTATAGCATCTTCGTATGCAGACGCCTTAGACACACTATCCAACGAGTGCAGCAAGGTGGAGATTCCCTGCTGTTTTGGGGTGGAATTATGTGGGGCCGACGTACGACGCTGGTGGTCATGGAAGGCGCCGTAACGGCAGTACGATGCGTGAATACCATTCTCCGACCGATAGTGCAACCATATCGGCAGCATATTGGCGAGGCATTCGTCTTCATGGACCACATTTCGCGCCCCCTTCGTGTTCATATTGTGAATGACTTCCTTCAGGATAACATCATCGCTTTTCTAGAATGGCCAGCATGTTCTCCAGACATGAACCCTATAGATTGAAAAGGGCTGTTTATGGACGACGTGGCCCACAAACTACTCTAAAGGATCTACGCCGAATCGCCGTTGAGGAGTGGGACATTCTGGACCAACAGTGCCATAACGAACTTGTGGATAGTATGTCACGGCGAATACAGGCATTCATCAATGCAAGAGGACGTGCTACTGGATATTGAGATGTACCGGTGTGTACAGTAATCTGGACCACCACCTCTGAAGGTCTCGCTGTATGGTTGTACAACATGCAATGGGCGGAAATGTTTATGTTGATCTCTATTCCAATTTTCTGTACAGGTTCCGGAACTCATGGAACCGAGGAGATGCAAAACTTTTTTGTTGACTGTGTGTACAGTATCAGTAAAGTAAGTAAACTTCAGGAGGTTAACGTAAACTGAGTAGACTGAATCACTCGCTGCACACCAGTAATTATACGTTCACTTCCAAGTTTTGATTACCAAGGAAATCTTCAGTCGGAATAAGTAATCTGATCTTCACAATTTCATATACACAAACCGACAATCATTTACTTGTAGCAGATCTGCCAGCTTACTTTTCGTATCTAAAACTTCGTTGATTATTGTAATGTTCTACTTTTCTTTTCTGGTAATTATTCATACGGTGTCCATGAAACTGCAGGGGTCGTCGTAGTGCAGTGACGAACTGCTGTGTAGGAGTGAACGAAAAACTTTGACAAACTTTCGAACTAAACATTTAACTTCAGACTGTGTAATTATTTGCAGCCTCTTCCGCCTAAGCAAATCATACACACCATTGTTTCTGCCGTAAAATCACAATATCTAATACAGTCAGATGAAGTGGATAAAATAATTGTTTTCACGAATGCTTTTTATTGAGTATAATTTCAGTCTTCAATTAAGAATCCATAAACAGCATGAACTTCACTTCAAGCTGACTGTGTCTTAGCAGATCCATCAGATTAGCAATTCGTTTCTAATGGCACCTAACAATACACCTAAATCTCCAGAAGTACAGTATATCTTTCCATTACAAAGCTTTATACCATCACTACTACAATTTAATCAGTAAGTACACATATTACATTAATTCGAAAGAATAATTATCCTGTCAGAGAATTCATTACGCTGATGAGCGTCTTTCTCCCAGTTTTATCTTCTGACTGTTGGAGGTGCATTGCTCTTTCTACTTACTATCCGTTGCGCTCGTTCACTGGCTGTACCTGCTCCGACACATCACTTGCGCGCCCAATTCCCTACATTTCAACATAGCAACGTACAATACGTAAACATTCATAAAATTTTAAAAATAATAACTTACGCTAGTAAATTTCTCATTAGCGTGTATGGAGACCTGCACGTTAATAGAGGCATAACTTCTGCGATTGATCTAGGCTGTTCATCAACATGTAATGTCAGTTTTCTAAATTCTGTTTGGTTGCAAATCCAAAGCCCTTACAACAGTCGGCAGTCGAAATATTTGTTGTGTTTCTAACTTAGCTGTGTTAATTTCCTGCATTTTAGAGGGAATTGAATCAGGTCGTGAGTTTTTAAAAGTATCATATCCATAACATCGTTCGCTGGTTTACATGTTGTTGTCCCGTCAGCTCAAAATCCTCGGCCAAACTCGTCTGGAATCCAGGATCACCCACACGACAAAAAAGTATCTCCTTCCGTTTTCGGGAAGTCAAGGCTCCTCCATGTGTTTCATAACGTACTGGCATAATTTCCGCAGTTAAAAAGACGACGTTTTCAGTTTCAAAGAACTTTGTCAGAAGTCTGCAAACTTTAGATTCATTCGATGTCTCATTATGCCCTAGAGTCGCGCAAAGTCGCTTGACAGTTGCTGCATAACTTTCTTCATTCTGATAACACGCTCACGATTAGCACACGTTGCACACAAGTAAAATGCTCTGTTGTTAGACACCGAATGTGAGAAATTCAAACTGAGTCAACAATCGGAATGTTTCTGGAAATACAAACGAATCAAAACAATGTCGCCATCTGACAAACTAACGTACCTGAACTTTTCGGATCAGTTAACGTCGAGGAAGGAATCAGCGATCATAGGACTGTGATAGTATTAATCACTACAGATATTAAAAGGAATGTTGGACAATTTAGGAAAATACTTTCGGTTGGAAAGATGAAAACGAGAGAAATTACAGAATATATAAGTAGTCTTCATCAAATATTCAGCTCTGAGGACGAAGATGTGGAGCACAAATAAGTAAAACGCAAAAGCATTGTACAACGTGACTTATACAAGTATGTGTCGAGCAAAGTCGTGTTGGTTGGAAAAGGCTCATTCTGATTCAATAACCATGTTAGAAAAGTTCTCTCTAGAACCTCACCTTCGACTTATGTGAAGTCAAAGCTAAGTAGACAAACAGAAGCTATATGAAGTCAAATTTAATGTGAGGACAGTGTTGCGAGAAGCAATCAGTGAATTTCAGAATAAAATTTTGCCAAACGATGTGACTAAAAATCCTAAGAAGATTTGGTTTTACATAAAGACACGAAGTGGTTCGAAATCATGTATTCAATCGCTCAGTGACCATACTGGCACTGAAATGGAAGACGACAGAGAGAAAGCCGAAATACTACATTCGGTCTTCCAAAATTGTTTTATTGTGAAAGATGATATTAGGGTTCATCCTTTTAGTAGCCGCACAAATGCCAAAATGGCAGACATTGAAGTAAGAAGTACCGGCGGAAATTTCGGGAGTCCCAAGGGTGTGTTATAGGGCCGCTACTATATACAATTTACACTCTCGGTCGATGCTACTATGTAAAAGAAGATTACAATGCCAGAAGACTCAAGTGAAATGTGGGAGGGTCTGCAGAGGATCAATGATTGTTGCAGGGTGTGACAGTTGTCTACGAACGTGGCTCTGTGTAACGTAGTACGCATAAATAGGAGAAGAGATCAATTGCTGTTCCATTACACTACTGGCGATCAATCTCTGGAGAAACAACTACCGTAAAATACCTGGTAGTAGAGCCCGCGCGAAATACCGTGACCGTACGCTCACTTTTTTTTTTAATATTGAGTCCCTCCACGCCCACGCTTGCATGATGATCACTCAAAATGATCTGTCACCTTTGCTTTAGTTGGTATCTACGAGGAATTCCGCTGAAATGCAGCGATTTAATTTCGCTTGGCTGTTTAACCATTTGTAACTTTCAGAGAAGCATCATAAGTGATGAATTTTGAGTAGAAACTACACATTTCTCTTGTTGTCACGCTAAAAATCTGCTTCTTCTGCCAAAACACAGCGGGGTTTACACTTTGTCACCTCACTAACATGTTATGCATATGCAATTGGGAGAGTAATCTGAAACAGCGGGCCGGCCGGGGTGCCCGAGCGGTTCTAGGCGCTTCAGTCCGGAACCGCGCGACCGCTACGGTCGCAGGTTCGCATCCTGCCTCGGGCATGGATGTGTGAGATGTCCTTAGGTTAGTTAGGTTTAAGTAGTTCTAAGTTCTAGGGGACTGATGACCTCAGATGTTAAGTCCCATAGTGCTCAGAGCCATTTGAACCATTTTGAAACAGCAGTTTATCAAGTTTAAGCGAGGAATTGAGGAAAAGTAAGGTCCGTATCTCATGAAAAAGCACATCCTCGGTACAAAATAAGCGTATAATGTTTTTACTTACGTTGTTCCAAAACCCACAGCATTTCTCGTTTCACCAGCTGTCGCTGGCCCTAAAAACTACATTCTTTCACTGGAAAAGTCTTTAGTTACTGAAATAATAAGGAAGCTAACGAAGTTTTGCGTAATAACCAAATGGCAAAATACTCTTCTCCTTTCATGCTATCATTTTCCAAAATCTCATTTCGATACCTCAAACCGTTTATGAAATATGAGGATTGTTGTGGATATTTCACTCCGGCTTTATCGCTGGCGCGGCGCAGTCAGTAATGAGTATATCAGATAAATTTTCTCGAGATTGGTGACAGATAGGCACCTCCATCCAAGTCTAAAGAAAAATTCGATATATTAGCTAAATTTCATATGCAGTAATATATTATGTACATGCACCAAACGCAAAATCATAGTGACTCCTACTTTTCAATGCACACTTTTTCGGATTCCGCGCGATGTGTTACTTCCATTTAAATATCACAATAACTATGACCATTAACGAAGTGATGGGCGCATCATCATGAACCTCACAAATAAAGCTGTAACTAACGCAAAAATGATTTTCTTACGAAATAGTTTCTGTGAAATCGTTTCAGAAAGATTGAAGGGCGAGTGCCTCGATTCTGTCATCGCCGACCGGCCGAAAAGTGGCTAAACATTGTCGGCCTCCCCTCCCGAACAAACGAATGAAGTCGCCCGGCGCTTTGGACGGAAACTGGTCCCTGCGCATCGACTTGCGCGGTGTCTAACCATTCGGAGCGACCTCAAGGGGAATGACCATATAAACCAAATAACAGGAAAAGCAGATGCCGGATTGAGATTCATCGAGAGAATACTAAGAAAATGTACCTCATTCACGAAAGAAATGGCTTACAAAACGTTTGTTCGATCAATTCTTTAATATTGTTCGTAAGCCTGGAGCCCTTATCAAGTAGGATTGACAGGAGAGATACAGAGGATCCAATGAACAGAGTCACGTTTTGCCACGTGATAGTTTAGTCGGCAGGAGAGCATTTGTGACTGGATTCGTTATTTCCTGTCGGAAAGGTCACAGTTCGTGCTAATTGACGGAAAGTTGTTGAGCAAAACGGAACTGATATCTGGCGTTCCCCGAAGGAGTGTTATAGGCTGTCCTATGTTCCTAATCTATATAAATTATTTAGGAGACAATCTGAGCAACCATCTTAAGTTCTTTGCAGATGATGCTGCCATTTACCGTTTAGTAAAGTCATCAGAAGATCAAGACCAACTGCAAAATGATTTAGAAAAGGTATCTGTATGGGCCGAATAACGGCAGTTAGCCCTAAATAATGAACAGTTTGAGGTCATTCACATGATTACTAAAAGAAATCTACTGAATTTCGATTACACGATAAATCACACAAATATGAAAGCTGTAAATTCAACTAAACACCTAGGGAGAACAATATTACAGACAACTTAAATTGGAGGGATCACATAGATTAGTGCTCCGCAACCTTTTATTATTCACAGTAAATCCAGACTCAGCACAGCACAACAAAATGCTTGTCCCCTCAAAATCGTGTGTCTTAATCGCGAATTATTACATCGCTTTATAGTCAGTTATTATTATTATTGTAAAACAGGAATAGACTCATCGATTTATTGGCACCTTACTAACTTCAACTCATTATAGAAAGCCGGCCGCTGTGGTCGAGCGGTTCTAGGCGCTTTAGTCCGAAACCGCGCGACCTCTACGGTCGCAGGTTCGAATCCTGCCTCGGGCATGGATGTGTGTGATGTCCTTAGGTTAGTTAGGTTTAAGTAGTTCTAAGCCTAGGGGACAGATGACCTCAGATGTCCCATAGTGCTCAGAGCCACTGGAACCATTATAGAAAACAGACGTTTCTAATATGAATGTTAAAGTAAATAACTGGCCTCATACCTTCAATGTGATACTTGAGCCTGCGGTTTATTCGTGGCGGAATCATTTAATGTCTTCGTTTTTTAAATTTTAGTCAACTTCGAGAAACCCAGTTCACACAAACATGTAGTTCAAAATAATAGCATATTAACTGCCATCTCGGAGATAACCAGGTATTCACTGCTTATTGAAAACAAAAAGTATCAAAAGACGCTTCAAAAAATTTTGATTTCTGTCTCCTTTCAAATCTACCAGTTCCTTTTGCAGACCTAAACCCAATTTATTCGGAAGATGTTCATAATCCACGGATGGACCACGAACTCAGTCAAAATCTTCAATACTCTCTTCAAAAGATTTTTTGATATTCCGTTGCAAGAGTACTAGATGTTTTTTAAGTCCATCATCACCTATTATAGTCAGTAAGGAGCCATACAGTTGGGAACATTTTACGCGATCCATTTTCAGTTGTCTGTATCCACAAGTTTAACTTATTAATAAATCCTTGAATATTATCCATAATAATTAGAATATTTTCGTTTCTACCTCACAGTCTTCTGCTTAGTTCACTTAAGTGTACGAAAATGTGAGAAATGTTTGCCATCTTAGGTACCCATCCATCATCCGTTAATAAATCAGCATGCTCAGGCCCATTAATAGTCAAAAATGCAAGTACCTGATCTGTAAGTTCAAACGCTTTCGTTAACACTTTACCTCACGATAACCATCGTACTTCTGTACGTAACAGAAGTGTAATGTGCTGTGGTCGCTTTTCTTGACACGCTAAAAAGCCGCATATATAGGATCCGCGGTTTGATGAGGTTCACGGCTTTTACTTCTTCGTCCGTCACAATTTTCAGAACTGCTTGCTCGTTCACGTAGTTCTTTGCAAAAAAAGAAATTACTTGCAATTACATTTCCTTCAACGTACGTTATGTAGAAAAGCATGACGGCAGTATCGGTGGTCTCCTCGATCTGAAGTGAGAATTTGCGACTGCTTTTTATTTTCTCCCTCATGTCCTCGATGTCACTGCACATGTCATTAGCTCGATGACTCACTGTGTCAGCAGGAGTGGAATTTCTGAAATGTCAGTAGCAGCTTCTGAACTAAAAACTTTTTTTACCATTTCCTTACATGCGGGCATTAACAACGTTTCTGCTATTGTGTGTGGCTCGCTTGCTGAACTTTTTGCGAAACATGACGTAGTCACGAGCTTCACTTGTGTTCTTTATTTTGTTCCAACGACTGATGAAATAATTCACATCTTTATTGAACAGAGAGGAATGCTTTGAGAACCTTGCACTCGAAGATGGAGCACTCCGCACAATGAACTTATCCACATCGAGTAAAAAAATGTTTAATACCACGGTAATAGAAAATACTGGTGTAACAGCCACAACATTCGCACAGCTGCAGAACACAGCTGTGATAAAACTGAACTGACATACCCAAGCAATGGAAAGTCCAGGATGGAAAATAACAATACTGTTGAACTGAAATGCTGTATTTTTGTGTGATACTTTGCGGGTCCTTTGGCGGCGAACGAAAGGAACAATGAAGTTTAAGAAGCGTCTACAAATTGGAACAAGTATCAAAACAAGGCAATAAAACTAATAAGAGAGAGGCATTTTTGGTAATCCCAGGAATTTTGGGGAAGAACACTTACAGTCAACCATACACAAAAGGTGTGGCGTTACAAAGTACTCTCAACCTAGTGGTATAGCCGGTAGATTGGTACAAGCTAAAATACAATCAAGCAAGGTAAGCAAAGTATAACAGCAGTATTGAGTAAATAAATTACGTCTCTCTGAAGATGTGACAGTTATCAGCGTGTATTACATAAAGAATAAACAAGTATCTTCTTTCTTAAAATCGAAGGAAATAAATTATATTTAATTTCTTTAAAAACAAAAATTCACGGAATGTCTTAAATTGAAATTCCTTAATTTTTTAGAATGATATGTAAATGTTGACACCTCACCCTCCACTTTATGACGTACTGGTTGCGGAACACACACACACACACACACACACACACACACACACACACACACACACACAGATAATGTTGGGGAAAGGCGAATCAAAGATTGCGTTGTGTTCGCAGAACATTTAGAGGATGCAACAAATCCACCAAAGAGACTGCCTACACTATGACCGTCCGTCTTCTGCTAGAGTATTGTTGTGCGGTATGGGATTCTTAGCAGGTGATATTGACGGAGGACATCGAGAAAGTACCACGAAATACAGCTCGTTTCGCATTATCACGAAATAGAGGACTGTCACGTATACGATACGCAAGGTGGCGTCGCTGTCATTTAAAAAAAGGCGTTCTTAGTTGCGGCGACATCTTTTCACGAAATTTCAATCATCGACTTTCTCCTCAGAATGCGAAAATACTTTTATGATGTCCACCTACTTAGGGAGAAACGACCATTGCAATAAAATAAGAGCAATCAGAGCTTGTACGGAAAGATTTCAGTTTTCGTTTATCCCGTCACTGTTCGAAAGTGGAACGGTAAGGAAATAGGGTGTTCTTAAGAGTTCTTCCAATAATAATAGCTACTAATCACCGATCCAATAATAATAGCTACTAATCAACGAGTTTCGCTAAATTAATATCTGTTCCATTTCAAGGAGTGTATTGCCTCTTATAGGTGTAAGAAATAGTTCTTTCGTCCGAATTCCATTGTCTGAAAATATTCTGTCAGTCACACAGTTTGATCTTAGAGCCCAGATATTTACTTGCCACCCTTCCGCCTCAGAAAAATACACTCCTGGAAATGGAAAAAAGAACACATTGACACCGGTGTGTCAGACCCACCATACTTGCTCCGGACACTGCGAGAGGGCTGTACAAGCAATGATCACACGCACGGATCAGCGGACACACCAGGAACCGCGGTGTTGGCCGTCGAATGGCGCTAGCTGCGCAGCATTTGTGCACCGCCGCCGTCAGTGTCAGCCAGTTTGCCGTGGCATACGGAGCTCCATCGCAGTCTTTAACACTGGTAGCATGCCGCGACAGCGTGGACGTGAACCGTATGTGCAGTTGACGGACTTTGAGCGAGGGCGTATAGTGTGCATGCGGGAGGCCGGGTGGACGTACCGCCGAATTGCTCAACACGTGGGGCGTGAGGTCTCCACAGTACATCGATGTTGTCGCCAGTGGTCGGCGGAAGGTGCACGTGCCCGTCGACCTGGGACCGGACCGCAGCGACGCACGGATGCACGCCAAGACCGTAGGATCCTACGCAGTGCCGTAGGGGACCGCACCGCCAGTTCCCAGCAAATTAGGGACACTGTTGCTCCTGGGTTATCGGCGAGGACCATTCGCAACCGTCTCCATGAAGCTGGGCTACGGTCCCGCACACCGTTAGGCCGTCTTCCGCTCACGCCCCAACATCGTGCAGCCCGCCTCCAGTGGTGTCGCGACAGGCGTGAATGGAGGGACGAATGGAGACGTGTCGTCTTCAGCGATGAGAGCCGCTTCTGCCTTGGTGCCAATGATGGTCGTATGCGTGTTTGGCGCCGTGCAGGTGAGCGCCACAATCAGGACTGCATACGACCGAGGCACACAGGGCCAACATCGGGCATCATGGTGTGGGGAGCGATCTCCTACACTGGCCGTACACCACTGGTGATCGTCGAGGGACACTGAATAGTGCACGGTACATCCAAACCGTCATCGAACCCATCGTTCTACCATTCCTAGACCGGCAAGGGAACTTGCTGTTCCAACAGGACAATGCACGTCCGCATGTATCCCGTGCCACCCAACGTGCTCTAGAAGGTGTAAGTCAACTACCCTGGCCAGCAAGATCTCCGGATCTGTCCCCCATTGAGCATGTTTGGGACTGGATGAAGCGTCGTCTCACGCGGTCTGCACGTCCAGCACGAACGCTGGTCCAACTGAGGCGCCAGGTGAAAATGGCATGGCAAGCCGTTCCACAGGACTACATCCAGCATCTCTACGATCGTCTCCATGGGAGAATAGCAGCCTGCATTGCTGCGAAAGGTGGATATACACTGCACTAGTGCCGACATTGTGCATGCTCTGTTGCCTGTGTCTATGTGCCTGTGGTTCTGTCAGTGTGATCATGTGATGTATCTGACCCCAGGAATGTGTCAATCAAGTTTCCCCTTCCTGGGACAATGAATTCACGGTGTTCTTATTTCAATTTCCAGGAGTGTAGTTACTATTAGGATGTGTTCGTTGTGGCCGAGCGGTTCTAGGAGCTTCAGTCAGGAAATTCTCTTGTGGATTCCAAGAAATACCTGAAGACAGAGAAATTAACGGTAGATAGGTAGGTAGATGGTAATAGAAAATGGTCTGGGCAGCATCGCTTAAAATCGCAGTGCATGGAAATGTTTAGTGGAGGCTTTTGTTCAGCATTGGATGCTAAATGACAGATGATGATGCTCCCTTGTATATTGGAGTATACCATAATAGTGATTACTTTCGTTTCATTTTACCCCTCTAGGCAGAGATGAAATAATGATGGACGGCAGACCCCTCTAATTCCCATTTACAACAATTTCACTGGTCCCCGATACCTCCAAGAGGTCCTAAAAACGACTGTAAGGCCCTACAGATGTGAAGTCGGTGACGGAGAACTTCTTCAGTGGCAGAAACTAAAATAGGCGTTGTGGCATCGCAGAGAAATTTGCTGTTGAAACTTCGAGAGCTTACATTCCACGAAGAGTAGGGCAAAATATTACTTCCTCATCGCACATCGCGACTAGAAAATTGCTGAAATTAGATTCCATTCGGAGCTTTAACAACACTCATTTCTCTCACGCGGATGGAACCAGAAAGGGGGAAGAGATAGGGGTTCAAGAAGTACTCTCCATCACACACTGTAAGGTAGCTTGTGGAGTATGTGTGTAGATGTGGGCAATGAGAAGGAGGAAGGAGTAGCAGTGCTGACGAACTGTGCAAGCGAAATGTTAAAGGTGCACAAGTTGATGTTGGACAAGCTCATGTAGGAGGAACATGGTGCTCAGCGGAGTGGGGATCGAGTAGCTATCCTAAAGAAGAATAAGAAGAAAAATACACTGCCCATGAAAAATTTGAAATATTATCGTGAAATAGAATCTACGATATTAGAGGTCTCATTGACGCATTCATGCATTATCCAGTTAGGGCCCATATACTGGACGTTGTTTACTACTGGCGTGCTTGCCGTTTTCCACTCACGTAAACATGCCACTGCCTCAGGAGCACACTGCGAGCAGTCCAGTAACAACAACAGCTTCATTCAGTTTTTGTTCGGCACTGAAGTATCACCCCACGTAGAGGCGTACAACAGACTAATAGAGTCAGGATAGTGGCTTTACTTTCAGCAGGTCGTACACAGCTGTTGCCGATCGGTTACATGTCTCTCAAAGTGGTGTGTGTAGGATGTGGGGAAAGTAAAGAGAGACGGGAAATGTAAACGTAAGACCTCGCAGTGGTAGTCCTCGTATGACAACACCAATGCAGGATCGTTTCTGCTATTTGTCGACTCGCAGGCGCCCAACATCAGCTACCAGAAATACTGGAAATGACTTCCCCCGGGCAACAGGGATTCGTGTCTCAGATCAAACAGTGCTTAGAAGGTTGCATCAAGGTGGTCTTCATTTTCGAAGACCAAAGATAAGTTTTGCACTGAATCAATGGAACTGATGTAATCGAAGGACCTAGGCTCTTGCATACATCTACATCTACAGCTACATCCATACTCCGCAAGCCACCTGACGGTGTGTTGCGGAGGGTACCTTGAGTACCTCTGTCGGTTCTCCCTTCTATTCCAGTCTCGTATTGTTCGTGGAAAGAAGGATTGACGGTATGCCTCTGTGTGGGCTCTAATCTCTCTGATTTTATCCTCATGGTCTCTTCGCGAGATATACGTAGGAGGGAGCAATATACGGCTTGACTCCTCGGTGAAGGTATGTTCTCGAAACTTCAACAAAAGCCCGTACCGAGCTACTGAGCGTCTCTCCTGCAAAGTCTTCCACTGGAGTTTATCTATCATCTCCGTAACGCTTTCGCGTTTACTAAATGATCCTGTAACGAAGCGCGCTGCTCTCCGTTGGATCTTCTCTATCTCTTCTATCAATCATATCTGGTACGGATCCCACACTGCTGAGCAGTATTCAAGCAGTGGGCGAACAAGCGTACTGTAACCTACTTCCTTTGTTTTCGGATTGCATTTCCTTAGGATTCTTCCAATGAATCTCAGTCTGGCATCTGCTTTACCGATGATCAACTTTATATGATCATTCCATTTTAAATCACTCCTAATGCGTACTCCCAGATAATTTATGGAATTAACTGCTTCCAGTTGCTGACCTACTATATTGTAGCTAAATGATATGGGATCTTTCTTTCTATGTATTCGCAGCACATTACACTTGTCTACATTGAGATTCAATTGCCATTCCCTGCACCATGCGTCAATTCGCTGCAGATCCTCTTGCATTTCAGTACAATTTTCCATTGTTACAACCTCTCGATATACCACAGCATCATCCGCAAAAAGCCTCAATGAACTTCCGATGTCATCCACAAGGTCATTTATGTATATTGTGAATAGCAACGGTCCTACGACACTCCCCTGCGGCACACCTGAAATCACTCTTACTTCTGAAGACTTCTCTCCATTGAGAATGGCATGCTGCGTTCTGTTATCTAGGAACTCTTCAATCCACTCACACAATTCATCTGATAGTCCATATGCTCTAACTTTGTTCATTAAACGACTGTGGGGAACTGTATCGAACGCCTTGCGGAAGTCAAGAAACACGGCATCTACCTGGGAACCCGTGTCTATGGCCCTCTGAGTCTCGTGGACGAATAGCGCGAGATGGGTTTCACACGATCGTGCTGATTCCTACAGAGTAGATTTCTAGTTTCCAGAACAGTCATTATACTCGAACATATCAGCACTCGACCACTGCAGAATGAAGTAATGTCATGTTTGCTGACTAGACCAGAACTGGTTTGCAACCGGACACTAGACGTTTAAGGATTTGGAGAAGCGCTAGACGACATCAGAAACGCCGATACTTTCAGTAAGTCAATCCGTTTGCAGGTGGAAGTGTAATGTTCTGGGTGGCAATAATGATGCGATGGCAGACCCCTCTAGTTCCCATCTACGGCAATTTCACTGGTCCCCGATACCTCCAAGAGGTCCTAAAAACGAGTGTAAGGCACTAGAGACGTGAAGTCGGTGACTACTACATCCTAGTCGATGACAATGTAAGACCGCGCCGTAATCTAGCAGTGTCTCGGTATCTTCAAAGACGCAACATCACCCGAATACATTGACCGGCACAGTCCCCAAACATAAATGCAACAGAGCATGCATGGGACATGTTGAAGGTGGCCACAGCACAACGTCCGAATCCACCTGACAATCTGCAGGACCTCACTGAAGCTGCCATTGAGGAGTGGGACCTCATACCCAAAGATACACGTGATAGTCTCAACCAGAGCCTGCCCGAGAGTGAAAGAACTCATTCATATACCGGGAGGACATACTCACTACCAAAGACTGATAATCGTCGTCATAAAATAAAGATTTTCGCTTTTTTTTTTCAAGACGTAGACTTAGGAGAGAGCTGCTTTGTTTTGTAATGATTTTTTGTAACTAACCAAAATCGTTCTTGTTTTCAGGAGGAATTGTCCTCATTTTGTGAATAAGGTACTGCGCAAACCTCTGTAAGTGTACTATAAGAAGTCATTGTAATAAGCTCTGTGACATTCCAAACTTTTGCTGAGGTGTGTATAAACAATAAGCATCCCATCAGTGACATAAATAAATCTATTATTAGAAATTTTTATGCTATTGTGAGCAAAGAAATACCACTTGTGCGAGAACTTCACAGATTTTGAAGCACTGAACTGGTCTTCAAATTAGCAAGAAAGCTCCGAGAAAAGCTGTCATTTCTGTAGGATTTTGTTTTGAAAGAGTCGAGGAGAAACGTCATCATGGGCATACGGGATGAATTACACAGTCTGGCCCACAGGAAAGGTGACTTATTTGATTTACGCAACTACTAATATCGTCTGTGAAAAAATGCGTGGGTTAACTAGCGTGTTATTTCGATTATCTTTGTTTTCGATTCAACAGCGGTGGTATCTCAGACTTTTCATAATAATCGGAATTTTACAAGTACGTTTTGAACTTCAGCGTAATGGAACAACGTGCGAACATCAAGTTTGTTATCAAGAAAAAGTGCCACAGACACATCTGAAATGACACAAACTAATTATGGTAGTGAAGCAATGAGTCCTAAAAACGTTATTAAGTGGTATGCAAGCTTTCGTGATGGTATGGAGAGCACTGAATATGATCCGCGTCCAGAAGCAAAATGGTTCAAATGGCTCTGAGCACTATGGGACTCAACTGCTGAGGTCATTAGTCCCCTAGAACTGAGAACTAGTTAAACCTATCTAACCTAAGGACATCACAAACATCCATGCCCGAGGCAGGATTCGAACCTGCGACCGTAGCGGTCTTGCGGTTCCAGACTGCAGCGCCTTTAACCGCACGACCACTTCGGCCGGCCGTCCAGAAGCATCGTCGACTGTTCGAGTCGATGAAACGTTCAAAAAGTATCTGAAATTTTTCGAAATGATCGTTGTGCCTCACTAACTCATTGACGATCAAACAGATTGCAGAATGGAACACTGCAGATACGTGAAAAGATCGACCGCTACAGACTCAGTTTCGTCTTACACTGTAGTTGGGGAACATACTGTTTTCAGTATGAGCCACGAAGAGTCAAAGCTCGGAATGGAAAAATCCAGAATCTCCGACATAGAAAAACATTCATATGCAGAGAAGCGGTGTCAAGACGCTGCTCATTGTTTTCTTTGATTCAAAATACAGGGTTATCAAAAAGAATCATCCGATTTGGCACATCCATATTTCTGAAACTAATAAACATATACAATGAATTTTGTTTTTTGAAGAACGAGAAACTCAAAAAGTTTTTTCTCGTACCTTTTCATAGGTGTTAAATATGCCCCACTTGAGATGCATAACACATGTCAATGCGATATTCAAATTGTTCCCACACTGCAATGAATATGTCTTGAGTTACAGCTTCCACAGCTGCTTTATGCGATTTCCTTGTTCATTCATTAATGTTGGTAACGGAGGCACATAAACAGTCTTTTATAAACATCCACAAGAAATAATCACATACAGTCAGGACCGGTGACGTTGAAGGACAGTAATGTAAGGCTGAATCATTTGGTCCAGTGCGACCGATCCATCGTTCAGTAATTCTTTGATTTAAAAATTCCCGCACTTCCAGATGCCAGTGTGGCGGTGCCCCGTCCTGTTGGTAACTGAAGTCGTTCGAATCAGTCTCCAAGCGTGGGAAAAGAAAGTTCCCGAGATATGTGCTTCCTGCAACAGTGTTCTCGGCGAAGAAAAATGGACCATACACCTTTACCTGTGAAACTGCACCAAATACGTTAAACTTTGGAGAGTCCCTCTCATGTTGTACAACTTCATGTGGTTGTTCCATGCACCATATTCTCACATTACGATGGTTCATCTTTCCATTTTAATGGAATGTTGCCTCGTCACTAAACACTAAGCGTGGAAGAAAATTGTCGTCCTCCATCATGTCAAGAACGAAATTATAGAATTACACACGTTGTTGTTTGTCACTTTCACGAAGAGCTTGCAGTAGCTGAATTTTGTATGGTTTCATGCGTAAACGTCGACGCAAAACATGCCAGACTGACATCGGATGCATATTGAGCTGTCGAGCTGCACGGCGAACGGATTTCTGCGGACTCCTTGTGAAACTATGGCGAATGCTTACGGTATATTGATAATTTTTACTTTTTGGACAGTCTGACTACAACTGAATGAAACATAATTTTCCTCGGAACACTTATTTTCAGTTCCTAGTGCTATGAAATGTGGAAAAAAATCCCAAGTGGAAATTATAAGAGGAGGAACGGCACCAAAAATGGAACAAAAACTTAATACATAGAAAATCGTCCACGCAACTTGCCACTGAATATGCCTTGCAGAGAATGAAGGCGAAACGCGTATGGCACGAAAATTGTGTTTCATTCAGTTGTAGTCAGACGGTTCTACAAGCAAAAATTGTCAATATACCGTAATATTACCCGCAACGGAGGGAGACAGGAGTATAAAATTGAAGATGTTATGGTGGATGCGTTCGACGTCTGTGTAGACGCTCGAGGACGGCCCAGCGATTTGCCTATATACAAACAACCTGTTTCTCGGAATTGTTCTTGTCATTGTCCAATGATCTGTGCTGTACGAGGATTCACACCATACCTAGTACTAAAGTCATGCTGAACAGTTATTACTGACCCGCGCTGCGCTAAACGTAGAACACAAAGTGCCAATACCATTTTTACTATAATCCGTTCATCGGAAGAATAAACCTGATGTAAACAAACAAAAACGCAATAATTGGTCAGAAGCCGTAGCACACGTACACTGGTGTTGTTACGCTCTTAAAAGTAGGTCTTACTTACATATTGGATATATTATTACTAAGTTACGTTAAATGAAACTTTAAGATATTCAAACGTATTAACAGCCATCAACGTTATTCTTAATAACGCTTTAGCTACGTAGTTTTTATTTCAATAATCGTGTAGAGCCATAGCCTCTGCAGCGTTGTGCTCTGATTGTCGCGCTGTTAATGCGCAGTATGAAAATGACTGAGGCTGCTTTCTGTTCCGTAGTGAAACACGCGTGTGGAATACGGTTAAAAATTACAGAGAAATGGGCTTTTCTTAATGTTTTTTCATAAATTTACGGAGATAGTCGACTTTGAAGTTTTCCCAGACACTGTATACAATACATTTGATAAAGTAACCTACACCAGACATGTACCGTAGTCGGTGGCGTAAGAGTATACTACCTAAATATTGTTAATGGTTCGATAGTTCAAATCTCTGCATATCAGTTTTTTTCTCTTCAATTTGAAATACTTACATGTCGTAATTATAAAAATCATCATCATTTTTTATGAATAATGCACGTCCTCGTTTTTAATTACGTATTGGACGCGAAATTCCTGTTTTCATTTCAAATACTATGTTGAGAACGAGTGCATTTTATGCATTCCGTCTGGCCACCTATGAAGCGCGCGCTAGTGCTGGGGTTTCTCCGAATATTATTTCATTCTCTTTAAAAATTAAATGACATTCGAAGCTATGTTGTTTCTTTGGTCGTCTCTTTTTACGTCTGAACTGCAACTGCCAGTGCTGTCCAAGTCCCGCATTAACGCTCAGACTATGTGCGTGATAACACAACATAAAAGGTATCCTTATGATCGGACTTGACTGTACTGGTCACAGCTTGCCTTCCGCTCCATGTGAAACGAAATCCAATGAGATTCAAGCAAACGCGAAAGAATACATGACGTAATGTTTACATCAGGTTTACTTTTATGGTGAGCAGTGTATAGAACTGAAGTGGTCGCACGCTGCTTCTACCTAGCGGGAACCATGTAAAGTTCGAGAGTTTGTTCTTTCCAACAGTACGTTGTTCACGCACAGACCTCAAATAACATAAGTTATGATTTTTTAAAAATCGGATGATGCTTTTTGATACGACCTTCATATCATCCATAAAGAATTCGCTCCAGAAAGTCAAAATGGGGAATTCAGACTATTACTTGGTTGTTTTAAATCATTTATGGGCGAGAATTGTTGGGATCTACCTGAATACCGGAATCAGGGAACAGGGTCTTTGTTGCAAGGCAGCACACCGGCTCAAAAATGTATCGTGGTGTTTGAACTCCTACTTTATTCGCCTGATTTGTCTCTGGTTGTTTCCAATATCGGAAGCGATACTGAAAGGAAAGGGTACCGACCCGATTTCAGGTATCGAGACGGCTACGACCATGCCACTACAGGCATTTTGGCATTTTCAAAGGATGAGTATTAGAACTGTTTCGAGCAATTTTTCCAACGCTACCAGTTGTATATTGACTCTCATGGAGCCTGTTTCGCATAAAAAGTCGTGTAAAATAGAAATAAGCAACGTCTTGTATTTTATTTCACATCACTCACCTTCCTAGTGGGATGGATTGTGTAGTTTAAAACAAAGGCGTACTACATTAATATTTTTACGAATACGTAAATCATCAAATTTAAAGCGTCGGTGGTTTTATTAGGTTAATGTGGATTCACGCTGTTACATTGAGAATAATGTTTTTAAGGTGATGTTTTGCAAACAAACGTGCTGATCAGTATCTCACTGTTGTGCTGTGCCGGACATCGGCGTGTAGACGTGTGGCGTGTGGCACCACTTGTAACAATACTTGAGTTTACGATGTTTCTGGCTCCCCTCAATTTTTCTCCGGCTTAAAACGATGGTGCTCCCACGCCGGGCAGGCTTTCTGTTCACTCTTCCGGGTAATAATTGGTGTAATATTCCATAAACAAGAATGTTGTTTACTAACAAGGGGACCGCGCCTCTTTGTTATCACCGATTTCGTCCAGATTTATAGTATGCGCAGGACTTGGTCAGAAATGAAGATGGCGGATATGGGAGCTCCAGTTGGCCAGGCATTTAGAACAGATAGCATTTTTGGCGCTGGTCAGGCGGGCCATGAACCATTTATAGAGATCCGCTCTACTAAAACTGCTTTACATACATGATGTAGCAAATTGTAGGATTACCTGTAGTATCAGTTGCACTGATAGGGAAGAAACATAAATGATTTTTTTAAATGAACACACCGCCATTTGACTGTATTGTTGTTTATTTAATTACGACCCAGGTCGTATTTAAATGAACAACAATACAGTCAAATGGCGGCGTTTTCATTTAAAAATTATTGTATGATTGTTGCTCAGCAACATCAGAAACTATAAAAGGATGTGTAAGGGAGAAACTTGCAGCCGATAACTTTTTTTTTCCCCACTTCGAATGGAACTTCGTTCAGTGTCGGTCCTCTCAGAATATAAGTTACATTTTAAAAGTAATAAAAATTAGTTGATGGCGTATCTTCTGCGATTTTATTTAAGGAAAGCAATTACTTTTGATGCAAGTACAGTCTACATTCACAAATATTTATATTGTTTTGTACTCATTAGAACGTTCTTCATCATGGTCAAAGGCAAGGGTTTCCTGTTATTATTGATAAGTGCGTGATTTGTCTATGAATAACAGAAATATGCTTTACATAAGTTCGACGAAATGTTGAAGCTATGTTTGATATATTTTTGTTTTGCGTTTTTTTATGTCACCTTTTTGTTGAGAAAATTACGTTTTCTAACGCTATATGATAAATCTGTATTGTTTTTTTTTTATGCGTCCCCCTGTTGCACGTTACAAATCAACGATTTTCGAATAAAAACAGAATTAAACACTGACAGTTTCAATTTTCTCATAAATAATGTTTATTTTTAAGAAACAGTCTTGAGGATAACTATGTAGAACAACAACGTTCCATAGGTTACCTGGCCCTTTAAATATCCTCACTCAGCTTCCGGATGGTTCACTGCTTCCGGTTTTTACGGGAATCTAGTAAGACGCTGATCGCATACGTGAAGAAGCCATCGCAATGAGGTAACGCCCTATATGCATGCAACACACCTAACGTACAGGTACCGCGGGTGTGACTTGAACTGAACAAAGCTACTAGGAAAACTAGTGTACTCAGCGAATACTTATGATAGTCTACGGTAGTTTACGGTAATTGTACAACTCTAGACGTTTACGATAGCTTAAGTTTCCAGTGAACGGTTGGCACAGTGAAAAAATTATAGACCAGTAATCTGAGGGCCATGGGATTGAGTCTACGTGGAAATACTTTTTAATTATTTCTTGTTTTTAAGTTACTTAGACTGCAAATAAACCTAAATAATTCTCAATATATTGTATTTATTAATATCTTCATAAAAGACATGAAAGGAAAGAGTAACGAAAATTTGGGATTGCAAATAAATTTCCAAAAAGGGATTTATATACACCGTTTACGAGGACTCTGCAAATAACTTTCTAAGGAGGGATTGTGATTAAGGTGACAGGACTTCGTATTCCGCTGGCTTCAGTTTCACCTTTGAGCAGCACTTGGTAGGCCACCCATCATGTGTAAATCATCGACTGTAAAGTAATAAAAGTATATAATTTTATTTTCGAAGTACTCGTGTAAGCCTTACAGTCGCTTCCTGGAGACTTTTTTCAAACTCAAATTTTCCTTTGCCTTTCCTTTTTATGCCTTTTATGAAAATATAAAGAAATACAATGTATTTAGAATTTCGCTTGATTTGCAGTGTAAACAAAGTAAAATTAGAAAATAAAACAAATGAAAAGCTTTCCGCGTAGGAACTCGACCCCCTCACCATCCTCACATTACCGTTCTGTGCTCTTCCCACCGTGACAACCACTACCTGGAAACTATGATAACATAAATGGCTCATGCCTGTCCAGACCCACGCCAAAAATTTTGTTTTCTCTAAATGCTTAGCCATATTGAGCTCCCACTTCTCTCACTTTCATTTCTGACCATGCCCTCAAAATACCACAAATTTGGTCGAAATCTGTCGTGACGAGCAGGTGTGATCTCCTTGTACTCGTAAATGGTAATGTGGAACCGCATCGAAGATTTTCCGGAGATCAATAAACACAGCTTCGACTGAGGCACTCGTTTTTACAGCTCTTTTGAGTCTCGTGAATGAAAAAAGCGAGCTCATTCTTGCACAATCTCAAATGATTCTCAAAGAGAAGTTGTCTGCTCTTCAGACACGACCAACTCACACCTCATTTTCTATAACTGTGCAAAAAATCGATGTAAATCGTATCTGGGGGTCGTACAGCAAATCTCTCCAGCTCTTCTTAAAATCTGGCACATGTGACATACGCCAGTCGCATGGCTTCCCCGTTGCTCTACATATCTACTATAAACTAACTCCGGCCTAAACCACTAAAGAAAGTGCAGTTTCTTGCCTCAGTGACAAACTGCCTGTGTTATTATGTGCTGAGAGACGTTACAAAAACTCTTTGAGGTTAATGAAAACAAATGCCGAGGGACGCTGGAACCGTTTGTTTATGATGCGAATACGGTCGCCTGTGCTCTGCGCCTCAGACGTAGTAACGGGAGAGGTGGCTCAGCTGTAAGGTACTGGACTCGCATTTGGTTCAAATCCCAGACCGACCATTCACATTCAGCTTTTCCACGGTTCCTTTAAATCGTTTAATGCTGGGATGGTTCGTCTAAAAAGGACAATGTCGATTTCCTTTCTCACACTGATCCGAGCTTCATCTCCGTCAGTGATGACATGGTTGTCAGACATGGAAACTGCAGCCTTCCTACGGGTGGGAATTTTTGGCTCATCCAGATTTCATACCAAGCAACACTGAAATTTGATGCGAAACGAATATCGCGAATACTACGCGTCAGTAACAGTTTTTTTTCTAACGAAGTGGCATCGCTAGCCACGTTCAGATAACCAGTTTCGATTTCATATTGAGTCGTTTCCAAGTTTAACCCGTTTATGGAGTATCTCGTCAGTTGGGAACAAACAGCTTGCACATGTCAAAGAAAACCTTTTGGCATATGAATGTTGTGTAGTTGTTAACTGATGAGTTACCGGCTCTCTGAAAAGTAAGATTAATGTCAAAGGTGGACG
Organism: Schistocerca piceifrons; assembly: GCF_021461385.2. NCBI lineage: Eukaryota > Metazoa > Arthropoda > Insecta > Orthoptera > Acrididae > Schistocerca > Schistocerca piceifrons. The sequence continues at coordinate 453,452,157 of NC_060144.1, read as the reverse complement.
AATCTGAATACGGGTCCAGTCATTAGTATCAAGTTCGTAGTCCAAGGCAAACAGATCAATTCCAACTGTCTGAAACAATTGAAAAGATATTTGGGTGTAAAATACTTTTGCAGACGAGTGATTCAAGAGATTCAGATCATTAGGCAACTCGTTTTCTGCCTCATAACATTAATAGATGTTGACAGTAGTTAAGTGAAAACGTAACTAAACGCATATTGTAAACATTCAACATTGTAAAAAAAAAACTGGAGTGCAGTTGGATTGTCAGTTGTTGTTCCTGATGGGGGTGATGGTAGTGATAGCAGGTTTTTTTGCCATGCTCCTAACAATTATTATAAGCATAGTGAATCAAAAAAGACTATATCGCATTTATTGCATGTATTCTGTTTACATGTACCACAACTACACTACTGGCCATTAAAATTGCTACACCAACAAGAAATGCAGATGATAAACGGGTATTCATTGGACAAATATATTATACTAGAACTGACATGTGATTACATTTTCACACAGTTTGAGTGCATAGATCCTGAGAAATCAGTACCCAGAACAACCACCTCTGGCCGTAATAACGGCCTTGATACGCCTGGGCATTGAGTCAAACAGAGCTTGGATGGCGTGTACAGGTACAGCTGCCTATGCAGCTTCAACACGATACCACAGTTCATCAACAGTAGTGACTGGCGTATTGTGGCGAGCCAGTTGCTCGGCCACCATTGACCAGACGTTTTCAATTGGTGAGGGATCTGGAGAATGTGCTGGCCAGGGCAGCAGTCGAACATTTTCTGTATCGAGAAAGGCCCGTACAGGACCTGCAACATGCGGTCGTGCATTATCCTGCTGAAATGTAGGGTTTCGCAGGAATCGAATGAAGAGTAGAGCGACGGGTCGTAACACATCTGAAGTGTAACGACCACTGTTCAAAGTGCCGTCAATGCGAGCAAGAGGTGACAGAGACGTGTAACCTGTGGCACCCCATACCATCACGCCGGGTGATACGCCAGTATGGCGATGACGAATACAGGCTTCCAATGTGCGTTCACCGCGATGTCGTCAAACACGGATGCGACCATCATGATGCTATAAACAGAACCTGGATTCAGCCAAAAAAAATGACGCTTTGCCATTCGTTCGTCATTGAGTACACCATCGCAGCCGCTCCTGTCTGTGTTGCAGCGTCAAGGGTAACCGCACCCACGGTCTGTGAGCTGATAGTCCATGCTGCTGCAAACGACGTCGAACTGTTCGTGCAGTTGGTTGTTGTCTTGCAAACGTCCCCCTCTGTTGACTCAGGGATCGAGACGTGGCTGCACGATCCGTTACAGACATGCGGATAAGATGCCTGTCATCTCGTCTGCTAGTGATACGAGGCCGTTGGGATCCAGCACGGCGTTCCGTATTACCCTCCTGAAGCCATCGATTCCATTTTCTGCTAACAGTCATTGGATCTCGAACAACGCGAGCAGCAATGTCGCGATACGATAAACCGCAATCGCGATAGGCTACAACCCGACCTTTATCAAAGTCGGAAACGTGATGGTACGCATTTCTGCTCCTTACACGAGGCATCACAACAACGCTTCAGCAGGCAACGCCGGCCAACTGCTGTGTGTGTATGAGAAATCGGTTGGAAACTTTCCTCATGTCATCACGTTGTAGGTGTCGCCAGCGGCGCCAACCTTGTGTGAATGCTCTGAAAAGCTAATCATTTGCATATCACAGCATCTTCTTCCTGTCGGTTAAATTTCGCTCCTATAGCACGTCATCTTCGCGGTGTAGCAATTTTAATGGCCAGTAGTGTACTTACTGTATATTTCCACGAGAAGCAGAATATCGTCGACTCTGTAAATGAAGGAAAAATCGCAGTGACGTTAATTTGAAAAATTTTGTGCAAAATGGGATAAACATAATAGAATTGGAAACACAAACAACATACAAATATTCCAAAAATACGACGATTTTGTGCTCGGTCTTAGAACATGTTCGAAACACCGAAATAAACTTCAAGACAAAGAAAAAAAAAACGCATCTCGCAGAAATTATGCAAATGGAATGGAAATCAGTAGATGTTTTGTACATGTACAGACATACAAATGATTACAAATCTGGAAAACTTGGATCGTTTGGTCAAGAGAAAGAGCTTCACAAATTGAAAAACTCAATAACGCGTTTGTGTTCCTCTGCCCTTTATGCAAACAGTTATTCGGCTTGGTAGTGATTGACAGAATTGTTGGGTGTCCTCCCGAGCTGGTTAGAGCGCCCTTCCCACAATGCTCCAAACGTTGGACGGAGTGGCCGTGCGGTTCTAGGCGCTACAGTCTGGAACCGAGCGACCGGTACGGTCGCAGGTTCAAATCCTGCCTCGGGCATGGATGTGTGTGATGTCCTTAAGTTAGTTAGCTTTAAGTAGTTCTAAGTTCTAGGCGACTGATGACCTCAGAAGTTAAATCGCATAGTGCTCAAAGCCATTTGAACCATTTGAATGCTCCAAACGTTGTCAATTGGGGAGAGATCCGACGATCTTGGTGCCCAAGGTAGGGTTTGGCAAGCATGAAGACATGCAGTAGAATCTCTCGCCGCATATGAGCATGTACAGGCACAACTTCGCTGGCTTCCGGGACTAAGTTCGAGACGGGACTCATCACTGAAGACAATTCTACTCCAGTCAATGACATTCCAGGCCGAAGGCGAGTCGAGATACTCCCGCACAGCGGTGGGATACCAAACTGACTGTCGCCCACCACACGGCTCTCCAACCAGGAGTGGTGGTCTGGGGTGTCATTTCTTTTCACACATTTAAGTCAGGGGAGTGGATGACCAGTCCTTTCACCGAACATCCTCTCATTCCGACAGCTCCTCGCACCTGCGCTGTTCACAGTGGGCGCAGATTGTCACCCATAAAAATGAAATGAGGGTAAATGATCCCTTAAAAGATGCACATAGTGAAGGATTAGAGTATCACAATAATGTTGACATGTATTTCATGTTCAAGAATTTGAAGGGCAGGTTACCCATGCAACATAATGCTTCCCCACACCGTAACGCCTGGACCACAAAATCAATTGTCCACAAGATTCCTTGGTGCATCATGTGTTCCCAACTGTCGCCGTACTAGGATGTCCAGAATCACTACTCAGACTATACCTGCTCTCACCTAAGAAGAGTACAGAACTCCATTTCTCTTTGGTCCAGACCTTACGCTCTTAGAACATTGAAAACCATGCTTCCGATGGATGGGTGTCAGTGGAACACAACATCCTGATCACCAGACAATGAGATCACCCTCATGCAATCAGTCGCTGTGCCACTGTGGAACATGAGATTGTGTGCCGTGCAGCCCTGTTAAATGTGATTGCAATCGCAACCACTGTCTGATGTGGCTCCCTTCTTGCCTGTTGCGCGTTGTAGTGGTCATATGTTGCTGTATTGACTGTGATTGACCACCTCCTCTCCTTTCTCGTTCATTCTTCTCTATGTCAGGTCATCCAAACGTCGTCTCCAGGCCGTGCTGTAATAAAGAACACCACCACAGTGCACAGTGACTGCACACTGTCTTTTCGTGGTCCTTGAACTGCCTCGTGTTTCGGGGCCAGCCCATTTGGCACCATACTCATAGAAATGTGACCTCCAACTTTCGGTGCACGACTTGGAGATGTATGGCAACATGCTCCTGCTTTTTCCTTCATTTCCATTAGTTAATATGTTGTATTACTTTATCTACCCTGTCCTTAAGTCTAGCAGAGTGATGTACTATTGTTAGGACATATCTTTTCCCTGCCAGTGTTTGCACAAAAATACCTGGGATTTCAATACCAATAATTTCAAATGGCTTACTGGCCTCCAGTAATCTTTGCAGTTGATTATGCTGATACCTCAATTCAGGCTGCTGTGCACACGGTACACAGTTCCTCGCATATTGTTCCACATCCTGCTTGTGTTTTCATCAAAGCACTGTTTGCCCAAATTCTGTTCCGTGGTTCTTAAACCTGCATCGCCCACACATGATCACATGCCTTTCTCAGAATTTCTTCCTGCAACATGGCTGGAACCACAACACAAGATCTGAGTTTTATTTTCGTGCATAACTCTCTATCATACACAGTTAACTACGGCTACATTGGAAACAGCCTACAGTCTTCACCAGCTGCTTATGTTTTCTGTCTGTCTTGCTCTCACCCTCCATTCCTCCCCCTCTTCCTCCCCCTCCACACCTCCCCCTCCCCCACCGCCTCCCTCTCCCTCTCTCCCTCTCCCTCTCTCCCTTTCCCTCTCCTCCTTTCCCTCTCCCTCTCACCCTCTCTCCTTCCACCTTCCCCCCACCTACTCTCCTTCTCCATCTCCACCTCCCTCTCTCCTTTTCCCTGTACGTATCTCCCTCCCCCTCCTCTCCCCCTCCTGTCACCATCTCCCTCTCCCCTCTCTCTCTTCCTCTCTCCTTCTCTCCCTCTACCTCTCTGTCCTCCCTCCCCACATCTCTCTCTCTCACACACACTTTCGAGCCATCCGTACTCTTTTTTTTATTTTTTATTTTTTTAAATGTTCACCATCTCTACTACTGCTTCACAGTATATTTATTCGCTCATGAAATGAATGTTGTAAATAATCCACTGCAGTTTAAAAGGAACAATGACACACATAATTACAATACCAGAAGGAATAATGCCACTCATGACCCCTCATTAAGAGTGTCCTTAGCACAGAAAAGGGGTGCATAATGCTACAACTAAACTTTTTGATCATTTACCTGGGGACGCAAAATGTCTGACAGACAAGAAAGTAAATTTTAAAAACAAACTAAAAAATTTACTCCTTGACATATACTTCTCTTACCTTGAAGAATTTCTATTATTGTAATGTGTAAAAAGTGGTGGGTAGGAATAAATAACTCACATCTGTATGTTTAAAAAAACTTATAAATATTCAAAAATATTTACAAATTAATTTGCAATATGAATGTAAAATGACTTCTTCCACATCATTACGATTTATCATGCAAAATGATCCATGGAACATGAAATTAACTAACTCCCCACAGACTGGTACTCTCCTCAGTCATACTGTCCCATAACTGTTGATTAATAAACTGCTTCATCAACAGTTGTAGGTCATGAGGTATGTGGTATGGTTTGTGGTAGGCAGGTGTCTCATTCCTAGTTGGGATTCTGTGATGTACCACCAGGTTCACTGACAAAGACCCACAATGATTAAACAGGTCCACCAATTCTAATAATAATTATGGTTCAAATGGCTCTGAGCACTATGGGACTTAACTTCTGAGGTCATCAGTCCCCTGGAACTTAGAACTACTTAAACCTAACTAACCTAAGGACATCACACACATCCATGCCCGAGGCAGATTCGAAGCTGCGACCGTATCGGTGGCGCGGTTCCAGACTGTAGCGCCTAGAACCGCTCTGCCACTGCGGCCGGCCAATAATAATTACTCCAGTGCTAATTTTACTGTCCTTTCCAAGTGTTCTACATGTTCCCATAGTGCAGTTAAACTGGTGGCTTGCTTATTCTTAGCGTCTGAATTTATCCTAGTGACATCAGCTTCTGAAATATCCAAAGTGGTGCCCAACAACCCTCTGGTCCCAAAGTTACCAGTTCTGACGTGCACTACCTGCTCACATCTATTTCCTGTACGCATACAACATTTCTGTGTACAAATTACATGCCTCGTCTGACACATCACTTTCTTTCAGTGGCTCAACCACCGTAAAATGTTAGCGGCAAATCAGTTCCTACGCCCGTCCACAGTAGATTTCCTGTACCTTGCGGTATTTAATCTCATGAATTTATCCTTAGTGGTCTTGCACGCAGTCTAACTGGTTCTCAAGAAAGAACCTTGTGGTAGTGTGGCACTGCCAACAGTTTCTTCCAGATGAAAGAATGTTTCATCAAGTTCCGCTGTACGCTGTCCACATCATATAGGAAATCTACCTCTAAAATTGCGCCGACCGCTGTGGCGAAGCGGTTCTAGGCGCTTCAGTCCGGAACCGCGCTGCTGCAACGGTCGCAGGTTCGAATCCTGCCTCGGGCATGGATGTGTGTGATGTCCTTAGGTTAGGTAGGTTTAAGTAGTTCTAAGTCTAGGGGACTGATGACCTCAGATGTTAAGTCCCATAGTGCTTAGAGCCATCTGAACCATCCATCTAAAATTGCGGAGTAAACATAGCCTGTACGAGGAAAATCCCGGGAAATGTTTTGACTCCATCCAAAAACTCATTATCACCTACCCCAGTGAACCAAAGTAACTACCACCCACTCAGCATAACTTAAATCTTGGTGAGACCAACTGCATCTTTACTATGAGGTCCAGACTTTCCACAGACATGAGTGCACTGTGTCAAAGAAAAACAATTGTTTCCTTCCAACTAAGGCAATTAAGCAAAATTCCGCCTCTGCACACGTTTTAGTTGTGTTCAAATTTACTGGGAACACCTCTCTGCAGCCTTGGAGCCCTCATTGTCGTCTAATAGTGGGTTACATTCCCATTCCATACCTTTCTATCATGCCCCTTATTCTCTTACTCTGCACACAATCTCGTTTCTGACGCCCTAAACACTCACATTTTGTACACTACAGCTGAGGGCAATCTCACCGTATGTGACCTGATTACTCACAATGGTAACAGTTCATGTCAGTGGAAAAAATCGCCCTTTAATCATGGACTTGGGTCACTGCGTCTATCTCTTCCAATGCTGTCGCCTCTTTTGGCTCCAGCTATGTCTTAAGGAAACTCTGCCCACACTTTTCTCCATACATCAGGTGGACCTCCTACCGAAGTAGGACCTTCATAGTGACATTAGGTCTTATGCTTCTTAATCCTGTCCACAAAACTCTCAGTGTACTCACCTTATCTCTGTGGTACGCCATTTAATTGCTCTTAGTAATATATACAGTTTTTCTTCCTTCTTTAACGCTTTCACAAGCCTGCCCTCAACGTTTGAGCTTTCCTTATGCCTCGTTATGCATCACACATGTTTTCGAATGACTCACCAAACATAATTTGCCTATATGTAACAGTTTTCCATCCAACAAACATCCCAGCTTCGCCACTTTCAATAAGTTGTCTACAAACGCCGACGAATCATCTCCACCTTTACGCAGAAAGGAGAAACTAGGTAGCTGTACTGGCGTCTAGGATGGGTACTAACATGTTGGATGAGGATCTATCTTCTCTTAATGCATCTCACTTCTTATGCAAGTCTGTGTTACCTGCCTGCATTTGTGCCACCTTTTCCAGCAAAGTCTGAACTGCCTTCGTAGTGGTAATCCCGTCTATCCTTGGTTTGCTCATAGTACGGTCTGGCTACAACAATAGGAAAGGACTTATTAATGTCACTGCTACACCTTTTACTACAGATGCTTCTAGTCCTTACACCTGAGAACGAACGCTGCACTTTCATTACGTTCTCTGGCATAATGCCCAGGCCTTCTACTTTTAAAACAGGTCACTGGTGAAGAGTGGGCACACGGAGCATTTTGCCTCAACAAGTTACACTGACCGCAACTGAAAGGGCGCGAACCAGCGTATGATTCTTCAGCATTCCCCTAAAGTTGCTTAAATCCCTCACTGAGTCTATTTCCACCTGTCGCGCCTTCCAGCCTATCCTCCAATACAAGCGATTAGACATGGTCAACACAATAGCTTGGAAAAAAGTCAAAAACAATTCGTTCTCAGGCACCACGCTGAGATTATGATGGTGGCGATGATCGCTTTCCCACACATCGCTCGTTGTCACTGGCATACTTCTGATACCAAGTCTAATACTGTCAACGGACACCATTAAATTCCACGATGGACGTCTCTATCTCAGGATGGCACATGATAGATGATGGGTTGCGTAGTGCAGCTCCGTGGCAGTTGCAGGATCAGGAGATCTCAGTTAGCAAGAACATTCTTTATTCTGTAAGATGTTTGTACATAGATTGGTGACGGGAGCCCGATGGAGTGCTTAGTCTCTCAGTCAGTTGTTGTTACCCCAGTGTAGCACACAGCGGTAACTCGAGAGACGAATCAGAAACATAGGTAGTCAATTATGCAAATCACGGCGTTCTAGAAGTTGTGCTGATTGGGGTGAGTGAAGCTATCCTAGGCATCAAAAAGAAAAGGCTCCTGGAGATGAACATGTTTCAGTAAGAAATTAATAAAGATGGATAAAAAGTGGTACAAAAGGAACTTGTAAAATGACATACAAAATGTCTAAGGAAAAAAAAAGAATCACATCAAAGTGGAAAAACACTGATGTTGTTCTACTTCTTAGGAAATATGTTAGGCAGCACAAAAGAAACTTCCGCTTAGCCTCGTCTCCGTTACGAAATGGGTCTTTCAAAAAGCACATCGTTTTTAAATCAATTGACATCATTGTTGTGTACCATTTGGGCTTCCAAGAACATTTTTTTCGGTTTGAATTTATCGCATTTCTTCACTGTGTATCGAACCATGTAGCAGTTTACTATTGCGCAGCTTACAGTGAAGACATTCTATCAGAACGAAGAATGTTGTGCAAAACATTGCGATGGTTCGTGACAGTGTGGCTGTTACGTTGGCCCGGTGACGACCGTTCATCGCCATTCCGAAGAATTAGAAAAAGGATATTGTTTATTAACGTGAATTCTCCGAATTCGTACAGATTTCAGATGCACAGCCGGCGATAGAAGTCCGTCATGGGACCGTTTTCTGTTTTCTCAGAAGACGACGGGAGAACGATGGATTCTGGAGAAATATCATCTTTACTAATGTGTCGCACTTCCATTTAATGGGTTTGTGAGAACGTAACTGCCGTATCTACGAGACAGAAAATCATTGTGTGGTTCTTTTTTTTTCTTCTTTTTTGTGGTAAGATCCTCTGGGACCAAACTGCTGAGGTCATCGGTCCCTAAGCTTATACTCCACTTAATCTAGCTTAAATTAACGAAGGACAACATACACACCCATGCCCGAGGGAGGACTCGAACATCCGACCGGGGAAGCCGCGCGGACCATGACAAGGTGCCTGAGACTGCACGGCTACCCCGCGCGGCCTTGTGAGGGGTAGATGCATCCACAGCGAGTGACAATTTGGTGTGCCTTTTGAATGGGCGGCTTCATCAGCCCTTTTTTACGGTTCCATGCATCAACCTGTAAAGACTGAACTCTTATACGATCGCTTTTGTTGTCCGTCCGCATGTCTGTCTGCCTGTCCCAGTGTTAAGAACCCTTTTTGTCATGAACAAATGGACATATCAAGTTCACATTTCTATCACATATTAATGTCTGTGGTTCCTTGGTCGTGTAAAAATTTTAAGCTTCTAAATCAGTTCAATCAAAAGACACAACCATTTATGTCTCATATTTTGTTACTCGAAAACCCATCGAAACCTATATGGTACTTCCCGTTGACCCATGACCATGCAATTTGGCAAGAAGTTAGGTTTCACACTACTAGTAAAGGAAAAAATCCGAAAATTGCAAATTTGTACTTAAATAGCACGAAAAAAAATTTTTTGTCATTTTTTTATCCTTCAGTCTGTTCGTCTGTCAGTATGTTAAGACCCTTTTTCTCTGTTATAGGTTGGCATATCAGGTTCAGATTTATGTCACATACTAAGGTCTATGGTCCCTTCGCGGCGTAAAAATTTTAAGCTAAGTCAATTCAGTCAGAAGACGTACCCATGTACATTACATATTTTGATAGTCGAAAATTCACTCATAAAAAACCGTGTGGTACTTCCCGTCGACTAGTGCTGGAGGGAACTGACACCATGATTCCTGCAGGGCTGTCCATAAACCCGTAAGAGTACGAAGCGGTGGAGACCTCTTCTGAACAGCACGTTGCAAGGTGTCCCAGATACGCTCAGTAACATTCATGTCAGGGGAGACTGGTGACCAACGAAAGTGTTTAAACTCAGAAGACTGTTTCTGTAACCACTCTGTAGCAATTCAGGACGTGTGGGGTGTCGCATTGTTCTGTTTGAATTGCCCAAGTACAAGTAAAGAGAAAAATCCGAAATCGTTAATTTAAAATCACATAACATGAAAAAAATTTTCTTCATGTGTTGTCCACTATCTCTGTCCGTCAGTTAAGATGCTTTTTCTCTGTAGCAGTTTGGCGTGTAAAGTTCAAATTTATGGTACTACTGAGGACAATGGTCCCTTGGCGGTGCAAAAATTTTAAGCTTCTAAGGCAATTCGATCAAAAGATGCAGCCGCGTATGTGACATATTTTGATACTCGAAAACTCACTCATCAAAACCTATGGGATACTTCCCGTTGACCTAGAATCATGAAATTTGGCAAGAACGAAGGTTTTACAGTAGAAGTAAAGTGGAAAATATGAAACTGTTATTTTGTAATTGTATCATACAAAAAAATATATCTTTTGTCATTTGTTAGCTGTCTTAAACTTGATATTAAATCATTCTCGTAAGCCTTGGAATCCCTGGGACCGATATTTTGCCAGTATCATTGTCGATAATAGGCAAACATAGTTAATATCCTCGATTCCCGGAATGTATCCATTCCGGGAATCGAGGATATTAACTGTCCATATACACTGTAAAACCAAAGAAACTGGTACACAGGCCCCCGCGAGCACGCAGAAGTGCCGCAACACGACGTGGCATTGACTCGACTAAAGTCTGAAGTAGTGCTGGATGGAACTGACACCATGATTCCTGCAGGGCTGTCCATAAACCCGTAAGAGTACGAAGCGGTGGAGACCTCTTCTGAACAGCACGTTGCAAGGCGTCCCAGATACGCTCAGTAACATTCATGTCAGGGGAGACTGGTGACCAACGAAAGTGTTTAAACTCAGAAGACTGTTTCTGCAACCACTCTGTAGCAATTCTGGACGTGTGGGGTGTCGCATTGTTCTGCTGGAATTGCCCAAGTCCGTCGGAATGCACAATGGACATAAATGGATGCAGGTGATCAGACAGGATGCTTACGTACGTGTCACCTGTCAGAATCGTATCTAGACGTATCAGGGGTCCCATATCACTCCAGTTACACACGCCCCATACCATTACAGAGCATCCACCAACTTGAATAGTCCCCTGCTGACATGCAGGGTCCATGGATTCATAAGATTGTCTCCATACCTGTATACATCTATCTGCTCGATACAATTTGAAACGAGACTCGTCCGACCAGGCAACATGTTTCCACTCATCGACAGTCCAATGTCGGTGTTCACGGGCCCAGGCGAGGCGTAAAGCTTTGTGTCGTGCAGTCATAAATGATACACGAGTGGGCCTTCGGCTCCGGAAGCCCATATCGATGGTGTTTCGTTGAATGGTTTGCATGCTGACACTTGTTGGCATTGAAATCTGCCGTTTGCGAAAGGGTTGCACTTCTGTCACGTTGAACGATTCTCTTCAGCCGTCGTTGGTCCCGTTCTTGCAGGATCTTTTTGCGGCAACAGCGATGTCGGAGATTTGATATTCACGGTACACTCGTGAAATGGTTGAAAGGGAAAATCCCCACTTGATCGCCACCGCGGAGGTGCTGTGCCCCATCGTTCGTGTCCCGACTATAACAGCACGTTCAAACTCATTTACATCTTGATAACGTCTCATTGTAGTAGTAGTAACCGATATAACAACTGCACCAGACACTTGTTGTCTTGCATTAGCGCCATATTCTGCCTGCTTATACACACACGTACATCAAAAAAAGTTTTGCATCACACCGGTTCCCAGAACTCCTGAAGACAGACGTTGACTGTGGATATTGTATCACAGACACAGTCTCTCTGACTGTTTAGAGATGTCACTAAACCCGCCCAAAGATGTATACAACCACTAATGAGCAGACGGAGGGAGTCCGACAGCCGATCAGCTCCAGTCATTCCACCAGGGAGGAGATACACGGCTCGTGTTGTCTGTAGTTCAACCATGCCTAGACGGTCAATACCGCAGTTCGATCACAGTTCGATTACTTTATGCCAGGAAGGGCTGTCAATTAGGGAAATGCCCAGGCGTCTCGGAGTGAACCAAAGCGATGTTGTTCGGACATGGAAGAGATACAGAGAGACAGGAACTGTCGATGACATGGCTCGCTCAGGCCGCCCTAGGGCTACTACTGCAGTGGATGGCCACTACCTACGAATTATGGCGCGGAGGAACCCTGACAGCAACGCCACAATGTTGAAAAATGCTTTTCGTACAGCCACAGGACGTCTTGTTACGACTCAAACTGTGCGCAATAGGTTGCATGATGACAAACTTCACTACTGAAGTCAATGGCGTGGTCCATCTTTGCAATCACGACACCATGCAGCACGGTACAGATAGGCACAACAACATGCCGGATGGTCCGCTCTGGATTGGCATCACGTTCTCTTCACCGATGAATTGCTCATATGCCTTCAACAGACAATCGTTGGACACATGTATGGAGGCGACTCGGTCAGGCTGAAAGCCTTAGACACACTGTCCAGCAAGTGCAGCAAGGTTGAGGTTCCCTGTTGTTTTGGGGTGGCATTATGTGGGGCCGACATACGCCGCTGGTGGTCATGGAATGCACCGTAACGGCTGTACGATACGTGAACGCCCTCCTCCGACCGAATGAAACCATATTGGCAGCATATCGACGAGGCATTCGTCTTCATGGACGACAATTCGCGCCCCCATCGTGCACATCTTGTGAATGACTTCCTTTAGGATAACGACGTCGCTCGACTAGAGTGGCCAACATGGTCACCAGACATGAACCCTATCGAACATGTGTGGGGTAGATTGAAAAGGGCTGTTTATGGACGACGTGACCCACCAACCACTCTGACGGATCTACGCCGAATCGCCCTTGAGGGGTCGGACAATCTGGACCATCAATGCCTTGATGATCTTGTGGATAGTTGAGGAGTGGGACAATCTGGACCAATAATGCCTTGATGAAGTTGTGGATAGTATGCCACGACGAATACAGGCATGCACCAATGGAAGAGGACGTGCTACTGGTTATTAGAGGTACTGGTGAGTACAGCAATCTGGACCACCACCTGTGAAGGTCTCCCTGTGTTGTGGTACAACATGCAATGTGTGGTTTTCATGAGCAATAAAAAGGGCGGAAATGATGTTTATGTTGATCTCTATTCCAATTTTCTGTACAGTCTCTGGAACTCTAGGAACTGAGGTGATGCAAAACTTTTTTGATGTGTGTATCTCTATATTTGAAACGCATGGCTATGTCAGCTTCTTTGGCGCTTCAGTGTACTTAATTAAGTCTGTACGGATGCCTCAGTGTACGAGTTCCTTCTTGCACCTGGCCAGTTTTTATTTATTTATTTAATTATTTTTGTAAGATGAAGCAGGACAAGTTTTGACGGTTCATGGAAACCGTCATAGTGCAATGTCAAGAGATTTATTTGGCCTCGTTTTAATGGACTGGACGCTCAATAGTCGAGGTTTCAACAATATGGTGCGACGTGTCACACTTCCTGCGAAATAAGTGAGCTGCTCCATGAGCTGTTTCTGGATCGCTTCATCTCATTTAATCCTGACCAATAATGGTCACCGAGGTTATGTTACTTTAACTTTGCGTTTTTTTTATTTGATATTATTGTATTGTATTGTATATTAACCGGGGACCTAGAAACGACGGAGAGGCTCCGTCCCCGCCGCAGCCGCAGTGGTTCACTACCCCACAACGACTACCGCAGTCCACTTCACCCCTCCGCCACCCCACACCGAACCCAGGGTTATTGTGAGGTTCGGGCCCCGGTGGACCCCCCAGGGAACGTCTCACACCAGACGAGTGTAACCCCTATGTTTGTGTGGTAGAGTAATGGTGGTGTACGCGTACGTGGAGAACTTGTTTGCGCAGCAATCGCCGACATAGTGTAACTGAGGCGGAATAAGGGGAAACAGCCCACATTCGCCGAGGCAGATGGAAAACCGCCTAAAAACCATCCACAGACTGGCCGGTTCACCGGACCTCGACACAAATCCGCCGGGCGGATTCGTGCCGGGAACCAGGCGCTCCTTCCTGCCTGGAAAACCGTGCATTAGAACGCACGGCAAACCGAGCGGGCTATTTGATATTATCTTAAATCATAGTTGCAGGTCGATAAACCCGCAAATATCCGCGAGTTAAAGCCGAAAATTCGGCCAGGCGAAACACAAGTGGAGTCTTGTGAGGCGGTCGTAGCGAATTTCAAGACCAGAGGCCTTAATCCCAGTGCAGCAAAGGAGGTCATATGTCAGACATCATTTTCCATACCTAAAATGGGAAGGTGTGATGGACATATTTATGTAAAAGGGCTTTTTTTTAAAGGTCCGATCGGTCGTGAATTTAAAACCCCTATGAAATCCGATACAGCTTTATTATGCCCGTCGATCGCATTACGTCTCACTTTTCGATTCTGATCGTAGAGTGAGCACATAAGATGCCTAGAGCAATAGTCTCACACCAAGTGTGAAGTGCGTGCTGTCATTCGATTTCTTCATGCTGAGAGTTTCCGCCTGATTTATGTAGCCCACACAAAGTTCCAGCAAAGTGCGGCTGTTGTGCAGGAACTTTGAAGCAGTATGTGCAGGCGTTTATGATGCAGACGCTATGAGAAAGAAGCGAGTGTCAATTGAGGGTCTATTTCACAAGTGGATCAAGCGATTGGAGAAAATCCTCTGCGAAGGGCAATACAGAAAAAGTCGAGAAGGGTGCTGTCGTCATGCACTGTCGTTCTTTATGACAACGCTGGACCGCTCACTGTAGTTGCCACAAAAGTTGCTCCTGCTGCGTTTTCGATGGGAAGTATTTGATCGCCCACTGGAGTCGCATTCCTCTGATTTTCATCTCTTTGCTCACATGAAACGCTCGTCGTGACGTCAGCATTTTGGCACAGACAACGACCTGCAGACCAGCTTAAAGGATTGGCGGCTGCCTTCTATGACGAGGTACTGGAAAATTGATGCAACGCTACGATAAATGTCTTAATTCGGAACGGCGACTATGTAAAGAAGTAACTGTAAGGTGTATCTAAATGTTGCAAATAAAACAATTTTGATTGTCACTGTTCTTTCAGACCTTCACAGCAAATAACCTCGCATATTGTTAATGTGTTTTGAAAAACTAAAGTTCATAACTTCGTACATCAAAGCCGACTTTTTGAAAGACTCTTCACAAAAATTTTGATAAGATTATCACTAACCGCAAAAAATAAAAGATTTTAACCAGGCAAAAGAAGCAACCAGATTTAGAAGTGGCTCTTCCACAATGAACAGAATTGCAGTACGAAGCCATAAGTATGAATTACAAATCTGCCTGAGGTTTTGAGGAAACCTTTGCCTCAGACTCGTCAAATTCTGTTCCAATAGAACCGCAAGTGCAACACAGTAATTCGACCAATGTTAGTATCTTGAAGTACGAGTATATATTGGTCAGTGGTGCAGCTTCCATTGTACTTCATGTGGACAACGGAAAATTCCGTAGTGAAAGAGGGGTCAGGCCTGGAGGTTTCGTGTCACTAAAACTCTTCTTAGCGACCTTGAAATAAATTTCACAGTGAAATGATGAAGAAAAGCGTGTTAATGGAACGTAGATACCTTCGTTTTGCTGATGACACTGTAATGTCTGTCTTTTGTGCAAAACATACATCTAGAGCAAACGAAGAAAATTACTAGAGTGAATTTGCAAATAGACCTGAACATCAATTACAATATGACTAAATTTTAAGATTATGAATAATGAACAAATCGATAAGATAATAGTAGGAGAGAGTGTTGTTCCTTAGTACACTTCCATCTCTAACTATCTCTGTAATAGAAGTTTAATATGTTGTCTTATTCTATATTTAAATGATAGAATTCACTTTTTGTGTGCTGCAATCTTTTTCTGAAATTACAAAAAGCTACTTTGTAAAAGTAAAGTAATTTCAAATGTGAAAAAGTGTTTCAAGCCACAGTGTCATGTACATAAGAACAAATATTCTACTGAAATTTAAAAGTGCTATATCTATAGTCTACCTGTTACATTGTTAGTCCATTGCATACCAGTAATCAGAAAGTGAAGCCGAACTAAGTAGAAGTGTTACATGTTAAATACAGATACATTTTGAACTGTAGCTACTGAAAACTTAACACAAATTTCCAGGTTCAAGACAGGTAAAATGGAGAAATTAATGAGATTTAGTTCATTTGTAAATATCCCGTGTTCCATAGTTGAAAATCTTCTTCCACTTCAAGGTATACAATGGTGCACAACTGGTGAAGTATAGCTCCAACATCCATACACTACACAACTGCTTTTAAAAATATAGTGTTAACAGGTATAAGAACTGATATTTCTATTGGTGCCTGAGGACTATGTATTGAAAACCATTATCTCAGGATTTACATCACCCACAAACTTATAATTACAGCTATTACAAGACATATGTTTTTAGATTAGGTAGTACCTCCAATTGCTTGAGGCACTAAAGTTTATGTCTTGTAAGAAGGCGGCCCAATTTTCAACCGTTCTGCGCATCCCCCTCCACTAGCCAGTGGCAGCCAATACTATTCATTCTCTTTCCGAGCGGCTAACAGAGAGTTACAGCTAGAGAGCGAGAATCTCGCTCCTACATGCTACACTGTTGCCGTATTTCGCGACAACCGAATTATTCATTCAACTGTCAATTTTTTTTTGTTTCCTTTTTTCCTTGCAGCAGTATAGTTGTGAATGTGTATCTGTAAATGTTGAAGTGCGATTAAAAAAAGCCAGGTGATGGCAATAAATATGAAGTGCTTCACAAGCAGGCGAGTGGGATTATTTACCGCATTTATAACTTTTTCAAACGTGAATTTGAAAGCAGGTCTCCCACTATTGACAGTTGAACACAAAAGAACGGACTCCAGAACCGTGTGGTGTTGGCAAGAGAACTGCAATGAGAACTGTAAATGAAAGTGTCAGAGCTGTTGGAATCGTAGGAAAAGTTGGTTTCGAGTCACCTGGAAAGCATCGAAATCGCAAGGAACCCGTAACTTAAATGGATAGTTGTTTTAAAGTGCTCCATTTGAATGATGAATGCCCAACATTAAAAAAAAAACGTGTTACAGTTATGCAGGCTTCAATGATTAGCACTTCGTCAATTTAAAGAATTATAAAAGACGTTGGTTCCAGATATGTTAAGAAGAGAGCCTTTAGTTCAAAGAAGTGACATAGCATGAACTAAATCCCATATATAGATTCTCGATACAAGAGAAGGAAGTAGTTCAACAGTGTATTACCTTGATGAAACATGGGTCAATTGGGACCATTCCAGGAAGATCTGCTGGAAAATGAGTGATAGTACTGGCGGGTTTAAAGTTTTCATAGGAATAAGTTCTCAGATAATTATTCTGCATGGTGACTCTTCTTCTGGCTATGTTTCTGAGAATAAACTTGTATTTGTGTGAAATAAAACAGCAGTGACTACCATCCAGAAATGAACATTGTCAGTTTCGTGATGCGATTCACAATAATTCCTATCATACCTTGCTTCTAAGTCGGTCTTTGCCAGTTATAATTCAGCTGTTACATAGAAATCACCAAGCACAAATACCACAAAAGCGGATATTTTCCCCGGCTTAAAAATAAAAAATATTAAGCACAGTATAATCCAGACTCGTGCCGATCTCCTTCAGCTTCGTTATTTATACAAGTCACTTGACAGAACGTACAAACTTGAATTCCTTGCACATGAATGGGGTCACACAGTTTTGCATTTACTCAAGTGTCACTGTCAGTATAACCCCTTGGAATTAATTTAGGCAAAGAGTTTTACGGCTACGTGGGAGAAGGCAAAAAAAATCAAGATAACATACACTTAACCTCTAGTACATGAGGCAATACACAACATCCCTCCTGTTCTGTGGTGAGATTCAGTGCAGCACGCTGAAAACCTTCAGAAAGAAGAACTTGAAAGGGAAGTGGTGATGGAACAGTCATCGTAAATTTACGATCAGATTGTTCGGAAACAGACTCAAAGAGAAGCGACGATGGTATTACGATGTGGACTTCTGAACAAAATAATAATATTCCTTAGTTTTAAAGATTCGTGGTTTAAAAAATGTGTTTGTCAACATATTAGTTGCATACATAATAATGAGAACTTCCTAGCTTTTTTGGTTAGGACATCGTATCTCTATAATTATGCAGACTATAGTGTTAAACCTATTGCCCAATGAGAAGTTAAGCTCCTCTCGCCATGTTGTATGCTCTAATAACTCACAAGAATGCAGCTCGATAAATTCATCGTCCTAGGTGATGCGGACTATAGCAAGCCATTAATGTTTATTTTCCCAGGGCAGCAGATCATGTGTTGAATTGTGGATGCATGGACGCATAACGGAAAGTCTGTACTTCCAAGTGTCGTTCACTTCACGGCCCATATACAGCCATGCAGAAAACATCAGGTCGTAAAGCTTGTAACGTGTTTGTGGGAAGGCTGTTTGATGCAGAGAAAAAAAAACCGTGTATATGGAATTTTATTCATCATAATATTCTGTAAGTGAAGAATTAACCATTTCTTTCAAATAGCTTTAATATACTATACAGTACTTAAATGTCTAGAATAAAAATATTTACAAATGCTGCACAAAACACAATCTCATGTCTCGCAACAAACACAGTAGAAAATGCCAGAAGCTGCTTTTGGCGTTCTCTTGTATGCATTGCAGCATTTGGTTCTAAAGTCGGTCACTAGATTGGAGTACCGACCAGGAAACATTGTGTGTTTCTAGGTAAACTATCCTCAAGGTACAATACTCTCTCCTACGAATTAAGTGTGAAGTTAGAAAGGGCTGATATTTATTTATGTAGGGCAATTGAAGACAACAATAACTAGAAGAGTGCCACCCGCCATTCAGTTCTTAAAATACGCAATTGTGTGTCGCAACAGATGACACCTGTGGACTACAGCGCTTCTGTTTTGTACGCAGTAATTTGCAAACCAGTACGAAGCGAAGAAGGGGAAAGATGGAAGAAATATAAGCAGAGTGTTTCACAATTCGTGTTACACACTTCTGGAGGTTGTGGAGGGGACTTAAAAGATCAAGATTTACATAGGGATCCATGTCCAGAAACGTCATCTGACGACGCTACACAGCGTTAAAGTTATAGACGCCGGCGTATGTATATGTATGTCTATGCAGCGTGATTCAGTGATGTCGTTGCAAACTTTCAAGGGTGATGGAGAAGGATAAAAGTACGAGGGTAATCCCAAAAGTAAGGTCTCCTATCTTTTTTATAAATACATAGACCTGTTTATTTCTACAATTGTTTACATCAGTTTACAACTTGAACATTTAGCTATTTTTCGACATAATCACCATTTCTGTTGATGCATTTTTGTAGACGCTGCGGCAGTTTTTGTATGCCCGTGTCATACCAGCTCGCCGCCATGCTGTTCAGAAAGTTATGAACCTCTTCTTTCACCTCTTCGTCGGAGCTGAATCGCTTTCCGGCCAAATGTTTCGTCACGCGTGACAAATGAGTCCAGAAAGTTGTCCTGTTCGGCTGCAAGGCGGTGAAGAAATGCGCTGGAAGCATCAACTCGTTGCCGCATGTGGTCCTCAGTCAGCATTCGTGGCACCCATCTTGCGCATACCTTCCGTTAGTTCAATGTTTCCGTTAAAATTCTGTGAGCAGTACTTCGGAAACCTCAGGAACCAACGTGTAGAGATCATCCAGGGTGATCCGCCGATGTTCACGCATGCTTTGCTCAACCTTCTTCACTGTCTCCTCAGAAATTGACATTCTCCCGCTCCTTTTGTTCGCCGTGAATTTCGGTCCGACCAGCTGCAAACTCTCTACACCACTTACATCCATGCACGACTCACCATACACTTCCGTCAATTGGCGCAGTGCCCTTTGCCTTCAAAAACCGAGTAACTTCGCGCAATTCGCACTTGGCGGTAACATCCAACGGGAGCTCCATTCTCAACGGCTGCCAAACCAAGACTGAGCGCCTCAGCGAGGCGTGCGCATGTTTACACACAGCGCGTGAAGCACTCTTCACAACATTGTGACCAACTGCCACACAAACAGAGTTCTGCACTTATAAAAAAATGGGAGACCTTACTTTTGGGATTACCCTCGTATCAATTTGAGGAAATGGTTCCTGGTTCGGAAATGGACGACTCGAAAGTTAGAAGCGAAGGTAATTTGATACCTTTGGCAGTGGAATACAAGTATTGGTACTGTTGTTGCTAAGAATATAAAATATGCAATTTTCAGAGGTGGTAGTATGGACAAAGACAAGAAAAACTGTCTAGTAAGCATGGGCTCTGAAATGCATATCTGCGGGGCTTTTATCTTCGCTATATGAAACACATCCCCTTTATTGAACAAGTGCTCATAGGTCTTAAGGTAAGTATTTTAGAGCCCATGTTTACTAGACTTTTTTGTTTTTACCCCTACTACCACCTCTAAAAGTTGCATATCTTACATTCTTAACAGCAACAGTACCTATACATGTATCGCACTTGTAATTTTCGAATCGTTCGTATCCGAAACAGTGACCATTACCTCAAATTGATATATTTGTCCGTCTACATAGCCGTTGAAAGTTTGTAACATCATCACCAAATCATCCTGTACGTACTTACATGTACAGACAGACGTGGGTCCCTGTGTAAAACTCGATCTACCACGTCCCCTATACAATCTCTGAAAGTGTGTAACGCCGGCCGAAGTGGCCGTGCGGTTAAAGGCGCTGCAGTCTGGAACCGCAAGACCGCTACGGTCGCGGGTTCGAATCCTGCCTCGGGCATGGATGTTTGTGATGTCCTTAGGTTAGTTAGGTTTAACTAGTTCTAAGTTCTAGGGGACTAATGACCTCAGCAGTTGAGTCCCGTAGTGCTCAGAGCCATTTGAACCATTTGAAAGCGTGTAACATGAATTCCGAAGCAAGTGGTAGAAGGACTGTGCAGAGGAAATAAACTTGAAAGCAATGTTACGGAAAGTGAAGTAGATGAAGGTGAGATGGGAGTTTCGATATTGCGAGAAGAATATGGCAGAGCACAGAGACTTCTAAATCTAATCAAGGCATCTTCTGTGCACGATATTCCCTCAGAATTATTCAGATGCTTGGGAGAACCAAACATGACAAGATTTTTCAGTCTCAGCTTTTTGTTGACAGGGAACCGGCAACTTTATTAAATATCTTAAAGCGTTTATTAACGACTCTGTCAACAGTTGCAGTATTTATGTTAAGTGACTTGTTTCAAACCTTATAGGTTCATTTTCAAACCGGGCGCACATTATTCCATGTGGTATGCAAGATACATGAGACAGGCGAAATACTCCCCGACTCCAACCAGAAGGCAGGTACTGACTTGTGTGAATATTACCGAACAATATGTTTATTAAGTCATGTTTGCAAAATTCTAACACAAATTATTTACAGAAGAGACCCAACCTGGGGCAAGATTTGTTTGGATTTCGGAGAACCGTCAGTGCAATACTGACCAAGACCTGCATCCACATATATATTCCGTAAGCCACCATACGGTGCATGGCAGAGGGGCCTTGGTACCAATCTGCATCTGCGTCTACATCCACACGATTAATCTGCAATTCACAGTTAAGTGCCTGACAGAGGGCTCATCGAACCACCTTCAAGCTATTTGTTTACCGTTCCACACTCGAACAGAGCGCGGGAAAAAGGAATACTTAAATCTTTCCGTGCGAGCTCTGATTTCTCTTATTTTGTTTTTATAATAATTCCTCCTATGGAAGTGGACACCAATAAAATATTTTCACACTCTGAGGACAAAGTTGGTGATTAAAATTTCATGAGAAGAACCTGTCGCAATCCCAATTCGCTTATCATATCCGTGACACTCTCTCCCCTATCTCGCGATAATATAAAACGAGCTGCCCTTATTTGAACTTTTCCGATGTCCTCCGTCAATCATATCTGATGCGGATCCCAAACTGCACACCAATACTGCAGAAGAGGGCGGACAAGCGTAGTGTAAGCGGATTCTATAGTAGACCAGTTGCATTTTCTAAGTGTTCTGCCAGTAAATCGCAGATTTTGGATTGCTTTCCCCACAACTTGTGATCTTCCGATTTCAGTTATTCGTAATTGTGATCCATAAGTACTTATTTGAAATTACAGTCCTTAGACTAGTGTGTTTTATCCTATAAGCCATTCCTGTTGCAAATGGAGCGAGAGAAAAACGGCTTCTACATGCCTCAGTAGATTCCCTTATTCTCTTGTCTTTGGTCTTCTTACAGGAGACATGTATTGGTTGGTTTGTTGGTTTGGGGGAGGGGACCAAACAGCGAGGTTCAAAATGGTTCTAATGGCTCTGAGAACTACGGGACTTAACTTCTGAGGTCATCAGTCCCCTAGAACTTAGAACTACTTAAACCTAACTAACCTAAGGACATCACACACATCCATGCCCGAGGCTGGATTCGAACCTGCGACCGTAGCGGTCGCGCTGTTCCAGACTGTAGCGCCTAGAACCGCTCGGCCACTTCGGCCGGCGAGGTCATCGGTCATCGGCCCCATCCGATTATGGAAGGATGGGGAAAAAAATCGGCAGTGCCCTTTCGGAAGAAAGATCCCGGGATTTACCTGAAGTGATTTAGGGAAATAAAAGAGAACCTAAATCAGGATGGCCGGAGGCGGGGTTGAACCATCGTCCTCTCGAATGCAAGTCCAGTGTGCTAACCACTGCACCTCCTTCCTCGGTGAGAAGTACCGGGTGATCAAAAAGTCAGTATAAATTTGAAAACTTAATAAACAACGGAATAACGTAGATAGAGGTAAAAATTGACACACATGCTTGTAATGGCATGGGATTTTATTAGAACAAAAAAAACAAAAAAAAAAAAAAAACAAATATTGCTAGACGCGTGAAAGATTTCTTGCGCGCGTCGTTTGGTGATGATCGTGTGCTCAGCCGCCACTTTCGTCATGCTTGGCCTCCCAGGTCCCCAGACTTCAGTCCGTGCGATTATTGGCTTTTGGGTTACCTGAAGTCGCAAGTGTATCGTGATCGACCGACATCTCTAGGGATGCTGAAAGACAACATCCGACGCCAATGCCTCTCTGTAACTCCGGACATGCTTTACAGTGCTGTTCACAACATTATTCCTCGACTACAGTTATTGTTGAGGAATGATGGTGGACATATTGAGCATTTCCTGTAAAGAACATCATCTTTGCTTTGTCTTACTTTGTTATGCTAATTATTGCTATTCTGATCAAATGAAGCGCCAGCTGTCGGACATTTTTTGAAATTTGTATTTTTTTGGTTCTAATAAAACCCCATGTCGTTCCAAGCATGTGTGTCAATTTGTACCTCTCTATGTACATTATTCCGTGATTTATTCAGTTTTCAAATTTATACTGATTTTTTGATCACCCGGTATATTAGCGGCAGTAGGATCGTACTGCCGTTTGTCGCATATTCCGGTTCTCTAAATTTCCCTCAATAGCGTTTTGCGAAAAGAATGTCTTCTTCCGTGCAGTCTGACGTGTTAATGCGGAACCGACTTAAACTGGAAAAAAATTAGTTCCAGTTTTGGCCACCAAGTGCAAATCTGGGACAGTGAATGCAAGAAAGGCGCATAGAAATATTTCTCTGGATAATGGATTAAGAGCAGGTTGTGGGAAGAAAAGGTCAAACAAATGAGAAAGGTATAATGTTGACTTTATTACAGTTAATTGTCAATTGCTGCTTACACAATTTATTCAGCGTGAGCACTGGTGATGTAGACGAGTTGCTGTACAGCGCCAGTTGGAACTAATCTTTTTTCCAGCGTAAATCGCTGCTGCATTAATGCATAAGAACATCTACCAAGTCTCGCTGCCACATAATAATTACAGCTCACACTGGATCTCTGTGAATAGCTGCACTCTAATCATAGCCACCTAGTACATGGAGCATAATATGCATAATTAAATTGCAGTAAGGTATAAAATATTTACAGTTCATCGTCGCGAAACGTAACTTGTCCAAACCAAGCAAATGGAACGTAATTATATCGTTATGATTACATTTCATCCCTTTTCTCCATTCTTGAAAATGTCGGGTGATATTAGTAAATATATAACTCAGAGAGTGTTTTCTGAAAGCACTTTTTGGCGTGTAGCCTTGTGCAGAAGTAAAATGGTCTGTTACATAATATAGACAAGAAGAGCATGTAAGCTTTTGAGATATGGTGCTAGACAAAAATGCTGAAGATTAGATGTGTTGATGGAGTATCTAATGAAGAGGTACTGAATCGAATCGGCGAAAGCAGAAATTTATGGCACAACTTCAGTAAAATAACGGATCTTTTGATAGGACTCATGTCTAGGCGTCAAGTTATCATCGATTTGGTAATGAGGAAAGTGTGTGCGTGGGGAGCCGGGGTGGGGGTTGGCGGAGGACAAGTAAAACTTGTACAAGTTGACAAAAACTTGATTACAGTTTGCAGTTAGCAAAAAACGTAGACTGCGGTAGTTATATGGGGACAATAGGCTTGCACAAGATATTCAAGCCTGAAGAACGGCATCAAACCAGTCAGACTGAATACCGCAACAAATGGTTCAAATGGCTCTAAGCACTATGGGACTTAACATTTGAGGTCATCATTCCCCTAGACATAGAACTACCTAAACCTAACTAACCTAAGGACATCACACACATCCATGCCCGAGGCAGGATTCGAACTTGCGACCGTAGCAGCAGCGCGCTTCCGGACTGAAGCGCCTAGAACCGCTCGGCCACACCGGTCGGCAATACCACAACAACGAGCTGGTGTTGCACTGCTGTGATAAAAACATACTCAACTTTACAAAAACTGAAGCTGGAGGGGGACAAAGGAAATGAAAGGAAAGGGAAGGGAGTGTTGATGACAGCTGCATCAGAACTTTCAACGGAATCAGCAGCGACGAGTGAAAATATGTGCCAGGCCACGATTCGAGCCCGGGATCTCCTGCTTAGCAGGCAGATGTGTTGATCACTGTGCCACCCAGATTTGGTGTTTATCGCAACTGACGCTAATGGATTTCTCACCGAGGGAGGAGCTGCAGTGGTTAGCACACTGGACTCGCATTCGAGCGGACGATAGTTCAAACCCGCCTCCGGCCATCCTGATTTAGGTTTTCCGTGATTTCCCTAAATCACTTCAGGTAAATCCCGGGATGGTTCCTCTGAAAGGGCACGGCCGATTTCTTTCCTTATCCTTCCATAATCCGATGGGACCTATGACATCGCTGTTCGGTTCCCTCCCCCAAACCAAACAATTTATATCTCCTGGAAGAAGAGCGAAGACAAGAGAATCAGGGCATCTACTGAGGCATTTATATATAGCCGTTTTTCTCTTGCTCCATTTGCAGCAGGAAAGGATTATAGGATTAACCACACAAATCTAAGTACAGTAAATTCAAACAAATACTTATTACTAATAACTTAAAACCGGAACGGTCACAAGTTGTGGGGAAATCAATCCAAAATCTGCGATTTACTGGCAGAACACTTAGAAAATGCAACAGGTCTACTATAGAATCCGCCTACACTACGCTTGTCCGCCCTCTTCTGCAGTATTGGTGTGGGATCCGCATCAGATATGATTGACGGAGGACATCGGAAAAGTTCAAATAAGGGCAGTTCGTTTTGTCATATCGGGAGATAGGGAAGAGAGTGTTACGGATATGATAAGCGAATTGGGATTACGGCAGGATCTTCTCATGAAATTTTAATCACCAACTTTGTCCTCATAATGTGAAAATATTTTGTTGGTGTCCACCTCCATAGGAGGAATCATCATCAAAAACAAAATAGGAGAAATCAGAGCTCGCACGGAAAGATTTAAGTATTCGTTTTTCCCTCGCACTACTCGAGAGTGGAAAGGTAGACAAATAGCTTAAAGGTGGTTCCATGAAGCCTCTGCCAGGCACTTAATTGTGAATTGCAGATTAATCGTGTGGATGTAGATGCAGGTGCAGATTGGTACCAAGGCCCCTCTGCCATGCACCATATGGTGGCTTGCGGAGTATATATGTAGATGCAGATGCAGATTGGTACCAAGGCCCCACTGCGTATGGTGGCTTGCGAAGTATATATGTAGATGCAGATGCAGATTGGTTGGTTCAAATGGCTCTATGGGACTTAACATCTGTGGCCATCAGTCCCCTAGAACTTAGAACTACTTAAACCTAACTAACCTAAGGACAGCACACACATCCACGCCCGAGGCAGGATTCTAACCTGCGACCGTAGCGGTCACGCGGTTCCAGACTGAAGCGCCTAGACCCGCACGGCCACACCGGCCGGCCTGCAGATTGGTACCAAGGCCCCTCTGCCATGTACCGTATGGTGGCTTGCGGAGTATATATGTAGATGCAGATGCAGATTGATACCAAGGCCCCTCTGCCATGGACCGTATGGTGGTTTGCGGAGTATCTATGTAGATGCAGATGCAGATTGGTACCAAGGCCCCTCTGCCATGCAATGTATGGTGGCTTGCGGGGTATATATGTAGATGCAGATCTTGGACAGTATTGCATTGCCCACTCCAACAGTTCTCCAAAATCCAAACAAATCATGCCCCAGGTTGGGTCCCTTCATTCTTCTGTAAATAATTTGTGTTAGGATTTAGCAAACGCCTCTCGGCTGACCTACACTCCCACATAGCGCCACCTATCCGCAGTCCTGTCCATGTCCTCCATCCTCGGTGCTTTGAGATTCCCACTGGAGATCGAACGACAGTTTGCATCCGCAAAACATGTCTGACAGAACAGGCACCACCTTCAGTGCAGACGCACAATTCCGTTCGACCTCCTACGGGAATCTTATGGACAGGGACTGCAGACAGATGGGAATGTATGTCAGCCGAGTGGCGGGTCGAGAAAGTCCGCGCAATTACAATAAACGCCGTGTCCGGGTAGCGCAGTGATTACCGCAACTGCCTAGTAAGCTGAAGATCCCGGGTTCGAATCCTGGTCCTACGCACATTTTCACTTGCCACCACTGATACCGCATAAAGTCCTGATGCAGCTGACATAAGTAGTTTCTTCCCTTTCCTTCCTCCCCCCCCCCCCCCCTCCACCTTCAATTTACATAATATGTATCACAGCTGCGGATTCCGCGTGATGCCTGTGCTATTCTGACGTGACCGAAATGACAGACGCCACGCATTCATACTCAACTTTCGTGTAAGATGCTTCCGTCTCTAAAATACTGCCTAATTAGGCAGATCAGTGCATTAACAACTGCGAATAAACCGGAGAGAATGCTGGCGGTGTTAACTCCCCGGCGAGTTTAAGTGGACGCGGCGTGGCGGTCGCAGCTGTTGTGGAGTACACGGGCGCAAATAGTTGCGGACGGCTAAAAATACCCTCAGCGCGAGACCACGCATTGTTGGGTAATTTGGAGCGCGTGATACAGCGCACATTCCGCCCGGCTGGTGGGCGAATTCGCGGAATGACCAAGGCTCAAGCTGACGGACCAGCGCAGTTAACGGAAGGAGTCAACGTTATTCACTTTCCGTATTATTTGCACTTTCTCTCCCGATATCGTAAGGAGTCTGGACATTCGGTGCGGAGTTTTAAATTGTCCCCGATTCCAACCGACTCCATAAAAACGTAAAATTATTTTTTTTTGGAGGCAGTTTTCTTGTATACGTTGTTAAGTAAGAAAAGTGTAATATTTCCTGTTCTGTAAACAGCTTTTGTGAATGAAAACAAATTAGTAAAACGCATTCTTATAATAACGTAGTTCCATTGATTATTAATGAACCTGCATAAATAACCAAATAGCTCACGTTTTTTTCTAACATGGCTGACAGCAGCAGCCATAAATAGATTTTCAATATATTTGGTATACAACAAACTGGTTGCGTAAGTTTAATATAAAAACATTTACCAGGTTTCAACACCACTAAGGGTATCTCCTTCATAAGGAAGTCACCTAAATTACATGACGTTAAAATTGTAGACTTATTTGATGAGCTAAGAAGGTCAAATCAGACTATAGATATCGAACCAAATATTTTCTTATTGACAGGTGACTTTAATATGTAGTTTACGATCTATTCCTTCTGATTTTTTTTTTTTTTGCTTTTGAAATTCTGTCACTAATATCCTTACATCCACTATTTTTGATGGACGTCATCGCCAAACTAGATAGTAGCGCTTGACTCATAGTGGATTTACGAAAATTGTTTATTATTTAATTTGTTTCCTGTCCTTTCTCCGCAGATATTTTAGCCAGCTTTGTCGATTAGACTTGATCTTCTCATTTATAGCATATATGTCAAGCTCTGCTCTTACACCTTCGTTTCTTAGTCTATCAAATTTTGTTCGGCCCTTAACTCCTCTTAGAAATTTCATTTCTGCCTCTTAGATTCCAGATTCTGATTTTAGTTACACTTTCAAATAGTAATGTTGGAGTGGACATTACCGTATAATAGTTGATTTTTGTGTCTTTTCTCACTTTATTTCTCAATATTCTATTGATTGTTCCGCATATCATTTGATATTTCTGAAGTTTGTTGTCAATGTCAAATTTACTCTGGTAGCTAATAATATGTCCAAGGTAACTGAAGTGACTAACAGGTTCATGGATTTGTTTCCTATTATGTTCTCAGTCCTCAGCGATTTTTTCCATTTGAAAACCATCATTTTTCTTTTTGAAATAGACATTGTCATATTATCTTCTTCAGAAATATGGCTCATTCTGCAAATGATTATTCGCAGCGATGTCTTGCTCTCATGTACAATTGCAAGGTCGTCTGAGAAAAGCATCATATTAGAAATTATGTTATGTGATAATCTTAAGCCCGGAACAATTTGTTGTTTCTATGTTTCAGTAATATCGTGAATGTAAACATTAAAAAGCTTAGGTGACAAGCTACGCCCTTGTCGAACCCCTTGGTTTATCGGTATGTCTTCTGATGTAGCATGTTTAGTCTTTATTATTATCTTTGTACCTTTATACAGGCTTTTAATAGCGTTTATCATTTGCTGAGGATATCTATTCCTGTGTATATGTTCCTTAAGATTTTCCTATCTACATGGTCGAAGGCTTTCTCTAAGTCTATAAATTCGATGTGTGTTTCCCTTTTGAACTCTCTTAGTTTTTCTATAATTTATTTAAACTTGAAAACATTATCAATAAGGTTCTGGCTTTTCTGAAACCATTTTGTTCTATACATAACAGATTTTTAGCGATAATTTGTAGACGTTGATTTATTATCTTGGCGTAAATCTTATACGCTGTGTCCACTAATGTTATACCACGATAATTACTGCATTCATTTCGTTTACCTTTTTTACAGATTGAAATGATATCTGCAACTGCCCATGGTTTTGGGATTTAGTATCTTTGTCAACACATATTGTGCAAATGAAGAAGACTAAATTTTAAAAATAATCCCACGTATTTAAGTAACTCGGCGTTTATGCAGTCGGGGCAAGTAGCTTTCCGGCTTTTTTTTTTCCAGGCCCTCGTTTAGTTCTTGTATCGTTATGAGATCGCCGTCATACGGTTCATCCATTTCAGGGGGTCTTCCTCTAAAGCTTGGTTTTCATTATATCAGAGCTGTTTCTAATGTGTAATCCGTTTATTTTCTCGTATTATGTTTAGGTTTGTTGTCTCCCTTTCAGTTTCATTTAAATGCTTTATCATCTTGTAAGCTATTGACTGTCTTCTATGGATGTCATGCTTATCTGCTCACAAAGTCTTCCTGACAACGGTTTTTACTTTATTTCTTGTCTCTTTATATCCTTGTTTCGCAAATAAGTCACTACGAAAAAAGAATAAGGAAGGAAGTAAAGAGGGACTTAAAGAGTATGGAATAAAGATAACGCAAAAGCAGTCGAGAAAAGTTAATGAGCGTATCAGATATATTTATAGGCGAAAACATGACATTAGACATCGAATGACTTCAAAGACGTGCAGCAAGAATAGTAACAGGCCGATGTAGCCCATACCAAATTTCAACAAAAGCGCACGGGGAACTTAAATGACAATCCTTGGAACAAAGACGAGCTGTTTCTCGCGCGTTTTAACCCTTTGTTGCCTGACGGTACTTAAAAGTACCAGTAAGTTTTGACTCTAATTATTTTCTCGTGGTGCAGTTTCGTGATCTGAGAGCCTGTCGGTACGTAACAGTAACTCTGCTCTACTGTTTCATAAACGTTATTCTGCAGTACATAGACCTCTCTGGCGGTCAGAGCTTGAAATTGTTTTTCGCGTGCTGCTGTGAAAACAGAAGATTGTATGTGCTTGTTTCCATGGTGTTGCCTGATTCAGTGCGCAGTTTATTGAAACTTCCGTTGAGTTTTCCATTTCCATCTTCTTTGTTTTTTATAACAGTTTGAAGCATTACGTAACAAGTGAATGAGATAAAGTGGAAAATATAAGGCGGACTTATTAGTACCGTCAGGTTGTGCGAACACTTTATTGTAGCAACAGTGCGTTACCTCTCACTAGTTGTTCTGTCCACTTTTTCTCACACAGAAATCCGTAAATACATTTGCCTGTGGAACAATTAGAACAAACAGGAAAGGTTTGCCAGGGAATTTACCTAAAGAAAAATGTTTAAATCAAATCACAGAGAGTCATCTTTAGACCTAACAGTATTTCAATGGAAGGAAAATAAAGTAGTATATTTTGCGTCAAAGTTCCATGGCATTGAACAGAGCGTAGTGATAAGAAAACAAAAAGATGGAACTAGTGTGTCTATACCATGTCCAGTTATTGTATGTGATTACAATAAAAACATGGGTGATGTGGATCATGCAGACAGATTACATTCAACTTATGGTCTTGACAAGCGATCAAAGAAATTGTGGCACCATCTCTTCTGGGGAGCAATAGAAATTGCTTTTTTCAATGCTTACGTCATTTTCAGTGATCTACATGGGGCACTGCTACTGCTGGAATTCAGGTGTGCAGTGGCACTAGGGCAAATGAATGAACAGCAAGTGCCAAATCTCAAAAAGAGAAACTCTGGTAAAGATGAAACAACTCTCCCAAAGAGAAGGAAGGATAACTTTTCTGTTCCGAAGGATGTACGTCTTGGCAACCGAGGAAACCATTTTGTAGTGTTCAGTTGTAAAAGAGGACGATGCGAAATGTGTGCGAAAAATAAAATTCAGTCGAGATTACATTCACAATGTAGTACATGTAAAGTGTATTTGTGCTGCAATGAGAAAAAGAACTGTTTCCTACAATTTCATGAGGTATCACTAAATATGTGATATGTATATACTGTCAAAAATGTATAGCTAAGTTACTATGTATTGTGAAGTTGCTCTAGAATAAATTTATGCGAAATTTAAAAAAAAAATTCAGAAATATCATATTTCCGTTAATTAATTTTCTAATGTAAAAATATTTAATATTTATGTGGAATAAGGTACAAGTTATAAAAATTGGAGCATTTTCCTGCGCATGTTGTGATTCTGTACATGGAGTCTGACGGTACTTCTAAGTACCAGGAGAGAAAAAAGTTGTGAAAAATAAAATAAAATTTTACAAAAAATCCTACCGTCATTTGAAGCCACAATAGCATAAATTCTGCAAAGAAAATGTTAAAAAGTAAATTTTTTCTTATGTCAGGAAACAAAGGGTTAAGGCGCGGAAAGTGACAACTGACATTAAAAAATAAAAATTGTGAGGTCGCCCACGTGAGTAATAAAAGGAATCCATTAAATTTCGGTTGCACGATTAATCAAACAATTCGAAAGACTGTCAATTCATCTAAATACTTAGGACTACAATTACAAATAACTTAAATATGAACGATTACATAGAGAAGGTTGTGGGGAAGGCGAACCAAAGACTGCGTTTTATTCACAGAGCAGTAAACAAAATGCAACAGCTCCATCAAACAGGCCGCCTGCACTATTCGTGTCCGCCATCTTCTGAAGCACTGCCGCTCGGTATGAGATCCTTATCAGATAATCCTGATGGAGAACATAAACAAAGATCCAAGAAGGCAGCTCGTTTTGCATAATTACGAAATAGGGTGGGGGAAGGGGGTTAGTGCCACGGATATGATATGCGAGTTGGGGTGGCAATCATTAAAACAAAGGCGTTTTTCGTTGCGGCGAGATCTTTTCACGAAATCTCAGTCACCGACTTTTTTCTTCGAATGCGAAATATTCCGTTGACGGCCAGCTATCTAGGGAGAAATGATCGTCGTACCAAAAGAAAATAAATCAGAGCTCGTACGGGTAGATTTAAGTATTCGTTTTTCCCGAACGGTGTTCGAGAGTGGAACGTTAGACAAATAGTTTAAAGGTGCCAGGCACTGAAGTACGAATTGCAGACTAGTCATGTAGACGTAGATGGAAAGGAGTGACGCATGTAAATATTTACGTCATTTCTGGTGCATTTTTTTGGGAACTGTCAACTTTCAACTTTGAAGGACCATGGATGCCAAACTGCATTTTCGAGAACAGTCTCCTGGACACAATTTAAAGACATGACAGTTTCTATTTATTGACGGATTTTCGTTGTTTTCAAATTAATCTTCTTGTAATAATGGGAGATGTAGATCTTTCCAATTCGTCTTGTGATGAAATAGATGAAGAAGGCGAAAAATGGAAAACCAAATCCTGTTCTTTCGTTTCACAGTTTCTAAGTTTTAGGAACATAATGCTTCTTTAAATGCTAATATCACGCGTTTAATTTGTTTTGTTTCTGTATCCTCGTGCACTAAGTGCTTCTAGGTCATTGATTCCCAGCCCGGAGTTAATTACCCTGAAGAATAAAATGTGATTTTGCGAGGCGTAAATCAAAATGGTTCAATTTTATTTCGGTAACAAAACTAAATCATCTTTAAAGAACACTACTGTTATCATTATTTCGAACATTGTAATACTAATTACGAATAATTACATTTTTTCTCAGAGTCTATCATTAACTAATGATAGAGTGTGGTGGAGGTTACAGCTTGTGAAGCGAGTGTATGAACTTTATCTTTGTCAGATAGTCCACGCATTACACACTAGGTTCGTACTTTGTACCAAGCATCTAAGATTAAAATTGAGATATATACAGGGTGGTCCATTGATCGTGACCGGGCCAAATATCTCTCGAAAAAACTACAAAGAACGAAACTTGTGTAGCTTGAAGGGGGAAACCAGATGGCGCTATGGTTGGCCTGCTAGATGGCGCTGCCATAGACCAAGCGGAAATCAACTGCGTTTTTTAAAATAGGAACCCCCATTTTTTATTACATATTCGTGTAGTACGTAAAGAAATATGAATGTTTTAGTTGGACCACTTTTTTCGCTTTGTGATAGATGGCGCTGTAATAGTCACAAACATATGGCTCACAATTTTAGACGACCAGTTGGTAACAGGTAGGTTTTTTAAATTAAAATACAGACCGTAGGTACGTTTGAACATTTTATTTCCGTTGTTCCAATGTGATACATGTACCCTTGTGAACTTATCACTTCTAAGAACGCATGCTGTTACAGCGTGATTACCTGTAAATACCACATTAATGCAATAAATGCTCAAAATGATGTCCGTCAACCTCAGTGCATTTGGCAATACGTGTAACGACATTCCTCTCAACAGCGAGTAGTTCGCCTTCCGTAATGTTCGCACATGCACTGACAATTCGCTGACGCATGTTGTCAGGCGTTGTCGATGGATCACGACAGCAAATATCCTTTAACTTTCCCCACAGAAAGAAATCCGGGGACGTCAGATTCGGTGAACGTACGGGACATGGTATGGTGCTTCGACGACCAATCCGCCTGTCATGAAATGTGCTATTCAATACCGCTTCAACCGCACGCGAGCTATATGCCGGACATTCATGATGTTGGAAGTACATCGCCATTCTGTCATGCAGTGAAACATCTTGTAGTAACATCGGTAGAACATTACGTAGGAAATCAGTATACATTGTACCATTTAGACTGCTATCGATAAAATGGGGGCCAATTATCCTTCCTCCCATAATGCCGCACCGTACCTTAACCCGTCAAGGTCGCTGATGTTCCACTTGTCCCAGCCATGGTGGATTTTCCGTTGCCCAGTAGCGCATATTATGCCGGCTTACGTTACCGCTGTTGGTGAATGACGCTTCGTCGCTAAATAGAACGCGTGCAAAAAATTTATCATCGTCCCGTAATTTCTCTTGTGCCCAGTGGCAGAACTGTACACGACGTTCAAAGTCGTTGCCATGCAATTCCTGGTGCATGGAAATATGATACGGGTGCAATCGACGTTGATGTAGCATTCTCAATACCGACGTTTTTGAGATTCCCGATTCTCGTGCAGTTTGTCTCCTACTGATGTACGGATTAGCCGCGACAGCAGCTAAAACACCTACTTGGGCATCATCATTTGTTGCAGGTCGTGGTTGACGTTTCACGTGTGGCTGAACACTTCCTGCTTCCTTAAATAACGCAACTATCCTGCGAACGGTCCGGACACTTGGATGATGTCGTCCAGGATACCGAGCAGCATACATAGCACACGCCTGTTGGGCATTTTGATCACAATAGCCATACATCAAGACGATATCGACCTTTTCCGCAATTGGTAAACGGTCCATTTTAAAACGGATAATGTCTCACGGAGCAAATACCGTCCGCACTGGCGGCATGTTACGTGATACCACGTACTAATACGTTTGTGACTATTACAGCACCATCTATCACAAAGCGAAAAAAGTGGTCAAACTAAAACATTCAGATTTCTTTACGTACTACACGAATATGTAATAAAAATGGGGGTTCCTATTTAAAAAAACGCAGTTGATGTCCGTTTGACCTATGTCAGCGCCATATAGCGGGCCAAGCATAGAGCCATCTGGTTTCCCCCTTCAAGCTAGACAAGTTTCGTTCTTCGTAGTTTTTTCGTTTGACGCTTATTTCGTGAGGTATTTGGCCCGGTCACGATCAATGGACCACCCTGTATATCACATTGCTTAAATGCTTCATGAAAATACCTTCATGAGCTGTAGGTAGTTCCAGCAATAGGGCATAAATTGCTTTGTTGTTAACTTAACAACAATAAACGAAAGTCTACACTGCAATTATTATTATTATTATTATTATTATTATTATTATTATTAGTGACAGCAGTTAGGGGCCAAAAGTCTTCCAACTACTGCGAGTTCTGAAGTAAGGTGTCCAGCAAACAAGTGCTTTACAAACAGTAGACCTAAGTACACACATCAAAAGAAGTTTCGCATCATCCCGGTTCCCAGCACTCCTGAAGATAGACATTGACTGTGGATTTGTATCACAGACACAGTCCCTTTGACTGTTCAGAGATGTCACTAATACCGCCCAAAGATTTAAACAACCATGCATCAGCAGCGACTATTAGACGGATGGGGGTCCGACAGCGGATAAGTTCGAGTCATTCCACCAGGAAGGAGGTACACGGCTCGTGTTGTCTGTAGTTCACCCGTGCCTAGACGGTCAATACAGCGGTTCTATCGCGTCCATATAGTTACTTTGTGCCAGAAGGGCTCTAAACAAGGGAAGTGTCCAGGCGTCTCGGAGTGAACCAAAGCGATGTTGTTCGGATATGAAAGAGATACAGAGAGACAGCAACTATCGATGACATACCTCGCTCAGGCCGCCCAAGGGCTACTATTGCAGTGGATGACCGCTACCTACGGATTATGACTCGGCGGAACCCTGACAGCAACGCCACCATGTTGAATAATGCTTTTGTGCAGCCACAGGACGTCGTGTTACAACTGAAACTGTGCACAATAGGCTATATGATACGCAACTTCACTCCCGAAGTCAATGGCGAGGTTCATGCAGCGGGCCGGCCGAAGTGGCCGAGCGGTTCTGAGCGCTACAGTCTGGAACCGCGCGACCGCTGCGGTCGCAGGTTCGAATCCCGCCTCGGGCATGGATGTGTGTGATGTCTTTAGGTTAGTTAGGTTTAAGTAGTTCTAAGTTCTAGGGGACTTATGACCACAGCAGTTGAGTCCCATAGTGCTCAGAGCCATTTTTGAACATGCAGCGCCGTACAGATAGGCCCAAAAACATGCCGGATGGATCGCTCAGGATTTGTATCATGTTCTCTTCACCGATGAGTGTCGCATATGCCTTCAATCAGACAATCGTCGGAGACGTGTTTGGAGGCAACGCGGTCAGGCGTTCACGCCTTAGACACACTGTCCAGCGAGCGCAGCAAGGTGGAGGTTCCCTGCTGCTTTGGGGTGGCATTATGTGGGGCCGATATACACCGTTGGTGGTCATGGAAGGCGCCGCAACAGCCGCACGATACGTGAATGCCATCCTTCGACCGATTGCAACCATATCGATAGCATATTGGCGAGGCATTCGTTTTCATGGACTGTAATTCGCGCCCCCATCCTGCACATCTTGTGAATGACTTCCTTCAGGATAACGACATTGCTCGACTAGAGTGCCCAGCATCTTCTCCCGACGTGAACCCTATTAAACATGCCTGGGATAGATTGAAAAGGGCTGTTTATGGACGACATGACCTACGAACCACTCTGAGAGATCTATGCCGAATCGCCGTTGAGGAGTCGGACAATCTGGACTGATAGTGCCTTGATGAAAAAAAAATCGTTCAAATGTCTCTGAGCACTATGGGACTTAACTACTGTGGTCATCAGTCCCCTAGAACTTAGAACTACTTAAACCTAACTAACCTAAGGACATCACACACATCCATGGACGAGGCAGGATTCGAACCTGCGACAGTAGCAGTCGCGCGGTTCCGGACTGCGCGCCTAGAACCGCTAGACCACCGCGGCCGGCTGCCTTGATGAACTTGTGGATAGTACGCCACGGCGAATACAGACATGCATCAATGCAAGAGGACGTGCTACTGGGTATTAGAGGTACCGGTGTGTACAGCAATATGGACCATCACCTCTGAAGGTCTCGCTGTATTGTGGTACAACATGCAATGTGTGGTTTTCATAAGCAATAAAAAGGGCGGAAATGATGTTTATATTGATCTCTATTCCAATTTTCTGTACAGGTTCCGGAACTCTCGGAACCGAGGTGATGTAAAATTTTTTTGGTGTGTATATAATGCATGTATTTTAATTTAGTTGATTTTAAATGGGAGTGCAGCGTGTGAGTGAAGCATGTGTCGCCACAAGGAGAAATGGTGCAGAGGAGAGATGTTTTGTAACAAGTGTCTACTTCCAATGTGAATAGTTACCTTTCTTAACTGAGCAGGAGTTGTAGGAATAATTTGCAATGATTGAGAATTGCTTAATCGTTGTGAAGAAAAAGCTTGCTTGAAATAGGCAGTACCAATTGTCTCATTGAATTATTACTTAAGGGTCTAATAAAACGCCCACGAAAACTAAATATCATTTATATTTCGTTGTTTTAAAAATGAAAGTTTTCAAACAAAATTACTTTTCAGTCTAAGTTTAGGTAGGCGCTAATGTTGATGATGATGGAGGCAGGGTGGGGAGGAGAAGGAGGAGTGCTAACTAATTGCACTCGGTGGTAATGGTCTCGGAAATGTTGGAACCACTGTCCTAGGTGCTATGTTGGGTCGTATTTCGACTGTTACTGTCACTCAACTTTCAGTTTCTATATCTATACAGTTATTGCCTCTCCTAAGTTTATATTTAGCCAGGTACAATATGAGACTGCGTTCTTATAGTGAGATAGAGCACCTGCCGCATCAACGTTTTTAAGAAAAAAACGTGCTAGTAAAAATCCAGTTTTCTTATACTTTTATCTTTCTACCATATCGTATCTTAACCTCACACGTAACGATCAGGAAACCATCAGCATAACCTCTCGTAAAATTAGAATTATGGAACATAGAGGATGTTTCACGACATTACCAACAAATTTTTAAGTATTGCACACAGAAGATTAGATTTTGTCAAAGGAGAAATGATTGTGGTTTAACACTCGCAATAGAAAATTAGAGGGGGGTGAGGAGCGGGTACACTTTGTGCCTACCTTTTGAAAATATTTTAATCTAGCTACATACATTATATTACAACATTTTGAAAAAATAGTTTTTTTTTTTGTAAAGAGTTCTACCAGTTTTTGTAAGAGATGTAACTTTTCACAGTGAATTTGGTATTCAATATTTTCTGCTTCAGGGCCATATTTGCAGATCAATGTCTCTTTTAAAAAGTATATTGTGACTAAAAGCTAAGGACAATTATCAAAATCTGTAATTTTTGTAGTTTTTTGTGGTAGTCATGAAGTGCCCAGCCCTTGGTAGTGCCCGTTATTGAAAGTGCATTGGCACTATAAAGAATGTGCTTAAAGACGTTTTCAGGTTCTGAGCCCTAGTTGCAGGTCTTTACAAATATGTTGTTGATCTAAAATAACAACTGTTAACGGATTTTGTTTTTTCTTTAGGGTGGGCATAAATTACCACCCCTCCTTCGCCCCCCCCCCCCCCCCCGGTGTGTAATGCGTATTACTGAAAATGCGTTGTTAAGCCGAACTTGTGTTGCGACAAGAGCCGGCCGCGGTGGTCTAGCGGTTTTGGCGCTGCAGTCCGGAACCGCGGGACTGCTACGGTCGCAGGTTCGAATCCTGCCTCGGGCATGGGTGTGTGTGATGTCCTTAGGTTAGTTAGGTTTAAGTAGTTCTAAGTTCTAGGATACTTATGACCTAAGATGTTGTGTCCCATAGTGCTCAGAGCCATTTGAACTATTTTTTGTTGCGACAAGAACGGGCAAGGAATCGAGCGTGACCGTTTTCAAAAGAACCTTTCCTGCATGCACATTAATCATTAAAGGGAAACACCGAAAAAATAAAAATTTGGATTGCCAGAAAAGAACTTTGCCTCTACTATGCGAATGCGAATACGCTGGCTTAAACAGAGCACGCCAGCAATTAATAATTTTTTGTTAAAATAAACTCACTAGATAAAATGTTTGTCACTCTCTTAAAAGACCACACTAGTCACTTTGGACAGATGTATCTGGTGTTCAGCTGGCATCAGGAGGTCATCTGATCTTTCACTGCGGACGTAATTCATGACAGTGACGAGGCCCACGAGAAAGACAGGCCGCAACGCATACATCGCAGCACGTGATAGTGCAGGTCTTACGAGTAGCCGTCTCCAGCGGGGGGCGAATAACTATTTCTGACGACTTTAATAATTCTTGACTGCATGTTTAAATGCATGAAAGTTCTCGAGAGCACACGACAGTAAGACCTGAACTGTGTACCTTTTCAATTAAATATCGATTTCCCGTGGGCCCTACACGAAATCGGATTCGCGAAGTGTGGCGGACAAGCCAACTAGTGCACGTCACAAGTCTGTTGCAGGGCCCATGTATGTCGTTGGCAACATTGCAGTAAAGTGGTGTGTACGTGCCAGTCGGTTGTGTGGACTCAACATGGTAAGATGGGTCGACTTGAGGATATGACAGAATAGCAGGAAGGAGATATCGGGCATTGTGAAGGAAGATACTGGATTTGTTGGTGTAGCAACTGATTTAATGGACGTTTTGAGTCGGATGCCTCATAAAATGCCGTCGCTCACAGTAGCATATGAAGCTGCACGTCTTCAATGGGCCACTTACAGAAACGTAATTTTTGGTGACTGGAAGTGTGTAGTGTGAAATTATACAAAGTAGTGTGAAATTATACAAAGCCCCGATGTACTGACGGCGCAATGAGGCTCTTAACCCACAATCAGTGGAGGGTGTAACTTAAGCCGGAGGTGGTTACGTGATGTTTTGGGGGGTGCTCCTCGTACTAAAACTTTCACCTACTCATTCAGCTTACCGTGAGCAGGATGTTAATTTCAAGTTTCTCGGCATATTGCCCTGTCTTGTACGTCTTTGAGATTAGTGTGGTGTGGACTCTCCCATCTTGTATGACGACAACAGACGTGTCCACGAGCCTGCCGAATTTAATGATCCCTCGTGTACATAAACTGGTCTGCAATGTCACTCGATACTAATACCATTGAAAATCTGTGGCGTCTGTCTGGCGCCTCACGGTCCAGCCACACAGCACACAGAAAAGTGCTGTGGGTTGCCGCCCTATCAAGGCGCCTGCAATTCAATCGCAGCTCATCCCGCATGCGAGAGCCGCTGCAGTATGTGGGGGCGCCACATCTGCTACTGTTGCCGGCCCTAGCTCACCTCCGCAAGCCACATGATACTAGTCAGCTCCCCAATAATCCTTCGCCGGGCGACCTTATAAGACGAAACTCAGTACTTCTCCAGTGACTGCGGGTTTCAGCCTCGACCTCGACACAACACCCGTCATTGGAAGTTCAGTGAGTCTATTCGTCATAGCACTCTGGACACCAGTCGGAACCTAAGACATCGTTAGTACAGCATATATGGACTTTGTCTTTGCATTCATTGAGAAGATATTTCAGTTACCGTCCAGAACGAAACGTTATTGTATACTTGTGTACTCTCTTTCTTAGTAGTAAAGTTCTCTTGTTCTTAACTACCTAGTTACATGTCTCTTCTCGTAGCGTGCATTGCCCACAACAGGATACGAAAGTGGTGATGAGTTAAAAGTTTCTTTTCTTTCTTTACCAAACTTGTCTCAACGACTGTTTTGCTTCCAGGACTTTGTCCCCGGCGTCTTGTACTCAACCAGGTATCACGTTCCGTGATTCAATATCTTGTTCTTACTTGTTTTGTTTTGTTTCTGTCTCGTGAAAGTGTAGCTTCATTCCTTTGTTCAGTTACACGGTCATCGGTTGCACCGTTTGACCCAGGACATAGCTTTCGAGCCAGCACACTTCGGTGGTGACGCCCCACGAGCTACAAATGAGACAGCACAGCTTCTATACCACACACGGTTCTTCCTGCATACCTCCGAGCTTTTTCAATGGCGCCTCAACCGTCCCGATACTCTCCCTGCCCCAAGACTCATACGCTATGTGATCAAAAGTATCCCGACACCCTCAAAAATATACAACTTTCATATTAGGTGCCTTGTGCTGCCACCTACTGCCAGGTACTTCATATCAGCGACCTCAGGAGTCATTAGACATCGTGAGGGAGCAGTATGAGACGCTCCGCGGAACTCACGGACTTTAAACGTGGTCAGGTGATTGGATTTCACTTGTGTCATACGTCTGTACGCGAGATTTCCACACTACTAAACATCCCTAGGTCCACTGTTTCTGATGTGATAGTGAAGTGGAAACGTGAAAAGAAACGCGCAGCACAAAAGCGTACAGGCCGACCTCGTCTGTTGGCTGACAGAAACCGCCGACAGTTGAAGAAGGTCGTAATGTGTAATGGGCAGACTTCTATCCAAACCATCACACAGGAATTCCAAACAGCATCAGGATCCAATGCAAGTACTATGACAATTAGGCGGGAGGTGAGAAAACTTGGATTTAATGGTCGTGCGGTTGCTCATGAGCCACACATCACGCCGGTAAATGCCAAACGACACCTCGGTTGGTGTGAAGAGCGTAAACATTGGACGATTGAACAGTTGAAAAACGCTATGTGGGGTGACCAATCACGGTACACACTGTGGCGATAGCAGGGTGTGGGTATGGCAAATGCCCGGTGAACGTCATCTGCCAGCGTGTAGAGTGCCAAGAGTAAAATTCGGAGGCGGTGGTGTTACGGTGTAGTCGTGTTTTTCATGGAGGCTGAGGTTAGGCCAACATCCTATTGAGTTCCAGCATAACCGATGGAGGGCGCCACGAACTTGTAAGTCATTTTCAGCCAGGTGTTCCGATACTTTTGATCACATAGTGTATTTACTGCCTCCGTTTCGTCCACCTTCCTTACTGCACTGGCCATGCACAGTCCCGCCTCCTTCGGCAACCTAGTTGTCCTTCTCGATGATGGGCTCCATGTCTCTTGCTTTTCCAGACCTACTCCTGACCTCGTCTACCTACCTCCCTGCCCAGAGGCTGCCCTCTAACTTCTACGCATGATCCTGCCTGCACATTCTTCTAGAGACCTGCAGCCATGGCTGGCGCTCCTTCAGAAGGTGGGACAATGCACTGCACTCGTAACGCTGGCGACAAGGCGTTTGAGGACCTCTCGAGGCATTTAGCTAGCACTTTCATGCCTTGACCCACCTGCCACCGTGTCCTCTCCAGTCTTTACTGTCTGGTAGACCTCATCAGCATTCTCACTGCCCAGTAGCCACCACTGATTCGAGCGCCTGTCTCCCATCATCCGCCGGCATCCTGCCAGCCTGGGTCAGCGCCACAAGGCACGCCTGGTGGTTTCCATGCCAGTCACATGCTGCATAGTCTTCCAGCAACGCCGGTGCCTCACCGCCAGCTCTTTGTGCTTCTCCTACTTTCAGCGCCTCTTGAAGGTCCAGCACCCCATCCCACAGGACATCGGCCTGCATACCACTGGCCCGCATGTTGCTGGCCCACACGCCACCAGTCTAGACGTTGCCTGTCCACTCGCCACCCTCCACCATCAGCCCTTCCCTGATCTTCCTGTGCCACTGACTCCTGCTTCCTTTGTGCCATCACTTCGGTCTGCTAATGGCGTCACTCTGCTCTCTTTCCCCTCTGCTGACTATGCCTTGTCCCCTCCGTACGCGTGGCATGTGACCCTTCACTACATCATCCTTTCTGCCTGTTGCCACCGATACACTAGAGGCCTCGCTTCGTTCCCGACGCTTCTTCTCTACAGAGTGTGGATGACACATCTCATGCACTGAGTTTCTTCTCTGACGGGCCCCTTTGCTGCACGCAAATCACCTTTCCCTAAAACCCGCCCTGGTCGTGTGTCCCGAATGTCTCGGAACATTGTCGTCTCTTGTGCCCTCCAGAGCCATCTCCTTACCTCCAGGTGCCAACTCTTCTCTTTGGTACTTCTTCACTGGCACTCCCGTCCGCCCCCGGTAGTTGAGTGGTCAGCGCGACATATTGTTAATCCTCAGGGCCCGGGTTCGATTCCCGGCTGGGTCGGAGATTTTCTCCACTCAGGGACTGGGTGTTGTGTTGTCCTAATCATCATCATTTCATCCCCATCGACGCCGAACGGCCTACCCGACGGGAGGCCCTTGTCACACGACATTATTATATACTGGCACTCCTCCGGTCCTGGAAGTTTTGCCGCAAGTCTGGCCTCGCCAGGTCACGCCATCTTTGGTGGCTCGACCGCTTTTCTCGGCAACACACTTGGCTGATTTCTGTTTTTTCTCAGGTCCGCTTTTCCCAGATGGCTCTGCCACCTCCTCCGCGGGAATAGGCATGCTATATCCTCGACTGTCATCTGTGGAACAGCTGCCATCTACGCAGCGAGATGTCTCCACCATCTCCTCCGCAGGAAAAAGGAATGTGGCTCTGATTGACGCTTCACTATCAGTCAAATACCACACAACAAAGTGCAGCGGGTCGCTGCCCTGACCAAACGCCACAGAGCAACCGCGGCTTGTCCTGCCTGCGACAGCTGCTGCAGTACATCTACATCTACATACATACTCCGCAATCCACCAAACGGTGCGTGGCGGAGGGTACCTCGTACCACAACTAGCATCTTCTCTCCCTGTTCCACTCCCAAACAGAACGAGGGAAAAATGACTGCCTATATGCCTCTGTACGAGCCATAATCTCTCTTATCTTATCTTTGTGGTCTTACCCCGAAATATAAGTTGGCGGCAGTAAAATTGTACTGCAGTCAGCCTCAAATCCTGGTTCTCTAAATTTCCTCAGTAGCGATTCACGAAAAGAACGCCTCCTTTTCTCCAGAGACTCCCACCCAAGTTCCTGAAGCATCTCCGTAACACTCGCGTGATGATCAAACCTACCAGTAACAAATGTTGCAGACCCCCTCTGAATTGCTTCTATGTCCTCCCTCAATCCGACCTGATAGGGATCCCAAACGCTTGAGCAGTACTCAAGAATAGGTCGTATTAGAGTTTTATAAGCGGTCTCCTTGACAGATGTACCACATCTCAAAATTGCACCAACGAACCGAAGACGACTATCCGCCTTCCCCACAACTGCCATTACATGCTTGTCCCACTTCATATCGCTCTGCAATGTTACGCCCAAATATTTAATCGACGTGACTGTCAAGCGCTACACTACTAATGGAGTATTCAAACATGACGGGATTCTTTTTCCTATTCATCTGCATTAATTTACATTTGCCCATATTTAGAGTTAGCTGCCATTCTTTACACCAGCCACAAATC
Source organism: Schistocerca piceifrons (assembly GCF_021461385.2). Taxonomy (NCBI): domain Eukaryota; kingdom Metazoa; phylum Arthropoda; class Insecta; order Orthoptera; family Acrididae; genus Schistocerca; species Schistocerca piceifrons. The sequence goes on along the minus strand of NC_060144.1, from coordinate 453,408,130 downwards.
CTGTCCAAGTCATCTTGTATCCTCCTGCAGTCACTCAACGACGACACCTTCCCGTACACCACAGCATCATCAGCAAACAGCCGCACCTTGCTATCTACCCTATCCAAAAGATCATTTATGTAGATAGAAAACAACAGCGCACCTACCACACTTCCCTGGGGCACTCCAGATGATACCTTTACCTCCGATGAACACTCGCCATCGAGGACAACGTACTGGTTTCTGTTATTAATAAGTACAATACTCCCCTTCTCATTTTATACCAGTGGGTCGGCCTCTCGCGACGTGTGTTGGCTAATTCCAAACTACATACGGAGTCCGGATACATTTGATCAATTAGTCTACAACAGTCGACAGGTGTGCACCAAAATTTCATACTGAAATTCGCACCGTGAGGGGATATCTGATCACGCCTCTGGCTGTACGCGCAACACTCAGAGTAAGACCCGTTATAAGCTCAGCCATGTTCTCGCCAAATCAAAGAAGATCCATAGTATTTTACGTGTGAGTCACCATGAATGTGGGAATTTCTAATTAAATGTATTATGGTACTGATCCCGCACGGTACACAAAACGGGTCAGATCGCTGTTGCAGAAGCAATGAAAAAGCATGCCAAATTTAAAAGAACGCAAAATCGCCAAGATTGGCAAAGTTTTGCAGAAGCTCGAAATACAGCGCGTACCCCAATGCGAGACGCTTCTAACAATTTCCACAAAGAAACTCTGTCTCGGAATCTGGCAGAAAACCCAAAGAGACTCCGGTCATACATGAAGCACACCAGTGGCAAGACGCAATCAACACCTTCACCGCGCGATAACAACGGTGAAGTCACTGACGGCATTGCCACTAAAGCAGAGTTATTAAACAACATCTTCCGAAACTCCCCCACCAAAGACCTGGGGGCGTCACATCTTCCGGGTAAAGCGCTGCTTTTGTCGGCGCTAACTTACTTCGAGATGCGCGTAATCTTAGATAACTTCCCAATATTCTTCCACTGGATGGCCACGCAGCAGCTAGCCTGTGAGTGTGGGTTCCTGCCTCGACTTTGACATCAACAGTGGAATCGCAAGTTCAGCGAAACTTTTCGCCAGAGCACAGTGCACGCCAGTCGGAAACTAAGGCATCATTAGTGCAGCGTAAGTGGACCTTACGTATGGCAGCGTTCCGCTACTGTGGCAGACTGTGTTCTCAGTTTGAGTTGTTAGACCAACTCTCATCAGATCAGGAAGATGTTTTCAGTTGAATTCATCCAGAAGCTGTTTCAGTTGCTTTCCAGAGCAAAACGTTATCGTACAATGACCAGCCAGAACATTATGACCACCTACCTAACAGCCAGTAAGTCCACCTTTGACACTGAAAATAGCGGCGCCGCGTCATGACATGAGGCCTAGGTAGGTCGCTGGAAGGAGTTGGCACCACATCTGCACGCACAGTTCACCCAATTCCCGTAAATTCAGGGGAGGAGGGCGATAGGCAATGGCTCAAATGGTTCAAATGGCTCTGAGCACTATGGGACTCAACATCTATGGTCATAAGTCCCCTAGAACTTAGAACTACTTAAACCTAATTAACCTAAGGACGTCACACAACACCCAGTCATCACGAGGCAGAGAAAATCCCTGACCCCGCCGGGAATCGAACCCGGGAACCTGGGCGCGGGAAGCGAGAACGCTACCGCACGACCACGAGCTGCGAACGATGGGCAATGACGCCACGATTAATCACATCCCAGATGTGTTAGTTCGGGTTCATATCTGGCGAGTTGAAGGGCCAGCACATCAATTTGTATTAGTCACTGTATTCCTTGAACAATTCCATCAAATTCCTGGCCCTCTGAAATGGCTCATTTTCTTATTTAAAAATGCCACTGCCATCAGTAAATATTATCGTCTTGAAGGAGTGTATGTGGTCTACAACCATTGTATGATGCTCCTTGGCCGTCATATTGACTTGCACGAGTTCCATTGGACCAATGGATTTCCACGGGAATGACCCCAGAGCATAATGGAGCCGCCACCAGCCTGTCTCCATCCTGTAGTACAGGTGTTAAGGAGACGTTTCCCTGGAAGATGGCGGATTTCCCCCCCTCCCCCCTCTCCGCCATCGGCATGATGAAGGAGGTACCAGGGTTCATCAGATCATGCAATGCTCTGCCACTGGGTCAACGTCCACTGCCAATGTTCACAGGCGCATTTCAGTCACAGTTACTTATGCTGTGGTGTTAACGTTGGCAGATGCATGGATCGTCGGCTGTGGAGGCCCATTGTTGGGTGGGTTCTATGCACTGTGCGTTCAGGCACTTTGGTACTCTGCCCAGCATTAATGTCTGATATTCCACCACAGTTCTCCACCTGCCAAGCTTTACCAGTCTGCCCAACCTACGACGACAGACATATGTAATGAGAGGTGGCCACCCAACCCCATGACATCCGGATGAGGTTTCACCCTGATTTCACCATGTGTTGAAGACACTCACCACAGCACTCCTTGAGCACCCGACAAGTCGTCCAGTTTCCGAAATGCTCGTGCCAAGTCTCTGGGCCATCACAACGTTGATATTCATCTTATGCCGTCCTTTCAAGACACTGTCCATTCCATTCAACTGCTCTTCCAAGTCCTTTGCTGTCTCTGACAGAATTACAATGTCATCGGCGAACCTCAAAGTTTTTATTTCTTCTCCATAGATTTTAATACCTACTGTGAACTTTTCTTACGTTTCCTTTACTGCTCGCTCAATATACAGATTGAATAGCAATGGGGAGAGGCTACAACCCTGTCTCACTGCCTTCCCAACCACTACTTCCCTTTCATGTCCCTCGACTCTTATAACTGCCATCTGGTTTCTGTACAAATTGTAAATAGCCTTTCGCTCCCTGTATTTTACCCCTGCCACCTTTAGAATTTGAAAGAGAGTATGCCAGTCAACATTGTCAAAAGCTTTCTCTAAATCTACAAATGCTAGAAACGTAGGTTTGCCTTTCCTTAATCTTTCTTCTAAGATAAGTCGTAGGGTCAGTATTGCCTCACGTGTTCCAACATTTCTAAGAATCCAAACCGATCTTCCCCGAGGTTGGCTTCTACCAGTTTTTCCATTCGTCTGTAAAGAATTCGTGTTAGTATTTTGCAACTGTGACTTATTAAACTGATAGTTCGGTAATTTTCACATCTGTCAACACCTGCTTTCTTTGGGATTGGAATTATTATATTCTTCTTGAAGTCTGAGGGAATTTCGCCTGTCTCATACATGTTGCTCAACAGCAGCAACTGTCATGGCTTGTATTGAAGTGAACTAATTACATTTTTCATTATTGTAGGGATCTCAGTGGTCACCAGAGTCAATAAAGTTATGGTACACATGCATATACTGTATATTCTTGTGCGATTATGTATTTTAATATATCGCTCACAAATATTTATAACATTAAGAATAAAATGTACATTATGTTAACCATTCACTGATAAATCACATTCTAATTGTAAAAATACAACAATAAATAAGTCACTATCACTTCATTCTCATGACCTCAAATATTTATCAACTTCATAAGGAATCAGTTCTTGGTTCTTCTTTTGAACTGTTGATCTGGTAATTCCCTGATACACTGATTTATGGCATTGAAGAATTTAGCTGATTTATTTACAAATCATTTTTTATAGTTACACTGAAATGATACCAAGTCATATGTGGTCCACCTGTTATTGCATGTCACACTACTAATAAGAATGATAGTTCTCTTTAATGTGGATAACACACTGCAATATAAATAATAATAGCAGAGTTATAATCTTTAGTTTTTGGAAGCCATGTTTACAAAGAGCTCTGGGTGCCATGCTGAATATCATCCACATTGTTGTGCACAACTTTGCATACAATGGTAAGGAGAGGTGAGCTACAGAGTGGTGCAGCAACTGTCATCATAGGAAAGCTAGGCAGGAGCAGTTAACATAGTAAACAGAAGATTTATTTAACTTGTATTTCTCTGAGCATGCAAAGATTCATTAAAAATAATGCAGCAAGAAAAAGAGTCCAGCTATCACAAGATCAACTAGGATGAACTTCTGTGTACTAAAGCATGAACGATGGTTGTGTGCATTTGTAGCAAAGTGGCTCTGAGCACTAGTTGGTTGTGTGACTGCTGCCAGCCATCCTTTATCATGACACCAGAGGGTGCTCATAGTCCAGAGCTGATGGAGCTGTGGCTCAGCAGGCACACACCATTGGGTTCACTGGATCCCACATGACAGCAATCAGTTTCTGACAGAAACTTGCAATTCCACTGCCAACTTGAATACCCATCGCAAGGTATTGATATGTGATACCACATGCATTGCCTTCCTTTACCATTTAAATACATTTATTGCATTCTTCTCTTGACCTCATAGAACAATACCATATGATATTTGACTGTTTATTAAGGTGCAGTAGATGAATTTCAGCACTGGAATACTAACACAAAGGAGTAGTTTTCTTAGGGCAAATAAATCTGCACTAATATCACATTATACATTATGCTACTCTGACCTTTTGTCAATCTGGACACACAAACAGATCAAGCAATGTCCGAAAGTGACTAGTCCAGTATTCAATGAAAAATGGAGACAAATTGTTAAGGAGAGCAAAAAGAGGTCACTGTTTGAAATCCTGAACACTATTGATTGCTCCACAAATTTCACTTTACTATGAGAGACCAATGGGAGAATCGTTAAATCAGATGGTCGGTGGTCAGTTACTGGTATAGTGTGAAATAAAAGTCTTCAAAATATGCAGAAGCATGTTTTCATAGCAAGTCATGGCCAAACATATTGCCCCCACAGAACTAGTGTCAGGAGACATGACTGAGACTGGTGTTACAAGAAGAAGGAGCTGTACAACTGCTCTTTTCCATGTGAGAGCTGGATATGGTTTTGTCTGCAGTTCATGGCTTGGTACCTGGTCACAAAAAAGTGATTTTACATGTTGCACACTTCGTAGAGGGTGCAACAACAACTTTCTATTTTTTCTTATATTAAATTTTCCTCGAGACTTTTAAGTCTCTAATTTATCTATGATAACGTTGGAAGCTGAAGAAGTGAATAAAAATTTGTGCTATGGCTGGGACTCAAATCTAGGTATTCTTGTTTACTAAGCAGATATGCTAACTATTACACCACCAGAGCATTATGGTCAACATAGCTGCACGAACTACCCAAGTCAAATACCCTCCCCAACACAAACTCCAATTCACATCTCCCCTTATATTGTCACTTTTTAATTTAAGATCTATATGATCACGTATAGTACAGCACTTCCCCATTACGTCCAATGCTGGGGTGCTATTCCAGTGTCGGAGAGCCCTGGTAATAATGACAATATAAGAGGAGATGTGAATTGGAGTTTGTGTTGGGGATGGTATTTGACTTGGGTAGTTTGTGCAGCTATGTTGACTGTAATGCTGTGTTGGTGTAATGATCTGCCCAGTAAGCATGAAGACCCAGTTCAAGTCCCAGCCACAGCACAAATTTTAATTCACTTCTTCACTTTCTAATGTTATCTCTATTTTTTATCTAATCTACTCTCTTCATAAAATCAATGCTGGGAGAAAATGAGTAGCCCAGATAAAAACTAGGACAACAGAAAAAATGAGAGAGAGAGGAGGAAGGACAACAGATATGAGAAAGCAAAACAAATAAAAAAATAATTAAATAAAAATTGTGTTAGACAAGTAGATTTATCCCCTTACTGCTTAACTGTGTTCTAGGAAAAATTGTAATAATCCGAAATTTGGAGCTAAAAAACGACAAAATTGAAAAAATAATTCTGGAAAGGAAAGCAAATGGAGTTAAGGTAAACTGCCTGGGTTTTTTAGACAATTTTGCAATACTTGTAGAAAATCTGACAGAAGCAGTTATTCAAATAAATTCTCTAGAAAAAATAACAAATAGGATTGGTCTCTGAATTTTAACGGAAAAAACAAAAGACATGATATATACAGCGTGTTCAGAAATTCCCATTACAAACTTCTAGGACATGCTGCTAATGCAAGCACTTTTCCAAGTAACTGATTAGGCATGATTCATTAAATCTCATGTTTTACAGTTCCACTTGCTAATAGCCAAAGAAATTCCTCATGTACTCATTGATGGTTTCTCTTCAACTTGATGCAGTATGACCTCATCAATTCGGGTGCATGGCATCTCATTGAAGCACCACTGTCATGCCTGCTGATGGTGAATGTACCTCTTCTCAAAGCCATTGTATAACTGTGGTGAAAAGACTATACAATGGAGTGGGACATTGTAGACAATGACCTCGATAAAGGCGATGAGCATGTCTTCCACTACCATGAGCTTTGCCTTTCAGAAGTGTCATGTCAGTGTATTCTACAAACATATACTCAATCATGTTGCTCTAACACTCACAGACACATGAATAAGGCTCAAACCAGGTCAGATATGTAGACTCACCATGACTACCCTGCTGCAGACCTACCTAGCAAACATGTTTTCAAATGGCTGTAGCACAGAAATGGTATGTTTCTGTAGGTGGATTCCTATTCAAAATATTATGTACTCTCTCTTCTCTGCAAGTCCTAGAAGTTTGTAACAGGAATTTCCAAACACTCTGTATAAAAACTACACCAAAACTCGTTTAAACACAAACAGGTGAAATAGAGCAAGTGAGCAAATTTCAATACCTTGGAGAAACTGTACAACAGAATGGACTAGAAAAATTTGCAATAGATGTAAGAGGTAACAAAACTGAAAGAGCGTATGTTTCGACAAAGATTGTTTACAACAGTAAATGCATTCCTAGAAGAGCAAAGCTAAAACATTATACCACTTTGGTATGCTCTGAATGTATGAATCGTTGTGAACGCCTAATAGGTCAGTAGAGGCACTTGAAAGATGAATTGTTAGAAAAATAATGAGTGCAATACAAACTACAGACGATTAGAAAAAGAGAAGATCTATAAAAATATAGAGAGAATATCAGAAGTATTGGCTCAGCAAAGATTAATATTTTTTGGACACATCTACCAAATGAATGAGAATGGGCTAAGAAAACAAATATTTCAAGAAGAAGAAATTGACTATAGCATGGATTACAAAAATAAGTAAAGACCTAGAAAAGAAACGAAATAAAAAAATAAAAAACAATAGAAACAAATCTTTTTGAGAGTAAAATACTAAATTTAGAAGGATTTAAAAGCAGAAGAAATAAGAAATCAAGAACAACATGAACAGAAAAAGGGAAAAGGCAATATAGGGAGAAAATGAGAAAGTACTGGGAAAAAAAGAACCAATAACAAAGAAAGAAGAGGAATTAAAGTTCTTTCACAATCCTAGTTGAACATTTTGAAGATGAAAAATCATAATAAAAGAGAAAATGAGAAAAGAGAGGGGCATTTGGTTACAGAGATTAGCTCCTCTTAGACCTAATCTCCATTAAAGGATAACTTCTTCTTTCATGATACTTTTTATTGTATTTTTGATTATTATGTCTCATTTCAACATCTTATTTATTACTTTTTCTTTTTCACCTTCTTTCTCTTCGCTCCCCTATTTCCCATTTTTTTTATATTGTCCTAGTTCTTAATTGCACCTTCAGCTTTCACTCCTATTCCTCCTGATCTATTTTTACTTCTCAGTCTGTCCTTATGATCTCTGTACTGGATGCAGCACAGTGCTTACAAATACTATTCTCTGATGTCTTCCTCTTCATCTTTGCCCACATTTGTCCTCAATGCAATAGTGTTTCCCTCATTCTGGGCTGTGAGTGACCTGCTCATTCTGTCTAACCTTCCCTAACCTATCACTCTTGTAGTTCAGAAAGCCAGAAGAGTATTATTTTCCTTTTATATGTATGTTAGCAGTACTACATATTTTACCTGCTACTGGCAAATACTGGCAAGCAATTCTGTCTTATAATTTTTTAGTTTCCACTGTATCAATTTTAGTAGGTATCCTTAATTGTTAATTTTTGCTGACAAAGAGCATGGTATAGAATAAAGGTGCCTAATAAAGAGCTGATAATTACAAAGTGTGGATCAGTATACAGTCACCATTGCAAGAGAGATATTTTTCAGGAGCAAGCATATGCTTCTTTGTACTTAATATCTGAAAAATTTACTAAGTTCAGTTTATATGCATTATTTGGACATGTTTATGTGGGGGGGGGGGGGGGGGGGGCTGACCATTTCTTGCATTATAGATTTGATTCAGGTGTATCAGAACAATTCTGCATTTATGGCTCTATCTATATGCATTAGTTCTCCAAAAGTGCAAATTTCTCTTAATTAAAATCCTCATTAAGAAAAGTGTAGCCTACTATTAACGGCAGTGGTCTGCTTTCTGTCCTCAGATATATCACAGGAATACACCTTGTGAAGAGCGCAATTGCACTCGGAGGCGTGAGTAGTGGTGGTGATGCTCTGAAAGGCCCAGTGGAAACACTCCTTACAATAAAGAAGGTTTTTTTCCAATCTCTATACGTGCTCCATCCTGGCTTGATAATGCAAAACAAGTCTCAATCCATTAGCCCTGACCATTGCTGACTATGGATGATGAGTTCAATGATGGTGAGAGGATGCTATGTAGGCACCCTGCATTGCTGACAGCAGGCTCTTGGCTCTCCAGCGACCTCTCTAGGTCGTGGGTACAATGTCAGTGGCATGCTACTTTCCTGTTGGTGAAGGTGCCTAGAATGGCCCCTAGACTCTGCATGCATCCACTGCAGTGGTGCAGAGATTGCTGTGTACATGATTTGACTTTCTACTTTCTAGAAAGGAGTTCGATGGCGGTTGATGCTGTGGCACTAAGTCCTGGAGGGGAACTTAGTGCTGGAGGTGCAGCACAGTCTCGAACCCGTGGCTGCTGCTGGCAGTGCCCAGTCATCTTTCTGTCCATTGTGAGCCAGTAATTTGGTGGTGCTGCTGGACTCCACAGATGAGAATGCTTCTGTGTCAAAATTTAGAAATTATATCACTTGGAGGTGCATTTGTTTCACTAAAACCTGGCACCTAGTTATGATGCCCATAACAAGAGACTTACCCTGGTGTGATGACATCAACTCACCTGTTACAGTTACTACCACTGTGTCTCACAGTTTTCTCTTGAATGCTACCATCCTCATTTCACAATAACCTTATGTGCATGTTTATTTTGATCCACATGTCACCACATGGTGGTTACCAACTGCAGCTGCTAATGTAATACTTCATGGAGGCTTTCTCTCTACTTTGTATTACTTTTGCTAAGACTGAAAGACTGGGTAGCAAAACTACCCTGCCACCCCCCTCCCCCCTCTCCTTCCATTGAGAAGACCCTTTACCACGGGTCTTGTTTCGCTCCAGTTCTCTATTGAAATTAACTTTACCACTAATCCATAAAACAACTACATACTACTAGCTTGGTTATTCCTAAATACTATACAATTACTATATTACTCTTTAAAAGCTCCATAAATTGCTTTCCCATCTCTTACTCCTACCACATGGTCACACAAAATCTCTAAAGGGCTCCTTGTCCATTAACACAAATATAACAAAACATATTTCACTGCTAGGCCTCTTCCATGCTTATGAAAAATAAAAAAGGAAACACACACCTTCTACTCTACATTCCACACTTACAAATTAAAAAAGTTACTCTTTCTTTTGTAATAGATTATCCTTAAATATCAGTTTCAACAAAACATGGTGTAGTTCTGTTACACACTTATGACTGGCATGTCATCTGTATATGTGGTGGTTTCTTACTTCTTTGTTTTGGAACAACTTTTAGAACTTTGTACTTTCAACAAAAGTTCTCCTTACACTTCTCAACACAATATGCTCCCAATACTATTCTTACAAGAAAACTACATACAGTGCTACTATTCACAACTCTTTGACAGGTAATCCCACTACTATTCCCACTGTGGTCTCATTGCAAACTGAATTCTTCTCTCAGTGCTTGGTTTTCTGATGGCCTGCTCACCCAAAATTACTTCCTGGTGCCTAGTAGCACTACACCATGTGACTTACACCTTTGTGCTTTTCTACATGGTTTAAGTTGTTTGTCTTCTACAGTAAACACCCCTCATGACAGCTCTAAACTGGCAACAGCTTTCTGTCACAGAAAGTTAACATTGGCATGATGTTCAGTCAGTATGGTTACTATCAGGCTCCTGTTGCACCCTTCCCCCACTTCATACTCACCTCATACATCAGACTTTGACTGTGCTCTGAACTGCACACTGTGCACATCAGCTGCGTGTCCTGCAAGGCTGTGACTCAGCACTAGTGTTCATGATATATCTTGAACTTCTGGCAGGCACTTTTCAACAGATTCGGCCCTTTTAACTTGATCATCCACTCCATGAACTCGTCTCCTTTTCCTTTTCCTCTTTATGCCCTGCTTCTGAGGAAATATATGTACCTGTACTGTTTCTGCCACAACATCTGCAACACAACTATCAACAACTTCTTGCGCATTTCCTGCAGATCTAAAACAAGAACATCATCTGAAGTTCCTCGCTGCACAATGCAAAAATCACTGGCCAATGCATTTCCCTGTGTGTTTGACTGAGGCTCCCTGGCATCAACACATCTCTTGTTTTTACTCAGTGGGGCAGATATTACTGCACTTAAATCTCCCAAGTCACCATCTCCACACTTAATCATTTTGGTACAGTCCACACTCGTTTCTGTTACTTCAGACTCCACAGTTCCACTGGATATCAAAACTGGTACTTCTATACTACTTATCTTAATTTCAACAATGTCATTACCTTGTACCTCACATAAATTCTTAGGAACGTGCATTATGATACCATATGCAGTCAATTCAATCTTCCCCGGACCACCAGACTCAGTTATATTAACGGTAGTTGGCAGTTATGCAGGAAGAGGTAAAATATGCCCAAGCCTGCTCCTCTCTCTTTTAACTGCCTCCTTCTCCCTCTTCTCTCTTCCTTTCCATCCTTTGTATAATCCACATATTCCCCATCTCCTGGCCATTTTGAGCAACCATTCTTTGTGCTCTCTCTGCAACTTCCCCCTATATTCTGGAGATTTGAAAAATCTGTTTCCTTCATCTAGGCATCAATGCTTCTAATCTGTATACCACTCTAACTTCTCAACTAGCAACTTATCTACTTCTCCTCTTAGTATTATCTATACTTTGTCTGTGGTGGCCCCTTGTTGTATCAAAAGCCCGGCTTGCTGTGGTACTGACCATGACATGTTTACCTCTTATCAATCACACAATCACAAGTGAGAAAAAAACACTTAAACATACCTCTATACTAACTTCTCACTACTTTACATGCTTAAATACTCAGCCATATTCCTTGCTCTGCACAAAACAAAATCAAATTATGAGAACACTTAATCATAATATTATCATGTTACTCCTTACTATAACACAACTAATCTAACCTGAATGGCTGCTCATGATTACTACTACACATTGAAACAATGAGAACTTAGCTTTATCTCATGAAACACTACACATAATTCACAGCTTATACTACTAGAGAATGAGCCACACCTCTTGCTCATGACATCCATATTGCCCACAACACCCAGCTGAAAACTGACACTTATGCTTATGCATCCTCAAAATAATGTCTGACTTCACCTGTCGCCTACTGAATTTACAAGTGCAACTTAACCCCTTGCAATACCCACTGACTTACCAAGACCTTACAGTCAAACTAATACAAAACAAAAAGGCTACACTCACCCCAACAGATATCAATGAAACTGCACCCCTACAGTAGATGAATTATCTTCTTTATGCATGGATGGTGACTGTAAATGTTGTTGCTCCCTCTGCTGTCACCAAATGCCAGGGTGATGGGCCTGAAGATACTCTGCTGGCGCCATTCTGAAGAGTACAGTTGCACTCAGAGAGGTGAGTGGTAACAGGCTGGAAGGTCCAGTGGAAACACTGCTGAAATTAAAGAAGGCTTTATTCAATCTCTGTATGTGCTTTTTCATGACTCAACAAGGCAAAATATGCCTCACTGTGTTGACTGTTGCCAGTGCTGATGTACAGGCAGCAGCTTCTGCCTGGGGGAGAGGTTGCTGCGTAGGCACCTTCCATTACTGATGGCAGTCCCCTGGGCAGCCAGTAGACTCTGTAGGCCACAGTCATGATATCAGCAGCATGCTACTTCCCCATTGGTAATGGCACCTGGAATGGCTCCTCAGCTCTGCACACGTTCACTGTGGTGGCGTGGAGACTGCTGTGGGATTCGACCTACTGCTATCTGGCAGGAGAGGGATGGCGGCTGGTACTGTGGCACTAAGTCCAGGGGAGGGAACCCAGTGCTTAGCAGGTGCAGATGGCAGGTTGATGCTACTGTGGCTCCAAGTCGCCTGAGGAACTTAGTGCTGGTGACAACAGGTAAAGCCCACTCTCGAACCCATGGCTGCTGGTGGTGATGCTCAGTTGTCCCATTGTATGGCATGACACCAGTGTCATAGTGGTGCTTGTGGTCTCCAGTGATGAGAATTCTTCTTCCTCAAAATTCAGACATATTTATATTGCTCACAAGTGCATTTGTTTCACTAAAACCTGGCATCCAGTCATGAAGAGACTTGCTCTGGTTTGCTGATATCAACCTGCCTGCTACAGCTATTACTGCTGCAGGAAGCAGTCTTCAACTGAGCATGGCTAGCGTCAACTTGCAATCCCTTACGTGCTTGTTTATACTGAAACACATGTTACCACACTATGGCTGCTGATGCAATACTTCATGGTGGCTTTCTCACTATATCCTATTACCTTTGCTAAAAGACTGGGTAGCAACATAACGCTTGAAACAGAAACATGAAGACAAACTGTTTTAACCCTTGAGTGGGTGTGCTGATTTTCGTAACAGGAGCAGGCATGCGGTATACTTTGTGCACTGTAAAGAATACCTGTCTTTATGTTATACTTTGTGCACTATAAACAACAGCTGCCTTTATGTTACCAAGGTAAACATTTATGAGCAACTTCACAATTCAAAATTAGTTTATGCAAACAACAATAAAATAAACTTATATTATATGAGCTGAATCACTATTTAATTACAGAATAATAAAATAACTCTATTGTTCCATACAAGTGTTACCCCACAGTTATGACCCAATTGGAACATTAAATGGCACAGTTGCATCAGGTCCCAGCCATATGCTTAATCAGTTAATAATTACCTTGTAGACAACTGCCTCATTATGAGATTGTGCTGTTAGCTTGAAATCTGTGGCATTTTCTTGCACGGATCATAAATTTTTTTCTCACCTAGCTCACTGTTTATTTTATATTGCTGCTGCTCACTTGGAAATATGACAACACAACTTATCACTGTATTAGCTGAAACAGTAATGAAGGAGTAGGTACAGACTCACACCAATGGAATGCTACAAGGTAACCCTATATTTGGTTGGCCCACTTCATACACAGATGCTCCCACTTGAGGGTTAAATTACACAATTCTTTTAATATCATTTGTACTTGTGACAGCTGAGGCCAAACTAACATTTTGATGTTTCATGTGTTTCAGGAGGTAGATGAAGAGAACATTGATGACACATCTACTGAGACAACTGCAGGTGCAGCTAGCAAATCCGAACTTGACATAAACACGAAATTCGAAGAATTCTGGAGAGCCGGAAGGGAAAAAGCCAAACAGAAGAAAAAAGCAAAAGAAGCAAATAAATCAAAAGTGATTTCCACTGACTCAAGTCCATCATCACCTGAAGATGATACAGGAAGTGAAACCAAAAATTTGACACAGACTTTATCAAGTCAACGGCCATCTATCTGAGATGTTCAGATACGAGAAACCAAATTTTTCCTGAGTCTGTCTCATGAAGTTGAGAATATAAACTTATGAGTGACGACTGGTTGCTGCAAATCTTGCAGCACTTTTTTATGGCGTGTGACAGACACTAATATTTTACAGTCAGAAGAAATATTTGTCAATGTGAAGAGTGCGGAGCAATTATTGTGGGCACTGTGATAGTTTTTTAGATGGCTCCTCTCGAATCGAACCGAATGACTAATACGAATATTTTGATTACTTGTTTTTCACTTATGTATTTCTTCACATATTTATTTCATTTTTATTTTTATCACAGTAAGTTTAATTTTTGACCATAAAAATGAAAACATCTCATACGAAGAAGCTGTTGATATAACCGTGTGCTACTTAAATTTAACTGACAAATTTTATTTATATTATTTTGTATTTGATAATGTAAAATTTATGTGTGATTCAGAGGAATTATATTTTCATTGTTGACAGAACTGAATGGTACTGAATGAATCTGCAAAATCTTTGAATAAATTTAGATCACAAAAATTGGTAACTGATTTTGAATTTTTTAATGACTTTTTTTCTGTCAGTAATTGACTGGAGTTAAAGATATTTCTTATTAAACAATAAAATATGAATTACCAATCAGTATTTAATTTATTACTGGATTTTAATGTGTTAATTTAGTACATGTTTGGCTCTCAAGGTGTAAAAACACAGTTTACACATACTGGTATGTCTTACTGACTATTTGTACAAAGAAGTGCTACTATGTACAAACACCTTTCCATAATTTGTGTATATAGTGCAGTAACATGACTAATACCATGACTGTTCCCTTTTTTTTTTTTTTTTTTTTTAAGATTTCCGCAAATATACATGTTGACTGATAGTTACTGTATAGCAAAATGTATCATATTTGTTAACAAAATAACACCACTTTTGTAGCATGTGAATTGTTGATACTTGTTTAAAATACAAAAAATTTGTATTATTTCTGGTGTATATGACAAGAGCATTGTTGTACTCCCTTGCATCACAATAATATCAGTATCAAGCAAGTTACAAGTCTTAGCTGTGATAACAACAGAGCAGAGCAAGAATGTGCATGTAGATCTAAAAGTTTATCTATTCATATGAATTAGTGAGATCTACAGCAGGGGTTATTTTATTGCATCTGTGTTATATGATCTTCTTCTCAGCCTCACAACAGTGTCAGTGTAGAGAATTCATTTACTGCCATAGATGCTGACATAAACTTCTGAGTACACATTCTATATTGACAGTGGGAGCCCCGTAAACACATTATAAAAATGTGAGGCAACATTACATAATATTCCATCAAGATGTACAACAGTTGCAGCATGCCATATAAATGTGTTATCTTCTTTGATGAATGTACACTGATAAGCCAAAAAATTATGACCACTTGCTTAAGAGCATATTGTACCACCTTTGGAAACAAAATACACTAGCAGTTCTGAGTAGTGTGGACTCTGCAAGTCATTGGTGTGTTTCTGGGGATATATGATACCAGATGTCTAAACATAGGCTACTCACGTAAATTATGGACCGGTGGTTTGTTGGTGCAATGTGGGCACCCAGTAGCATCCTAGATGTGTTTCACTGGGTTCAGATCAAGTGACTTTGGTGGCCAAGACAGCAAAGTGAGTTCACTATCATGTTCCTCAAACCACTGAAACACCATTCTGGCCTTGTGATATGAACAGTTATCCTACTGGAAGATGTCTCACTGTTGGGGAAGGCATGAAGTATGAAGACATAAGGGGGTCTGTAATGATATTCTGGTAGTCTACAGACACCATGATGCCTTCAGTTACTTCCATATGTCCCATGGAAGCTCAGACTGTCTTCCATAGCATAACACTGCCCCCGCTGGCCTGCATCTGTAGTGTGATGCATGGTTTCAGCAGCCATTCAGCTGGACAATGGCAAAGCTGGACATCACCAATAAGCTGGTATAACAAGAAATGTGATATATCTGATTATATGACAAATTCCCATTGATCCATGGTCCAGTCATGATAATCTAGTGTCCACTGCAGCTATAATTGACCAGGTCATCAGGTCTAGATGGGCACATGGAGGGGTCATCTGCTGCAGATCTCCATGTTCAGCAATGTGTGCTTATAAACATTTGTGCCTACACCATGATTGTACTCTGTCATCAGATATGAGACAGAGCACTTCTTTCCTGCTTCTGGAAGTCCAAAACCTTGTTTCACACTTTCACAGTCCTTCAACCATTTTTCATGTGAGCTGTCAATAGTTACACATAAACAGCCAATCAGGTTTTCTGTTTGTGATATGTTTGTTTCCAGGCACTGGATCATAGAAATCTGCTCTTGGTCAAAGTTGTTTATGTCAGTGAATTTCTCCACCTGCAGCTGATTTTGTCATTAGGATGATTCCCCATTCATCTCTGCTCCACTTACAAGCTTTCCTTAATGTGTCATGTGCCCACAAAACCACCAGGTGGCATTCAATCTTGTAGGGGTCATAATGAAACTTCCTGGCAGATAAAAACTGTGTGCCAGACGTTTGCCTTTTGTAGTCATGTACCCTACCATCTGAGGTATCCAAGTATGACTTACAACCTGTTCTCACAGCTTTACTTCTGCCAGTACCTCACCTCCAACCTTCCAAATGTTCTGGCTCAACAGTGTGTATATCACAAAACGCATAAATACAGATAAGGATTATGCTGTTATGGGACTGAGAAGTCACAGTTACAATGTATGTATAACTACAGTGGTTTTGTGTTATGTTAGGCATATCTATGCAGGAGAAACCCTTGTGAAGTTTAGAAGATAGGAGTGAGATACTGTCAGAAGTAAAGCAATGAGGCAGATAGTGATTCATGCCTGAGTGTTGAGTTGGTAAGAATACTTCCCATGAAAGGCAAGGTTCCAGGTTTGATCACAGCACACGTTTTTCATCTGCAAAGAAGTCTTATTATCAGAGAGTTTTATAAGCATGTATCAGTTTTGCAGATTTTCTCTCTATTGCCCTCTTCAGGACCTACTGTTAGATTCTTTTAGACATACATATTATTAGCTTTATGTTTCTTATTAAGATGCATATTGATGTCTCTCTTTAAAGTATTTTATATGCAAATTTTAGGTTATTAATACAATAGATACACTATATACTGAAAGTATCTGGACACCCCTGAGTGATACTGAATCAGCCAATAGATTTCATGAGAGGTGGACCAAACAACATAAAAGCATGTGGGGAATTGTGTTTGAGGTAGTGTAAGGAGCAACACCACTGGCCAATAGGTGACTGGAAATGAGTGACTTGGAGTGATGAATCATTCTATACCACATGTCAGTCTGATGGAAGAGTGAATTTGGCAAATTCTTGGAGGACATTACCTGCTGTCATGTGTGGTGCCAACAGTGAAATACAGAGGAGGTGGTGTTATGGTATGGGGTTAGGTTTCATGGGTAGGAAGTGATCCTTTAATTGTGCTTAATAAAATGCTAAATGCAGGAGGATATGAACACATTTTACAACATTGTGTACTGTATACATTAGATATACAGTTTGTAAATGATGAATGTTTGTATCAGCTTGACAGTGCACACTGTCTTAAAGTGGCATCTATGAGGCAATGGTTTGTAGACAGTAACTTTCCTGAAATGTACAGGCCTGCCCAGAGTCCTGAACTGACACACTGGAATGTGTGTGGGAGGAATTAAGAGTGTTGACTTCACTCCAAATCCCAGTATCCAACATCACTGTCCTCTCTGATTTCAGCTCTTGAGGAAGAATGGGCTGCCATTTCTCCACAGACATTCAGACTCATCACTGAATGTGTGCTCAGTAGGGTAATCAGCAGTGGACTCAACCCATAATAATGTTCACTAATAAGTATCTGGATACCTTTGATCACATGATGTATATAACATATTCATTATTGTGCAAGATATGCACGTAAAGTGCCCTCCGCCACACACCGTTGGGTGGCTTGCGGAGTATCAATGTAGATGTAAATGTAGATGTAGATATGCAAATTAATGTTGTAATCAAATTTTTGAGAATTTACTTGCACTTCTTGAAGTATTGCCACTTTTGTTGAAATCAGGTATGTAACCATCTCTTCATATATGGATCAAATACTGTAGACATCCAAGTTTTATCGCTATTTAAAATGCAGAATATCACTTTTCAATTACCAGAATCAAATGTACTACTCATCTGTTGACAGCAATACTTCTGTTCCTTTTTTAGGTGTGATAT
The DNA here is from genome assembly GCF_021461385.2 of Schistocerca piceifrons. Classification (NCBI taxonomy): domain Eukaryota; kingdom Metazoa; phylum Arthropoda; class Insecta; order Orthoptera; family Acrididae; genus Schistocerca; species Schistocerca piceifrons. The sequence goes on along the minus strand of NC_060144.1, from coordinate 453,390,089 downwards.
GACTGAAGACTTTCCTGGCATAAAGACTCTGGTTTAAAATCTTAGAAATGATCACTAATCCTATAAAAAGAGCACCTTCTTCAAACTTTATGAGAAAATGTTTTCATCAGTAACTAACAGCAATTATTAGGAGTCAGTCAGACTTAAATTTTCAAGAGAACATTGCTCATACCCAAATGTGTTTTACTAACAAATGACTGGATATGGGAAGAACACAATGTCTAAATCCCCCCCCCCCCCCCCTCCTCCATCCTCACAGCGAGTGGGCCCTTGTCATTCTGGGATCTGGGTGACATGCCCTTCCTTTTTAATCTTCACCATCCTGCCTTTCTCTCACTCCTGAGGAAATAAGTATTAGTTCTGAAAGCTAGGATAGTGTTGTTCGTGTCTATTGGCAGTACTAACATATTACGTCCTGAACTGCAGTACTGGGCAGCAATTTTGTCTCACAAATCTACAAAAAAAGTTTTGTTTACAAGACAGTAACTATGTTTGTCATAGACAATATGTCTAGTTTTCCAGCTAACAATGCTTAAACAATACACCATTCAGTTTGTCTGCACCTCTCAGCTGAACATGAGTATTACAGTGTTTACTATTTATTGCAATCTAAAAATTGGTTGCTATATTTCTGGTTATATCGTGTTGTATTCAGTGCCATCACAGTATATTTCAAGTGCAAAGAAAATAAGCGTTTCAGTGTCATTAATTTTAAGCAAAACAAATTTTTAAATATATGTAACACTCCCAGAATACTTTTAATTATGTGAATTGTGAAATTTCAAGACTTTTTGTGTCTATTTCCATCACACATGCATACATAAAAGCCATGGCTGTATTTTTTACTGTAGCAGGCACTGTAAATTACTTACCAATTTGCAAACGCTTGATAATTAAAAAAATCTGCCATATTTGTGACAATAAGATTATGACACAATTCCAATGCTAGCAGAAATTATTTATGTTACCAATAAGTTTTTCAGCTGCAAACACTACTAATCCACACATTACATGTATCATTTTACTGATACCTCTATTCTTTAGTTAGTGCAGCTCACTTATGTCAAGTGGGAAATTTGACCTATGTGACCAATGTTCATAATTTTTTTCACTTTAGCCTCCACAGATGTTGAAGGAAAGTATATTAAAGTGTTTTGTTCTATCCATTTATAAGCAACATTAATGCTCATAGCTACACTGTCAAAAACTCGTTTTGTATATATATGTTTGACTTGATAACTTTTTAATGTCTTTGAGAGTTTTCCAGTGTTACATGTCTTGGGGTTCTTCTAAATCTCTTGAGAATTATGTCATTATAGCCTCTTCAGCAAGACAGTAATTAAATCTATCTAATATTCTTTGTAGACCACCTTATCAATTATTGTTATAACATATCAGAATGATACCGTGATGAAAATTCTACTTAACTTTAATGTTTGTATTAAATAGGTTTTCACTTAACCATTTTTATACACTCATCTCATGGTGATTTGTGTTAAGTTACATAGATGCTTTGTTGGAGAAGTTAGATAAAAACAGCAGCTGAATAGTGTAAGAAGAGGAACAGTAACATTTTTAGACGACTGCCTCTTCATGATTTTTTTTTTTTTTTTTTTTTTTTTTTTTTTAAAGATTAGATTTACTTCATTCCAGTTGATCCATAGTGAGGAGGTCCTCCAGGATGTAGAACATATCAGAAAAACAACAATACGTGACAAATATTTACAACTGAAACAAATAAGCTAATGTACCATTCCACAGGCCCCAAGTGGAATGATCGTCATTTTTTAATGAACACTATGTGAAAGAGTCATTTTACAAATGCTAAGGCACTGAATTTTTTAAATTTATTTATAAGGTAATAAACCTGTAATACAACTACTACAATACTTATTTACAATGAACACATTACTGCACTGAAATGGTGCAGAAATTAGATTATACTTACACACACACACACACACACACACAAATACATTTACAATGAACACATTACTGCTCTGAAATTGTGCAGAAGTTATTTTGTACACATTGTAGGCAACAGGTATATTTTGTGATCTGTCAAAGGCATTTGACTGTGTAAATCACAATATCCTTTTAAGTAAACTAGAATATTATAGTGTAACAGGAAATGCTGCAAAATGGTTCAAATCTTATATCTCTGGCAGGAAACAAAGGGTGTTATTAGGAAAGAGACATGTATCAAGCTATCAGGCATCATCCAACTGGGAACTAATTACATGTGGGGTCCCACAAGGTTCCATTTTGGGGCCCTTGCTTTTTCTTGTGTATATCAATGATCTTTCATCAGTAACATTACCAGATGCCAAGTTTGTTTTGTTTGCTGATGATACAAACATTGCAATAAATAGCAAATCAAGTATAGTCTTAGAAAGATCAGCCAATAAAATATTTGTGGACATTAATCACTGGTTCCTAGCCAATTCTTTGTCACTAAACTTTGAAAAAACACACTACATGCAGTTCAGAACTTGTAAGGGGTGTCCCAAGAGTATATGTCTAACATATGATGACAAGAAGATAGAAGAAGTGGACGGTGTTAAATTCTTGGGATTACAGCTTGATAATAAATTCAACTGGGAGGAGCACACCACAGAACTGCTGAAGCGTCTTAACAAATCTCTGTTTGCAATGCGAATTTTGTCAGACATAGGGGATATAAAAATGAAAAAGCTGGCATACTATGCTTACTTTCATTCCATAATGTCATATGGGATTATTTTCTGGGGTAATTCATCAAGCCAAGCTAAAGTTTTCCGGGCACAAAAACGTGCAGTAAGAATTATATGTGGTGTGAACTCAAGAACATCCTGCAGAAGCCTGTTTAGGGAACTAGGGATACTAACTACAGCTTCCCAATATATTTATTCCTTAATGAAATTTGTCATTAAAAATATATCACTTTTTCAAACCAACAGCTCAATTCATGGTATCAATACTAGAAATAAGAATAATCTTCACAAGGATTTAAAGTCACTTAGTCTTGTACAAAAAGGTGTGCATTATTCAGGAACACACATTTTCAATAACTTGCCAGCAGCCATAAAAAGCTTAACAACCAATGAAATTCAGTTTAAGAGAAGCCTAAAGGATTTATTGGTGGCCAACTCCTTCTACTCCATTGATGAATTTCTTAGGAAAACCAACTGATTTGTATATAAGTACAACATAACTTCTGCACAATTTCAGTGCAGTAATGTGTTCACTGAAAATTTGTGTGTGTGTGTGTGTGTGTGTGTGTGTGTGTGTGTGCTTGTGTGTGTGTAAGTGTGTAAGTATAATCTAACTTCTGCACCATTTCAGTGCAGTAATGTGTTCATTGTAAATAAGTATTACAGTAGTTGTATTACATGTTTCTTACCTTATAAATAAATAAAAAACTTTTTTATTTTAAATTCAGTGCAATAGTATTTGTAAAATGACTCTTAGTGTTCATTAAAAAATGACGATCATTCCACTTGGGACCTGTGGAATGGTACATTAGCTTATTTGTTTTAGTTGTAAATATTTGTCATGTATTGTTGTTTTTCTGACATGTTCCACATCCTGGAGGACCTCCTCACTACGGATCAATTGGAATGAAAGTAAATCTAATCTAATCTAATCTATCAGTTGGTTTTACTGAGAAATTCATCAATGGAGTAGAAGGAGTTGGCCACCAATAAATCATTTAGGCTTCTCTTAAACTGAATTTCATTGGTTGTTAAGCTTTTTATGGCTTCTGGCAAGTTATTGAAAATGTGTGTTCCTGAATAATGCACACCTTTTTATACAAGACTAAGTGACTTTAAATCCTTGTGAAGATTATTCTTATTTCTAGTATTCCATGAATTGAGCTGTTGGTTTGAAAAAAGTGATATATTTTAATGACAAATTTCATTAAGGAATAAATATATTGGGAAGCAGTAGTTAGTATCCCTAGTTCCCTAAAAAGGCTTCTGCAGGATGTTCTTGAGTTCACACCAGAACTGGGTTGTATTATACAAGAGGTCTGGTGTCTGCATCTGCTTGTTTTGCAAAATGCTGGTAAGTATTATCAACTAAGCACATTCCATGGATATGTCAGATAAAGAAGCATTTAAGAAGTATATACACAATATCGTTACATAAATGATTGAAAGTTACTTCATTTTACAAATTTGTTTCCTCTATGTCCTTTTTCCCCACAGGATCATTAGTAGAATGGAACTCGTATTCGACATGTCATCAGAAGGCATGTCCCTTCTCTTTGAGTCTTTTCAAACTTTTGTTTTTCTCTGAAACACCATGTTATCTCTATCATTCAGTCATAATGCAACTATGGCATGTGTAGAATATTAAACAATAGATGTGTGATTCAAAGTTTTACAGTTTAGAACATCTTCTAAATCAAAATTCAAAACTGTCAGGTAAGTTATGTTATCAGATGGTATAAGTATATGGCAGAACTACATTATATATACATATAGGTTCTTAACATCTAGAATATTTTGTTTTCACTGTGGGGTTGCATGTAGGTCACGTAGAGCCAAAGCTTACATGATAAACTGGCCACTAAATATATTAATAGTTTACTTCAAATGTAGTTGTTATGTACATGACATGGTAATATCTTCCACTTACAAGCCATCATCAAGAACATAATGCATAAATATTTCATTCTTAAATACATTCTTCAAAAGTGGTTCTTCATATCAGATAAGTGTCAGTGTATAGCTTTCAACATTTTTAAGTTTTACAGCTTATTCAAGAATGTCCATGTTGTATTACCTTTATCTAATAGTGTTACACTAAATTCATCATCAACATTTAAGACAGAAAACATTTCAGGTGTAAGGTTAAATTGTGTACATGTAAATTAAAGTAAATTCAGTTCTGTTTCATTGGGTCTAAACTTACATAAGTGTTGATTTAAAATGGTGTAGATCAATAGTTATAACAATGTGTCCCAGTTTAAACTGCTTGACATTTCTTGCATTTGTATCACAGTTAGGAAGGGCAAGCAAGAAGCAATAGAGAAAAACTTTCACATAATCTTTGATACATATGGGTCTGTTAATTATTCATTTACAGATTTACAGATCAAACTACTTCATTTCAAAATGGATGTTTTTCATTTCATATGATAAGTTTGATAATAAGTGAAAACATGAGTATTTGTTTAACTTTATGAAATATAGTCAATGTAATAAATAAATTATTATTTGCATTGAGGTAGGAGAAGCCAAGAAAGTCAAAAATAACAAGGATGAACCCCTTCCAAACCAAATGATCACAAAAGTTACTGTAACACCGTGTATGCAGGGTGTCTCAAACCTTATGGGTCAATTTGAAACAACTGATCGCGGGTCCACAACCGGTTATATTGATGTGGGAAACCAATGGTTGGAAATGCTTATTTGTTGTGCTGTGGACATACTCCACATAACAACAGCGTATCCCATAGCACATTTTCAAAGTGACAGATGTAATCTCAGTGCATGCGTGGCAACAATTCATGAAGTTCTGGAGAACTTTCTCAAAGAACCCTGGTGTTGTTCCAGGAGACAGGCAGCTTGGGCCCTAGTAAGCAGATCTTCATCCATTGCTACAGGGGTTTCATATACCAACATCTTCAGGTAACCCCAGAGGAAAAAGTCCAGAGGTGTGAAGTCCCCTCCCCCCCCCCCCCCCCCCCCACACACACACACATCACTATTAAATTCTCTTAGTGTCTTCATTATTTTCAAAAGCTTTGAGAGGTGTAAGATATACAAAGAGAAGCTTTTTAACTAATCTTCATTTTCTCTTCTTGTTGTTGGCTCCAAGTCTTGTGTCTAGGGGTACATTCTTGCAGCTGAAATTTTGATATAACATTGTGCGTCTTGTTGAACTGAATAACTGATGAAATTATTTCTGTTACTAAGAGTATCTTTTTATTTTATCCCATTATTCTATATTGCAGAACTTCACAATTTCCATTTTCATAAAACCCTCAATTACATTATTAATGACAAAATTGAAGAATAAATGTCTTTCCACCAGAGGTATGCCCACTATTACTAACATTCTGTAGTACTCACAACAGTCCAATGAGTTTACAAAACAAAAGACTTTCTCAACAAAAGAAGAATCATCACTAAGTTATATCATTATTTTATAAATGAGTCCACAAATAAATGTAATAATTATTGTCAGATTGTGCAAATAATAGGAATTTTAAGTATGCCACAAATTTTGTAATTCCAAATATTTCTAAAAGAGGAGTAATTTTAACCATTAGTACCTATCAATTGTAATAAATTAATTTCTTTTTATACATTTTAGCCTGAAATATAATACATCGTATACAGAACCACATGAAATTCTTTTAGTTAAACAACTGAAATAATGTTCACTTATACAAGAATTGATAGTATAAATGGTATTGGTTATTTCTATAAAAAAAGATAATGTTAGAGGAGGGTGTCCCATTACAAGTGAATGCACTGGCCATGGGACAAGAGCTCCCTCTCCAATCCCTTGATGAGGGTACATATTGTTCAGGTGCTCATAGACATTAACTTCGAAGTGGGCTGGAGTGCCATCATGTTGAAACCACATCCCTTCACAGGTAACAGGGGTACAGCCTCCAAGAACTGTAGCAGCACATCTCACAGGAATACCAGGTGACATGGACCAGTCAAATGGGCAGGTAGCAAAGAAGGTCCTATTAGGTGATCTTAGGCAGTGCCCACCCATAGACTGATGGGGAATTGTTGCTGGTGGCCATCAATGTGAGAAGCATAAGTATTGTCCTCACTGCAGACATGGCTATTGTAGCTGTTGAAAATACCATCATGGGTGTATGAAGCCTCAAATGTGAACAATACAAACTATACAAAGTTTAGCACTACAGCACTGTGTTGGCTAAGCCATTGCCAGAAGTAAATGTGGGGCTCCGAATCTGTTGGTCCCAGTGCTTGCACACATTCTTTATATGAGTGTAATACCTGTTCCACCACCTCATTCAACACTGTATCCTTTGAAGTGTGCATTTCATGGGCAAGTTGATGGGTGCTTATTGCTAGGTAGTTAGCCACATGTTTCAACATCATCTCTAAGTGTGGTGTTTGGATATGAATTTTGTGCGAACCTAGGCTGGCTCTCTTTAGCATTAGTGACCCAGTCTTTTGTAAGTAGGCATCCACAGAGATAAACGTCTTTCAGTTAGAATGATACCTGCTTGGAAAGCATTTTCTGTACAATCATGCTGGTTTATAGCAGGATGGCAATGGTGGCTCAGCACATGTTCCTCAACAGTCGTACCTTCCTGCAGGTGTTTATCAGCCATGGTTGGGCTGATGCAATTCTGTAACATGCCTGGCATACCATGCATCTGTCATGCTGGCAATTTTAAAAGCAGCACCCCACATTTTCTTGAAGAAAGCACTGTCTGTTGAGCAGTTTTTGCAGCCATTTTTGGTTTCGATAAAACCCCATGTCATATCAGGTATGTGTGTCAACTGTGTCAAGTTTTACTTCTCTAACTACATATTCTGTGAATTAGTGCATTTTCATTCACAAGACAATTTCATGAGATTGAATGAATGATTCAGTATTTTCAAATATTCATAATAAAATCATAATGTGTACAAGTGAGAATAAAACATCAAATTTCTATTAGACAGGTAAATTCTGTGTTTAGTGGGGATCAGACTAGTTGTTTGATGTTGTCCAGACAAAAATTCATGGCGGGTTACAAACTTTCTGTAATGCTGGTTCAGTTTATAGAACACAGTATTAAGTTGAAGTATAATCATGCTATTCATAAATACTGTATAAGACATATAGCACCAATTAATGAGATAAATCATGAATCAGGTAACTAGCAATGTAGAGTCTACAAGAGACTGGAGTAGATCTGCACCAAGACAACATAGTAACCTGATCTCATCCATCATAATATCACAGTGGAATGGTAACTCATAAATATCTGTGTTCTGATAATAAGTATTGTGAAGTATATCAAAAGTATAAGTAACATTGTAGGCTGTTACTGCTTTCCACATGGGCATGTCCATTAGTGGTCTGAACTTATTGTGTGTAGCTTTGAATAAGAAACAGTGTGCGAGAAGAATTACAAGTAGCATATATAGTTCTTATTGTTCCATATGTTTCACCCATAAACAAGTAAGATTTTGTTCTGAAATAGTGTTATACCTTTCCATACTTCATTATGATTATAATTGGGCTACAATGCAATTCCTTTTTTTCATTTCAGATATATAGGAGTGCATGTACCTCAGTGTTCCATTAATTGTAAGGATATTTCAATCAATTAGGCTGGGGACATAATGCAAAGTCGAAGTTTACTATAAATACCGTATATTGTGATAATATAACGTGACGTATAAGCCTATCATCCCTTATCCCATTCACTGTATTTACATAACAAAGTAAATAGAGCATCATGCAGTGAATTATTGAAGTGTGATGACAGTAAGAGATGTTATTTTACAAGACAGAATAAACAATAATGTAGCTATGGAAACTGAAAATCTTGAAATAAGTATCACGTGGCTAGAGAGCTATTGTACTACATCACACACCTGATGCATAAAAGAAGATGCATCCCCCTGAGGATCTGCATAAAGTTTTACAAGAATATACAAAATTTCTTACCTTATTTCCTTTACAATACCAATTTTTTGTAATGACAGAATTTTTTACCAGGTTTAGTTACAGACTGGTACGGCTTCAGGTGTACAATATTTCTTAACCAAAATAATTTTCTTGACTCAGGATGAATTAGCCTATAAGAGTTTGGATGAAGAATATATACAATTTAAAATGGTCCAATATAAATGTAAAAAATATTCCTAATTTCTTCATTAACTGCTTTTCTATTTTATTGGAACTAGATCTCCTACCAAAAATTGTGTTACCTGCATCCTCCTTTCATGTCCTTTCCTATATATTCTTCTTGACTATCTACTCTATTTGCTGTGCAGTTAGACTTTTGCATTTAGACATTCTACCATTTCACTTATTAAATTAGTAGTTTCTTGTCATACATTGTCTCATATAGTGAAAATCCCGTGGCAACGGTTGAATGTAGTAAACTATTTAGTGTATCCTGAAAACTATTTGAACGTTCAATCCAGCCTGTGTGCCCTTTAAGGCAATAGGTCCTACAGACTCTACCAGTACTTATATCATACATCTTTCAATGGGGTTACTTGACAAATTATACAAGCTGATAATATGTGTTTTACATTTTCTTCCTCTATAGAGACTTTCCGTGACTTAGAAGTAAATCAAGCTCCATATCAGACAGAATAGATTTTTAGGGTTCCGTACCTCAGTAAACACAAATGGAACCCTTACAGGCTCACTTTGTGGACTCGTCTTTCTGTCTGTCTGTCTGTCTGTCCAACTGTTAAGAACCCTTTCCTCAGGAACGGGTATTTGTATCCTGAGGAAATTTGTGTCTCATGCTGAGGCCTACGGGGCCTTGGTGGTGGAAAAAATTTATGTTTCTAAGCCAATGCAATCAAAAGATATGACCATATATGTCACATATTTTGATACTCATGAACTCACTCATTGGAACCTATAGGGTACTTCCTGTTCACGTAGAATCATGAAATTTGGCAATAAGAAAGATTTCACAGTACAAGCAGTGAGAAAAATTAGAAAATTGTTGATTTGTAAATATATCACACAAAAAAATTTCTTTTGTCATTTGTTATCCTGCTTCAAACTTAAAATTAAAACATTCTCAAATGTCTTGAAAGTTCTGGGACTGGTGTTTTGCCAGTATCAATGTTGATAACAGGCAAAAATCATCAAGATTCTCAATTCTCAGGATGGGTTAACTGTCTAAATACATTATCAGGTTTGTATGGAACCCTCAAAGCATGAGTCCTATTTGCACCGGGCCAATTTTTTTTAATCTTCAGTATTACGCTTTTACTGGTTGTTTTCCTTATGGAACATAACTTTATGAATTTTGAAAATAGATCTACCATAACAAAGATTTAACTGTATCCCCCCACCCATCCCCTTTTGCTTTTGGTAACTGGCCAAATAAATCAGATCCTACAAGTTCCATCTGTTTCTTTGGAATGATGTTCTGCATGTATCCTCTACAAGTTTGGTTGTTAACTTTTACACTTTGACATCTGTCACAATTGGCCAAAACACTTTTGACTTTTCTGGCTAAGTTACCAAATATAAATTTTCCTGGATCTTTTGGATACACTTAAGAGTTTCACAGTGTCCACGACTTTCATGTACATACTTAATAAGACTATCTACATATTGTTCTGGCCAATACAACTTCCACCTATCATTGTTTGAACTGATGACAAAATCTTCTCTGGTTGACAGCTGAGTCAATGTGTTGTTCTCCAGCAACATTTCAGCAAATTTCTTACTTGCCATCTTCAGGCATCTTCGCCTGAAGATGGCAAGTAAGAAACCTGCTGAAATGTTGATGGAGAACAACACATTGACTTGGCTGTCAACACGAGAAGATTTTATCATCGAGATTTGCTGAGAAAGCCTGCATTCTCATACACTGTCTGGACTATTTCTCCTCCTACTTCCCTTACAAACTTTATAATATTGTTCCACTTTTACCTTATCTTTCTTTCCCATAAGACTTAAAAAGTTTCCAGTCTTCATCAGGGTTTTAGCTTTTACTTATCTCTATACAAATCTTCCTAATTTACCTTTCACACTAAATTCCCCCCCAATAACTGGTAAACTAAACAGTGTACCAGCAGTTACTTTTTTCTTCATTCTATGTATTTCATTGAATAATCAAATTGTTACAACAAAAGTGCCCACCTTATAAATCTGTTGTGGTACAACTTGCATTCTTGCAGACAAATTAAAGCCTTGTGATCAGAATATATTGTCATTTTATCTCCCAGTGCATACTTCTAAGCTTTGTGAAACCCCAGTATACTGCTAGGAGCTCACAGTAATTCTTCTCATGTTTCTGTAACATTCTGCTTCCAAGTGCTATAGAATGATATATTTCACAGTTCAGTAGTCTCTCTTGAAATAAGGGAATGCCCACTCCTCTATCACTACTGTCAATTATTAGGCGATATGGTAATGTAAAATATGGTTTGCGTGCAATTTTCCTATCACATAACTGTTTCTTTATTCCATCCAAGGCTTGCTGGCATTCCTTACTCCATTCCCATATTACATTTCTTCTTAAACTATTAATCAAACAAGGCACATTCAAATACAGATTTGTCACAAATTTTCTATAGAATCCAGCTAACCCAGAAAAACTAATTTCAACTCCTTCTTTGACTTAAGGACAGGAAAGTTTGCTATGGCTAATACATCACTACTACACAAAATCCCTTCCTCTGTAATGCTGGGATCAAGAAATTTCAACGATTTCACAGTGAATTTTAACTTTCCCAATTCTAACGACATGCCTCCTTCACTTAACTATTTCCCTACATCTTTTAATTTTCTCAAATGCTCTTCCCAATTTTTACCAATAACTAAAACATCATCTACATATATTTTCAAACGAGCAAGTAATTCCTTTGGCAGGACAAAACCTAAAACTCAAAACACTCTGGTACACAAATGTTTAATACAAATGGTAAAACACTGTACTGGTAAGTTCTGCCACTATATAGAAAAGCAGTGTAATTCCTGGAGTTTGGTTCCAGTGATACCTGGTGAAAATAAGGTGAGATCAAAATAGTCATACAGGTTACATCTTCTAATTTGTGCAATACTTTGTCTATAGTTTCAGGATGGTCAGTTTCTCTCTCTAATATTTTATCTATGTGTCTGGAATCTAATACAAGTCTTATCCCTCCATCTCACTTCCATACTACAGTGAGTGGGCTATTATACTCACTGCAGCTCCTCTTGATAAATCCTCAGCTTTCCATTTTTTGTGATTCCCTTTCTACAGGTTTTAAGCCTCCATCTCATTGCCATACTGCAATGAATGGGTTATTATATTCACTGTAGCTTCTCTCTATAAGTCCCCAACTTTGAGGTTTACCAATGACATTGTATTTCTGTCAAAAGACAGCAAAGGACTTGGAAGAGCAGGAATGGAACAGAAAGAGTCTTGAAAGGAGGATATCAGATAAACAACAAAAAGCAAAATAAGGATAATGGAATGTACTCAAATTAAATCAGGTGATGCTATGGAATTAGATTAGGAAATGAGACACAAAGTAGTAGAGGAGTTTTAATATTTGGGAAGCAAAATAACTGATGAGGGTCAAAGTAGGAAGGATATAAAATGTAGATTGACAATAGCAAGAAAAGAATTTCTGAAGAAGAGAAATTTGTTAACATCAAGTATAGATTTAAGTGTCACAAAGTCATTTCTGAAAATATCTGAATGGAGTGTAGCCTTGTATGAAAGTTAAACATGGACAATAAACTGTTTAAACAACAAGAGAGTAGAAGCTTTTGAGATGTGGTGCTGCAGAAGAATGCTGAACATTAGTTGGGTAGATCACATAACTAATGGGGAGGTATTGGATATAACTGGGGAGAAGAGAAATTTGTAGTACAACCTGACTAGAAGAAGGGATTGAGGCATCAAGGGATCACCAATTTAGTACTGGAGGAAAGTGTAGGGGGTAAAAATCATGGAGAGGATAGATTGCTAATCATCACACAGAGAAGGCCCTGAGTCACACACAGGCAGAATGGAAAAGACTACTAAAATATTAAGCTTTTGGACAAATTCCTTCTCCTGAAATAGAAAACACCCACACATTCACACAAACATAGCGCACACACACGTGGCCACTGACTCTGAGCACTGGAGTCAACTTTCATCACAAGTACCATCATTAAAATAAAACCTCTGCTATCAACATTTTCTTGACACTTGCAAAGACCCTACTTCAAGATAATTTCACAACAGATTACTACAGCAAAAAATTTTAAAAAATTTAAAAAGTTGCCAGTGCATCAACACTAAAACACAATCAGCTGTAGTATATATTCACAGTTTTTCAAAATGTTATGATCATTACTAAAGCTTACTCACAAAATTACTTTGACTCTTGCTTGTAACAATTTTCAAACCTTGCCTTATCTAACTGATCTGAAGAAAGTTTCCTTTCACGAATGTCATTAATTGCATAATGTCATTGGAACAATACTTCAAAGTTGCCAGTATACATAAAATCTCATTTTAAAACTTTTTATCATAACAATATTCTCTTCAGCCCTTCCATAATAATTCAAATGCTGACTGTAAATCTACAATATGATAACAGTGACTACCCACTTTGACCTCTTTTACAATAACTTTTGCCAGACGGATTCAAAGTCCCATAAATGGGTCATACTATTTCCCCAAGTACATTCAGAACACATACTCATACATACACTTCCATTAAACCAAGCAATATAGAAACCCAAAAATACAAATTGTATTGTAAGGTGTTTAAACATGTTATTAGGAAGGATAAAATTGGTAAGGAAGTGTCTGGTCGGCAGTCTAAGGTCGACTATTATAAAGGCAGTTTGTAGAAGAAATATTTCTGTTACTGCTGATAAGTCAGATATATGTACAGTATTTAACAATCATTGCATTGCTGGTGAATTAAATAAAAACTTGGTTTCTACAGGGAATCATATAACTCTCTTGGAAAATGCCTTTCTGACATTGATGTCTGGAATAACCTGTAATGCTGACAAGGGGGAGACTGAATCACTAATTAAATCACTGAAGGCTAAGAACTCTTATGGATATGATGGAGAACCTAGCAGAATATTAAAGTACTGTGCTGCACATGTTAGCCCTGTACTTAGACATATTTGTAAATTTTCCTTTCAGAAGGTCAGCTTCCTGAATGATTAAAGTACTCAGTGCTAAAGCTGCTTTATAAAAAGGGACAAAGGGATAATGTAGACAATTTTAGACCTATGTATACACCTCCATGTTTGCTTAAGTTATTGAAGAGGCTGTGTATGTAAGGACAACTGATCATTTTATTTCACATAGTTTGCTATCAAATGTACAGTTCGGTTTTAGAAGTGGTTTAACAACTAAAAATGCTATATTCTCTTTTCTCTGTGAGGTAATGGATGGTTTTGAACACTAGGTGTGTTTTTTGATTTGATTAAGGTGTTTGATTGTGCTGATCACAAAATATTGCTCCAGAAATTGGACCATTATGGGAAATGGCGAGTAGCTCACAATTGGTTCACCTCTTACTTTAACAACAGACAACAAAAGGTCATTATTCATAGTAGTGAGAATGGCTATGATGTGGGGTCTAAGTGGGGCATGGTCAAATGGGATCAGTGCTGGGGCTACTCCTGTTCCTTACTTACATAAATGATATGCCCTCTAGTATTAAAGGTAATTCTAAAATATTTCTGTTTGCTGATGACACTAGCTTTTGTGGTAAAGGATGTTATGTACAACATTGGCTCTATTTCAAATAGTACAGTTCATGACATAAGTTCATGGCTTGTAGAAAAAGAAAAACTGATGCTAAATCACAGTAAGGCTCCATTTTTAGTTTCTAACACAAAATTCAACAGAACCCAATGTTTTAATTTCACAGATTGGGCACATGATTAGTGAAACTGAACAGTTCAAATTTCTAGGTGGTCAGATAGACAGTAAATTGTCATGGAAAGCCCACGTTCAGGACCTAGTTCAAAGACTTAATGCTGCCATTTTTGCTACTCGAACAGTATCTGAAGTGATAGTCCAACATGAAAAGTAGTCTACTTTGTTTATTTTAATTTGCTTATGATGTATGGCATTATATTCTGGGGTAACTCTTCTCATTCTCAAAGGATATTTTTGGCTCAGGAACAGGTGGTTTGGGCAATAAGTGGTGTAAATTCACAAATGTCTTTTCGACCACTGTTCATTAGTCTGGATATTCTGACACTGGCCTTTCTATATGTATATTCCTTACTGCCATTTCTTACCAACAATATCAGCTTATTCCCAAGTATTAGCAGCTTTCCTCTGTTAATGCTAGGCAGAAATGCAGTCTGCATTTGGACTGCACTTCCTTGACTGTCATACAGAAAAGTGTGCAGTATACTGCTGCATCCATTTTCAATAATTTAGCACAAGAATTCAAAAATCTTAGCAGTAATCCACGTGCTTTCAGATCAAAACTGATGAGTTTCCTCATGGATCACACTTTCTATCCTGTCGAGGAGTCCCTTGAAAAATTAAGCTGATTCCCATGTTATATTGTTGATTATGTTTACATAACCTTATGGATTGTCTATTTTGGGTTCATAAATATTTTATTTTACCTGTAATTACTTTTATGTTGTAATTTCATGTACTGACATGTTCTATGATCTTGGAGATGTGCTCCTCAATTTGGTCCTATGGAAGTAAATGTGTAAAATAAAAATAAAATACCTCATTTCTGCAATATATTGTCTAGTCAAAATCTCTATGACATACAATTAATTCCTAACTAGTATATTACTCATATTTCTCAGGCATACAGAAAACAGATTAAAAAGACCTCATACTGTTGCAAAATGCATTAAAATACATCAATATATTGTTCCATCAATTGTACAGGATAAAAGTAAACACTTCTAATGCAAAACCTTTAAGTAATACTTAAAACCAGTACCAATAATCTATGTATTCTAGTTCAAAGTAGCATAGTAGCTTTTGAAAATACAAAATTTATCCACAAAACTTTCTTGGTATCTAGATAGGATGACAATACATAGTACACTCAACCTTATTTCATGCAGAAAGTAGTTTCACAAAAACTGATGAAAATTATACTTTTTTTTTTCAGTGAAGAACCTTTTGCCCTGGTACAAACCACAATTTATATTCAAACAATATTTCTCGTGTATCAAGTAATAGTGACCTCTAATTTCTAATATCATCTCACTGTACATACAGTGTCAACTTCTAAAGTTGGTTTTTACTTTGCTTTGATGACGTTGTTTCCCTAGCATAGATGGTAACTACGATATATAATACTAGTTTCTTTCTCATTAGATTTATATGAAATGAATTACTATGACTTTCTATAACGTTATTTTTCTGCAATGACTGACAAATACTTCCCATTATATGTGGAATGATTGTAAATAGCTGTTACTCATGATGATCTCTTTAATTCAAGTATCTCCTTCCAATGTTACCTTTAATAATTGTTGTCTTCTTCCATTAATCATTAATTTTATTTCTATAGTGTTCCAGTAGAAACCAAATTATCTTCCTGTCTGAATATAATCTTTCCAGTAACGAACACAATTTATGAAAATTACCACATAGTAATCACAACACATACATTAATTTGAAAATCACACAGTAATGCTAAGTAACACAAAAAACACTGAATATTTGAAAACTACAAATCACTATCACTTCAAAAAGAAACTGGTAATTAATCATTTAGATAGTCCCTAGCAAAATCATTATGTGCGTTGCATACTATAGAGCCTAACATTACTCATATCTTAGTCAAAAATTCAAAATCCACTTTACAATCAAAATAAGACAAGAAAATAAACACAAATTCATATGCATCAGTTTGCTTCAATGCTATATTATGTCTGGAGGTATCTTCGGTCTCTTAATTATCACAAACTGTGGCATTTTACATCTATAAGCTACTGTTAATTTTCTCTTTAAATTTACTCTCATGTAGAGACTACAAGATTTTTGCACATTAATTGAGATAGCTCTGTTTTTACAAATTACTGTTACTCTTTCCTTCTCGATAAGTGTCAGCTCAAAATTACAATAATTTTTGACGGCATTAAACACCACATGAAAATTAGCTCCATCTGTAGCACTGTTACAGAGTTTTTTCATTTTTCTTTTTTTTATAATTTTTCATGAATCATTCTGATTTGAAGCTTAATATTACAAAATCTTGCATCAAAATTATGCATTGTTGTATCCATTACATTATTTGTAGAATTACTACAAACATGTATGCTACTGGAATGAGATTTTCACTCCGCAGCAGAGTGTGCGCTGATATGAAACTTCCTGGCAGATTAAAACTGTGTGCTGGACCGAGACTCGAACTCGAGACCTTTGCCTTTCGTGGGCAAGTGCTCTACCAACTGAGCTACCCAAGCATGACTCACACCCCGTCCTCACAGCAGGAGAGTCTGTAAAGTTTGGAAGGTAGGAGACGAGATACTGGCAGAAGTAAAGCTGTGAGGACGGGGCGTGAGTTGTGCTTGGGTAGCTCAGTTGGTAGAGCACTTGCCCACAAAAGGCAAAGGTCTCGAGTTTGAGTCTTGGTCTGGCACACAGTTTTAATCTGCCAGGAAGTTTCATGTATGCTACTATTCCTAAACTGACTTCAAAATTAATTTTGGTGCATGGACTGCCAATTAAGATCTGTATGATATTGCAGTGCCTGTGTTGTTCAGTAGAATAATGCAATGTCTGAAGGGACAAGCACTGCAGTGACTACAACCATTGTGAAATAGATGCCTGAGCAAGGTGGTGCAGTAGTTAGCATCCTGGACTTGCATTTGGGAGGATGATACTTAAAACTCACATCCGGCCATCCTGGTTTAGCTTTCCGTGATTTCCCTAAGTCACTTCAGGCAAATACCAGGATGGCTCCTTTGAAAGGACATGGTCAGCTTCCTTCTCCATCCTTCCATAATCCTATGGAACCAAAGACCTTGCTGTTTGCTCACCTCCCGTGAATCAAACAACCAACCAACCAAATAGCTTAAATGTTTCCACAGTTGCAAATATGGGCAACCGTTAGCTGTATAATGAAATGATGAAAATGAAAATTTGTACCAGACTGGGACTCGAGCCTGGATTTGCTGCTGATCACAGTCACCTTACCACTAGGCTACTGAGCACGACTCACTGGCTGAGATAAGCTTTCATATGTCATCAATCATGTGTCTACAACCTGCACAAATTTTCATTGTCATCATTCCATTATACAGCTGATGAATACATTTCATAATGGCTGTAGTCACCAGAGCGCCTATCCCTTCGGATATGCATGCATGTCTGAAGGAACATTGCATTGTCCTTCTGAACAACACAGGCACTGCAATATCATACTTATCTGCCAACATTAGGCAACCAAATTTCAATTAAAATGTCTCCCCTGTATGGGAATATACATAAGGATGTATGAGCTCAGCTTGGAGACAGATGATTGACAACATATGGAAGTATGGGTCTGGGCATGGTCTTGCTCAGATAGTCTAACAGTAAGGGCACTGTCTGCTGTAAGTGGTAAATCCATATTTTAGTCCCAGTCAAGCATAAATTTCATTATCAACATTCCATTATATAGCTGATGGTTGTACATGTTCACAACTGTGGACACGTTTCATATAATTAAAATTCAGATTTTTTTACTTGCCACAGACTACATGCAGTGGAATAGGCTGTACACTGATGACTTGATACAATAGCAAACACTATATTAATTAATGCCCACATACATGTACAAGTTGTGTATCCTACATTAAACCAGTTGTACAGAATTGCAACCATAATCTTAAAACTTGATTTCTACACCACAGCTGTGCAGGAACACTCTTAAACTGGAGAATAGATGTTCTGTTAACCAGTTATAAAACTTATTTTTAAAAGTATTGAGAGGTGTGTTGAGTAGAGAATGTGACAGTTTATTAAAAAATTTCAAGCAGTTCACTTGTGAGAGTTGATTATTTTTGGCAGCCCGTACCTTGTATAAAAATACAGTCCTATTGAATTTTTTGTTCATTTGCAGAAAGATGACATACCATCCTTGAAAATATATATATATATATATATATATACACACACACACACACACTCACACTTAGACTTTACAGTATAAAAATTTATTGGCAAATAATGAACAGCAAATGCTCTGAAAACAAATACAAATCATTCTTACTTTTTTAGCATTCAGTTTAGATGTAGACAAAACACAACTATGTTCCTGTTTATGTTGTTATTTACTTTACTATCAATATGTAATTGATATGCAATATAACAGCAGGTTTCCAGTTTTTATATTTGCAACTATTGTAACCTTTGTTATTATATATTAGTACTAAAAATCTTCACTTAATTATATATCTTCATGTGACTTTCTCTAAACTACATTTTATGTATAATCTACATGGAAATTATCCTAATATTATTTTGGCTTATGGAATGGTCTCGGACAAAGTACTTAACATCTTGGTAAGCTCTTTGAAAATGTATAATGAAGATGAATATTAATAAGAAATACTTTTCTTATGTTTTGATGTTAATACTGTGGATCTTGAGAAATCAGGCATGAGCTTAAAAAAAAAGAAAGAAAACAGTGATTCTAACAGAAAGACTGTTGACTCTAAGCTGTGTCATTTAAGGACCTGAATCTCATACATTCATACATGATATTGCACACATGATTTCATTGTTGGACACTGAGGCCTTTTCAGAGTTAAGTGAACTTTCCTACATATACAAATGTTTTATGCATTATCTCTTGGACTTACAAATACATCACTTCATAACAGTTTTTGTTTTTATGTGAATAAAACTAGAAACCTCAATATTCTTTTTATTTTTAGTATCATGACAGTGTATATTCTCTGGTGGCAAATTGTGTTACGGTGATTTTAGCATATATCAATGATGCTTAAATATAAAGATTTATCACTATCAATATTTTGATTTTAGTAAGTAAAGTACATCAATGTTCGTTCCTTGGATCAACCTTACACATTATTCATATACCATTTTTCTGAATCAGTAGTACATCATAGACATGACACGATTGACCCGATAGATACATCTACATCTACTACATCTATACTCTGCAAACTGCTATGAGGAGCATAGAAAAGGGTATGTCCCATTGTGCCAGTTATTAGGGTTTCTTCCGTTTATGTATGGAGCATGGGAAGAATGATTGTCTGTGTATGCAGTAATTATTGTAATCTTATGCTCACGATCCCTCTGTGAGTGATACATAGGGGGCTGTAGTATAGTCCTTGAGCAATCATTGAAAGCCAGTTCTTGAAACTCCGTTAACATACTTCCTCAGGATAGTTTACATCTATCTTCAAGAGTCTTCCAGTTCAGTTCCTTCAGTATCTCTGTGACACACTCTTTTCAGATTCAACAAGCCTGTGACCATTTGTCCTGCTCTTCTCTGTATATAATCAGTATCCTCCATTAGTCCTGTCTGGTATGGGGGCCCACACACTTGAGAAATATTGTAGAACTGGTCACATGAATGGATTGTAAACAATCTCCTTTGTAGGCTGATTGCACTTCCCCAGTATTCTAACAATAAACCAAAGCCTACCACTGCTTTACCCACAACTGAATCCATGTGATTCAGTATTCGTATCCCTACAAAGTGTTACACCCAGGTATTTCTATGAGTTGGCTGATACCAACAGTGATGCATTGATAATATAGCTATAGGATCTTACATTTTTTTATTTTGTGAAGTTCAAAATTTTATATTTCTGAACATTTAAAGCAACTTGCCAATCTCTGCACCACTTTGAAATTATTTCAAGATCTGACTGAATATTTATGCAGCTCCTTTCAGATAGTACTTCATTATAGATAGCTGAATTACCTGCAAAAATCCTGATTTTGCTAATAATATTGTCTGCAAGGTCATTAACATAAACACGAACAGCAAGGGTCCCAACACACTTCCCTGGGTCACATCCACAGTTACTTCTACATCTGACAATGGCTCTCCACTCAAGATAACATGCTACATCCTCCCTACCAAAAAGTCCTCAACTCAGTCACAAATTTCACTTTATACACCATGATCATACTTTTGACAATAGGCTTTTCAGAAATCAAGAAATAGTGTGTGTACCCGATTGCCTTGGTCCAAAGCTTTCAGTATATCATGTGAGAAAAGTGCAAGTTGGGATTCACGTGATTGATGTTTTCTAAATCCATGCTGGTTGATCTACAATAGATTATAGTAAGAAGAGGGGCTAACTTGGCCACAAATTCAGAATAGATTTTGACAGGTATTCCACTGAGACCTTGAGCTTTGTTCAGTTTTAATGATTTCAGCTTGTTTCTCAAAGCCACTGACACTAATACTTACTGCATTCATCTTTTCAGAGGTATGAGGGTTAAACTGGGTTAATTCTCCTGACTTTTCCTTTGTACAGGAACATTTGAAAACCCCATAGTAACAGCCCATAAATTATATGTGATTGAAAATGGCCAAAGTAAGCCTTCCTAAGATATTTATTACTCACTAGATCAGTTGATTTCTGTGGGAGATAGGACACCTCTGATATCTTTTTGCAGACATGTCTAATGTGGGGTTGCCAGTTTAGTATGGAATCAATATGTATTCCAAGCAGTTTTACAGATTTTAATTCTATGCCTTTAACAAGTCCCAGCTGCAGATGCTGAGTTTTCTCTCAATTACATAGTAGTTTGTTAGATGAGAACCAGGATTAAGATGTTGTGGAGAGATCCTCCTGTGATTTCTTGTGTAGCCTTGACATATATTGATCTGTGGTGATCAAAGCTGTATTATCCACATAGCAGATAAGTGACTGAGGGCCAAAATAATTTGGTAAATTGTTAAATCCAACAGTGAAGGTTGTATACATGGAAGAACCCTGGAGATACTAAAAGGTATCAGATAGATTATATAATGGTAAGACAGAGATTTAGGAACCAGGTTTTAAATTGTAAGACGTTTCCAGGGGCAGATGTGGACTCTGACCACAATCTATTGGTTATGACCTGTAGATTAAAACTGAAGAAACTGCAAAAAGGTGGGAATTTAAGGAGATGGGACCTGGATAAACTGATTAAACCAGAGGTTGTACAGAGTTTCAGGGAGAGCATAAGGGAACAATTGATAGGAATGGGGGAAAGAAATACAGTAGAAGAAGAATGGGTAGCTCTGAGGGATGAAGTAGTGAAGGCAGCAGAGGATCAAGTAGGTAAAAAGAAGAGGGTTAGTAGAAATCCTTGGGTAATGGAAGAACTATTGAATTTAATTGATGAAAGGAGAAAATATAAAAATGCAGTAAATGAAGCAGGCCAAAAGGAATACAGACGTCTCAAAAATGAGATCGACAGGAAGTGCAAAATGGCTAAGCAGGGATGGCTAGAGGACAAATGTAAGGATGTAGAGGCTTATCTCACTAGGGGTAAGATAGATACTGCCTACAGGAAAATTAAAGAGACATTTGGAGATAAGAGAACCACATGTATGAACATCAAGAGCTCAGATGGAAACCCAGTTCTAAGCAAAGAAGGGAAAGCAGAAAGGTGGAAGGAGTATATAGAGGGTCTATACAAGGGCGATGCACTTGAGGACAATATAATGGAAATGGAAGAGGATGTAGATGAAGATGAAATGGGAGATACGATCCTGCGCGAAGAGTTTGACAGAGCACTGAAGGACCTGAGTCGAAACAAGGCCCCCGGAGTAGACAACATTCCATTGGAACTACTGACGGCCGTGGGAGAGCCAGTCCTGACAAAACTCTACCATCTGGTGAGCAAGATGTATGAAACAGGTGAAATACCCTCAGACTTCAAGAAGAATATAATAATTCCAATCCCAAAGAAAGCAGGTGTTGACAGATGTGAAAATTACCAAACAATCAGTTTAATAAGCCACAGCTGCAAAGTACTAACACGAATTCTTTACAGACGAATGGAAAAACTAGTAGAAGCCGACCTCGGGGAAGATCAGTTTGGATTCCGTAGAAATACTGGAACACGTGAGGCAATACTGACCTTACGACTTATCTTAGAAGAAAGATTAAGGAAAGGCAAACCTACATTTCTAGCATTTGTAGACTTAGAGAAAGCTTTTGACAATGTTGACTGGAATACTCTCTTTCAAATTCTAAAGGTGGCAGGGGTAAAATACAGGGAGCGAAAGGCTATTTACAACTTGTACAGAAACCAGATGGCAGTTATAAGAGTTGAGGGACATGAAAGGGAAGCAGTGGTTGGGAAGGGAGTAAGACAGGGTTGTAGCCTCTCCCCGATGTTATTCAATCTCTATATTGAGCAAGCAGTAAAGAAAACAAAAGAAAAATTTGGAGTAGGTATTAAAATCCATGGAGAATAAATAAAAACTTTGAGGTTCGCCGATGACATTGTAATTCTGGCAGAGACAGCAAAGGACTTGGAAGAGCAGTTGAATGGAATGGATGGTGTCTTGAAGGGAGGATATAAGATGAACATCAACAAAAGCAAAACGAGGATAATGGAATGTAGTCGAGTTAAGTCGGGTGATGCTGAGGGTATTAGATTAGGAAATGAGACACTTAAAGTAGTAAAGGAGTTGTGCTATTTGGGGAGCAAAATAACTGATGATGGACGAAGTAGAGAGGATATAAAATGTAGACTGGCAATGGCAAGGAAAGCGTTTCTGAAGAAGAGAAATTTGTTAACATTGAGTATAGATTTAAGTGTCAGGAAGTTATTTCTGAAAATATTTGTATGGAGTGTAGCCACATATGGAAGTGAAACATGGACGGTAAATAGTTTGGACAAGAAGAGAATAGAAGCTTTTGAAATGTGGTGCTACAGAAGAATGCTGAAGATTAGATGGGTAGATCACATAACTAATGAGGAAGTATTGAATAGGATTCGGGAGAAGAGAAGTTTGTGGCACAACTTCACAAGAAGAAGGGATCGGTTGGTAGGACATGTTCTGAGGCATCAAGGGATCACCAATTTAGTATTGGAGGGCAGCGTGGAGGGTAAAAATCATAGGGGGAGACCAAGAGATGAATACACTAAGCAGATTCAGAAGGATGTAGGTTGCAGTAGGTACTGGGAGATGAAGAAGCTTGCACAGGATAGAGTAGCATGGAGAGCTGCATCAAACCAGTCTCAGGACTGAAGACCACAACAACAACAACAACAACAGTGAAGAAGAATGATCCAAGGCACACCAGACATGACTTTCTTCAAGGAAGAGTGTCTGTTTCAGATTGACGGAAATTGTCTCCTGTTATTTTGATAAGAGAGAATTATTTGCAATATATTATTTGTATTGGAGTGTATTATATATTCCATGATGATGCAGTTTCGATAGTAAGATGTCAAATGGGGTACAGTCAAATACCTTAATCAAATCACGTAGCTCAAGATTGACTGTATTCTGATTTTCAAATGCAGTTAATGTCCAATTAATAGTTTCAAGGAATACAGAAGTGGAATTTTTTAACTGTTGAAAACCATGTTGTTTATTACAAAGAAGGCCACATTTTTAAAAGTAATTACTAAGCTGTATGTGAAAAATTGGTTCAAATGTTATGGAAAAGATTTTAAATGTATCATATTGTAAGAGATTTCATCATATTCTTCATCTTCTTATGGCACTTGTAATTTCTTGCCTTTAAGTAAAGTCTCTCACTCTCCATTCTTTGTAGATGTTCATTCCATTTTCTTCTGTAATCTCAAATTTTATCACCGAGGCTAAAGACTTGCAATTCTTACCTAATATCTTGATTTCTTAGGCTGTCTTCTCCTGTCCAACCTTTAACACCTCCAAGGAATTTCATTTCTTGTACCTGAATCCGGCTTTCTTGCTTTTTGGAAATCACCCATGTCTCACTTCTATAGAGCAGTGTGGGGACTGCAACATTTTTGTAAAATTTAGTCTGAGTGTCTTTCCTGGTTTTGGTTTTTAGATTCCTGTTGATTGTTCCACATACCTGACTGAATTTACTAAGCTTTATTTCAATATCTCTGCTGTAGCCATATGTCTTTCATATCTGAGATAACTGACATGGTTTACTTGCTCTAAAATCTTCTGGTCTACTACTATTTTGCTTCTGATTGGTTCTTTCCCCATGAAGGCCATTGTTTTAGATTTTTCTTTTGAAATTTCCATGTTAAATTTTGCACTTATTTGTTTTAGCAAGTACATTCCTTTCTGAAGGTCATCTTCCTTATCTCCTAGGATCACTGCATCATCAGCATATAGTAAATTATTTAAAAGAATGTTCCTGTCAAGGTAGATGCCTTTCTGAAGTTCTAATTTCCATATATGTATTATTTCATTAATGTAGATGTTGAACAAAGTTGGAGAGATGCAACAGTCTTGTCATGCCCCTTTGTTAGTTGATATTTCATTAGTTGTTTTACCATTGAGATCTAGAGTGATATTTGTGTCTTGATATAAACTTTTTATCGCATTTACTAGATGCTTTGGATATCCACGATTCATCATTATTTTCCAAACTTTCTGTCTATTGACACTGTCAAGAGCTTTTTTGAAGTCAATAAAAGCAATGTGTGTGTCTTTATTATACTCTCTCTGTTTTTTTTATTTTTTGCTGTAGACTAAAAACTGCATCTATTGTTGAGCATCCTTTCCTAAAACCCATTTGCTACTCATGCAGTACAGCTTCTGCTATGTTTTTAAGTCATGTATTTAAAATCTTAGCATACAGCTTGTATGCTGAGACCAGTAAACTTATTCCTCTGTAATTACTGCATAGGCTTGTATCTCCTTTTTTTTTTAAATTGATATCACTCTAGCTGTTTTCCAGTCTTTGGGAATTCTCTTCTTCTTCCAACATTCATTGAAGAGATGTAGCAGTCGTTGGTGTAGCATTGTTCCTCCATAGCTTAATAATTCAGCATTAATGCCATCTTTTCCTGTTGCTTTTTTGTTCTTAAGTGATGTTAGTGCAGATGTTAATTCATCAGACTGTATTTCATCTCATCCTTTTTCATCTAGTTGTTTCATGAAACATTAAGAATGTTTATCCCACAATGGTACATCAGGGAAGCTCCACCATAGTTTACTACTAACTCACTACTACTACTAGCGGCAGCATAAATGTAAACTGAAGATACATTTATACTGACAGTTCACAGAGTATGATCGAGCGAGGTGGCGCAGTGGTTAGACACTGGACTCGCATTCGAAAGGACGACGGTTCAATCCCGCGTCTGGCCATCCTGATTTAGGTTTTCTGTGATTTCCCTAAATCACTCCAGGCAAATGCCGGGATGGTTCCTCTGAAAGGGCATGGCCGACATCCTTCCCTAATCCAATGAGACCGATGACCACGCTGTCTGGTCTCCTTCCCCAAACCAACCAACCAACCACAGAGTATGATTCATGTCAATAAATACATCAAGATACAATTACATTTTCTTAAGTCTGAATGATCTGACATTTTCTGAAAGATTTTTAAAATAAAAGATAGTACGTAACATGACATGAAAAATATACATTCCAAGACATGGGTTTTAGCCAATAGTCTCATGTCAAAAAAATATGCATTGAAAAAGTTACCAAATACAGGGTATTCAGAAATTTCCATTACAAGTTGCTAGGACTTGTAGAGGGGAGAGTGTACATAATATTTTGAATAGGAGTCCATGTCTGGAAATGTCATCTAATGATGTTACAATGTGTCAAAGTATAGGTGCTGGCACCTGTATATATATATATATATATATATATATATATATATATATATATATATATATATATATATATATATATATATATATATATATATATATAGTAGGAACTTGTAACTATACAGGATGATGATGCTACAGACTTTCAAAACTGGTGGAGAAGGATAAATGTATTAATTTGAGGTAAAGGTCCCCTAGATTGGAAAGAAATGAGTTGAAACTTATAAGCAGAAATTGTTCTGGTACCTCAGACAGTGGAATACATGTACCAGTACTGTTGTTGCTAACACTGAAGTGTAGGAAATTTTCAGATGTGGTATCATGGACCAAAACAAGAAAAAATGTATAGTAAAAATGAGCTCTAAAATGCATACCATAAGGCCTATGAGACCTTATTCAAAGAAGAGATGTGTTTTACACTAGCAAAGATGAACATTTGATAGTTCATAACATTATCACAGAACACCATATTCATACATTTATTTACAGGTGCCGGAACCTATAACTTTGATTCTCTGTAGCATCAATGGATAATGTTTCTGGACATAGGTTCCTATTCAGAACATTATGCAACCACTTCTCTCTACATGCCCTACAAGTTTGCAACAGGAATTTCAGGACATCCTGAATCAGAGGAATATATAGTGTATTATAACATACGATTGATTTGTGACTGTAATGCCAACTAAAATATTCCATGATTGTCTGGGTGAAGACCCATTGTAAACTACACTGGAGGGGATGGTGCCAGCTGATTAGTCAAGGTGCCAGGGATGCTGATATTGAAGGAGTCGAAGGTGCCATCTGAGCTGGCGGTAGAATTGCTGGTGGCGTCAAGGCATTGCAGGAAGGCCTAACAGCAGATGCCTGGGGACTGCACTCCAGAGGAGAGGCATGATGTGGCAACATCCACTGGGAGGTTGGCTCTGCCCCGACAATGGGAATGCCTTGTAAGGCCAGAACATATGCTGGGGGAATAGGCAGTAATGCTGTACCACCATCCCAGCACTCATGCACACGATACAGAGGTGGTCGCCTTGACAGCTATGGATCATGGGCAGAATCCACTTTGGTTGGTGGTTGAACCCCTGGCCCCAGACTGCAGAGCCAGGAGCGAACCTCAATGAGGCTTGTGCCAAAGGGCATTGGTGGGGCAATATGAGTAGATGAAGGAGGGTATGTGCTGGCAACCGTGGTGCATCTCAGCTGGTCTCTGATCCTCACCAGCGTAAACCTGTAGAAACTCAAGAAGCATGCCAAGGCATCATCTGTGAAAGAGTCTGTGATATACTACTTCATTTGAACCTTGAATGCCCAGATGAGATATTCCACTTCACTGTTAGATGGGGGAAGGGGGAGGGGGGCTGGGGCTAAGAAGGAGGAGCAGTCACACGGCAAATGCCTTAACAGGTAACTGAAGGTCTGAGAGGCAAACTGTGAACCATTATCCATCACAAAGATATAAGACATTCTTTCAATAGAAAGAACTTTGGTGAAGGAATGAATTGCCATCATGGCTGATGTTGAAGAACAGGAATTAATGTATGGAAACTTGAAGAAACCATCAATGACCAACAGCCAACATATAAGTGAAAACAATGGAGTTCATCCTGACCAAAAGTAAGATCCAGCCCATTGGAAGCCAGGACAGCACATTCGTATTGCTGTGTTGTGTGGTAGGCTGAAAATGTATTTCAGAGTTGTAGTGAGACAGAAACACGGACCCACAGTAGAGGTGATGTGCTGCTTAGTTAGGCAACAAATCAGAAGGATTAAACAATAAACCAAGAGCTTGTGGTCAGTAATGAGGTGGAACTTAGGAGTTAAGTGTTTTTGATGTGTAAGCTATTAGACATTCAGAATCATCCTCATATTTATGTGTGAGAATGATCTCAAGTCCATACTGAGAGACAACTGTAGCTAAAGCCAGATGGTGGTCAGTATTCATAGCCAAAGAAGGAGAAGAATGTAATTTAGATTGCAAAAGTGTGATCACACACTTGGAAGTCAGCATCCACTGAAAAGGGACATTCGTGTGGAGCAGATCACAGGAGGGTTGAGCCAATGTGGCTGTACTTGAATAAATTTATGATAATAAGCAATTTTATCTAAAAATGCTTGAAGTTCTTTGACATTTGTAGGGCAAGGAAGAACTGTTATTGTGGCAACATGATGAAGTAAACCTTTAACAGTATCCTCAGAAACCTCAGACATCAAATACGCAATAAATGGCTGGAAAAAGTGTGACTTGGCCAAGTTGCACTTCAACCCTGCAGTATGTAGGACCATGAACAAGATGCATAAGATGTGTGAATGCTCTTCTGTGGATGCACCTGTCATGACAATGTCATCAAGATAGTTGATATGCCACCCCCTCCCCCCACCCCCTACCCCCCCCCCCCCCCCAAATTGACATCATTAACTGTCCCGGAAAACTATTATTAGTACAACCTTAGGAACATGTAAGTAGGCTTCAGACAAGCCAGTTTTGGAAAAAAACTGTCTTCTGATTAGCTTAGGCAATAACTCGTCCACACAGGTCAAGGGTAGGTGTCAATGATAGGTTGAGCGTTAACTGAAATTTTAAAGTTGCTGCAGAGGCATAGCTGATCAGTCAGTTGTTTAAGGATCTTAAGGGAGGCTGACCTTTCACTTGATGTAATAGTCTGTATGACTGCTAACAATGCCAGCCTGCCCCATTCAGATTTCACTTGATTATATAAACCCATTGGAATAAGGTATGCATGGCAAAAGCACAGCTGCACCATTGGTTTTGGGGTAATGTGAGCCACAAAATTAGTGGCACAACCTAATCCCCCAAGAAAATAGACAAGAATTCAGAAAACAGAGATTCTAACTGCTGGTAAAGGACCTGGTCAGAAACAAGGTGCACCATATCTGAAGGAAGAATTGAAAACATCCAACAAATTTTTGGTGCCAACTACCAAGATAATGAAAGAATGAACCACAGATTTATACATACTGGGAGCTGTAAATCATCCAAAAACTGGCATATGCTGTTTGTTGTAACTCACCAGATGTTGAGTACCCAGAGACAATGCTGGAGATTCCAAATCCACATAAGTTTGTAAGTTCAGTAAAGTCACAGCTGCACCCATGACCACTTGTTTTTCCACTACTCACACTTTGATAAACAGTTTGTTATGATTCAGAAGCATGGAGACACACAACTAACATCCATGTTGATGTCCACAGGAAGGGGCTGGGAATGACACACAGATGCTATATGTCCTTTTTGCTATAGCTGTTGCGTTTCAACCAGTGCTTAGAGCATGCAGCCACGTCACGTTGCACGAAACAGTATGGGCAATATGGGAGTGTGTTGCACTGCCATTGCTGTGGTGGCTGTGATTTGTTGTAGTTTGGCTCATCACTGTCCAATGCAGTATGGAAACCATGTTTGTAAGGCTGTCATGTCTACCTCCTCCTGAGAACTGACTAACAGCCAATAACCAGGAACAGGAGCCACCACAGTAGTATCTCAACCAAGCCTCAATCTGATCACCAACAGCACAAGATACCTTGAAGCCTCAATCTGATCACCAACAGCACAAGATACCTTGAAAGACTGAGCAATATTTAACACTTCAGCCAAAGATAGTTTCTCCCACTAGTGCTCACTGATGCATCTCCTCATCAGGAGCCAACCGAATGATGGTGTCGTGGGCCATAGAATCAGTGTAGAAATCATGATCAGTGCTGCTAATAAATTAACTTTTGCAACTGTGGCTGAGCAGTTCAGGAACCCGAGCATGGTAGGACTGATGGAGCTGTTTCTGATGACAATAGAACTCTGCATAAGTTGCAATGATGTGTGCATTTATCATGATAATTTGACAACAGCTTATACATTTTGACAAACAAAAGCAATGCACGTTGCTGGAGCAGGGCTAACTGGCACAATAACTGGTAGATCTGAGGATAAGTTCAAGAAAGGAACAAAAACTTTTACATGTTTGTATCCATGATGCCAAATACGAGGAAGTGTTGCTGAATCCGCTTCTCATAAGCCTCCCACTCTTTGGCCACATCTTCATAAGGAGGAAAGGGCAGCAGGTACGCCAATGGTGTGGAAGTGTGCACAGTCAATGTATCTGACAAGTTCATGACACCAGCCGTAACAGCCTGCTCCTGCTTGAGGAAAGACTGGAGCACTGCCGCCATGGACAAAAGGACCAAAGAAATGACCAAATAGACTGAGCACACAGAAGAAAATACCACACTCATTACTAATTCTATCATTCTGTAAGAAACAAACAACAGCATTGCCACAATGAACTACATTTTATTCTTCTTCCACATAGACACAAACAATAGTTTGGAACATAGACACAAACATAGAAACAACCCAGATATTGATACAAATGGTTGCTGACAACAAGTACGAACACAATATGAGAACAAGTGCCTACTGCACAGCACTTAAAAAGAGGAGGGTTCCGGTAAATGGTGTGGTGGATGCCGCACCATATGTGCAAGTCATGTGACCATTGCAGGCAGCCTCTGATGGCCAGTCCATGCAGATGTTGATGGCTGTATATTCTAAGTGTAGCACACTGGTGGCCTGGTGCCATGGCACTTATCCAAGGAAAACTCCAAATTCTATGAATTTATTCAAAATAAAAACAAATAAGTTGTATTGTCCATTTGATTGTGTAGTTAGATAGCCAATAGCAGTCCATAATTTTCAAGTTTGAAAATTTTGAAACAGAATGTACTTTATCTGTGGGAGTGATGAGATCCAAGTGGAATACGTGCACTCTAGGAAGCCAATCAGCACGTATATCAGTTGCTGATGTATTTGACTGGTCAATTTTTTATCTTAATTCATTTACTATAATAGTAAAGCATTTATTGAGCTCTTTTGGTTCAAGCAGAACATCTTGAGTTTGAGTAGAGGTGAATTCTTGTGTTATATCGCAAGCAGCCTTCCATTATTAAGAGCTCCTTCTATGTAGTTTTCATATGCAACTTGTTTGGCAAATTTAAGTTTGGCTTTATAATGTTTCTTTTATATTTCTGGTAAGCTTTACAAGAAATATCATACTGCTCCGTGCCATATTTGCAATTATTTTTATACATTTTGTACGGCAAAAGCACCTTTTTCCTGATACCAACAAGGTCTTAAGTGTATCATATATGCTTTTTATCTTCTCTGGATTTAGTATTGTTGCTTTTCAATGGTGAGCAGGAGTACCATAAGTCAACATTTGCCACAAACAAATTATTAAAGAGAGGTTCAATGGTTGATTTATCTACATCATAGTCATAAACAAAGTTCCAGTTTACATTTCTAATGCAGTCCATGAGTAACTTAATAAATTCCTCTTTCTGATCTCTGATCCATGTCATGCTTGGTTTCTTATTTACAGCCACATAATCATTATCTGAATGTGCATAATGGTGTATGAGGAGTAGGGGATCATGATCCGAAAAACATTTACCTGCTATGTTAACAGTGCATAGGTCTCTTGAGAAATTAACTTTAATATTGTCCAAACAAGCATTGCCACATGTAGGGCTATTGTTGGTACTACATAAATTCAATGATCTGAGTAAGTATAAAAATGTTTTTGCATTGGACTCCTCTGAGCCTAACAACTCTATGTTGTAACCACCACATATTGCAAATTTTTCTCATAATTTGTTCAAATTTCTCAAAAAATTAATTAACATCACCATTTAGAGATCTATACAAACTAACAATTATGTTATTCTGATTGATCAGTCTTATATAACTAAATTCTCCATTTAATTTGGAGTATTATGAGCATACATTTTTTTTAGAAAATTTTTATATATTTTCTGATAAATATTGTAAACTGTCCCCCATTTTTCTCCCTCTTCTACACATAATAGCTGCTGGAATGTACTTGTTAGTACAAAAAAATCAATTTGATTTTCTGCAATGTAGGAAAAGACAGACTGCTACTTACCATAAAGAGGACATGTTAAGTAGCAGACAGGCCCAATTGAAAGACACTTACATAAAGCTTTTGGCTACAGCCTTAATCAGTAGAAGAGAGACACACATGGAATTTGGTCCAGGAGAAACAAAATAACGGAATGCAATTTAGAATTAAAGACCCACTCAGGTGCCACATTCAATGACCAATTAAATGATTCTCTGTTTGATTTAAAACATAATAATTTCATAATGCATCTTAACATAGGCAGTCAATCAGTAGGAATGACGAACAAATTGTATGAACTTGAAATATTTCTGGAGAACACAAGTGCTGTAAAATTTGTATGCTTAAACAAGCACTGGCTTAAAAGTGAAAACATAAATTTGATAAACTCACTTTCAGGTTATAATTTAGCAGCAAGTTTTTGTAGAAATAATGGTTTTGGAGGATCATGATTCTAGTCAAAGAATCACTAAGCTCTGAAGTCAGGCAGACTTTTAATTTTTACTATTAAAAACAGTCTTGATCACAATTTATTTAGTACGGTGATCGGTTTCAACCACTACTTTGGTCATCTTCAGACCTACAAGTTGTATACAAAGCTTTAATTAGAGGGCTACACACATTAAAGAAAATACATAAAGTTATAAAGCTATAAAATGATGAATTACCAATGAGTAAGAACCTCCTTCTGCTAGAGAATCACTACTGGAGAAACCAGTATACGTCTTACTATATATAATGGAGGCTCCACCCACTTCTGACAGTATGATGTCATTAATAACCAATAAGTTATAAGTCGAATAACAATGTAAAATTTCTTAATTAAAAGAACATTGTCAAGAAATAAAAATAAACACACACTAAACTTAGCTTCTTTGGAACAGTGCCCAACTTTACCATAGCAACCAGTGGTTCCAAATGGTTCACTAACAGGCCTTGAGAGAGCAACTCATGTTCTGTCAAAACGAAGTTCATTTATCCTACATGTTTAAATATTTTTAACGATTCTTAATTGACAATAGCTGTTAAATAAGCTAAGTTTAGTGTGTGTTTATTTTTATTTCTTGAAAATGTTCTTTTAACTAAGAAATTTTACATTGTTATTCGACTCATTGGTTAGTAATGACATCATACCATCAGAAGTGGGCAGAGCCTCCATTATGTATAGTAAGATGTACATTGGTTTCTCCAGTAGTGATTCTCTAGCAGAAGGAGGTTCTTACTCATTGGCAATTCATCATTTTATAGCTTTATAACTTTATGTATTTTCTTTAATGTATGTAGACCTCTAATTAAAGCTTTGTATACGACTTGTAGGTCTGAAGATGACCACAGTAGTGGTTGAAACCGGTCACCGTACTAAATAAATTGTGATCAAGACTGTTTTTAATAGTAAATATTTGTAACATATTGATCACTGTCACTCCCATAATGTATTCAAAAGACTTTTAATTGCTTGAACGAACTATTATTTGAAAGCTGCTGCATTGAACTTTTGGAATATGGCATATTAATTATTAGTATGTATCATATCCCTGACTATTCCACTACATGTACACTTTAAGGCAAACTTGAAACCTTGTTGTATAGATTGCAGGTAGAAAAGTTATGTAAAAAGGTCATAACTTGTGTTGACTTCAACATAAATATAAGAGCTGACAACAGGTTTGCTGGAAGGACATGATATCTACAAATGGCTTAACATTAAACTTTAGTGAGTACACTAGATTAACAGCATCTTCTGTAACATGTGTAGATAATATAGTGAGCAGCATAAACTATGGTGCTACAGAAAAGTTCATCTTAGAATTAGGTATATTTGACTATTCAGCCCTTTTTATCTCATTGCCAAATTTAGATAAAACTCTAACAGTGAAATGAATCAGGAACCTCAGCCAACACAATGTGAATACATTTGTTTCAGAACCAAATGAAACATCCTGGTCTTTCAGCAAGTGGTACTCAGTAAACACAAACTACAATGCTTTCACATCAGAATTCATGAGTGTTTTCAATGAATGCTTCCCCTTCATAACAAAACATGGCAAAAAGTGTAAAAAGAACTCATGGATAACTGAAGGCATCAGGATCTCTAGTATTAGAAAGAGGAAACTGCACATGCAAGCAAAGAACCACCATGGTGCAGAGTTTTTCAGCTATGTAAACAAATACAAAAGAATATTTGGTTAAGTAGTTAAACAGGCAAAACAAATGGCAAACAGGAAATACATATCAGGTGCCCAAATAAATCAAAAGCTGTATGGCAAATTGTCAGGAGTGAAATAGGTGCAGAAAAAACAAAAAGTTTTAATCATAAATTAGAAATAGATGGGGAAATGATTACAAACTCCAAACATATTTGCAGAGAATTCAACAGGTATTTCATAAATACTAACAAAATGTACAAACTCCCTCCTCTACATGTAAGTCCCAATATAATGCAGCACAGATCAGTAGAATTCAATTTCACTCATGTATCCTGCTATGAGATGGCTAACATTATAAAAATCCTAAAAATATCTCAGATCTGTGGGTTGGTATGAAGTCGCAACAAAAATAATACAGCCAGGATGTGATAATATCTCTGTCACATAATAAATCAATCGTTTGATGAGGGCTGCTTTCCGGATAGCCTGAAGTATGTGGAATTTTGGCAGGGCAGACAAGAGAAGATAGGAAATTTTTGCCCAGTATCAATACTACCAATCATTTCTGAAATATTTGAGTGAGTAGTGTGCAACCAACTAGAAAAATATAACAAAAAACATAACATTATTCTTAACAATCAGTATGGTTTTAGGAAGGGTTGAAGCATTGTGCATACTATTAATGAACTAATCACTAAAATAAGCAAATGCCTCAATAACAAGGAGAGCATATCTAGTATCTTCTACGACCTCAGTAAGGCATTTGGGATGGTAAATCATAAACAGCTGCTCCTCAAATTAGCTTCATGAAAAATCTTTAAATTGGTTCAAGTCTGATCTCAAAAATAGGAAACAGAGTGTAGTTATACAACATAAAGGCAAGAAAGCTTGCTCTAGTTGGAAGGAAATACAAGCATGTGTACCCCAGTTGTTCATTCTAGGCCCATTACTATTTCTATATTATGTAAATGACAGGCCACATGAGGTAACTTCAGGTATGATTCTGTATGCAGATGACTCAACAGCAGTAGTCAGCTGTAAAAACACTGAAGAATTAGCACAAAAAAACAAAACAGACTCTTCAAGAACTAGAAAATTGGATAAATAACAATCCTATGAAACTAAACAAAAACACAAATTGTACACTTCAGGATCAAACAAACTGTTGAATATGTAACACAGTTAAGTTATGAAGGCAGAGAACTACTAACTGCAGAATCTGTCAGATTTCTGGGAGCAACCATAAACAAAAACTTGTCATGGACTGATCATGTGAATTGCTTACTGAAGCAGTTAAATAGTTTTGTTTACACAGTGAGGGTTCTGAATAAAGTAACTGGATTAGCTGTCAGGAGAATTGTGTATATGCATACTTTATATTAGTTGTAAGATATGGCATAATTTTTTGGGGAGTTGAAAAAGGAATGTGCTGTCAGTAACTTGATCATGGCATTTGCCCCTGGGTCTGCCAGGCCATGAACATTGTCAAATGCCACCCTACAAAATATTTGTGGAATGTATAGGTGTGTCTTCTGCTGTGATATATCACACCACAACTTAAGCCTTCTTCCTGGCATGAGTATCGGCTGTAAGTGTAACCCTGTTGCGTGGTCCGTCAATAACTTCTGTAAATCCAGATCCACTTCCTGCGATGTCTCAAGTTCTTCTTAGTTTATTGTTCTGGTTGCACCACAAACATGAGAAAAGTAATCTGCAACCAGATTCCTCTGATGTGCCTTATATCTGTAGTGAATTAACTGGCAAACTCTATGTGCTGGAACTGCTTTGGTGAGCACTTATCATTGATGTTGCTGAAAGCAGACACTATAGGTTTATAATCAGTGAAAATTGTTACTGGCCTGGCTTCAGTATATAGGCTGTAATGTTTGAGGCTTTCATATATTGCCAACAAATCTCTGTCATATGCACTCAATTCTATCTGTCAGAGTTGCAGATTCTTTGAGAAGAAACTAAGAGGTTGCAAGGCTGCACCAATTGTGACCTGGCTGGCCTCTACTACAATACCGAATGCTGCTGCAGGTATGGAGTGCGCGAGTATCACTGCCTCCTCTAAGTATCCTTGTAAGTCGCCAAAATCTTTGGTCATTTCTGGTGTCCATTGCAGCTTTTTCTTTCCTGTGGTATTCTTGCCAGCCAATGCATTTGTAGTGATGCCTGTGTTTCAGCAGTAATTGGTAAATGATGCTGGTAAAAATTTACCATACTGAGATAATGCCAAAGTTGTTTATAGTCTGTGGTTTGGGTAGGTTGTGCAACATGTTGATCTTCTCTGTTAATGGCTGTATACCATCGGCTGAGACTATGTAGCCGAGAAAAGTTACTTGATGCTTGCCCATGATACATTTGTGTTCATTCAACACTACTCCATATGTATCGAGCCTCTGTTGTACCTCCTGAATATGTCTCTCATGTGATTGCATATCCTCTGAGAATACCAAAATATCATCCAGATATGCATAACAGAAAGACAATCCCTGAAGCATTTCATCAATGAACCTATGCCAGTTTTGGGCCACATTTTTGAGTCCAAATGGCATAAACAGAAATTTGAATAGACCAAAGCTGTGATCACCGCCATCTTTGCCACTCCAGCCAGAGCCACAGGACTATGATTGTATGCCTTACAACAATCCAGTACAGAGATTACTTTCACACCCACTAGAACATAGGTAAACTCTTTAATGTTTGGTATGGGGTACTTTTCCAAGATTGTTCTCATGTTCAATTGGTAGTAGTCACCACAGGAACGCCCTGTGCTGTCTTTCTTGCATACTAGGTGGAGAGGGGTTCCCCAAGAAATGTCAGACCTTCTAATTACCACAGCCTGGAGCATCCCCTCAAATATTGGTTTTGTCTCCACTAATTGTTCTAGGGCTAATCTGTGGATGTGTCTTGATACTGGTGGACCTGAGATGGTGCGTATATAATGCACTGTATTATATTTAACTACTGGAGTCTTTACAGTTTCTCATTGGGGAGACTGTACAACTGAGCCACTGACTACTCCTAAAACAGCCTCTGCTGCACTGCACTGAAAACCTTTTATCATGCCCCTATTTTATCTCGTAGTAAGAGACTCATTTGCCAAGTCCTCGGTGTGTGCAAAATGAGACAAGAAATCTGCTTCTAAGATCAACTGTAAAATATCTGCCACTACAAAATTCCGCTTGTAACTGGTAGTTAAACCAATATCTACCATAAGCTCTTTATAACCGTCCATGTTTATTCTTGAATTGTTAACTGCTATCAATTTCAAAGGCTCCCACATGTCCTTCTTAAAAAAGCTTGGGGCTGGCAAGATGCTCACTTCTGAGTGGTGTCTATCAGGAAGTTGAGGCCTGAGAGTCTATCAACCACTTGCAACCTGTGTGATGTTAGGTTATACATCCAGGGTGATGCAGAGTGGCATAAAGAGCCTTACCTTAACTGTGTGTGTTGCTGCCTATAACTATCACCTGGTTCATTGTTTATATACGGCGCTGTTTGTGAGTGCCACAGCCCTTGATGCCTAGAGTGGGCTGTCCTTGCCATTTGGGTATTCACAAGGTTTTGTGCATCTTGTAGCTTGTGGCCCAAATCATCTGTGATACCAGCAAAAATTGTCAGTGTGAGCTTGATGCTGTTTGGAGTGTGACCTCTTCTTGCTACTGGTGGACCTGGGGGACATCTGCAGCTCCAAGTTATTTAGCCAAGTAGACATATTTTCCATCGTGTCTTGCAGTTTCCTGATCCCCACAGTGATGCCTGGTTTTTGTCTGTAATCTGTGGTTGCACTGTTTAACTTTGATTCTTCTAACCGTTCTGATGAGTCATCATTGGCTTCCATTGCAGAGGTGGCAGATGACGTGACAGATGCTACAAGTGTCGAATGCAGAGTAGCAAAAATTCTGTCAGCTATTTGCAGTTGCTTGTCAAGACACTGTCCTTCATACACAATCAACGTCAATTGAACTTGATGAGGCAGCTGCTGTCACCAGACGTGCAGTAACAATTCATTGGATATCATGCTTGCGTCAACTATAGTGCGTAAATGCCTCCGAAATTCAGATGGACTTCTGTCCCCGCATTTCTCCTGTATCACCTGGGAAAGTTGCTGTTCAGGTAATTTCTTGCAGCGAGCAATCAATGCTGTTTTAAGTGTGGTATATGATTGATGGAGTGGTGGATGTACGATCATATCAGAGACAATCACTGTTGCCCTCTGATCCAGGTTGCTAATTGCGTGAGTGAATTTTTTGTGGTCTTTGGTTATGAGTTGTTGCTTGAAGATATTCTCTATTATCACAAACCATACATTTGGTTGCATAGATGTGAACAAAAGTGCTCTTAACTGCAACTGTGGCATGGTTGATAACAGTGCATTCA
Organism: Schistocerca piceifrons; assembly: GCF_021461385.2. Lineage (NCBI taxonomy): Eukaryota > Metazoa > Arthropoda > Insecta > Orthoptera > Acrididae > Schistocerca > Schistocerca piceifrons. The sequence goes on along the minus strand of NC_060144.1, from coordinate 453,351,243 downwards.
TGTGTGAAAAATCTTGGGCATGAGAGTGTGCTCATGGTATGGCTGCTACTGCTGGAGTTTGCAAATTCATGGATTCCATTTTGCTATCATTTTTTGATGTTGCAAGCTCCAAGAGCCCAATCTCTTGCTTTAGCCATCGTATCTCATTTGTTGCTTGCAGAATTTTGTTAGCTTCTTCCACCTTTGACGAAACTGCTGCACAATATTATGTTGCAAAAGCTTTTCTTATTTTTCCCGGGGTCACCAATTATGTAGGCAACAAATTAAACCCACATACAGCTTTGCGCAAAATACTTTATTTTTCCATCTCAGAAAAGAAAACTAACTCAACTAACAGTCAAAGAGTAAAAACTTACATCTAATGTCTGCTGCACTTGCATGGAGTTAACGAAGTATGCATCACTCGCTACTCCCATGTTCCCACAATTTATTTTTACAAGAGTTTTCAAGAATTTTGTCTATTTGTCCAAAGGTTCCTTTTATTTGTGTTAAAAATGCATTAAACACTTTCTTTACCATAAAAACCTCATTCCAAGATGATTTACTCAGATTTTTATTACTTACTGCATCCAGCTTCACCATAAAGTCATCCTTCTGAACTAATTTGCCTGGTGACATATTTTTACTTTGTACGCTCAAAAATAATGAAAAGAAAAGTATCGAGAAACACAGTGCTCACATGTTCAGGTTCTTGATGTCGAATCAACGGGTTAATTATTGGTTGTCGTATTACTGTCCACCACTATTGATTGTTAAATGAGTATCAGTCTGTCCATAATTTTTGCACTGATGCTGCTTTCTGTCTAAATTTATATATATTTCATCTGTCTTGATCTGTAAAACATTAATTTACTGCTATTTTCAAATTTCTCTCTTTTAAATTTTCCCAGACAAGAGCACCCACAATATTATAAACTTCTCCTCCAGAACTTCAGAAAAAAATCATATTAAAGTACACTTTTTTAGGTATACTAATTCAACTGTAATGCAGCCATTTTAAGCAAGGAGGAAGATAAATAAAACAATTTACTCATGTGGTTCTTGTAGCTCCTTGTTGATAATCTGTCCCACTGAAAACAACAATTTTAAGTTTAGATGATATGACCAAGTTTTACAGTCTAAGAAAAAAATAAAAATATATGATGCACCGTGAATGAGACAGAAATTGGTAAATGTGATGTACTTGTGCAGACAAACAAATGATTATAATTTCAGAAAAATTGAATGATTTATTCAAGAGAAAGAACTTCACAAATTGAGCTAGTCAGTAATGCGCATGCCCCCTCCCCCCCTCCTCGAGCCCCATATTCAAGCAGTTATTAGTCTTGGCACTTAATTACAGAGTTATTGCATGTTCTCCTGAGAGATATAATGTCAAATTCTGTCCCGATGGTGTATTAGGTCACCAAAATCTGAAGAGAGTTTCAGGGCCCTGTCCACAATCCTCCAAGCTTTCTTAGTTGGAGAGCGATCCGGCAACTCAAGCACAAAGACAATCTGTAGAAACTCTCATCAGGTGCAGGCAGGCATTATCTTGCTGAAACTTAAGCCCAGCATCGCTTACCACGCAGGGCAACAAAACAGGGCATAGAATATTGTCAACATAACCTGTGCTGTACGGGAGCCATGGTGATAACCAAAGGGTCCTGCTATGGATTGAGTTGGCACCACAGACCATCTGGTTGTCAAGTCTTATGTTGGGTGATATTCAGGTTTGTATCTCATTATTGTCTGGAGTGTCTCCAGACACGTCTTTGGCTGGGAATGTCATTGAATGGAGTAAATTGTCTTCAGTGATGAGTACTGCTTCCAACCGTGCTCCAATGATTAGCAAAGACATGTCTGGAGACATGCCAGACAGTGGTGGAATACCAAACTAACCATCACCCATCATATGCCCTGATAACTGTGAGTGATGGTCTGGGGGTCCATTTCATTTCATAGCAGGACCTCTGTGGTTGTCATCTGCAGCATTCTTACAGCATAGTGGTACCTCAACAACATTCTATGCCCTGATATGTTGTGCTTAATAGCAAGCCACCCTATACTTACATTTCAGTATGATAATTGCCACTTGCACATCACAGGAGTTCTATCACTTGTCTTCGTGCTTGCCAAGCACTACTTTAGCCAGCAAGGTTGCTGGATGCCTACACAATTGAGGATGTTTGGAGCATTATGGGCAGCCCCCCCTCCCCCCCCCCCCCCCCCCCCCAGACATCTTGGGATTTTGGCAGTCTAATGCACCACTTGGGCAGAACCTGTGATGATATCTGTTGGAAAGGGGGGGGGGGGGAACTGAAAGACCCAGTGTATTTTTCACATCTAAATACTATGTGATTGAGTTTATCCCATCAGTTCATTCATTTTCTCCATCTCATACTTCAACATAATATCACAAATCCATCTCCGTGCCAGCTATCAATCCAATATGAGTCACTCAGTCCCATGTCCTCCCCCATGACCCATGGACCTTGCCGTTGGTGGGGTGGCTTGCGTGCCTCAGCGATACAGATGGCCGTACTGTAAGTGCAACCGCAACGGAGGGGTATCTGTTGAGAGGCCAGACAAACGTGTGGTTCCTGAAGAGGGGCAGCAGCCTTTGCAGTAGTTGCAGGCGCAACAGTCTGGATGATTGACTGATCTGGCCTTGCAACACTAACCAAAATGGCCTTGCTGTGCTGGTACTGCAAATGGCTGAAAGCAAGGCGAAGCTACAGCTGTAATTTTTCCCGAGGGCATGCAGCTTTACTGTATGGTTAAATGATGATGGCGTCCTCTTAGGTAAAATATTCCGGAGGTAAAATAGTCCCCCATTCAGATCTCTGGGCGGGGACTACTCAAGAGGACATCGTTATCAGGAGAAAGAAAACTGGCGTTCTACGGATCGGAGCGTGGAATGTCAGATCCCTTAATCGGGCAGGTAGGTTAGAAAATTTAAAAAGGGAAATGGGTAGGGTGAAGTTAGATATAGCGGGAATTAGTGAAGTTCGGTGGCAGGAGGAACAAGAATTTTGGTCAGGTGAAAACAGGGTTATAAATACAAAATCAAATAGGGGTAATGCAGGAGTAGCTTTAATAATGAATAAAAAAAATAGGAGTGCAGGTAAGCTACTACCAACAGCATAGTGAACACATTATTGTGGCCAAGATAGACATGAAGCCCATGCCTACTACAGTAGTACAAGTTTATATGCCAACTAGCTCTGCAGATGATGAAGAAATTGAAGAAATGTATGATGAAATAAAAGAAATTATTCAGGTAGTGAAGGGAGACGAAAATTTAATAGTCATGGGTGACTGGAATTCGAGAGTAGGAAAAGGGAGAGAAGGAAACATAGTGGGTGAATATGGATTGGGGGAAAGAAATGAAAGAGGAAGCCATCTGGTAGAATTTTGCACAGAGCATAAATTAATCATAGCTAACACTTGGTTCAAGAATCATAAAAGAAGGTTGTATGCATGGAAGAATCCTGGAGATACTAGAAGATTATATAATGGTAAGACAGAGATTTAGGAACCAGGTTTTAAATTGTAAGACATTTCCAGGGGCAGATGTGGACTCTGACCACAATCTATTGGTTGTGAACTGTAGATTAAAACTGAAGAAACTGCAAAAAGGTGGGAATTTAAGGAGATGGGACCTGGATAAACTGATTAAACCAGAGACTGTACAGAGTTTCAGGGAGAGCATAAGGGAACAATTGACAGGAATGGGGGAAAGAAATACAGTAGAAGAAGAATGGGTAGCTCTGAGGGATGAAGTAGTGAAGGCAGCAGAGGATCAAGTAGGTAAAAAGACGAGGGCTAGTAGAAATCCTTGGGTAACAGAAGAAATATTGAATTTAATTGATGAAAGGAGAAAATATAAAAATGCAGTAAATGAAGCAGGCAAAAGGGAATACAAACGTCTCAAAAATGAGATCGACAGGAAGTGCAAAATGGCTAAGCAGGGATGGCTAGAGGACAAATGTAAGGATATAGAGGCTTATCACACTAGGGGTAAGGTAGATACTGCCTACAGGAAAATTAAAGAGACCTTTGGAGAAAAGAGCGCCACTTGTATGAATATCAAGAGCTCAGATGGAAACCCAGTTCCAAGCAAAGAAGGGAAAGCAGAAAGGTGGAAGGAGGATATAGAGGGTCTATACAAGGGCAATGTACTTGAGGACAATATTATGGAAATGGAAGAGGATGTAGATGAAGATGAAATGGGAGATACGATACTGCGTGAAGAGTTTGACACAGCACTGAAAGACCTGAGTCGAAACAAGGCCCCGGGAGTAGACAACATTCCATTGGAACTACTGACGGCCTTGGGAGAGCCAGTCCTGACAAAACTCTACCATCTGGTGAGCAAGATGTATGAGACAGGTGAAATACCCTCAGACTTCAAGAAGAATATAATAATTCCAATCCCAAAGAAAACAGGTGTTGACAGATGTGAAAATTACCAAACTATCAGTTTAATAAGTCACAGCTACAAAATACTAACGCAAATTCTTTAAAGATGAAAGGCAAAACTCGTAGAAGCCGACCTCGGCGAAGATCAGTTTGGATTCGGCAGAAATGTTGGAACACGTGAGTCAATACTGACCATATGACTTATCTTAGAAAATAGATTAAGGAAAGGCAAACCTACATTTCTAGCATTTGTGGACTTAGAGAAAGCTTTTGACAATGTTGACTGGAATACTCTCTTTCAAATTCTAAAGGTGGCAGTGGTAAAATACAGGGAGCAAAAGGCCATTTACAATTTGTACAGAAACAAGATGGCAGTTATGAGTCGAAGGGCATGAAAGGGAAGCAACGGTTGGGAAGGGAGTGAGACAGGGTTGTAGCCTGTCCCCGATGTTATTCAATCTGTATATTGAGTAAACAGTAAAGGACACAAAAGAAAAATTCGGAGTAGCTATTAAAGTCCATGGAGAAGAAATAAAAATGTTGAGGTTCGTGGATGACATTGTAATTCTGTCAGAGACAGCAAAGGACTTGGAAGAGCAGTTGAATGGAATGGACAGTGTCTTGAAAGGGGGATATGAGATGAACATCAACAAAAGCAAAACGAGGATAATGGAATGTAGTCGAATTAAGTCGGGTGATGCTGAGGGAATTAGATTAGGAAATGAGACACTTAAAGTGGTAAAGGACTTTTGCTATTTGGGGAGCAAAATAACTGATGATGGTCAAGGTAGAGAGGATATAAAATGTAGACTGGCAATGGCAAGGAAAGTGTTTCTGAAGAAGAGAAATTTGTTAACATCAAGTATAGATTTAAGTCAGGAAGCCGTTTCTGAAAGTATTTGTATGGAGTGTAGCCATGTATGGAAGTGAAAAGTGAAACATATACGATAAATAGTTTGGACAAGAAAAGAATAGAAGCCTTCAAAATGTGGTGCTACAGAAGAATGCTGAAGATTAGATGGGCAGATCACATAACTAAAGAGGAGGTATTGAATAGAGTTGGGGAGAAGAGGAGTATGTGGCACAACTTGACAAAAAGAAGGGACCGGTTTGTAGGACATGTTCTGAGGCATCAAGGGATCACAAATTTAGCATTGGAGTGCAGCATGGCGGGTAAAAATCGTAGAGGGAGACCAAGAGATTAATACACTAAGCAGATTCAGAAGGATGTAGGTTACAGTCAGTACTGGGAGATGAAGAAGGTTGCACAGGATAGAGTAGCATGGAGAGCTGCATCAAACCAGTCTCAGGACTGAAGACAACAACAACAACAACAACAACAGTCCCATGTACAACTTGCAGTTGCCTCGACTAGCCACTAGTCTATGGGCCACACATAGGATTGATACTGCCAGGGTCTGAACGGATGCCATCTGGCTGGGGACTCCTGCAGGCTGACTGCAACTGATTCTGAGGAGTCTCTGGTTTACATTCTATATCTGGGTACCTCCAACACCTGATATACTGCCGGACCACTAACGTAGCACTCTAAATTGATGTCTCATGTTCAGGGAACTATATGTCTTGACTTTATACTGTTATAGGCCGTGTCTGCCAGTGCCTGTCACTAGCTGCCAGCATGTCCCATGAAGGATCAGTCATGTCTCAGGTTACAGCAAAAGGCCACTGCACCACTGTGCTTTGCTGACTGGAGCAACTACCACTGCCACACGCTGCTGGATGTTTATCAGGGTGTGCACTGCTGCCCAGGGTCAGTGACACTGCCATGACTCCATCCACACCAGCTGTATGGCTACTACTGAAAAAAATATGTTGTTGATACCGTTCTTCTTTTAATTCCATGAAAGTCCTGGGGCTGGTTCTTCTCACAACAGCCAAGCCAGCTGTCCTTCCATGACTTCCTGACATTTTACGGTGTCAATAATGCTCACGCCACCCTGGCACTATAAAGACTGGTGTCAGAAGTGACCAGTGGATCTGCATTCATCATCATCCATGCAGCATGGTAATTACATTGTCTTTTTCAGCTGTGCTTCTTTCAAGCAGGGTTTTACTAAATGCAGGGTTTTACTAAATGGATTAAAGGATGACCCTTTTAAAAATAAAACTGGATTAAGATAAGGAGATAGTTTGTCCCCCCTTCTCTTCAATATAGCTTTAGAAAGAATTGTGAGGAAACTCAAACTGGTACCTGCTGGGATCCTCCAAGAAAGCGAAATTAATGTGTTAGCATATGCAGATGACATGGTGCTCATTGGAAACAGTGAAGTAGACATTGGGCAATTATTTGTGGAGGTTGCAACAGACGCATCAAGACCTGGCCTGAAAGTAAAAGATGAGAAAATGAAATACATGCTAGTTCACAGATGTAGAGATCAATGGGATAACCAATCACATTAACAGTTGATGAACACAAATTCGAGCATGTTGAACAGTTCAAATTTCTGGGATCAATGATAGATGAACAAAATCAGAGACAGATAGAAGTAAAAGTGAGACTGCAAAACGCAATCCAAGCCTATTATGCAATACAAAATCTCTTAGGGTCCAAACTGCTGGCTAGGAAAACTAAAATAAAGTTATATAATACAATCATCAGACCAGTTCTAATCTATAAGCAGAAACTTGAAGCCTACTGAAAACAGAACACCACCATTACAAGTATTTGATAATAAAGTTTATAGAAAAATCTTTGGTCCATACTATGACAATGAATCACAATGCTGGAAGAGAAGACACAACATAGAAATCCATGAGCTATCACAACAACCAATGATAGTAAACATAATAAATGCTGTAAGACTGAAATGGGCTGGACATCTGATGAGAATGAAAGAAGACTAAATTGTGTTAAGAATATCCAGGGAGAAGCCATAAGGCAAAAGACCAAGGGGGAGACCCAGGAGTACTTGGCACATTGAAACTGATTGCATATGTGAAACATTGGGAATAAATAACTGGCAAGAGGCAGCACAAGACAGGAGCATCTGGAGGAATCATATGAGATTGGCACTGGAGCTTCGAGTTCCTTAGAAGCCTACTACTACTACTACTACTACTACTACTACTTCTTTCAAGTATTCATGATACCAGGTGAGTCAAATTGACAAACTGGGTTTAAAGTGAGATTCTCAAATTTTAATTCAGCAGTAGATGAGTTGATGCATTGATGAATTCAAGGGTAATACAAAAGAGATAGATGAGTATACTGGTATGTTCCCTGTCAGCTGCATGCTATGAAATTTCATAGTGCTCCCTATGCTCAGTTGATATAAGGAGTTTGTTCTAAAAGTAGAGGGTATGGCCATTATACCAGGAAATGTTATGAGTGTGCACATGATTGGTCATCAGCTATAAAGAGTAAATGATACAGGTGTTATAGCACACAGAAGATGTTATAGCATTGTCCTATTGTGTTTTGTCCTGATGCGTTACAATGCTGATACTTTATACGGAATGAATCGGAGACACAAATAGTTACCACTCAGAAAGCGGGTCAGACATTATTAGATCCAGTAGCTCAAGCATAGCAGATAATACAGCCAAACTGCCTGTTCGCTTTGGCAATGCCATTCATTTGTGCTGGCAAAACACCAGAATGTTGTTGTTGTTGTTGTCTTCTGTCCTGAGACTGGTTTGATGCAGCTCTCCATGCTACTCTATCCTGTGCAAGCTTCTTCACCTCTCAGTACTTACTGCAACCTACATCCTTCTGAATCTGCTTAGTGTATTCATCTCTTGGTCTCCCTCTACGATTTTTACCCTCCATGCTGCCCTTCAATGCTAAATTTGTGATCCCTTGATGCCTCAGAACATGCCCTACCAACCGGTCCCTTCTTCTTGTCAAGGTGTGCCACAAACTCCTATTCTCCCCAATTCTATTCAATACCTCCTCATTAGTTATGTGATCTGCCCATCTAATCTTCAGCATTCTTCTGTAGCACCACATTTCGAAAGCTTCTATTCTCTTCTTGTCCAAACTATTTATCGTATATGTTTCACTTTTCACTTCCGTACATGGCTACACTCCATACAAATACTTTCAGAAACGACTTCCTGACACTTAAATCTATACTCGATGATAACAAATTTCTCTTCTTCAGAAACGATTTCCTTGCCACTGCCAGTCTACATTTTATATCCTCTCTACTTCGACCATCATGAGTTATTTTTCTCCCCAAAAATCAATGTTCTTTACTACTTTAAGTGTCTCATTTCCTAATCTAATTCCCTCAGCATCACACGACTTAATTCGACTACATTCCATTATCCTCATTTTGCTTTTGTTGATGTTCATCTTGTATCCTCCTTTCAAGACACTGTCCATTCCATTCAACTGCTCTTCCAAGTCCTTTGCTGTCTCTGACAGAATTACAATGTCATCCGCGAACCTCAACGTTTTTATTTCTTCTCCATGGACTTTAATACCTACTCTGAATTTTTCTTTTGTTTTCTTTACTGCTTGCTCAATATACAGATTGAATAACATCGGGGACAGGCTACAATCCTGTCTCACTCCCTTCCCAATCGCTGCTTCCCTTTCATGCCCCTCAACTCTTATAACTGCCATCTCGTTTCTGTACAAATTGTAGATAGCCTTTCGCTCCCTGTATTTTACCACTGCCACTTTTAGAATTTGAAAGAGAGTATTCCAGTCAACATTGTCAAAAGCTTTCTCTAAGTCCATAAATGCTAGAAATGTAGGTTTGCTTTCCATAATCTATTTTCTAAGATAAGTCATATGGTCAGTATTGACTCACGTGTTCCAACATTTCTGCCGAATCCAAACTGATCTTCACCGAGGTCGGCTTCTACCAGTTTCGCCATTTGTCTGTAAAGAATGTGCGTTAGAATTTTGCAGCTGTGACTTATTAAACTGATAGTTCAGTAATTTTCACATCTGTCAACACCTGTTTTCTTTGGGATTGGAATTATTATATTCTTCTTGAAGTCTGAGGGTATTTCACCTGTCTCATACATCTTGATCACCAGATGGTGGAGTTTTGTCAGGACTGGCTCTCCCAAGGCCATCAGTAGTTCCAATGGAATGTTGTCTACTCCCGGGGCCTTGTTTCGACTCAGGTCTTTCAGTGCTGTGTCAAACTCTTCACGCAGTATCGTATCTCCCATTTCATCTTCATCTACATCCTCTTCCACTTCCATAATATTGTCCTCAAGTACATTGCCCTTGTATAGACCCTCTATATCCTCCTTCCACCTTTCTGCTTTCCCTTCTTTGCTTAGAACTGGGTTTCCATCTGAGCTCTTGATATTCATACAAGTGGCGCTCTTTCCTCCAAAGGTCTCTTTAATTTTCTTGTAGGCAGTATCTACCTTACCCCTAGTGTGATAAGCCTCTATATCCTTACATTTGTCCTCTAGCCATCCCTGCTTAGCCATTTTGCACTTCCTGTCGATCTCATTTTTGAGACGTTTGTATTCCCTTTTGCCTGCTTCATTTACTGCATTTTTATATTTTCTCCTTTCATCAATTAAATTCAATATTTCTTCTGTTACCCAAGGATTTCTACTAGCCCTCGTCTTTTTACCTACTTGATCCTCTGCTGCCTTCACTACTTCATCCCTCAGAGCTACCCATTCTTCTTCTACTGTATTTCTTTCCCCCATTCCTGTCAATTGTTCCCTTATGCTCTCCCTGAAACTCTGTACAGTCTCTGGTTTAATCAGTTTATCCAGGTCCCATCTCCTTAAATTCCCACCTTTTTGCAGTTTCTTCAGTTTTAATCTACAGTTCATAACCAATAGGTTGTGGTCAGAGTCCACATCTGCCCCTGGAAATGTCTTACAATTTAAAACCTGATTCCTAAATCTCTGTCTTACCATTATATAATCTTCTAGTATCTCCAGGATTCTTCCATGCATAAACCTTCTTTTATGATTCTTGAACCAAGTGTTAGCTATGATTAATTTATGCTCTGTGCAAAATTCTACCAGATGGCTTCCTCTTTCATTTCTTTCCCCCAATCCATATTCACCCACTATGCTCCCTCTCTCCCTTTTCCTACTCTCAAATTGCAGTCACCCATGACTATTAAATTTTTGTCTTCCTTCACTACCTGAATAATTTCTTTTATTTCATCATACATTTCTTCAATTTCTTCATCATCTGCAGAGCTAGTTGGCATATAAACTTGTACTACTGTAGTAGGCATGGGCTTCGTATCTATCTTGGCCACAATAATGCGTTCACTATGCTGTTGGTAGTAGCTTACTCACACTCCTATTTTTTTATTCATTATTAAACCTACTCCTGCATTACCCCTATTTGATCTTGTATTTATAACCCTGTATTCACCTGACCAAAAGTCTTGTTCCTCCTGCCACCGAACTTCACTAATTCCCACTATATCTAACTTCAACCTATCCATTTTCCTTTTTAAATTTTCTAACCTACCTGACATTCCACACTCCAATCCGTAGAATGCCAGTTTTCTTTCTGCTGATAACGACGTCTTCTTGAGTAGTCCCCACCCGGAGATCCGAATGGGGGACTATTTTACGTCCAGAATATTTTACCCAAGAGGACGCCATCATCATTTAACCATATAGTAAAGCTGCATGCCCTCGGGAAAAATTACAGCTGTAGTTTCCCCTTGCTTTCAGCCATTTGCAGTACCAGCACAGCAAGGCCATTTTGGTTAGTGTTGCAAGGCCAGATCAGTCAATCATCCAGACTGTTGCCCCTGCAACTACTGAAAAGGCTGCTGCCCCTCTTCAGGAACCACACATTTGTCTGGCCTCTCAACAGATACCCCTCTGTTGTGATTGCACCTACGGTTCAGCTATCTGTATCGCTGAGGCACGCAAGCCTCCCCACCAATGGCAAGGTCCATGGTTCATGGGGGTAGGAACGCCAGAATAACATCTAACAAACGTTGGTCATAAAACCTGAGACAGAAACCAACAGACAGTTTGTCAACAAGTGGCCATCAAAGTCTCAATAATTTTGTAATTAACAGATAGTTGCATAGGCTTAACTGCCCATTAACTATAGGAAGACAGATCCTCACTCAGTTGCTTGGCACCTATCCCAGGTGCTAGTACTGCTAGCCTTGTTGATCCTTTTTTGTCCAAGGTAGGAGATTATGATTTTGCATTTGTGGATAACATGTTGACAGCTGCAAAGCTGAGTTGTTGTGCACATGACCAGTTGTTGTAAATGGCCAAATTATTTTTAATGGGAGCTGCAAAGACATGCAAAAGGTACCTTGAAGACCTGAGGAATGTGCAAACATTTAAGGTACTGGAGGAAGGCTTAGTTTAATGGTATCGAAGACAGAATAGTTTAGGTACTATGAGTAGCAGTTAAACGGTGTGTCTTAGAAACAAGGCTAAACCATCAAAAGTTTTGTGGCTAGAATAAGAAAAGTCAATGTTAATACCTATGAGTTAATGGACAATGACGCAGGAATAAGGTTCTTCAGCAAGAAGCAGAGCAAAAGACATCTGATGCATTTTCATGAGGATTATTACCCATCATGTCCAGGAAAATATGCAGGGATTCCTGAAGAATTTAGCTAAAGCCATACACACAGCAATGGCTTTACAAAAAATAGATCCAGTAACTCAAGTTAATGCAGGAGAACTATTTTTTGCCACTGACATCAAGTCAAGTGTAACCATTGTGGATGTTCAGGCCACATATGGCAGGATTCTCATCAGTCATAATGTAGGAAATGTGGGAAAGCTGGAATCAAGGAGAGAACTGTAGACAAAGTAAAGTGCATATTAAGAAGGTATGTAATGAGAATAACCAGCTATTAAATGGCAACGAAAGTCATAAGGCCACCGAACTGTGCTCACAGTGGATTTTAGCACAATGAAAACGCATTCAGAAGCAGAAACTTGCTTCAGTGGAAGGAACATAAGTTTTTACTAGACACAGGTGTGCTCATGTCTGCAACATGTTTGGACCTCAAGAGAAAAAGGTAGTTAAATCATCCACAGTATAAGTAATTTGGAGTTAGGGGTAATGATGTGCATTTAATACGTTCAGTGATATTAACTTTTCAGGTGGAGGAAAGCAGTTCCAGGAATGTATGGAAGCTTTGCCTCATATAGGTGATGGTTACTGTGCAATCTTGGGCCTAGATTTCCTTTGTAATTACTCCATGATCTTGGGCTTAGATTTCCTTTCTAAGCATCATGCTAAAACTGTCATTGACAATGTGTTTTAGGACTTGTTGGGGTATTGTTCCATCTTGGGAAAAGTGTTGTCAGTGATGTTTAACTCTCATGAAAGCCAAACCAATTAAGCTGCATGCAAGAACACTAACAATCAATTAGTGTGATTACAGACAGTAGATCACATCATGGCAGATTGGAAGAAAGCAAAGCAACTAATGAGTGTAAACTATTTGCAACACAGCCACGGTTCATCATACATGATAGTGTATTATGTAAGATGATTATGTTTGGGTCACGTACTGTGGTTCTGGTCACATAGCAGGATGAAGTTTTAAGACAGGCACATGATCACATATTATATAAGTACATGGTGCAGGACCCCCAGGTTATTGTAAAATTAAGATTTATTTAAAAAAATTAAACACTAATTGATCATAAGCATTGGGAAAGATGTTAATTATGAATGTCTGGTAAAAATAATATATAAAACCTTCATTAAATTTTTTGTACATGAATTTGTTTTCACTCTCTATCTTGGATGTAGAAGTTCTGTTAAGCAGGGTCTGGTGGAGGATGATGGGCTACGAGTATTTTGTATCACACATGTTTGAAATAAGAAAGAAATTTGATACCAGTATTAAGAATTTCTTATTGAAGTGAAGTGAAATCAAGTAAGGAGAATTTTCTTCATTATGACGAGCACCGGTGTTCTTGAAATCTGCTGCCTGCAGCCACAATTGAATAAGCACAGAATATTTCTAATAATGCAATTGCGTTATATCGATTTAAAAAGTGTTTTCCTATGCATATTAATAATATTTCGTAATATTTATTTATTTTTTATTACAGCACAATTGTCGAGCTGTGTGCCAGGTTGTGAGTAGGGTTTGTTAATTATTGTTATAGTAAGAAATTTCTATGACATTCTTATTGATCATAAAAACTAATTGTCTGTGTTTTATGTTTGCAAGTACCATGATGGGGAGCAAGTGATGCAAAAAGGCAAAACTGAGGAGAAAATTTTTGAAAGGAATAAGAATTGGACCCAGGTCATGCAAAATTTTGCATAGTAAGCTGTTTTATTTGATGCAGCAAAGGTAAAATGGCTACGCAAGTTGCTTGCATGGTTACACTTGGTAGTGCCTCTTTTGATGTATATAGAAACCTTTTCCTCATTATTTCCTTCCTTGAATTTTATTTGCAAGAAATTTACAGGAATTTTCAGTGTGATGCATATTGTGAGAAAAACATAAATAAAACAAACATAAATAAACAAACAATAGTTTGAATATCATAACATATGTAAAACAGGCTTAGACAATACGTAAATTACATTTATCAAGTGTAATAACTAGCATATGAAAATTTAACATTTTTGTGAAAATTTTATTTTTTCATATTCATATAACATGGACAAAAAATATGTGCCCATTGTTGATAGTGATAGCAAAAACTCAATCAGCCAAAATGGCTAGGGATTATGTGATCAAACAATTGAAGTTAATGTGCTATGCATGCCCACTGCAGAAAGTTTAAGTAGATCAGAGATGAGTGTCGCAGGTGTGTCAGATGATAGCGATGCTCCACAGCAGAATAGCCTTGATGACACAATGTTTACAATTGGTGAGACAATGTCACGAATCTCCCAGAGTGACATGCCACTCATGAATGAAATATTGGAGAGTGATTCCAATATGAATTTTGACAGCATGCTAACCAAAACACCACTTGTTCACATCACAAATATTAAGTTAGAAAGTACAGCTGATGGTAATCGTAGTACAAATGAAGCACTACTATGGCAGTTATTATCTAACACAAACATGAAATTTGATAATGTAAATACGAAATTTTATGATATGAAACACAATATGAACACCAATTTCTGTGATATGAAACAAGATATGACTACCAAAATTGATAAGTTGATACAGAATCTGAACACTGTCACACAAGATATGAACACAGTAAAAAAGCAACAAAACACTGTTACACAAGATCTAAATACAATGAAACAAGGACAGAAACAAGTATTCAAGGATTTACAAGACAAAGTCTCACAGAAATTCGATGACTTAGCCAAAAATGTTCACATTGAAACTGACAAAAAATTGAATGATATGAAAAAACAGGTAAAGCATGAAGCACTTTCTGAAGTTAACAGTAACATTACAGATCTAAAACAGAAGATAGATTCTTTTAACGACCATCATGATCGAGTAGAGCAACAGATAAAGAAAATCACAGATGCAAACACAAACATTGAAGCCACACAAATCATTTGGTTTCAACAAAAAAAAGTAATCACTGTTGTTAAGAAACTAAACAGAGACTATGAAGGGTTACCTCTAACTGTAGAAGAGCTTACTTTAAGGGTAACAACATTAGAAGATGACTCAGCATGTGTTAAGAAGGAGAGAGAGAAGATCAATGAAAATCTTAGTGATATTATTAGTCAAGCTGAAGCAGGTACATTAGATAATGGTAATACCATTGCAGAGAAATTTCTAATTGATTGCAAGTTATACACAGATGTAGTAGAAAAGGCTATTCAGAAAAAAGAAAATGAAATGGTGAACAAGGTAAACATTAATCAACAAGCTGCAGAAAATACAATCTGCAATCTTTTAGAAGAAAATATTACTGGATCTTGAAATATGTATGTAAATAACACACAGGCTAAAGTGAAAAAACCACAACCTGTTGGTATTTATCCACAAATTGCCATGAGTCCCACAGCAGGTACCAGTGACAGTTGTAGAATGCAAAATGTAAACATACCCACAATTCCAATACCTGAGCGATTAACAAGCAGAATTACAGGTAACTACAATAACCACATAAATATGACCAAAAATGGCATGTGTCTGTCAACTATTTTTGCAGATGAAGGTTTGCTGAGACATCGACAGTCTCCTACATTCACTATCAAGGGTAAAAGAATGAATCCCGCAGTATTTATGAGTTTTGTCATGTATTTCCATGCAACTGGATGGAAGCATGAAAAATCAAATTTGTCGTGGGATATACGCAAGGTGAAGTTCTTTTATGGGCAACTGAAGTGGCCGAACATTGCAGCACTTATATCAAATTTGAATGAGCTTTCCTCGACAAATACTGGTCTGAGGTGGTGCAAGAAAGACTCAGATGAGAGGTTTTCAATCCTACACTGTTCAGTGGCAAATATGGTAGCCTATGTGGATACTTTGAAAAATACCTGAACAAGACATGTACTGGATGAACCAAATATCACAGGTAGAGATGTTAAAAACTTTGAAAAGTCATTTACCATCACACATTAGAGAAAAATTAGTCACAATGCCAGAGCATGATGCTGAATATTTTCTGTCAGTGCTTGATTCTATTGACTTAATCTATGAAGAAAGACCCTTATCCAATAGAGCAACAGAAAATCAGGCACAACAACAACGTAGTTATGCAAATCAGTCAATAAAATGTGATCTAAAAACAGAGCAAGGCTGGTACACACAACAGCAAAGGTACACGCCCAGAGGTAATGAGTACAGTAACAGGAACAGAAAAAAAACAAATGATTTAAAATGAATTTTCAAAACAACAGGGGTAATTTCATTGCACGAGTGAATTACAATTCACCATCACAAGGCCCTATGCTGAACATGAGACAGTCAGCTGCAGCAGTGGCTGACATGTGGCAGCAATGCCATGTCTTACGCTGTACTGCAGCCGACCTTTGGGTAGCAAAATAGCTGCACAACAGCTAACAACACAAATTGGTGAAGTACACACAGAGTGCAACTAACTGAAATTATTCCAAGTAATGAATTAAGTTACACTGAACTGTCAGAAAACACCAACTGGTTGTAGTTAAGCCCCAGGCTATTGACCTCTCAGGTAGTGGGGGCAAAGCAAAACTATGGTTTGACAAACAAGGTGACATCAAGATTGATTTGTATCAGCATGAGTTAAATACAGTAGATAAAGTCCAGGAAGAATAAATACAAGCAATCATTAAGGTGAAAATAT
The DNA here is from genome assembly GCF_021461385.2 of Schistocerca piceifrons. Classification (NCBI taxonomy): domain Eukaryota; kingdom Metazoa; phylum Arthropoda; class Insecta; order Orthoptera; family Acrididae; genus Schistocerca; species Schistocerca piceifrons. Next base: position 453,334,665 of record NC_060144.1, on the reverse strand, counting down.
TTAATATTGACACACAGTTAATTTTAGATACAGGTTCAACTACCAACCTAACGTCAAATGCATTTTTTGTGAATTGAAGAAGAGAGGCAAATTTCCAACATTTCTTATACAAAATTGCAAGGCACGAACTGCTACAGGCAGTAACACTAAATTAGTTAAGCATCAGGCACTTATTCCATTACAAATTGAACATTTTACAGTGAAGTGCAACTTTCTTATAATTGACAACTTATAGCTAATTGTCTTATTGACATGGACATGTTTAGAACATACAAAACACAGACTGACATAGGTAATGGTAAATGCCACTTTTATGTAAAGGATCAGATTTTTTCTATTGATTTAGTCAAAACACCTGATGAAAGTAACAAAAAAATAGAGTCAAAAGTAATAGTGCAATATTAATTTCCAGCTGTAGATTTCACTAACAAATCTGATACTGAACAAGAAGCTAACACTGAGGTTAGTTACAAAATGGTAGAGCAGGAACTAAGTGAATCACAAGTACTAAATGATATGCAATGACAAAAACTTTCTAACTTGTTATTTAAGTATTCAAATGTTTTAAGTAGGGAGCCAGGAGTAATCAAAGACTATGAATATAAATTTGAAGTCCATCCCATGAGACATTTTGTACAATATCATATCCTATTCCATGGGCAAAACGAGAGGCAGTAAGGGAAGAGATCAATCATATGATTAAATGGGGAATTATACAACCTCCATTGTCACCCTATTGTAGACCAATATTACCAGTAAGTAAACCAAACAGTTCTGTAAGATTAGTTCTCGATGCTAGACGTATCTATAAGATTATAGTGCCAGTATGCATACGACCAGACAACTTGGACAAACAGCTTCTGAAGTGTTACAATACAAAATATTTCATTACACTCCATCTCAAGTGTCCTACTGGCAAATAAAGCTCCAGGAAGAAAGTAAAAAATATACAGCATTTGTTTGTCGTTGCAGAAGTTACGATTTCCGTATTCTACCTTTTGGACTGAAAATTAGCGCAGGAGTGTTTAGATCTGCATTGGACAAGGTTTTGGGACCAGAATTGCTTAGCAAAGTCACTGTTTATGTAGACAACATGATAATAGCCACATCCACTTGGTTAGAACATATTAGGCTCATTGAACAGGGGCTTCAACGATTTGCAGGTTACAGAGTAACAGCCAATTTTAAAAATGTCTAGTTTTGGAAAGGAGCAAGTCAAATTTTTTGAACATGATGCAGAGCAAGATGCACAAATCAAAATGTTATTGATGCAAGGTACAATACAATGGTCTGATTACCATAAGTTTTGTAAGCAAAGGAAAGTCATGCAAAACGTTAAGCAGGATGAAGGTGGAAAGGTAAATAAATGGTATCTGGAGTACAAGGGCATTTTCTTTCATGGGAAACATGAAAATTCTGATCAGTGGTGTGTGTGCATTCCTGAAGATTATATCGATGAATTTATAAGACACACACATGAAGTATGGGGACATTATGGAGCAGGCAAATGTACTGAAAAAATTGCAACACTTTGTTATTTTGCAAATTTGAGAAGACGAGTCCTACAGGTATGAAGAAAGTGTGCAATATGTCAAAAGTCAAAACAGTCCATTGTGTCAAAGTAAACTGAGCTATACCCAATACTCACAAAACACCCTCTGGATATAGTATCCCTAGACATAGCTGGTCCATATCCAAGAAGTAAAGGAGGAGTAAGATACGCATAGCACTATATGATATTTTCTCAAAAGATATCAAAACGTATGCCATTGAAAATGCAACAGCCACAAATATCAGAAAAAGAATTGAAGGAGACTATTTGAGAAGAGTAGGTAAACCAAAGGTACTAGTAACTGATAATGCTTCATATTTCATTGGGCAAAAGTGGAAACAATTTATGATCTCGCAGGGCATGAAGCATATATTAGTAAGCCTTTTTCACCCAGAAGCAAGCCCAGTAGTATGAGTCTTCACAGAATTTAACTGGTTTATTATGACATACACTCCTCACAAACACACCCCATGGGTAGAGTATGTAACTCTCTTCATGCAAGTTGTCAATAGCCTTCCACATTCTTCAGCAGGTTTCACACCTAATGAATTGATGTTCTGGACAAAATAAACAAATGAGTGGGATTTGTCCATACCAAGGGTACCCACTACAGAAATGACACTACAAGACAAAATCAAACAAGCCATGGTTACACTAGAAAACAGGGCCAAGTATATAAAGAAAATTTATAATAAGAAACTGAAATGTGTTACACAATTTTTTGAAGGGCAGCAAGTCCTCTTACAGATGCACCCTAAATTTACAAAAATTGACAAACTGAATAAGAAGTGGCAGTTACTCTATTCAGGACCACACATAATTTCCAAACTACCATAGCCTGGGATCTACAGGTTAGTTTATGAGAAAACAGGAAGAGACAAGGGTCTCCACCCCCACAAAGACATAAAAGCTTTATAGAACGATGAAGCTAGGTAGCATTTTTTCTTTATATCACAAGATAATTTACATAGTGTACATAACTCTAAGTCTAATTTTTCTTCTGGAGAGTATTTTAAGATAAAGTAGTGTGTATATGCGTAGGTAATTCTTCTGATTTGTACACGTAGGCATAAAATTAACAGCAATGAGAAGTAACACACCACTTCACGCAAAGCGAAAGTATAAATGAAATTAGCTTATAGCTCAGCTGTCCGCATTCAACAATAAGTGCTGACATCAGTAGTAGGAGACGAGACAATGACTGGTACACATGCGTGACAGGCTGACAGAAGGTGCAATCAAATACGAATGCAGTATATACAAGTACTTAACTTAAATACAAAGTAAACAGAAATACTACACAATTACATCTACTATCTAAGAACTAAGGATCCTATCGATATATGTACACAGAGTTTTAATTAAATGCTAAGCTATATACAACCTATTCACTGGCAAAAGGAAGCATTATGGAAACCTATATGAGATGTGTAAGCTAAGGACTAATGACAAAATACTATGAGAAATGTCAAATAATTTTCTTTGCCGAGTAAATGATCATAATGGGTAACAGAATAAATGAATGTGTGTGAATTTAAACAAAGTATGGAAATATTGTGGACATGTGCAATGACCAAATGTATCAGTGGCCAGCAAGCCTCGAAATGCAATTAATTTTAAGTTTTTTCTTTCAATGACCAGTGCACCACCATGGCACAGAAGAAGAGAATTACATCGAGAGTAGCAGGTACCAAATGAATAAACAGGCCGCACCTCAGGTAAACAATTTAGTTATAAGGATAATTATACAAAGGTCATAAGGCAAATGAAAAATGAAATATGCATCATCACAGTGTATCTCTGTGACAATTATCAGTATCTATTCACTGCAGAGTCACATAAACATTTAAGCATGTGAGTTTACAAAAACCAATTAATTTTATCATGTCACATGAAGGCTTGAATAATGACATTTCCAGGTATTTGAGAAAAATAAGTCTACGATGGTTAAAACATCATGTTTCACACTAAGCTACACGTGAATTGAAGTGAACAGCACTAACACATGAAGAAACAACATGATACTACGTGAATGATTAGTCAGTAGACATTATTCCAATGAAACAAAAGTTCCTTGGCAACTAGTCCATCATTGTACGAGTAACATTTCCTCGTAAATCCTTGAACCACTAGATAAGTATTTCCTTTCTTCCCTTCCAAACAAGGAGGCAATGCCAAGCATAGTTAGACCAGTCCTATTTCCAATGTTTTTCTCCCTCCTGTACCTAAGTAAGGAATGTGCTCCCATAAATGATAAAAGCCCATCTATAAAATGAAGCATAAAAGTATAATATGCTTGTATTGTGTCATAATAATGTGATATGTAATTAATTTGAACATGCAATGTGAATGAAGAGAAGCTGAAATTAACAAACAAACTGTAGTAACAGAACCCAGTTAATTAAAATTTTATGACGTTTTAAAACTTAAGAAATTTATGTTCATAGTATAAGCAACAGATAGAACGTCAGCCACAGGTATAAGCTATCATGTTATGTATATTGTTGTAACTCAATACTTGTATGAATTTTCATTGGAAACCAAACTCCATATGAAGAAATGAACTTTAAGTACAAGCAATTTATACTATGTTTTGGATAGCTATATGTGTCTTTCAACAAGTGGATGATGGTCAAGTGTGGTAACATGAACATGCATGTGCAACCAAATAATTTCTGAGTGTCATGGCTCTCAATGCTTGAAACTTTAACAAGTGAACTATAGTTGTTCAAGCAGGTACTACCTCATCGACGGATGCTGTTGGTCGGGGTTCTATCCTCTGAAAGTGTGAATACGACAGGTAATAATGATGCCCGGGCCCTAAAAATGGACTTCTCATGCCACAGCATCAGATTTTGAACAATAAGTGCACACCCACTGCACCCAGAATGAAGACAAGTGCCATGGTAATTCTTCGATATGTGAAACTCAGGTAAAAGTGCGACACTCAATGTGAAATCAACACTAAGAAAGCAAGTGCGTGTGTTAGCATCTAGCTCTTAGCTGCCAAATCAGCCAGTGTGCCAGCGTGAAACCCAGTAGCAAGAATGAAGCAAACTGAACATTATTGTTAGCACACTAAATTCAGATATGTAATGGACTACCCTTTTATGTGTATAGTCTTTTAATTTCTTGTAGAAATTTAACATACATAGGATAAGCTGACATATCCATTCAATTAAATAAAAGAGAGGCTGACAAATAAAGAGCATCAACCCCTATCGGCAAATGTAAATATATACATAACAAAAAAGAGCACTGTACATATCCATATCATGTCAATGTACAGTGTGGGGACAGTTGTATAACTACATGGTGAAAGACCCCCGGGATGTCGTAAAATTAAGATTTATTAAAAAATCGAAACACTGATCGGTCATAAGCATTGGCAAAGTTAATTATGAATGTGCAGTAAGGTGGGGGGGGGGGGGGGGGAGGGGGGGGAAATTAAAAAATGATTCAGTTTTTTGTGGTAAGGTGCAGACAAATGAAGAAAAAATTCATTCAGTTTTTTTGTACATGATTTTGTTTTCACACTCGCTCTTGGATGTAAATGTTCTGTTAAGTAGTGCCATGCAGAGGATGACAGGCTATGGGTATTTTGTATCACACATATTTGAAATAAGAAAGAAATTTGATACCAGTATTAAGTATTTCTTACTCAAGTGAAGAGAAACCCAGTAACGAGGATTTTCTTAATTATGACAAGCACTAGTGTACTTGGAGTCTGCTGCCTGCAATTGCTGCAATTGAAGAAGTAAGGAATGAAGTCCAATAGCCTAAAAATTCATATAAGCACAGAACATTTCTAATAACGCAATCATGTTATCAATTTAAAAAGTGTTTTCATATGCATATTTAATAATATTAGTAATATTTATTTATTTATTTTATCACAACACAATATTATCTGGTCACGGGAGCTGTAGAGCCACTTAGCTTGAGTAGTCAAACATTTTTGGTGGCATGTGCATAAACAAGATGTGGAACAGTACGTTAAAATGTGCACAGCAGGCCGAGTTTGGCCATCAGTGTGCTTCACTAAACAGGTTAACAGAAGCTAGTAAATCTTTTGAAAATTTGGCATGGATGTTTTAGGGACTTTTTTACCAACATCAGCAGGGAATTGCTATATTCTCATTAAAACAGATCATTTATTGTGATACATGGAGGTAGTAGCAATCCCGAGCTGACAAGTGGACAAGGTAGCACAGGAGATGGTGCATTATTGGTTACTAAATTTTGGTGTGCCAGAAACACCACCAATTTGATGTCAGAATTAATCAAGCATTTGTATCATCTATTGCATAATTGCAGGGTAAAGTAAGTCTATTACATCCATAAGTGAACAACAGGAAAAATGCTAAGCCCTTATGCAGATAGGCATCACAGTGAATGGGGTAATCTGCTGCCATATGTTGTCACAGATTATGATTCTAAGATCTATGAAAGCACAGGCCTATCTCTTATAAGATGGTATATGATTGGAAAATGCCCTCATCGTCTGAAATGATCAAACCTAAAGTGGGAAGGAATGGAGGGGGGTGGGGGCAGTACAAAATTGTGCAAGGACATTACAAGAAGTGTGGAAGCAGGTACAGAAAGCCATTAGGAAGACTCTCAACATCAGGAATGAATGGGACAGTGCAATGATAATCACTGGAATACTGTGTAGGCTATGGGTGATATTAACAAGTCCCTACATACCAAAAGTGAAAACAAAGAAATTTGTTACCTGTTATCAAGGTCCATTTCAAGTGACTGAAATGACCTCAGCAGTGAATGTTAAGTTACAGATGCTGATACGTACAATGGTTGTATGTGACAGACATATACCTCCTATAGGGTGCACCAGATTCACTACTACTGTTTCCAGTGCCAGTCCTAAAAAAGGAGGAAGGTGATGATAAAAGGAAGGAAAGGCAAGTCGCACCCCACATACACACTCTATTTGCATTATTGTATGCATTAAAGTCACAGGAGTGATAGTGTACTAAGAATTGTGGTGTTTTGTCAGGTTTTTTGTGTCCTGTAACCCAATAAAGGTGATAAGTGGATTGAGTGTTGAACAAATGATGAAGGTGTTTGTTGTTTAATTCTGCTCAAGACACTGAGCTGTGGATTACAATGTGTGGGTAAAGTTTGTTTCCACAATATGTTGTTGACAATCGTAGGGGATATTTTGTGTGTAGTTTACTTAAATTGATTTGTCAAGTTAGTAGTTATTTGTGGATTGTTGCGTTTTTCAAGGAATGTCAGGAATAAAGTTCATTCATTTTTGTTGTATGGAGACATTAGTAGGTAGCTGCATGTTCCATAGATCATTTGAATGATTCTTTTCTCAAAATGACATGGAACAAATCAGTTTGCTGGATGTGCATACATGATTATTATTAATATTTGTTTTGAGCCCTTCTCATGCAGCTAAAAAAATTGCTTCGCTCTCTGTCAGACATTTTATGTTTCTACATCTCAGTCAGTACTCTGCAAACCACCATGATGTGCTTCGCAGAGGGTATGCCCCACGGTGCCAGTTACTATGGTTTTTTGCCTTTCCATCCATGTGTGGAGTGCAGGAAGAACGATTGTTTGAATGCCTCTGTGATGCAGTAATTATTCTAATCTTATTCTCATGATCCCCGTGTGACCAATACTTTGGGGATTGTAGTATGTTTCTTGAGTCATCGCTTAAAACTGGGGCCTGAAACTTTGTTAGTAGACTTTCTTTGGATAATTTATGTCTATCTTCAAGAGTCTACCAGTATCAGACTCAGTTCCTTCAGTATCTCTATGACACTCTCCCTCAGATTAAACAAACCTGTGACAAGTTGTTCTGACCTTCTCTGTATGCATTCAATATCCTCTGTTAGTCCTGTCTGGAATGGGTCCCACACACTTGAGCAATATTCTATAACTGGTCATTTGAGTGATTTGTGAGCAATCTCCTTTGTAGACTGATAGTACTTCCAGAGCATTCTAACAACAAACAAAAGTCTACCACCTGTTTTACCAACAACTGAACCTACGTGATCATTCTGCTTCATATCCCTCCAATGTGTTACACCCAGGTATTTGTGTGAGTTGGCCGATCCCAACAGTAACACACTGATGTTGGAGTCATAGGATAATACATTTTTTCATTTTGTGAAGTGCCCAGCTTTACATTTCTGTACATTTAAAGCAGGTTGCCAACCTTTGCACCACTTTGAAATCTTATTGAGATCTCACTGAATTTTTATGCAGCTTCTATCAGATAGTACCTCATTCTAGATAACTGCATCATCTGGAAAAAGTCTGAGGTTACTATTAAAATTATCTGACATTTTTATTTGCTATTGGGAGAAGGAGCAAAGATTTTTGTTGCTGTGTACTGAGCTCCTCTCTGAGCCACTAACAGTTTTAATAATGGGTAATGAAGGCAATTTTTGCCTCTAATGTGCACAACACTGTGTGTGAACTTCACTGTTCTTCTTAAATTGTGATGGATTATTTATAACAAACTTCATTAGCAGATAAGATGTACAGTATTGTGATGGTGCAGTTAAAATTCTTAGCTCCTTGAAGAGGTGTCTACATGTCATCTGTGGGTGAACACCACATAGCATTCTTCCACTCAATTTTTTACAATCAGTATTTTCTTTCTAAGTAGTAAGTAAACACAGAAAATTTTTTCATGAGACATTATAGAGCAGAAATATGCACAGTATGTCAGGAGGTTAACTCATTTCTTTCTAAGATTAGCAATTATATGAAGCACAGCTTAACTATTTGAACTTAATTGTTCGAGAAGCTCAGTAATATGCTACTTAGAGTTCAAAATTTTATCAATATGTACATCCAAAAATTTGGAGCATTCTATCCTGTTTACTGACTACTGCTCATGTGCTACACCAGTTGTTGGTATGGCTCTATTTGTTGCACAGAACTGAATAAAGTTCGTTTTCTTCCAAATTTAGGGAGAATATATTTTCTGAGAACCATTTAATAAATCTTTGGAAAACACAATTTATAATCTTTCTGTTGCTTTCTCCCTAACACGTTTTGTTATAACACTACTGTAATCTCCTTGTCGTATGTTAAGGGGAAGATCATTCACATATAGAAGGTGAATCACCTGAAATTTGCACCTCAGATATTACGGAAATGGAAAATGCTGTTGATGTGCAGTTATCACAGAATAGATTGGTAGTCAGGGGCTTGTATTGTCAACCAATAAAAAGATCATAATAACACTTAGAAAGTGCATTTTTTGTGTAAACATACACTTTTTTAAACGGAACAATGCCGTTGATGAAAGAGGAGGGGGGAATTAATGTTCTTGCTGCTATTGCAGTTGATCTGCATGTTAGCTCTCATGCAATCTCATGAGAAAGTGGCAGAGTTATGCAGTGCCCTATGAATTCTCCACCGACATAGGTTCCATCCATATCACATCTCTCTCCAACAAGAGCTGCATGGAAATTATTATGAGAATCACGTTAACTTCTGTACATGGGCATTAAGGTAGGATACTGCAGATGTATCACGTATCTTGTTTAGTGACAAAGCCACATTTACCAGCCATAGCCAAATAACTGCGAAATATGCACTATTGGCCTGTTGACAACCCCCATTGGTTTAGTCAGTTGAAACATCATCATCAATGTATTGTAAACCTGAGGTGCAACTGTATGACTGTGTCAGACAATCTGCTTTTATTAATACCATAGCACACTTGAATTCATGTTGAACCAGGAAAAACAAAGCTCAGTGTTAAGTAAAATGTACAGTGTACATACAATTTCACAATACATTCACAATAAATGTTCAAAATATCTCCACCAAGTTCGATGCATTTAGCTGCAAGTGTATGAACACATTGTGTGGCTCATTTCAGCTTCACAGGGTTGTTCTTAATTTTTTTCTGTTGCATTCATAATGCAAGCAAGTAATGCCTCACGTGTACTGACTTTGTCCTCATAAAATATGTCTTTCATCCATCCCCATATACAAAAATCCATTGGTGTTAAATTGGGTGATCTGGGTAGCCACAAACATGAAGCACCACAACCAATCAATTTCTGGGGAAAATGTTCATGTTCTGTAGCAGACCACCTCTAAGCATTCACATGTTCACCCAACAACATTGTCAATTATGATTGCAGTGGGCATGGGACCATCGGGATTTGACTGTTGATCAATGGAAACATGTCAGCTCTTTGGGTGAATCACACGTTTACTAGACTATGTTGATAGTTGTTTTCACAAACGCCAATGTCGAGGCAAACTGTAGCTCAAAATATGTAGCACGCCACATATGCAGGCTGTTGGGAGCAGTATTACACTATGGAAGACATTCTCTTGTGCTTGCATGGGACCTGTGGTAGCAATCAAAGACATGCCGACAGCTGCGAACCGTCTGCATCCCTTCATGCTTGACATCTTCCCCAATGGTGGTGTCATCTTCCAGCAGTATAATTGTCCATGTCTCTGAGCCAGAACCATACTATAGTAGTTTGAGGAACATTATAGTGAACTCAAATTGATGTCTCAGCAACCATATTCACCTGATGTAAATGTTACGGAAACCATCTGGCTTGCTATCGTTCACCATCACCAGTTACACACATCAGCGGCCCATTATTTAAGCAATTTACAGAACTTGTGTGTAGACATCTAATGCTACATACATCCACGAACCTACCACAAACTGTTGGATCCCTGATACGTAGTATCTGCGATGTATTTCGTTCCAGAGATGGACAAACAGGCTATTAAAGAGGTGGTCATAACGTTTTGGCTCATCACCGTATAGCCAAGTTTGATTCTTGACACTCAATACTCCCTTTGATGGTCTTTTATTTGTTACAACTGGCACTGGTATTTCATGAAACACAAATTCTCTCAGCATCTTCCAATGCTGGTGGATATGATTATGAGATTTTAATAAATTAAGTGCCGGACCCCAATGTCATTTAAATTGAAATCGCCATACCTTTTTTTTAGGTTTCCTGACATCTTTGTTTTCATAATCTCCTTAAACTTGGTATTTGCATTATATTACTCATCTTATCGTATTTAATTTCATGTTTATATTCGAGGTAGTGCTGATTTGGTTGGCTGTTTTAGTTAGGTATGAAGCCATTGTTCTTTGCATCTCTACTCGCCTGTTCAGATAGTTTGACATGCCACATCTGTATGGAATGTGATATACACCTGGATTTCAGAGACCTGGATTGCTTTAATCCTTTCAGATCCTCTGGCTACAATTCTGTACATTAACTTATATTGTAGCTTAGTTGAACCAGAAGTATTTTTCCCCAAGAGAAACCTGAAGTACACATTTATGGATGTTCAGTCTTTTCATCAGCCACAAATGCTACCAACTGTTGGTCATCACTATGAAAATACCTGCAAGTCAGGGTAAAAGTGCACAGAAGCTCATGACTACCAGAATACATGAATATCGTTACTGCACTATTCCACTGTATAACTGAATACTTTTATTAATGATATGAATATAATAGAGGGAAACATTCCACATGGGAAAAATATATCTAAAAACAAAGATGATGTAACTTACCAAACGAAAGTGTTGGTATGTTGATAGACACACAAACAAACACAAACACACACACAAAATTCAAGCTTTCGCAACCCACGGTTGCTTCATCAGGAAAGAGGGAAGCAGAGGGCAAGACGAAAGGATGTGGGTTTTAGGGGAGAGGGTCTGCTTGTGTCTGTATATGTGTGGATGGATATGTGTGTGTGTGCGAGTGTATACCTGTCCTTTTTTTCCCTAAGGTAAGTCTTTCCACTCTCGGGATTGGAATGACTCCTTACCCTCTCCCTTAAAACCCACATCCTTTCGTCTTGCCCTCTCCTTCCCTCTTTCCTGATGAAGCAAGCGTGGGTTGCAAAAGCTTAAATTTTGTGTGTGTGTTTGTGTTTGTCTGTGTGTCTATCAACATATCAATGCTTTCGTTTGGTAAGTTACAACAGCTTTGTTTTTAGATATGAATACTTTTATTGTAATTTTGCATGGTAATTTTTGAATGATCATTTTACTATTCATTAGAATAGAGAATATTTTGTAATTAGTTATTTTAGTCAATAAATTGAAGCCAAGAGTACAAAGATTGTTTTGAAAATGGGTACAAATTTTTGTATAAATCTTGCATCAAAAATCATTAAAAAAATCACCTAAGAACATTACCATATAAAGAAAAATTTTCTGTCCTGCCGAAAAAAATCAGGTCTGAAAGGAATAATATTACAAAGAGTACTTTTTATCTTAGGTGAAGAGAGTGAAATGCAATGGATGCCACCTTTTCATAAGAGTCTACCAATCTTTCCAGATATTGGGCCAGCATAAGATACAAACGTGATTTTTGGCTTCTCTTCCTTGGTCTCAGTCTCAATCTCTTTCTCAGGCATTCTTGATTTTAAATGCATCTCCCATTCAGTTTGATGATCTGAGTAGCCATTTCTTTGAAACGCTATCCATAGGTGCTGCAGTTCTTTGGCGAGGTTCTCTGAAAGTGTTTGAGCTCTACAGGTCAGGGTCTTTAACAGTGAAACACACCATTAATTATTAACTGAGAAAATCTGATAGATCACTGTTTTATTTCCTTTTTTGAACTGGCCAAAAGACTGTAAATTCATTTCAACTGTTGCTACATTGTTGGCTAACTACTTTCTCAACTTCATACATTAAAATGAAAAATATTCTGAAATTAATTAAACATCTTACCAATATTAGTAATCCTTAAACATAGATAAGGCAATTTTCACCAAATACTGATGACTTAATATTTAAACACAATCTGATTCTTTTGACTAAAATACTAACAGTATTTGCTGATATTAAAAAACAGTCATTGAAATACTAGACTTTTACAAATATAGCGACTGAGCATGATAAAGGATGATTACATATTCTTCTGCTGTAGGTTTAATAATGAATAAGAGAATAGGAATATTGTAAGCTTCTATGAACAGTGTGATAAACACATTATTGTAGCCAAAATAGACACAAAGCAGACTCCCACCACAATAGTACAAATTTATATGCTAACTAGTTCTTCAGATGATGATGAAAATGTTCAAATGTGTGTGAAATCTTATGGGACTTCACTGCTAAGGTCATCAGTCCCTAAGCTTACACACTACTTAACCTAAATTATTCTAAAGAGAAACACACCCATGCCTGAGGGAGGACTCAATGAAGAGATTGGAAGGATGTATGAAGAGATAAAAGAAATTATTCTGATAAATAAGGGAGAGGAAAATTTAATTGTGATGGGAGATGGAATTTGACATCAGAACAAGGAAGAGAAGGAAAAATAGTAAGAGAATATGGACTGGGGGAAATGAATGAAAAAGGAAGCCGCCTGGTAGAATTTTGCAGTGAGCGTAATAGAATCATTACTAGCACTTTGTTTAAGAACCATGTAAGAAGCTTGTACTTATGGAAGACACCTGTAACACTGGAATGTTTCAGATTGATTATTTAATGGAAAGACAGTGATTCTGGACCCAGATTTTGAACTGGAAGACATTTCCAGGAGCAGATATGGACTGTGGCCATAAATGATTGGTACTGAACTATAGATTAAAACTGAATAAATTGCAAAAAGGTAGTCAATTAAAGAGCTGGGACCTAGATAATTTGAAAGACCAGAGATTGTTGAAATTTCCTGAGGGAGCATTAGACAATGATTGACTGAAACAGGGCAAAGAAATACAGTAGAAGATGTATGGGTAGCTTTGTGTGATGAAATAATGAAGACATTATAGAATAAAATATATAAAAAAAACAAGACATAGTTGGAATCCTTGGATATCACAGGAGATATTAGACTTAATTGAGGAAAGAGAAAATATGAAGCTGACAAACAGAACTCAGATATGTAAAAAATGGGAGTGAAAGATACTGCAAATGGCTAAGTAGAAATGGCTAGAGGACAAATGCAAATCTATAGAAGCACATATAACTATGAGGCAGATAGATATCATCTATTGGAAAATTAAATAGATATATGGAGAAAAGAAAAGTAACTGTATGAATAATAAATGAATATCAAAGACTCAGAAGAATAACCAGTGCCAAGCAAAACAGGGAAAGCTGAAAGATGGAAGGAGTGTATAGAGGGAAAATATACAAGGGAAATGAAGTTGAAGGCAATATCATAGAAAGAGAAAAGGAAGCAGATGAAGATGAGATGGGAGATGTGATACTGTGAGAAGAATTTGACAGAGAACTGAAAGACATAAATCAAAACAAGGCCCCTAGAGCAGACAACATTTCCTCAGAACTACTGATATCCTTGGGGGAGCCAGCCATGACAAAAGTATTCCATCTGGTGTGCAAGGTATGTGAGATAAGGGAAATACCTTTAGACTAAAAGAAGAATGTAATAATTCCAATTCCAAAGAAATCCGGTGCTGACAGATGTGAATATTACAAAACTATCAATTTAATAGTGCCATGAATTATTCACAGAAAGATGGAAAAACTGGTAGAAGCCAACCTTGGGGTAGATCAGTTTGGTTCTGGAGAAACTTGAAGGAACATGGAAGGCCATACTCAACTTATAACTTACCTTAGAAGATAGATTTAAAAAAAGTAAACATACATTTATAGCACATTTATACTTAGAGAAAGCTTTTGACAGTGTTGACTGGAATACATTCTTTGACATTCCGAAGCTAGCATGTGTAAAATACAGGAAGCTAAAGGTTATTCACTTTTACAGAAACCATATGGCAGTTATACTAGCCAAGGAACATGAAAGGGAGGCAGTGGTTGAGAAGGGAGTGAGACTGGCTTGTAGCGAATCCTCAATGTTATTTAATCTGTACATTCAGCAAGCAGTGAAGGAAACCAAAGAGAAGTTTGTGGAGACAATTAGTTCAGAAAGAAGAAATAAAAACTTTGAGGTTTGCTGATGACATTGTAATTGTGTCAGAGACAGAAAGGACATGGCAGAGCAGTTGAACAGTATGGACAGTGTCTTGAAAGGAAGTAATAAGATGAAAATCAACAAAAGCAAAACAAGGGTATTGAGTTTTGCTATTTGGGCAGTAATATAACTGGTGATGGTAAAAGTAGGGAGGATATAAAATGTAGACTGGTAATGGCCAAAAAGCATTCCTATAGAAGAGAAATTTGTCAAAAGTGATTATAAATTTAAGCATTAGAAAGTCTTCTCTGAGGGTAGTTGTCTGGAATGTAGCCTTATAATGAGCGAAATGTGGATGATAAACAGTTCCAACAAGAAGAGAATACAAGCCTTTGAAATATGGTGCTACAGAAGAATGCTAACAACTGGGTGAATAGATTGTGTAACTAATGGAGAAGTACTGATTGGAATTGAGAAAAAAAGAAGTTTGCAGCATAACTTCACTAAAAAAGACATCAGTTGATATGACACAATCCAAGATATCAAAAGGTCATCAATTTAGTATTGGAGGGGCATTTGTGTGTGCATAGTGGGGGAAGGGGGAGGGCAGATAAAATGATAGAGGTAGAGCAAGCTAGAGCACAGTGAACAGGTTCAAGTGGATGTAAGTTGCAGTACTTATATGGAGATGAAGAAGCTTGCACAGGAGAGTAGCATGGAGAGCTGCATCAAACCAGTCTTCAGTCTGAAGACCACAATACTGTACCCTACAGAGAGGACATTTAGAGGAGAAGAGTGATCTGTGAAAGGAAGAACAGACTAACCCCACTGGGGAGGAGTCACTCACCATGTAACATATTGACTGAACACATTACCATATTTACTCAAAGCTAAGACGCACTCGAATCTAAGCCGCACCTGAAAAATGAGACTCAAAATAAAGGAAAAAAAAAATTTTTCCGAATCTAAGCCGCACCTGAAATTTGAGATTCGAAATTCAAGGGGAGAGAAAAGTTTTAGGCCGCACCTCCAAATCGAAACAAAGTTGGTCCATTGTAATATGAGACACAATTTAGGTCGAATGAAAGACGATACAGCTACAGTAGTTTGGTTCGAGTCTTAAGCTTAGCAGTTACGCTTTACCAGGTAGCCATTGCTATGCATCAGGCACTCCGTTCGTATTTATACGGGTACCCTTCCTTTTTCACATGTTTCGTCTGGTTTGAATCGATTGCTTATTTTTCTTTGATCTGATAAGTGCCGTTTTCTTTGTTATAGGTGTTTACGTCACACTAAGCTAAAATGCATTACTGTACTGTGTCATGCCTTGTTTGTCACATTCTGATAGAGCGTGTTTACGGCCTGTCACCGCTCGCGGCATGGCTTGCTTTTGTGCGCGCTAACGCCGCTTACAATAAAAAAAAAAAAAAAGAGGAGAGGAATCGTCTCAGCGAAACAATGGCATGAGACTGCTATTTGTTGTTACTTACACTGCTGCTTTCTTTGATAATGATCAACAAGAACCAAATAATAGACTGCGTATGACAGAACGTGTTGTGAACGAGAGTTAAGCTAAAATTTTTCTCCGTTTGAAAATCTTAGCGGCCGCTTCTTTAGTACATCAAATTCTGCACAGAATTTAGTCATCTTAGATTTAAAAATCTAGTCAGTTGCCGTGCTTCATTTCTGACTGTATCACTATTAGGCATAAGAATAATATGAATATAAACATGACACGATACGTATATTCTTCCGCGTTTGCTGTTGTCTCACGCTAGTTTCGTAGCTTATTAGGCAGACAGGGTTTAAATGAGATAGCAGCAAACAGGAAAGAATACATGGCAAATGTTTATATTCGTATTATTCTTATGGTGAAGAGAATACTGCATGTGATTCACATTTCATCAGGTTCCTATTAGCAACCATCTCTTCTCACAGGTAGAAAAAAATTCAGAACGTAGAGTTGGCCATATTGACAAACATCCCCAACAGTCTTGCCAGTCGGATTTTCGTAGTACATAGAAATTCTGCTACATTCGAAGATGAACAATACGGAATTTGTATTTACTTCATTGGATAATGTATGAAAATGCAGTGGTCGAAACTCGGGGCGGAGAAAAAAAAAGCTCGTCTTCCACCTTTTTTTTTTTAATTTATTTACTGACGCAGAGGTTTTGGCGCCAGTATTTATCTTTGCAAAGCATGCCTGTGTAGCGGTACATATATTCGATGGCAGAAGTTACTTGTGGCGGCATCTACCAACATTTTTCAGAACTTCCGCTTGCTTTGCACTCAATTCTAAGCCGCAGGCAGTTTTTTGGATCACAAAAACTGGAAAAAACGTGCGGCTTAGATTCGAGTAAATATGGTAACTACTCATGGGTTCACCATTACATTGACTCCCTGCCCTTGCATCTAGTTTTGCAAAATTTTGTGAAATTCCTCATCTACTTTTTAAAAAAAATTTGCTACTCTGCCACAAAACACAACAAAATTTTGAACTTTGAGACACAATGAGCACAAATGCATTGAATATGATTTCTACTTTGAAAATTACCTTCTGCATATTTACAGCAAGAAATTCTTAAAAAAAAAAAAAAAAAAAAAAAAAAAGGTTCAAATGGCTCTGAGCATTATGGGACTTGACTTCTGAGGTCATCAGACCCCTAGAATGCAGAACTACCTAAACCTAACGTTAAGGACACCACACACATCCATGCCCAAAGCAGGATTCAAACCTGCGACTGCAGCGGTCACGCGGTTCCAGACTGTACCACCTAAAACCACTTGGCCACTCTGGCCGGCAAGAATTTCTTCCTTCATATTGTTTACTTTACTGTCAACTTCTAATAATTTGTACATGACTATTGCTGGGAGCTTCACAGTAGGTTTCTTTACTTTGGTACCCTTTGCCTTTTCAATATTACCTCTTTTTCCCACAATATTACTTGCACAAATTTTACTGATTGCTTTCCACTTATCTTATTATTAATTACACAATACCTACTCTTATCTTCAGCATGATCATCAAGTTTGTCCACAGTTTCATTCATTACTTGCACACATTCAGGTTCAATACATTAATTACATCAATATTTACAGCAACATTCTCTGCAACTAGTCCACTTTCTCAATATCAGTGACTGCTTTTTGCTTTGCATCAGAAATTATATCATTAGAAGAATACTACTTCTCTTAATTCATCCTGACATGAATCAACAACATCAGTTTCCACTTCCTCAAACTTTTTCAGTCTCCTCTCCACTATCCTGCAAATTCTGACTCCAAGAATCTAATGATGATCCTACATTTTCTGCAAAGACATCATATCTATTTTTTCTTCTATGCAGATTTGCACTGAATATATTTTCTTGTCCAAATTTTTGATATCTAAACCCAAATTTAACTTTAAAATCCCCTTTTAATGTCACTACTCTTTTGTCCAGTTTTAAGTTTTGTTGAGTTATTAATTTCAATAACAATTGAATATCTTCAGCTACCAAACATTCCTGTATACTTTGATTTTCTTCAAGCAATTCCTGTTTAAAATTAATTTGTTCCATCAATTTGGAACTATCTTCTGCCTCCTTCACATTATAGTAATCAGTGGGTGAAGCCCTTGACATTTTGTCTATTATTTGACTAGAAGTAGTTTCATCACTAAAGGTAGAGGTAAAGGTAGGAGTGGTGGCTCAGGGAGCCATTTATTTTCATGGCAGGACCTCTTTGGCTGTCACCCTTACAGCACAATGGTTTGTCAGCGATATTCTACACCCAGTTTTATTGCCCTTCATTTTAAGTCACCCTGGGCTTACATTTCAGCAAAATAATGCTTACCTGCACATGGCAACAGTTCCTATTTGTTGTCTTTGTGCTTGCCACACCCTACCTTCACCGGTGAGTTTGTTCGATTGCCCTGCAACTGAAAATGTTTGGAGCAATAGGGGATGGGCCCTCCAACCATCACAGGATTTTGATGATATAACACACCAAAGGGACAGAATTTGCCACACTAACCCCCTGGAGGAGATCCAGCAACTTTTGTCAATCAATTCCAAGCCAAATGACTGCTTCCATAAGTGCCAGAGTTGGACCAACATACCTGTGAAGCTCTTTATCTTGAACAAATCATTTCTTTTTGTTGGAATTGTAATCATTTGTTTGTCTGTACACGTACATCGCATGTACAGATTCCATTCCATTCATATATTCCTTTTTCTTTTCCTTTTTTGTATTTGTGGTGATTTTAAGATGAGCAAATTTAAGATGAACTGTGAAAGTCACGATCACAAATAATACTAGAAGTATAAATACTTTCCACAGTGCTCATAACATAGTTTTATATTATGATGCTAATGTCTGTAACAGACTGCCATCAAATATTGAGCAGAAAATCAGAAAACCTCAGTAATCTCAACATTAACAACTTACATTATCAATCACTTTCGTAATTTATTGGAATATAATTTACTCAGCGATGTAAATTTTTTAAACTTTTGACTATGATCACAGGTCAGTCTTCTGTGTGAAATTACAGTGAATAGTGACTTATATTTCTCATAACATAAACTTATTAGTCATCAGAGACACAGATGTACAGGAGACACATCAAACATTAGTAATACAATTCACTTACATGTCAAATTATAGCTAATGACAAGGAGCAGTACCGGTATTCTAAAGTTAAAGTTTTTCCTGAGAATAAAATCGTATTTACACTAGACTGCTGAGGATCAGTGACATCCTGCTTAAATTACCAACTTTCTCTGAATGAATTCTTTCACCAATTAGAAACATGGTTGTATCAGAACATCATGAAACTCTATTTCAGTGGATCTAGTTTCATGTTCTAGCTTTAAGCTTACTGAAGATTTTCATTCCCATATATTGGGGAGCCTGAGGACATAATTTTAATCAGTGAACTGGAAGCATAAAATTATCTTTACTCTTGTGTTGTATATGATTGATTAAAATGATTTTCTATCAATAAGGGGAAGTTCCACATTTTCAACAACAGATGACATGATTCATCTGTATATGCAGCAGATATAAGTCTGATGACTTTTTTCAGAAGCTTCAGTTTGAAATATAGCAGCTGACTACTTTAGGGGAAGAACAGTGATGTTTCCAAGGCATTTGTTTTTCTGATGAGCAATATAATTCAGAAGTAATTCCCATAATTATCAATGTGAACAGCACTATCAGTTTAATATGTTGTTAATGCACATTATAGAAATGGCTTGAAGTGACTGCATCTGGCAGTTAATACATAGTTTTAATTTTTCAGTGTCCCTGAAGGTTGTCCTTCATGATGGATTTTCTGGAACTTACACAACACAATTTGTAGACGAATTAATTAATTTTTGAGGACAGCACTTGAGTTAAAATACTAGTTATTGGGAATCTGCCATTGCAAGACTTATGCATTCATTTTGTCTTTCCAGAAAACTACCCATAAAGAGGAGCTAAAAATATGGACTACAATGTACATAACCTCATAAGAGTGGAGAGCGAGAATAGTTAATAATTCAATGAGACATTATTTGGCATATATCTTTATTACTGCCATTATGGCACAGTTAAACAATATGGTGAACAATACTGCACTGAAGAATACTGACAAAATTAATGATCTGCCAAATTACAAGCAATGTTCTTATTTTCTACATTTTAAATTGTACATATTTTACAAATATTTCAGTAATCACAAGTATACAAGAAATTAACAAAGTTTTACAACTTTATATAAATAAATTATTGTCATGAAATATATAATTATTATTGTAAAAGGGAAGTTTCACATTTTCCATCGTACAAAAATTATATACAAAAAAGGGGGTTCCAAATTTAAAAGTAGTGTTGAAAAGTGTGCCCCACTATCTATAAGATATTTGAAAATGAAATAAATGTGGTTCATGGAATCCATAACCTGTACAATACACTAAAATATTTCAGTCATGGGACTAGATGCTGTGTGGATGTTAAAAACATACACATTATAGGCAGTGTAATTTATCATTTGCCCAAAAGCTACAAAGCAAACATGAGGTATGTACATAAATATTTTAGGTGTCAGTACTACAGTTACAGCAGTACTTCTGATTGGAATAACTATGGTTATAATGAGCATATCCTCATTAGGAAAATATAATTTATTCATTCCACAAATAAATGAACATCCAATATTCAAACCATTTGCACTTATGCTTTAAAGCCTCTTAGCATTAATAGCACCAAGTTTTTCTGTTTTCCTTTTTTTTTAAAAAAAAGAATACCTTCTGTATCATGCAATAGCATGTAACTAAAATCTCATAGCTAATGATTCAGTATACAAAATATGAATTTCAGACTCAGAGGAATCAAAAATTTGAAAATAAATAATAATAAGAATTGTCATTTAATAATTTTAAGAGCATCCACACTGAGTACTCAGATTCAGTTATATTCATGGTATACTTTTAATGTTCTGGTACCACAACATATTGTTTGCTGAGATACAACTGGTGTACAATTAAATAAATAAATAGCTGTACAAACTGGCAGTGATACATTATTTTTATTGGAATATAATTGTTGTTCTTTGAATACAGCAAAAATAAATTTGCTCCCTAGTTAAAAAAAAAAAAAAAATGCAACTGACAAAGTACCTTACATTAGCCTTTAAAAGTATTTCCAAACAATGGCTCTGTTGTGAATGTACAAAAGATCTCTCATGATACATGGCGCTGAAGAAAGAAATATCTTGTATGAAGTACATGACTATATTTCTGTGTGCAAAATTAAATTCTCCACCACAAGCAGCAGAAATCAGTTAATTCATATTGCTTCCTATCTTTAATACATTTTGTCAGCAAAATTAGCACAAATGTTCATCCTTTTATAGTGTTGTTAATTAGAAAATCCACAGCCATTTAGAAAACACAGACATGATTCCTAGTACAATTCATAGTTCCATGACAAATAATTATCTGCAAAGTATTAAAATCATATTAGTATGCAGTGAAGATGTGTAAAATTCATTCTCCACCTTATGCCTATGTATCAAAAGCCAGGAAACTTAACAGAAATTGGTATTTCCTACTTGATTTTCAGTTAAACAGTTCTTCAGTATTTTTTTTTTTCTGATTGAGTAATGTTTTTCAGGAACATGTTGCCACTTAATTTGTCCTTTTATGAAGACCACCATCATGATCATATTTTCTTATTTGACAGATTTTGTGTGTGTGTCACTAATATGTCACTATTGTATAGTAACTTCACCCGTGTAATGGCGGTGCCCCTGCATGGAAACTACTTAGTGTAGATGAAAGGCTGATTTTCAAGTTATGAACTGTTATAATAGATAATGGCACATGTGTAACAAAGCAATTTAATACTCTGTTCACTGTATACATCTTGTTGCTGTCTTAGGTTTGATCCCACCTAATATAAGACATCTCAAAAATACTATATGTAATACAGTTATACGAAAATATAGTTTCATTTGATGGCTACGTGTCAAATAAATTGAAACTGTAACTTGTATGGCTATGTTCCTTCATGGTGCAAGTATCGAAAAACACGAATATACTTCAGGGGATTAGATTACTCCCCTGCAAAAATACTGAATATAATTTGAACGACACACATACACTTGCAGTCCCCCCTTCCAACATATTATATGTGATGAGAACAGGAAGAAGCTGTAGCAAATGCAGATTTTGTAATAGTGTTTGATAGCATTTTCCATCTCTTTTGACAAGTAAGTGGTGGAGACCTACTAGCCAAGAAAAACAGCACCCAAGCTGGAAATCCGTGTGCAAATAATTAGCTGTTATAAGGTGCATGCTAGGCTTAAAAGATGATGGTATGAAAGACATTCACTTGGAAGGTATTAAGTTATTCAGAAGCATGTGGGAGATCTACTCATATGAATTTAGTAGTCAATAAACACTTGAACAGGATCCAATAGAAATACTGTGTAATAATATTAGTGTTTCACTTCAGTAAAATGCCAACATGTGAGAATCTCACACATGAACACAGCCTGAGACAGTCAGTCTCCAGAGCTCAGTGGTTGTCACCACACAGTTGTATATTTTTGGAACCTTTTCACACTCCTATATTATACAAGCATAAAAAAAGGAACTTAAGAGTCAGTATACTTTATTGAAGTAGCTTTTAATGGCTGTTTTCTCCTTTTATACAAACTGGACTCTTTCCACATATTTGAAAGCCCCCCTCCGTGATGAGTTTTATAGAAATTGGTGTGTGAATGAATGAATTAATGAATGGATCCTGAGAAGTTAGCACACTGGCAAGTATTTGTTTGAACAACAGAAGATGAAAAAATTGAATAAGTTGTCAAGAATCCAAAGTGAGAGTGGATAGTTCATTGTAGGGAAACCTAAATATAACTTTTAGTGATAATTGGATTGATGTTTGGTCATTATATATATACATATATAAAAACAAAGATGATGTGACTTACCAAACAAAAGCACTGGCAGGTCGATAGACACACAAACAAACACAAACATACACACAAAATTCAAGCTTTCACAACCAACGGTTGCTTCATCAGGAAAGAGGGAAAGAGAGGGAAAGACGAAAGGATGTGGGTTTTAAGGCAGAGGGTAAGGAGTCATTCCAATCCTGGGAGCGGAAAGACGTACCTTAGGGGGAAAAAAGGACAGGTATACACTCGCACACACACCCATTGAAATGTCTGCTTGTGTCCGTGTATGTGCGTTTGGATATGGGTGTGTGTGCGAGTGTATACCTGTCCTTTTTTCCCGCTAAGGTAAGTCTTTCCACTCCCGGGATTGGAATGACTCCTTACCCTCTTCCTTGAAACCCACATCCTTTTGTCTTTCCCTCTCCTTCCCTCTTTCCTGATGAAGCAACCGTTGGTTGTGAAAGCTTGAATTTTGTGTGTATGTTTGTGTGTCTATTGACCTGCCAGCACTTTCGTTTGGTAAGTCACATCATCTTTGTTTTTAGATATATTTTTCCCACGTGGAATGTTTACCTCTATTATATATATATATAAAATAGAAAGAAACATTCCACATGGGAAAAATATATTAAAAACAAAGATTCCATGACTTACCAAACGGGAAAGCGCTGGTAGATATATATATATGGAGTACACCAACTAAGCAATAGTTATGAAGCTTGATCTGTAAGTGGTATTCTTCTTTTCAAAGAATGCAGCAAGATAATAGCACAATTACAAAATCAAGTTCTAATTTCCAACAGAAAACAAAACATTTAAAAAATGCTTTTGAGTCAAAGATCTGCATGACAGTAGACATAATATATAGGCTTAAAAAATAATAACTGTAAATATAAAGTTCTGTAATAATCAGAAAATAGAGATTGGAACATATGAAATAAAGTATACTAAGTGACGAACACTGAATGGTTTACTGCAAAGAAAAATGGCTATTGGTTTTTAATCAGAGTAGGGGAATAACATGTATAGCAAACAATAATTGCAAGTAATGTCTGTCTGTGACAGTTTTTACAGAACAAGAATACGATAAGAGTTATTCTGTAACAGTTATTTTCATGAATATTTAACAGTCATGTTGGAATATTAACTAATTCACTAATATGTGGAATGGAATTGTCATAACAAAATCCAATATACATATGTAACAAAAAAACATTGTAACAGTCATGGAATGAAAATAGATGACTTCTGCATGAAATCATAATACACAACAGTAATAATAGGCAGTGTACTGGGAGACACTGTTAACAAACTTTTTTGAAATATTAGTGGCCAGGGAGATATATATGGCATTTGTCACACAGTCTGTACAGGAACATGGCTAGTATTTCACTGCTTTGAAGTATCATACATTCCAATATTCTGATGATTTCTTTTTATCACAATATTGTTAATGAAATAACAATTGTACACACACAGGAGGTGCTATGCAGTTTCAATATGAAATATTTATCATTTACATTTTTGATTTTAATCACTATGTACAATATTATGAGGTTTTTGGATGGCAGTTTCAATATAGATAACTTCACATTTTTTTGTGAAGTGGTTGTGAAAGAATATCTGACACAACACTGCATTGGCAAGTACTTATTTCTAAAGAATCACATCAGTTATCAGGGTACATTAGTTCTTTGTAACCTGTTTTCACTTGTCTTTCTCTCCATTCATAAATGCTCCTTTGAGTCTTGGAAATATCAGATCAAAATCTTTTTGGCAGCATAAAACACAAACACACGTACACATACACACACACACACTTTCACAATAAATTAATGTCTGTGCTACCTGAGTGAACATGTGTAGCAACATTTTGTCTTAATTACCCAAAAACGATTACACTGCATCTTGTAGTCACTGCAGTGTTTTAAGGTGTCCACACAGGCATCACCTGAAACATTGTCATTGCAATTACATACTGGTAATCACAAATAAATACTGTTCAGTTATAAATATGGAGCAAAAGCAATAATTTCAATTGATTTTACAGTGATACATTCTTTATTCAGTAATTAAACCCCTACAAGTGAATTTTGCTTAGGATTTTTGAGCTTAGTACACTTTTGTTAGTTTTCTTATATATGTGTTAACACTTAGTTCATTTAAGATTCTCTAGTTAGTTTGACTCCTGGAGAATGATTAGTCAATAAGCAAGAATAATATGATACAGGATGCTGTATTTGTACGAGGTGCATTCAAGTTCTACAGCCTCCGATTTTTTTTCTCCGGACTGGAAAGAGATAGAAACATATGCATTGCTTTAAAATGAGGCCGCGTTCATTGTCAATACATCCCAGAGATGGCAGCACCGTATGGCAGATGGAATTTTACCCCCAGCGGCGAGAATGAGAACTGTTTTAAATACTTAAAATGGCGACGTTTTCCTTACTTGAACAGCGTGCAATCATTCGTTTTCTGAATTTGCGTGGTGTAAAACCAATTGAAATTCATCGATAGTTGAAGGAGACATGTGGTGATGGAGTTATGGATGTGTCGAAAGTGCGTTTGTGGGTGTGACAGTTTAATGAAGGCAGAACATCATGTGACAACAAACCGAAACAACCTCGGGCTCGCACAAGCTGGTCTGACGACATAATCGAGAAAGTGGAGAGAATTGTTTTGGGGGATCGCCAAGTGACTGTTGAACAGATTGTCTCCAGAGTTGGCATTTCTGTGGGTTCTGTGCACACAATCCTGCATGACGACCTGAAAATGCGAAAAGTGCCATCCAGGTGGGTGCCACGAATGCTGACGGACGACCACATGGCTGCCTGTGTGGCATGTTGCCAAGCAATGTTGACGCGCAACGACAGCATGAATGGGACTTTCTTTTCGTTGGTTGTGACAATGGATGAGACATGGATGCCATTTTTCAATCCAGAAACAAAGCGCCAGTCAGCTCAATGGAAGCACACAGATTCACCGCCACAAAAAAATTTTGGGTAACTGCCAGTGCTGAAAAAATGATGGTGTCCATGTTCTGGGACAGCGAGGGTGTAATCCTTACCCATTGTGTTCCAAAGGGCACTATGGTAACAGGTGCATCCTACGAAAATGTTTTGAAGAACAAATTCCTTCCCGCACTGCAACAAAAACGTCCGGGAAGGGCTGCGCGTGTGCTGTTTCACCAAGACAACGCAGCCGCACATCGAGCTAACGTTACGCAACAGTTTCTTCATGATAACAACTTTGAAGTGATTCCTCATGCTCTCTACTCACCTGACCTGGCTCCTAGTGACTTTTGGCTTTTTCCAACAATGAAAGACACTCTCCGTGGCCGCACATTCACCAGCCGTGCCGCTATTGCCTCAGCGATTTTCCAGTGGTCGAAACAGACTCCTAAAGAAGCCTTCGCCACTGCCATGGAATCATGGTGTCAGCGTTGTGAAAAATGTGTACGTCTGCAGGGCAATTACGTTGAGAAGTAACGCCAGTTTCATCGATTTCGGGTGAGCAGTTAATTATTAAAAAAATCGGAGACCTTAGAACTTGAATGCACCTTGTATGTACAGTACCTTAGAAACAAACTTAATTTATTGCAAGTGTTTGTGGAGAAACATTCACCACATTGTAATTGTTAGTAACAATGAAACATGGACTCATGTGTATGATCAATTGGAAGGTTACTCAGCAAACAGTTATTGCAGGTCGCACTGCAACGATGATGATGAGCCAATTTTGTTAGTGAACATACTGCAGTTTAAGAACTATCATTTCTTGAACACCACACCAAAGAAGCAACAAATGAAATGGTGGATGTTGCACTCCATAGCTATAAACAAACATAAAATACCACAATAACAAAAAGTCCAGGGTGGAAAAAAAAGAATGAAGAAAGGCAATCACTCAACTACAGATGTGTGTCATATAGACAAATATAAACAAACAAAGACTTTGAGCCATGAAGATGTTTTATATGAGGATGTAAACAAATATAATAGCTTAAAGAACTGACCAGGTTTTGAAGCACATTATTTTGCCACTACATGTACACCACACAGATATGTATGTTAGCTGAACATAATACATGACAGAAAGGGAAGGTACTCACTCACCTATAACTGACAGATGTGAGGTGCTTATAAACACTCAACAGAAAACAATATTTACTCTAGCTTTTGAGCTCTTGCTCTTTCTCTACTAGAAGTACTACATCACACACACACACACACACACACACACACAGCTGCAGTGAAACTGACTGTTGATTGTCAATAGCACCTGCCTGAGCAGATGTCTACTACTTAATAAATGCATTTTGCACAAAAGCTTTGTGAGACATAGCAGTCATATTCAGCACTTATAACAAACTCAACTTTGACCACAAGCATTTGTTCCATTTCTTTAATCCTAACAAGTTTCAGTATTAAGCCATATTTAAAGGTGCTAAATGAAGAAGAAAAAGCTTACACTGGGAAACATGTGAGTAAGAGCAATTGAACAGAAATGAACAGAAAATGTACACAGCAAAACGTGCAGTCATCAAAATTCTATTGATACAAAGTACAGCATCAGATTTAATTATATGAAGGATAAGTGCCAACTGGCTTATGTGTGGCCATGGAATGATAAGGAAAACAGCTCCACCAGGTAGCACTACTGTACAAACATCACATTGACTTACAGTGAATAGATAATTATTTTCTGCAGTTATAAAAATAATAAGCACATATTTAACAATCATATGAGAACACTAGAGTATAAGTGTGCACTTAAAGTCTACAGAAGAACAAAAGACATTGCATGAAGTAGACTTTTGTTATACAATTATTTTATGTGCAACTTACATAAAAAATATAAAAAACATGACAAATACAAAAACAGCTAGAGACAAGTCCTAAGCCAACATATATGAAATGTTAATTGAGAGGCACTAGGGGTAATTTTTATTGTATTATGTTGCAGTTCAGTATGTCGTGCCTTGTACCAACTGAACTCACATTGGTTGTAATAACAGCATGAATGATCTGAATCAATGCCTAAAAATTAAGATGAGCAATAATAAACAGAATCAAAGGCTAGCTGTTGCTATTTAAGGTCATGTTGTCATAGGATTACATTCTCAACAATCATATGGTCGCTGTCTCATCACCAAGGTGAACCATTCAATGCATAAAATCATTTTTGTAAATGTAGTTTGCTAAGCTGATGGCTGGTTCATCTCATCAGTGAGACAATTATAATGATTGAGAAAGTAATTCTATGACATCAAGAGCTTAAATAGTGACAGCTAGGCTTTGACTACATTTTTTAGGCATTGCTTCAATCTGCTCAGGTAGTTACTAGGAACTATGTAGGTTCTGCTGGTGCGAGGCACTATGTATCAATGTGCAACGTGATGTACTAAAAAATACTCTTACTAGCCCCACTTAACATTTCATACACATTTGCTTTGGCTTTGTTTACAGCTGTTTTTATATTTTTTCATGTTCTTTATATTTTTACAAAATTTGTACACAAGGTAGTTGTGTAACAAACTGTCCACTTCGTGCCTGTCTTCTGTTCTTCTATACATATCAAGTGCACACATATAAGGTAGTGTGCCTATGTGATTGTAAAATGTACAATTATTATTTTTGTAAACGCAGAATATGTGTATTCACTGTAATAAAATACCACCTTTGTATGTTAACACCATCTGGTGGAGATGTTTCCCTTGTCATTCCATGGTTATATGTAAGCCAGTTTGCATTTATACTCTGTACATTTAAATTTGATGTGGTACTTTGTATCAATAGAATTTTGGTGGGTACAAGTTCTTCTGTATACATATTGGTATTGCTCATATGTTTCTCAATGTGTGACCTTTTTTTATTTAGTTCCTTTGAAAATGGCTTAATGCTGAAATGCTTAAGGATTAAAGAAACATAATAAATACTTGGAGTCAAGAGGTGAGTTTTATTATAAGTATGACTTAACACCTTCACCATACAGTGAATAATCTTCACTTACTTCACTGTTTGATTAATGTTTGAGAAGGAAAGTCACTACTCGCCATATAGTGGAGATGCTGAAACGTGATAGGCACAAGAAAAAGATTCATACAATCATATCTTTCGGCCATTAAAGCCATTTTCTTGTGCCTATCATGACTCAGCATCTCTGCTATATGGTGAGTAGCAACTTTCCTTCTCTAATATTGTTACATTTCATTGTTTGATTTAATTAATGTTTTTTATGTATATAGTTTGCATATAACAACTGTCTACATAACAAGTTGAAATACAGTGTAAATAATTACTTTTGATTCAAGAAATTTGAAAAATATTTCAACATAACAGATGAAGCTGATCAGTTCAAAAATAAGATTGCTATATTATTTTCCATATGATTTAATTAATACCCTTTTCCCTCAACTTATAGCATAGCAATATCAACCATTGTTAGAGCCCTGAAAAATTCACATTTGCAATAAATGCAAATACTCCCTCAAAATGTGAAATTACCTAATAAATCCTAATTAATTGTGAATTTTATCTAAATAAATAGTTTTATCAGATATAGTTTGAAACATCTTTATTTTCTGCATATTAATATCGAAAATGTAACCAAATTTTGGTACAGGTCTTACACATCACCTGGTAAAGCCCAATTTGGAAAGATAATGTGCATAAGAATGTGTCTGCAAAATTAAAAATGCAGGAACACAACAATTTATCTGTGCACTAGATGCTGTACCAACTGTCGACAGTTGACTGGTTTGTACAAAATACACACCTCATAATGCAAAACAGAACTCAGCTGTGGGACCTTGCATTTTTGAACAAATAAATGTATATGTTTGTAAACTTCAAAATTTGGTATAAAGTGGACACTTAAATGAGGTAGTTTTAAGTGGCAGGTGTTTTGAAATGTAATTGTGTCAAACACCAGTAGAGGTCAGGCCTGCACTACCACTTTTACGACATTGGCAACTCAGCATGTAAATGTGTGGTAGCCGTTACTGAATGTTTTATGTTGTGTTTTGTTAATTGTTTCTTTTCTTATTTTTCAATGAGTGAAGCAACTAATTCTGGTCCATCACAGAGTTCGATTATGCCACTTGTAACCCTTGAAGGGATTGGCAATCCTTATCAGTGCCTGTCAAGTCTGCTTTCACAGAAAAACAGAACACGGTTACATGGAAGTTGGCTGGGTGCATCATGAGACGAAGGCAGAACTTATTTACCTGCACTGCATTCCTTCTGTTGCTAATAATTCTGGTTGGTTTACATTTGCATGCTGATTGCCAGTTTATAGTGTTACACTCTGCACTATAGTGACCAAAAAACAAAACCTGTCAACTTGACCATGCTGAAAGCATTTTTGTAACATGCAAACAGATTGCTACTTACCATAAAGAAGACACAAGTTGCAGACAGGCACAATTAAAAAGAGACTTACATAAAGCTTTCGGCCACAGTCTTCATTAACAAAAGTGTATGTGTCTCTCTTTTACTGATGACGGCTGTGGCCAAAAGCTTTATGCTAGTGTCTTAATTATTCCTACGTGAAGTTTCCATTGTTTGAACATGCAAACAGAGTTATGTTTGGTTCTATTTCTAATTCGGTTCTACTTCTGCTCTAAGTACCTTCTCTTTTCTATGTGTAGTATTGTAATGTATGGTTAGCACAGCTGCGAATGCTCACTAATGATTAACATTTATATTCTGTAGATTTAGTAATTAATGAATTTGGTGGGGAAAGAAAAATAATATCAATAACCATCTTAAATCAGAGAAACACTTTGTTCACCAGGAAGGAAATGCTGCTGCTTCTCAGCAGAAACCAACATTTGGTGAAAGCTTAAATAGAGCCAAAAGAAGAAAGCAAAGACCATTTTGGAAAAAAAAAATGCTGTCAAAGCTTTCACAAGAGCAAACATTCTAGGCAAACAGCTCCCCAATCACAACTTATTTTAAGTCAATTTCAAATCACAAAGACTTCATAATAGATGCAGATTTTGGCAAAAATAGATGCTACATTTCCAGGTCCCTTGCCCATTGCACAAAGTTTAGACAGTATAACAGCCAGTGTCACTCCTGTACATGTGGGATAGCAGTGTGTTTCCTTTTGTGAAGAAGGCTCTGGCTGAAACTCTTCTTTTTGTTGTGCCTGTCTGTGACTCAACGTTTCAACATAGCAGTCATGTTTGTGAGATCTGCATGCTTGTGTGAACATGTGTGTTTGTCTGTGTGTGTGTGTGTGTGTGTGTGTGTGTTTCTGTATTTCCTTTTCTGAAGAAGGCTTTGGCTGAAAGCTAATGTGCAAGTGTATTTTCACTGTGCCTGCCTGCAACTCAATGTGTCATCTTCACAGAGAACAGCAATCTATCTTTTCTTTACATTGCTATTCAAACCTGGAATTTCCATTGTTTAATTTGAATGTGATTAGCTTTATAAATGTGGTTGAATCAAATTTTTCTCTTAACTTCTGGTCAACTGCTTGTAAAGGTGACGGTCAATGGATATGTGTTCATACACAGCAGCTATGCAACATAACTGAGGTAGCACCAACTTGCTTCAGACTAGCATCATAATGGAATCTATGTACCACAATGAATGCTCATTTTTGCTAAATAGATTTGTTATTTACTTTGGCTGCACTGCCCCCAAAGATAATGGGAGGTAGTTCCATTTTCTGGCTCTAGATGGGAAAACCAGCCCGAGTAACTGCTGTGTCATCCTCTGCCAATGACATCATTACCATGTGAGCAGCATACCACCCTCCTGGCCATTTTTGGGTTCATTGAGCTTGGAAATGCTACAACTCGGTCAAGTAGCTCCTCAGTTGGCCTCACAAGGCTGAGTGCACATTATTTCAATCCTCCAAACAAGGAAAAATTCCAGGCAGTACCAGGTCCCTCCCATGGCAATCAGCTGCACTGCCCACACAGGTACAGGCAGACAATGGGAGATGAGGTATTCAAAATAAGTGGTATATTTGTTCTCAAGTCAATGCAATAGGACTTACTTTCAGGTTCAAAATATGGTGAACTGGGCCTCATGACTAATTTATTTACATGTTGATTCCAATTTAGGCTTCTGACCAACTGTACTCAAAGAATTTTTACACATAGTACCATGTTTAATGTATGGCATGTGTAAATCTGTTTATTTTACCAAAATATTTTGTAAATGAGAATTATGCACAGACACATTACTATTAGATAACTTCATATGATGCTTGCTATGCCTAGATAGTTTAATAAATGAAAACTAACTAGGAAAGATGACATTCATATTAATAGAAAGTGGTATTTGTATGATATAAATATTCTGATTTATGTAGGTTACTGAGCAATAGGTAATGAGCATTGCTGCAAGAATGAGGTGTAGCTAATCATGACTGCTATACAAGTACATATCAGTCATAATAATCTGTCATATAAATCATATACAACCAACAATTTTGTGAACACTGAAATGACACAAATTAGCAATTATAGAAATATAATAATATGTTTTCAAACTAAAACTTAGCTTTTGCAGAATTCAGGAGTTGCAACAAAATGTTCCCACTAAATAAAATTTGTTTAAGTACAAGTAGGCTGATCTTTCTGTAGATGAAATACACTAAAATCTATACTTTTATAACCAAGAACTTACAAACAACAGGACAATATAGCAGTACTAATAATGAAATTATTTTTCAAGCACCTATAATTAAAAGCAGGAATTTTACTGTCCTACAGGACTTTAATCAAAATGAAAATTATCAAATGAGGCACACAAAATGAGTATATTAATTATTAAGCAGAAGCATGAGCTAGTATGTACAGTCAGAACAGTTACACTAAATCTCACTAACAGTGCTGTGATTGTAGCAAAATTAACATTGCTCTAACTTGTATCTCTGTGAGTACAAAGTTGATTATGATGTGTTTACTGTTCCAGTACAATGTGCAGTCTCCCAAGTTATTTAAATCTAACTGACTAGCTATTCCACACATTTTTTACACTGGTTTCTGACTAGCGGCCTGCTGTATCCGCATATTGTATTTAGTTTATGTTAATATCCATGCACGTTCCATATAAAATGTTCTCTTATTTTACAAAAGTTACAGCATTAATATTATCACTTTGCAAATGTATTAGGGACAGTTTTTTATTTCAGTTTTTGTTAATTAAATAACAGCATCACGTAAATACACATGCAACCACAATTTAGTTTACTTCTTCACAAAATGTCGCACACAGCTTGTGTGAAATAATATTGAAGTTAGGATATTAATGAAAGCAATTGGTATTCCACAGGGAGGAACAAGGTAATAAAGAATCAGGCAGTTCAGCAACCAGCAAGAAATCATGCAATGCAACCAAATTCTGAAATTTATTAGTTGAGGTTATAAGAAAATTTCAGAAAATTACTTTTAACATTCAGTTATAGGTATGAATAAATTTAGAAGTGACCATGATCAACTTGAACATATATTTAGATATCGTTTTAAAGAAATAATGAAAATCTACTGACACAGCTACTGAGTAGAAATACTGTCTTATTCGGAGCATATATCAGTAATGTGATTTACGTAATATGATCTATGGCATACGTAATTGTAGAATTTAATTCAGAAATTTTATATGGTTTGGTACAGGCTTATTAAGTTGTGCACTACAGCAAAACATTGCAGGCAACTTGGAATCAAGTGAAGTTTAAGAATATTGTAAAAGAAACTCGCCTACAAACAGTGGCCATCAGGAGGCAACACAACCAAGTAGTTGGCATGAGTGGTGCCTCCAACAGAGCTGCATTAGCAGTACTGCTGTTGCTGTTGCTGCTGCTGTCTCTGCTTCACCGGCACATCACCACACTGTTGCCACATGGTGTCACAAGAGCCTCAAAGAGTCCTGCAGCGCCGCCGGCCCCGGTGCCGACTGCAGCGCCTCAACTTGCGATTTTTTTCTAGCACAACGCGATCTCTTTTAGGTTTCATGCAGGGTAAGTTATAGTAGGCTTAATCTTAGGGAATTAAGAAATCTAATAATGCAGCTCACAACTTTTATGTAAAGACTCAGACATGACATGTTCATTTTGAGATATTCAACTCATTGGTAAGATACAGTTTGTAGATAACAGAAGGAATATCAAATACACAGTTCAGTTAGTGAAAAATAGCCTTTCTGAAACAGAATTCTGGTCAAACAAACAAAT
Source organism: Schistocerca piceifrons (assembly GCF_021461385.2). Classification (NCBI taxonomy): domain Eukaryota; kingdom Metazoa; phylum Arthropoda; class Insecta; order Orthoptera; family Acrididae; genus Schistocerca; species Schistocerca piceifrons. Next base: position 453,300,599 of record NC_060144.1, on the reverse strand, counting down.
AATGAGCACAGAAAAAAATTGAATACTGTTATGTCACTTTGCAGAGAATGTGGAGAATTGCACACAGTTCAATGGCAGTCTGAAGTCAACAACACCCATAATTACATTCTTTGTGTTAAGGGTATTATTGATTCACACTGTACAACACATAATATTCCAAAAAGGTGCATTAAAATCACACAGTACTTATTATGGACTAATTATAAAATGTCATAAAATGATATTAGCCATGGCAGAATATCACACAAAACATACTTATGTTAAAATTCTGTTAAAATATTCTGTACAATTTGAGTTTGTACTTTTGGAACAATAAATTAAGAAACAGGTGTCACGCCTTTCCTCAGGTGGTGTTATCCAACAAGAAAAGTTAGTCATAAAATGGTAAGATGTTGCAACACAAAACTGTGATATCAGTATGGATATCAGGTTAATAGATGTACCTTATTTAAAAATTAATGCCACTTCTGTGTTGAAGTTGTACAAGTAATAATCCCAAACACAATTCAACTTAACTAAATCCTGAACAGATAGAAATGAAAACAGCTATTAAATGTGCATGAAATGTTGATATAGAATTACAGATTTTGTATTAGCACCGAGTACAAGGGTGATTCGAATATAAGTGGTAATTGTGCCAGTGTACTGTGCAAGCAATTCCATGTGTGATGGATTAAGGGGCTGAAGGTCTGTGTATTAAGGAGGGGGAATCAGCTTGGTTTGCTGCTGCACCCTGTTCTGGCTTCACTACAGTCATTAGTATACAAGCAGTTCCTTCATCTGTTGCACAACATATTACGATAAAGTTTTTAAACCATGAAGGGGTCAAACCCTCAATAGATTTTAACTCGTATGAAGGCACAGTTAGGATGCTGCACTGTTCCAGAGCTAGTGTTTACTTGGGTCAGTCAATTTAAGAGTGACCAAGAAAGTATAGTAAATGAGGGTCATATTCAATGCCCAAGGCCATGTCTCACAGATGGCAACAGCTGGCTGTTTATGAGCTTACTCAAGGTGATTGCCATGGGAATGTTGAAGAAATCACAACAGAAGTGGGTATCAACACTGGAAGAGTTCATTAATGTTATGACTTTTTAACTTTTTTCAAAATATTAACTTTCCTGATGTTTATTTGATGAATTATTGCCTATATGTTACTTTTTTAGTATTATTTTGGTCTGGTCATGTAAAAATCTCCCACACCCAATATAATTTCATTTATTTGGTGTAGGAAAATAACACATTACATTTATTTGGAGCAGAGCTTCCACAGTTATCATTTCAATAGTGTTTATTTTATTGTATTGTTTAAACAAGTTGCTCAAAACTAAATGTTCCAAATCAGTAGTAGAGTTGGCTGGAAAGATATAGACAAGAAATTTTACAACAACTAAAAAGTGCCATCTCAACATACTAGAAATGAAAAAGAACATGAATGAGATTCTGTGCAAAAGTCTTTGGACAGAGACATCATTGGTTGATTTTTGGGGTTGCATGAAAAACTCAGAGTGTGAGCTGACTGTATAAAGAAAATACCATAAGAAATAGTAAAACTCTGGAAAAAGATGAGCTTCCCTTTTCTTTCTACACAGCAAATGCATGCAAAGGCTGAGAAACTCATGAAAGTGTTCCAAAATCATAGAAAGTGGAGGAAAGAAGTGTTTGAAAAGAATCTTACTCATATTTTTGGTATTATAAAATTGAGTGAAAACTGACTTTGCAGTGAAGGCAAAAAACTTTACAGAAGACAAATTGAAACAGAAGGCCAAGCGGGATATGTTGCTGATGTTGTTGTTGTTGTGGTCTTCAGTCCTGAGACTGGTTTGATGCAGCTCTCCATGCTACTCTATCCTGTGCAATCTTCTTCATCTCCCAGTTCCTACTGCAGTCTATATCCTGGGATATACTACTGAGAAAGTAGCTTTTATGACAATGATCCATTCTTCAAAATGTCAAAGGAACTCACAAGATCAGTCAACAAGTCAAGTGCAAGAGTTCAGTAATAGTAGCACTGTGGGAAGCAGCATTGATAGAGATATTCAGAAAACATTCCTACTATGAAACAAGAGTGTCAACCTACAAAATCAGCATCCCCATTCTTATCAAAAGTGTCTCCGTCAACAAGAAAAGCATCAAAAGTTTTTCAACACTTGGCTGAAGATGAAACAGATGTACCTACACCATCGCAATCAGGGATTTGGCACCAAGTGACACAAAATGTAGAAATCAAGAACTAGCTCAAAGAACTTATTGGTGAAAAGGAATTCTGCTTTCATTTTTATGGAAAGGAAACTAAAAACAGAGAATATCACATGGTCTGTCTGAGGAAATCTGTAAGAACTCTGCATCTAGAAATTTTGGCTTGTGAAAACAGGTCAACTGAGGATATCTTTACCAAACTGCAGGCCCTCTTAGATGGATACAACATGTGGAAGAGAGTCAAAATGATTATTTTGGGCATCACAGCAGTCAATACAGGGCAAAAATGTGGTGTAGATGTTAGATTCCAGAGACAGTTCAGAAAAAAGTTCTACAAGAGTGTGAGTATATAGGGTGTAAACATCATATTCTTGACCTGGTTCTACGGCACTTGATGGATTCCTTGTTCCCAACAAAATCACAGTCAACCACCATCAACTACCAATGCACTGAAGATGTTTTCACAGGATATGAAGACTTGCTACTGGCTCAGAAAACACACTGACACATTAAAATTCAGGATGGAGAGATGACTTCAGGTTTCTTTGTCAACTCTGTGAAGGATACAATTTCAATCAGGAGGAGAAAAAATGCCCTCCAATCAAACGGCAGAAGCACCATTCCCTTCAAGTGCCTGGTGGAGTTCATGGGCAACCTTTGCAATGATTGCATATTTTCTCCTTCCGAAATAGAGATCAGCTCAAAGATACTTGTAACTTCATCGCAAGTGCATGGGCAAATATAAGGTTTTTAAATCAGCATTATTTAGAGGACACATACAATGAGCTGCATACCACTGAATCCAAATTGAAGTGCAGTAAGGCTTTAAAATCTTTTTCCACTCACTGGGAAAATAAACAACATGTGCTTGATTGTCTCAATCAAGTATGGTGGCTACGTGACCTGGTAAAGCAGATGCAAGAGCTTCACAACGTTTGTAAAAATGACAAATATCTTATCAGCAAGGTCATACACAGTAATTCACAAATTTAAAACCTTCTTGTAATTTACTATACACTATGTTTCATTCTTTTATTCTTGGATGAGTACAATGCATGGAGGAGTGTCAAAATGATTATTTTGGACAGCACAGCAGTCAATAAAGGGCACAAAAGTGGTATAGTTGATAGACTCCAGAGACAGTCCACACAAAAAGGTCTAAAAGAGCCCAAGTTCATAAGGTGTCAACATCATATTCTTGACCTGGTTCTACAGCACTTGATGTGTTCCCTGTTCCCAACAAAATCACAGTCACCCAGCACCAACTACCAAGTCACTCAGAAAAACAGAAGGCTACAGTTGTGTAAATGGTTATTCAATAAATGCATAACACCAAATTACCATGTACATTTGAATCACCCTTATAAGTATAAAATTTAAGAAGTGAAGATAACAATTCGTCAAATAGTAGAGGTGCTCAGTCGTCGAAAGGTACCTACATAATTCTGAGACCTCTGTTAACTCTTTATACAAATCACTTTTCTGAGTTAGAGAGTCCACATACTCACTCTCTCTCCCTCCCTCTCTCTCTCTCTCTCTCTCTCTCTCACTCACACTCAACAGTTACACTGTTCCTGTGGACTACATTGTACCAAAATGCTGCTCGACTGACGTGAGTGGTTGTGCCAGGTGGGGGAAAACAAGGGGCAAAAGAAGGCAGGGAGTGGACAGAATGGTTGAGAAAGGGTGGCTAATAGTCTGCAGAGAGAGACAGAAAATACACAAGGTAGGAACGTGCAACTCGTGAGCTTGTTATGGCCATAGGCAGGAGGTGTTGGGTCTTGTACATGATGAATTGGAGTGGGGGAGGGATAGAACAGAGGAATGGGAGACATTGAGGAAGAGAAAGTGGGTGCAAGATCAGTGAAGTTAGGATACAGGGACTCGAGTGGAGGTGGGTGTGGGGCAAGGACTAACAGACATTAAGGTCAGCCTTTGGCCCACACCTACCTTCACTGCTGCAGTCTCCGCTTCCTCTGTTGCATCCTTCCCTCCAAATCCATTCTTCCACATCACTGTGTGCTGCACACATCACCTTTTGTCTGTGGGCATAATGAGATCACCATTGCCATACTCTCATCCCATACTTCTGCTCCATCTCCTTCGCAGTTATCTCCCTTTGATCATGCCACATGATGCAAACTAACCCCCCCCCCCCCCTCCCCCTTTCTCAGTGGAGTTGCAGTGTTGGCAAAATGTAGTCAGATGAGATAACATAGCTGTAGAGCAAAGTGTGTGTGCATATGCATGTTCATTGATGTGGATTATATAGCTCTGAAAAAAAATTATCTGAAAGCTAGCAAAGTTCTCAATCTTGCTTATCTGTATCTTGATGACTCAGCACCTGCACTCCTTAAATTATTTACACTCACCATGACTTTCTATTTCCAGCTTAGCAAGTATTTTAATTTTGTTAGAAATAAAATAATAATAATAATAATAATAATAATAATAATGTTATAACTAAAACTAATGTCAGCTTCAGTATCCCTTCAAAACAAAAGAGCTCGAGATCACTGAATACAGTTACAAATAGATTATGTTACCATATTGTATCTCAGTTACAGAGAAATAATTGATGTCCAGTTGAGCATTGGGAAGACTCTGATGGTGACCCATCCAAATGCTAGCTGAGTCTGATAGCGCTTAACTTCGTGATCTGACAGGAACTAGTGTTACCACTGTGGCAAGGCCACTGGCCCAAAGAGAATTACAGTGAAACTAAAACCACAGCCAGCAAAGGAACTACCAATCTACACAATAGCAAGATCTAACCATTATTCAAAGAAGTGGTGCCAAAAAATGCAGGAAATTGGCAGTAACTAAAACTTACAAGAGCAGCATGGGAACTAATCTCATTGTGAAAACAGAAGGAATGCCCTCAGAGGATTGAGGAAAGTCAAGTGGCATTAAATCAGGACGCTAAACATGTGATCATTAGAATAATACAAACAAAATATGTTTGAAAATTTGGAAAGAGATTGTCAGACTTATAAGACAGATTAAGGCTAAATATGAGAAGAAACAGTTACTAGACACTGTGGAAGATAAAAAATATCTCCAAGACCAAAAGTGTAGGATATTGACAAAGATGAAATCATCAATTAAAACAAAAGAATTTAAAAAAAAATGATACCTGGAGAGATGTAGGCCTTAATTACTGCAGAAATGCTTAATTTATTGGGAGAAACTGAATTGCTGCACAATTGCTTAATTCAGTTCGTCAAACATTGCAAAAGAAATCTTGGGAAAAAATGGCAAACATGACATATTCCACAAGACTTTAAAATACAATGAATGGACCCCTTGATGGAAAAGTAGACAGAACTGTGATAATTAAAGAGAAATATTATTATTACTAGTAACATACAAACTTGTCTCACAATGTTTGTTTGACAGAGCTCAATGACAACTTCAGCCCATATTCACCAGGTACATTTTGTGGACAGCAATTATGAACTTGAAATTAATCTCAGGGCATAAAAAATTTAAGGAAGAAATGGAGTGTGCACATTCATTGACCTCATAAGCACAAGATTAAGATGTTCATGACTCATTATTACAAATTTTGAATAAATGAGGTGTAGAAGATGTATAACACGAAATTCTTGCAATCATAAAATAGATGCTCAGAATAAAATTCAGGGTAAAATTCCTGACACTTTCACAATTAAAATAAGCCTTTCTTTGACTCCATGGTTGAGAAAAGTAATGAAAGAGTAAAAAAAATCAAAAATTCTGGCTTTAAAACTAAACGTTTAATCACACTACAGAAAATAAGAGGAAAATCATAGACACAATGACTTGCAGATAATCCTATAGTCTTGACTCTTGACATTACAACAGTCCAAAAGCTAATTATAGATTTCATTCCAGAAGACAAAATAAATTATTTGCAAAAAGCAAACATCAAATATACAGAAACAAAACATAACAAAATTAAGTGGATTGAACAGTTTAAGTGCTTTAGTGCTATAATTCAGGAAAATGGAATGAGAAAGAAAACAAATGGAGTTAGATGAAAAAAGAAACAGTATGTTGTCTCGCTTCTAAAACATTGTTATGTCATAAAACCAGAATGTCTCTGGGCTTCAGAAACACTTATTTTGAACAGGAAAGCAGCTATGACAAACATGGAGAAAAAAGAACAAAAATTACAGAATTCCTTAGACTAAAATGCAAATGTGATCAGTTTCAGGTTAAGACATAATCAACATATCAAACGGTACACAAATGCCTGTAAGCTTCACAAAGAGTAATTGAAATAGGAAAGCAGATGTCAGAAACAATGAGCAAACATAAAGAAAATGCAGTATTTTTAAAATTTCTGGGACCAGGCTATGACAGAATCAAGAGATCAAATGGCACACAAACATTAACAGTGACATTACAAAATACAGATTAAAATTTTACACCCAGGCAAACTCTTAAGACAAATAGATGAACTTTATGAAAACAGGAATAAAGCAAAAACAGACACCATGAAAAGGATAGGATACACAAGCAAACATATGGAAAAGGGAAATTTTTCAGTCAAAATTTCATCAAGTTGATCAGGAAGAAAACTAAGCAAGAAGACTGGGGCAGCAGTGAACTGGTGATGAACTGTGCAACTCACAACCAGAATACTAGAAGTAAAATTAGTTTCCATATAAACTGTAACCTTACCTAGGGCTCAGAATAAAGTTTTGTATCCTAATACAAAATTCTATGACAGGTTGCTGGTAGACATTACGCAGGAAACTGACAATCCCCTAACATAAAATTAATCATAAATTGTTGTTAATGTATTTACAAAAGTAGCCTACAGTGGCTGCTCCTGCCTGATAATATATAACTTGACTCATTACACATTCCTGAATGCTCTCCATCATCATGGGATTTACAGGATGTAGTGTGTGAACGAATGAATGCAACTTGATCTGAACCAAGTAAACAAGCAGGCAGCAGAAGAATCAAAGCAACAGGGGCACAGAGAAAAGCCAGCTAATGTTTCTAAGTACTTCTCAAGGGGTTGTTTTCACAAAAAGTAAAGACCATCAAAAGTAAGTAAATTGCAGTAGCTTAAAAACACCTTTTGTATGCTGCTTTTCAATTACTACAATTTATATAAAGCTGCTGTGAAAATGGTCACCACAAGAAACTTGTAATATCAAAAAGTATTTTTAGATGAACAGTAGCATTACATATTTACTGATAACTGAAATGGCAGCACATGGAACATAGGTTGTACACACACACATTTTAAAAAAATGCTTACGTCTTTAAATTTTGAAATCATTTAGAACTCTTTCTCCACAGAAAATTTAAATAAAATGCTGAATAGGAAATAATGAGATAATGATAATGTGGAGTGTAAAACATATATAATAGAAAGAGATACAGCTGTGGCTGCAAACAGAGGGACGCAGCAGAAAAAGCCTAATGCAAATAAAAAGTTGGGGAATGAATATGGAATGAACAAGTAGTTGTTTCAGGGTTAGTAACATCTTTCGCATTTGCAAGCACAGGTGTTGGGAAGGAGAATCCTGCTGAATGTGCAACACATACACTGATGAGCCAAAACATTATGACCTCCAGCTTAATAGCTTCTTTGTCCATCTTTGGAATAAAATACTTCACTGATTCTGTTTATAAGGGTCCGACAATTTGTTTCTAAGTTTGTAGAAGTGTATGGCATTAGATGTCTATGGACAGGTCATGTAATTCACATAAATAATGGGCCGCCGATTTGCATATGTGGTGGCGGTGACTGAGATGTATTCCAGAGAATTTACATCAAGCAAATTTGGTCACCAAGATATCAACATAAGTTCACTATAATGCTCCTCAAACCACTGTAGCATGGTTTCGACTCTGAGACATGACATGGACATTTATACTGCTAAAAGATGATACCACTGTCAGAAAAGACATTAAGCATGAAGCATTGCAGCTGGTTCACAACTGTCAGGTTCCATGCAAGCACAGAAGAATGTCTCCCATACCATAATCCTGCTCCCACCAGCCTGCACCCATAATATGCTGCATGTTTTGAGTCACCATTCACCTCAATGATGGTGTTTGTGGAGACAACCACCAATCCAGCGTAGCAAAAAAGTAATTCACTCACAGAGCTGACACATTTCCATTGAGTGACCGTTGAATACCAATGATCCCATGCCCACTGCAATCATAACTGATGATGTCATTAGGTTAACATGTGAATACATAGGGGTGGTCTGCAGAAGAGCTCCATGTTCAACAATGTAATATGGATGGTGTGCTCCAAATCACTTGTGCGTGCACCAGCATTGTGCTCTTTTGGTAGAAATTCCACAGATCACCATCTATCCTACTTCATAGAGTCGATGACCTTCTGAACCCACATTCTGTGAAGAGTCATGCACTTCCAACCATTTGGCACCTAGTGGTAATTCCACCGTCCTTGTACTTCTTTCTGTAGATGCTGAACATTTGACCAGCTTTTCTATTTTTGAGATATTTGATCACAGGCTCTGCATAATAATAATCTGCTCTTTGTCAAAGTTGCATGTCTCTATGGATTTCATGATTTGCAGCTCATATCTTCACTGGGGTGATGCTCCGTCTGAGTCTGCTCTATTTACATACTTTTGTTACAATGTCACATGCCCACAGCGCCACCAGGTGGCACAATATCAATCATTATATCAAAATGACCAATGACCCTTCAGTTCCATGCTGTCCTAGGCATTTAGCCCCTGGCTGTCTAGCTAACACAAAAGTAGAATATGACTCAATGCAAAGGGAAGGTATTATTTGTGCTCCTTGCAGTCTGTGGTCATCATTTCTCCATCTAAAACTAAGAAATGTGGTGCATGGTGCCCAAGCAGTGATTATCATTTACTTAATGCAAGGACAATTCCAGATGGATACCCAGCGCTCCTGTTAAGAAGAGATTACTACTATGCTCTACATGGCATGACTGTATTTACTGTGCTGGACTATGCAACAGTCAACAGAAATTCCTCTGGCAGACAACCATATTTTGAAAACAATCATAATCATACAATTTGGCTTGTTTGAGAAACTCTTCATGACATTTATTTTATGCAATGGTGCTCAGTCTTGGTAAAGGTTCATTGACCCCATGTTGCATGGTCATCATTCTGTTTTGCATACCTAGATCAGAACCTTGTTTTTACCAGCCACTGCAAAAACAGCACCAGCGGCACTTGGCAGTAATTTGCAAATGGTTAGTATAGCACAGCATGGTGTTAAATACTGTCCAATGGGTTACTGGAAAAGCAGATTACCTTCTTAGGTCATCTAATTTCACCAGTAGGGTCATTGCCACTATGCAAGAAAGTAGATACCATCATGAAGATCCCATAGCCAGGAACCATTCAAAAATTACACATTTCTTTGGAATGCTGAATTTTTTCTGGTGTCTTCTGCCCCACTCAGCCAAGTTGGAAGAACCAAAGACTTCAGCACTTTCTAGACCTACAGCTATGTAAATTCACTGATCCAATGGACAGATGCAATGAGCTCTGCTTTTGAGGCAGTGAAGCAAAGCAAAGCATAGTAAATGTTGAGTGTCTGGTGCACCATACATTGGATGCAGCTCTTGATGCTAGTCAGACTGCTGTCAGTGCAGCTCTGTAACAGCAAGTCAATGGAGTTTGGTGACCACTCACCTTCTTCTCACATGGTCTCTCCCTTTAATTACAAAAATGGAGCACTCATGATAGTGAGCTTCTGGCTGTCTATGAATCAATCAAGTTCTTTCACTCCCCCTTGGAAACCAAAGGATTTGCAATATCTACAGATCACATGGTGCTTGTCAGTGCCTTATGACAGAATAGCAACAAATGTTCACCAAAATAGTATAACCATCTGGAGTTCACTGCCCAGTTCAGTATTGACAACCGTCACATTTCAGTGGTCATCAACTATCTGTCTTGAGTTAGCACTTTAACAAATGTTACTGATTTTGTCCCAACTTGGAAAGGCAAAAGAATGTGATCAGGAACTGGAGAAATTATTGGCTGATGCGTCAGCAACTCTTCCATTACAAATGGTCAACATTCCTGGTTCAGACATGAAACTATATTGCAACATTTCAAGTGCAAGGGCTCGCCCTTTTAGCCATCCACATTCTACAGATGTGCTTTTGACAGCCTTCACAGCCTATGCCACATTGGCATCAGATCATCAACTCGTCTGGTTTCAAAACGTTCTGTCTGGCCTGGTATGCAAAAGGATTATCACAAGTGGGTGGGTGTGTGCCTTCAGTATCATTGCAGTTCGATATTCCGTCATGTGCATGCACCAGTTGGAAATTTTCCAGATACAACTACATGCTTCACACATGTGCACATGGACACAGTAGGGCCACTTTCCTGTCAAATAGTCCTGCTACTTATTAACTGCAATTGATGTTTCACACATTGGCCAAGAGCTAAGCCAGCTGACAATAGATCAGCAGAATCCTAGTCTTGTTTTTCTGTCAAACTGGGTTATGCACTTCAGCTAACTGCTGCACATCACCATGGGCCATGGCCAACAATACCAGTAGGAGTTATTTGCTCAAGTTAGTAAATTCTGAATTCTGTGGTGCTCTCCAACATTGGACAAGCAGCTACCACCCAGCAAGCAATGGTACGATCAAATGTTGGCACCATTCTTTAAAGGCTGAACCGATGACACTAAATGGACAACTGTGTTACCCATGAGCTTTCTTGGTCTTTGCACCACATACACCCTGGATTTAAGATTCATTGCCAGTAGAGCTTGTGTGTAGCAGAGCACTTCAACTGCCTGGTGAGCTCATCAACCTAAGTTCTATACAACTACCTGACCATGACCACACAGACTTCATTGCTTGAGGAAACGTACTGCACTTTTTCACACCTGTCAAGCATCAAGACATGAAACAACACTTACATATGTGAATCATACACCTACATATGTGAATCATACACCTACATATGTGAATCATAACCTGCAAACATGTACGCATGTCAGACAGTATCAAATCATTGCTACAATCCCATACAAAGGCCTGTACTGGCTTATCAAAAGATGAGCATGAACTATGGATATACTATTAAATGGTAAGGCTACTAAATTATCAACTGACAAAGTGAAACCTGCATACACATTGCCAATGTTCGTGCTGCAAAACCACTCACGGCCTAAAGCACAAGCGCAACCATCTGAAGCAGACTCACTGCCCGAACGAAGAACATGTTCTGGATGTTGAGTGCACTTTCATGTATTTAAGATTTTTGGATTAAGCTCTGCTTTAACCACGAAGGGGGCTGATGTAGCAGTCAAGATTGTTGACTGTTGTGTTTGTCGCAGTTGTGAGAGCCATGAGAGGCACTTTTCTTTGACACTGGCAGCTAATTTGCTCCCAGATCTTGACTACTGCTAATCTAAGCCAGAAAACTAGTCTCAATTTGCTTATAGAGTATCTTCTGCTGTGAACTGTTTATGTTAATAAAAGTTTATAGTTTATATATCTAAAAACCAAGATGATGTGACTTACCAAACGAAAGCGCTGGCATGTCGATAGACACACAAACAAACACAAACATACACACAAAATTCAAGCTTTCGCAACAAACTGTTGCCTCATCAGGAAAGAGGGAAGGAGAGGGAAAGACGAAAGGATGTGAGTTTTAAGGGAGAGGGTAAGGAGTCATTCCAATCCCGGGAGCGGAAAGACTTACCTTATGGGGAAAAAAGGACGGGTATACACTCGCACACACACACATATCCATCCGCACATATACAGACACAAGCAGACATATACAGAGGCAAAGAGTTTGGGCAGAGATGTCATTCGAGGCGGAAGTGTAATTCCTGGTACACGAGTGTTAATATTACCCCAAAATGTGAAATAATTATAGCAGAGAATCGGCTGTAGTATGGTATGGAAAACATACTGTAATTTTCTTATTAAAATACCTACAGAATTCACTGTGGAACCTGCAACAAGTTCCATGTAGCCTTGATAGGCAGAGCATTTAGGGAAATGTTTAGAGAACACATCCACAGCCAACAGTAATAACACATCTTTTGGCTCACATACCAAGCAAGAGAACAAGGAGGCACAGATAATGGACAATGGTGTGCAAATCCTTTATAATAAAGGGAATTTATGGACATTTGGGCATTCAAAGCACATGCCTACTTCCATAAACATTCTTTGAGAACTCCCAGCAAACTCGCTGAACTAAGACACAATAAGTTCCTTGACAACTTTAAAGTATAATCTAAATTAGTAAGCTGCTCCACAATGATATTGTATTTTTGCAATATTAACCTACCACTATGTGTCATGTTGCATACCTCAGACATCCATAGTCATTTTGTTTTAACAGTTGTCCCTTGTCTTGCATCATATGTGAAATCACAATGTTTCAATACAATTATATATTTTGATGCCCCCTCTCCTACAAATTTGAAGCAGTCAGTAAAAATGTACTATCTCCATTGTTACCTACTATTCATTAGGCAATACATGTGATGTCTGTTGCTTCCTGACTGGTCCCCATGTTCTGTTTATCTTTGGCATGCTGGATCTAATAAAAGATTTTCCATTTTTTTGTACAATTACAGTGGTTCCATTGCTTGAGTATCTAAGATGTAATAAAAATGAATGGAATGTGAGCATATATGTTGGTTAAGTATGTACAAATAAGATGTCCAGGTCATTAAGGGCATACACCTCCAGTTTTGTGTTTCTACATTTTTAAATTTCTATAATTTCTAGGTTTTTATATCTTATACTTCTATCTTCATAGTTTTGATACTTTTATCCAGAGACTCTCTACTGACTGCTGTGTTAAAGAAATGTGATGAGCATAAATGTAAACTTGACCTGTACTTATTCTTAGACACAATGTCCAACAAGAATGTCATGAAAATAGTGCCTCCTGTAATTGTACTGTTTACAGTTTTATTTTAATGTTGAAAATGCCTCTGTCTTTAAGAAAGAGCATGGTAATATGTTCAGTATCTTATTTCATTTTAATGTTGCATATTGTGTGTAACGATTGTTACATAAATGGTATTATTGGAACAACTTACATTTTGAGAGTATCAGTTACAAACCTGTATACACAATAAAGAGACAATAATCCTCCTTTCCTCTGTTCCTAACATTGACATTAATGTCTTGGATACGAGAGACCACTCATAGTGTGCCTATCTACACAGGTTTATCTTTAACTTGTTTCTCATGATATGGCACTGCACACAGTTTGTTCCCTCAATAGTACATTAAAAACTCGATTATCTGACCTTTGACTAACCGACTTTTCATATTATCTGGCCATGTGTCCAACCATCCATCTGCACTCCACACTGAAAGCATGTCATTGTTACTGCTCAATTTTACTCCTGTCACAACAGTTGCCCATCTGAGTCATGCTCCTCATGCATGCTCAGTTGTGATTAAGAAGTGTAAGGGATTCTGAAAGACTAAAACTGGCTACAAATTAGAAAGGAAATGTGTTGTATGCACAATTGAACAGAAACTAAGTGTTCTGCAAAGACTTGACAAAGATGAGCCAGTTACTAAATTAGCCTCTGAAATGGGTGCTGGAGTAACAACCATTAAAGACAGGAAAAAGTACCAAAGTGATTTGAAGCTTTTTTGCTAACTGTAGATGGTGAAAATGCTTTAAAAACTAGAAAAGCACTGAAAAATCATAATTTATGCTCTTCGATGATGCTATGTGGCTTTGGTTTTTTGAGGAAAGGTGTAACGGGACTCCACTATCAGGCTCTATCATAAAAGAAAAAGCCATTCAGTTGCACCAAAAACTGGGTGGTAAAAAAAGATATATTCCAAGCAAGTGAAGGTTAGCTTCACCGGAGGAAAAATCACCACAGCATTAGGCAAGTTTCTATTTCAGGTGAAAAACTTTCTTATGATGATCCAAGTAGGGAATTTGTTGAAAATTTTGAAAAAATAGTCTCAGAAAAGAAAATGGTAGCTGCTCGGCTATACAACATTGACGACACTGGGCTAAACTATAAAATGCACCCTCAAAAAACCCTTGCTGTGAAGAACAAAACAGTTACAGGCACGAGACTAGCAAAGGACAGGCTGACCCATGCAACATACAGCTATGCAAGTGGTGACCATAAATTTCCATTGTTTGTAATCGACAAATCTGAGAAAGCAAGAGCCTTCAAAAACCTGAACATGTTGGTACTCCTTGTTCATTACAAAGCTAAAAAAAGTGCTTGGAAGATGGTAATTTGTTATAATGTTTTGATGCATTTGTTTTGGCTGTTAAAAAATATTTGAAATCAAAAAACCTACCACCCCATGAATTTTTATTGCTAGACAATGCCTCAAGTCACCCCTCAGAGTCTGAAGTTCAATAAGATGACATGAAAGCTTTGCTTTTGCCCCCCCCGCACATGACTTCAATAATCCAACCAATGGACCAGAGTGTTACAGGAGGAAATATGTCAGTGCTTTGTTAGAGAAAACAGAAGACTGTTGTGATCTTTTTGAAGCAATGAAAAGCCTCAACATAAAAGGCGTAATTTACACAGTCACTCAAGCTTGGGAAGAACTTAAGAAAACCACTCTACAAAAGTCATGGAACAAAGTTTTTCATAGACTAAACCAAGAGCAAGAACTTCCTGAATACAATGAGTCACATGCTGCAGCTTCAGCCACTGATGTTCAAACTCTTCAGAATGATATCCAGCATACTGATGTATTCGAATTGGTAGCAGGAGGTGATGTTGCCACTGTCACCAATGAATAACTTGAAGATGATCAGATTTTGATATTGCTTCGCAACTGTATAGTGTTCAGCAAGAGGAGCCAATGATGAAAAAAAAGCAAGCAGATGAAAACATCAGCAAAGGATGCATTTGAGACTGTCCTCAAGTATTTGGAACAACATATTGTGGCCAAAGAAGTGGTGTGTGGAGCTGCAAAATCAAGGTTTAAGAAACTGAAAAACCTTTTTACACCTTTGAAAATAGATTTTCAGTTTCTAAAATTTTCTGTTTTTCTTTCTCTTTATTACAATCATATTTTTCAATATAATTTTGATTTATTACGTCATTTTGAGTTCTGTAAATTACTTGCTTCACTCTCCTACGACTATCCGACCTTTTTAACGTCCCAACCACTGCCAGGTCCCTAACATGATGGTTAATTGAGGTTCTTCCATAAATAGCTACTGCTTTCAAGCCCAGTTATGTGGTAAACCATTTTCATCACATGGTGTTTTCAGCTACTACCTACTTACTATTTTTACTTCTAATTGCAAAGTGTTCAATTTTTGTTTTACTTTATGTTACATCAGGGCAGCTACAGACTGCCTAGGAAAAATTATATGACTGTAACCCAAAACACATGTTGTTAGAGGGTTAAACATTGTAAGTGCTCTTTTATTCTGTTTTTAGATTCAGTTTTAGTATGTTGATCATTTTATTTGCATGATAGTACTTTCTTTGTACACCAGGCTGTGTGGACAGCCCCCCCCCCCCCCCCCCCCCTCCTGCTCCCAGGCAGTGTGCCTGTCGCAGCAAAGACAGCTGTTGAAAGGGTACTATTTTGCTACATCAGGTAAATGCCCTTGCAGTGTTAAGCGGATATCTCGGGCCAAGAAAAGTGCTTGCCACATCCTTAGTTAATGTCAGACTGCCTTTTTCACAGTGTTTCAGTGAGCTTACTCCTGAACAGAGACCAGACAGGGCATTCAAGTTTTATGTGTACGGCCAGCTGGAGCCTCATTAAGTCAGGTTGTTTACAATGTTGTCATACCATGTGGTGCTGTGTGTCTGGTTCTCAGAGTTTTAGGATAGCAGTACTGGCACTGTCAGCTTGGCTCAGCTTGGCCCATGCCTGTCACACCACCAGATGCCACCTCTCTTGCCGTTGGCGTCAGTGCTGGCCCTCCTCCCGGCATAGCTCCTGTCAGCGTCAGCCCTGTCACAGCCAGCCCAAGTGTCATCACCAAGCCTGTCAACAACAATGTCAGTCCTGTTATCAGTCCAGACATTGCCAGCCCTCCTGTTGTCACCAAGTCTGTCTACAGTGATGAGGTCTTGTTTTCAGTTCACCTGTCACCAGCCCTGTCCTGACCACCTCTCATGCTGTCTACTAGGATAGTAGACAGCAGTTGATGCCACCGCCAGCCATCTCACCTGTCCTGGCATTGCCAGAGCTGTCCTGGTGGGCCCTGCCACTGTCACCAAGTCTGTCTGTGATGACATTGGTCCTGTTGTTCAACAGTTCACTCCAGGCCCAGTATCAGCTGATTCTTGTGTTGTTGCTGGCATTTTTTAGCCAGTCCCTAAGTCATCACCAGGGCTGTCAGTGACATCATGCCTCCAATCATCAGTCTTCTTACCATCACCTGTGTTTCGTCCAAACCTCCAGACATCACCAGCATTGTCAATGCTGGTGCCAGTTGTCTTGTCAGTGTGTTAAATGCCAGCCCTGCCACGGCCACTCCTGTTGTTCTTGTTGTCAGCCCAGCCACCAGTTTCACTGTTTGTGCTGGTGCCACAGATCCTGTTGTATGTTCTGTCAGACCCTTGCTTGCACTTTCTTGGAAGTTTCATTGCGAGCCCCTCTGATGCCTGTGCCTTCCCCGTTGCTGCTTGTGATGGAGGCCAGTTGCCTTTCCCCTACACGGACATGGCGTGCTTATTTTGTTGGGATCATTTTTTTGTGGTAGTTAATGGTTCACTTCTGTATTTTCATGTGCCTGGTACTGAGATTTTGCAAAGTTCCTGTACTATTCTTGTGTATCAAAAGTCACCGGTACTACACCCCACACCCAGTTGTTTTGTTACTTCTTCACTGGTTCTGTACTTTCCAATGTCTTATATGTGCATAGTGTTTTTATTGAGTTCCATCTGCATGGAGTGCAAGGCTCTGGATACTGTATTTTTCTGGTAAACTCTTGGGTACATTTTCCTTTCGATGACAGTGTTGTTTATCATTCCAGATCCCTGGACAGTCAGGGCTGGCATTGGGCTGCTTCCCCTGAGTTTGCATGTTGTCTTTGAGATGGCAATAGCACCTTTTTTAAGGGGGGAGAGATGTTGTATCCGCCTGGTAGTCATTTCCCCCTGACACCAGGCAGGTCACACAGGCAGCTGCCCCACCAGAAGGACATCAAAACAGATATTTTCCTTGTATGGCCTGGGCTGTTTACCATAGTGTTACAGGTCACCTCCACAGCATCTGGGGGTGCCAACCTCGCTGACAGGCACTGTGCCTGTTGCAGCAGAGTGCTGTCGGCACAGTACTATTTTGCTTCACCAGGTCATATGCCCTCACAATGTTATGTGGATGCCCATCTGCTCTGACTGATTAGGCCACCACTGCAACAAGCTAAGCCAGTTACACCCTGTGCCTCAAGTCGGCAGTATCAGCATTCCCATCCAGCTGCAACAGCTGTTCAGTTCCAGCACTACCAGTTGGCAGTTTCAGGAGTTTTGTCTCAGTGCTCTTCCCCAGTGGGCCTGGCCCTGTTTGTGCTGGTCTGCACCAGCAGCATGTCAGCCATCACACTTGCGGCAGTAACATCCTAGGTTTTCAGGTCACTGCCTGTCATGAGTATAGGGTTTGTTGTGTAGGCCCATTGAAGAAGACATCATGGGAGAGACATTTCTATTCTATGCATTTGTGTGAATATTCATCCAAGGATATTACACAAAGGTGACAAAAGTCATGGGTAGCGATATGCACATATACTGATGGCAGTGCACGAGGTATAAAAGGGCAGTGCATTGGCAGAGCTGTCATTTGTACTCAGGGGATTCACATGGAAAGATTTCTGATATGATTATGGGCACACAATGGGAATTAACAGACTCTGAATGCAAAATGGAAGTTGGAGCTAGATGAATGGGACATTCAATTTTGGAAATTGTTAGGGAATTCAGTATTTTGAGTTCCACACTGTCAGGAGAGTGTTGAGAATACCAAATTTTAGGCATTACTTCTTGCCACGTACAACACTTAACAACTGAGATCAGTGCCATTTGTGTAGAGTTGGCAGTTCTAACAGACAAGAAACACTGCAGTAAAAATAATAATAATAATAATAATAATAATAATAATAATAACATGGGATGTATGTTGATCATCATCAGTGCAGCAAAATTTGGCATTGATGGCCTATGGCAGCAGATGACAGATGCAAGTGCCTTTACTAACAGTACGACATCACCTGCAGTGCCTCTCCTGGGCTCATCTCATGACCATATTGGTTGGACACTGGATGACTGGAAAAATGTGGTTTGGTCAGATGAGCCCCAATTTCAGTTGGTAAGAGCTGACGGTAGGGTTCCAATATGACACAGATCCCACAAAGCCAGCGACTCAAGTTGTCAACAAGGCACTGTACAAACTGGTGGTGGCTCCACAATTGTGTGGGCTGTATTTACATGGAATGAAATGTGTTCTCTGGTCCAACTGAATGATAACTGATTGGAAATTGTTATATTCAGCTACTTGGAGACCATTTGCAGCTATTCATGGATTTTATGTTCCCAAAGAACGATGTCATGTCACCAGGCCACCGTTGCTTATGACTGGTTTGAAGAACATTCTGCACAATTTGAGCAAATGATCTGGCTACTGAGATTGCCTGACATGAATCTCATCAAATATTTATGGAACATAACTGAGAGGCCAGTTCATCCACAACATCCTGCACTGGCAACACTTTCACAATTATGGATGTCTATAGAGGCAGCATGGCTCAGTATTTCAGCATGGGACTTCCAATGAATTGTTGAGTTCATGCCACATTGAGCTGCTGCACTAAGCCAGGCAAAAGGAGGTCCAACTTGATATTGGGAGGTATCCAATGACTTTCGTCACCTCAGTGTACAACTGAGTTTTGGTTTCATTAATAAACTGTTATACTTTAAAGTGTCTTTGATCACTCCTCAGTATGAGGATATTTCAGTAGTTATAACCAGTGGTTGCTTTGTAATTTGTGTTCTAATTGTGGATTTCCTTATAGGTATGTAGTAGCTTGAGTTTGGCTACACAGTTGAAATGTCATAGTACACAAAATAAAAATAAAGTGAAAATTAATAACAGCCAATGCAAGAAACTTACTTCTTCAAGAATCTCAGTGAGTTGGTAGACAATGGCACAACCCACAGTTGAGTATATGTTTGTGAGTTTCACACTAATTCCACTGAACTTTATCTTGGGGGAAAAGAAGAAGAAGAAGAAGAAGAAGAAGAAAAGAAAAACAAAGCACTCTATATACTACAGCTGACCTTTTAGAAGATCTTACAGAGATTATTAAAGGAAGAAGCTAAGTTACCAAGTTACCATTGCTACAAACTTTTGCACCTGAGGACAAGTGAGTCACTTTGAGGGCTTTGTTGAAATACAACAGCATATGGAAGAGATTTTTTTCATGAGAAACTTGTCACTAGTGATAAATAACTTTTTTTTGTTCCTCTATGCCATAGGAACCCACTCAATTGTGCAGCACATTGTGAGTCACCAAAAGTTTTAAGTAGGCCTATATGGTTAAATTTCCACATGGTGCTGACAATTATAGGACACACTTGACACACTTATCCGCACCTGATTAAGAATTTGCTCATGCCTCAACCAGAGACCCAAAGTGTGAACTTCATCACCCAACCTGATAATGCTCCAGCCTACTTCCATCTCAATGTTTCTAAATTCTTAAACATGTTTCCAGGATTGATTGACTGTGTGTGTGTGTGTGTGTGTGTGTGTGTGTGTGTGTGTGTGTGTGTGTGTGTGAGGGGGGGGGGGGGGGTTATGATGTAAAGAAATTTCTATCATAGCCTCTACACTCACTATCTTAGCGTCAAGTGAACTTTTAATATTTATTTTATTTTGTTTATTTATTTGTGGATGACTCAACTGTTTCTCCCACTTCTACTAGCAGACCTATGAGAAACTATGAGGTCGCATGAATAGTGCTTTTATCCAGATTGATACGAATGTGAATGAAATGACATGATTACAGAATCAGTATCTAGTGAATGAGCAATGGGGCACACTGAACACCCATACAAAAACTTTTGGAGTTTTAGAGTATGACCTGAAAACTCCACAACATTGAGACAAAAACATAGACATGATGTATTTTGAAACCATTTCCATTAATTGTAATAAATATGTGTTTTGTTCCTTTCTTTTTGATCCATAAACCCTATTTTGCTGTCATCAGGATATGGAAAAGTTTGCAGATATGAAAAATAAGATCAACATCAAAATTTGCATCTTTTTACAAGAAATTAAAATTTACAACATATATGACACAACTTGCACACCACAAAATAGAATTAGATTTAAAGTACGCAAATCAAATAAAAAACATGCAGTTATTTAAAGTATGTACATTTCAAAACAGAAACACATTCACAAAAAAACTTGCAGTAATACAGAAAATGAATGAAGAAGCTTAAAAAAACTAAAATAACATAAAGAGCCAAAGGAAGATTACCAAAGTGAACCTAACTATATGCAAATACAGTGGAGAAGAATGTTTAATGGGACATATTACGTAGATCAAGTTCCTGCAAGTGAAGTTCTAAAGTATTGGTAGGTACTAAGAGAGGAAATGTATTGCACAGTGAAGACTACAACTGTAGTACAGCAGATCATGCATTATGGCCTGGTTTTGTGTGTTACCAATACAGACACTAGGTTTGTGTCCATTCATCCACTAGTCAGTACAGAAGATACATCAGTAGAGAGGGCCATAGGAACAGCTCAATTCCAATTTTCTGCTTTCAGCAGGATGCGCAGAGCACAGAATTTTACTATGGGGTGGGAGATTTGTTGGTTGGTTGGTTGGTTGTTTGAGGTTAAAGGGACCAAACAGCAAGGTCATCAGTCCCTTGTTTCAAATAGACTCCATTCTGGTAATGGGATATCTCAGAAAAGTCAGAACAATAAAACGGAAAAAGGGAAAAACGTAAAAGGGCAGTCACGTTGTCATTAGTAAAAACAAATGAGGGAAGTCAGCAAGAGAACGAACCCAACACTATGCTGAAGCAGCATAGGCAAGACCACCTGTGACTTAAAAGGTACAACTGCTATAATGCAGAAAGTACGTATGGGAATAGAAAGACTAACCAAGCCTTAAAAAGAAGGGGTAAAAACAGAGTAAAAGGGGAAGAAAAGAGGATTCCGGTCAGGGAGGTGAATCGGGAATCTCTGAACACTGCCTACAGTGAGAGACACCCAAACACTCACCGCCCTGCCCCAACACCAGAGAGAGGTTAAAAACTTTAAAACTGAGAACAAAAGCCACTCTCCCGGAGGAAACCGAGAACCAGAGAGACCATCCGGGAATCGTCAGCCAATATCAAAGGTAAAGTGTGGGGGAGTCTGTACTTAGCACGCAGAGCCAAAAGAAGGGGGCATTCAACCAAAATGTGGGCCACTGACTGGAAGGCTCCACAACCACATAGCGGGGGTGGCTCATCATGCAAAAGAAAACCATGGGTCAGCCTGGTATGGCCAATGCGGAGACAACACAGTGTGGTCGAGTTCTTGCGGGAGAGGCGAAAGGAAGAACGCCATGGGCCCAGTGTCACCTTAATTGCATGAAGTTTATTAGACAGTGGAGTAGCCTCCCAAGAATTGGCCCATGACTGTGCAAAGTGGGATTTGATGTGAAGCCGCTGCAGGAGGGGTTACAGAAAACGGGGGGTAAGTGACTGCTCCCCCAGCCAAATGATCAGCGAGCTCATTACCCGGGATACCCACATGGCCCGGGACCCATAGGAAGTCAATGGAACAAGCAGCACGGTGAAGATCAGCGAGATGGTCATGGATGGCAGAGACCAAGGGATGGCGCGAAAAACACCAGTCAATAGCAAGAAGGCCACTCATCGAGTCCGTACATAACAAAATGCGGTTGTGTTGGGATTGTTTAATAAAGGTAAGGGCCCGGGAAATTGCCATCAATTCCGCAGTAAACACCCTACATGTAGGTGGCAGCAGATGATTTTCCGTTCCAACAAAGGACGTGAAGGCATACCCAACATGATCAGCAGATTTAGAGCCATCAGTGTAAAAAACAACAGCATCCCAAAACTCCCATAAAATTTGGCGGAAAAAGGAACGGAACACCACCGGGGGGATGGAATCTTTCGGACCGCGGCGGAGATCCATCCAAATTCGAGGCCGCGGAACTAACCAAGGAGGGGCGGAGGGGAGGGAGCGAGGAAGACAGGTCAAAGAAGGAAGCTGAAAATCACGGTAAAGAGACGCAAGGCGCAGCGCAACCGGTAAACCCGCCCGAGGGCGGGAGTCGGTGGGCGACGTCCATGATCTGGGAACAGGATAGAATAGGAAGGATGAGTGGGAGAAGAACGGATAGTGAGGGCATAAGACACCAGAAGCTGGGACCGCCGAACAGAAAGGGGGGGGGGGGGGGATCCCAGCTTCAACCAGGAGACTATCAACAGGACTAGTAGGGAAGGCACCGGTGGCCAAACGGATACCACGATGGTGGACTGGATCCAGCACGTGCAGTGTGGAAGGAGCAGCTGATCCATAAACTTGACAACCATAGTCCAAACGTGACAGAACTAGAGCACGATAAAGATGGAGGAGGAGGGAACGGTCCGCACCCCAAGAGGAGTGGGCAAGGAAGTGAAGGACATTGAGTTTACGGAAACATCCTACCTTCAGGAGTCTGATATGGGGCAGCCAAGTGAGCTTGTTGTCGAAAAGAAGACCCAGGAAACGAAACTGTGGAACCACAGGCAATCTGTGTGCAGCGAGATAGAGCTCTGGATCAGGGTGGACCGTAGTACGGCGACAGAAGTGGACCACCCGCAATTTTAAAGGAGAGAATTGAAACCCGTGTGAGAGGGTCCATGCAGAGGCACGCCGTATAGCCACCTGGAGCTGCCGTTCTGCAGATGGCATCGAAGAGGAACTAACCCAAATGCAGAAATCATCCACATACAGGGCAGGGGCGACCAAGGGACCGACAGAGGCCACAAGTCCATCGATAGCAATGAGGAAAAGAAGGACACTCAAGACAGAACCCTGTGGGATGCCCGTCTCCTGGGTCCGTGGAGAACTAAAAGCAGTACCAACTCGAACTCTGAATGACCGATGAATCAGGAACTGGCGGATAAAAATCGGGAGTGGGCCCCGAAGACCCCACTGATGAAGGGTTAGTAAGATGTGATGGCACCAGGCCGTGTCATAGGCCTTGCGAAGGTCAAAAAACACTGCAACCAAATGGCGGCGCTGGGAAAAAGCCTGCCGAACTGCGGATTCCAAGCGAAGTAAATGATCGATTGGAGATCGTCCCTCTCGAAAGCCACACTGGTAAGGGGACAATAGATCCCGAGATTCGAGGACCCAAGTGAGCCGACGGGCTACCATCCATTCAAGTAACTTACAAACAACATTGGTCAAACTAATTGGCCGATAGCTGTCAACAGATAGGGGGTTCTTACCAGGCTTAAGGACAGGAACCACAATGCTATCCCTCCACTGAGAAGGGAAGTCACCCTGGAGCCAGATACGGTTAAACACCCGAAGAAGATGTTGCCGTTGTGGAACACTGAGATGTTGAAGCAGTTGGTTATGAATGGAATCTGGGCCAGGGGCTGTATCAGGAGAAGAAGATAGAGCAGAAAGAAATTCCCATTCAGTAAAAGGTTCGTTGTAAGATTCTGACTCACAAGTGGTGAAACATAAGGTGAGAGCTTCAGCCTGCTGTTTTTGATGAAGGAAAGCAGCTGGATAGGAGGCTGACGCTGATGCCACTGCAAAATGAGTCGCAAGATGTTCTGCGAGAACTAATGGGTCCGTACAAATGCCATCTGGGAGGTGAAGGCCTGGGAGGGTGGACTGCCGATGGCAACCTTGGAGAGAGCGAAGTGTAGCCCATACCCGTGACAGAGGGACAGTGGAACCAAGGGAAGAAACGAATCGTTCCCAACATGTCCGCTTGCTCTGTTTGATTAAATAACGGGCTTTAGCGCGAAGGCGCTTAAAGGTAGTAAGGTTGGCTACGGATGGGTGCCTCTTAAAGTGTTGCAAAGCTCGACGGCGATCACGGATGGCAATGGCAATGGCCGTACTCCACCATGGGACTTGCCAGCGACGAAATGGTCCAGATGAGCGCAGGACAGCACGGTTAGCAGCGCGAACAATCGCGTCAGACACGTCACGTAGGACGTCATCAATACAACCCGACAAAGAGGGAGAAAACTCGACCTGTGCAGTGTATAGAGGCCAATCGGCGCGGTGGAAAGACCAACGAGGTAACCTGTCCATCGGGGAGCAGGAAGGGAGCGTGATAATCAACGGGAAATGGTCACTATCACAAAGGTCGTCGTGTGGCGACCAGTGTAATGAGGGGAGGAGAGAGGGAGGAGAAAGAGAAAGATCAATGGCAGAAAAGGTACCATGACCAGCACTGAAATGAGTAGGGGAGCCATCATTAAGAAGGCACAGGTCGTGGTCTGCAATAAATTGGTCTATAAGAAGACCTCGTCGAGATGGAAAGGCACTGCCCCACAAAGGATGATGAGCATTAAAATCCCCAAGGAGGAGGAAGGGAGGAGGAAGTTACTGAAGAAGGGTGGTTAAGACAGCAGGTGTAAGAGTCCTGTCAGGAGGGAGATAAAGATTGCAAACTGTGACTGCAGAGTCTAAGTGGACCCTAACAGCAACCGCTTCCAATGTAGTTTGGAGAGGAATCCACGTGCTAGCAATGTCTGTACGGACCAACGTACAAACGCCATCAGAAGCCCGCAAGGGTCCGACCCGATTTCGACAGAAAACACGGAACCCATGGAGGGTCGGTGAGTGAGCATCAGTAAAATGAGAATCCTGGAGAACCACACAAGCTGCAGAGTAGGACGAAAGAAGGGATTTCAATTCCGGAAGGTGACGATAGTAGCCATTACAATTCCATTGGAGAACCACAGAATGATGGTTTAAATGAGGGCTGAACATGCTAAATCCAGTCATACCGCCGGGTCCCCACCCATCACCGACAAGGAGGGGGCGACATCCATGAACGACAGGCCAGAATCCGGTGGTGAAGTCAGGGAAGGGACCTCCGGTGACACCAGAGGCTCTTTGTCCGGGGACTTATGTTTCTTCTTCTTTTCAGGCTGAGATCGAGGAGGGCTGTGTGGCATAAAGGAGCCAGCTGCAGCAAGATCAGGAACAGAAAGAGACCGGGCGACCAGGGGGCCGATAGACCGCGGCTCTCGCTGTCGCCGCGCGGCAGCAGACCTTTGACCTGGAAGGTGGCGGGAAGGGGCATCCCGGGAGGGGCACCCTTGACCGGCAGACGCCGAAGGAGTGGGAGCAGCGCCCAGAGGAGAAGGTGTGGGAGCCGCAGGGGAGGGGGGAAGGAGAGGGTTCCGGGATGGGGGTAGGGAAGGGGGAGGAAGGGATGAAGATGTAACCAAGGCGTAACTAGATGTCATGGACACAGGGTGCAATCGTGCATATTTCTTACGGGCCTCTGTGTAGCTTAAACGATCAAGGGACTTATACTCCTGTATCCTTTTTTCTTTCTTATATACTGGGCAATCTGGAGAACGTGGAGAATGACTACCATGACAATTTACACATACAGGAGGGGGAACACAGGGACTCCCCTCATGGAGTGGACATCCACAGTCACCACAGAGAGGGTCCTGGGAACAGACATGTGGCCAAAACGCAAGCACTTAAAACACCGCAAAGGAGGTGGGATGTACGGCTTCACATCACAGCGATAGACCATGATCTTAACTTTCTCAGGAAGCGTATCCCCTTCAAAGGCCAGGATAAAGGCACCAGTATCAATACGATTATCTTTAGGACCCTTCTGAACACGCCGAACAAAGTGAACACCCCGCCGTCCGAGATTGTCCCGAAGTTCCTCATCAGTTTGAAGGATTAGGTCCCTGTGAAAAATCACACCTTGTACCATATTTAGAGACTGGTGAGGGGTAATGGACGCAGGAATTGTGCCAAGATGGGTATAGGCACAAAGGGCCGCAGATTGGGCAGCTGAAGCAGTTTTTATCAGCAACGAACCAGACCGCATCTTGCTCATGGAGTCCACTTCGCCGAACTTGTCTTCAATGTGTTCCACAAAGAATAAAGGTTTGACACTGGTGAAAGTATCTCCATCAGTCCTGGTGCAAACTAGATAACGGGGGAAAGGTTTTGCCCCTAGACGACGGGCCTGACCGTCTTCCCAGGGGGTAGCCATGGAAGGGAAGGCCGAAGGGGCAAGAGAAGCAGCACTTGAGGAATCAGTACCACGCACAGAGACGGCCGCAGAAGAACGGCCAGAGTTTTGGACCCGTATGCGTTTCATCTGCATAGCGTCCGCCCTGATACCACCCACTCCGATCAGGGGCTCTCCTCACGGGCGCCACCCAGCCACAGCAAGGGCCGTCTGGCACGGCGGCCATTGCCGGGAGTTCCGATGCTCCAGGATGACGAGCAACCACTCCAAGGCATGCATGAGGAGGTCACAGCTCAGGTATCAGAAGTGTGATCCCTGTGTGTTCAGGGGGCTCAACCAAAAGGGTACATAGTGACCCCACCACACGGGCTGGCTACCGTGCTGGCTATGCACCCTAGCATCAGACAACGACGTAAAAGAAAAGGTGGAATGTACTAGGAGGGCGCACATCAGAGACACTAGGTAAGGTGCTCTTCCCCAAATGGCTCACACTATGGAAGAGAAATTTTGGAATGGAGGTCAAACCCCAGAGGGGGACCAAGGAATGCCAAAAGGAGGAGATGATTATGCCGGAGTGTAAAACCAACAGAACCAGGAGGATAGCGGGGCCAACATAAGCAAGGACACCAATAGAGGGAGAGGAGAGGGCGAGGGGAAAGGAGCATGGAGGGGAAAGGAGGGGAAGGGAAAGGAAATGCAGCCCAGGAGAGAAAGAAGGCTGCAATGGCTCGGGGCCCCGTGCTCGCCACGCACGTATCCACAAAAGAGTTGTGGACCCCCTGGGGGGGGGGGGGGATTTGTCAATGTGATAAGTAGTAGATGGAAAATCCTGTAAACATGTTAGATAAAGGTAAAAGAAAACTGTACATGGAAATAAAGAAATGAGTACTGACTAGTAGAGAGTTTTATTAGAGCCATAGACTAGCAGATTTAATTTTGTGCCCCTATGTACTTGTTATGAGTGTGTGTGTTAGAAAGAATGAAAGCATTTTTGCAAAAGAAATTAGTTATGGGACCCCCAATGAGAAGATCATAAAGGGCAGATGAAATGTTTCTAATTTAATCCACCTGTTACTACAAAAAAGTAAATATGCTGGTCAAGGACGTAATCATTTTGTTTTTCTACACAGATATCTAATTTCACAAAAACTGGCACATGAATTTTATTTAGTTTGTTGTTATAAAGTCTTGGTTTCTTTTTATTGAATATAGTCTCAGCAAGAATTACATACCACAATTTTATTATAATAAGCTAAATTCTCTAGTGTTTTTGTTACTACTATCACTGAGAGAAAATTACATAAAACTGCATAAGATGGAACATTTGTCCCTCACCCACAACCAATTTTAGAATATCATAACCTTAAAGAAATGTTTGATTCCATTGTGGGAAAATATAGCCCTTGTGCACTAGCACTGAGTTGTAATATTTTTTTCACATAGTAGCAGACAGATATATCTTGATTGGCAGCTGCTTCCCAGTTTTGTACAGTATCTCTTTCCTACAATACACTGCAGGTACATTTGTCATAGGTGTTTTTGCTTAACTGGCATGTGGGAACTTCATTATAATAACACAAATATACCACTGTATTGAGTCAAAGGTAACATCTTGATCATGAATAACAAGTGAAAACTGTTGTCCTAAATTTATTTGACATTTCGAATCTAATGATATGCACCATTTTATATACAATGTTACATGTACCTTCTCCTCAATCATCATATTTGTGTTGCAAGGTGACGGCGATATAGTCCTTTAAATCTTAGTGGATAATGTCCATACATAGTTTCCAATGAAGTTTATTAAATGGACCTCTTGATCATGGCATACCCATTTCCAATCACTTGGCCATGACATACTGTAATAGCTCATCTCTGTATGGGTTACTTCCCCCTAATCTATGACTTTCTGCTCTGCCAAGAATTGCCATTAAACTATGAAGCTTATGATACAACAATAACAGAACATAGCACTTTGCATTCATTACTTTCACAAATGGTTGGATGAGGACTTGCCTTGTATTTGACACAATGACCCTATCTCTTAAATTCAATATTATCCTTTAATTCTCAGAGAAGGAAACAAGACTTATTTTGGTTTATTATTCATTTCTTTGACTGAACAGTTTTAATTATTGTTGGAAGGGTACTCCAGCCCACGCAGTCAAGTTCTCTAAACTCAGTCTCTACCAAGTAGTGTCAAACTAACAAGTCAGTAGCTAAGCTGGCAGTATCTTTCCATCACTTACAACTGTCTTCAGCCTGCTACTTTTGTGCTATAGTGAAGGTGGCTAGACACCAACTTCATCTTCTAGTGAGTTCTGCCTTTCTACACATGTTTGTTCATTTCACAGTGAAGTGGAACCATACAAGGGGAGCAATTACCATTATGCAGGAAATTGTTTTAAAAATAAAGTATATCCAAGTTATTCTACTTGTATTTAGTACACACATTATCGCATTCAGCACTATTTTTTTTATATAAAATATGTAGGAAGTACAGTTATTTTTCCATCAAGTCACACAATTTATAATTATTATTGCTGCAGAAAATAATTTTTTTTTAGCAAAATAGTTCAGTTACTATTTTCTTACATTTTATTATTCTCCTCACTCACTCTGCATATTTTCTCTTATGTATCACCAAATGCAAGTGGATTCACAACTTCCTTGAGAATGCTTGTTGGTTTCCATCAGTTTCCCTCTTGTGATGTCTCATGCAATTTTTTATGTACACACTATTGATTTTTTAAATATTATATTCAACCATATTTCATAAGAAATGGTACTTCAGTAATTGTATGAAGTTATGGTCTGTTTGCCACCAGTAGTGAAACTCTGTGACACAAACTTGCAATCATGATGCACTGATAACCTGTAGTGAATTCATCATCAACTGCAGATAGAATCTGAAGTTAGCTATAATTCCCTTGAGAGCATATGTGATGAGGAGTGCATGGAACGATTGTTTGGTATGAACAAAACTGTATTCATATGTATGTAATTTTCTATTTTATGTAAGAAATTCCAGCAGCGTGTAATAACTGAGAAAGTTTAATTACAAGCATCTTTTTGTACATATTGTATTAGATATCTTGGTTGTTGGAAAACATTGTGACTCACTCAGGAATCCCTCCAACTACCCACACTAAAACAAACAGTACCATATCAACAGAGTTGCCACTATCCATACAAGTAGCACTCCAAATGAGCAACATGTTCATGTGACAGAGTACTGTAGCCTGCCCTGTGTGCTGCACTTTTGGCTGTTGATCAGTATGTAATGGAATACAGTGGCTGTCCCGGGCAGTTTATCGTCTCTTGTCATGCTCACTACATGTCTCCTTGCCATGGCATAATGTACTGAAATTCTTTATTGTGTTTACCTCAACCTTTTAGGATTCTCTCAGGATGGACTGCTCACACGGATAATGACTTTAGGTGTGCTGTATGAAATTTCTACTAACATCTTTGGAATAGACCATATAGAATTGACAAAAACCTGGTGGGAAAAAAAGACCCCAACAGTGTCATTGTACTGTACTCACTGTTTGTTGAAATCAACTACCAAAAATTCACATTAATCAAGACACAATTTATGAAGATATGGCTGGAGAAGATGCATGTCTACAATACTAAAGTGAGCTGTTGCCAAACTGTTTGAAAGCATCTAGGCAACAAACAACTCAGTGGCAAGTGATCATGGCACCATCACTAATGACTCCACCATTTCACTCACCGACACCACCATTTCACTCATTCAAAAATAATACAAAAGAATGGCCATAATATTGCTTTATCACTTTAATATTGCTAATATCACTTTGCAGCATTCAAGGTACCATTAGCAAACATTCTTTATCACACAAGCCAAGCCTGAACTGATTTGTTTTCTTAATAAACAGTCTTTGGCACCTGATCCCCTAATCTTACTATTTACAGAATTACAAGGGTGTGCTAAAAAGTAAATGCCTCTGAATTTTTTATTCTGTTCTCAATTTCAGTTCAGGTATTACATGTCATGCATATTACTCAATCGACTTTTCTGCTTCACTCAAGCAAGTTGCAACCTTCTGACACTAGAGTGATCTGAACGGTACATTTAACAAGGCAGTATGTAGAATAACTATGTTGTTGCATGAGAAACAGCTTGCTGCAATTGAGTTTCTCCATTGCAAAAAATGAGCCCCAATTGAAATACACAGAAGAATGAAAGTTGTGTGTGTTGATGATTACATCAACATCATTAACGTGTGATGCTGGGTTCTTCATGCTTGTAATGAAGGAAATGGCCATGCTAAAATCAATGAGTGTGACAGAGCTCAGAGTGGATGACCACACACAGCAAACAAAGTAACCCAGTGGATAACATAGACACAGCTTGTGGTGTCACTGCCAGACACCACACTTGCTAGATGGTAGCCTTTAAATTTGCCGCAGTCCGTTAGTATATCTCGGACCCGCGTGTCGCCACTATCAGTGATTGCAGACCGAGCGCCGCCACACGGCAGGTCTAGTCTAGAGAGACTACCTAGAACTCACCCCAGTTGTACAGCCGACTTTGCTAGCAATGGTTCACTGTCTACATACGCTCTCATTTGCAGAGACGACAGTTTAGCATAGCCTTCAGCTATGTGATTTGCTACGACCTAGCAAGGTGCCATATTCAGTTACTATTGATATTGATATTGTGAATCATGTACAGTCAAGAGCGACGTTCATCGTTAATGGATTAAAGTTAAGTACCAAACTAATTATGTCCGCTTTCTGAGTCCTAATTCCTTGTCATGTCCCAGACCTCATGTCAGTATAGTCCTTCCATTCTCACGCCAGCCTGCGTGAGCTAAAACGCGTGCATTTTGGCCTCCTCTAGTAACACTGTGTTGGCTCTTCTGCCAACACAACACAGCTCTCAGGTGAGGGTGGCATATTTTAACAACATTGCAACAGAGCCACCACCATAAGCTCTGCAATGTACTGCGAGACCCTCGGAAAACAGAAAGCATGAATTTGAAGAGTTCGTCCACATATGGAACACCATCTCCTTCAGCATGACAATGCCACAACACATGAGTGCTGTGACATCTGCAACAATCAGACACTTCAGGTTCACTGTCACTGATTATTCTCCATACAGTTCCATTTGATTTTCATACATCTGCAAAAACTAAGGAACACCTTCGAGGACCTCACTTTTATAGTGAAACAGTGCAAACAGAGTTGAAGTTGTGGCTCCATCAACAAAGACAAATGTTCTACAGTGACAGTGTGAACAAACTGGTCTCTTGTTGCGAAAAATGTGTTCGTTACCAGGATGATGATCTTGAGATAAATAAAATAATAGAGTCCAGGTTGGAATATCAACAATTATGAAAAGGATAGACTGCTACTTACTGTAAAGAAGACACGCTAAGTTGTAGAAAGGCACATTGAAAAGACTGTTACACACTAAGCTTTTGGCCAAAGCCTTCTTCAAAAAGAAAGGAAAACCCACACTCATTCACATAAGCAGGGATACCTCATGCACACATGAACACTATCTCTAGCCGGACTAGCCAGACTACAGACTTTTCATTGTGCCTGTCTGCAACTCAACCCATCTCTTTACACTGAGTAGCAATCTATCCTTTTAATAATATTTGAGAAATAAATATGTAGATGCAAAAAATAAAGATGTAAAATGTTAATAAAGTCTGTTTTATTATTAAACATTTAAGAGTTTTCATATATGAAAGCCAGAGGCTTTACTTTTCAGCACACCCTTGTATACAAGTTATTCAGTGACCACTATGAGATGGAAATACCAGACAGTCTCTAAAAGACTCAAATACAAGTAGTGTCATACAAATCTCTGATGGCCTGATATGGTACAGACAGCAAATTTGAGAGGATTAATCAGAAAGTGCAAGCTTGTACGGTAAACTGGATGCTGTAAAACTGTATGTAGACTCATTAATCATAACTGTCATATTTTGATGTACAACAGGTGAAAAATTTGAGCAAAAAGCATTGAAACTAGCAAAACCTTCACTAGGACAATTCACTCAAGCTATCAAAATTTCATAGAGGTTAATCAGTGTATTGCAGCAACAATTTCAAATACCCCAAATGCAGCCCATAAGATTCAAACAATTTGCATCTTCTAGAATTTTTCAAGCTTGCTGCACCACACTTTCACTGGAGGAACAAGAACAAGAAAAATTGGATTGTTTCTAAGAATAAGATACTATAAATCTCAATACATCACTTGGTTTTTTTTTTTCAGTATCAACAATTATTATATGGCATTGCATACATCTACCATCTGCCAATGCTCTCTATCAAATATCATATTGTCTATCCCACATTGCGGTTTCTGACAACATAATCTCAGGGAATAATAAGCAGCAACTTTTAGGCGACCCAAAAAAAGTTGTACTTTACTCTAGGAAGAAGACCTGCAGAGAGAAGTGAAATATCTAGGCTAGGCACAGAACGTACAAGGAACAATACAAAAAGGCAACAAAAT
Source organism: Schistocerca piceifrons (assembly GCF_021461385.2). Classification (NCBI taxonomy): domain Eukaryota; kingdom Metazoa; phylum Arthropoda; class Insecta; order Orthoptera; family Acrididae; genus Schistocerca; species Schistocerca piceifrons. The sequence goes on along the minus strand of NC_060144.1, from coordinate 453,267,686 downwards.
TGTGGAAGCAACCAGGGTTGTTCGATAATCAATGCCCCACAATTTTTTTCTCAAATTTATTTATTCTTAAGTTAGAATTTGGTGATAATATCAGTCAACATGCTTGCCCTGTGCTTGTAGTCATATTTTCAGAGCATCCCATCATCTTCAAAGTGTGTGGTACATAGAGATTCTTAAGTGTCCCAAAGGGATCTAGTTCTAGGGCACCAGGTATGTGCTATGCAATGGATGAGGCTGTGACAGGACATCTCAATTGCGGCCAGTCATGGAGCTTAGTTTCTGCACTTCCAGATGCTCTCTCTCTCTCTCTCTCTCTCTCTCTCTCTCTCTCTCTCTCTCTACCCTTTGACCAACAGTGCTCCTACAACTGCATCTAACCATACACTGCACTCAAATGTTTATGAATGTCCACCATGGTTTCTTTTTCCACAACCAACAATTCAATAACACCACTTTGCTTGTAATGAGTGTCTTGCATAGATACTATTTTGATGGTTCACTGTAATACTGCTATAAGTCAGAATTGTTCAAAACTTCACACGAGCAGAAGAAACATCACATTTGAAATACCTAAGTTGACATTTTTCTTATATATCTTAAAATGGCTGTGAGAAAAATTTGGAGCATTATTTATTGAAAGACCCTCATATTCAGAAATTCGAGAAACCAACAAAACAAATAAACTGTTTAGGTACTTTCAGCAAAGATTAACTGTTAGCAAAGTTTATTAGACACACAGTTGCCATCATGCATCCAATGAATCAATTAAGGTGAGGAGGACTGCCGGTGCCAATATGAAATAGGCACACTTTTGACAAGAGACGTGGCTGAATCCCAGTAAAAGTGACAGAATAACAAGGATGCATGATGTACAATCTCATACCAAATTGGGGCCTCTCATCAAACAGTAAAATCACTAAGCCTGTGACATCAAGAGTTGACAGCAAAAGAAGAGTAACGATAGCTAACATGTGAATAAAAACAGTGGTTCGTTTGATGCAAACTATGTCAGCAATAATTCTATTTACAGCAACAAGAACAATGAGTGTAATGGCAACAGCAGCCATTGTGCCCATTCCTGGAAGAAGAGGACAGTGGATGCAGCCATGAGATTCACTCATCCACTACTTATAGTCTGTATGCAGAAGGCATATCCATGCCACTTGCTCCAAAACTGGGAACCTCCTTAACTGAGGAAGAAATTTCTTCCATTGCTGAAGAACCACAATTCCTGCTGCTCTAAGAAATTACATACAACTTTGAGATGGAGGAACCAACAGAGCACACTTTAACAGAAATTAGGATTCTTAATAAGTAAACTCTGATCCCCAGCACTTAATGCCTTTGGCCCTGACAAGGTCAATTTAATATGTACTGTTCCTCTTTATCAGGGAATAATTTGGGATCTCTGCCACAGGATAACACTATAGCTGACTTGTGGAATCCCTCCAGCTAGCCACATGGAAGTAGATAGCACAATATCAACACAGGTTGTACTCATGTTCATATTCATACCAGTACTTCTTCAAAGGAACAAATACCTCATGTGATAGAGCATGGTAGCATCCTACCCCCTGTGCCATGCTTTAGTCAAGAAATGGCTTGTAAATTGATGTTCTGGACTGCTCAGGCAGTTCATCTGGTGGGCTTCTCAATTTTCTCGCTGAAGCACTGTGATCAACTATAATGCTTCACTACATCTACTGGTACATGTTTTAATTCTCCCAAGATAGACTGTTAACATTGACTTTTGTAGTAAGCATTTTCTTTTACCGTCTTCAGCACTGCCAGTATCCTATTGATAACAAACTGACATGGACTTTGGTGTTCCCAGTTGTTACTGTTGTGTCGGTAGCCGGGCCGACACCGTGAAGCTGAGATGGCTGAAAATGCACGCTAGACTAACGCAGACGGACGTGAAGTACTGGAACAGGATACGTAATTAATGTTAGGAAGAAAAGTACGGAGCAGGTTTAATACTTAACTTTAATTAATCCTTGTGGTACATCGATCTTGACGATACACAGGAGACTTTAAGTTCAATCACTGTATGGCTAATGTGCCTTGCTAGTTCGTAGCCATTAACTTAGCTGATGGCTATTCTGTCTCTCGGCTAATGAGAGAGAAAGGCTTCGTACATCTGGTCGGTAGCTAGGTTCTCGTACAACTGGGGCGAGTGCTCTCTCGTATCACGAGACCTGCCTTGGTGGTGGCGCTAGGTCTGCGATTACACAGTGGCGACACGCGGGTCCGACATGTACTAAATGGACCGCGGCCGATTTAAGCTACCACCTAGCCAGTGTGGTGTCTGGCGGTGACACCACAGTTACTGTGACTATCCTTGTGCAATATTTACTGTTTATGGAAGAAAAGTGTTTATGGACATTCTCCATAGCAACTCCAGAGAAATAATGTGTTTTAAGACACCTCAATGAGTATTTTACTATGATGAAGGTCAAATGCAGTTAATCTTTCATAATCCGCAGAGGAGTAACATAATGTGGCACCCTTGAGTCAAGGTGGCTTTGGAAGTGGTTCTTGTAATTCACCTGAATGAATCAAAAAATTTAATGTTGGACATAGCTACATTGTTTGGGATGTATTTGATAAGGAGAAGTGCAATCAGTCCTACAGAGTGATGAAACAATGTAAACACACAGTTCAGGAAGATCAGGTAGTTCTGTATGGACTTTAATTTATTTAGTTCTCTTAACATTTGTGAAAAATAATTGTTTTGGCTTTCCAACACAATGTCTCATTTGATGACGCCTTATAATGTTGCATTTTTTTGCTAATTAACAAATGAGAAGAAAAAGAGTAGTCGCACATGTCATGAGGTAATCAATGGATCTCTGATGGCAATTTGACAAATTTTCCTTATTGTACAAAATTTGATAAAAAATTTTCAGGCAGTATTTATAAAGGCAGAAAATAGTGTTGCTTCAATTGCTCTAGTAACCATGTGCACATAGGTTGATTGTAGGACCAACTTTAATGGATATACAGGGTGATTATAATTAAAGTTCCAGTTTCAAAATGTTGTAAAAAAACACTGAAAGGAATATTAATATTATCAAATAAGGAGGAAATGTTATAGGGAAAAAAGAAAGAAAATAACAAAATTCCTACCACTGGATGACACTCTAAATGGCAGAATAAAAGACGTGGGGTACACAGCTGTTCGTCAGTTTTCATCTGACACACTCGTTGTGACTGTCACAATGCAGGCTCACACACTGCTGGTAAAGCTGTTTTACAAGAATGGTGATGGTGTGCCAGTAGCTCTGGAGAAGTGTCAGACACTCAAGGGTATGAAAAAAGTCACTGGTTCGATGTCTGTAAAGGGTCTGGAGTAAATGATATGAAAATCAAAAAGACAACATATTTTGAAGGGCAGTGTGGTAGAAGGAGGAAGACGATTGATGCAACATCAGCAAGATATGGCCACTATATTACAGGAGGGGTTAAGCAGTGGCGTGCAAACATGCAGTGCATGGTGAACCGCCGTAACGTGAGACATACCTGTGAGTATGGTGCATGCAATTCTACGATACATCCTGCATGGCCATCGAACAAAATTAACCATGTTCAGGAGTTGCTACATGCTGACCAGCCAGTAAGACAAATATTTGTTCTAGAACTTCTTGCTCACATGGACATGGACAATGAATGGTCATGGAACATTCTGAGGACAGTCAGAGCCCATTTCCACCTCCAAGAACATGTCAATCCACAGAATTGCAGAATACTAGCAACCGAAAATCCACTCGCACATCAACTGGTACCACTTCATTCTGCAAAGGGAACTGTGTGTTTCAGGTTGATGGCATTGTTTATTGTATGGCCATATTTTTTAGGAGATGGGTCCTGCAAGTCCTGTTACTTGCACTATCACTGACAAATGCTATGAGAGCCGTTGCACACCATCATAATTCCAACGATTCAACAGAGTGGATGTATGGGTAGAATCATTTTTATGTAAGATGGGTCTCCTCCACACATTGTACGGCCTGGGAAGCAGCTACTGCAGAGGCATTTTGGAAATGCTAGAATTATCAGCCATAATTTCCCTAAGCCTAGTGGTCTAATCACCTTATCTTAGTCTGTGTAATTTCGGGCTATGGCATTACCAAAAAGATGCTGTGTCCAGCATTCCTATTGCAAACATAGTTTAATTGAATACACACACTGTGCAACACATTCTGAACATGACTCCTGAGACACTCCGATTTATTGTTGCAAATGCTGCTTCTCGATTTCAACATGTGGCAGAAAACAGTGGGCAGTATACTGAACACGTCTTGCACCAGTCTCAAAAAATTAAAAAAACTGATTTCACTATTTCTTTTTATATGGTTTTTGATCTCAGGTCAATTAAAAACCAATTTTTCTCTTCCGATGTGGCACTACCTAGACTGGGTTCTGTTCATATTTGACATCCTTTTGAGCAATTTTTTTTACAACATTTTGAAACTGGACCTCTCATTATAATCACCCTGTACATCACCTGATATAAGTACTTCAGTTGTGTACAGCAACAGAAACTGAGCAACTCCTGTGCTTCAAGTGCTCTTCACTGTGTTAGCTGCATTTGCTGTGTGCCCTTTCCAGCTCATTTATAGGTATATGTGCATCCCTAGATAGTTCAGATTCTTATTAAACTTAAACTAAATACCACTCTTCTTTTCATCACATTCTTAAAATGTTGAGTGAAATGCAAAATTTTTTTATATCCTGAAAATTTGCTTCTTTCTTTTATAAAATTCCTTTGTTCTCAAGAAAAAGATTTATTCCATTATCTAGCATTATTCTTATTGTTTTAGCCACAATACTTGTCAATGAAATTTGATAGAGACTTTTCATGTCATGGGTAGATTATCTGGCTTTAAGCTTTAGAATCAAAAATATTATGGTAATGTCCAAGACTGATGGGATTTCTGTTTCTCAGAGTTGATAGAGAAGTAATGAAATTATGAGAGCCAGAACTTTTCATCTTTAAGCATTTTATTGTACTTAAGAGTTCAGATAACTAACCTTGTTTTTAAAGAGTTCTTGCAACGTTCCCTTACCTATTTTAAGTAGAATGCTATAAACTTGGCTATCTGCATCTGTAGCAGATATTGATGTTATCTCATTTGTAACTTCCTTCTTGTGACCTAAATCATCCAGGAACTGCTATAAACAATCTCTTTTAGTGTTTGTTACCTCTTTTTTCATGACTGAGAGTATTGTTCTCATGTCTATAGCATCCATTATATCTTTTGTCTCTCTGCTGGTCTTCTTGCATCATTTCTCTTGGGACCATACAGAATTTTTGTGTAGCTAAATTTGGGATTTTCCATCAATAGTCAGAGCTTGAAGTTTTCTGTATCCTTGTTGTCTACAAATGAGTGAAGGCATTGTTTTTTAATGTTATGTTTGATAATGTGCTTTAAATTATGTGTACAGCCACATTTTTGCATAAAATCTTATATGGTAGTACAAATATATGTTTTGTGTTGGGCAGTGTGCAGTGTTTGGGGTTCACCCGCAGGTAACTTTATGTCATAGCAAGTTTGTCATGGAGCAACCAACATTGCAGGGCTTCTGAAGAAAAGCCTCAGGATAATTAATGTTAATTCTTCGATGAGGAATATTTTTCAACAATGCATATCACCAAAATGGTTTGTAAAATATCTGCAAAGCATTTTGTGTAATCTGATAGCCATACTGAAAGTTTGTATGATCTTGTAATGAAAAGTCATGGTTATATAATACAGTGGATAATTACTTCCAGAACAAGGAAAAAAATTTAAATAAGGAATATACTGAAAAAAGTAAATATTCTTCAACACTATTATACAATATGCCAACCAGAATCCTCTCCCTCAGCTTTACTGGTAAATAATGCCAAGAAGGAAAATAATCCCTGTACAAATATTTAGAAAAAGGTAACATGGAGTACTGAACTTGTTTATATGTGAATAATACGTAGCTGGAAACACATGCATGTGTATATTCAAAATCACATGACTCATCTAATTAGGAAACAATATTGTCATCAGATCATTACACTTTGTTTGGCAACTCTAACAATATACTCTTTAACCTTCCAAAACTACTACAAATTCTATTAATTAAAGACTGAAGTCTGTCATCGAACATTACAGCTCTCTAACCTTCATCTGTCTCAACTTTATGTGACTTCAATGCCACATTTAGTTAGTGAGCCAATGTTCTTCTAAAAGGAACATGGGCTCAATACTGAGAGTCTTAATCAGATGATCAGTACATTTATTTTACATAGTCAGTAGCAGTTTTATCATCCTTAAATGGGGGCATGTTTTCTGTCACTTCAAATATACTTAAACTATAAATGAGAAAAACTTTGAATAGGTATCAATTAAGTGTTTATCCTGTGCCTGAAAGTTCTCTTACTGTTCCAATATAATGTTTTTCTAACTAGAAAATGAATATTAAAAGTAGCAGCTATTACTTACTTCTGTGCCTACCAGGTGTTGTGTTTGGTGGATGAAGAGAGGTGGTTGGGCAAGGAGGCAGTGGATGACAGACTTCCCTCCTAAGGGGTCTGTTGACTGGGAAACAACCTTCTGCTGGTCTGTTGGTGTTTTTATCCACACAGCGAACTTCTCTTCTCTTGTATGACGGTCCTCGTCCACATGTTTTGCTGCATTGACTCCAAGGGCCTTAAAAATAATAAAAATTGCTGGTGAGTCATATTATAATATGAATAATTTAAATCTAGTTTCAAGTGGCTCATGTAACTGGAAGAATCTTGGCTATTACAGTTAATTACCTGTAATCCAGTGAAGGTGGCAGAAAGCATTCATATTGCACGATTTCGTCTCATAAGGTTTCTGTTTTGGGTCACATTTTCCCCTTGGATGGCCGCAGACAACTTTCCTTCGATGGATACCAATACCACAAGTTACAGAACACTCACTCCAGGCCCCGACAGCCCACCCTCTTCGTCGCATATCATTATTATTATTTCTTGGGCTGGGCACTGATGGCCGACGTCTGCCACCAACATAATACGGCCTCCGTCCCCTGGTACCATTTCGTTTTGGACCATTGTGCATACTGGAATTTTGTGATGATGTGATACTCTGCTGCACTTTTACGATGCAGGGTGGCATCTGTGGACAAGATTCCTGATTGTGTGGACGAGTGAGGTGTGCACAGTCAGAATCTGGCCTACGTTGATCTCGACTGTTTGCATCTCCTGGAATTTTCTCTTCTACACAGAAGACTAGTCGCTTATGAATTCCACCTTCACCACATGATACAGAGCAGGCATGCCAAGGTCCAGTCCACCATCTGGTCAAGGAAATAATTGAAAGGCACTTTAAGTAGTGCAAATAATGTTACACTTTTGTTTTATATACAGATATTTTACACATTTATCACTTTCACTTCATGTTTATTGTAGAACATGAAAATGAAAAACTTGTTTATCAAATTGTCATTGTTATGAATATCTTATTTGTATGGAAGCCTAACTATATAGTAGAATTGAAAGAAGTAAAAACCTGGTACCATGAGCGGTTAAGATATGCACCGCATGCTATGGGCCCTGCGCTGTTGGAGGACTCACAGTGTCACTGCCCAATTTTCTGGGCAGTTTTCAGCTGATAATAATAATACTATTTAGGATTGTGTGTGTAGGATTATGTAGTATTTTTAAAGCTTAATCAAAGAATATTTTAACAACAGCAAAAATGGAAATGTTTGTCTAATCAGAAATAAAGACAGTATGGTACCCAAGAAAAACATGGTTGTATTGTCAATTCTGAGTCAGAAGGGTGAGTGTATTGATTCTGAACTTTTCAAAGAGGTTGAAAGAGAAGAACAATACTGGTGAGAAGTACTACAGCATAAAGTAGAAGTTAAATTTTTGTCAGAATGCTGTCTTGCTTCACATGGAGGTGGTGAAGCTGCTGGTTTTCTGCAAAATTGTAATTATCTTTAACTTCTAGAATTATTTGTCGATTTTTGTCTTTTCTCATCTGAACACATGCATGTACTGTACATTCTTTGTATGAGGTGTGATAAAAAAGTAATGGGAAATTTTTAATATCACAGGTCTCATATACCCAATTTTCAATTTTTTTAATCTTGGTAAATGTGTTCATGATGTATGTTTGCATTTTCCACTGTTTTCAATACTTAGTTTACTGTTGACAGTCAAAAATGTTACATGTTTTCAGTGCTCGGCAAACTTTTACTTTCTAAAAATATGGATCAAAGAATTTGCATTAAATTTGCTTGAAAAATGGAATAAAGGGCAACACCACAGACATGTTAACAGTGGATTTTGGAAAATCTGTTGTGAGTAAGACAAGAGTTTACAGGTGGTATAACTGTTTCAAAGGGGGTCAAGAAGAAGGTAAACCATGTGATGAAAAGTTGGTAAATAGGTATGACAATAAAAAAAAAAAAAAAACCAATCGTTCCAAAGGAAGCTACCTGAGGAGCCGAGATAAAAAAAAATTCAAAAAGTTTGATCACATGTGAAGGTTGTTCTCACTCTTTTCTGTGATTACAATGGGACAGTGCATCAAGAGTTCCTTCCTTCTGATTGTATGGTCAATTAGAAATACAACATGGAAGCTATACGCCATTTGAATGAAGCAATCCAAGGAAAATGACAAGAACTGTGGCAAGACCACTCATGGAAATCACATCATAACAATGCTCCTGCTCACACCTCAACAATTATTCACAATTTTTTGGCAAACAACAAAACTGTTATGTTGCCTCAGCCACCATATTTGCCAGACACGGCACCCTGCAACTTCTTTCTATTCCTAAAGCTGAAGCGAACCATGAAAGGACATGGTTTCACCACCGTTCATGAGATAAACATAGAATCGCTGAAGGAACTGAACATCATAATGTGAAGTGTGTTCCACTAGTATTTCCAAGATTAGGAAAAATTCCTGGCACAAGTCTTTTATATCTGGTGGGTAATACTCTGAAGGGGGCAAAGTTGATGTTGATGAATAAATAAAGATTCTTTTTGATAATACCTCATATCTATCGAAAGATGTGAGTGAAGAATTATTGCTACTACTGGAGCCAATAAGTGTAATAAAATAAATGGTGGAATTAATCTCATTAAATTCATCACTGGATTTAGCAAACAAAATTCATTTACATACACAGTCTGCAAACCACTGTGATATGCATGGCAGAGAGTACTTAGCATGTTACCACATTTTAGGGTTTATTCCCATTCCAATAATCTATGGATCATGGGAAGAATGACTGCTTAAATGCCTCTGTACATGTTATAATTACCAGTAGTCTAATTTTGTCTTCACTCTCCTTACAAAAGTCATACCTAGGGGGCTGAAGAATGTCTGTAGATTCTTCACTTATTAACCATTCTTGAAACTTTGTAAGAAGGTTTGTGTGGAAAATTTGTGTCTATCTTCAAGAGTCTGCCAGTTCAGGTCCTTCAACATTTCAGTGACACTTTCCTCTGAAGGAAACAAACCTGTGACCATTTGTGCTGTTCTTCTTTGTATATGTTCAATATCACTTGTTAGTCCAGTTTCATATGCATCCCATTCTTGAAACTTTGTAAGAAGGTTTGTGTGGAAAATTTGTGTCTATCTTCAAGAGTCTGCCAGTTCAGGTCCTTCAACATTTCAGTGACACTTTCCTCTGAAGGAAACAAACCTGTGACCATTTGTGCTGTTCTTCTTTGTATATGTTCAATATCACCTGTTAGTCCAGTTTATATGCATCCCACACACTTTGGCAATATTCTAAGATGGGATACACAAGTGATTTATAAATCACCTGTCTTCCCTAATACTGAGCATACTTGATCGTCCCATGTCATATGTCATATCAAAGTACAGTTTTTTTTAGCTCCTGGACCTGTTGAAATATTTATCTCTTAGGCATGGAAGGACATAGTTTTTACCACTTAGCCTCAGCAAGTCAGAATTTGTAAAAGAAAGTTGTCTCAACATAAAAGTCTTTAGAGGCCAAAGCTATGATAATGTCAGTAACATGAGTGGAAAATGTAACAAAATTCATTTACATACACAGTCTGCAAACCACTGTGATATGCATGGCAGAGAGTACTTAGCATGTTACCACATTTTAGGGTTTATTCCCATTCCAATAATCTATGGATCATGGGAAGAATGACTGCTTAAATGCCTCTGTACATGTTATAATTACCAGTTGTCTAATTTTGTCTTCACTCTCCTTACAAAAGTCATACCTAGGGGGCTGAAGAACGTCTGTAGATTCTTCACTTATTAACCATTCTTGAAACTTTGTAAGAAGGTTTGTGTGGAAAATTTGTGTCTATCTTCAAGAGTCTGCCAGTTCAGGTCCTTCAACATTTCAGTGACATTTTCCTCTGAAGGAAACAAACCTGTGACCATTTGTGCTGTTCTTCTTTGTATATGTTCAATATCACCTGTTAGTCCAGTTTCATATGCATCCCACACACTTTGGCAATATTCTAAGATGGGATACACAAGTGATTTATAAATCACCTGTCTTCCCTAACACTGAGCATACTTGATCGTCCCATGTCATATGTCATATCCCCACAAATGTTACACACAGGTATTTGCATGACTTTACTGATTCTAATTGTGAATCACTTATATTATAGTCGTAGGATGCTACCTGTTTTTGATTTTGAAGTGCATAATTTTACATTTATGTACATTTAAAGCAAGTTGCTAATCTTTAAACTACTTTGAAATCTTATCCAGACCATACTGATATTTGTGCAATTTTTTTTGGACAGTATTTCATTACAGATAGCTTCATCACCTGCAAAATGTTTGAGGCCACTATTAGTATGAGAAAAGTGCAAGCTGGTTTTTGCATGATAGATGTTTTCAGAATCTATGTTGATAGATATGGAGAGGGTCATTCTGTTCAAGCCACCTCATTATGTTTGAGCTCGGAATGCACTGATCAGCCAGAAAACTATGACCCCCTACCTAATAGCTGGTATGTCCACCTTTGGCAAGGAAAACAGTGGCAACATGTTATGTCACAGAAGCAATGAGGCCTTGGTAGGTTGCTGGAGGAAGTTGGCACCACATCTGCACAAACAAGTCACCTAATTCCCGTAAATTCCAGAGAAGGGGTGATGAACTCTGACACCATGTTCAATCACATCCTAAATGTGTTCAATCGGGTTCAGATCTGGTGAGTTGGGGGATCAGCACATCAAATGGAACTTGTCACTGTGTTTCTCAAGGTGCTCCATAACACTCCTGGCCTTTTGATATGGCACATTCTCTTGCTGAAAAATGACAGCGCTGTCAGCAAAGATGATTGTCATTAAGGGGTGTACGTGGTCTACAACCAGTGTACCATACTCCTTGGCCATCATGGTGCCTTGCATGAGCTTCACTGGACCCATGGATGCCCACATGAATGTTCCACAGGGCATAATGGAGCCTCCACCAGCTTGTCTGTGCCCCACATTACAATTACAGGCGTCAAGGAGCTGTTCCCCTGGAAAACAATGGATCTGCGCCCTCCCACTGGCACGAGGAAGAAAGCATTATTATTCATCAGACCATGCAACGCTCTGACACTGCACCAATGTCCAGTGCCAATGGCCATGTGCCCATTTCAGTCATAGTTGCCAATGTCATGTTAACCTGAGCACATGCATGGGTCATCAGCTGCAAAGGCCCATTGTTAGGAGTGTTCGGTGCATTGTGTGTGGAGACACACTTGTACTCTGCTCAGCATTAAAGTTGATGTTAGTTCCACCATAGTGTGCCACCTGTCCTGTTTTACCAGTCTGCCCAGCATACAACTGACATCTGTAATGAGGCGTAGCCACCCAAACCTACAATGTTGGTTTCACCTTGGTTTCGCCACATGTTCAAGACACTCACCACAGCACTCTTCAAACACCCGAAAAGTCATACTGAGCCAACAGGCCATCACAATTTGTCCACAATCAAACTCAGATAGATCTCGCACCTTCTGAATTTGACACACAGACAGCACACACACTGATACTACAAGCAACGTGCATTTGTCTGACTAGCAGTCATTCCTTGGCAGGTGATGCTGCTATCGCCTGAACAGGTTTGTATCGATAGTAGGTCAGTGGTCAAAATGCTCAGGTTGACCAGTGTTTGTTCTAGGGTCCTACAAAATATGGACATTAGTAAGATTGGACAGTAGTTTTGTGGATCACTTTTGTTCCCCTATTACTTCTGTTAGAAGAGTGTCACCCATGGTTTTTTTTTTTTTTTTTTTCAATCAGTGGGCACTGATTTTGTTCAGAGGATATACAGTACATAATGTTTACAATGGGTGCTGCAAATTCAGCATAGAATCTGATAAGGATCTTATCGGGTCCTGGAGTCTTATTTAATTTTAATGATTTTAGCTGTTTCCCAATGCCACTGACACTAATATCTTCATCTCTTGGTGTGATAAGTAAACTGGAGCAGTACATAAGTATCTTATTTAGTAAACGAAAACTTCAAAAATGTGTTCAGTATTTTTGTTATTGCCTTGATAACCCCTGTTTCAGTTCCTGTGTCATCTATGAGTGTCTAGACACTAGCTTCAGTGCCACTGACAGCATTTACATACAACCAGAATTTCTTTGTGTTCTGCGTGATATCTTTTGATAAGATTCTACTGCAGCAGTCATTGATGGCTTCACACATTTTCCTCTTGACAGCCAAACGATTTTCATTTGGAATCTGTCTATCTATGGGTGTATGCTTTGTTTTACACCTATTGCCATGTTCTTATGATGAAAAATGTTCATCAGAATCAATTAATTCAGTGGTGGTGAATAAGCAGGTGTACTAAACACATATTCTTATTCTCACCAGAAAAGTTCATGTCAGGCCTGGCACAAAAGAAATGAGACTTGCACTACAAATCTGTGTTCTTACCAAATATATTAAGTTACTCATTATCACATTAAAAGTGGGACACAAATGAGTCCAGACATATCTACATTTGTTTTCACTTCTCCAAACATTTCTCTATGTTGTATTTTGTGAGGCTGCATAAGAGTTCTGTTATTTTTGTTCCTGACAAACAGCAGAGCATAACTTTCAAAAACTGTTCATTCACTGAAATTAAGCTGTTCAACTATGATGAAACTTCTAAAAGAGTAAGGAAGCAGTCCAAGGTTGATTAGTTGGTTGGTTGGTTTATATGGGGGAGATGACCAAACAGCAAGGTCACTGGTCCAATCAGGTTATGGAAGGATGGGGAAGGTAGTCAGCATGCCATTTCAAAGGAACCGTCCTGGCATTTGCCTGAAACAATTTAGGGAAATCAAAGAAAACCTAAAACAGGATGGTTGAACCCAGGTTTGAACCATCATCCTCCAGAATGCAAGTAAGACACTATGACAGATGGATCCTTAATAATGTAAGCAGTCTCCTTTCCTTTGTGACACTGTAGAAATATCAAAATCATTGTTGCTTTTGTCACAGTCATAATATGGATAAATAACATATGTACTTTTCTTTCATTTTTACCATACAGGGTAATAATAGTCTTACCAAATGCTTAATGTGTGCGAGCTGTTGCCAGTCTCACATCTTGTGTAAATGCCATGTAAAATTACTGGGCTTACATAGAAAGCAAACAATGAACAAACAGTTTTGCTGTTGTATTCTTCTAATATTCAAATTAATTCATAATTAGATAGTTATATAATAGAGGGAAACATTCCACGTGGGAAAAATATATCTAAAAACACAGATGATGTGACTTACCGAACGAAAGTGCTGGCAGGTCGATAGACACACAAACATACACATGAAATTCTAGCTTTCGCAACAAACGGTTGCTTCGTCAGGAAAGAGGGAAGGAGAGGGAAAGACGAAAGGAAGTGGGTTTTAAGGGAGAGGGTAAGGAGTCATTCCAATCCCGGGAGCGGAAAGACTTACCTTACGGGGAAAAAAGGACGGGTATACACTCGCACACACACACATATCCATCCACACATATACAGACACAAGCAGACAGTGAGTGTATACCCGTCCTTTTTTCCCCCTAAGGTAAGTCTTTCCGCTCCCGGGATTGGAATGACTCCTTACCCTCTCCCTTAAAACTCACTTCCTTTCGTCTTTCCCTCTCCTTCCCTCTTTCCTGACGAAGCAACTGTTTGTTGCGAAAGCTAGAATTTCATGTGTATGTTTGTGTTTGTTTGTGTGTCTATCAACCTGCCAGCACTTTCGTTCGGTAAGTCATATCATCTGTGTTTTTAGATATAATTAGATAGTTAAGTTCATTACATATCTCCTCCCCCCTCTCCCACACACACCTCTCCCAAAAAAGAAAAATCTGTCTTCTCCCTTCTTTTGTCTGAAATGGGCTAAGTTAAGGTACTGTCTTCCATATCAGTTAGTTAACTATCTGTGTAATAACTTCTCACGAGTGGTTATGTGATCACTAGTTCTGTGCATGTGGCTGTATACTTACAGAACATCTAAATTCTGGAACACTTCTAGTATGTCAGAGATGTCAGCATGAATACCATCCTGACACTGTCAAAATTATACAAACTGTGGCAGCACAGATCACAAATTCCAACTTCATCTCCAGATGCTTGAGTAAAGATCTCAGAAGAAAATTTCTTGACCTCAATGGAGAAATGTGCTCCACTGATAATAGGCCTGGCATGCATTACACTACTCAAGTAGCAGAATACGTGAGGCAAGCACATGGAAGTTTCTTGGGTTAGAGGAACCCATTTGTAGACTGCAAGATGAATTATGTAGATCACTGGAGCAACAAAGCATTCCAAGTGTTTGTAACAACACACAATTCTTTCTCATTTTCAAGAAGTGTCAATGGGCACATGCATATAACAAAATTCTAAGAGTCAAGCAACATATTTACTTCTTACCAAATATATGGCAACATATTACTTCCTACCAAATGTGCATCACAAAATGACCAGAACAGAAAAATCAGAGCAGTTTGAACTCACACAGAGGCTTACCAACAGTAGTACTTACAGTAGCATTTGTGAATGCAACAGTAAGTGGGAGAAATGTTTCATAACATGAAATACCAAGAACCACAAGGTGGCATGCAGGTTATTGCTGAGAAGTAGAATCCAGATGCTAACCACAATGCCAATTTTTTCAGTTCACTGGATGGCTTTATACAGCCCAATATCATCATTAAGTGAGTAACCACTGAAAATATGCCTACTTAACTTAGGTCTTTAGGACGCAAGCAATAAAGGAGTGTAAAGAAATGATTTAAGTTGTAAATTTATCAAGTAATATACTTGTCAGTTTTAACTACAGATGTCGGTTACCACATTTCAATCTTCCCTTTATGTTAAGCAATCATTTACCTCAAAGTTAAATGTGGAATTAATTTATACTTACAAAAGGTAACTTTTAAATAGCACAAATGCAAGCATAATACCTACCTTGTTGGGCATAATTGGTCATTACAAGATCTTGTTAAATTTGCTGGTTTATGCTCCTGAATGCACATGGAGTCTTCAACTGGACCTTTAGATTTTTCACGACACTCTGGCACTGACGTTTGCGTTCCACCACCACAACTTTTTGTACATTCTGACCATTCTGAGTATGCCCAGACATATTCCTTCACCATTGCTAACTTGTCCAATGGCACTGTGTATTCATATCGCAGCCCAAAGGTACTAGTTGAACGGGGCCGGTGTAATACCTGAAAATGCCGAAAGATCTTTCAAAAAATGCATTATACTTGAAAGAGTAATTTAACCCACAATACATTTTCTTGGTACCAGTTACACATATTAAGCAACTGGTATACTCAGTATCCAGTAACATCTACTACTACGTTCAGAATGTGTTTTATCTAACAATGGAGATATGGATATACAATCAGTATTAAACTACACGTGTTACGCTGTACATACATGAATATGCATCTTAAATTCCATTCCCTTACAGTTCGGTAGTAATGAATGACATGGTTACTTATTCAGCAGGTCATGAATAAAAAATAGTGATTATTGCTAATCTGATGTTAAATTCTGTTCTTTTGGTGGACTATACACTGAGTAGATCCTAAGAGACAAGTCAAAGTTGTCAGCCAGGCAGGCCATTACTTGATGTTGATACCTGCCATTTGTGGGCAGTGCACCAACAGTTGGATTACCCACATACACCTCACAGACCACCATAAAGAGTGATGAGAAGCCTGCGACAGGTTGAAGTTTTGAGTTTCTCTTTGAATGTGCTTGGGCAACACATTGCCCGAAAAATGCATGTATTCACAATTGAGTCCTGGCTCACCAAACTGTCATAACTTGTTTCATGCAGTCAGTACTGTTGCTCTGCTATTCTCAAAGCACATTTTCAGCTGCCAGCAAGCCATGCCTGAATTGGTGTTAAAAAGACCCCAATTTTATATATTTCGAAGAGATTCTGTAAAGCCTTCACAGCTACCATAGTGGCCACAGATCCTGTTCAACCAAAAGAAAATTGTTTACAAAATATTACGACTGTACCTATCAAAGAAGTGTTTTGTATAACTTCTGTTTCATATAATTATGGGTCAAATAATACAATCTGTCAAGAAGACTGGCCACAAGTTAGACTGATTATTTGGCATTCACAGAGGATAATGATGATATGCTAGGAGAAAGAAAAGAAAGTAATCTTGTTATTTGGCAAAATAGCTCAATAAACTTCACTTAAGTCTTAGGAAGTAGAAAATGGTAGCATTTTTTAAAGTTTGCGTCACAAGCATCAGAATACAAATTGAAAGGAAAACAAGGAATTATGAACAATGGAAATAGTATGGTTCTTCACTTGGGCTGCTTATTAAAACACAAATTACAAAATAGAGAAAATTACAGAAATGTTGCAAAAATTGGGCAACATGAATTGCATTGGGACTTGCTGACACAAGGTCCTTGAGCCTGCACTGGATGGGTCAATCACCGAAGTAATTCATGTGTTGTGTCATCTAGAGCTCATCATAATTCCACAGGTTAAACAATGCTTCGATCTGATTTTATAAGATTTACATTAGATCCTGAGTTCCTGTCTGTAATCTATAAGAGACTTCCAGACTTCCCAGTTTTGTGATAGTAAGGGGCTAGTTGTTCTGATAGTTCCCTCCAGATGTGATCTTCAGGCTGAGTTTAGTGTTCACAGTCGTCAGTTGCTCTGAAGAAGCAATTTCTTAATTTCAACATCTGGATAGCCAGTCAAATGTAGTGGGTGTTGTTCAGAAAAGGAGAACTTCATTTTCTCTCTGTAGACAGTTGTCACCTGTTGAATTGTCAAAGGAGCAGTTGTAGTTGGAGATTCTTTCTCATTGAGTGTTTGCATTTTGAGACTCTCCCTTCTCTCATGACTGTAGTTTTCTTAAGTTCAGTGAATTCAGACATGGAAGAAAGTCTCTAGAGGATGAACCTCTACAGAAGTAAATGGAATTAATATTCAGCAAATGATTGAAGAAGATATTTGTTTCAGCACATTCAGTATATTCTACCACTTTTGTGTTATGGACAGTGTCAGATTTTGCAGATGAAAATGTCAAAATGTTGACTTATCTTCCCAATTTTCATTCATCAGTATCTTTAGTAATCATATTCTGGGTTAATTTGTCAGTGAACAAGAATGTGGTAAATCTTTCACTGTCTGCCTCATTCGAGATCAGTTTGCTACACTCGTTGCATGAGCAACTTTTCGCACCAGCACATGACAAACATTACTCCATGCAATGAGCTAAGGCTCAGTAGCCATGGATGTGATGCCTGAAATCAGAATCCACCAACAGCCTCCAATGTGAGTTTACAACAGCTACTGCACACACCAACTCAAAACTAGCACTGCCAACACCAGTCATGTCTACACTTCTCTATATCTACGCTAAGATGAGTCTCTTTCTCAATCTACACCATGCTCTCAATGTTAACTATTGTGGAGCCCTCGAGATTAGGACTTTTTTATGCTAACAATTTTGTATTGCCTCTGGGCAGTTTCATGTTATTGTTTGAGGGCTATCCAGAAAGTAACAGATGTTTTGAAATAAAAAATTAACAAATTTCATTATATACATTTCAGAGATACCTTGGCTATTTTTTTTACATAATCATCATTCAAACTGAGGTACTTATCACATGGAGGCACAAGTTTTTCAATGCAGTCTCTGCAGAAATCTGTCGCCTGTGATTGCAACCACTAGTTTATACCAGTGTGAAGTTCTATGTCAGTACCAAAATGTTTTGTAGTGAGCCATGTATTCATTGTTGGAAAGAGGTGGTAGTTGCTTGGTGCCACATCCATGCTGCATGGTGGATAATCAAACACCTACCATCCAAAGCATAGTTCGAGCTCTCAGGTATGATTGGTTATGTCTGGATGTGTGTTGTCATGATAAAACAAAACTTTCTGGATGTGTTTTATCATGAAAAAACAAAACTTTTGCGCTAAGTTTTCCCCAATGCTTGTTTTGTATCACCTGCCTTAACTTTGTCAATGTTTGACAATACCTCTCTGAGTTAATTGTCGGGCCACAGTCAATGAAATCAACAAGAATCACTCCCTCAGAATCCCAGAAAACAGTAGCAATGATTTTTCTTACTGACAGTATTTTCATAACACTTCCTTGGGAGAATTTGTGTGCCCCATTCCATTAACTGCCTTTTTATTTCACAATTGACATGCTTCACACAAGTCTCATTTCCCATTATGATACAATCAATAACTTTGTTACCATTTTTCTCATGATCTTTGAGGAAGGCTAGTGCTACAGCCAGTCTCTGTTTTTTGTGGTCTTCTCTTAGGATTTTGGGAATCCACTTAGCACAAAATGTATGGGAACCAAGCTTCTCCACCACCATTTCATGCACCAAAATGATGCTAAAATTCCAAAATCATGAAACAAAGATTTTCATGAATTTTGTCATTGATTTTCATTACCAGCTCATCAGTCAAAAGGCTAGGCCTACCGTTGTGATCCTCATAGTGAACAATGGCATGATCATTTTTAAAATCAATGCACCATTGCGTCGCTCAGTTTTCTCTCATTACTCTTTTTCTGGACACATCGCAAAGGTTGCAATAAATTTGAATTGTTTTGCAGTTTTTTGCCAACAAAAATGTAAACAGAACATACCGCAGAAGGAGTTAGATTTTTCTATTTCTATACACATTTTAACACATCACAGAAAGTAAAGTAGCAGAAATACAGAGGACACACTACCACCACTGGATGTGTACTGAGTGTAGGAACATTACACCATCAAGATGGCAGCTGTAACCCCACCCAGCATCACAATACACCAAAATGACTGTTATTTTCTGGATAGCCCTCGTACATTGTGCCATTGTGTGTTGCATCAAATAACAAATTCAAAAATCAATGTTCTTTTGTGTGAGCCACAACACAATTGGTGACTGTGGACTGAACTGTGTTCCATCAATCATACTGTGTCAACTTGTGTATGAATTTCAGCATTTGGCTGACACTGTAAGATGGGGCCTTAGCAGTGAACCACAGACTTTGTGTGTTGAACAGCCACCATCAGCATTTCCTTCTTTCCAGTCACCATGGCCCAACCACCTCTTGTTGCTGTTATGAAACAGCTGACAGCTCAGCAAGTGGAAAGCCAAATGGGTATCAAAAACCTTCTGAACAGAGTGCTGCAGTAGCCGACAGTAAATACTCCGCCATTTCTGCCATATGAGGAGAAGTGAGGAGACTGGATGTCATATTAAAAATGGCTGTGACAGCACTTAACAGCACTTAAAGTAAAGGACAATGACACTGCTAAATGCTGTCATGTGATTTCTGCTCACCTCAAGTTTTTCCAACATTGCTAGTAACTGGATCAATCCTTTCAAGCTTGGGCGGCACAACTCCGGGGGCTAAGTCGCCGATGCTAGGCAGAGGGCATGATCAGAGACATGATCATCCATGCAGCTCCCAATGAAGAGTTTCAATTACAGGCTTTACACTTTGTGACCTTTCATTAGATGATGTGTTGCATTTAGCACAGTACTATGAGGTCACACTAGTGGTGGCTTGCCACTTAGATTCCTGGGTGGACATTGCTGCAGTAAACAGTAAACCTGGATATGTGGCAGACTCAGCGGACAGCTATGATGTTGCGACAGTACACAAACAACAGTGCATGCATCCTGCTACACATACACAGTGGGTCTCACGCTGCCCCAGGTTGTGACAGCTTTACCCATCCTGCCTGAATTGTTTTCAGAAGCATGCTACAGCTCCCCATTCTGGTAGGTGGATTGCACTGGTCACCTCAAACTTGTTTGTCAAGTGGCTGTTCACATCTCATGACCACAACATCAAATGGACGTTAACCCGTAACTCATAAGGTGTGGTCTCTTACACCATACAAAAATTTTCAAACTCACCCTACAAGGCCAGTTCTAGTGGAATGTTTCTACAAGCCCCTTAACTTCCTTACATTGCCAAGCCTGTAATGTTTTGTTCAAATGGTTCAAATGGCTCTGAACACTATGGGACTTAACATCTGAGGTCATCAGTCTCCTAGGCTTAGAACTACTTAAACCTAAGTAACCTAAGGACACCATACACATCCATGCCCAAGGCAGGATTTGAACCTGTTACTGTAGCAGCAGCACGGTTCCAGACTGAAGCACCTAAAACCACTTGGCCACAGTGGCCAGCAATGTTTTGTTGTTGGTTGCATTAACCCCTTCTTTTTTGTTGTTGTTTACATGAGTTATCGACACAAGTTGTGGTCTCCTGGACTGCACCTCATGAATTACATGCTGGTGTACTTTGGTATAGTGCAAAATGTGTTCACAGGAACATGGCAGTTTTAACAATCCTAAATTTGATGAAATTGTTAATCAGTGGATGGATGAAGATGGCAGTGATATAGCTCAAGAAATAGACGAAAAAGATGATTTTACAATAGCCAGTAACCACAGTCCTGCTAGCAAACAGGTGGGTAATTTAGAGGACGAACTTCAGAACAATGGTGGCGGGATGTTAAAAAACTTCAATGGTCAATATCAAATGTGTTCTAAGTGATCATAAAGAAAAATGTAGACTACAGCACTGAATGTCATCTATGCAGACATTCTTTTTGTACCTATCGAGTGCAATTTTTATGTGCAAGTTTGAACACTGGAATTTAGTTTTATGTGAACATTTACTTGCTACAGAGATATTACCATGTTTCAGAATGTGAAATTCAGTTCTCTTACAATTTGTTTATGTGTATCATGTAAAAAATATGCAAATTATGTCATTTTGTTTGATAAAATGTAAAATATTGAAGGCATAATTTATTGCAATAAAATCAAGAAGTATTTAAACAAAACTTGATTAATTTCACTGGTAAACTACTCATTTCACTGTGGGCAGTTGGCTGGAAAACTTTCAAGGTGGTATGGGTTCCACCATAAGTCTCCTCAATTTTCAAACATATTTACAATTAGGAGTGCCCGCACTATCTCTACCAGTTATTGCAAGTAACCCATTCCACTGTAAGGTCAATTTACCATGAAAACTATTACAAAATGTGACCAGGGACATTACTTTCTTAATCATGAACAGTACTGATACTTAGAATGTCTTCACAGAGCAGCATTTAGTGAACCTGAAGCCACTCTTTTTTGTTTTGCAGGAGGCAGGATTAAAGTGGAATCTCAGCAAACATGGGTTTTTCAGCCTTCAGTGGAGTATTTAGGACATGTACTTTCTCATGAAGGTATCTTACCAATGCAGGACCATGTCAAAGTGATTGCATCCATGCCTCGGACAGTGAACCTAAAGAAGTTCCAATCAATTCTCATGAAAATTCCATACTATGGAAAATTCATTCCAGCGGCATCTCGGATAGCTCATCCGTTACACACTTGTGTAGGAAAGGAGTGGTTTTCACATTGTCATCTGCATGTGAAAAGGCATTCACAGAGTTCAAACAGGGTCTACTCTCAGCACCTCCTCTAACGCCTTTCCAACCTGGGAAGCAGGTAGTGATTGCGACAGAAATGTCAGACCACAGGATGGGGGCTGTCCACACTCACCAAGAGACTGATGGTTCAGAACACACCACTGCATACACTTCAAAAACCCTCACCTCTGTGCAAATGAAAGACTCCCAAATTGAGGAAGATGCACTGCAAATACGATTATATTCACTCTGAAGAAATTTTATCTCTTTCTTTCAGGCATCAAGTTCCACCTGGTAAGAGACCATGGGTCATTGATCTCACTGTTCAAACCAACATCTCATGTCTCAGATTGTACTAGTCACTGGTTCCATTATTGGGCATTGTTCCTCTCAAGAAATACCTATGAAATCCATTTCAGAAGTACTTCCCAGCATTCAAATGCAGATGTTCTTTCTCATCTACTGCTGGGGCTGGACTACAAGTTCAATCAAGAGGAAATTCTTTATTTCTTCCTGGATGATGAGACTCAACTAACTGTGGAGAACTTTCCAATTAGGCGAACCCACATTGCCGCTGCCAGAGGTGGACACCATTCTTACACTAGTTCACACCTTCATCTTGAGGAGGTGACTAGAGCAATTGTCCGGGCAATGGTTTATTCCTCTTCTGCACTAATATGGCCTGTGACACCATTTACTTCTAGTGAACAGTGTTATCCTATCACCCACAGATAACATTGCACTGTGTCTAGTGATTCCACCAGTCTTACAATAACAGATCTTACAACTGTGCCTGAGGGCATTGGGGGACTTCCACTCAGTGTCCTGCTTACTGACCAGGCATTGACCAGGAAATAGACAGCTTAGTCCATTAGCAACAGATGTGTGGAACAGGCAGTCACATGTCAGGTTTTTTCACTTAGGCCAGCACCCTCCAAACCTTGGGAATAAGTGTACCTCAATCTTGCAGGCCTATTCCTGAATAATGCATGGCTCATCATCACTAAAGCTTTTTTCAGGTTAACTTCAATACAACCATGGCAGAATACATGGTGATGGCACTGTTGAAGATTTTCACTACTGAAGGCCTGACGTAGACATCAGTGACTGTAAAAGGTCTGTAATTTTGGCTGAAGGACTCTGAGAATTTCTACACTAAAATGGAGTGTAGCACATCTATTAGCCTCCTTTCTAACCCAATTAAGATGGAGAGGTAGAGAGGTTCATTCAGATATTCAAATAATGGATGAAGAAGTGCGTCCAAGATGCTTCAACAGAAGATACCATGACATTTTACTTTAAGTTCATACAGGTTGACAAAAGCCCATCAGTGCTCTCACGAGGATGTCAGCCCAATTCTCTCCCACATGTACTACTGCTAGCACCCAGCCCCCAGTTCCTCCCTCCTCTCTGAGATTTAGGCTGGCATGTGGATTTGGGTCCAGGGGTTTGGTCAAAAAGATTGGTGGTTTCCAGTCACCATTCATCTGCAATGGGGCATTGAGTTTTGACACTTGATAGCAAAGACTGGACCATCACCCAGCACCAGAACCAATTCCAACAGTTCAAATGTGCCTGCAGTCTTTTTCTCCTCAATCCTACCACCACATCTCATTCTCCTGTCAGCAGAAGAAGAGCTCATCCTTGAGCTTCCTGCCCCCCCCCCCCCCCCCCCAACCAATCCCACTCTTAGTTGTTCCACGCCACCATAGCCACAAGAGGCGAATATGGCCTCACTGTTGGCTTCCCCACTGAGGGACAGATCAACGCTCCAGATTGAGTTACCACAGGACGTCCCCTGAGGGTGCACCAGAGGAGTGGCTGCCATCCAGGATTGACATCATGACACTGCCTCCGGTGCTCACAGCCTAACCTGCATTTCCCCCTTGCTCACCTGATGAAACCACAGATGGTTGGGTCACTCTCAGCCTTACATCCAGATGCCAGCACACTAGGAGCTCCTGTAACCAGAGCAGTCAGGAGACAATTGCAGAAGAGATGGAGGTCACCCACCTCATTCTCCATGTAGCACTGGACCGGTCTACCTTTTGCTTTTTGCCTCACTCCATAATAGTAGTCTCCACTGGCTGCATGAGCAACTTATTGTGCCGACACACCACAGATGTTACCCACGTACAGAGCTTATGCTTGCTAGCTAGGAATGTAGGGTTGACACCAGAGGCTAAACCACCAACATCCAGAGTGAGTCTGCAGCACCAGCTGTGTGTGCTGACTCAAAATTAACACTGCCAATGCCAGTGATGTCCATGCTTGTCTATTCTCCAGGACAATGTGGGCCTCCCACTCAGTTTACACAGTGTTGACAACTGTTAACTATTGTGAAGCCTTCAAGATTTGGATATTCTTATGCTACTGACTTTTCATCACCTCTGGCCAGTTTCATTTTATTGTATGTTGTGCTGCTGTATGTTGTATCAAATAAAAAAGATTCAAAAATCAATATTTGTTTGCGCTGTGTGTCACAACAAGGAAAGTGTTTGTTACAAAGAAGTAGGTAACAAGGATAATATGTGGCGTTCTTTCCAGAACCTCTTTAAATAACTGGGCATACTGACAACAATAGATTTGTACCTTTACGATGTTTGTTGTGAATGGTTGATCACAAGTTCAGAAACAGAAGTAATATCCATAACTGGAAGGATAAATGACTTACACTATCCTTCTCTCAGCCACGATGTGGCACAGAAAGGAATGAGATATTGAGTCATAGAAATCTTTTACAACCTACTCAGTAATGTAGAGCATTTAACAGGTAACAAATTTATCTTTAAACAAAAACTGAAATCATATCTACACAATAACTCCTACTCCATGGTAGAGTTAATTTATTACGATTTGATTATAGAATTTAAATCTCAATCACCAAGACTTGCAAACTTAACTTAAACAATGAAAAATCCAGGGGAATGTAATAATATTATGAGAAGGAAAATTGCTACTCACCATATAGCGGAGGTGCTGAGTCGCAGGTAGGCACAACAAAAAGACTCACAATTAAAGCTTTGAAACTCACACACATGACTGTAGTCTCAAGCAACTGAAACCACACTAGTTGCGCGTGTGTGAGTTGTGTTTACGTGTGTGTGTGTGTGTGTGTGTGTGTGTGTGTACCTATTATTGACGAAGGCCCGTGGCCAAAAGCTTTAATTGTGAGAGTCTTTTTGTTGTGCCTGTCTGCAACTCAGCATCTCCGCTATATGGTGAGTAGCAACTTTCCTTCACATAAACTTAACTTTAAAATTTGCAAATAAGACTTACATAGTAATCAGTGCACATGCTTTCTTCACCCAGAAAAATAACAGCCTACAGGAGAGAGAAGAAACACAAAAATTATGGGAACTCCTGGGGCAAACCTGAATCAAACCAAACATTAAAATTTTCCTTGGTGACTTCAGTGTACAAGTGGGACAAGGAAAAAGGTACTGTACCGAGTATCATTAGAAAATAGCCTGGTCATAAGCAAACCAACAAACCACAAACTTATATCAAAATCAATGCTTTAAAAGGAAACCTGATAACTGAAAAACTGGAAACATTTCAACTTCAGGATGTGGGAATGGCAGCTAGACCATGTCTGCATTCATAAATTTCGCCATCATGAAATCTACAACAACAAAGTCTGAAGTGCAATAAATACATGATCTGCCATTATGTTGTGATGATAAAATTAAGTGGTTTAGGAAGAAACCTCCAAATAAAATTTGATGAAGAGTCTATCAACATCAAATCACAAAAAGAATTGAGTGTCAAATTGAAATTTATAGCAGAAGAATAGCTCCAATAAATCCCACGAAGAAACATGATTGGTGACAAGAAGGATGCAACCAGGTAGTGGAGACAAGACATCAAGCTTGGGTAAACCATCAAGCCCAAGAGTCAGAAGAATCAAATTTAAAACTGATAAAACAAAGGAAAGCCACTCATGATATCATGAGACAAACAAAATCTAAACATCTTAGAAATGACAGAAGAAGATTTCAAGACCAATCAAATAGAAGATCACTACAAAATTTCAAGACATATGTTAAAAAATAGGAACCTCAACATTAATGCTGAGAAATAAATCAGGAAAGTGGTGACATGAAGGATGCAACCAGGTAGTGGAGACAAGACATCATGCTTGGGTAAACCATCAAGCCCAAGAGTCAGAAGAATCAAATTTAAAACTGATAAAACAAAGGAAAGCCACTCATGATATCATGAGACAAACAAAATCTAAACATCTTAGAAATGACAGAAGAAGATTTCAAGACCAATCAAATAGAAGATCACTACAAAATTTCAAGACATATGTTAAAAAATAGGAACCTCAACATTAATGCTGAGAAATAAATCAGGAAAGTTTACACACAGTAACCAATAAGCTTTAGAGATCCTCACAGACACATTACACGAACTTCTAAACTGTGATGAGCCACTAAAAACATTTCAGGTAAATATGGAAACCATTCATTTTAACCACCCCTGATATAACTGACCTACAACCCTCAATGAGGTAGAACTCATAATCAGAGAACTAAAAGATTACAAAGCATCTACCAAAGATCTAATCTGTGCAGGAACCTGATGCACTCTGGAAGCACAACTTGGGAGGATACCAAGGAGGATTTCGCCCACAGAAGCTGCTCAGACCAAATTCACTGTTTGAAATTAATAACAGAATACAAGTATAGAAACAAACAACTCATTATTTGATTTATAGATTTCAAAAAGCATATGATAGTATCCATAGACCCCATTTTTAAAAATCCTCAGATCAAATAGTGTCCATCCAAAACTAATAAAAATTACCATATTAACTTTAACCAACACAAATTCCAGGGTAAAGTTTGGGAAAGATATCTCAAAAGCTTTCCTAATGAAAAATGGTGCCAGACAAGCTGATAAATGATACCCACTGCTTTTAATGTAGCCCTCTATTGGCTCACAAAGATTTAGCAAAAAAGAAAACTCATCTGAAATCAAAATGGGATTAAACTCCTAATAAGAACAAACTGCTAGGGGTTTGCAGATGATTTATCTCTTTTAGCTCTTGATATGGAAATTGCTTCCTTCAAGAAAATTGAGCTCATGCTCATGAAACCCCTGTGCATATGTAAAATCTGTACAAGCTATTACAAAATCAACATAATTCTACATTTAAGTATCTTGGAGAAAACCCCAAACATAACTTGTGATTGAAAGAAATATGGACCAATAGAAACAACAAAATGAAAAAACCTCAATTTCTAACGTAGTCAATAAATAACAGTTTCCAGCAGACACTAACATCCAATACCATAAAACTGTGCCCAAACACTAGCCCAAATTTAAAAATGCAATGTCATCAATAGTTTGGTGTTTTTAAATACTATTTTTACAGTTTTTGGGGTAACATAACTTTTGCAACACAAAGATGAAAACCACAGAAAAGCCACTTTTTATTAAAACAATAAAGACTAAAGGAGAAATTACTGTGAAAAAATTACAGATGGTGGGTAGCAAGGAGTTCCCTAATGAAGATGTATATAAGTTTCCTGACTCAGATGGACTAAAACACTCAGTTGCTGCACCATATGCTCCTCAGCAGAATGTGGTTGGTGAAAGTGAAAATAGACTCCTATGGGAGATGGCACATCCATGGATATGCTCTGCTCAATACCTATCAAAGCATTAAGAGTTGAAGTAATTGTAGCTGCAACATACATTCTGAATTGAAATGACTCCATAAAAATTAAACATAAAACTCCAATTGAGATATTTTTGAAGAAGGAACATTGTTTTGATAATTTTGTGATATTTGGAGTGGAATGCTGTGCTTTGATTCTCATGAAAAAATGGAAGAGTTTGATGCTAAATCTTCAAAAGAATGTGTGGTTTGTTATCATTAGTGTGGATTTCATGTTTATTTTCCTGGAAAAAGGTGTGTGTGTGTGTGTGTGTGTGTGTGTGTGTGTGTGTGCACTTGCAGAGATGTGAAATTCAACTTCAAACAATTGTCTCATACTCACAGGACTAAAAGGGTTG
This sequence comes from Schistocerca piceifrons, assembly GCF_021461385.2. Classification (NCBI taxonomy): domain Eukaryota; kingdom Metazoa; phylum Arthropoda; class Insecta; order Orthoptera; family Acrididae; genus Schistocerca; species Schistocerca piceifrons. Next base: position 453,239,755 of record NC_060144.1, on the reverse strand, counting down.
GTTGTTGATATGTCAGATGTAGACGAAAATATGTTACTGAAACTGAATGTGAAAATGATGTTGAATTTGACAAGAGCAGATTGTTTTCCTCATACAGGGGAGGTGTTGAGTCACAGTCAGGCACAACAAAAAGGCTGCTGTACATGTGAGCTTTCTGCCAAAAAGCCTTCCCTCTGTAACCAGAGACAGTGATCATGTGTGTGTTAATTGTGCTAATGTGAATGTGTGTTTTTTCTTCATCACTTAGCCCAGAAGTGTTTACTGATGAAGACGCCGGCCGTGAAAGCCTACATGGGATGATGCATTTTTTCTACTTGAGAAGAAGGCCCTTTGGCTGAAAGTTGAAATATATAGTAATTTTTTTCCTGTGCCTGTCTATGACTCAACATCTCCTCTATGTGGTGAGTAGCAATGTATCCTTCTCACAATAGTGTTATTATCCATCCTGAATTTTCCATTGTTTGATTTTGAAGAGGATAGTCAAGGGACTGTATGAACCAAGATGTATTTATGAGTGATGAAATGGTTAGCAACCATTTGTATGGCACTGAGGGACAAGTTGAGAGCAATATTGAAGCAAGAAGTGCAGACAACACAATTCATATAAATGATGGAATTTGAAGAAATCATTATGTTACTGTGAAGATTCAGTCCATCAGATCAGAATGATGCCTCTTTGTGAGACACCAAGGAATTACAAAGAAGCAGTGGAGTCAGTAACTCTGAAGAATGTAAAAATGCAAGAAAGGAAGAAGCGAATTCTCTGAATAAAAATAAAACACGAAACTAGTTTACAGATCTAACAAATTAGGTGATTGAAAAACAATGAGTGTTTGCTACAAAATTATATTCAAATAATTAAGTGTTTGATATAAGGTTTCACTGGTGGCAAAAGGATATATTCAGTTTTTAGAATAGATTTTGATGAGACATTTAGCTCCGTAGCAAAATCTAAGATTATGAGAGCCGTGCTGAGCATTGCAAATCACCATGATTGGTGTAAAAAGCAATTTGATTTAAGGACAGTATTTTGAAGGAGGGAAGTTATATGTATCAACCAGAGGGTTTTGATGATGTCTCAGAAACTGTACATAAATTGCTGGAGAGTCTGTACAGTTTACAGCAGGCCTCAAAACCCTGATATGAGTGTCTTGTTAAATTCATTAGTGTTTGTAATTTATGAGAGAGCTGTTCAGAAGCATGTATGTCCTGTAGTGAAAACCTGATACTGTATTTTGGGTTAACAATGGATCCACCATGAGCTCTACTGATGCAAGAAGTAAATTTATTGAACAGTTGGATAAATGATTTCAGATCACTGCAATTGATTGGTTTCTAGGCTTAAGAATCAAGAACTCTGACAACTGTATCCAAATAAATCAGTCTGCACACATAAAGAGAATTTTAGAGAAATACAATATGATGGATGCAAAACCTTTACATTTACCAATCGAACCAGGATGTAGAATTAAGTTTGAGAAGAATGAAGATTAATATGAAGCTTATGGTGATGCTTATCATGGTAAGCACACAGCCTAATAAAACTGGTAATGATGAGATAAATGTAGTAACCAATCTTGAATCATATGAAATGAATGATTCCAGACTGCAAACATAAAAGCCAAAAATCCACTAGTACATAGCTATACAAAAATGTTTAAATACCAACTTTTATAATGACGTAATGTAATTACAACAATAATTATGACTTTTCGAAAAGGTAAACAATTATTTGTATTTTATTTATGAAATGTATGTTTCAAAGATTATTTTGCCTAAATAGATTGATATATGATAGTAATTTCTTTGCTGCACGCTGTTAGAAGAAAATCTTTGTTTTCAGTGCAGTTGGTTGTACAAGTTTGGGGTGCAAGAAAGGAGAATGAGATATGTGTGTTTTATTGATTTGTATTCTGAAGTGAGATGACTGAAAATATATGTGTAATTCTACAGAAAGTCCACCAGTTTTTGCATAATTCTTGAAGTAGTAACTCAATCATCATCTAGGCAATCATAAAAAGTTAAATTGTAGAAAGGAAATAGATATCAAGCCATCAACACACAAAGAAGAACAACAAAAAAGATGAGTATTGTTATTAATAAAATTGGTTATTTAAATTCGACTGTTGCTGTCACTCACTGCAGTGTGTCACTATCTCAGTGTGGCAAGTGCTGTGAAAACAAGACTAGCTACCCAAATTACTAACTTACTTCAAAAATTAATAAATCAGCTTTGGGTGGGGACGGTCAGAATATGGTGACATCGTCTGGCTTTTTCTGAAAGTGAAGTGTGAATCCTCTGTTGGGCTATTTTCCTTGTGCAAATTAAAATATATTGTGAAAATTTTATGTGAACAATTGCCCATATATGAACCACAGCTACAAAACAACTACAATTGCAGCAGAAAGGAGTTCATAAGAAGAAGAAGGTGAAAAATAAGAAGTGAGGTGAACAATTAACAACATTGACATCCCACAACAAAGCTAAGTACTGGAAATATTTTCTTTATTGTTTTTTTTTCTTTTTGGTGAAGTGTTTTGTTATATAATTACTAACAATGAAAGCCACTGAAGAATCTGGAACAGTAGGGGTCAAACAGACATGGGAGACTGAAGTAGCACTGTGAAACACGAAGAAGAAAACAATGACAAACCTGTAAGACAGGAAAAACAAACTGATGAATTAAAACAAGATGATAATATTGACATAAGTACTGTGCTGTCATTGGTAATAAAATGTATAATGATAATAAGGATCAGTTTGCAAAAATAAATGAGCAACTTGAAAATCATAAACAACAAAGTAAGGACCAGTGCACAAAACTCGGTCAGTCAATAGAAACATTATTTGATTGCTTCAGCAAAAATACAGCTCAAATGTATGATATCGATCAAAAAAATTGTAGATTAGATATTCGAGTAGAGTCTGTGAAGTCTAAAATGAAAGAAACTGAACTTAAATTTAACACTGAAGTCAGAAGTCGGAAAGTCAAAGATGAGATCATTGAAGACTGGGAGAAAAACAAAATTGCTTTTAAAAAAGTGCATGAGGAAATAATTACTGTGGACAAAAACGCAAATAATCGAATTTCAAAATTGTAAACTAATGTTGACACCAAACTGGCACTTGTTGAGAGTAGGTCTGTTGTTCAGGTGAAAACAGTATACAGCAAATTTGTAGAAAATGTAAAATTAAGCAACAACAAACCAGCAGCCTAGAAAATAGTTTCTCTGTTTTGTATAACAAAGTTGAACAAATGTCTAATGAGGTAGTTAATAGAAATCTTGTTAACAATGTTTCTCAACATTCCAGTGAAATACTTTTCATGTGAAGGTAGGTTACACCCTGTAGATTTTCTGCAAAGATAATTCATGTCTAATATGAGTGCTGTTATGAAAAACAAGTTTGTTCAGAAGTTTCTGGAAGGTGAAGCATTAAGCTGGGCAAATCAGTATACTGACAATGACACAACCTATGCAGACTTTGAGAAAGGATTTTTAAGTAAATTTTGGTCAGAGTTGTACAAAACTGTGTAATAGACACACACATTTTGCGGTAATCACAATGGTAACAATTATCATCATAAGGAACATAATACAGTAAATGGTAACAATTTTCGTTCTGGAAAGCAACATAGTTGCAGCAGAAAGAGAAAGAAAAGAAAAAAATTATATGTAACTGTTCCAAAAAAGTTGTAGAAACAAAATTTTTTCAACCATATGTAAAGAACAAAGTGGTTACAGTTTTCGTACATTTTTGTGCAGACAATTTAAATGTGGTAACTTATTATTTTTGCTTGTGCTGTGTTACTTTTCTACAGATTGTAAAGAAGTCATGATTGTATTTTACGAGTATTATGTTCTTTCATGAGAAGTAATTAGTTTTTTATAGTGTTATTTGTCAATGTTTAGAGTAATGTTTCAAATAACTAACTATTTGAAAAGGTGAAGCTTTAAGTGCAAGACTCAATCAATTCATGAGCATTTATTCTGTTCTCAGTATAACTTTTCCTTTTGCTGTCTGGAATTATTTGTATCCAATACAACTTTAACCTTTCTTGTGTACTAGTTTTGGGGAGGGCGTGTGGATAGCACCACACTATTTCTCACAAAATAACTGCAATGTCTTGTGCTGTATATAATTTACTTGTGTTTACTATGACAGATATTTTTTCTGAAGTTTAATATTATTTTGTATATCTCAGCCTGTGACACAATACAGAAGACTTGAACAGTAATTTTTCATATGTTATTTTATAATCTATTAGGTGGCATAAATGCAAAATGTTTGTAGCAATCAGAGACTAAAGGACAAAATGATTGTTAAATTGATAATTTTGCACACAGAATAGGTAGGGGGTCCACTAACTTTGGTAGGCACATAATGTGGCTAGTGGTACCTTCCTTAGCAGTGTGCATCCATTCTTAATTTATGGTGCATTCTATTCTAACTCTTTCCTACCCGGGTTCTGTTCTCACTATGCTCTCTATTCAGGGTCTATCCCATTTATGTCACCACAGCTTGTGTGGATGATCTTATCTGACAGTACTACCCATCTAACATTTGTCATTTCAGGTATAAAAAATTCCTGCAAAGTAGGGCAAGAAATAATTTTTGTCATAGCATATTTTTATATGCTGAGGGTAAGTTTGGAGGTAAGACATTCAAAAATGTTGTTACAAAAACATTTCATTGGTGTTATGAGAAAAAGGAATAAATTCCTAAATAGGTAAACTAATTTTGTCCTGTGATCTAAAGTATTTTGCTATACATTCTTTAAAACACCTCAAATAACTGTATGTGGACTAAGATGTTTACTTGTGATCATAGGGCATTACCAATCAATGATCTTTCTCCTATTAAAATAGATTTATAAATCTTGGTATACAGACATTTTCGTGAAATACAAGTTCTACTGTCATGCTAATATGATAAAATCACTGTTATGTGTGCCATCCTTTTGCTTATCCCATATACATATGATATTTGGTAATGATTTGAGAGCTACCAAACAGGTAAAAGGTCAGACTTTGAAATTGTTTTAAAAATTTGTGAGAAAAGAACTTTGTACAGCAAAATTTTGCTCCTGACCTCATTTGAATGAAGTAATGATACTAAGGTACTGGTAGTTAAAATGCTGTAAATCATGTATTGAAGAACCGATGAATATTGATTCGTTGCATTCCAAAACTTGTTGGCATAACCAGTTTTATTAATTTGTACAAAAACTTTTCTCATATTTTATACTTTCAAAATTTTTGGGGGGCAATTGAATAAAACTGGTTACGATGAGATAAATGTACTAAGCGATCTTGGATCATATGAAATGAGTGATACCATACTGGAAACATAAAAGCCATAAAGCCACTACTACATAGCTAAGCAAAAATGTTTAACCAACTTTTATAAATACTTAATGTAATATTACAATGATGATTAAAATGATATTTATTTGAATTTTATTTATAAAATGTATGTTCCAAAGAGTATTTTGCATCAATAGATCAATATATGATAGTAACTTCTTTGCTGCATATTGTTAGAAGTTGTTTTAGTGCAGTTGGTAGTATGAGTTTGAAGTGTGAGGATGGAGAATGAGTTATGCATGTTTTATTGGTGTGTATTGCAAAGTGAGATGATTGAAAATATATGTGTTATTCTGCAGAAAACCCACTAGTTTTCACATAATTCTTGAAGTAGTAACTCAATCAACCTCTAGATGATCATAAAAAGTTAAATTACACAAAGGAAATTGATATCAAGCCATCAACACACAACAAATAAGAACACCAAAAAAGATGAACTTTATTATTAATAAAACTGGTTATTTAAATTCGACCATTGCTGTCACTCACTGCAGTACATCACTATCTCAGTGTAGCAAGTGCTGTGAAAATGTGACCAGGCACCCAAATTATTAACTTACTTCAAAAATTAATAAATCAACTTTGGGCATCTAGAAGGTGAGGCTGGTCAGAATAGGCATAAGGTGATCAATAAATGGAATTTTACATAAGTTTCGCAGAGATCCAGTTATGTGGAAAAGTAGACGGCAGCTCTTCTTCAATGGAGGCATAATACATGGCTGCAAATGAGATAAAATAGTGCAAGACATCAGAGTAAAAGAATGTTGCACAATTTTCTCACTGCAAGATTTCACTACACCACACTTCGAGAAGATATGAAATCATGGACTGGTGTGTTGGAGGTCCGCAGCTCGTGGTCTCACAGTCGCGTTCTTGCTTCCCAAGTACGGGGTCCTGGGTTTGATTCCTGGCGGGGTCAGGGATTTTCACCTGCCTCGAGATGACTACGTGTTTGTGTTGTTCTCATCATTTCATCATCATTCATGAAACTGGCAATATTGGACTGAGCAAAGGTTGGGAATTTGTACGGGCACTGATAACCGCGCAGTTGAGCACCCCACAAACCAATCATCATCATCATCATCATCATGGTGTGTAGGGTGTACCTTCCTAAACAAGTGACGATAATTCAGAAGCGTGTGAAGGTGGATGTATGGGGGTTCCTATACCCACAACAATGCTGCTTGTAAGAAAACCAAACCACAAGCATTGTTTGAAGATTATTGATTATAGACTCATCCACATTCATCTAGCAATCCTTATATGATTCCTGTGAGGTTCTGTATTCTCTCAAAAGTGAAAGAAACCATCTACATCTACATCTACATCTACATTGATACTCCGCAAGCCACCCAACGGTGTGTGGCGGAGGGCACTTTACGTGCCACTGTCATTACCTCCCTTTCCTGTTCCAGTCGCGTATGGTTCGCGGGAAGAACGACTGTCTGAAAGCCTCCGTGCGTGCTCTAATCTCTCTAATTTTACATTCGTGATCTCCTCGGGAAGTATAAGTAGGGGGAAGCAATATATTCGATACCTCATCCAGAAACGCACCCTCTCGAAACCTGGCGAGCAAGCTACACCGCGATGCAGAGCGCCTCTCTTGCAGAGTCTGCCACTTGAGTTTATTAAACATCTCCGTAACGCTATCACGGTTACCAAATAACCCAGTGACGAAACGCGCCGCTCTTCTTTGGATCTTCTCTGTCTCCTCCGTCAACCCGACCTGGTACGGATCCCACACTGATGAGCAATACTCAAGTATAGGTCGAACGAGTGTTTTGTAAGCCACCTCCTTTGTTGATGGACTACATTTTCTAAGCACTCTCCCAATGAATCTCAACCTGGTACCCGCCTTACCAACAATTAGTTTTATATGATCATTCCAATTCAAATCGTTCCGTACGCATACTCCCAGATATTTTACGGAAGTAACTGCTACCAGTGTTTGTTCCGCTATCATATAATCATACAATAAAGGATCCTTCTTTCTATGTATTCGCAATACATTACATTTGTCTATGTTAAGGGTCAGTTGCCACTCCCTGCACCAAGTGCCTATCCGCTGCAGATCTTCCTGTATTTCGCTACAATTTTCTAATGCAGCAACTTCTCTGTATACTACAGCATCATCCGCGAAAAGCCGCATGGAACTTCCGACACTATCTACTAGGTCATTTATATATATTGTGAAAAGCAATGGTCCCATAACACTCCCCTGTGGCACGCCAGAGGTTACTTTAACGTCTGTAGACGTCTCTCCATTGATAACACTGATGGATGCACGAAAGTGTGGACAGATGCCCACGTATCAGTCTCAATGAACATGATTTAAGCTATTAAAAACTAAATGAATCAAACTGAAAGGCTTGTATAAAGTAGGACTCTAAGTCTTTCTGAATGCTGTATACTTACATATATCTTTATGTCATCAGGTATTGGGCCTGGTATAGTAATATTTTCTCTTTCATTGTGGCGCTCGTAAAAACCAACAGTGCCATGGATTGAAAAAGATCCTGATCTCTCAATCTGACTGAAACAAATATATATTAGAATTAATAGGATAAAGGTGTTCCATAGTGGACAGAAAGATCAGAATGAAATGAATCTCTGAGAACTTACTTGTTTCCATTTAGGTAATATTTATATGTTGTAGCACTGGCAACAGCTACAAAATTTCTTGATGGCCCTTCCTCTACAGCACGAATGTTTCTGGAACCAGCAGGAATTATTACCACCTCCTTGTATCCTAAGGAGGTAAGAAATAATTAATAATTACTCAACGTCTAATTTAAAGTGAAAGTAAAAAAGAACAATAACAGCATTAATTGCTGACAAAAGATTGGAACTGTTAATTGTAACAAGAAGTTGATTTTATGTGGCAACCACAACCACATATTTCACCGCAGTTTGCTACCCAACACACCTCAACAACCATCTCAAAGTTTCAAATTGCCTTAGGCTTCTCCTCTCCCCCACATAGTTCATGAGTAAGGTTACAGCATATGAGATATGGTTCAGCACACTGTTAACCTGTCACAGAGCATACACTGATAAGCCACAACATTATGATCACCGACGTACTATAAATATAAATCCATCCAAGCAATAGCAACATCACCTAGTGAGGAATGACTGCTAGTCAGACATGTGCATGGTACATGTTGTATCAGTGAGCATGCTGCCCATGTGTAGAATGTGAAGGTGCACAATCTATCTAAGTTTGACTGAGGGCAGGTTGTGATGGTCCAGAGGCTCGCATGAGTATCTTGGAAGCTGCAGGACTTGTTGGGTGTTCAAGGAGTTCTGTGGTGTGTGTCTCCAACACACAGCAAAACGAAGATGAAGTAATGTCCAGATGTTGAGGGGTTCGGTGGTCACCCATCATTACAAATGTGGGATGTTGCAGGCTGGGCAGAATGGTAAAACAGGGCAGGCAGCGAACTGTGGTGGAACTAACATAAGACTTTAATGCTGGGCAGATACAAGTATGTCTGGACGCACAGTGCACCGAACACTCCTAACAATGGGCCTCCACAGCCAATGACCCATGCATGTGCAAGTGTTAAGACAACGACATCAGCAAATGTGACAGAAATGAGCATGTGACCATCGGCACTGGACGTTGGCACACTGGCAGAGTATTGCATCGTCTGACAAATCCCAATACCTTTTTCATCATGCCAATGGGAGGGTGTGAATCCATAATCTTCCAGGAGAACAGCTCCTTGACACCTGTACTGGGGATGGAAACAAGCTGACAGTGGCTCCAGTATGCTCTGGGGAAAATTCATGTGGCCATCCATGGGTCCAGTGGAGCTTGGCCAAGACACCATGATGGGCAAGGAGTATTGTGCACTGGTTACCAACCATGTACACCCCTTTATGATGATCATGATTCCTGACAGCAGTGGCATTTTTCAACAAGATAATGCACCATGCCACAAGGCCAGGAATGTGATGGACTGGTCCAAGGAACACAGAGGCGAGTTTCAATTGATGTGAAGACCCCCAACTCACCATATCTGAACCTGATAAAACCCATCTGGGATGTGATTGAATGTGGTGTCAGAGCTCATTGCCTCCCTCCCCAGAATTTACAGGAATTAAGTGAACTGTATGTGTGCAAATGTGGTGACAACTCCCTCCAGTGACCTGCCAAGGCCTCACTGCTTCCATGTCACAATACATCCCTGCCGTTATGCACACCAAAGGTGGTCATACTGTTCTGGCTGATCAGTGTTTATGCTGAAAAACAGTAGATGAATTCAATCTCAGCACTGAAAATCATTTTTGACAGAAATAATACTATGACTTTAACTTGTCTTGAAAATTGTATTTTCATATTTTCTCACAACTGCACTTTAAGTACTGGTAACTATTTAACGAATTCTTTTTACGCAGAATCTACAATCAAAAGAGACAGATAGTGAAAATGGTAAGTTTAAATGAAGGAATGGATTACGTTCTAAAACAAGCACTACTCAAGATTCTGATCTTCAATGAAGATGTAGAGTCTTACATTAAATATACCGAGCGAGGTGGCGCAGTGGTTAGGCCACTGGACTTGCATTCGGGAGGACAATGGTTCAATCCTGTGTCCGGCCATCTTGATTTAGGTTTTCCGTGATTTCCTTAAATTGGTTCAGGCAAATGCCGGGATGGTTCCTTTGAAAGGGCAAGGCCGACTTCCTTCCCCATCCTTCCCTAATCCGATGAGATCGAAGACCTCACTGTTTGGTCTCTTGCCCCAAACAACCCAACCCATTCTTATATTAAATAATTATGTCATAGTAGGATTTGAATACTTTTTACAGCTACCAAATTTTCAGTTTTAAGATCGGAGATAGCATTACCTCAACGTCTCCTCCTAGTCTGACATATCAAAAAGAATAGTGGAATAATCTTTCATCATACTTTATTCACTTCATCTGGAAATAAGAGTGACACAGCATGTGTAAGCACTGCTTTGGATATGTTTCGTGGTTTCCTTTTTTATGATCTGAAGAAGATGGCTTTAACAATCAAAACTTGTATCAAAAGTATAATCTGCTGTCAAGAGAGAAAAAATTTATATTCATTTACGATTTTATAATATGACCAGTCACAGCCACTGAAATTCATGGTAAATCGAACTGCAAACATCTGTTAGTGATGAATAATTAACAACGGGTTTCATTGCATTCAAACAGCATCTTTAGACTGTTGGTAGTGTCACACAGATAAGGACACAAAGAAGCCCCCAATTTTCATTGTCCCATACTCCAATTCCATGAAGATGGGAAGTCATCAACAAGTAACAAGTAGCACAGCATTGGTGTGAATAGTGCTGGGGATGACAAACCTGTAGTTGGTTACCGAAAGGGCAAAGCACTGGAGTTTATCAGTTGTATACCCTATACAGCCTCCAGAACTTTACCTTTGTGATAACCAACTACAAGTGCCTTGTCCCCTGCACTAACTGTCCCAATGCTCTGCTGTTTATTATTTGTTGATGACTTCCCCTTATAATTAGAATTCAAATTTATGATCAAGACACATAAAACTTGAATGTATTTACTTTATTCTTCGATAAAATATAATCATTTTCATTTTTATTCCCATTTGCTCCTTGTTAACTGATTTTTCTTGTTGAACAATGTGTTAAGGACAGCCACTCTGTCCTTGCAAATTCTACTAACATAACCTCTGTCACTTATGGCATGACATGAGAAGTTTCCTGTTGAAGAGTATCTTTTTTTAGTTTTTGTCTTCATTTTGCCATAAAATTTTGCATTACCATCCTATAGTGGAATCTGCTGCATAGAGGTCTTCTGACTCTTCACCAGAGCATGAGATTGTTGGTGCTCAGACTTGAATACTTTGCATGGAATATATTTTCTTTCTTTTCAAAACAAATATTGCTATACTTTCTCAGATTCCTTTAGTATGAGTAACATTTTTAATTCTGTTGTTTACAGTTAAGCCTATCTCTGAATTTCCTTCTTGCTCTGGTTCTCTGTAATAAAACATATGTTGTGATTTTAATTCTACATGGGCCAGTCACATTAATGTGACCACCTGCAATGTTCAATGTCAATGTGCAATAACTACTCACAGATGGCAAGTTGCAGCACTAGCAGTGTCAGGGAGATGCGGAAAACAGTGCAGTTGTTGTTGTAATGCTGAAAAAGGGAGATTTATCTGACGTCCAAAAGGTTATGATCACTTGCTTTTGGGCCAAGGGTGGAAGCATTTCTGAAACATGTCAGTTTGTTAACTGTTCGTGTGCCGCTGTGGTTCAAGTACAAGTACACTGTGCACGGCAAATTGGTGCTATCCAAAACCAGCATTGAAAGGGAAGTGTGATGCATGATGGTCCACAGATGAGAAGGGTTAATTATAGCTGTGGAGATGTATATTGGCAAACTTATGTGCAACGGCTGAGCAGCAGACCACCCAGATGAACCAAGGGGCTATCAAATGTGCCTCCTCAGTGTCCATTCGGTGAACATTGCTGGGTTTGAGCCTCCTCAGCATGGTTCATGAACCCATGATGACTGCTGTTCATCAGCAACAAAGACTTGAATTTGCATGTCAGCACCACAGCTGGATATCCATTGAGTGGTGACAGTGGCCTTTCCGGATGACTCCCATTTTATGCTCCATTGGACATGTGGCTGGCACCCTGCAGGCTGGAGGAGGGAGTGCCATGGTCTGGGAAATGTTTTTGTGGCATTACCTGGGTGATCGCATCATTCTGGAAGTCAGTATGGATCAATACAAGTATACGTATCCATTCTTGGGGATAATGTCCATCCCTAAATGCAGCTTTTGCCTGGCAGGATGGCATCTACCAGCAGGGCAATGCAACAGGTCAGACAGCTCACAGTGTATGTGCATAGTTCAAAGAGCACCGAGATGACTTTATCATAGTGCCCTGGTCACTAAACTCTCTGGATTTAAACCAAATCGAGAATCTGTCGGACCACCTTGATCAGGCTGTTCACATCATGAATCCTCAACCGAGTAACCTAGTGCAGCTGGACACAGCACTGCAGTTGGAATGACTCCACATCCCTGCTGGTACCTTCCAGAACATCATTGACCCTCTTCCTGCACATCTTGCAGCGGTCTGTGCTGGAAAGGTGGATCTTCAGACTTTTGATAAGTGATCACATTAATGTGACTCGAGAGTCTATGTGGCCTTTAGTTTTTTACTGTACTTCTGACAACCCTGCTGTATCATAATTGATCTTATTTCATTTACATTCCAACAACAATAGTCTATCTCACAAAACTTAAATGTTGCATAAGATAAATAAGTAAACAGAAACTGTTTGCATGTGACACTGAGAGTTCTAATTGAAGTAACAAAGCTAGAAGGCATGACGTGTCAACTACAAAGGAATTTTAATCAGACAGTCTGCTAGGAACTATCAAGTTTGTAGAAACACATGATCACTGCCAAACCTCAGCAGAGCTATGATTGCAAAAATCCAGACCAATATCTGAATGCTGCTGAATCTCAGAGTCTGAGATCGACACATGCAGGTCAAGAGCCACCAGAGCACTATTAGTCAGTCTCCTTGGTGTTTTACTGCATAATATCACTGCCAGGAATGTTCCTAGATACATCTAATTTCTATGCTACTCTTCTGATGACAAAAAGCCTGAATTTGTGGATCTTTAAAATTGTGCCCATTCAGACTCACTCAGTTCACTCCACTGATATGAAACAAAAATATCTTTTGCTTGCTTGTGCATATGCACTTTCAGATGCATAGTGTGGTATTATCCAAACTGCATTTGGTGAGGTAACAGGATTTTGGCTACATAATGTATTTTAATCTGCTATAAGTGCTGGAAATTACTTAGTGGCCTATCAGATCTTATTTCTCAGCCAAATCTTACATCTCTTTGAAATAAAACTTATTAAAAGGTTTGGTGCTTATCAGATATAATTACAGTTCTCTACAAATCTGTTAACATCATATTACATTATTTGCCAAGAAATATATTTTTGCAGTTCTATTCAAAATAAATGGCTCTGAGCACTACGGGACTTAACTGCTGAGGTCATCAGTCTCAAAATAAATCTCATTATTATTTTAACAATGGAAAATTCAGAATGGAATAATGACAATACTATGAAAAGGATAGATTTATTTAACTGGATAGATAAAAAAATATACTCATCAAGCAGCGGCAGAACACACACATAAAAGACTGTTGTAATTGGCAAGGATAGATTGCTACTCACCATATAGTGCAGATGTTGAGTCTTGGATGGGCACAACAAAAAGACTGTCAATCAGACAAAACACACACACACACACACACACACACACACACACACACACACACACAAACTACTGTCTCTAGCTGCAGAAGCCAGAGTCTGGCCTTTGCAGCCAGAGATAGTTGTCATGCATGTGTGTAAGTTGTGCCTATCTGAGACTCAACATCTCTGCTTTATGGTGAGTAGCAATCTATCCTTTTCATAACACTGTCATTATTATTCTGTTACATAAACTTGTTGGCACTGTTCTTACCAAGTCATTACTCACCAGTGACATCCGCCCGTCTGTACATGCCATGAAAAGTCTTACATTGACTTCCATCACCAAGGCAAACACCACAGTGATCTTCTTTTGCATTTGAGTCAATGCCCCAGTCACAACCAACATGCTGCAATTGAAAGCAATATGATAAAGTTGCAATAAAGAGTTTGTATAGTTGGTTATGTTGAAAGACAGTTAGAGTAAATGCAGTTAGGAAACATTAAGTCTGGGAAAACTAAGGTTTTTCTGAGGAACTAATTCTTTGTTTACAATCTGGCACTTTTTTAAGTTTTGAAGTTGCAACTAAGACACAAAAAATGGCTGCCATGTTCCAATTGAGCTGTATGGTAACCATTCTGTATAACAGTTTTATCACCAAATCACTTGTGCTTGCATTCTCTGTTGAGGTGACCAAAGTAAAATGGATTTCCTATGTATTTTGTCTATTCAGTTTTGTAATGGCAGCAGTAGTCCCACATCTCTTACTGATCTAACCCTGTGCACTTTAGTTTCCTTGCCAGGAAAGGTGATCTAGCAAAACCAATATTTCCAGCTGTGTCTTTGGAACACAGCATGTGCACAAGTTGGTAGTGTAGTTGATGCATGTTACTTCATAAGAATAGCAAAAGCAACAAGTCAGAACTTTTGACATCAAAATTTCTACAGTTCCAGTACTACAACAGTGTTGATCTTTTATTGAGGAAATTTTTCCTCAGTTTAGTTTTCTCAAATCTACATATAAATGTCAAAATAATTTGTACTGTACAACTACAGTAGTGATTTTTTTTCTTCTGCCATTTGTGAATGGAATAAGGGAATATCATCTCTCCTCAGAATACACTCTGATCTCTGTTGTCTTACTTTCATCATTTCTACATGCGATTCATGAGGACATTGGTGTAAGTTTTGGGCAGTCTCCAATGAATGTTGGTCCTCTATATTGGCACAGCACACAGGTTTACTGAAACTTCACCTTTTCTCCAAAGATCATCATTTAAGTTCCCTGAGTATACTTACCTGAACTATACTTACTTAATATGATACTAGAAGTGCATTTCCGAATTTTTTCACTGTCATACCAACTTGATAAGAACTCAAAATGCTGGAACAGTATTCTAAAACTGGTCACACTTATGTCTTGCCTATGCTCTCTTTTGCAAATGCATCCTACTTTTTTTAGAAGCCTCCCAACAAACTGGTATTCCATGTGCCTTTCCCAGTAATCATATTATTTACTTTGTTTGATTACAATTTTTATTTTTTATTTTATTTATTTATTTATTTATTTATTTTGTAATTTAGCCTAAATATTTACACATTCTGACAGGCTCTATATGTTTGCCATCTTAGCTTTCAATTGGATACTATTGGCTTCACACACATTCTACAAGTAATAATTTATGATGAACCAAGATTTTTTTGCAATGGCCAGTACCTTGATACCTCAGTGTAAAGAAAATCCACCTGCCCTGGCTGCATAAAACTAATTTTTCTTTTCAACATTTCACTATAAATCAAATTCACACTTATGTTGGCTGTAGTCATTAAACAGCACATCTCAACTCGGACAGCTGCCAGAGTGCAATAACAAAGAAAGGACTGGACATAGAAGCAACCCATTGGTTGTGAAAGTGAGTGAGTACTGTGCTGAACTACTGTTTGAATGTTGTGCCAAAGTAGTGGAAACACAAATGGCAGTAGAACTGACAGTGTAAGGTCACCAGTGAGAAATATTTTCAGTTTCACTTCAAAATGGAAGTGGCTAGTAATGAGGTTATGCAGAGTTAACTGGGGAGTTTCATCTAGAAAGAGTACAGTTCATTTTATGTCACATAGCATTGATTGCAGACTTCTGTCTCACCTGGGACTATTTAATGCCATAGATTTGCATTGCAGGAAAAGAGGATAATACAACAGCCACTAATAAATTACATTAGATACCATTACTTGCAGTAAGTTATATATAAAAGACATACCAAATGACTGTGAAATGTTAAGAAGCAAACTACACCCCTTAGTGTTTGACGATAAAATAAAAACACTGTATAAGAGGCATAAGTAATGACTTTGGCAGAATATTAAGGAGGAAAATAATATGAAAGATTTATGTAGCAGACATAGTAGGGGACTGAACAGCTGCTGTTTATTACTGCAGCACTTTGTGCCCACATAAGACAAATGGGAAGAAAATGTTACAGAAATAGGGAGAGAATTCAATCTATGCTGCAATAACATATGAATTAGATAATGGTGAAAGCAGCTGAACCTAGCCAAAATCACACTAAAGAATATTTTGTGACAAAGGAAAACTGGTGTCGGACTTTGAATTGTACGAGGGCAGTTCAATAAGTAATGCAACACATTTTTATTCTGAAACAGAGGTTGTTTTATTCAGCATTGAAATACACCAGGTTATTCCCCAATCTTTTACAGGGTGTTTCAAAAATGACCGGTATATTTGAAACAGCAATAAAAACTAAACGAGCAGCGATAGAAATACACTGTTTGTTGCAATATGCTTGGGACAACAGTACATTTTCAGGCAGACAAACTTTCGAAATTACAGTAGTTACAATTTTCAACAACAGATGGCGCTGCGGTCTGGGAAACTCTATAGTACGATATTTTCCACATATCCACCATGCATAGCAATAATATGGGGTGGTCTCTGAATGAAATTACCCGAAACCTTTGACAACGTGTCTGGCGGAATGGCTTCACATGCAGATGAGATGTACTGCTTCAGCTGTTCAATTGTTTCTGGATTCTGGCGGTACACCTGGTCTTTCAAGTGTCCCCACAGAAAGAAGTCACAGGGGTTCATGTCTGGCGAATAGGGAGGCCAATCCAAGCCGCCTCCTGTATGTTTCGGATAGCCCAAAGCAATCACATGATCATCGAAATATTCATTCAGGAAATTAAAGACGTTGGCCGTGCGATGTGGCCGGGCACCATCTTGCATAAACCACGAGGTGTTCGCAGTGTCGTCTAAGGCAGTTTGTACCGCCACAAATTCACGAAGAATGTCCAGATAGCATGATGCAGTAATCGTTTCGGATCTGAAAAATGGGCCAATGATTCCTTTGGAAGAAATGGCGGCCCAGACCAGTACTTTTTGAGGATGCAGGGACGATGGGACTGCAACATGGGGCTTTTCGGTTCCCCATATGCGCCAGTTCTGTTTATTGATGAAGCCGTACAGGTAAAAATAAGCTTCGTCAGTAAACCAAATGCTGCCCACATGCATATCGCCGTCATCAATCCTGTGCACTATATCGTTAGCGAATGTCTCTCGTGCAGCAATGGTAGCGGCGCTGAGGGGTTGCCCCGTTTGAATTTTGTATGGATAGAGGTGTAAACTCTGGCGCATGAGACGATACGTGGACGTTGGCGTCATTTGGACCGCAGCTGCAACACTGCGAATGGAAACCCGAGGCTGCTGTTGGATCACCTGCTGCACTAGCTGCGCGTTGCCCTCTGTGGTTGCCGTACGCGGTCGCCCTACCTTTCCAGCATGTTCATCTGTCACGTTCCCAGTCCGTTGAAGTTTTTCAAACAGATCCTTTATTGTATCGCTTTTCGGTCCTTTGGTTACACTAAACCTCCGTTGAAAACTTCGTCTTGTTGCAACAACACCGTGTTCTAGGCGGTGGAATTCCAACACCAGAAAAATCCTCTGTTCTAAGGAATGAACCATGTTGTCTACAGCACACTTGCACGTTGTGAACAGCACACACTTACAGCAGAAAGACGACGTACAGAATGGCGCACCCACAGACTGCGTTGTCTTCTATATCTTTCACATGACTTGCAGCGCCATCTGTTGTTGAAAATTGTAACTACTGTAATTTCGAAAGTTTGTCCGCCTGAAAATGTACTGTTGTCCCAAGCATATTGCAACAAATGGTATATTTCTATCGCCGCTCGTTTACTTTTTATTGCCGTTTCAAATATACCGGTCATTTTTGAAACACCCTGTAGCTACACAACACTATTTTTCAACGTAATCTCCATTCAATGCTATGGCTTTACGCCACCTTGAAATGAGGGCCTGTATGCCTGCACGGTACCATTCCACTGGTCGATGTCGGAGCCAACGTCGTACTGCATCAATAACTTCTTCATCATCCGGGTAGTGCCTCCCAAGGATTGCGTCCTTCATTGGGCCAAACATATGGAAATCCGACGGTGCGAGATCGGGGCTGTAGGGTGCATGAGGAAGAACAGTCCGCTGAAGTTTTGTGAGCTCCTCTCAGGTGCGAAGACTTGTGTGAGGTCTTGCGTTGTCATGAAGAAGGAGAAGTTCGTTCAGATTTTTGTGCCTACGAACACGCTGAAGTCGTTTCTTCAATTTCTGAAGAGTAGCACAATACACTTCACAGTTGATCGTTTGACCATGGGGAAGGACATCGAACAGAATAACCCCTTCAGCATCCCAGAAGACTGTAACCATGACTTTACCGGCTGAGGGTATGGCTTTAAACTTTTTCTTGGTAGGGGAGTGGGTGTGGTGCCACTCCATTGATTGCCGTTTTGTTTCAGGTTCGAAGTGATGAAAACATGTTTCATCGCCTGTAACAATCTTTGACAAGAAATTGTCACCCTCAGCCACATGACGAGCAAGCAATTCCGCACAGATGGTTCTCCTTTGCTCTTTATGGTGTTCGGTTAGACAACGAGGGACCCAGCGGGAACAAACCTTAGAATATCCCAACTGCTGAACAATTGTGACAGCACTACCAACAGAGATGTCAAGTTGAGCACTGAGTTGTTTGATGGTGATCAGTCGATCATCTCGAACGAGTGTGTTCGCACGCTCCGCCATTGCAGGAGTCACTGCTGTGCACGGCCGGTCCGCACGTGGGAGATCAGACAGTCTTGCTTGACCTCGCGGTGATGATGACACACGCTTTGCCCAATGACTCACCATGCTTTTGTCCACTGCCAGATCACCGTAGACATTCTGCAAGCGCCTATGAATATCTGAGATGTCCTGGTTTTCCGCCAAAAGAAACTCGATGACTGCCCGTTGTTTGCAATGCACATCCGTTACAGACGCCATTTTAACAGCTCCGTACAGCGCTGCCACCAGTCGGAAGTCAATGAAACTATACGAGACAAAGCGGGAATGTTTGAAAATATTCCACAAGAAATTTCCGGTTTTTTCAACCAAAATTGGCCGAGAAAAAAAAATGTGTTGCATTACTTATTGAACTGCCCTCGTACCTTGATCCTCTTTACCAGCTGCAGCTGCTTTGTCCATTTGGCTACCATAGCATTTGGGCCTAACTCAAACTATAAGTGTCACTGATGCTTTCTCCTGTTACTTTCTAACACTGAGTCAGTTCCATTCAATTCAATGAATCTAATTCAACCGATAAAATCATATTGATTAATAGTCTGCTTGTATAATTTCATTTATCTCGTTTATGTATGTGAAAGTCTAAAAAACATCATTCACATCATTTTATATTTAAATAATATCAACTTATTTCATGTTACTGGATTAGATTATACATTATCAAAATGTTTCTACACTGAAGCGCCAAAGAAACTGCTATAGGCATGCATATTCAAATATAGAGATACGTAAACAGGCAGAATACGTTGCTGTGTTCAGCAATGCCTATATAAGACAACAAGTGTCTGGCACAGTTGTTAGAATGCTTACTACTGCTACAATGGTAGGTTATCAAGATGTAAGTGAGTTTGAATGTAGTGTTATAGTCAGCGCACGAACGATGGGACACAGCATCTCTGAGGTAGAGATGAAGTGGGGATTTTCCCGTGCAACCATTTCATGGGTGTACCATGAAAAGGAATCCAGTAAAACATCAAATCTCTGACATCGCCACAGATGGAAAAAGATCCTGCAAGAACAGGACCAATGACAACTGAAGAGAATTGTTCAAAGTGACAGAAGTGCAACCCTTCCGCAAATTGCTGCAGATTTCAATGCTGGGCCATCAACAAGTGTCAGTGTGCGAAACATTCAACATAACATCATCTATAAGGGCTTTTGGAGCAAAGATCCACTCGTGTACCCTTGAAGGCTGGACAACATAAAGCTTTACACCTCGCCTGGGCCTGACAACACTGACATTGGACTGTTGATGATGGCAAACATGTTGTCTGTTTGGACGAGTTTTGTTTCATATTGTATCAAGCGAATGGATGTGTATGGGCATGGAGACAACCTCATGAATCCGTGGACCCTGCATATCAGCAAGGGACTGTTCAAGCTGGTGGAGGCTCCATAACGGTGCGGGATGTGTGCAGCTGGAGTGATATGGGATGTCTAGATACGTCTTGAGAATACGTAAGAATCCTGTCTGACCACCTGCATCCATTCATGTCCATTGTGCATTCCAATGGATTTGGGCAATTCCAGCAGGACAATGTGACACAGCACACATCCATAATTAATACAGTGGCTCCAGGGAAAACTCTTCCGAGTTTAAACACTTTTGAAGACCACCAAACTCCCCAGACATGAACATTATTGAGCATATCTGGGATGCCTTGCAATGTGCTGTTCAGAAGAGATCGCCACCCCTCATACTCTTATGGATTTATGGACAGCCCTGACGGATTAATGATGTCAGTTCCCTAGAGAACTACTTCAGACATTAGTCGAGTCCATGCCACATTGTGTTGTGGTACTTCTGCATACTTCTGCGTGCTTGCGGCAGCCCTACTCTATATCAGGCAGGTGTACCAGTTTCTTTGGCTCTTTAGTGTTGTAATTTATACAAAATGAGTGCACAGACTGATTAAAATTAAAGCCTTAAAATAAGAAGGTTCAACTAAGGTACGTAAAACTTACCCGACAGGTTCCACTAATGCACACATCCCTTGATTCAGTGTCACAGTGTGTTCCATCTAGTACCCGTTCCCTCCAGAAAACAACATTTCTAGTGTCCCCTTCATCTGGTTTGCAGTACAGCACACAAGGTTCAGCTGGAGCAGATAATGTATTTATTTATCGATCTATTCTTACTCAGTAGATACTGTATGGGGTATCTTGTAAGACAAAAAGAAAACTGTATCTGTCAATCCGAAACATTTCCAATGTTGATGCTATAGCACATTATAAGAAATACTGCAAAATATTAAAGACTGTAATATGTATGTCAAAGCAAATATATTACAAGGAAAAGATAGTCATATCAGATAACAAAATAAAGACAATATGGGATATAGTGAAGGAGGAGACCGGTAGAACCAGACATGAAGAGGAACAAATAGCATTAAGAGTAAATGATACATTGGTGACAGATGTGTATAGTGTTGCAGAACTTTTTAACAAACATTTTATAACTGTTACTGAAAAGATGGGGTTGTCAGGTTTGGTAGATGCTGCTATGGAATACCTCAGACCAGAAATTTCAAGCAACTTCCATAATATGAATTTGACCCTCACTACCCCAACAGAAATAAAGTCCATCATAAAATCTTTAAAATCAAAAACATCTAGTGGGTATGATGAAATATCAACAAAATTAATTAAAGAATGTGATTCTGAGCTAAGTAACATATTAAGCTATCTGTGTAACCAGTCGTTTATCAGTGGAATATTTCCTGAATGGCTGAAATATGCTGAAGTTAAGCCACTGTTTAAGAAGGGAGATAAAGAAATAGCATCAAATTTCCATCCAATTTCACTGTTGCCAGCATTCTCAAAAATTTTCGGAAAAGTAATGTACAGTCGGCTTTATAACCATCTTATCTCAAATAACATACTGTCAAAGTCATAGTTTGGATTTCTAAAAGGTTCTGATATTGAGAAGGCTGTCTACACTTACAGTGAAAATGTGCTTAATTCATTAGACAAAAAATTGCAGGCAACTGGTATAATTTGTGATCTGTCAAAGGTATTTGACTGTGTAAATCACAATATCCTTTTAAGTAAATTAGAATATTATAGTGTAACAGGAAATGCTGCAAAATGGTTCAAATCTTATATCTCTGGCAGGAAACAAAGGGTGTTATTAGAAAAGAGACATGTATCAAGCTATCAGGCATCATCCAACTGGGAACTAATTACATGTGGGGTCCCACAAGGTTCCATTTTGGGGCCTTACTTTTTCTTGTTTATATCAATGACCTTTCATCAGTAACATTACCAGATGCCAAGTTCGTTTTGTTTGCCGATGATACAAACATCGCAATAAATAGCAAATCAAGTGTAGTCTTAGAAAGATCAGCCAATAAAATATTTGTGGACATTAATCACTGGTTCCTAGCCAATTCTTTGTCATTAAACTTTGAAAAAACATACTACATGCAGTTCAGAACTTGTAAGGGGGTGTCCCACGAGTATATGTCTAACATATGATGACAAGAAGATAGAAGAAGTGGACAGTGTTAAATTCTTGGGATTACAGCTTGATAATAAATTGAACTGGGAGGAGCACACCACAGAACTGCTGAAGCGTTTTAACAAATCTCTGTTTGCAATGCGAATTTTGTCAGACATAGGGGATATACAAATGAAAAAGCTGGCATACTATGCTTACTTTCATTCCATAATGTCATATGGGATTATTTTTTGGTGTAATTCATCAAGCCAAGCTAAAGTTTTCCGGGTACAAAAACGTGCAGTAAGAGTTATATGTGGTGTGAACTCAAGAACATCCTGCAGAAGCCTGTTTAGGGAACTAGGGATATTAACTACTGCTTCCCAATATATTTATTCCTTAATGAAATTTGTCATTAAAAATATATCACTTTTTTAAACCAACAGCTCAATTCATGGAATCAATACTAGAAATAAGTATAATCTTCACAAGGATTTAAAGTCACTTAGTCTTGTACAAAAAGGTGTGCATTATTCAGGAACACACATTTTCAATAACTTGCCAACAGCCATAAAAAGCTTAACAACCAATGAAATTCAGTTTAAGAGAAGCCTAAAGGATTTATTGGCGGCCAACTCCTTCTACTCCATTGATGAATTTCTCAGTAAAAACCAACTGATTTGTATATAAGTACAATATAACTTCTGCACAATTTCAGTGCAGTAATGTGTTCATTGAAAATTTGTGTGTGTGTGTGTGTGTGTGTGTGTGTGTGTGTGTGTGTGTGTGTGTGTAAGTACAATCTAACTTCTGCACCATTTCAGTGCAGTGATGTGTTCATTGTAAATAAGTATTATAGTAGTTGTATTACATGTTTATTACCTTATAAATAAATAAAAAACTTTTTTATTTTAAATTCAGTGCATTAGAATTTGTAAAATGACTCATATAGTGTTCATTAAAAAATGACGATCATTCCACTTGGGACCTGTGGACTGGTACATTAGCTTATTTGTTTTAGTTCTAAATATTTGTCATGTATTGTTGTTTTTCTGACATGTTCCACATCCTGGAGGGCATCCTCACTACAGATCAATTGGAATGAAAGTAAATCTAATCTAATCTAATCTGGATGTTGTCCAAATGTATGCTGTATCCATAAAAGAATGTCCTGGTTATAAATTTTAGTAGTATCAATTGTACACATTTTATTGTGTTTTTTATGGTCACAATTTAAAGAGTAACTCAAATAGTATCAGATAAGTGCACATGCAAATACTGTTTTGCTGTTTTTACACTTGCAGCACCACATTTCCAAATGGCGATTCCTGAGTGTAAAGTATTTTGTGTTCTGCAGTTTGCTAAGAGTGAATCTGTAACTTCAGAGCAACTTTTGTTTCATTTAAGGTTTAATTGTGATCCCCCATAAATAGAAACATCCATGATGGTATAGTCAATTTGGTATCATTGGATGTATGCTTGAAATGGCTGAGGCATGAAGTGTCTGAAGAGGATGTTGTCAGAGCATCTTACCTTCAAAGTTCTAAGAAGTTAGTTCAAAAAACAAGTCTTGAGCTTCAGTTGCCAAAGATGACAATATGGAAGGTTTTAACAAAATGTTTACACGTGCATCCATACCAGTTACAGTTGGTATATATTTAAAATACAGATGAGTATGGTGTATCTTACAGTGCAAGTCAAGCCAAGTGTTGGAGCATGAAGATGACCTTCTTGATCATGTGGTGTTCATTGATGAGGCAACTCACAAAGTTAAATGATTTCTGCACTTTGTCCTGATGTCAAGTGTATAGCAAGACTATCTCTTTCCCCAGTTAGAGGTGTGAACCTGAAAAGTTTGTTTGGCAACAAGATGCAGCTCATCTGCTTCATATGAGAGTGGTTGAATGTCAAAGTCCCTGACTGATTGATTGGTTGTAATGGTCAATACAACAGCTCTTTTCTGCTGGTCTCCACATTCATCTAACCTCACACAATGCATTTTTATCCCATTGAGGCTTTATAAAAGATCATGCCTACATTCTGGTGCTAGCTAACAATCTGCCAGTATTGAGATACAGAACTGGAGAGGCTATTGCTTCCATTACTCCAAACTTGTTAGCAAAAGTGTGGAAAGAACTGGACTTAAGGTTGGATGTTTGCCATATAACTAAAGGTGCAAATTTTGAACATTTTTTAGAAAAACTAGGTTATAGGGTGTAGAAAAATATCCGCTATCCACTATTGTGACTGGTAGCGGATATTTTTCTACACCCTATAAAGGAACAGTCGCGGAGTTCAACAGCATCCACTATGGATAAAATTCATTTAAAACAATGTTAGTTTACCTTCAATTTGATGTATGATTTATTGAAACTAGTCTAATTTAGATTGTTATTTTATACAATCAAAACTGGGACATTCTGTTATGGATAAGCTGTACGTGTGAATGTTATGTGAAAACACTGCAAAAAGTGTAACATACAAATAAATACATAAAATAAAGCT
This sequence comes from Schistocerca piceifrons, assembly GCF_021461385.2. Lineage (NCBI taxonomy): Eukaryota > Metazoa > Arthropoda > Insecta > Orthoptera > Acrididae > Schistocerca > Schistocerca piceifrons. Next base: position 453,215,040 of record NC_060144.1, on the reverse strand, counting down.
GAGCTATGTTGATTCTATGGTGAACTTAGGTTGGTAAACAATGATGTGCACAAAGGTTAGGTAGTTGTGTTGCCTCCAAAACACATTAAAGGGTGGAGAAATTCCTTTCGCGTTTTTCCCACATAACCGGTCATTTTTTAGCAGTTTCCCACAAGTTTTAACGTTATTATTTCTTCGGCAGACAATTGTTAGCCTCATTTTCATAATCTGCAATCACATTACCAGTCCTTTTAATACATTTACACACAGTTTTTTCGAAATTTTCCCGAATTTTTCCACCCTTTAACATGTTTTGGAGGCAACACAACTACCTAACCTTTGTGCACATCATTGTTTACCAATCTTAGTTCACCACAGAATACATAAAATAATACACACATAAGAATATAATGTGATACAACACACAGTAATACAAATTTACACGCATATATGCTTCTTTTATGAAAAAAAAGGAAATCCTTTCATACACAACAATGATTCAGCAGAGATTTTACATCAGACAACAGCTGTCTTTTAAATACGTCAGTGTAAAAAATGTTATGGGGCAAAATACAATCTTTAACAATAGAATGGCAGAACAGGTCAAAATGACCCCTGTTATTTTTTTACTTCATTCATGAAATCATACGACTTTTCCTAATGTTTTTCCATCTTCATGAAAACGTATTATCATTTAGAAAATATTTATATTTTCTAGGGTCATTTCATTTGATGTACCTAAAATGGTGGAAAGGGGAAATTTTACATTGTTGTAATATCTTTTCTGAATACATATAAATAATACAATAATGAAGCAGTAACAACCAGGAATTGTGCAGAGTTGTTTCTGCTTATTGTTGAATCTTGGCATGTGCTCTTTCAATCTGCGAAAGTTGTATCGTGTCATTCAGGTAATATTCTTGGCCCATGAAAGAACGAAAAGTTATGTCTCTTAGAAAACTCCAATGTTAAATTGGAAATTGACTTCACTGATGAAGATGACAATTCTGTGCTAGAGACAAGTGAAGATGAAGATGAAGACAAAGACATTGTGAAAGAGGAGGTATTAGGGAAGGAGATTTCAAATGCTGATCTGCATCCATTCTCACATCAACCATTGTAGCAGGCCCAATTGAATGCCTCTACAAAGATGATCGCCACGGATGGGAATGAGTGGGATATTGCGAATTTTTCATCTTCTGGAGAAAGGTCAGCTACAAATGTTCTAAGGGAGTGAGGAGATCCAACTTCTTACACTTACCAATGCAAAGATGGTCACCACAGATGGGAATGAGTGGGATATTGTGAATTTTTCATCTTCTGGAGAAAGGTCAGCTACAAATGTTCTAAGGGAGTGAGGAGCTCCAACTTCTTACACTTACCAATGAGTAGACGGTACTATCATCAGTGCTTTCTGTCTTATTTCTGATGAAATGATGCTAAAGAAACACACAGAATCAAATGCCTGAAAATACTAAAAAAACAATTATTGGGTCATGTTACCTGAGGATCTGGAAAAATGGAAAGTTCAGGGTGTCATTTGTACAAAGTGCAGATGACCTTTGGTTGCATCCTTGAGGGCCTATTTTCATTAAATACCTTATGCCAAGGGACAGATTCAAAGAGGTTCTCAGATTTCTTCATCTTGATGAAAGATCAACCTGAGATGAATGTATGCCAGCCAACAAATTCGCTCTTGTATCCGAAATTTGGGGAAATTCAATGGAAAACAGTATCCATTCTTGTCACCCTGGAGAAGATATAACCACAGACAACAACTGTTATCATACAAAACAATATACTGCTTCATTCAATTCAGGCTCAACAAACCCAACAAATATGTTCTCAATTTCTGGACTGCTGCTGATGTAGCGACATAGTATATCTGTAATGCTTTCCCATACCTCGGAAAAGAGGATACGCATACAGAGAAATGACCACTCTGAGAGTATGTTGTTCTGTGTCTCACGGAGCCATTTCTAAATCAAGAAAGAAACATGATGACAGACAACTTCTTCCCATCCCCTCAACTTGCTAAGAAGCTCAAAGAAAAGAAAACTTCATTACAAACCAAATCTGAAATATACTCCACTACCATCCTGCAACAGACTGGCAAAAATACTGCACGATGACTGTATACCAAGGAAAAAAGAATAAAAATGAAATTTTTCTCAGTACACTGCATACTGACATAGCAATAAGCAAAGAAGGAATAAAGAAACCAGGAATAACATACTACAATGCAACAAGACATGGGGTAGACATGTTTGATCAAATGACCATCTATATTACAAAGGTTGCATGTAGGAGATGGCAGATGCATGTCTTCTATGTCATCTTGGACAAGGCAGCAATAAATGCTTAGGCCATTTACAAAATAGTAATGAACAACAAAATGGAAAGGAAGAAGTTGACACTTCTGCTGGTGAATGAATTCACGGGATTGAAAGAGCAAGAAGAAGAATGGACAAAAGAACATGATACAGGACCAAAATCATCTAGAAAAAGGAAGAAGTGCCTAATCAACGTTTGCATAGGCAACAAGACAAGCAACAACTATGCAGAGTGCTGCAAAGCTGTCTGCAGAAAAATTGCCTACAGATCAGAAATCACCTGTGCAAAGCATGTCTAGCAGATTCCAATGACTTATGTAGAAATCACAACAAATCCATGTACAGGATACACGTGAGTATGATATGGAGCACAAATACTAAATGTATCTGGAAGGTTCTAAAAATAGTTAGTTTATGAAATTAAACTGTTTGGGAAATTTGTTAGGAGGAACAATAATGAACTGGTAAGACATTTCTTTGTTGAAATAAGTAAATAATGTAATAATTACATGTTAAAGAATTGTTGTTAGTACTCACAAAAAATAGGGATTATAGTAGAATAATATAAAATACTTGTTTGGGTCAAGTGACTCTTTGTGCTGTTAAAGGAACGTCAGTAACTCTGCTGTTCTAGTGTTAAATTTATTTTTGTCATGCAATTTTCTGACGCCAATTGACAGCCTGTTGTAAAGTTGAACAACACTGACATGGCTCACATTCCTTTGTGTGTTAGTTCTTTTTGTTTGCTGTGTATGTATGAGGGTTATTCGGAAAGAAAGGAACGATCGGTCGTGAAATGGAAACCACAGTGAAAATCTGATGAAGTTTTGTACAGGTGTGTTGGGCAGCGTCTATAGTATACCTGTTGATCACGTTTTGTCATTCTTTTTTAGTTCTGAGCACACAGGGAGCACATAAAGATACCTAGTACAATAGTGTCTCTCACCAAGTTCGAGGGCCTGGTGAGAAATTTCACCTGACGTTATGCAGCCAACATTACATAACTGTCGTGCATTTTCTTCTTCAAGACAATTCTCAGCTGCATTCTGCAGGGTCAATGAAGATGCTCCTGCATTGTTTTCACCTGGAAATGTTTGATTACCCATTATACAACCCATAATTGTCTCCCTCTGAGTTTCATCTCTGCTCACATGAACTGCTGGCTATGAAGACAACATTTTGGCACAGACAATGAGCTGTAGGCCAGAATAGAGAATTGGTGGAAAGCACTGGCAGCTGCCTTCTATAACAAGGGTATTGGAAAGTTGGTACAACGCTATGACAAACATCTAAATTGGATCGGCGACTACAGAGATAAGTAGCTGGAAGTTGAAGCTAACTGTTGCAAATGAAATGTTTTGATTTTCACTGTGGTTTCCATTTCATGACCTATCATTCCTTACTTTCTGAATAGCCCTTGTAGGTCTATTTTATTCTTGATATTGTAACAATGAAGATCAGAATTTGTCTAAAACTCTTCAAGGTGGGCCCTGATATATATAAGGCACATCTGTATGTATAAGGTGCAAATACTGTTAGTATTTTAAGCTTTCCAAATATGGATTTCGGCGTGTGTATGGAGGACTGTGGATATTTATTCAGATAGCACTCTTCTGTAATAAAAAAATTGTTCTGGGCAGCAAGTGGTGAAACTGCATAATATTATTTTATATCTTGCAAGAGGCTGAAAATAGCCAAAGTATGCTATGTTGACATCTTCTAAGGTAAAAATATTTGAAGTAATTCTAAGAGCTAAACAGATGGAATTGAGTCTCTGTGCATAGATGTTACTCTGTCTATAACTTTGGCACCCTGCATCATATCTGGGTTTACGTTTTGACTATTTTCCCAGTTGCTTGTAATTTCTCTTATCTTATATTCATGGTCTTAAGGCAAAATGTACATTGGTGGCAGTAGAGTAATTCTGCAGTCAGCCTCAAGTGTCATTTCTCTAAATTTTCTCAATATGTCTCACAAAAAGAACATAGTCTTCCCTCCAGGGATTCTCATTTGAATTTACAAAGCATCTCCACAGTTCTCATGTGCCAACTGACTTCTCATTCTAAAGACAAGTTGAAGCCTTTTGACTTAAAAGTTAAATTCAGAAATTTACTAAGAGGCAGTTTATTTCTTGTCAAGCCATTCATATAGGTAACAAATCTAGATGCCTACCTTTTAAGTGCTTCAATGTCTTCCTCTTATCTGTCCCAGTGGGGATCTTGCACACATGAGCAGTATTCAAGAATGGGTGCACTAGTGTCCTGCACACTAGTTCCTTTATAGAAGAGCTGCATTTTCCTAAAATTTCTCCCAATGAACCAAAGTCAACTGCCCATCTTCTCTACTATCATCCTTATGTATTCGTGTCATTACACATCGATCTGCAATGTTAAGTGTAGACATTTAATCAAAGTGACTGTGTCAAGCAACCCACTAGTAATGCTATAGGATTGTTTTTCCCACTCATTTGCATTAACTTACATTTTTCTACATTCAGTGCAAGCTGTCAGTCATCACACCAGTTAAAACTTTTGTGTAAGTCAACCTTTGTACTCTTACAGTCACTCAATGACAATACTTTCCTGTATATTACAGCGTCATCGGCAGACAGCTGCAGACTGCTGCCCAACTTGTCAGTCAGATATTTATGTATTCAGAGAATAAAGTTGATCCTGTCACACTTCTGAGTGGCACTCCTGATGATACCCTCGTCTCTGGCAATTGATCACCATCGAGGATAACATACTCAGGAAGTCTTCAAACTGCCCACACATCTGGCAACTCACTCTGTATGCTCACACCTTTGTTAACAGTCTGTATCACTTTATGAAAATCTAGGAATGTCAAACCTACCTGTTGCCATTTATCCATGGTTTGCCAGGTGTTATACAAGAAAAGAGGAAGCTGAGTTTTGTATGAGTGATGTTTTCTAAATCTGTGCTGATTCTTAGACAGAAGCTTTTCTGTCTCAAGGAAATTATTACATTCAAATGTAGAATATGTTCATGAATTTTGTAGCAAACCAGTGTTAATGATATTGGTCTGTAATTTTGCATGTCTGTTCTTTTACTCTTCTTACATACAGAACCTGGAAACTTCTTTCCTTTCAACCGTTCCAGTTGCTTCTCTATGCCAGGGATGTCTATTACTATGTCCTTCATACAGGAGTCTGTGTGATGGTCAAATGACAGTATGTTTGTACTATCCTTCTGCACAAATGATTGCTTAAATGCAAAATTTAAAACTTCAGCCTTCTTTTTGCTATCTTCCATTGCCATATCAGACTGGTTGACTTTACTCGATAGAATTATTCAATCCACTAAGCAATTTTACCTAGAATCAGAATTTTGTTGGGTTATTGTACTACAAATTACTTGATGGCTACGTCGACTACCACTTGGTTAAAGGTGACATGCAAACATGGCAGATCATTTCACACGCTGAAATTGTGTCCATGTAATGCGGAGTGATGTAGGAAGTTACTGCCATCAGGTATGGTGGGAACATTAGATGATCTGTCCATAGCTGACTGTAAATAAACAATGACTGAACAAAGGCAGGCAACACATTTTGAAGCCCTGAATTTACACTCATGTCCTAATCTAACCACAACCTCTTGATATGTAATATATCCAAGAAAAAGGCGGTCAGCAGCCTGCGACAGTACTATTAATTGCACTCTCTCTGCTCACAGCGATTAAAGCTAACCTGTACTAGTAAACTGAAGACAGGAAAAAATTCAAGTGTCAGTGCCAAAAGTGAGCTGTAACATCTTGCTTTTGCTATGCGAGCTGATGCAATACCAGCCGATGAGCAGTCCTGGTTGGAACTCATTTACATGTTATAGGCTATTCAGGCAGTTTCCAAATCAGAAAAGAATGATAGGAAGACAGATAACAGAAAATAAAATGGTCAATATGATGATGAAAATGACACAACAAAAGATTAAAATAAAAAAAAAACTACATTGAAACCAATTCATTGAAATCAATGAACATCAGAGTCATTGTGGTAAAGATTAAAAAAAAATTGTCACTCAATGGGATTTGAACCCACAATCTTTTGTATCTCAATCTGTAACTTTACCACTGCACTACAGAAGACCTCTAGATTGTATTTTATAATTATTTATCTACAGAACCAGTTGCAATGATTATTTGATGCCTTCAAAAAGTCTGGTTGTACGCCATGTCATATGAAGCTTACCTACTGCAAGCCAATCTCTGTGATAGTAATAATTGAATATGTGAAGCCAAATTGCATCTTGTGCAAAAGAATCTGGTAGTCTGTGGCTAGTGGTGTGCATGAAATCTGTCATATTTTGTTGCCATTATTTCGTGTATGTTGTTTTGGATGTGTTTATCATGTATGACTGATTATGTGAATGGAATAAGGTGCCACAGTCCTACATTGTGAGTTCAGTTTCACAGGTAAAATTCAAACCACTTTTTGCCCAGCACTTGAATAGCTAGTGCATCTAATTTTTCTAAAAGAATGTTGTGGTTGACAGTATGGAATGTTTTGTAGAGATCTAAATTAACTCCTAATATGTTATTGTTTTTTTCCGGATTCTGACGATTTGTTCAGTGTAGCACATTACCACCATTTCTGTGTTTTTATCTGTCTTAAAGCCATGCTGATTACTGTTTAACAACTTATGGAGACAGATATTTCTTGATTTGGTGTGTCATCAATTTTTCCAATATTTTGGAGTATGGCAGAAAGAATTATATTGGTCGATGGCTTTCTATCTAATATTTGTCACCATTTTTAAAAGTAATGGCCTCAGTATTGATATTTTCAACCTTTCAGGAAATGATAAGTTGGCAATGTATGCCAAGGGTCTTACAGTTTGTGCAGCAGTCTCAATTTTTGTTACAATTTTGCTTTTGTGTGGGGCCACAGCCTCTGAATTTTTTTTAAGGAAAACTTGGTCCATAGTAGGCTGTAATATTCTTCATTAATTGTGCAATTAACCAATTTTGACGTTTATGTCATTTTCAAGCACATGTGGGGTAAACATCACATGATGTATCTCACTAGACATAGCGCATAATTCAAGCACTTGGGGCCACACTTATCAGATATGGACTATGTAAAATGTGGCCTCCAGTGTGGAATAGTAATTTGAATTATGTGTAACATCTAATGTGATACATCATGTGATGTTTTTTCACATGTGCATGAAAATGACATGAATGTTGAAATCGGCCGATTGCTCAACTGTCAAAGAATATTGCAGCCTATTGTGGACCATGTTTTCCTTTACAAAAAGTCTTGATTATGACAGATCATAGCACTATCTTCTCCTCCCAACATTTAATGTTTCAGGCTCCCTGTCATTTTGTGTTCATTTTTGGATCTACTCTCAAGCTACATTCTGGTTTTTCTAGATTTTTGAATTTTGAGCTTAATGTAGTTGTTGCATAATGAAGTTGGCCATACATATTATAAAAATCTATTTGTGTGTGTGTGTGTGTTTCACATCTCCTTTTAAAGCATCGGACCAATTTCAACCAATCTCGGTACATACATACATTACTGTCAAGCAACAGTTGCTGTGGGGATAAGAACCACCTACCTATCACAGTTCAGGAGGTATGTCATAAACAATAGGATGTGTGGAAAACTGCTGCATCCTGTGATATTACCTGTATTTGCAATAAATTTTACAGGGAGTATCCGCATGTGCTATTAAAAGCACCTACCACAGTATATCACGGTAGCATATATAGTGCAGGAGATACAACATCGTAAACACTGAGATGCAGAACAACAGCTGCATTCTGCATGATGTTTAAATTTATTACTTCTTTTCAACCAACTCTATTCACAACATATTGCAGGTAGTATCCACATATGCCACTGAACATACCAGCAAAATTATATCACCGTATGACACCTAGATCAGGAGATATGATGTCATAAACATGTGAAAAACTTTCGCACTGTGTATGTTGTTTAAATTTATTACTTCTTTACTAATAACTTTATTCACAACATATTTCGCTGACAGAATATACATGCTGTGGAATGTACCTACACAAATAGATCACTGTACAGCACATTTCAAGAGATGTGAAGATGTGATCTCATAGTCAATGAGATACATACAAAAATGCTGCTTCATGCATGAAGTTTTAATACATTTATTCTTTATTATTAACACACTCCTACAGTCGAGTGAACTTAAGGAAATTCCTGCTACTGGCAGCACTTTTGACAGCTTTCAACTGAAATTCAAATGGTTGTAAGTGAAAACAATAGCTATCTGTAGAGTTATGAAGAGGTGTTACCATAGAGACATTTACAAAATTGCATAATATGCATGTGAAGCAGCTATACCCAGTTTACAGAAACTGTCTGGGATCATCTTTCTTAATCTGGATATTGTATATACACATTTGTATGTTATGTACATTTCTTTCTATGATTTCTTCATAATTTCAAAGGTGTTTTTACAAAAACATGAAAATGAAATTTTTTTGATACTTCACTACAAATGTACTTCATTTTTTGTTTTCTTTTCTAATAGAAAATTGGCAACATGAATACCTGGGCAGTGCAGAGTTTGTCAGCTGGTTCTTTACATAATTTGACACATTTTTAAATGTTAACATTTTCTGCATTTTAAAAATTATATCCTGTTCTTCACATTTCTACCCTGTTTGAGTGCTCACCATTTCCAAAATAGCTTTCGATTGTTATTAGGCTGTCTTATTATGCTGTCACTAGTCATAAATTTTATCTCAGTAATTGCTTTTCAACATACTTTCTTGTAATTCTCAATATGTTCTTTGAAATATGGATTGTGGATGTTTTCATTTTAAAACTTAGTCTTTTTAGAGTACTACAAGAATTTTTATTGGCAGATGTAATTCAGGAAGTTGCATTTATTTTGCCATTGTACCTGATTCTTGACAGCTTCTTTGGAAAGCACATTTCAATATACCCCATGAAATTCGAAGAGAAGGAATTATATACATCATTGGTATTCACACAGGACTCGTTGCTTAGGACATTTATAAAATTTATACAATTTCCTGTAGCAAAATTTCTTTTATATATATATATATATATATATATATATATATATATATATATATATATAGAGAGAGAGAGAGAGAGAGAGAGAGAGAGAGAGAGAGAGAGAGAGAGAGAATATTGTAAAAATGATAGATTGCTACTCACCATATAGAAGAGATGTTGAGTGGCAGATAGGCACAACAAAAAGACTGCTATACATTTGAGATTTCGGCCAGAAGGCTTTCTTCTCAAGTAGAAAACATACACACATTCACACAAGCACAACTCACACATACATGACCGTTGTGTCTGTCTCTGCCTCTGCCTTCGAGGCTGGACTCCTGGTTACAATGGGAGTGTTTCCTTGCTCTAATGAAATCTCACATTTGGGTTGGAGTAGTGAAGCTTCAATGATGGCAGATTTTAGACTTGATTCTCCAGATAACATATACTTTCTATCCATGACAGTTATGCCTCTATAGCATCACTTTGCTCATTTGAGATCTTATTTACTACTTCTAAAATCTTTGTAATTAAAGTTTTTTTTCCTTAGTCTATTTATTTGAAAATACTGTGTAGTGTGGAATCTTTTCCCTAAATTCTTTATGTTCTAAAATGTTGCACTTTCAAGCTGCCTGCAAATATTTCCTGTCTTCATGTTTTTGCATATTCTGGATCATTACACCAACTTATAAGAAAGTGGCACTCAAAAAAAACAATGATATTTGTTATTCTCAGATCATACATTCCTCTTTTAAGCAAGATTTAAAAAGCTACTCTTTCATTCCTTGCAGCATGATCTGATCCCATCGGAAAGACACAAAACTAGGAAATCTTCTCCCAACTTATTCCTCTAGCTCCACTGAATATCATGGATGGCTCCATTATTAATTTAAAGTCTGACTGCTTTTACTCTGAAATTCAGTAACTATACTTTGCCCTTGGCCGTCTGCAGACAGTTCAATTTCCCTATTACTATCTGTTCTAGATAATTGATTTTTAGTATACCTTTGCAGGGCATGAACTCTTGTTTTATCCTTTTCATTAACAAAATTTGAAATAAGGCCTCAATAGAACAGCTCAGCAGTTGAAAACTTTTAGAGACCATTTTCGTGTCTGATTTCTTATTTAACTGTGGCAGTACTATTCCATGTTCTGCCTGAGTCACAAAGTTGTTTTGTTTTCCACATGGTTCAATTAGTTAGTTTCATGTTCAATGGATTTTTTGCACAATAAATAATAATGATACGGAAGGAATAATTTTACATTCACATCACAGATTAATTTGGAAACATAGCTACATATTGATCATTTATAAGTTATTATTCTTATTGTTATTAAATATACAGATGTGAGTTAGTAGTTCCTACCCACCCAGTAATAGATATTCTTCTGTAGAACAGAAGGAGTTGTCATGGGGAAACTTTTTCAGTTTGTTTTCAAATTTTAAGACATTTTATATCACTCAGTACGTGATCAAAAATTTTAATTGCAGCACTGTGCACCCATTTCTGTGATAAAGACATTGTTAATGTGGACTAATGAAAGTCATTTTTTCCTGGTATTGTAATTATGTACATAATTGTTCCTTTTGAAATGCATTTGATTATTTACAACAAACTTAATGAGGGAATAAATATACTGGGAAGCAGTTGTCAGAATACACAACTCCTTAAACAGATGTCTACAACATGATTGTGGGTGAGCAGCAGATATTATTCTTATAGTCCTTTTTTGAGAATTGAAGACTTTCTTTCTAAAAGATGAGATACACGAGAACATTATTCTATATAACATTAGAATGAATATGTCAACTTACTGATATGTCTCTCCCCAATATCTGAAATGATTTTAAGTGTGAAAGTGGCTGAACTAAGTTGTTCTCATGGTTATAAAATGTGTTTTTTTCCAGTTAAAATTTTCATTAATATTGAACTAAGAATTTTAAAGTTTCCATCTTATTTATTATTTCTTCACCTTATGTTATACTCATGATGGATGTAGTATCCCTGGGTTGGAGAACTGAACATTTTGTGTCTTTTTAAAACTGAGGGCAAGACCATTCTCAGAAAACCAGTCAATAATACGGGGTGGCTACTCAAACTTGGAAAAAAAAAAAATTCCCTGAGAATCCCAGGTGTGAGGAGGAAGGTGGTTTCAAGAAACTCCTGATAAACTGGGAGGGGGGGGGGGGGGAGCATACCACAATGATGACTTTTCTTTGCTCCCAGTTGAGCTATTTAGCAGCCACAAGCAATAGATTAACCATAGTTTTTAAACATCAATAATTTATATGGGATAGTATTCATATAATTAATACACTTTCAAATATTAAGTAAGCTAAAATTTGTGATTTATAAAACTGAATAAAATTTAATTTCAATGCTAGGTTAGATTTCCCTGAGGATTTATGAAACTCCCAAAATTCCCTGAGGTTTCCCTGACTTTTCCAGATAAAATGAATTCCCTGATAATTCTAGGTGTTCTAGAAGAATTGCCACCCTGTTTAAGAACCTTGTTTACCATTCCTTCTGTTGCTGTGTGTATGCTCAGATTGATTAAAATACTAGTGTCATTGCTGTATAGTAGATGGAAGATTGTTTACATATATGAGGAACAATAGCAGACCTAAGGTTGAGCCTTGAGGACTCTGATATGTTATTTCTACCCCAGTCAGATTAATGTCTCCAGACTACATTGGTTGAATTACTAAGTACAACTTCCTTCATTCTTTTGGTAAGATATGACATTATCCATTGTTTGGCTTCAACATCAATGGCATGAATCTTGTAATCTAACAGAATATTGTGATTCATACAGTCAAATGCCTTAGATAAGTCACAGAAATGTAAATGGGTGCTATTTTGTTATTTAATACTTGTGAAATTTTGTGAGTCAGCAATTCTTCTGAAATCCAGACTGTGATTTGCTGAACATATTACTGTTGATCAGATGAGATACTATTCCAGAATGCATCACCTTCTCAAAAATTTTGGAAAATGAAGTCTACTTCAAGTAAACAAGTCAACATAGCATGAGTATAAGTTTCTAATAAATAAAAACAAAATAATTTTATTTCATTAGCTTTGTTATTAATTAATTTACTTTTTCAAACACTTACATTTGTCGTAATATGGCACCCACTTGTACACTTTGTTGTTGTATGTTTTGTTATTGAACTGGGAGCACTGTAAGTCTCTGGCATTTGGCTCTCCTTCAGGACAAGGCTGCAAAATATAACAATACAGTTTACAGAACTAAGAACTGATGAAATTTTGAGCAACTGACTTCATTCCAGTCAAACGTATTTTATAACTGATAGGTACTTATATTGTGATTTATGTATGGAATGTAAGCATTCACATAACTGTAAAAGTTTTTTTACACGTGTAATAAAAGAGTTTGCTCTCCCTTTCCTAAACGATGCTACAAGACTGACCAGAAAGTTGTATACAATAAATTAACATTTGTGTTATGGTTATTTTTAAGTAAATCTATGTATTCATGATATAATCACTGAATAGGTAGTAAATACACTGAAAAGCTACAAACATTTGGATGTTCCAACTGATATTCAAGTCATTCATGGTTGAGGCTTACTTAAATATCCTCATTCTGATGTTCTTTAGAACATTTCATCAAGAAAGAAAAGAAACAGTTGGGATAACAGAATTAATAAAGAAATGATGAAAATGTACAAATTGGAAAGTAAACAGCAACAATATTGGTCACATAGAAATTAAATTTTACAGAAATATAGAAAATTTAGAGAAGACTGGAAAGATCTTTACCTGGATATTGAACATGTTTTGCAGTAGTCATAAGGAAATTAATAATCCAATTTGATTTGATTGATGTTTTTATGTGGTTTTTGGCCTCAGGACCATTAAAAACAGATGCGAGTGGTGCTTTTTATCTGGTATTTAGCGTCAGGACAGTTAAAAACCGATTTTTCCCATCGAATGTGATATGACCTTGCCGTGGTGGATAGGCTTACTTAACTAACAGTATCAGACCTGTACACCCTTGCACGCTAAGTAGTTCCAGTTTATTTAATGTCAAATGTTCACCATAGGCATTGTTGTATGATTCATTTGTCATTTGTAGTCGACCACTATTAAATTATGATGCTTACAGTGCCATCTATTGCTACATTTTGTAACTATTTATTTTTCTTCTGCCATATGCTTTCCCCCTTCTCCGATAATATTCTGTTGCAGTTTGACATCATTCTGACCAGTGGAGTTATTTCTACAGCAGTTTGGAAGTTTAATTATAATAACTCTGTATATAGGAGGAGCAGCTGCAATAAGAGCTAGGATTTCCTTTCTTAATGGAGCAATCTACATCCCAAGGAATTTAAGGTAAGTATTGCCTTTACCAGCAAAACATAAAACAACAGAGAATTGGCTTTATAAATACAATTCTTTAAGCTTTGCCGGATTTTATCTGTTGGTGGAGGAGACAAATATTATGTGCCTATTTCTGTAAGTGCAGAAATTACTATTCAATGTAATCTTTAACATGTGAAGAGCCCTCTCCTCACATTGATAGTAAATGGAATGCTTTCCAAAGAAGTGGGGACATTTCACAGTGCCCCAGCAGTCTTTCAAAGGTTCCTCGAGCAACTGCTGCATGATTTTCAAGGCTGCATAAATTATTTATAAGACACTGAGCTGATGGGGACTACAATGGAAGGACAATTACAAAACCTGGGACAGCTGCTCCACACCCGCCAGTCCACAGACCTCAGAAGCAATCTTGAAAAATCTCTTTTTCTTCAAACGTTCCACTATACCACATCACTCTCCAAAAGGTATTAAGCCCACATAGAAGATGGTTGAATAAGTCATCATACTTCCTTGACCCATAAATTTAAAGGAGCTCCAGTCCTTCCTGGGAAATTAATGTCCTAATGAAAATTTATCTCAGGTGTGGTGTCAGTTGTGCATCCGCTCAACATCTTAACATCCTGCAGTAGAACGGTGAGCTTTGTGTATTGGTGGAGGCATATGCAAAGGTGTTCAAAACACTGAAGCAGGTCTTCCTATCAGTACCACTTCTCAGCACATTTCAACTGTGCAGACACCATGTCTTGGCACATTTCAACTGGGCCAACAGCTACTTGTTGTGGCAGGCAACTCTGAATAGGGCCTGGAGGCTGTCTTGGGAGATATACAAATAGATGGTTCTGAGCATCTGATCATATTTGCGTTGAAGATGCTCAGTGCCACGAACAAGAGGTATTCACATATCATAAAAGATGTCCTCACAATAATCTTTGTGCTGAAGAATTTTTATGTATTTCTCTACAGAATAAAGTTTTACCTCATTATGGTCCATAAGTTATTGATCTCCCTCTTCAGCCCTGCAGCAAAGCTACCCAAGAGGAAAGCCCACCAACTCAAGAGCTGGGCACTCATATGAAGTAGTTACAATTACAAAATTCACTTCCACTATACCACTCAACATGACAATGTGGACGCCCTGTCCCATCTTCCAATGGGCTTCAACATGGAGTTCAACCAAGGCAAGACTTTTTGCTATCAGCTGGATGAAGTGGCTCTATAGGCAGAGGATGCTTTTCCCAGCATGTTCAAGGAATCCATCTTACAACAGGGCTGGTTGAACTACATTCTTGGTCAACTCCACTACTGGTGGCTAATCCTGGTGGACAGAGTTATATTACTAACCACGGATCAATTGCCTATCTGGGTGGTCCTGCCAGAACCTCCTCTGTACCCAGAAATCTTGTGGCTGCTGCACCAAGATCACTGAGGTGACCTGTGAACTAAACTGTCCACCCAGCACCTTGTTCAATGACCGAGTATACACCATCAGGTCAAATGTCTTGTCTGCAACAGTTATCAGTGTGAACAACAGCAAGTCACTCCCTACCAAACATTCTCACTCTGGATGACACACCCTTGCCCAAGGAAATGGTTTACGCTGAGTATGTGGGCCCTTTCACAGGTACCATGTGGACGACTGTCCTCAATATGTGCTCAAGCTTACCGTTCATGGTCAACTGTCAGTCCACAATAGTGAGGAGGCTGGAGCCACGGTGCTCAACAAAATTTTCACTATAGAAGGACTTCCTCTCACAATGGTGTCAAACAGTAGACCACAATGAGACTTTCAACCTGCAGTGGAGTGTGCGCTGTTATGAAACTTCCTGACAGGTTAAAACTGTATGCCGGACTGAGACTCCAACTCAGGACCTTTGCCTTTTGCAGGCAAGTGTTCTACCAACTGAGGTACCCAAAAATGACTCACAACTTGTCCTCATAGCTTTATTCCACCATTGCCTCATCTCCCATCTTCCAAACTTCACAGTTCTCCTGCGTAACTTGTAGGGCTAGCACTCCAAGAAGAAAGGACTTTGCAGACACATGACTTAGTTGGGAAATTTTTCCAGAATGATATTTTCACTCCGCAGCAGAGTGTGTGCTGATATTGAACTTCCTGGCAGATTAAGACTGTGTGCCGGAGCGAGGCTCAAACGTGGAACCTTTGGCTTTCAGGGGTAAGTGCTCTACCAACTGAGCTACCCCAGTACAACTTACGACCTGTCCTCACAGCTTTACATCTGCCAGTACCTCATCTCCTACATCACAAACGTCACTTTTTTCCTCCTGCAAAACTTGTACAGGACTAGCACTCCTAGAAGAAAGGATACTGTGGAGACTTGGCTTATTCACATGCTGGGGGATGTTTCCAGAGTGATATTTTCACTCTACAGCAGTGTGTGCACTGATATGAAACTTTCTGTCACATTAAATCTGTGTGCCAGACTGAGAATTGAACTCAGGAAGTTTAGGAGGTGGGAAATGAAGGACTGGTGGAAGTAAAGCTGTGAAGGTGGGCCTTGTGTTGTGCTTGGGCGGCTCAGCTAGTAGAGCACTTGCCCATCAAAGCCAAGGTCCCAAGTTTGAGTCTCGGTCTGCCAGGAAGTTTCATATCAGCACACATTCCACTGCAGAGCACAGATCTCATTCTGTAAATATCCCCCAGGCTGTGGCTAATCCATGTATCCACAATATCTTTTCTCCCATGAGTGCTAGCCCTGCATGATTCGCAAGAGAACTTCTGTGAAGTTTGAAAGGTAGGAGATGAGGTACTGGTGGAAGTAAAGCTGTGAGGATGGGTTGTGAGTGGTTTTTGTGTAGCTCAGTTGGTAGAGCACTTTGTTCTGAAAGGGATGAGCCACTAACCCTTTTTTGAGTTCCTGTAGGTTGAAACTGACAGGGGAGAAGTGCCTAGATAAACATTTCTATGGCCATCAGTCCAGACACTCTTAAATCTCATTTTGCCAGTGCCTGTGAGACTGCCCACAGCACTGTCTCCACAATTCCGGCTAGGTACCTGTGTGTTGTGGCCTTCAGATGTCAGTACTAGTAGATTTCCATGATCGTCTGGCAGCAGCTGGGATGCCATGTGTTCACTCTGGCTATGGGTGACTAGGCAGTGACATGCCATCAAAATCAGCACCGCTTGCAGTGAGGGACCAACTTGCTGCCATGTCCAAGCCCTCTGACAGACACACACCGTGGCAACACCACCTTTCATTCCTCCTCTGCCGGACCCTCTGCTATCTCCTTTCCTGCTCCTGAGCTCTTCCTGCCATATAGTTCTCAGTTCTGTTCACCAATTCTAGCCAATTCCTCATCTCCCTCTCTTTATAGGCTGCCTGAGAGGGACGAGATGTCAGAAGAAGATCAGACATGGTACTGGCCTGCTGACGCTGAACTCACCACTGCAGCTCCTTTCTGTTCCAGATCCCAACTTGGACATGAAGTGACCTCAGCTACCAGCACTGAAGTCACTAAGACTCCGATTGTGCCACCAGGCAGTGACCTTCCAGCCATACACTCCTGTCTGTGCTGATTGGGAGCTGGTAAAACCAGAGGGGCATCCAAGGCTTCCACAGACATCGTCCTCATCCTGGTTCAGAGTGCTGCCTGGCTGCTTCGCCAGCTGGGGATCAACTAATCGAGATGTAGCTCAGTGCTTCCCCATGGAAGAAGGAATGTAGTAACCCACCGGGCTTCCACCTAGATTTTGGGCACCAGCCAATATTTTCGACATTGGCTGTCATTGAACCTCTGGCACATACAACATACCAGTCACTCCACATCCATTATTGTGAAGTTTGACCACCATGGAGATACACTGCGGTTGAGGGACTGCCTGCTTTGCAGATACCACCGAGTGCCACCTGTGACATGCTGTCTACATATGCTGTTGCCCTCAGTCTACGCATACTCATTGTGCTATTTACTATGCTAGCTAGAACTGTACTGTATCTGTCTTGCAACATGACTACGTCATACACTGTATCTGTAGTGAACTATTGTCCTATGAGGTCATTAAGTATACTTGTTCTGGAGGGTTATTTGGTGACTGGGCTTCTCTACTTATAAACTGGTTTATAAGAAGAGATTGTTTTTGCCTCAGGAGATTACAATTCCAAGTCTGACATCTTTCTAGGAAAGACCTAATCAGGAATTGGCAAGGAATAAAGTAGTGAAACAAAGAACACATTTTGAAAGAAAATGTAAAGCATGAGTATGAAACAGAGTAACATGCAGTTGGTCAATAGCAAACTGCACTGTAGAATGTTTGGTATTTATACAATAATATAAGTTACGTTGCTTACCTGTGTGTTACAGAGTCTGTAGCGACGACGTTCTCCCAGGCAATACTTCCCGCCAAATTTAGGAATTGGGTTGTTGCACTCTCTTTCAATGGTGGAAATTCCAGCACCACATGTGCGTGTACATTCACTCCATGATCCCCATTCCCCCCACCCGCCATTTACTGGATCAGGTCGATCTCCAACTTCAACACACTTGCGATCTTGACACCACTATAGAACAAAAATTTATTTTAAATAACTTGGTTTGTAGCAGCTCTGAGATTGTTCTGTTACATAACAAAGTGAGTCACAATATTTTGGCAAACATGAAAACACTTATTTTAAAGTTACTTCTGATTGATTCATTTGTTCAGTCCCTTTCTTGATGTAAAGTAGTAAAAATAGATTAAAAATTTGGAAAGGAGAACTATTTCACAGAATATTCAACTCACAGATTAATTATTACAATATTCAAGCAACAAAAATAAATATGGAGGATCATATGAAACAAATATGGTAAGTTATTAATGCACTATTAGTTTATTAGTAATAATAATAACATTTATGTTACCAGGAACAACTGCAGTAGACCTAACCATTAAACTGTACACATTTCTAAGTGAGTGAAAAAACATATTTACACTCTTGAGTTTACTTTCATATAAAATCTGAATAAAAATAAGCTACAGCACTAATTATTGTAGCAAACTTATACATCTATGTATTTTTCTACAACCACTGTCATCTTGGTAAAACTTATTACATAATCATAATATTTTTCACTCATCTTGGCAATATTTTGCTGTTGATGCAGGAGCTTCCTGTTCAGGCATTCTCACACACAATTGTGAAATTTTATTCTAGTATGTATTAGACTTGTTACTGGTACAATACTTTTTTAGGAATATGTAAAAAGAAAAACGTTTTCTAGTGTCATGTTAGAAAGTGTCAAAAGCTATTTTAGTGCTTATGCTCTATGTTATATAAGGAAATCTGTACCCACTTCTTAATGATACCAACAAATGAGTAGCCCCAAGATATCAGTGCAGCTCCTGACAGCAGTTCATGATCAACGGTCAATGAGTAACATTTCCACTATCATTTCTGGTTTAGCATTTAAAGCATGTAATATAAAGAATGGAATAGATGTTTATTGTCTCATAGCATACAATTTCAAGTCATTGGCTTTATGTACAAAATACTCATCAAATCACAAAAACTGGTTTACAATTTTTCTTATAAGATTATTAACATCATAAACTGTACTGGATATGTAATTAATATGCAACTAATAATTTTTCTTAAAAAGTAACACACTTTTAAAAATCAACAGTCCTAAGTACTTGCTCCCTCCTGCTCAAATTTTCAGGTTGTTCTTCATTTATTTACTTAGCATCCTTGTATTTCATCATCATAAAAACGATATAGGATTTGTCACACATTGCCTTACATAGAAAACAGGACATGAAAAGATTTACAATTATATGTCCATCCTTGTATCTCATCATTAAAAAAATTATATAGGATTTGTCATACATTGCCTTACATAGAAAATACGACATGAAGAGATTTACAATTATATGTCCATAAATAAAATATAAGGGTAATATATAACATGAAACCATATGTGTAACAACATTCATAATATGCTAAATTAGAATAATAGATGAATACAATTTAGTTTTCAATGAGCATTTTGGGTCATTACGACAAAGGAAATAAGCTACTGTATATTGAATGCTGGTGATTTAAGTATTCCTTGACACTATAAAAACTCTTGCTGATTAACATTTTTTAAAGTTCTTTATTGAATATGTGGAATTTTGGTATACTTTTAATTTCCTTTGGCAGAGCACTAAATAACATTTTTGGCTGAAGCACACTTTTTTGATACGTAGCTTTTGTGTGACTTTCTCTATGAAAGTCATCTCTATTTCTCATTTTGTAGTTATGAACTTGATTGTTTAACAAAGAATGTTCCTGGTGTGCCTTCATAAAACATGTTGTTGTTGTTGTGGTCTTCAGTCTAAAGACTGGTTTGATGCAGCTCTCCATGCTACTGAATCCTGTGCAAGCTTCTTCATCTCCCAGTACCTACTGCAACCTACATCCTTCTGAATCTGTTTAGTGTATTCATCTCTTGGTCCCCCTCTTCAATTTTTACCCTCCACACTGCCCTCCAATACTAAATTGGTGATCCCTTGATGCCTCAGAATATGGCCTACCAACCGATCTCTTCTTCTAGTCAAGTTGTGCCACAAATTTATCTTCTCCACAATTCTATTCAATACCTCCTCATTAGTTATGTGATCTACCCATCTAATCTTCAGCATTTTTCTGTAGCACCATATTTTGCAAGCTTCCATTCTCTTTTTGTCTAAACTATTTATCGTCCACATTTCACTTCCATACATGGCTACACTCCACACAAATACTTTCAAAAAAGACTTCCTGACTCTTAAATCTATACTCGATGTTAACAAATTTCTCTTCTTCAGAAATGCTTTCCTTGCGATTGCCAGTCTACATTTTATATCCTCTCTACTTCGACCATCATCAGTTATTTTGCTCCCCAAATAGCAAGATTCCTTTACTACTTTAAGCGTCTCATTTCCTAGTTTAATACCCGCAGCATCACCCAATTTAATTCAACTACATTCCATTATCTTTGTTTTGCTTTTGTTGATGTTCATCTTATATCCTCCTTTCAAGACACTGTCCATTCCATTCAGCTGCTCTTCCAAGTCCTTTGCTGTCTCTGACAGAATTATAATGTCATCGGTGAACCTCAAAGTTTTAATTTCTTCTCCATGGATTTTAATTCCTACTCCGAATTTTTCTTTTGTTTCCTTTACTGCTGGCTCAATATACAGATTGAATAACATCGGGGGTAGACTACAACCCTGTCTCACTGCCTTCCCAACCAGTGCTTCCCTTTCATGCCCCTCTACTCTTATGATTGCCATCTGGTTTCTGTACAAATTGTAAATTGCCTTTTGCTCCCTGTTTTTTACCCCTGCTACCTTCAGAATTTCAAAGAGAGTATTCCAGTCGACATTGTCAAAAGCTTTCTCTAAGTCTACAAATGCTAGAAAAGTAGGTTTGCCTTTCTTTAATCTATTTTCTAAGATAAGTCCTAGGGTCAGTATTGCCTCATGTCTTCCAACATTTTTACGGAATCCAAATTGATCTTCCCCGAGGTCAGCTTCTACCAGTTTTTCCATTCGTCTGTAAAGAATTTGTGTTAGTATTTTGCAGCCGTGGCTTATTAAACTGATAGTTCAGTAATTTTCACGTCTGTCAACACCTGCTTTCTTTGGGATTACTTTCATAAATATAGATACATGGTAGAGTCATGATTTGTAGTTCCTTGAAAAATTTTTTACATGATTCTCTGTGTGTCGTACCTCTGATTATCCTTATTACCTTCTTTTGAAGCACAAACAAGTGTTTGGCCAAACTGGTATTCCCCCAAAAATGATACCATATCTTAGTGTGCTATGTATGAGTGCAAAGTATGAACATAAGACTGCATCAACACTACAGAAATTTTTTTGTATTCTAAGAACATAACAATATTGACTTAATTTTTTGTTTAACATTTCTGTATGTTTCTCCCACATTTAATATTCATCTAGCCATAATCCTAAAAATTTAGTGTGGGGGGGTTTGCTCTATCTTACACTGCCCAAGTTTTACAGTTAGGCCAGAATTTACTTTGTTTGTTATATGTCTGAAGTTCATCCAAACTGTTTTTTGTCATTAACAATTAATTTGTTGTTTGTAAACCACATGTTTGCTTCTTCTGTTGCTACTGTGACTCTCTCCAGTAAGTCAGTTTCATTCGTAGCTTTGACAAATAGACTGGTGTCATCAGCAAACAGTACAGCATCTGCTATTGATGGTTCAAATGGCTCTGAGCACTATGGGACTTAACATCTGAGGTCACCAGTCGCCTAGAACATAGAACTACTTAAACCTAACTAACCTACGGACATCACACACATCCATGCCCGAGGCAAGATTCGAACCTGCAACCGAAGAAGTCACGCGGTTCCCGACTGAAGCGCCTAGAACCGCTCGGCCACCGTGGCCGGTTCTGCTATTGGTAAATGGCTTGGCAAATCATTTATAAATATTAAGAACAGCAATGGCCCCAGTACAGAGCCTTCCGGCACGCCACACCTGACTCTTTGGTATGCCGATGAGTAGACTTTACCCACATGCTGTATCTCTGCCTTCTGATACCTATTAGAAAGATAGGATTTGGACCAATCATGTGCTATTCCACGACCCCATGGTAATATAGTTTCCTGAGCAGCAAATTATGGTCAATGACATCGAAAGCCTTAGACAGGTCCAAAAACAGGCCACAGTTTAATTCATTTTTGTCTGCAGAATTTATGATCAGTTGTAAAAAGTTATAAATTGCTGTGTCAGTTGACCTATTTTTCCTAAAACCGTTTTGCCCTTTGACTAGAATCAATTTCTTTAGTTTTTCTGGGAAGAGTCCTGTGCTAAATGACATGTTAATCATGTCAGCAAGTGGGGAATCTATGTCTCTTGCACTGTTCTTTATTACTTTGTCTGGAATCCCATCACAGACACATGTCATTTTATTTTTTAACTGATTTAAGGCATTTTGTACCTCTAATGCAGTAACAGGGAATAGAAACATGGTATCATCATTCATTGGTAGTTGCACTCTGGAGTTGAAATCACATACTTCTTGTTACAAGAATGCTGTTTTTACTTTTCTGTTTACCTATGCTCCTATTTATTACCTCCCAGGTTGATTTTATTTTGTTAGTACCTTTCCTGATATATATGAGTCATTATTTAGTTTCTTAGCCACTATTATAACTTTTTTTATATACTTTCCTGTAAATTTTCACATACAGTTTTAATGCAACAGTATTTTTTGAAGATTTATTTAACTTTTGTAGTGTGTCTGCAGATTTTTACATTCCCTGTGTTACCCACGTCCTTATTTTGGTTTGAATTTTGACTCATTTAATAGGAAATGTGATATCATAACAATACCAATAATTTGCTAGGAATGACTCAAATTTTTTATCTACATCACAGGTTGATTCTTTGTCCCAAGTTACATTTTTTAACATGTGATAAAAACCCTTATGCTGTCTTGATTTACAAATCATTTCTCTCTGTATTTTTCATATACCACTGGATCCTTAATAGATATATTATATAATGTTAATGTGACTGCCTAATGATCCGAGAACCCTGTCTCTATTACTTCAGTGATATGCTCACATTTATTCTTATTGACAAATACTTGATCAATTATTGTTTCAGACCCATTTAAATATCTAGTGACTTCTGTTACTGTTGCTGCCATATTATAAGATAAGAACAGATTGGTCTGTTGTTGTTGTTTACTGCAGTTAGTTTTAAAGTTAACACAGTATTCAAAGTCTTTTTCTATGCATTTTATGCTACTATATTTAACTTCTTTTGAATCAAGACCTGTCCTAACATATATCCAAGTACCACCACCCATACTATTAACACTACAAAACATACTTATCATTTCAAATTCACGAATAACAGCAGTACATGACTGTGTCTCTTTCAGCCAATGCTCATTTACACACAAGACTGCAGTTTCTTTTAAATAGTCATTTAGGAGGACTTGTATTTCACCTAGCTTGCTGCCTAAACCCTGTACATTCTGATAGAAAACTGTTAACTTATTTTTATTTTTTGATTTCGGTGTACCATTTACCTTACTATTTGTGTGATGCTGCCTGCCAATAAAAAATCCTGGAGATGTGTCGGTGGAGCTGTTTTTCTTCTGAGTCGAAGTTTAATGTTGCCTTCAGATATTTCTTCAGCTGGTGGTGCTGTGGATGGTGTTTCATCTTCTAATGATGAATATTCTTGCAATGATTTTTGTCCAACTGTAGTAGATTCTGTTGCTGGTGTAGAAGAGGTACACCTTTCTGTGAACTTTGTTAGCATTGATAAAGGAGATGAAACTACATCTGTTAAATCTTCATTTTTATGTTGGAGAATTTCAGTTGCTGTGATGGGTGGCGATGGTGGTGACGGTGGTAGTAGTATGGTAGGGCAATTCTTGTCTTCAACTGCTAACACTCAGTTAAGTATTTCTTGACTAATGAATGCTTTTTTCAAGTTTATTTCTGTGTAGCCTATGCCTGGTAAAATGACTTCTTTCTGAAGATGGTACATTTACATATGTGGCATTCAGGAAGCTTTGACATATTTTTTCAAATTTTCTATTAGTAACAGCAATTTCTTTGTTGACACAAGATTTTTCCATGAGATCATGTCTTTGTGGTATACTTGCAACATAGAAGTCCACATTTGTAATTTTCTGTAGTGTGCTTCTTAATGATCTTGTGGCGAGTCCTACAAACGTCATTAGCACCACCGATTATTAAACAGTTTCTTCCAGGCTCCAAAAATTGTTCACAGTTTTTTAGAATTTCACTCAAGGGTTTCATTATTCCACTAACCTTAAACATAGTTTGCATGTTACACATGATACCAGCTAAGCCCTTTCCATGACTGTCTGAGAGCATTCAAATATCTTCTTTGTTCTTCTTGCTTAAGGTTGTCATGTTCTCATGATATGTATGTTCCCTGCTAATTATAGTACCGGTATATCCTTGCTTGTTACTACGAGACTTCGTACTTTTTAATCAATGTATTTGGTGAGAGTACTTTGTTTCTTTCGCTATTTTCACATTTTTTAGGCTCATCACAGGTTAAAATAATTCTTTTACTGAATGGTAACATTTCTGCTTTAGTTTTTCATATAAGGTTTTTTTTCAGTGTTTCTAAATTTATACTGAGCAATTCTCTTCCTTTCACTTTGTTATAAATATTCATACTCACGTATTGTGGAGTTTGAGCATAAAGTTTTAAATATTGGGTGGGAAGCATCAAATTATTTTGATTTCTGCTGTTGTAATCATGTTGAAAATGATTTGCTAAAAATAAATCAGGGTCACTATGTGCAAAGATAATCAGCTCATAGACATGTAATGAGGGAACACTTCACATACTCAGATTTTTTAAGAGTGGGCGACAAGATTTTCTTTTCCCTACATTGTGCATATTTCTAATGAAGGTTTCCTGAAGTTTTAATATTGGACACATATGGTTTGAGTTACCCCAAAATACAATTCCGTACCTCATTACTGATTTGAGGTAGCTGTGATATAGTATCTTTTTTACACCCATACTGGTAGCAATGTACAATATTCTCATTGTAGGTGGTATTATACTAGGCATGGCCTTCACGTCAACAGGAAGGGGAAGGGTAAATTGGCTGGGGAAATAGCAGGAAAGTTAAAGGGGGGAGGCACTGTCATGAGTGGTAAAATACCAGTGGTTATAGGGTTCAGAAAAGACCCTTTTTTAGGGTAGGGAGGACAGAAAGAAAGCAAATTTTAAGAGAGGTTAGAACTGAGACAAACCTTCAGTTTGAGAAAGAAATCAAAAAATATAATTCCAGCTTATTACATCAGCATAAACAGCTATTGGTTAAGAATTTTCAACAGTCAGCAGATATTATAACTCTACCAAATTTTAACTCAGTCAATGTGAAATGTCAGCTATCTTTATTGCATCAAAATATTCGAGGACTGAGAAATAAAATTAATGAATTTAACTATCTGCATAGAAGAATTAGAGTCTTCAAACCCAGCTGACATAATCTGCCTCTCTGAACATCATGTGACCACTGGTATAGAACTTTTAAGTGTTACAGGGTTTAGGTTAGCATCTTACTTTTGTAGATCAGAAATGGAGAAAGGAGGAGTTGCCACATTCATTAGGAACTGTCATGAACTTAAGAACATAGACATTCATAAATTTTGCCTAGAACAGCATATGGAAGCATGTGCAACAGAATTAGAATTTCACAAAAAATCCTTCATAATATTAAGTGTATATCGAGCACCTGCAGGTAACTTTAATCTGTTTGTAAACCACCTTGAAGCTGTACTGGCCCATTTAACAACCAAAAACAAAGAAATAGTGGTTGCTGGTGATTTCAATGTAGATTTCCTTACAGACTCCCCCAAAAAGAACTTATTCGAGTTAGTAACACTATTATTCAACTTAATTCCCACTGTAAAGTTCCCCACTAGGGTAGCCACTTGCTCACAAACAGCCATTGATAACATCTTTACAGAAAAGTCCAATGAACAAAATTATATTACAAAACCAATAGTCAATGGCCTCTCAGACCATGACATGCAGTTCCTTCTGTTAAATGATAATACTGACCAGGATATAAAATCTGTTAAATCTGAGCTCAAGAGGGTAATCAATAAGCCAAAAATTGATTATTTTAGGACACTCCTCAGAGACATTCACTGGACTGATGTTTACAGTGCTCATGGCATGAATGAAAAATATAACACTTTTGATAATAAAGTGCTTACCTTATTCGAACACTGTTTTCCCCCAAAACTTACCAAGGTTAGAGCAAAGTCTACAAAAAAGCCATGGATTACTCGAGGAATAGGGGTATCTTGTAAAACAAAAAGAATACTGTATCTGTCAATCCGAAACAGTTCCGATGTTGATGCTATAGCACATTACAAGAAATATTGCAATATATTAAAGACTGTAATCCGGATGTCAAAGCAAATATATTACAAGGAGAAGATAGTCATATCAGATAACAGAATAAAGACAATATGGGATATAGTGAAGGAGGAGACCAGTAGAATCAGACATGAAGAGGAACAAATAGCATTAAGAGTAAATGATACATTGGTGACAGATGTGTATAATGTTGCAGAACTTTTTAATAAACATTTTATAACTGTTACCGAAAAGATGGGGTTGTCAGGTTTGGTAGATGCTGCTATGGAATACCTCAGACCAGAAATTTCAAGCAACTTCCATAATATGAATTTGACCCTCACTACCCCAACAGAAATAAATTCCATCATAAAATCTTTAAAATCAAAAACATCTAGTGGGTATGATGAAATATCAACAAAGTTAATTAAAGAATGTGATTCTGAGCTAAGCAACATATTAAGCTATCTGTGTAACCAGTCATTTATCAGTGGAATATTTCACGAATGGCTGAAATATGCTGAAGTTAAGCCACTGTTTAAGAAGGGATATAAAGAAATAGCATCAAATTTCCATCCAATTTCACTGTTGCCAGCATTCTCAAAAAATTTCGAAAAAGTAATGAACAGTCGGCTTTATAACCATCTTATCTCAAATAACATACTGTCAAAGTCACAGTTTGGATTTCTAAAAGGTTCTGATATTGAGAAGGCTGTCTACACTTACAGTGAAAATGTGCTTAATTCATTAGACAAAAAATTGCAGGCAACTGGTATATTTTGTGATCTGTCAAAGGCATTTGACTGTGTAAATTACAATATCCTTTTAAATAAATTAGAGTATTATAGTGTAACAGGAAATGCTGCAAAATGGTTCAAATCTTATATCTCCAGCAGGAAACAAAGGGTGTTATTAGGAAAGAGACATGTATCAAGCTATCAGGCATCATCCAACTGGGAACTAATTACATGTGGGGTCCCACAAGGTTCCATTTTGGGGCCTTACTTTTTCTTGTGTATATCAATGACCTTTCATCAGTAAAATTACCAGATGCCAAGTTTGTTTTGTTTGCCGATGATACAAACATTGCAATAAATAGCAAATCAAGCATAGTCTTAGAAAGATCAGCTAATAAAATATTTGTGGACATTAATCACTGGTTCCTAGCCAATTCTTTGTCACTAAACTTTGAAAAAACACGCTACATGCAGTTCAGGACTTGTAAGGGGTGTCCCACAAGTATATGTCTAACATACGATGAGAAGAAGATAGAAGAACTGGACAGTGTTAAATTCTTGGGATTACAGCTTGATAATAAATTCAACTGGGAGGAGCAAACCACAGAACTGCTGAAGCGTCTTAACAAATCTCTGTTTGCAATGCGAATTTTGTCAGACATAGGGGATATACAAATGAAAAAGCTGGCATACCATGCTTACTTTCATTCCATAATGTCATATGGGATTATTTTTTGGGGTAATTCATCAAACCAAGCTAAAGTTTTCCAGGCACAAAAACATGCAGTAAGAGTTATATGTGGTGTGAACTCAAGAACATCCTGCAGAAGCCTGTTTAGGGAACTAGGGATACTAACTATTGCTTCCCAATATATTTATTCCTTAATGAAATTTGTCATTAAAAATATATCACTTTTTCAAACCAACAGCTCAATTCATGGAATCAATACTAGAAATAAGAATAATCTTCATAAGGATCTAAAGTTACTTAGTCTTGTACAAAAAGGTGTGCATTATTCAGGAACACACATTTTCAATAACTTGCCAGCAGCCATGAAAAGCTTAACAACCAATGAAATTCAGTTTAAGAGAAGCCTAAAGGATTTATTGGCAGCCAACTCCTTCTACTCCATTGATGAATTTCTCAGTAAAACCAACTGATTTGTATATATATATATATATATAAGTACAATATAACTTCTGCACAATTTCAGTGCAGTAATGTGTTCATTGTAAATGTGTGTGTGTGTGTGTGTGTGTGTGTGTGTGTGTGTGTGTGTGTGTGTGTAAGTACAATCTAACTTCTGCACCATTTCAGTGCAGTAATGTGTTCATTGTAAATAAGTATTATAGTAGTTGTATTACATGTTTATTACCTTATAAATAAATAAAAAACTTTTTTATTTTAAATTCAATGCATTAGTATTTGTAAAATGACTTTCATATAGTGTTCATTAAAAAATGACGATCATTCCACTTGAGACCTATGGAATGGTACATTAGGTTATTTGTTTGAGTTGTAAATATTTGTCATGTATTTTTGTTTTTCTGACATGTTCCACATCCTGGGGGACCTCCTCACTATGGATCAATTGGAATAAAAGTAAATCTACTCTAATCTAATCTAATCTAATTGTAAATGCTAGGCTACTTAATTTACTTGCAAGGTACTGTATATGTGAGCCCCATGATAGAATTCTATCCTGTTGCATTCTTAGGAATTTCACACAATTTCCTGCAGGTCCTGGGTTGTGTGATTGATCTGAACATCATTTAATTTTGCTCGTTTTGTTGTAAACTGCATTAACATATCACATGTTTATCAAAGTTACATCAAGTCAATCACCCAATAATTATGAACAGCTATTAGTTAAATTTTGTTAGACATCTGAAACTGTATGTCATTTCCAAATCTGTCTTACTACAAGTATGAAGATTCACATACAAAGTTGATCATCATCAATAAATTAGACAGTGATAATAAATATGCATAAAATTGAATATCTGCTTCAGTGATGGCATGTTAAGTTATCTGAAGTTCTCTCAAAACATCTAGCAGTCAACAGCCAGAGAATGAAAGAAGAAGAAGACTTATGAACCACCTGACTGACAGATCATTAAGCTCAAATTTCACAGGAAAATATGATATGGAAGCACCAAACAAATCTCTCATCTCGGTAATATACCAGATGCAGGTTACAGGAAATGTAGCAGATACAGCCAAAAGTGGTCAAGTGTAAGTATCGATAAAAGGAATATCGATCGAATGCAAGCAGTATATTCTTTCAAGTTCCATAAGATCTGTGCAGTGCCTAACTAACTAGTCTGATATCTCCATTGACAGTGCCTACAGGGCACTGCATAAGTGCTGTAGCTTTCTGTCAGTGGACCATTATATCAGTAATTCCAGATGAGGAAAAACTTGATGATTGGTTTCAGTCTGACATAAAGTGCTTCCATCTTGATCAATATGTGAATGTACAGAATTTGTGCATCTGGCAACAGAAAATCCACATCAGTTGCATGAATCCCCTCTGTATGCATGAAAATGTTGTTGTTTCTGTGTAGTATCATGTATGCCAGTCTTCATCACATTCTTTCATGGCACTGTGAATGGTGAGCACTATGTATAGATAGTGCAACTATCTGTAAACACTGGGCAGGGATACTTAAGGATGCTACTTGCAAAACTCGCCCTCACACTATTACTGAAAGCTGAAATTGATCTATGTGTTGTTATAATACCGCATCCATTGTTACAACAGATGTTTAAGAGTATGCAACATCATATTCAGTTAAGTGAATCATATAATGGAGGCCACTTTCAACAACTTTTTGACCTAAATCATTTTCCTAGATTGCTACATTACTTTTTGAACATAATATATTAATGAATTATTTATATAATTATTGATATACAGCTGCGGATGATTTTTCACAGTATTTTACTCCATGTTATTCAGCACAAAGGGTGATAAGAAATTTGATTAAGGTAGGTAACACACACTTTTCAGAGGCCCCTTCAAAGACCTGGAATTCTTACACTCAATCTAGAGTACATTTATTCCTCAATGGTATTTGTTGCTCATGGGATAAAAAACTGCAATAGTTTATATTTACACTGCTATAATACAAGACACAGTGGTCACTTTGTTTTAGTCTTTACCTACTTTTCTTGGATTCAGAGTGGGATTCTGTACTGTAACACAAATGTGTTCAATAAGTTACTGATCAAACATAAATCAAGATGTTGAGCACAAACTAGGAATTCAAAAGAAATTTAAAATATACCAAATTAGATACTCTTTCTATAAAGTATTTTATTACTTCTGGAAGATCTTGTTACCTGAATGCCAAGTAACTATGGTCATCATTAACAGGTCAATTCTTACAGCATATATGTAACTATTCTTCTGTGATAAATATTACAGTGGTCATTTTGGTAATCAAAGAATCAGTATAAGATAAACAGTGGTTGTTCAATATAACAGAGGAGGCAGCAGAATTTCTCAAAATAACTGCTTTCCTAGCACATTTACTACATTAGGTTTAGCGCTTAAAGCAGATCTTTGTCTTCCTTTATCTTCAAAACAGATTGTTCCTTCTTAATGAGTGGTCTGCGTGACCTGCTCCTCATTTCTAACCTTCTGTAACCTATTCTTCTTTCCTCCTTGGGGTCGTTTCTTGTACTTTAATATGTTATTTATTGGTAGTGCTGGAATTTCATTTCCTGTATGTAAGAACTTATACTGCAAACTGCATTACAGGGTTAAAATGAAACTCATAACAGAGGAACATTGGCTTCAAACATATTCTTAACCTATATAGATGGAACTTTGAATAATACTGATGAACTGTTCAGAAACCATGTTTGATGCACTTCTAATAATGAAGTCCAAACTCAACCAATAACAACGCACAGCTTGCATAGTCCCCTGCTGACATGCAGGGTCCATGGATTCATGAGGTTGTTTCCATACGCGTGCACATCCATCCACTCGATACAATTTGAAACAAGGCTTCTCTGACCACGCAACATGTTTCCACTCATCAATAGTCCAATGTCGGTGTTGACGGGCCCAGGCGAGCATAGAGCTTTGTGTTGTGCAGTCATCAAGGGTACACGAGTGGGCCTTCAGCTCCGAAAGCCCATATCAATGATGTTTCACTGAATGGTTCACATGCTGACACTCATTGATGGCCCAGCATTGAAATCTGCAGTAATTTGTGGAAGGGTTGCATTTCTGCAACACTGAATGATTCTCTTCAGTCGTCATTGGTCCCATTCTTGCAGGATCTGTTTTTGGCTGCAGCAATGTAGGAGATTTGATTTTTTTATCAGATTCCTGATATTCACGGTACACTAATGAAATGGTTGTATGAGAAAATCACTGATTCATCACTACCTCGGAGATGCTGAGTCCCACTGCTCATTTGTCGACTACAACACCATGTTCAAACTTACTTAAATCATGATAACATGCCATTGTAGCAGCAGTAACCAATCTAACAACTGCACCAGACACTTGTTGTCTTATATAGGCTTTGCCGACTGCAGTTCTGTATTCTGTCTGTTTACATATCTCTGTATTTGTCTCTGTATTTGAATATGCATGCCTATACCAGTTTCTTTGCCACTTAACTGTGTGTGTGTGTGTGATTTTTTTTATGCAGGCTTCTACCAGATACCATAAATGTTTTAAATTTTTCAGTTAACCTTAAGCTAAAATTTAAGTTTTGTGGTAGATGCAGCTTTCCACAATTTCACAATGAATGTAGTATTCAATATTTTCAGATTCAGAACCATACTTACACATCAGTATTTCTTTAAATAGTATGTTGTGAGTAAAACTCACTAATGAAATTTGTATTAAAAGAAGTGGTGGTCCTGAAGTAAATGTTGTAAATATAAGTCAATCACAATTAACTTTTGTATCACAGAAATGTGATGCAAGAATGATCTATGGAATTTCTAATCACGCATGCTGGAAAGGTCTCTTCAAAACACTTGGGATTCAAGGACTGTCTATATAAAGTTCATATCTTTGGATAGAAAAAAAAATAGAAATCCTTGACCTTTGTGTGTTTATTAGTCTTTCTCTGTATAGGATTTTGTAAAATTTCATTTTCCAGTGATATTTTACCTCTCATATGCCATGACTGTAAAAGTGCTCAGTTTGTCCTTGGAATATGTTTTCCACCACAATAATCACATCATCCCCATCGAAAAATTGGTTCCTTTAGCTTTAGATAGTGGGAAAAAAAATCTGGGTGGCACATCTGGTAAATAAATGGGGTTAGATTCTGTAGCCTCAGCACGAACAAAGAGGCACATGTCCTTGAGCAGTGTGAGTATGAGCACTGTTGTGCAAGAGTCACACATCTTCTACAGTCATTCCTCTTCTTGTCTGCATAATCTCAGGTTCGTGGCTGGTCAGAAAATTTTGTTTACATTGTGCAATATTGAGCAGCCTCCTTTTCATATAGTTGGTGAGGATGACTTCTTGATAAAAGACAGACTCTTCCTGGGAGAGGACTGTGTCTTTATCTTATTTGGTGGGAGGGAATCCATGTACTTCCATTGTTTTCTTCTCCTCATTCATTTTTATGGTGAAATGGTGAATCCATGGCAGCACAAATTGTCTTCCTTATTTCTGCATATTCTCATCATTTCCAATGTATGTGTCATGTGATGCTCCCTTTCAATGGACATTAACAAACGACGGACTCTTCGGGCCAACTATTTTGCCATGTGCAGTAGATCATGCAGGATCTTGAGCACTGATCCTACATTTCATACCAACCACTTGTATGGTAATGCATTTACCAGAAAAAACAAAGCTTCTGCTTTCTTGATGATCCTTAGTTTCTCCATCAGAGGCAGACAATTACTTCTTGGTGAATCTGCATAATTACAACGAAACATTCCTTTATTCTTTTTCATAATCTTATATGTTGTTGCACTATTTTCGCTATACACAACCTCTATTTCCCCAAAGATTTCCTTTTCTGATTTCCCTTGTAAAAGGGTAAATGATAAATAACTGCACAAAGGACAATGTACCACTGAAACTACCTTGCTTCTTTTCTCTACAGCAATATCATAAAAAACACTGTACTTCCACTGTATAAGTCCACCTAAATAGCGGAGAGGGTTAGCATGACTGACTGCCCTGCGAAGGACCCAGCTTTGATTCCCAGTCCTGCCAGGGATATTTCCTTGATAGGAGCACTGTAAGAGGATGTACTCAGCCTTGTGGTGCCAATTGAGGAGCTACTTAACTGAGTAGTAATGGCTCAAGGTCATAAAAACTGGCAATGGCTGTGTTAGTGGTGTGTTGACCCCATGGCCCTCCATACTGCATCCAGTGATGCCATTGGTGGAGGATGACACAGCGGTCGGTCATACTGATGGGCCCACCATGGCCTGTGGATGGAGTTTACATTTATATTCCTGTACATAAGAGCATTAAATACACACTGTATTTCCACTCAAGGATCACAACTTTATGATCCCTTCTTATGCAACACATAAAGGAAGTGTTGAAGTCACATCTGGGCACAATGGAAAGACTCCTAAACATTTAAGCTTTTGGCCAAGCATTTAAAGATCACTTTGGCAAAATCCCACCTTATAAAGAAATTCTGCTTGATTGGGAGAAACATTTTCCTTTTCAACAATTTCAAAAAGAAGGGTACATGAGAGGAAACATGCCACTGTCACTCAACTAGTCACAAATGAAATCCATTCACAAAAGGAAACTAACCTTTAAGAACCATTGTCAACAATACTTGACCACCTTAAAAAAATATTTAAATAATAGAAGGAAACATTCCACGTGGGAAAAATTATATATAAAAAAATATTTGAAACTTAAATGATTTAGACTGATATTTGTGAATGAATAATTTGAAAAAGAGGTGGAGCAGTGAGTTGTCACATTCCAAGGATTGTTGGCTGGCATCCACACCTTAGCAGTCTCGTTAAGGAGGCCTAGGACTTTCAAAAGTGGCCTCCATAACAAGACTGTCACATTGTGGACACAGAAAGTTGCTATTTGCTAGCAGTAACGAGCAGCCACCATCTGACGATGTCAAGCAACTGCTTCAAGCAAATATTGGAAATTTACAAAATGTAATGCATACAATGATCATGATATCTGTTTGGACCACGTTATTTGTATGGGTATGCAAAAGAAAATTTTTATTTGAACACATAGAAAATCTAGTTAGTACCTCCCATCAAAAACAAGGGAATTGTTACAGCATCCAGGTGTATGATTTCCTCTATGAACAATTTCGAGACCGCTAGATTAGGCACGGTTCAGCAATACCTTAAGCCCCACTGAAATGACGACCAGGAATCACAGACCTTACCATGCCAGACAATTCATTACTGGGAATGACAGAATTCCCTATGTCTCAAAATCAGTACAAAACTTACCGGTACAAAGTATTGCACCGAAGTGTTAAGGAAGCCTTTGAAAGCATAACTCATGAGATCCTTTGCAAGTCTTGAAGGATGACATGGAGACACATAAATATCTGTGTGCACAAACAGATCTGCTGTATTCATAGTTGTCATGAGGAAGTCATCTATTTTGATCTAGGGGTACAGTAAATTCCAATACACATTGCACAATGATGTTATGCCCGTCACAATATAAGTATTTAACAAATTACTTTCAATAAGAAGCTGAAAATCAATAGTACTCAAAAAGAAATAAAAAAATGCCTTCACTGAGTGTTTCTGTTATAGAGAACATGAATTTTTAAGAGTCATTAGCTAGAGCCTAACATTTACATCCTTTATGGTGCACTAAATGAACTCACCATGTTCCAGCCACAGGATGTGCCTGGAGCAGCTGGTCTCAAGATTGTAGAACACAAAGGACCCACTTGACACCACAGCCTCTCACATACCTGCAAGAATTAAATTACAGCTCTACCTTTCATTGCACTATACATAGTTTATTTTCAAGGTTCATATTTTTAGTTAAATATAACCATTTGTTAGTTCGTATAACTAATATGACAACATTCTGAGAAGGAGAGATTGCTACTCGCCACGTAGTGGATTGCTGAGTCACAGATAGGCATAAAAAAAAAAGACTGTCAAACAAGTAACCTTTCCGCCAAAAACGCCTTCATCAGAATTAGACAATACACACACACACACACACACACACACACACACACACACACACACTCAAACATGCAAACACTACTCACACACACATGACCACACACTCTGGCTGCCGAGGCCAGACTACGAGCAGCAGTGGGTGAAAAGGGAAGAAGTCTGGGTGGTGGGCATAAGGAGGAGGCTGAGTGGTGGGGTTAAGGAGGGAGGGACCACATGGTAGAGATGGAGGATGGTAAAGTGTTCTTTGTGGGAGCATACAGAGACGAGATGGAGAGAGGGTAGGGCAGCTAGGTGCAGTCGTGAGGTTAGACAGAGGAGGGAGCAGATCCTTCCTATCAACACCAGCTTTTCTGTATTGTGCAGGTGGGAACTCTCCCTGCAATATGTCCTACGTTCGCGTAACCCTCCTGGCCTCAACCTTCTCTGGTCATTGTCCTTTACACACCTATCCCATTCTCTGTTCCCATTCCACCACTACACAAAACTCTATTTCACCAATGCACCCACTGTCTTTTTATTCCTCTCTTTTTCCTTTCCCTCCTCCCCATCCTCACTGTCTAACCTCCTGACTGCACCTAGATGCCCTACCCTCTGTCCACCTTGTCCCTTTATGTCCCCTCAAGCAGCACTTCACTGTCCCCCATCCCTATCCTGCCACCCCTCCTCCTCCCAACCCCAGCCTCCTCCTTATCCCCACCACCCAGACTCTCCCAACGTGCACTGCTGCTCACAGTCTGGCCTTGGCAGCCACAGACTGTGGTCATGAGTAAGTGTGTGTGTGTGTGTGTGTGTGTGTGTGTGTGTGTGTTAATTCTGATGAAGGCCTTTTTGTCCAAAAGGTTACTTGTTTGACAGTCTTTTTGTAGTGCCTCTCTGAAAATTAGCATATCTGCTACATGATGAGTAGCAATCTACACTTTGCGTAATATTGCCATTGTTCCATCCTGGATATGTCATTGTTTAATATGACAATATTTTATCACAGTTTATATTAGTTTTAGATTTATATTATTTCTTCCCAAACTCTACAAGCAATTTTGCAATTTGTCTTACAATTTGTTTGAGGCATACAATGATGTACTACTGTGAATGTAACACTGTGTACTTTAAAACCTTATTCAGAGTCCTTAGATGATTTTGAACAATACAGTGTTGCTTCTGAATGAACAACACAGAAAATGACTTGCTTCCACACACACACACACACACACACACACACACACACACACACACGAGGGGGGCGCACCAGTGTGGGAGGTGGGAGAAGTGACTTCCAGGTTGTCTCGAGTTTAACTGGTGTTTTTAGTTTTTGCACAATGGGAACCAAAGGAGGAAGCTGATTCTTATGGGTCAATGGTGAAGCATTTATAATCATATAGCAGAAGCATTTACTTTTTGGCAGTGTGAGAGTGATTGGCAGTTGTATTACAGCAGTACACATGTTTCAATCAATGCCAGCAGGGCAGCAAGTCACATATTTTTTATTTACTTATTTTTAGTTTAATTCTCTTAAATTCCTTGTATGTTTTTGTGTTTAAGAGGTGTAATCTCGCATTTTGGTTAACTAGAAAGTGTTGGTTTGTGCAGTCTGTACCGCAGTTCTCATTTGTTTGTTTTTAACAGCCATCAACTGATCATCTCCCAGCTGCCACTTGTGGCTCGCAAGCACAGCAGCAAGTTACATATTTAGCTCTTTCTGCGT
The DNA here is from genome assembly GCF_021461385.2 of Schistocerca piceifrons. Taxonomy (NCBI): domain Eukaryota; kingdom Metazoa; phylum Arthropoda; class Insecta; order Orthoptera; family Acrididae; genus Schistocerca; species Schistocerca piceifrons. The sequence goes on along the minus strand of NC_060144.1, from coordinate 453,177,893 downwards.
TTTTGATGGTTTAATTCTTAAATTCCTTGCGTGTTTTTATATTTGAGAGATGCAATATAATATTTCAGTAACTGTAAAGTGTAGCTTTGAGCAGTCCATAGCACAGCTGTAACTTCTTTTGAATGGCCAGCAACACAACTAGATAAGGCAGCAGCCTCCAACAGATCAGGAGGGTATTAAGTTATTTACAACAATGAAAACAATCAACTATTGATAAAATTATTTGCTTGTATAGATAAAAAATTTACTCACCAAGGCGGCAGCAGAACACACACATAAAAGACTGTTGTGATTGGCAAGCTTTCAGAGCCAGTGGCTCCTTCTTCAGGCGGTAGGATTGAAAAGGAGGGAAGAAGGGTGAAGGAAAAGGTCTGGAGAGGTCAAGGAAAAGGGGTAATTTCAGGAAAGTCACCCAGAACCACAGGTCAGGGGAGACTTACTGTATGGAATGAGAAGGAAACCTCAGGCTACTCATGAAGACTAACACCTCAATCCATAGAACTTCTGACCCCACCCAAACCATGCACCCCCACCTTTTACCTTCTTCCTAAGATCCACAAACCCAATCATCCTGGCTGTCCTATAGTTGCTGGCTTCAAAGCACCCATAGAATGTATATCTGCCTTAGTGGATCAACACCTGCAACCCTTAGTACAAAGACTGCCCTCCTACATCAAAGATACCAACCATTTCCTAAATTGTCTGAAATCCGTGTCTGTCCCACTCCCACCACACCCCTTGCTTGTCACCATTGATGTCACCTCCCTCTATACCAACATCCCCCACGTACATGGTCTGTCTCTTGCTGAACATTTCCTCAGTCAGCACCCACCTGATTCCAAACCTATGACATTCTTCCCACTCACCTTAAACAACTTTATACTTACTAACAAATACTTCACCTTTGAGGGGCAGACATAGAAACAGATAAGGGGTATGGCCGTGGGAAGCAGGATGGATTCTTCCTATGCCAACATTTTCATAGGTCACTTTGAGGGGCTTTCGTGAGATCCATAAGTCATCAGCCCCTGGTTTGGATTCGATACATTGATGACATCTTTATCATATGGACTCATGGTGAGGCCGACCTGCTAAAATTCCTGGAATCTCTTAATACCTTCTCCCAATTAAATTTCACATGGTCCTATTTCAAATCCCATGCCACTTTCTTTGATGTTGATCTTGTCCTCACCAAAGGCCAGCAACACACTTCCATCCACATTAAACCTACCAACAAACAACAGTACTTACATTTTGACAATATGTCCATGTCAAACATTCCCTCCCATAGAGTCTTGGCATCTGTGGCAAACGTATTTGTTAGGATGCAGACTCTTTACAGCAATACACCAGCACTTTCACTTCAACCTTCACTGCACATAATTACTCCACCAGCCTAGTTAACTAGCAGATTTCCCGGGCTATCACATCCAGACCTGGTACTGCTGATCTTCCACAAAACAGCTTTGGAGCACACCATTGGTGACTCAGTATTATCGTGGTCTGTAATGTGTCAATCAGCTACTTTGACAGGACCATAACTTCCTATAATCATGCCCTGAAATGAGATCCATTCTGTCTGAAATTTTGCGCACTGCACCCAGAATAACATTCTGTTGCCCTCCCAATCTCCACAATATTCTTGTCAGATCCTACGCTCCTTCTGCATCCATCTTCCTACCCTTGTGACCATTCCTGCTGCAAGACTTGCCCTATGCACCCCCCTACCACCATCTATAATAGCCCTGTAACTGGCAAAACATACAGTATCAAAGGGAGAGCCACCTGTGAAACGACACATTATGTACCAGTTATTATGTAAACACTGTTCAGCTCTCTGCATTGACATGACTACCACCAAATTATCAATTAGGATGAAAGGGCATAGGCAGAGGGTGTATACTGGCAACTCGCAGCACCCTGTTGCAGAGCATGCTCTACAACATGACATCCGTGACCTTGGTGCCTGTTTCAGCACAAGTGCCATCTGGATTCTTCCCTCAGACACCAGTTTCTGAGAACTCCGCAGGTGGGAACCAGCACTACAATATGTCCTTGGTTCTTGCCACCCACCTAGCCTTAATTTACATTAATTTCTTGCGTCTCAGCTTTTCTTCACTGTAACTACTCTTTACTTCACTCCATTTCAGTTTTCTATATCTTTCATTGTCTTTCCCATCTATTTTTCACCATCCTCCTCCCACCTCTGTTACGTACAATGCACTTAGCTTTTCATGCTTAACAACTCATGCACAATGTTTTAGTAGTACCCTGTATTCCAAGAAAGGTCTTCCATTCTCATCCCATACGGTAAGTCTCCCCTGACCTGGAGTTCTAGGTGACTTTCCAGAAATCTGCCCCTTTTCCTAGACCTCTCCAGTCCTTTTCCTTCATCCTTCTTCCCTCGCCCCTTAACTCTTGTGCCTGAAGAAGGAACCACTGGCTCTGAAAGCTTGCCAATCACAACAGTCTTTTATGTGTGTGTGTTCTGCCGCCGCTTGGTGAGTAGATTTTTTATCTATATAATGAAGTTATTTATTTAGCCCTCTCTGTGAGCTTTTATAGCTAATTCTGGTTAGTACTATTATGGGTAGGATGTGTGCATGCTCTGTTTGGATGCAGGAGGAGCTGGCCTCAGGGTGTAGAGGTGGCACAGTATCTGATGGGCTACAAGGAACATCTCAGGTGTTGACTGTTTTGCCTACCTTGCAGTGTACCCAATGTGGTAGATCCATCCTCACTGCAGGGTAAGTGGTGGGTCGTAACACATTCACGTTGCTCGAGGCAGTGTGTCTGGGCTCGTCCATTCACCCTGTGAGTGGACAGGTGGCCACTCCCTCAGCAGGTTCTGAGCAGACACACAAAGGAATGGATTTTCTAGTTATCAGGGGCTCCAATATGAGATGTATTATGGAGCCCCTTAGGGAAATAGTATCTTCAGGACCGGAAAGAAATCAAGTTTGCACTTGGTATGTCTGCCAATTGGCCTCATCCAAGGTGTAGAGGAGGCCCTGACTGCAGCTATCGAGCATACAGTGTGCAGTTCTCTGCAACGTGTGGCTCACTTTGGCACCAGTGATGTCTATTGCTTGGGTTCTGAGACCATCCTCAGATTACGTGTGCAGCTGGCAGAAGTGTTAAAGACATCTGGCTTCAAGTGCAGGATGTGAGCAGAGCTCACAATTTGCAGCATTATTCCCAGAATTGACTGGGCTCCTTTGGGTTTGAGTCAAGTGGCGGGGATCAACCAAAGGTTCCGTCGATTCTGTGATGGTCTTGGCTGAGATTTACAGACCAGTGTTATGGGATGGAGATTTGTAGGATTCCCACTGATAGGTCTGTGGTGCACTACACAAAGGAAGTACTTGTAGAGTGCTCATGGTTTTTCTTTTTAGGCTAGGTGGTAGGTTTAGGTCCTCTGATGGGTGCTCACCAGTTGATACACAGAGAGTGAAATCACATGAGGCACAAAGTAAAGACACATTGAATGTCAAAATTTTAACTGTAAATTGTTGAAGTATTCATAACAAAATTCCAGATTTTACTACACACCCAAAGCAGAAAATGAGGCATCAAAAGGCATTGAAATACATCAAAAAGGCAGATCAGAGATCATACTTGGGGTGGGGGTCTTTACTGTAGTCAACAAAAATATTACGTCTGTCAAGATCGAAGTTAAATCTGTAAAGTTATCCAGATGTGTGTAACAGATCTAGGTGAACTCAAGTTAATTATTGGAGGTTTTTACTGGCCATGAAATCCACAGTGACAGTTTTAGTATCATTCAAAGAAAGTCTACATTCAGCAAATACCTAGATCACACAATATTGGTTGGAGGTGGCTTTAATTACTGAGACTAGACTGGGATGTCAGATATAAGGTGATATGTACAGGTAATCTTGTCTAGTACTTGTTCTTGTTGTTGTCTTCAGTCCTGAGACTGGTTTGATGCAGCTCTCCATGCTACTCTATCCTGTGTAACCTTCTTCATCTCCCAGTACTTACTACACGCTACATCCTTCTGAATCTGCTTAGTGTATTCATCTCTTGGTCTCCCTCTACGATTTTTACCCTCCATGCTGCCCTCCAATGCTAAATTTGTGATCCCTTGATGCCTCAGAACATGTCCTACCAACCGGTCCCTTCTTCTTGTCAAGTTGTGCCACAAACTCCTCTTCTCCCCAATTCTGTTCAATACCTCCTCATTAGTTATGTAATCTACCCATCTAATCTTCAGCATTCTTCTGTAGCACCACATTTCAAAAGCTTCTATTCTTTTCTTGTCCAAACTATTTATCGTCCATGTTTCACTTCCATACATGGCTACACTCCATACAAATACTTTCAGAAACGACTTCCTGACACTTAAATCTATACCCGATGTTAACAAATTTCTCTTCTTCAGAAACGCTTTCCTTGCCGTTGCCAATCTACATTTTATATCCTCTCTACTTCGACCATCGTCAGTTATTTTGCTCCCCAAATAGCAAAACTCCTTTACTACTTTAAGTGTCTCATTTCCTAATCTAATTCCCTCAGCATCACCCGACTTAATTCGACTACATTCCATTATCCTCATTTTGCTTTTGTTGATGTTAATCTTATACCCTCCTTTCAAGACACTGTCCATTCCGTTCAACTGCTCTTCCAAGTCCTTTGCTTTCTCTGACAGAATTACAATGTCATCGGCGAACCTCAATGTTTTTATTTCTTCTCCATGGACTTTAAGACCTACACCGAATTTTTCTTTTGTTTCCTTTACTGCTTGCTCAATATACAGATTAAATAACATTGGGGACAGGCTACAACCCTGTCTCACTCCCTTCCCAACAGCTGCTTCCCTGTCATGCCCCTCAACTCTTATAACTGCCATCTGGTTTCTGTACAAATTGTAAATAGCCTTTCGCTCCCGGTATTTTACCCCTGCCACCTTGAGCATTTGAAAGAGAGCATTCCAGTCAACATTGTCAAAAGCTTTCTCTAAGTCTACAAATGCTAGAAATGTAGGTTTGCCTTTCCTTAATCTATTTTCTAAGATTAGTCGTAGGGTCAGTATTGCCTCGCGCGTTCCAACATTTCTGCGGAATCCAAACTGATCTTCGCTGAGGTCGGCGTCTACCAGTTTTTCCATTCGTCTGTAAAGAATTCACGTTAGTATTTTGCAGCTGTGACTTATTAAACTGATAGTTTGGTAATTTTCACATCTGTCAACACCTGCTTTCTTTGGGATTGGAAGTATTATATTCTTCTTGAAGTCTGAGGGTATTTCACCTGTCTCATACATCTTGCTCACCAGATGGTGGAGTTTTGTCAGGACTGGCTCTCCCTAGGCCGTCAGTAGTTCCAATGGAATGTTGTCTACTCCCGGGGCCTTGTTTTGACTCAGGTCTTTCAGTGCTCTGTCAAACTCTTCATGCAGTATCGTACCTCCCATTTCATCTTCATCTACATCCTCTTCCATTTCCATAATATTGTCCTCAAGTATGTCACCCTTGTATAGACCCTCTATATACTACTTCCACCTTTCTGCTTTCCCTTCTTTGCTTAGAACTGGGTTTCCATCTGAGCTCTTGATATTCATACAAGTGGTTCTCTTTTCTCCAAAGGTCTCTTTAATTTTCCTGTAGGCAGTATCTATCTTACCCCTCATGAGATAAGCCTCTACATCCTTATATTTGTCCTCTAGCCATCCCTGCTTAGCCATTTTGCACTTCCTGTCGATCTCATTTTTGAGACGTTTGTATTCCTTTTTGCCTGCTTCATTTACTGCATTTTTATATTTTCTCCTTTCATCAATTAAATTCAATATTTCTTCTGTTACCCAAGGATTTCTACTAGCCCTCGTCTTTTTACCTACTTGATCCTCTGCTGCCTTCACTACTTCGTCCCTCAGAGCTACCCATTCTTCTTCTTCTTCTACTGTATTTCTTTCCCCCATTTCTGTCAATTGTTCCCTTATTCTCTTCCTGAAACTCTGTACAACCTCTGGTTTAGTCAGTTTATCCTTAAATTCCCACCTTTTTGCAGTTTCTTCAGTTTTAATCTACAGTTCATAACCAACAGATTGTGGTCAGAGTCCACATCTGCCCCTGGAAATGTCTTACAATTTAAAACCTGGTTCCTAAATCTCTGTCTTACCATTATATAATCTATCTGATACCTTCTAGTATCTCCAGGATTCTTCCATGTATACAACCTTCTTTTACGATTCTTGAACCAAGTGTTAGCTATGATTAAGTTATGCTCTGTGCAAAATTCTACCAGACGGCTTCCTCTTTCATTTCTCTCCCCCAATCCATATTCACCCACTATGTTTCCTTCTCTCCCTTTTCCTACTCTCGAATTCCAGTCACCCATGGCTATTAAATTTTTGTCTCCCTTCACTACCTGAATAATTTCTTTTATCTCATCATACATTTCATCAATTTCTTCATCATCTGCAGAGCTAGTTGGCATATAAACTTATACTACTGTAGTAGTCATGGGCTTTGTGCCTATCTTGGCCACAATAATGTGTTCACTATGCTGTTTGTAGTAGCTTACCTGCACTCCTATTTTTTTATTCATTATTAAACCTACTCCTGCATTACCCCTATTTGATTTTGTATTTATAACCCTGTATTCACCTGACCAAAAGTCTTGTTCCTCCTGCCACTGAACTTCACTAATTCCCACTATATCTAACTTCAACCTATCCATTTCCCTTTTTAAATTTTCTAACCTACCTGCCCGATTAAGGGATCTGACATTCCACGCTCCGATCTATGGAACATCTAGTATTTATGAACACTTTTTTCAAATACTTTCTTGAGCAGCCAATTCGACAGCACATGTAAAGTGGAATATAGCTCCGATCCGTAGAACGTCTAGTACTTATGAACACTTTTTTCAAATACTGTCTTGAGCAGCCAGTTCAACAGCACATGTAAAGTGGAAATATTTTAACCTTGTACCTAAAAACAGACTGACTTTAAGTTAATAAATCCACCAAGAAGGCAAGGAGAGTATAAGGCGTACTATGATACGATATGATGGATATGGAGGAATTACAAGAAAAATTTAAACGGATTGTGAATTGCACTGTGGAGAAGTATGCACTGAGTAAGTGGATTAAGGAAGGGCAAGACCCACTGCAGTTTAACAATAAAATTTGAAAACATTTGGGAAGCAGAGACAGTCGGATTCTTGGTTAAAAAAAGAACACACAAATGACGACAGGCAAAAGTTAATAGAAATTCATGTGTCTGTAAAAAGCTCCATGAGCAACGAATACAGCAACTACCACTATCACATTTTACTAAAAGATATTGCCAAGAACCAAAGAAAATTCTGGTCCTACATAAAATTGCTAAGCATGTTGAAGGCTTCTATATAGTTACTCATTGATCAGTCTGGTGTGGCAACAGAAGACAGCAAAAGAAAAGCTGAAATTTTACATTTCGTGTTTAAGAAATCATTCATGCAGGAAGATCATACATATGCACCATCATTTAATCACTGCTCCGACTCCCATATGGAGGACATATACAAGGCTACCCCTGGCAAAGAGAAGCAACTAAAGGAGTTGAAAACAAATAAGTTGTCAGTACAGATGGAATCTCAGTCCTGTTTTACAGACAGTACACTACTGCATTGGCCCCTCACTTAGCTTGCATTTATCACGATCTTCTCACCCAGTGCAAAGTGCCAACCAAATAGAAAAAAGTGCACATGACTCTTCTATATAAGAAGGGTAAAAGAATGGATATGCAAAATTATAGACTATATGCTCAACATCAGTTTGCTGCAGAATTCTCAAACATGTTCTCAGTTCTCATATAATAAATTTCCTCAAAATGGAAAAGCTTCTATCTATAAATCAGCATGGATTTAGAAAGTATGAGAAATTAGGGGTCATTTGAAGGCATGCAGACAGCTGTTTTTCTCTTGTTCTATTAGCGAGTGGAACACGAAAGGAAATGACTGGTCATGGTACAAGGTGCCCTCCTCTATGCACTATGTGGTGGCTTGCAGAGTATGTATGTAGATGTAGATGCAGATATAGCAAATGTGCTGAGTTTTCTGACAGCTAGTTTGTGAGTTCAATGTTTTGAAATGGAGTACAAATTTTTGTTAAAGTGCAGTTCTTCTTAAAAATACCATCCACAAACTGTAAGTTAGATACTAGCAAACTCCAGCAAGAACTCTGGATACTTGCATCAGTCAGATATGCAGAACAGTTCTCAACAAAACAGATGACACAAACTAAGCACAAATTATGAATGTGACACCACTTGTTCTAGTAACAACAACAACAACAACAACAACAACAACAACAATAATAATAATAATAATAATTGCAACATGCTTCATGCAGTACTTGAAGCATACATAACATATAAAAAATCGTTACTTTTGGATCTAATTAGTTTGTTTTCAGTTCATGCTTAAGAACAAGGAATGTAACACTATGCTGCTAATTATGATTTGATGGTATGCTAGTGTAATTTAAGCAAGGAAATTATGAAGAAAGCTGCTACCTTGAAACAGGCTGCTGCTTCCTCATATATATTAAACAGCTGCTGTTTATTTCCTATTGGTAGCTTAATATTTACTTGACTACAAAGCTATTTTAATGAAACTAGTCAGCTACATTTGCAAATACAGAGCCCTGTTTGCTATACATTACCAACTGTCACGGAGCTTTACAAGGTACACTGCTACTGTCCATAAAACTAACAGTCATTCAATCTAAATAATCAGGTAATTTGTAGGAGTGGATAATGAGGTATGCTTTTAATTTTATTTTGAACTGGTTTGGGTTCCAAAGCTCTTCCTTGTGCAGTGACTGAACATTATGCACTAGAGTACATGACTCAAGTTTGAACCCTAGAAAATGAGGCAAATCTACATGGAATTATTTTTGCGTCTTATATAGCGATTGTGTAGTTGACAGCTCAGCTGCAACTGAGTTTAATCATCAGCAGAAAAATCCATTTAGGAGCAGAGAAAAATGGCAGACTTCTAATTAGAGAATTGTGTGCCAGCTAAAGCAAATTTAGAGTATATGCATTTGTTGGAATTAAAAAAAAATAGTTCACTGCAAAATGCCTTAAATTTGACAACTTGATCACTAAGGAAACTTATTTCCAGGAAACACACCAGCTCAGTAAAATAGCGCAACTAAAAGGACATAAGTGGCCCCACCATGTTTTTAGTACAAGTTATTTGCGACATTCTTCCAGTCTAATGCCTTCAGATGGTAATGTTTCATGTGTTTCAATGTCCTGTGAAATTATTTGCATTCCAACATTGTAGATATAAAAATATATGTTACTGTTCTTTTAATCAATGACAGCTTATCAAACACTATAAAATGTTGGTAGTCAGTGCACTGATGTGGTGAAGATTTTAGAATCCTGGGCACATGAATGTTGTCTTGTTTTACTTGTTAACATTTTTTAAAAAAAATTGTAAATTCCTAGAAGAATGAATCAATTTTTCATTAACAGATGTATAATAAATCATGAAAAATACATTTATATTCCTAGAATTATAAACAAAATGTAAGCGATACAATAAGTATGGATATCTGTGAGTATAGTTAGTGACAACAGCCAGTAAGTAGAACATACAGCAGAGGCAACAGTATGGTTATATCAACCTTTTGAGAAAAATTGAGCGTAATATCTAAAACCATACAAGACAGAAATATAAGAGCAAGGTGATATGTTCTTGGACTGCCAGTGAAAGATTTTGCATTTTAGGAAAAAAAAATGTAGCTACTGTTCATGATAGTTTGTTTAAGCCAGCAGATTCAGTAGATTTTGTTTCCAGTGAAAGATTCTGGTCCTGAAGTGCAATTCTGAATGGTATGTAAAATACACATCTATTATTGTTGGCATAACCACTTCAATGGGTTCAAAACATTATTCAGTCACAAACCTGGTGAAGAGGTCAACAAGTCTTTTGATAAAGGGCCCAAACACAACTATATCACACACAGTGAAAGAGGATAATAAAACAGGCTTACTACTGATTCACAGGCAACAGCTTCACCTTTCATCTTGCAAACAATAATATTATGCAATTGAAACACATACAGATAACCTACAGGCAGCAAAAATAAAAACCAATGGGCATACACTAGAAGAGTTTCCATCAGTGAAGTTCTTGGGCATCCAAATGGATAACAAACTGAGTTGGCACCAGCATGTTAATACTTTAATCAGATAGCTCAGTTCTGACTGCTTTGTACTCAGAAACATCTCTCATTGTGTTGACCCACATACGCAATTGCTAGCATACTTTCAATCAACTCTGACCTATGGTATAATCTTCTGGGGCAGTTAGACTATGGTCAAAAGAGTATTTACTCTATAGAAGTACGTCTTGTAGAACTTCAGGGGCCTACGGACTCTTACACTTACATGTCAATATAAACTCCCAAATTATATTTGTGTTTAACAACAAGAGTAAGTTTAAGATGAACTCAGTACTTCACAAACACTATATTAGAAACAGAAATAATTTCCATATAGACAACTCTCTCTAGGGCACAGAATGGGGTTTTACTGAGTGAAACAACAAGTTCAGTGCTGTCAGTCACTGTTTATTTATTCCCAAAGTGTGTATTGAAGGTTTCAATCTCCATCATCAGGTAGATTTATGGGGATTAATATGTCATGTATAACATATATATCAAAACACTGTTGTTCTTATTACAGAAGTTTATTTGCCCAGATCTTACACAAAAATACACAATGATTACACAACTTACAGAAACTACATTCCATAGTACCATCTCTCTTCGAACAGTAAAATAATATCTGTGTGAACAGTGAAAAATAGTTACAAATAAAGTACATAAGAGGTGTATAAAATGTTTTCATGTTGTGTTCTTGTTGACAGCTGACAGTAAACATCGGACACGGCATGAAAACATTTTATACACCTCTTATGTACTTTATTTGTCACTATTGTGCACTGTTCACACAGCTATTCTCTTATTGTTTGATGAGAAATACTACTATGGAACGTTGTCTCTGTAAGTTGTGCCCAATTAATGTGAACAGTTGACAAAATGGTTTGGTCCTGTACAATTATTTTTCCATACAAATTATCTGATGATTGTGAATTAATTCCACTGAAAATGGTAATCATTATGTGCTTTATGCGATCTGGGCTAATAAACTTCTGTAATAACAAAAGCAATGTTGTTTGGATTCTGAGATCACCTCCAATACAGCTGACAATGTCAGGTAATCATCATGAGATATATATCAGTTTCAGTAGATTAGTACTAGTCATAATTTGTTGTTAGTATGCTTTACAGAAGCTGCTAGCAATGGTGGTTCATTCTGCCCATCAAAGTGTAGCTTCATGTGTATCACACTTCTGAAGGCTCTCCTTAATGATAGGATTTACAGAATATGATGTATGAATGAATTTTTTTACTTCATAGCATTCAATTTTCTTGTTGCCAAAGCTATTTTTGGACAGGCACATTGCCATGAAGACTTACAATTCTTTCCCTGATGAACACTTCTTGAGATATTAGCTGAATAATAGAATAATCTTCTAACCAAGTCTTGACAAATGTCCTTCTCATCATCTTTACTGGAAGCTGATACTGCTTCAAGATTATGACGTTACTCTACTATTTACTTCAGAAGAGTTCATCAGTGAAATTTGTCTTAAAAGGCTGCATTCCCTTATGATTATTTTCTGTTGGAATCCAGGTCACATTTCAATAGTTAATCAGTCCACAAAATGTGTAGTATTAGACAGTAATTGGTTTATTATTTGCAAGTTAATCAATAAGAAATATCCCACTTAAAACCCAATATAATGTAAAATCCTAAAAGAGATATTCATTTTAGTCTTGATAGTAATATAATCTCTCACATCCTCAATAACAACAGAGATTACTGTTGAAATTGTGACATAAGATGAAAATACACATACTAATCGAAGTGTCACAGAGCTTAAAGTACTGTATCCACTTTCAGAAAGAGGGTTTAATTCCCCCTCTGGCTGTTCCAGATTTTGATCTTTTTCCATTCATTCCTATCTAAGCTTCTAATTCGTGTTTAATTTTGCTTCTTGAAGATAAGAACTGGCTATCCATTGTGCCTCAGTTTTACAGTTCTCTAAAGTAAATTTTCCTTTTCACACAGTAAAGTTAGTGGTAAATTCATTCGGAATAATGATTTAAAATTTTATGTAGAAGTGATGCTCAACTTCAGAATTCAGGTTTTTGGTTTGTAATTTGTGTAACCAGGTCATTCACTAACAAATGCATAAAATGTAATGAATATACTTAAAATCAGCTCACAGTAGAAAAAGAAGCAACTTTAAAGAGGATATGACTAACTGTGAGAACAATTTCATTTTGCAAGAAGTTTATTTCAAGAGCAAGTCATAAGTTACCACACAGTCAATCTGCTTTCTGCTCTTCCAGGAACATATGAGCAAGCACTGTGAATAAACTTTTATTTGTCAGGAGAAGAGGTTGCCAGCTGGACTTAGTGATATGGCCCTGTTGATGCTAAATGCCCATATGAGTCATGTTGAGATTATTTTAAGAAACTAAATATAATGACAGTGCCTGGCCTATATATTTACAATTGCATTGTCCCCGTTAAAGAGAATCTGAGCAAATTTGACTTAAGGAGACAGTTTATGACAATAATGTAAGAAGTGGACATACAATTAATATATCATATGCTAGGCTTGCAAAGACTCATAACAGTCACAAATATCTAAGTCCTGTTACTTCAACAAATTACCTGAAAATGCCGACACAGTGCTAGTAAATAAAGTTAAAATTACTTCTTCGAGGTGTATATAAAGTAAAGAAATTTACTGTGCTCAAGAGTTCCTTGAGTATGTGACAAGTGACCCACTTTCCTTATGAGAATGAACAATAAATTAATGGCAAACTGCACATATGCCACAGTGTGGAACTATTTTATTTTTGTTTCATATACTTATCGTTAATTATTGTCTGATTATTTATTTGTCATTCACTGAACTATGTAGTTCACTTATCTTGTAATTGATCTGTTACGAAACTTCTTGTTGTTATTGACATTTGCATAAATATGTATTGTATCCTTCTTGGACTATTATATTGTAGTTAATGACATCTGTCATGTTGAAGTTTATATTATTATTATTATTATGATTATTATTAATAATATTGTTGCTGTTGTTGTTGTTGTGTAAACACTGATGACACCAATTGCATGTAAATATGCTCAAAGGTGGAATAAAACATTTGTACTTGTATTTATGTAGCAAAAATATTTGCTACACTGTTGTTATGTGTTACAATGAAATGTTCAAACCTCTTGCATTTACAGTGGGTCTATGTTAATATTGTTTTTTTTCTGCAATATAAAATCATATTCAGCAACTTTGTGCATAAATATAATTTATCACTTGTCTTGATTTTTATTTCACAGCCTGGCTACACTTGTGACATTTTCTGTATTTCTAACTGTACCAAGAATGCAACTATTCAGTCCCAAAATGCACTGACACCACCTTGTGTACTCACTGTCAGCGACCTCTTACTGGAAGACAGCAATGAATTGTAGGTATGGTGTAAGTAACATTTAGATAGATTTTCTGTGCAGAAAAGTTTTTAGGAACTTAGATCAACCTAGAGAAACTTCATAATTGCAATATGTTTAAATGTGAAGTTACGTTTGTCAGAGATGAAATACAAACTCAGCTAAAGCATAAGAAGTGTTTTTTCTCCTTGTCCTTTACATGCATAGTATAAATCTCCATCCTTGATCCTAGATGTGTGGTTCATTCTTAGCACAAAGTGGAGGAATTCTTCCTTCTCTCATTAGCATTCAGGCTTTCTGTAGCCTCTTCATTAAATCTGACTCACAGTTAGACATCACTAATGTTTACGATGAAGATCAAATTTAAGTTGAAGTTAATTTGCTGTGAAGCTAATATAAGAGTGGGAAAATAGAAACCTGAAAAGTAGAGAAGTTGGCTTCAGTAGCTCTTTTTTTAAATTTGCTTCTTTAAAAAGTAAAACAAAAACTCCCCTAATATTACCTCCTCGAGAGTTGCTGAACACAGAGTAGCATTATGTGTGGAGAACATAAGATCACACTGCTGCTCCACACTGTAGATAGCACCAGTTGGAACATCTGGATAGGTGTAATCCTGCTGTGTTGGTTCATCTTCAAGACAGCTGCCTAACCCTTTGCTGCACAGATTAATGAACATTAAGCTGCACAGATCTACTACAGAACATGAACATTCATACAATTGTTTACTAACAAACTTTTTAAAGTTAGGAACACAATGAAATTAAAATCTCATGATATAAGTATAAACATGGAACTGTGTTAGGTACACATATATTATCAGGATTTAACATCTACTTTATGCTGTCTAAAAAAAAAAGTTAACTCTTCCCATTATTTCCAAGTACAAAAATATACTACAAAAAAACATACATAAACTTGAAAATTTTATGAATTTCATCCATATGTTTCAGTAACTGTCCTATGCTAAAAATAACTAATCTACAGTAGAAAGATTTCAAACAAGCTGGAAACAATGTAGAAATTGAAAAAAAGCAATAATAAATGAAAGTTAAAAATGTAAATTAATGGTGGTCACACCAGACATTTCCAATTTTTATTTGATGTGTTTAACTTTTCCTGGTGTCATGAAAAATTATAATATGGCCTGTTCTTCTCTTGGGTTCCTATTTCCTGGAGGCTCCTAATTAATCTGTGCAGGTTCTGAACTATTCTGTTGGTTTTGATACATTGCAGCTTCAGATATTCTTGTCCAATAACTAAAGATTATGTGTAATGATTTTTGTTATACTGTACCTACTTGTGTTAAATAACTTTATGCAAGTCACTTGCCTTCAACTACTATCAAGCTACTGCTCTATATCAGTATTACTGGACACAAACTCACAATCTTTCTTTCTTTTCCTCTATTTTTCTTGTTCCCTCTACCAGCCCACAGAGCTTTGTGAGTGCACTATATCAGTTTTGAAAAAAAGAAGGGTAAGTACAGAAGGTAGCATATGTTGTTTCTTTCATTTGTAAGTTGTAAGTTTTGCACAAATACTATGATCAGCATTGAATATCTATAAAAACTGATTATGGACATTTTTACTGTTAATAACTTAATTTTACACATTCATGAGAAGAATTATGGTAATATCTGGAGTTTCATGTTACTCTGTAACATCATAGGACAAATCACTTCTTTTACTAATTGTCTGGAAGTACGACTTGTTTGATTTTAGGAAGCATGGTGCTCTCATAAATATGGTAAACTTTTTCCGAATAGGAACTCATTTTTTCAAAAATCACAGCAGTTATTTCAATTTTAATGGAGTCTTTGATTATAATTTGTCTTAACCAGATAGTTTTTCTTCCCTGTAACTTGGTAGATAACTGAAAAACAGCTGTGGGTTATATTTCTCTTCACAATTCCTTGCTGAGTAAATTAAAGGTCACCTGGTGTGTGCCTAGTAGGTTCAGAAAGGGGACCACAGTTGTCTAATTTGAAAGTTTTTCTTTAAGAAATGTGAATGTTAAGTCTTGAGTGGACAAGTGTCTTATATGAGTTCAGAAGGCACTTGTAAGACTGTTCATGAGTTGTCAATGTTTCCTTTGCAACACTTCTCAATGTTTTTGTGGGATGCACCACATTTGATGACACAGGGTTCTACATCCCCCTTCTATTCCAGTACATAATCTAGATAAAAAATCAAATATGACACTGTAATTAATGAAACCTCATCACTGTTATCTACACAACACAATCCCATGTCTGACATAGCATATGGATAGGTCAGAGAATGGCAGTGTCAAGTCATCATAATGCTGTGTTGTCCCCACACTGTGGCTCAGTCTTCATTGGAGTCTTGATACTGCCCTTTAAATTTATTAACAGTGTGGTTTCTGCATAATATGCTCTGTGCTGCATTGCCAGAAACTTACTCAAGGAATGCAGTGATGTCTCTGCGGCTGCACTCCGACCACGAGACGTCGACGCTATCCGACTCGAAGCTGGGAGTCATCACGTGCATGGTGTGGCCATCGCCGCGTTCGCAGCCCATGCTCTCGGAGTCGTGGTACATGCCAAAGCTGCGGACAGCAGGCACCTGATGTTACTGATCTGGAGAGGTCTTCCTGGGTGCGATAGTAGTTTACTGCTGGCCACAGGCCACAGTGGGCCAAGGCTTACTTGTGTCCAAGCTCATGTGCAATGGTGTGTGCAACAGTGAGACCGTTGTCCTCGTTGACACTGCAGCTGCGTTCAGGCTGGCACATGCCGGCGACGTGTGCCACTCCCAATGTACTGCATGCATTAACACGTGCACACAGGTCCTGCCTGCACAAGAAGTGTTAAAGGTATTTAAAATTGTAAAGCAACTATAACACTATGGCCACACAAATGAAGAATTTAGCAACAGTGGTTCATTAAAAAGAGAGCCTGCTGCTGTTGCCTCCTGCACAGTCATGAAGTTTGAGGGCCATGACTGAAAAAAATTGCTGAGTAATCTTATTCTTGTTCTACAAAAGCCATATTCTATCTTCTATGGTCAGTTGCAGTCTTTTGGACGGAAGACACACTGTGAACTCACATTCTTATGGGCAAATAATCTAACTTTCCTCTATGAGGAAAACATAATGTGCAGTATACAGCTGTTAGAGGAATCAGGCAACTGCCATTCACAGCTGCTGAGTTCTTTACAATTTTTTAAACCCTCTTGTCTTGAGACAAAGATGTAATTCTTCACTTTTCTGTAGTTAAGTGCCTTATTCAACCTGCTGCAGTGGATAAAATTTTAGGAAAGGCCAGTCACATCTTTGTGAGACAGAAAATATGGCAAACAAAGAATGAACCTGATGCTAATGCTAAAAGCCAGTTTTTGTCTTCATCCTTGTCAGTGTCTGTATAAGAATGGGTAGATGCAGCAATGCCAGCCAAATAGCAGTACCATTAAGTGTAGGGTGACAGTTAAACTATGTAGCAATTTTGAATCTTGTACTGATTAAAGGATTCTACTTCACTCCAACCACATGACAATTGCCAATATTAAATAGCATAGGTGTAATAGATGACAGGCTGCAGAAAGTAATGCAACTGTCAATAAATTAATGTGGGTTTGTGAAGGGATGTGGCAGGATAGTTGCAAGCTTTGCTGTGTGCCAGCTGATGGAGAAATTCCACAAGAAATACAGCCACTACATATTGCCATTTTTAACACTAAGAGGGCATTTGATCGAGTACATCAGATGACTTGGTATGCTCTTCACACTCTTCAAGTTCCTGACACTTACATAAACTGGACAAAACTGCAATACAAAAACACTACCAGACAGGTGTGATGCTCTGCACAGCTGACTGACACTGCTCTCTGTTACTGTTGTGGATACCATAATGTGCAACTTACAGAAAATCTATTGCAGACAATGCTATATGCAAATAATGTGACACTTGTGGAAGACACCAGTGAAGATTTTGAAACTCAAGTCAAAACATTGTATGATCATCTACAAAGATTTGGCATCTGTTTAAAGATCCGAAAGACTGAGTACCTCAGAAAGATTTCATCTCCTGGAACTATACAAATTAATGGAGCTCCTCTTGCCAAGGTGGATACATTCCAATAACTATGTTCTCAAATACAGAGTGATGGTTATGTGAATGAGGATGTGTGAGCAAGAATCAGACTGACCTGGACATGATTCAGAGATGTCAAAGGTGTTCTTTGTGATAAGAAGATGTCTATCCACCTAAAAATCAAAGATATACCATACAATGGAGAGTCCAAGTGCATTCTATGGTATCAAGTGTTGGCCCACACCTAGAAGAGCTGAGCACTCATGTGTCATGGAAATGTGGATATTGAGAAAATCATTAGACATTTCTCCAATTAACAAATCAACTGTTGAATGATTCGTCAACTAGCTAGTGTGGCTGCAATCAATGATATGATGCAAGAATGGAAATTTTGTTGATATGCACACAACACATTTCAGGTATCATCTCAGCCTATTATCTCATTGTTGAAAGCCAGACAATGTGGAACACCTAAATTATGTTGGCTGTGCACTACAAATGCAGCTTGAAGATCAAGAAGTGTAAATCCACAGGAAGCATTAGACAGAAGAAAAATTAAGTGCACTGAACCAAAAAGCGGACCCCGCTCGAGCAGGAAGGTGCTGGGAGAGGGAAGCAGAAGAAGAAGGATAAGAAGAAGAAGACTAGAACAATTTCTAATGAATCTCTCCCTGGAAGAGAATGTATTATTATGCCTCATCCACATAAGGGAAAACCTAGACACCGACAGCAAGAGGCATAACATCCATAAACATAATACTTACAGCAAAGAAGACATAAATCTATCAACCTGCTGAATGTCCAAAACAAGAGAGAGTTTTCTGATTATCACTGTGAGGATGTTCAACAAACTACCTGTTGAACTGCAGACCCTGAAGCTTGACAACGTCAAGAAACAAATTGCTGAAGACCTCAAACAAAGCCCACTATACTCGGTCCAAGAATTCTTTGACTGTGAAGAAAGCGAATGGACACAGTGAACATGACATAGTCTATATACATTTCCTGCAGAAATTTTAGATGTTATTCTGTAATTCATTATATTGTAAATCACTTGAGTGTAACTTTCACACAATCTGTCCAGCCATGGCTAATGAACAACGAAGACCTGGTAATAAATGGTACACCTTTTGCTTGAGGAAGAATATTTGGTTGGCTTCACGGTCAACAAGAAAGGGTAGGGCTTAATACTAAAGATAACTAACATGAACTGTCACTGCCATTAGTTTATGAGACATACATCAAACTGCCAGACCATCCAGCCTATATGGTCTGCTCAAGATTCGTAAGCAGGGTTCCTCTCAGACTCATTGTTAACCAACAGTGCACACCACTGCTGTATTTCTTGATTTTCAAAAAGCATTTGACTCAGTACCACACCTATGTTTATAGTCAAAAGTACAATCATATGGGTCATCAAGTGAAATTGTGACTGGACTGATGACTTTTTGGCAGGGAGAATGCAACAGGTTATGTTGGATGGAGTCATCATCAGATGTAGAAGTAACTTCGGGTGTGCCACAAATATGACCAGATATTGATAAGATTTCAGGCTGGTGCAAAGATTGGCAACTTGCTTTAAATGTTCAGGAATTCAGCACTTCAAAAAATGAAAAAAAATAGTATCCTATGACCATAATATCAATGAGTCATTGTTGGAATCAGCCAACTCATACAAATACCTGGGTGTAATGCTTTGTAGAGATATTGGATGGAATGATGACATAGGTTCACTCGTGGGTAAAGCAGGTGGTAGTTTCAGTTTTTTGGTAGAATACTGAGGAAATGGCGTCAATCTACAGAGGAGACTGGTTATAAATCACTCATGCGACTAGTTCTAGAATATTACTCAAGTCTGTAAAAGTCATACCCAACCGGACCAACAGCAGGCATTGAACATATACAGAGAAGGGCACCATGCATGGTCACAGGTTTGTTTAATCCATGGGAGAATGTCATTGATATACTGGAGGAACTGAATTGGGAGACTCTTGAAGATGGATGTAAATTATCATGAGAAAGTCTATTAACAAAGTTCCAATAACCACCTTTAAAAGATTGCTCCAGGAATATATTACAACTCCCCTATGTATTGTTCACGTAGGGATTGTGAAGCGAAGATTAGAATAATTACGGCACGCATAGACGCATTCAAAAAATCATTCTGCCCATGCTGCATATGTGAATGGAAGAGGAAGAAACCCTAATAACTGTTACAATGGGAATTACCCTCTGCCATGCATCTCAAGGTGGTTTGCAGAGTATAGATGTAGATGTAGATCAGCTCATCTACTTTGTAAAACATCTGAAAAGGTTTGTAGCTGAACTTCAAACAATGTAAGCATAACTTCAAACACTGTAAGCATCACATCGGGGTGTATAAGCGGACAATAAGTGGACAAAGAAAAAAAAACTCCCGGATTTTTCCCATATCTCCCGATTAAAAATACACTTTCTGCCGGGTGAAAATAAACTTTTTCCGTGTTAAGTGACATTATACTTTTCCTCGGAACTGTAAAACTTATCAATCGTTTGAATGGTTATGGTTTTATACAGCGGCCTAGATTTTCCCGGCACTTTGGAAGACGAAACTCAGGGGGAAAAAACACGTTTTGGAAAAATCTTTGATGTGAAGCAACATGTACGCTGGATACTTTCGTATTACGATCAATGTTAAGTAGCGCGAACACACAAGCAGGAAAAGTTAATGGTTTAAATTAATATACATAGTGTTGCTACTAGAAAAGCAAAGCTTTCGCATATAATATTTGTATTTAAGATTAATATGCTGCAAGAGAAGCTAAGCTTTCACATATAAATATTGATAATTTTCGCACGTTACATTTTAAGATACACCACACAAATGTGCCAATATAATTTCTAATACCGGCATAAATCTTTGATCTTCTGGGCTCGAAATTCTTCTAAATGGCTCGTCATCAAAGAGTTAATTTTTAAATGAGTCAAACGTTCTGTGATTTAAGAAATTCATCTTACATTTTCAGACATAATTCATCTTGCGTAAAATGAAATTTACTTTGAAAATAACGCTTTTCAAACCACAATTCGCAACATTTTCCCGTGACCTGTTAAAAATAGATTCGGTTCAGCAGTTGCCGGATAAGAGGCGTCACCGCGCTTGCACAGCTACGATGACGTAGGAAGCCTGTACGTGCGTACTTGTAAAATATTAAAAGATTTTACATTATGTCATTAAAGAAATAAGACATCAGATGATAGATACTCCAAGAGCGTCAGAATTTCCAGAGCATACTACAGTTCATAATTCGCCTTAAAGTGCACATTCGTATGTCCAGATTCTCAATAATTAGGCCTCGACCTCATATTAAGCTTTTCATTCTGTTTTTCGGGATGTAAATTTTCTTGGATTACCAGTACTGTGTTATCTTATATTTGGTTCTTTATTATGGCATAATGCCATACGCGCTAGAAGATGAAAACGTGCACTTGAAATGGCGAACAGTTGAGGCTGTCCAATAGTATGGAATGAAAAACTTCGCTTCAAATAAATTGACTGCCTAAGCGGAAAAGATTAATAAAAGCCAAATTTCTTGAGCAAACCAACAAAAACAGCTTCATTGTTCTTCATAATTAACAAGAAGCACTCGAAAACAGGATACTGCTAATGTTTTGGGCTACTTAAAATGGTGCCCACTCTGGCTTCAAAACAACGTACAGCGTAAGTATGTAATGCCACCTCCCGTCTTTTTTTACCTCAGTGGATAGTACCAATAAAAGTACCTAGATCACAGGCCAGTCAAAAGATAGAACAGAACCCGAGTTTTCCCGAACTGTGACGTATATTGTTCGAATAGATCGAGTTGTGTTCAAATACAGCCATAGTAATTACCATAGTCTATCACATATAGTCGCGACACTTCCTGCTGTGAAAATTGTTACCGTCTGACAGTTGGTGCAACAGTAGGGCCCCAAGAGGTGAGAAAGCAGCCGTAAAATCGTAATTTGTTTATAATTATCTTTCTAATTAATTAGCGAAATAGTTATTACATTTGTGCGTTCTCTGCATTAGTAAGTTATCGAGAGACATGAATGATCATGAAATACATGTAAAAACAGCCGAATCTCCCTGATTCAGCGAAATACGCTACTACTTAACCATGAAGAAATACTTTCGAATGCTCAACGGAAAACAAGAAAATATAAACATATATTTCATGGGTGGGAAGAATATATTTCTTTTGTTGTCTGTTTTGATAATGACTAGTGCTTTCCTTGACGTGTAACTACTTTGTAGGGAGCCTATGTTTTGCACAGTTTCACACTCACCCGACTCCATAACACATAAATATTTTGAAAATGTAATTAATTACTTTTGTTTCAAAAGCGAATGTGTTGAAGATTCTTGCCGTTTGTGGCTCAAATGCAATAACAGTTGTGGAATTGGTTCTTCCGTGTTTGGAAGCAGTTTTATCGCTTTTGCTCATTTATTATCACGTCTGCGTGGTTTTTCCTACAGCTACAGTTGTGGTAGCTTATCTGCTACGATCAATAATGTAGGTATTGCATTCCTTACACGTTTCCCATGTTCCACGTTCACTGATTTGACTGGAAGTGTAGTGAAGAAATCGTAAATAAACTTTTGTAATGTAGCGGTTCACACCTCCTAGGATCATTAGTAAACCTAAAAAGAGACAAATTTGGTATCTTTTTCTTCTTGTTGCTGCAATTTATTGCACTGCAGATGCTCCCGTTTGTAAAAACAAATGCCGGCCGGAGTGGCCGTGCGGTTCTAGGCGCTACAGTCTGGAACCGCGTGACCGCTACGGTGGCAGGTTCGAATCCTGCCTCGGGCATGGATGTGTGTGATGTCCTTAGGTTAGTTAGGTTTAATTAGTTCTAAGTTCTAGGGGACTGATGACCACAGCAGTTAAGTCCCATAGTGCTCAGAACCATTTGAACCATTTTTTTTTTTTGTAAAAACAATTCTATACGTCAATATAAACGATTACAATTCGCTATCGCTCTCGCCAAACTTTCTGGCCACTTGTCGAGCTGCAGTCACAGGGTGTAATAAAAATGAGGCGAGATTCGCGACTGTTATGTCAGACCGCGATAATTAACACGATGATATATATCGAGCGTGCAACTGTCTAGGTGGTTGATATCTATTTATGTACACATGCTAGCTGCTTAGCGGTTGCGAAAAAACTGCGAGTTTTGCAACTGTTTATATAGACTTTCATTGAAAACTGAAAATCTAATTTCAGGAGTTTTATAGAGATGACACAGTTTCGACTTGTATTTCTCTTACATGGAGTAATTCCAAGACTAAACATTGTTTAAAATTATTTAAGTTCTGTTGGGAATACCATTTGCTGCCGGCTGATGACATTAAGAACTGCGTGGACTGTAATGTGTGTCAAACTCGGTGCAAATACGAGCGACGTTGACTTCCCAGCTACACTAACGTAAGAAAAAACACGTGGCTCGACTCATGTAAATAACGATATAGTAAAGTATCATTTTGGTTTCTTGCTAGGTTAAAGAATATAAACGGGAAAACACAGCTTCAGAAACTGGATTATCCACTAACACTGTTTGCTATTGTTATTGGTTTTGTCGTGGGATATGTTATATAATTGCGACTAATGGCGGCTAATCGTTACTCCTATAAACAAGGTTGCAGAAATAGATCAATCTCGAATCAGAACTAGGACATACTGGAAAGGACAACTTATGAAGAACGAAACTGTGCAAATATCGTTTGGATGTATAGATGGTGAGCTTCGGAAGTGTTTCATAGTTTAAGTGGATTCGAGAAGTAAATGAAATTTAGTACTTATTATTAAGCACTTTATCCTGCCTGGAACCAAGGAAATTACCGACGCCTGGAAGACGTACAATAGTTTGAAGAAAGATGGGTTTGAACACGAATTTTTGAACCATCCGGTGGAATACATGTCTTCTGAAGATCCATCGGTTCACATACAGATCACAGAGTGTTTGTCGAAATCCTTGAATTCGTCTGTCAAAAGAGAAGGTCGACAAGGTGATGGAGACGAACTATACATTTTTCAGTACCTGTACTTCCACAATTTGTGCTTGCGTGATAAAAAAAACTTCCTTGCGAGACGACACTGCACGCGGAATTTTCTATGATGAAGATACCGATGTCGAGTAAGGTTAGTTAAATTACATTTAAAGCAGTACATTCATGTTTTGTTGTTGTTGTTGCTGTCGCCAACACTGTATAGAAAATCTATATCGTTCACCTTTTGTGGTTGTATTTATCGACGCCGTAAACAAAGTCGACATCTGGTCTATATACATTGCTTGCTAGAGATCTTAGAAAGTAGCCAATTTTTTACACGATACTCTAATAAACATTATGGCTGACAAAGGCTATATATTTACAAAACAATGTACAGGTTTTCTATTAAAACCGACTGCAGAAAGAAAATGCTGTGCTGTGAAAATGTGCAGTTCAGTTGTCTGTTTCGAAGTCGGTTTTAACTACGATTGCAAGGTGTTTAAAGCATTAGTCAAATTGTTTCCCCCATATATATTAGTCCAGTCGATGAAGAAAAGTTAGGGGAAAATAGTATAGTCGTAAATATTTGAACGGCAGTAGCTGGGAATGTCCTGAACAACATACTAAAAATTCTCTAGTGGGGGGTTTAAGGTCATTTTTTTATATTTTTCTTGAATAACACGAAAACTGTGGCGTCTATTGCAAATCTTCCCCACTAAATTTTCAAATGTTCTCGTACCAATGAGATGAATGAAATAAATATTAGTGTCAGTGACGTGGAGAGAGTTGAAATAGTAAAAATACAACAAAGGTCCACCGCCCAATGGAACTCTAGCAGACTCCATAGCGAATTAGCCCTTGTTTTATTTATAATTCACCGTAGATTCGTCGAACAAAAGACCGTGCCCAGTAGTTGCAAGGAAGCACAGGTCACACCCGTATACAAGAAGAGGAGCACAAGTGCTCCACAAAACTACAGATCAGTGCAGATCAGTGCCCTTAGACATCCATTTGTTATAGAATCTTAGAACATATTCTGAGCTCAAACGTAATGAGGTATCTCGAAAAGAATGATCTCCTTCATGCCAGCCATCAAGGATTGCGAAAACATCGATCATGTACTGATAGCTATGGATCAACTCACTAAAGCATATACAGTGTATCTCGATTTGCGAAAAGCCTTTGAATCGGTACCACTTCTATGCTTATTATAAAAAGCGTAATATTATTGGGGGGGGGGGGGGGGGGGAAATCATGCGAAGTTTGTGTCTGGTTTGAGGATTTTTTTGTAGGGAGGACGCAGCAAGATATCTTGGAGAATCATCGATAGATCTCACAGTAATTTCGGTTGTGCCCCAGGGGAGTGTATTGGGACACTTGCTGTTCGTGTTATGTTAGTGAGTTTGCAGACAGTATTAATGAGAACCTCACACTCTTTTCAGATGATGCATTTATCTATAATAAGGTATTACCTGAAAGAAGCTGCGCAAATGTTCAGTCTGATCTTGATAAGATTTTACGTGGTACAGAGGTTGGTTACTTGCTTTAAATTTTCAGAAATGCAAAATTCTGCACTTAAAAAAACGAAAAACGTAATATCCTATGACTATAACATCAACAAGTCACAGGTGAAACGTTCAACTCAAACAAATACCTAGGTGTAAAAATTTGTCGGGATATGAAATAGAATGATCAGGCAGGCTCAGTCGTAGGAAGAGCAGGGGGCAGACTACGGTCCATTGGTAGAATACTAGGGAAATGCAATCCGCCAACAAAGAAGACTGCATACAAAATATTCGTGCGAGCCATTCTGGAACGCTCAATTATGTGGGTCCCGTATCAAATAGGTCTAACAGGGGAGAGTGAACGATAGAAAGGAAGGCAACACGAATGGCGACAGGTTTGTTTGACTACTGGGAGAATGTCACAAATGCGCGGAAAGAATTGAACTGACAGAAGCTTGAAGACTATCTCGTGAAAATCTACCTTGAATGTTTATAGAACCAACTTAAACTGCTGGATCTAGAAACACACACATCAAAAAAAAGTTTTGCATCACCTCGGTTTCGAGAGTTCCGGAGCATGTACAGAAAACTGGAATAGAGATCAACATAAACATCATTTACTGCTCATGAAAACCACACATTGCATGTTGTACTACCATACAGCGAGACCTTCAGAGATGGTGGTCCAGACTGCTGTATACACCGGTACCTCTAATACCCAGTAGCACGCCCTTTTACACTAATGCATGCCTGTATTCGTCGTGGCATACTATCCACAAGTTTATCAAGGCACTGTTGGTCCAGATTGTCCCACTCCTCAACGGTGATTCGGCGTAGATCCCTCAGAGTGGTTGGTGGGTGAAATCGTCCATAAACTGCCCTTTTCAATCCATCCCACGCATGTTCGATAGGCTTCATGTCTGGAGAACATGCTGGCCACTCTAGTCGAGCGATGCCGTTATCCTGAAGGAAGTATTCACAAAGATGTGCACGACGGAGGCGCGAATTGTCGTCCAATAAGACGAATGCCTCTCCAATATGCTGCCGATATGGTTGCACTATCGGTAGGAGGATGGCATTCACGTATCGTACAGTCGTTACGGCGCCTTCCATGACCACCAGCGACGTACGTCGACCCATCTTAATGTCACCCAAAAACAGCAGGGAACCACCATTGCTGCACTCTCTGAACAGTGTGTCTAAGGCGTTCAGCCCGACCGGGTTGCCTCCAAACACGTCTCCGACGATAGTCTGGTTGAAGGCATATGCGACACTCATCGGTGAAGAGAACGTGATGCCAATCCTGAGCGGTCCATTCATCATGTCGTTGGGCCCATCTGTACCGCGCTGCATGGTGTCGTAGTTGCAAAGATGGACCTCGCCATGGACGTCTTGAATGAAGTTGCGCATCACGCAGCCTATTGTGCACAGCTTGAGTCGAAGACGACGTCCTGTGGCTGCACGAAAAGCATTATTCAACATGATGGCATTGTTGTCAGGGTTCCTCCGAGCCATAAGCCTTAGGTAGCGTTCATCCACTGCAGTAGTAGCCCTTGAGCAGCCTGAGCGAGGCATGTCATCGACAGTTCCTCTTATCTCCTCCATGTCGGAACAACATCACTTTGGTTCACTCGGAGACGCCTGGTCAACTTCCCTTGTTGAGAGCCCTTCCTGGCACAAAGTAACAATGCGGACGCGATTGAACCGCGGTATTGACCGTCTAGGCATGGTTGAACTACTGTCAACACGAGCCGGTTACCTCCTTCCTGGTGGAAGGAACTGATCGACTGTAAGTCCCCCTCCGTCTAATAGGTGCTGCTCATGCATGGTTGTTTACATCTTTGGGTGGGTTTAGTGACATCTCTCAACAGTCAAAGGGACTGTGTCTGTGATACAATATCGACAGTCAACGTCTATCTTCAGGAGTTCTGGGAACCGGGGTGATACAAAACTTTTTTTAAATGTGTGTAGATTAGAGCGCCCTACGTATCGCTCCCAAAGAGATCGCGAAGATCAGATTAGATTGATTGCAGCGAGTACAGAGACACTTAAACATTCACCCTTCTTGCGCTCCGCATGTGAATGGAACGGCAGATAGCTCTAACAACTAGTACAATGGGACGGATCCTCTGTCGCGCACTTCACAGTGGTTTACAGAGTTCAGATACTGATGTCGATCTGCAGGTAAATGTGTGGACTGTATTCTTTTAAGGCGTTCGCAGCCGATTTTCTGATTATATGTTAACCTAGCACTTTTCCTAGAAGCTATAGGTTTCCTATTCACTTGATTCCGACGGCAAGGGAGAATTATTCACGAATGAAATTTTCACTCTGAAGCGGAGAGTGCTCTGATACGAAACTTAAAACTATATGCCGGGCCGAAACTCGAACTCGGGATGCCGGCCGCGGTGGCCGTGCGGTTCTAGGCGCTCCAGATGTCCTTAGGTTCGTTAGGTTTAAGTAGTTCTAAGTTCTAGGGGACTGATGACCACAGCAGTTGAGTCCCATAGTGCTCAGAGCCATTTGAACCATTTTTTGAACTCGGGACCTTTGCCTTTCACGAGAAAGTGCTCTACCATCTGATCCACTCAAGCACGACTCACGACCCGTCCTCAGCGCTTATTTCCGCAAGTGCCCGCGAAAGGCAAAGGCCCCGAGTTAGAGTCTCGTTTAGAGAATTATTCAGGTTTTCTTCGGGGACGGTTCCATTTACAGTTATTGCTCAGTTACATTTGCAATTAAAGCTGGCAGGCAAGTTGGACCTGCACAGCGTTAAGTGCCTGAAAATTTCATTGTACGCGAAGCTATATGAAGCACTGCTTTTTTGTTCCAGCAGATGAGGGCCAGACGTTTCTGTATCAGGTCCGCTGTTAATAGAGAAAGCAGAGGAGTTCCATGAAAACCATTAAGAGTGAAGGAAAATTTAACGCTTTATCAAGATGCCTGATTCATTTTAAAACCATCGCTACGGAATTCGAGAAACTGCAGTTAAGTGCGAGAAACTTAGTTTTATCAGAGACACAATTGATGCTTCTCGCGATGGATTCTTCAGTTATCGGTACATCGGAGAGAACAGTTTTCTTCCGCAGCGGATTTACAAGGGACCCACATTAACTTAAGCCTCTCGGACTAAAGCTGCTGCTAATTTTGGATTATCCATATTTTTTGTTATTCATGCAGTCTCAGGTCCGCATTAATCCGTATATTCGGAGCCTGCTATAAAGGAAACGACTGTGATAGCAGAAATGTGTTCAGATGTATGACTGTTCGCAAGTACCAACACTCTAAAACTATCTATTCAGCAGCAAGGGCTTTCAATTATTTTGACCGTCATCGACGTGTATGTCCTTAAGGGAAAGGGTGGGGGTGGGGGAGGGAGGGCACAGTGGGACATTCGCCCCCTGCTGGAATCTGGGTACAGGCAATTTACTCGATGCAGAATTCTCACACATTTCCAGCAATAATTACACTATGCCACATTTTAAAACTTTTGGAGCGATATTTTATGCGTACAAGATGATATTTTAAGTATTTTTCTTTCTGATTTCAAATCAAGTTTCAGTTTTTTGTATCACGTCAGATTTTTGTACAAATCACCCACCGAGCGAGGTGGCGCAGTGGTTAGCACACTGGACTCGCATTCGGGAGGACGACGGTTCAATCCCGTCTCCGGCCATCCTGATTTAGGTTTTCCGTGATTTCCCTAAATCGTTTCAGGCGAATGCCGAGATGGTTCCTTTGAAAGGGCACGGCCGATTTCCTTCCCAATCCTTCCCCAACCCGAGCTTGCGCTCCGTCTCTAATGACCTCGTTGTCGACGGGACGTTAAACACTAACCACCACCACCACAAATCACCCCTGACATTTTATTTGAAATCTCCTTTTTCTGACAGAGAATTTTTTAAATTGAATTAAAAATAAACAATTTTGTAACGTTCTATAGAACTGCTACATACTGCGTTGGAGTAGACAATGGTATATGTTCACTTAAAATGCTAATAATTATTACAAAAACACAACACATGTATAACAATTTAGTTTCACTTTGCTGATTTCACTGTATTGAGTTCTTTCTGACATGGGGCGGGACAGGTATTGAGCCAAACAAATTTCCGTTATGTAAAAGTACACTTTCTAGGCTACATTTTGACGAGTCTATAAACAGCCTTCACTGATTTGGAGCATAAGTGACTAAATAAATTCAATAAACCCTCAACATTGCGACAAAAAATGATACTTTTCTTCTTTAAAAATTTTATCAAATCCTTGTTTCTGTTCCTGTATCAAAAGACTGATACTCTGTGTAGCAGACGATGTTTTGTTTTCAATCTTGATCCAAGCAGTTGGGCAGCGTCTTTTGTCACCTACCATTAATTTCGTTTTGCCTTAATAATTCTGGTGCAGAATCTTCTTCCGGCTTGTAATCATCACCATCATCGCTTTTATTTTCTGAGCTGCTCTCCTGTTACAAATATTCAAGAATGTTTGGTCGAATTGGAACAGCGAGAGATTCATTAAGCGTAACTGGTCGCAAGGCCGAAGAAATGTTGGTATATTTTATATCCTTCTTTTTGCGATATGACCTTCAATATTAGCCATACAAAAATAGCAATAATATGATTTTGTGGCTCCCTCCGAATCATGGGAATTGCAAAAGACATTGCATTCTTCTTCCCATTTTTTTTTATAGTCTCCTGCCTCAGAACATGCACGGCATAACTCGTGCGTGCTCAACTTTTGTCTTGGTCACCAAGCCTTATACCAAAGTTGCGTAGTAGACTTTTTTTACGAAATTATTTATTGCTTAGCAATTACGTAGGGCAACGGCCTTGCCGCAGTGGATACACCGGTTCCCGTCAGACCACCAAAGTTAAGCGCGGTCGGGCGTGGCCGGCACATGGATGGGTGACCGTCCGGGCCACCATGCACTGTTGCCATTTTTCGGGGTGCACTTAGCCTCATGATGCCAATTGAGGAGCTACTCGACCGAATAGTAGCGGCTTCAGTCAAAGAAAACCATCATGACGACCGGGAGAGTGGTGTGCTGACCACACGCCACTCCTATCCACATCCTCAGCTGAGGATGACACGGCGGCTGGATGGCCCCGATGGGCCATTTGTGGCCTGAAAACGGAGTGCTAGCAATTACGTAGCTAGCACAAACACAACAGAATACGTTTACGTTTTTCAGACAGTTCTGGAAGCTCATTTCTAATAAACTGCGAAAGTACACGTCACAGCAAAAATGTATCCTCACAACGCTACAGCATGTCAACAACGCAAGATGGGCGTACTACAGTGTGGTCATCTGCTGCAGCTCACTAAAATAGAATATGCTTATTTGTAATAAAATTTCTCTCTGTAGAACGTGGGTTCAAGTGAAAAATGAGTTTACTTGATTCGTGAAGAAACTGTTCGTGATAGATAAAAACAATAACAGATCTAAAATCAGCAAAGTATTTCAGGAACAGCGAAAATTTTACAAACATCAAATATCGTTTTGCACAGCGTTACCAGCGACTTTACTGATATGCGAGTTCAAGAACGTTGAGCTCTAAGAGCAATACTCTGGCTTAAGCAGTCACTATGCGCGGTGAATTTTTTTGGTTGTCACACTGCCTGCGACAAATTATTCCCATTCGTAGGTGCGGTAGCAATATCGGCGCTGATTTGTAGTCAAAACGGATTTGTAACTTTACAGAACGTTGCCGAAATAGTGTGTTTAATCTTTTCTCTCTCATTTCCTCATACAACCTTTATCGAGCTGTAGATATTCCGGCGCGCGGATTACAACGCCATCAATATACGCGCCCGTCATCTGTTCCCCAGTTGCCCTGAGAATACCTCCTCTCTTGACTGCACAGTAGAATCAGAACAGTAGTTCAGCGTCTTCAGTGGAAGAAGAAGATTCGCCGTGGCTTGACACGGCAGATTTACTGTAATGTTCTCTGAAAAATACAGCCATGGTATACCATAGGTGTGCACCTTGGGGGCTAAGTAAATGAGTCGAAAACAAGACAATATCCTTTTCTGCGGTACAAGAGTGGAAAAAAAGTGCAGCATTTCAATCTCTAAAAGAGGTTCTTTCCAGAGACTTGGACCTTCTCAAACTGTATGAGGTGCAACACAGCTCCAAATGCCGTCATAGACCTACGAATATTGCAGTCCATTTGCCCTGACTGCACAATAATGTGAGAAACTGAAGAGACGAGGACTGCATTGCACCAGTCATAGTCTGTTAAAATGCTGTTCTGCTGGTCAATTTGAGGGTGGTTTGGGGAGGGTTCTTGCATTCATTCAGTCGAATGCTGGACCTGGGTTACCTTTTTCCAACCAACTAAAAAAAAATGTAGCTTTCGAAACACATTTTATTCGCCTAATCAACCTTAAAAATAGAAAGCATCGAAATAATGTTATAATTCCATTAATGTGATCAAACACGAAGTTTCACAAGCAAACAAACTGTAATAATTTCACGAAACTCAGGTAAGTATTTTTTTAACGTTTGTTCCCTGTATCCCCACTTCGTGGAACATTAGACTGTAATTTTTTATTAGTTATTTTTATTGATATGCAACAGGATTTTCTAAACCTTTCTGAATTCTTAAATTTAAGATTTCTAATTTCAATTTCAGTCTACCATTATTGGAATATAATAAATTTTTCGTGACTAGTTTCCGTCTATATTTCATAACTATTTGTTACTCTGGATGCATTCATAAGACTACCTAGCTTCAGATTTATTACATTAAAAAAATTTATACAAAAAACTGTACTGGCTAGGCTGCAATTTAAAACAGACAATTAAAACATGTTGTCTAATTTCAATTGTGTATAACAACCATCTTCAAATCTGTAAACAATCAGAAAAAGAAATAGCCTGATAAAATTTTTTAACCATATAATATACAGTTTAAAAATATTAAAGCCGACACTACACATATATACGGAGAGCCTGCTCCATTAATAAAATAGACATACATCACAATCGGCTTCACAGCGTTGTATGGATAACACAATTTTAAAAGAAGACGCTCCAGAAAGAATTATGCGATTGGGTCAGAAATCGAAAGATGTGGCGTACGTGTACGGACAATCAATTGAGTACAATTTCAGAAAAGTTGGTTGATTTATTCAAGAGGCAGAGCTTCACAAACTGAGCAAGTCAATAACGTTTTGGTCCATTTCTGGCACTTATGGAAGCGGTTATCCTGCTTGGCATTAACGAGCATTTCGCTCTCATTTAAGCATATGGCTGAAAGAGTCAGCCTTCAGGAATTGTGAAACGTACCCTGTCGTCCAGGACTGGGTGCCACAAAGGGCGTAGATTCACCACGAGATGGGGAAACTCACAGACATCTATTGTCTATCGAGGTCTAAGAGGTGTAGTGTCCGAGTGAGACAGACGAGAACCTACGTCATAGGGAAAGCCAGTAGAAGCCCTTTGTGGCCAAGGAGATGTAGGAGTGTTAAATATGGCGGACCTAAGATCGGCCATAAAGGGAACCTTGTATGAAATCTATTTAATTCTGTAGTAGTTCAGGGAACGAAACTACGATAATTTTAATCTACCGTCCTTCATAAATTTTCATGGCAATCCCAATAAAACTTGAATATTGTTCATATCTATAATAGTTTAGGATTTACTGTTAAAGTGAAACTAACTAGTTTTGTACCAAAGACCTGAATGCTAAAATGTGAACGCTTAGGTTGATCTTGACGATCGACACTTCATATAGAAGCGCATCATTAAAATAACAAAAGTCGTAAATATCAACCCTGTAATTTTATTTGTTTAAAAGATATAGTAAATTTAAACTATCAGTCTTTCCAGTTAAGCGTCAGATCATCATTTCCTCCACACAAAACACATTGAACGATGACAGCATGACACCTTATTGAATCATTGGGTAATAGAATATTTGTTTTAAAGTTTAGCGCATAATAGTTACTTTATTTATTTATTTATCAGAAAGCACAATGGTGCAAAGCTACTGGCCGTGACATTCGAAGTTAAGAAGGAAATTTTATTGGTTTTATGTAAAATAATTTAACAATGGGTATTATTGTTACTTTATTTAGAATGTGAAAGTGGTCAAGCTTTGATTATTTAAATATGTTAAAATGTAAAATAATGTAGAATAAGCTGCAGCCAATCAGATGTACGGCTTCAGGAAAGGGAACTGCACTGGTCAGTTTAGCGAAGATGTTCGGCGCGCGGGAAACGCGGTCGGAGACGGGCAGAGGGCAGTTCTGGTCGAGATAGCAAGACAGTTCGGATGGAGACGCGAAAACGGACAGTTCGGCTGGAGACACCAAAGGGTACAGTGCTGGTGGAGGCGCGAAAGTGTACGGTCGGTCTTTAGGTAGCCAGGAAATGAAAACGACTTAGAAAATTTCGCGTTGTGTGGTATCGTGGGACTTAGTCTCTGAGCGGTGAGCGGCCGCGCGCCTGGAGTGAACTCTTAACACTTTGCGTAAATATCGAGGTGGAGTATTGTGTTTGGCGATGAATTGTGACTGATCGAACTGTGCCAAATGGATATGCGCTAGAATGTTATAGTAACTCTAAATACGACCACTTTCGCTATTAGTTTTCTTTCTGAATAAATATTATTCTAACCAAATTGCAACTGTGTCGCCTACATCACTTATGGGTCGTTAATTTGGTTCCCGATGTTATTATTACTGTTATTATATTTTGTATTAACTTCGTATTTCGCAAACTTGCCATCACCCAGACAATTTAACGAAAGGGTCACAAGTGCCTAATTTAGGGCGTGTAATGCGACACGCGCGGTTTAATCCCTAGACGAGATTGAGCCAAGACATTTCGACGAAGAGGAGCCGCATGTGAGCCAGAACATCCTTGGGATGTTAGCTCGCACATTGATTGACAGAGTTGTTGGATGTCCTCCTGAGGATATCGTGCCAAATTCCGTCCAATTGGTGCGTTAGGTTGTCAAAATTCCGAACTGCTTGTAGGTCCCTGTCCATAATGCTATACACGTTCTCAATTGGGGGGAGATCTGGCCAAGGCAGGATTTGACAAACGCGAAGACAGGCAGCAGAAACTCTCGCCATATGTGTGCGGGAATTAATTTGCTGAAATGTAAGCGCAGGATGGCTTGCCATGAAGGGCAACAAAACAGGGGGTAGAATATCGTCGATGTACCGCTATGCTTTAAGGACGCCGCGGGTGACAAGCAAAGGCGCTCTGCTGCGAAATGAAATGGCACCCCAGATCATTAATCCTGGTCCGTAAGGTGGGCGACTGTCAGGCTGGTATTCCACCATTTTCCGGGGCGTCTCAAGACATGTCTTAACTGATCATCGGGATCATTTCGAAGTGGGAGTCATCACTGAAGACAATTCCACTCCAGTCAATGAGAATGCACATAACGAAGTGACATCGATATTCATATTGATAATATGAAAAAATTCCAAGCATTGTTGAATCATGAATACATTTTTGTTGTCAAAGTAATCTACTTTAAAAGTTATAAGTGGATAATTGTCAGTCGTTTGAGATATAATTAATTTTCTACACTTACTGCCAAAAATTAGTGCTTAGGGCACGACACGTTTTCAGTCTCACCGAATCAGTTGTGTCAAAAAAGGCAATTTTAGCGTTTTTCCCCTTTTGGATAAATTTCTGCGGAAGCCCAAGATCATCAGTACATTAGAAACAATTCAGTGACCCCTTTTAATGAGCGAACTCTTCCCCAGAGAAATGGAACTAATTCAGCGTTCAGACTGGAGAAAGCCGAGGAGTCAGAGCATCTGCCGGACCTCGCACAAACTTAGCGGCTACGCGACCCAGAAAGGCGTGGCGTGTTGCTGCTCGAGGAGTCAACGTTCCACGCTGCGGTCGAGGCTTCCGCATGCTGCTAAATATATGCGGCCCATGAGGCTCCAGGCTTCTGCATTCGCCGTCGCAGGGGGCCGCAATCTCAGTGCTCCTTCACTGGCCTGCGCTCCCAGTCGCCACCGGTTGGCTACTAACGTAAGCAGTTGTTAAGCAAGGAATTGTAATTCTGTCAGAGACAGCAAAGGACCTGGAAGAGCAGTTAACCGGGATGGACAATGTCTTGAAAGAAGGATGTAAGATGAACATCAACAAAAGCAAAACGAGGATAGTGGAATGTAGTCTAATTAAATCGGGTGATGCTGCGGGAATTATATTAGGTAATGAGACGCTTAAAGTAGTAAAAGAGTTTTGCTATTTGGGGAGCAAAATAACTGATGATGGTCGAAGTAGAGAGGATATAAAATGTAGACTGGCAATGGCAAGAAAAGCGTTTCTGAAGAAGAGAAAGTTGCTAACATCGAGTATAGATTTTAGTGTCAGGAAGTCGTTTCTGAAAGTATTTGTATGGAGTGTAGCCATGTAAGGAAGTGAAACATGGACGATAAATAGTTTGGACAAGAAGAGAATAGAAGCTTTCGAAATGTGGTGCTACAGAAGAATGCTGAAGATTAGATGGGTAGATCACATAACTAATGAGGAGGTATTGAATAGAATTGGGGAGAAGAGGAGTTTGTGGCACAGCTTAAGAAGAAGAAGGGACCGGTTGATAGGACATGTTCTGAGGCGTAAAGGGATCACAAATTTAGCATTGGAGGGCAGCGTGGAGGGCAAAAATCGTAGAGGAAGATCAAGAGCTGAATACACTAAGCAGATTCAGAAGGATGTTGGTTGCAGTAGGTACTGGGAGATGAAGAAGGTTGCACAGGATAGAGTAGCATGGAGAGCTGCATCAAACCAGTCTCAGGACTGAAGACCACAGCAAGAACAACAACAACAACAACAAGCAAGGAAAGGGAGGTTAGGGCAGGTCCAGAGCCCCGTCCCACCCCGTCCCCCTTTCCCCCCAAAAAATAGCTTGTCACTAAAAGCATTTGTATTTTTACATCACTTTTAAAACTGTTCAGCTAACTTTCTGAGAGTAAAGTATGAGGGGCTTTTGAAAAGTCCGTGCAAAGCCCGAGAGTTGGCACATTTCGGCGCGTATCGAGGTCATGTTTGGTTAGTAGCATCTTTGGAAATAACGCACACCACATTTCAGCCATATTACTCTATTTCTTTGTGTCTGGTATCGGCGTGAATCAAGAAAGTCGAATGATTGTCAAAAAATGGACGAAAAAGAATTTCGATTGGCGATTAAACATCACTTTATGAAAGGCAAAACGCCTCAGGAGACTAAAGAGAAGTTTGATAAACATTACGGTGACTCTGCACTTTCGATTAGGACAGTTTATAAGTGGTTTCAAAATTTTCGGAGTGGCCAT
Organism: Schistocerca piceifrons; assembly: GCF_021461385.2. Classification (NCBI taxonomy): domain Eukaryota; kingdom Metazoa; phylum Arthropoda; class Insecta; order Orthoptera; family Acrididae; genus Schistocerca; species Schistocerca piceifrons. Next base: position 453,141,473 of record NC_060144.1, on the reverse strand, counting down.
ATGGGCACAAATCATGCTGAACGTTCTTGACGCCCAGTGGAGGTTACGACTCCAGAAATCATTGATAAAATTCATTATATGGTGATGGATGATAGAAGAGTTAAGGTGCGTGAGATTGCTAGTGCTGTGGGCATCTCGAATGAACGGATACATAATATTTTGCGTGAACATTTGAACAAGAGAAGGATATCCGCAAGATGGGTTCCGCAATTGCTCACGCTTGACCAAAAACGGAATCCTGTGAAGTGTTGCAAGGATGGTTCGCAGCTGTTCAGGATCAATCCGCTGGACTTTAAGCGTCGTTTCGTCAATGTGGATGAAACGTGGATACATTACTATACTCTTGAGACCAAACAACAGTCTAAATAATGGGATTTCTGCACCAAAAAAGGCGAAGACCATTCCTTCGGCTGGAAAGGTTATGGAGACTGTCTTTTGGGATTCGCAAGGGGTAATCCTCATCGACTATCTGGAAACGGGTAAAACTATTACAGGTACATATTATTCATCGTTATTGGACCTTCTGAAAACCGAGCTGCAAGAGAAACCCCGGCGAATGGACCGCAAAAAAGTCCTTTTCCTTCACGTCAAAGCACCAGCTCACACCTCAGCAGTTGTGGTCGCAAAATTATTGGAAATACGATTCCAACTCGTTTCACATCTCCCCTATTCTCCAGTCTTGGCTCCCTCGGGCAACTATTTGTTTCCCAATTTGAAGAAATGGCTGGGGGGACAAAGATTTTATTCAGACGAGGAGGTGATTCCAGCAACTAATAGCTATTTTGCAGACTTGGACAATTCAACAAATTAGAACGGCGTTGGACGAAGTTGTTGTTGTTGTTGTTGTGGTCTTCAGTCCTGAGACTGGTTTGATGTAGCTCTCCATGCTACTCTATCCTGTGCAAGCTTTTTCATCTCCCAGTACCTACTGCAACCAACATCCTTCTGAATATGCTTAGTGTATTCATCTCTTGGTTTCCCTCTACGATTTTTACCCTCCACGCTGCCCTCCAATACTAAATTGATGATCCCTTGATGCCTCAGAACATGTCCTACCAACCGATCCCTTCTTCTGGTCAAGTTGTGCCACAAACTTCTCTTCTCCCCAATCCTATTCAATACTTCCTCATTAGTTATGTGATCTACCCATCTAACCTTCAGCATTCTTCTGTAGCACCACATTTCGAAAGCTTCTATTCTCTTCTTGTCCAAACTATTTATCGTCCATGTTTCACTTTCATACACGGCTACACTCCATACAAATACTTTCAGAAATGACTTCCTGACACTTAAATCTATACTCGATGTTAACAAATTTCTCTTCTTCAGAAACGCTTTCCTTGCCATTGCCAGTGTATAAGTCTCAAAAGAGACTATGTCGAAAAATAAAAAAGGTTTACCCCAAACACGTAAGCAGTTTTTATTTTTGCACAGACTTTTCAAACGCCCCATTTAGTATAAAACTTAGTCTCGAAGATGACAAAGAATTCGACAAATTAAAAGCTATACGTAACAAACAGTAGTTTTTACTGCTTTTGCGATCGCAGGCTGTAGTATCCGTCACTGTTTTGACATAAATTATTTAATTTTTGCTGGTTTAATTTATCTTTGTTATAATAACCAAGAAAGTAATTTCAAAAGTCATGCACACTGCGCATGTGCGACTTATACGGTGGCATGATCAAGTTGAAGTTCATGTCAGTTTGAGCGAGACTTCAGGCGCGACAGTCCTATATGTGTTTGCTGGCTCCCGTGGCTATGTCGCAAGTAATTTAGTTTTGAAATGGTAGCTGAAAGCCAGTCAGGTCGGATTATTAAATACACGTAATGACCAACGTTCCTACATCAGAATAGAATTCCTACGTGGAAAGAATCCAACGGAAATTTACATCACTTTGAGAGAGGTGCGTGGCAATAGTGTAGTGGATCGTAGCACAGTATCACGGTGGTCTGCTCGTTTCCGTGACAGTCGGGTAAGCACCGAGGACAATCCAAGAAGTGGAAGGCCACCAACTGCAACGGAATACACCTCTCAGGTTATCGTTAATGACACTTTGAGAGACGCTCGACGAAGAACATCTGAGAAATTTGCCTATGAACTCAGAATGTCTCTTGCTTCAGTTTCCAGAATGATAACTGAAAAGTTAAAGACGAGAGAAGTTGCTGCCACATAGATTCCGCATTATCTGAATGGAGAACAGAAAGCAGGTCGCAAAAGAATCGCAGAAGAATTACTACAACATTATCGAACAGGAGAACAGTTTCTGAAAAGCATTATTGCACCTGATGAACTCTGGATACGTGATTTTGAGCCGGAGCTGAGGTCTCAGTCATGACAATCGAAAAGTTCCGATTCTCCAAGCCCGAAAATATTCCGCCGCCAACGATCAAAGGCGAAACTGATGATGAAACAAATGGTTCAGATGGCTCTGAGCCCTATGGGACTTAACATCTGAGGTCATCAGTCCCCTAGAACTTAGAACTACTTAAACCTAACTAACCTAAGGACATCACACACATCCATGCCCAGGCAGGATTCGAACCTGCTACCGTAGCGGTCGCGCGGTTCCAGACTGAAGCGCCTAGAACCGCTCGGTCACAAGAAGCCGACAACTGATGATGACCTTCGCATGTGACACGAATGGAATCATAACTACAAATAGAGTGCCCTAGGGGACGTCTGCAATAGGCGCGTGCTACAAGCTATTTCCGCAAAATGTGCGCTCGAAAATTTGTTAAAAAAGGCGCGGCATGCTTGAAGCCGGTGTCCCCATTTTACACGATAATGCAAGACCGCATATTGCCCTACCAGTGAGAGAAACGCTCGACAAATGTGGATGGAAAATACGTCCCCACCCCCAAACAGTCCTGATATGAGCCCAACATACTTTCATTTGTTTTACAAGTCGAACGAACGCCTCCGTGGAAAACGTTTTCATTCAACTAATGAACCTGCCACTTGTATGACTCGAGTTATCAAACAGGTCAACAACGAAGGTGCCCTATCCAGAATACAGAAGTTGCCAAAACTTTGCAAAGCTGCCATAAGCAAGACTTGACATTAATATAATGTCAAGTCTTAATATAAAGACCTGTAAAGGTATCTTGTGATATAAATTATTCTCTTCAGCTGTATCTTTCACAGTGTGCAGCACTTGTGAAATTACCCTCGTATAATCCTTGTCAAAGATTATGTTAAATAGTTGGTATGAATCTGTATTCCAGCGATTTTATCTCTCTTTCTTGTGGTCGCGCTCTTATCTGGATGTGTTAACGGGCAGTCCGGAATCTTGGCTGCTCCCATAATCACACACATTAATACATATAATTGGTTGGACTGCTGCTCAAGGATCGAGTTTTACATCTATTGTACGACTATGAAAGAATTTGAATAAATCTAACGTAATTTATAATCCGTTGCTTTTTTGTAGTGCACCATGGATCACCCATTGTTAATGAAATCCTTGTTAATCTTTTACAACAGTAAATATCTTATTGTGGCGTCCCATACTACTGAAGGCTTCTGTATTGCAGAGTTAGTTGTGTGGACTATCTGTTTAATATTAAGTTATCTGACGATGGCCTTAGAAGCCGAAAGCCGGTTCATAACGAACTAGTAAATAAATGTTATTATGGAACTTTAATATGGTGTACTCAAGTTGTTAATAAGTATTGAATATTGTTATCCTCGGATGTCAGGACGATTAAGGTAAAAGGTCGGGCCTACAGTGGAGACTATTTAATTAAACTGAAATTTAGCTTAACTTAATAATAAGCTTTCTATAATATAACTTAATAATTTATATACACATAATCTATACAGGGTGTTTCAGAAATACTTTTGCAAACTCTGGAGACATGTTCCTTACACCAAAGCAAGAAAATGTATAGTAAACATGGGCTCTAAAATGCGTAGGCTTGCCTTAACAGCTTTGGGCACTTGTTCGTCTTCCTTACTGTGAGACACATCTCTTCTACTGCGAGCTCTTCAAGTTTCATATTTTGCAAGGAATTAGTATGAAACAAAACATGAAAAAATGTCCAGTAATCATGGGTTCAAAATCGCATGCCGTAAGAACTATGAGCACTTGCTCGTCTTCGCTACTGAGAGACACATACTCTTCTATTATACAAACGCTCATAGCTCTTAGCGAAAGCAGTTAAGAGCCCATGTTTACAGGACATTTGTTTTCCTTGTTTCGGTTTAAGGAACGTGTCCCCGAAGTTTGTAAAAGTATTTTTGAAACACCTAATATGTTTTATCGGACGTCACACTGCCCATTGATGGGCTTGCGGCCTGGCTGCCTTGAGGAAACATTCCAGGCAGCAGCCCTGTTCTTATCGTTCATACCGATCGGTGCAGTAGGTTAGTCTAGATAGTGACGTCATTTTTGGTTCTTTATCCGAATTTCCTTCTGAGACCTGTTACCGAACAGTCCTACCGCCGATTTTTCGACAACAGTACCGAGAGGTTTGGGATTTCGGTAAGGCCCTGTCGTTCGGCTAGCTGTGGTCTATTTACACCCATAATTTGTTATTTTAGGCATACTGAGCGGTTTTAGGTTTGGATTTAGTGATTGTGTTACTAAAGAATCGCCACAGGACGCGTCTGGTTGGAAAGTTTGTTCAAATAGACAATTTTCCTTTGTTAGAAATATGGTTCAATTAGGTTGTTCAAAAAATGTTAAAATGTGTGTGAAATCTTATGGGACTTAACTGCTAAGGTCATCAGTCCCTAAACTTACGCACTACTTAACCTAAATTATCCTAAGGACAAACACACACACCCATGCTCGAGGGAGAACTCGAACCTCTGCCGGGACCAGCCACACAGTCCATGACTGCAGCACCTTAGACTGCTTGGCTAATTAGTTTGTTACTGAGAATGATTACAACATCAAAAAAAAGTTTTCAGTCAATATTCTCTCAAAGTACCTGTTATTTTTATGCAATTAAGAGTTTAAAGATCATTAAGTATCAAGACATTGGCTCTGCTTACGTATATTACATGAATTTTAGCTTAAATTACTAGTGACTTCACATACCCTTTTTCGCAAATGGTTTACGTATTAACTATCGAAACGCGTTTAAAACTTTTAAGCAACAATTCAAAGGAATTTTATGAAGTCTGATAGAGGAAACCTTCCAAAATTTCATGCATTTACAGCTTGCGCCCGCATCATTAGGCAGTGAAGTCAGCCTGCGTCTCTCTCGAAAGGAATTACATAAACTAAAGCTCCTTCATCGTGTTCGTAGTAATAGCGAAGTTGGTAAGGCGACAAACTGCCGTGGCAAAGAGAATAAAATGACATAATGTCACATTTACGACAGTTTCCAGAACACAGTCAATATTCTATCGTTGTCATGCATTCATGGAAGCCCTTGGTCAGCGAAATTTGAACAGTATTACGTGCTCTAACCATACTTTTCGGTACTGTGAAGAATGATGGCTTCGAGTTCGTACCGCTGTGGCATTGCGCATGCACGGATCTAACGCAGATTGCTTTTCATTGGTCGGCGCGAAGAGAACTGTCAACAGCGTTTCAGTTCGCTAGGACCGTTCGGCATCGCTTTCGTAATGCTTGCTGAATAATGATAGGGCTCTATACCGAAAATAGGACCGTTCGGTGCGCTCGTGTACCGAACCGATCGGCAAAATGGAGGAAAGATACAGAATAGGGCCCCAAGAAAAGGCGCACATTCATGGACTGACTCGGCTGATGAGTGCACAGGTAGCATCTGTAAACCACAACAAGCCGAGTTAGGTACAAAAAAGGACATTTTTCCGAACGTAGGCAGAAACGATTGGAGGAAATAGCGCTGCCCTCGTTTACACGGTCACGTAGTAATAGTCTGCAAACCTGTGTATGCACTCGTGGTGCTACGCAAAATGCCGATGCTGTTTAGTGATTACTTCGATTTTATGTAGTATAAATTATGACGTATTTAAAGTTGTCATAGTTTGTTTTGTTGTAATTCTTAAATCATTTTCGTTATACATGTAATACTCAAATTTTTGGACAAATTTATCTCAACTGCTGTTTCTCTGAACTGTAATTTCTTGTAACTTACGCTAAAGCGATGTGCTAGGCACTGATACAAACGAAGTATTGTTATAATTGTATTCAAATTAACATACACTTTAGGCACCTTGTAATGGAATTGGTCAATCTCTCGCTACGTATGGTACTTGTCGATATATTAAAATGAATGGGTTACTCGATACACTCCACAAATTTACTATATGATACAGAAAATTTCGAAATTGTTATTTCGCCTTGTATATAGTTCTGACGACGCTAAATAAATAGTTATATACACTTACGCACAGAATATGTGTTCAAACATTGATCTAACATAAATAATATTAATTTTATTTTGTTTGAAAAAATTAATTACAGTGAATTTATTTCGAAATTTGTTTAATTTCATTTCCATTTGAAGCCATCGACATTAACATTGTTAATCATGAACTTTTGAAATAACTTCAAAGAAAATATAATCGACAAGTAACTCATTTGTTATGCAAAAGAATTTCTTTGATACCTGTATAATATTTGGCCACCTTAGTTAGTGGTTGTAAGTGGGAGTGAGATATAGGGTTGGCGCAGACTATCATAACGGTAGATCAAGAAAGGTCAGGACTTGAACTCGGATCTCCTTGCTTACTAGGCAGGTGCGTTAACCATTACACCACCCCAGCGATATAGCTAACACAGTTGCGCAGGCTATTTTGAAGAGAAAATATAGTTTTTTATTTGTGGAACCATTGTGTCTGGTTATAATGAAAAAGCTCTAAAATCTGAACACAAAGTGGAAAAATGAAAATTGCTGTATGTGAAGTGAAGAAAAAAAAATTACAGATGAATGCTTTTTAACCACACGGTGTCCTTATCTAAATATCAAAACTTGGTCATACAAACTAGACGTAAAATTGTTATTTCAGCGAACCACTTTTTCGCATTGCATTTAATTTAAACAACAATTAAAGACATTTATCAAGTTCATACATTTGATTATTTTATGTATTAATAGAGGGGAGGGTCATCACAACCTGCAACAATTTCATAAATTTTCATTTGTTTAGTATTCAATAACTGAAAATGCCTGATCGATAACATCACGTGGAAATACATCTCCGCCGAACACATGCAGTTGGTGTACTGGAATGGAACCTCTGTTTTATGTGCCAGGAGATCACCTCTGACTGCGTTCCTTCTTATCCATATTACTTTCCGACCCTAGGGCATGTATGTTTAGCGATGGCTTCTGGGCGCTGCAGAGCCAGACACCAGAACCGATATAGCACCAAGTAGAAAAAGAAGCCACGTTGCAGGCCTCTCCGAACGTTTAGGAGCACGGCGACTGCAGGTCGAGACGGAAAAAGCTGGTTCGAAAAGGCAACGGGTACATCAGCCGCCCTACTAAAACCGCAGACGTCAATATATCCACGCCCCGCTAGCGAAACAAGCTGATATTGTCAAACTAAATTAAGGCCGAAATGACGCGTGAAATGAAGTTCCTAAAAATTAATAGTCTAGCGTACATCACAGTGTTGAGGTCGTACACTATCAGCAAAGGATCTGGCAGCAGTTGCAGTCAACATATGGCGCCATATAGTCCAAAGATGTGATGCCAGAGTGACGAAGTGCTCGTCAAAAACTTGTAATATCCTTTTTTGCATGTAACGAGAAAGAGCAGATTATTAATGTCTGCAGTGATGTGCCGGTTGACTTCATCTATTCCGCCGGTAGACAGCTGTTTTACAGTGCTTACAGAAGTATATGAGTGCCTTTAGGAGGATTTGTGGTATACATCCATAGACATCCATTGACTACAGATGAATGTGTTTGATTTATCAATAACGTCGGCTAAGTAAAAATATCGATTTGAGAAACAGTAAGGAGCAAACGCTTCAAAATAATCTTGTGAGGCAACTATCGACTGACAGAGCCTAAGTTCGTATTTTACTTCTAATGATACTTGTTCAGTTCAAAACATTAATGATTTACGACATAAACACGTACATTGCCCCAATTACGGTACAGAAAGATAAGACGGGCATGTTATTCCGGAGTATATCTTGACGGATTCACAAGACACTCCGTACAATTTAGGTACTACAGTTCTTGAACATTTATTTTAAAAACTACAAGAATAATAAATATTTGGCAGATATATGATTTTTTGACTCCGTGAACAGTAGCAAAAAGCAGGATTATGAAACAGAGTGGGGAACTGCTATTTTCTTGTTAATGTTTGGCGACCCATAAACAGCGACGGAAAACGAAGGCTAATGGAATCTGGATCTATGTCGTCAGTCACTATGAAGTATGCTAGGGGATACTTTTCATTACACTGTGGTAGTAAACATTTATCCACTTCCATTTGGGATTCGACCGCTCGAAGGTGGTTGCCTATGTGTTTCAGTGCGGTCTGTAACTAATCAAAACTTGCTTTTATGATTTCCATGTAAAAAGCCTGCAACTGCTGCAGAATATTTCTAGTCGTGGCAGCATTTTCCGTTGTCGCTGGAAAAAGCCCAAGACCACACGTCTTTGCTTTCTCTGTACGAAGTCCTGTTGCTGTGGTCTTCAGCCCGAAGATTGGTTTGATGCACCACCACCCAAGTCTATCCAGTGCAAGTCTCTTCTCCTCCGGATAACTATTGCAACTTACATCCATTTGAACCTGTTTTCTGTATTCAAGCCTCTGTCCCTCTCTTCAGCTGTACCCCCCTTTGCTCCCCCCTCTGTTACCAAATTGACGATTCCTTGACGCCTCAAGTTGTGCTGTACCAATCGATCCCTTCTTTTAGGAAGGATGTGCCACAAATTTCTTTTTCGTCAATTCGTTTTAGTATCTCCTCGTTAGTAATGTGATATATCCATCTAATCTTCAGCATTCCTCTACAGCACTACACCTCAAAAACTTCTATTTATTCTTGTCTGAAATGTTTATTATTCACACAGGGCTACATTCCAGACGAATACATTCAGAAAATACTTCCTATCCCACTTATATTATATGTTAACAAATTTCTCTTCTTCAGAAACGCTTTTCTTGCCGTTGCCAACCTATATTTTAGATCCTCTCTATTTCGGCCACGATCAGTTATTTTTCTACGCAGATACCAAAACTCATTGACTTCGTTGAGTGTCTCATTCATAATCTAATTCCCTCAGGAACCTGTGATTTAATTTGACCACATTCCGTTACCTTTGTTTTAATTTTGTTGATGTTCGTCTTATAATCGTTCTTCAGGACTGTCCATTCCGCTCATCTGCTCTTCCAAGTCTTTTGGCGTCTCCTTCAGAATTACAATGTCATCAGGATGACTAAAGTTTTTATTTCTTTCCGCTGAACTTTAATTCTTTTTCCACAATTTTTCGCGATTGGTTTGAAGAATATTCTGGACAATTCGTGCGAATGATTAGGCTACCCAGATTGCCCGGCATGTATCCCATCGAACATTCATGGGACATAATCGAGAGGTCAGTTCGTGCATAAAATCCTGCACCGCAACACTTTCGCAGTTGTGGACGGCTGTAGAGGCAGCATGGCTCAGTGTTTCTACAACTGACTTCCAACGACTTGTTGAGTCCATGCCACGTCGAGTTGCTGCAAAAGCAGGTCCGACACGATATTAGGAGGTATCCCATAATTTTTGTCACCCCACTGTATACGAACAATACTCGGCTGAAATAACTTGCGAATTCAAAAGTATATGTGCCTGGTCTGGATGGCATCAAGAATATAGCGTAATGACGACGTTAAACAAAAGGCGTATTTCAAAACAACATTTATAGAAACAAACACTATTCATAGGGCAATATATATCCCCTATTTGATTTATCCATTGCGTCTTTTTTTACTTGTATTTGCCAAACAAAGAAAAAGGAGGTATTCTTCTCCGTCACCTGCGCTGACTGCTTCACTGTTAAAGCAGTTTTCGTTACAGTAACTCTTTTTTAGCCGTTCATGTGCTAATTCATGCACAGCGTATTTTTTTAAAAGCCATGCATTGTGAAACCTAAATAATTTTTCGCTGTCCTCAAGAAGCCTTCGCAATATGCCACGAATAGCAGGCGATAAAATAAAAGTTAATAAGACACATAAGCAAAAATCCACTACTGTGACATAAGTGCGGCGAGAATATGTTAGGAGGCGACGTCCCTGTCTAATCATTTTTCCCCACAATCCTTGGCGGTGAAGTTTCATTTTGTTCCACAGAAGGTCTGTGTGAATAAGGCCATTTTAAATGCATTATGGAATGTTTTGGAGTTCCGTTCCACGAATTTCGATATGAATCGACCTTTAATCAACAAAATCTGACTTCTCGTGCAAAGGCACTTCCTAACGCAATACGGAAAAGAACCAACCCCACCGCTTTTGATGCGCCAGTGGTGCAGCGATTTCAATAATGTACGTTTGCATGACTACTTAACTGTTCACACTTAAGAGTCTGGCAGAGAGTTCATAGAACCAATATCAGGCCATTTCTCGACCGCTGCACTTTCGAATAACACCTTGGGAAAAAGAACACCTAATTCGTTTTCTTATCTATTATGAAGATCATTTCTGCTTATGCAGGTGCAAGTGAACTAAACATTTTGGAATTTGGAGGAGACAGTTGGTGGTTGAAATTTCGTGCGATTTCGCTGCAACGAAAAACGCCTTTGTTTAAAGGATTACTACCTTAATTCGATTATCATATTCGTGACACTCTACCCCTCTCTCGCAGTACCACAGAACGAGCCGCCGTTCTTCGAACTTTTTAAATGTCCTCTGTCAGTCCTATCTGGCAAGGGTCCAACACCGCACAACAGTACTCCTTAGAGGAAGGACAAGCGTAATTTAGGCAGTCTTTATACTAAATCTTGCTTATTCTAAGTGTTCTGAGAATGAAACGCACTCACTTCGTCTACCCCAGAATGTAATCCCTAGGTATTTAGCTGAATCAACTGCTTTAAATTTTTATAGTCTCTCTTGTAAACGAAGTTTAAAAGAGTTGTTTAATACTAATGTGGAGGACCTTAAACGTTTTATTGTTTGGGGTCAAATGGCTCTTTTTCAGCGTGCATACATCTTGTCTAAATCATTTTGAAATGCGGCTGGATCTTCTGATGACTTTGGCAGTACCATCTGCAAACAATCGAGGAAGGCTGCTCAAATTGTCTCGTAAATCGTTTATATGAAGAACAACAAATGGCCTCTAAAACTCCTCGAGGAACCCAAATATCAGTTTTGTTTAGCTAGATGATTTGCCATTAATTACTACGAATTATGACTAAGAAATGTCGAATTCAATCCCTCAACTGAGACGACACTCATTGGCCTCGTAATTTGACTTGAAGTCGCATGTGAGGATCGGTGTCTGGAAGTCTAGAAATTCAAAATCACCTTTAAGTCCCTATCGTAGCATTGATACTTCATGCAGAATAAAGAGACGAGGTTTGTAGTTGAGAAGCATCAAGGTCAATAGAAGATAATACAAAACCTGTAGGAGCGATATTGCTGCGTCCATCACACTAGTCTCTTCCTGAGTATCAGAGGAGAACTAAACTCGCGGGGCAATAGTGCATCTAGTCTTTTGTAACGTTTGCAGTTGTGTTCGTACGAATAGCAAATACATCAAAAATTGAAGATTGATATTACAAGAATTGAAACTCGATACAAGTCAAAACGAATGAAATCTGCTTCTGGAGTGCTGAAATGGATTAGACGGTTTCCAGAACAACGAGCTGACTTTCTCAGACAGCATGTTTCACATGTCCTGTACAGTTCGAAAAACAAATATGTTGCTCCTGTGTGGGGTATAAGCAACGCTCATACAGTACAAAGAGTATTAGGTGAGAGTCCTGAAGTGAATGTGTAGTTTTGTTTCATGGTTTTTTTGTAGATGAACCGTTCTTTTTTTCGGAAGAAACGATTAATGCTATCAGATATCCTTAATGCTGCACCTGTCTGCCTTACGATAATTAGCGGACTGTGAAATTAGTACTCCGAGATCAGGCGTTGGACTGACAGGAGTGGTCAGGTTCCGAGGGTCTTCTAGATCACTCGACTTTTTATGCGCCGAAGGAAGTAAGTAAATTTACAGTTCAACATCTTTGGAGGTGGATTGTAAGCTCGGCTGGGAGAAGGATAGAGAAGGAAATAGGTCGTGTCCTGTCAAAGGAACCACTCTTGTTATTCGGCTAAAGAGATTTAACGAAATCACCGTAATCTGAATTTCATTGTCCAGACGGGGATTTGAACGGCTGTCCTCCTCCTCCTCCTCCCCCCCCCCCCTCCCACCGCAATACGAATGCCTTAAAACAGCGCCATCTCACCCTGTCTCTTTTTGTGTGGATTCAAGATAAACTTTTCCATTTTCCTGCTAAAAATTTCGAAGATCTGAAGATCCGAATCAGTGATACTAGTACCTCATATTACAAGTGTGGACAGAACTAGAATACAGATTAGATGTTGTGTATGCTAGTAAAGGTGAACATATTTAAGGAGACTAGGAAACCTTTTTGAGCTTGTGAATCATTTGAACTAAAAACGTTAGTATTTGGTACTTAAATTTACTGAAGCTGCGAAGTATCTCTCGAGGCAACACGTATTGTTGAACGGCGTAGTTATATACTGTGAAACAAGTAAAGCTGTCCTTAACGCGGAGGTTGTTTTTATAATCGAAGTGCTTTACTAGGTATGGTCCCATTAGAGGTGACTTCTGTTGGATGCTTGTGACCCCCACCTGTTATAGGGGGGGGGGGGGGGACCTACATTTTAGAGGGGACTCTGCATCACGGCATTTTTCACATTAACAAACACTGCCAGGCGTAATGACAGATAGTATTTATTAGAATTAAAATGAATTTTAATACCCTTTTTTAAATCGGACTAAAAAGCATAAAATAATTTCTCCTAAACTCACGCACATTACTGAACCCGTACAGATATTCCTGAAATTTTGTGATGTGAATTTTTAACAGCTATGAAAATACTTGTAAGATTTAACAAGAAAAACGTAGGGTGCATACAACAGTGGACAGATAATGAGGAGGTGAACTATTTATGCATCAGCTACGTATTGTATGCGCCCTCATTTTTCATTTTAAATCTTACAACTATTTGAATAGCTATCAAAAATTCCTAGTCACAAGCTTTCAGGACTATCTCTATAGGACTAGGAATCTATATGGGACTATGAGAAGTCATTTTTAGTCCGATTTAAATACTTGGTATATTAAAAATTCATATTATCTAAATAATTATTTTCTGTTTTCTAGTCTCGCGTGTGAAAAATTTTTCGGTCTACTTCAAACATTTTGATTATATTGCAACAGAGACATGTTGTAAATTTTGGGTTTCATACTTCACGTAACCCAATCAATGTAGTGTTTCTTTCTATGCATATCTCGCGAAAAGACCATGAAGATAAAAATCAGAGAGATTCAAGCTCACATGAAGACTTACTAGCAGTGGTTCTTCCCGTGAACCATTCACGAGTGGAGAAGGAAAAGGGGTAAATGACAGTGGTACTGAAAGTACCCTCCGCCATGCAGCAGACAAGAAAGAGAGAGAGAGAGAGAGTTAACATTGCATTGTCATCCAGTTCTCAGCTATGTTGAAAGTTTCAAGCGTCTAACTCATCGGGAACTGACAGTGATAAATAAGCATACCCTCCGCCACACGCCAGACAAGAAAGCGAGTTAACATTGCATTGGCACCCAATTCTGAACCATGTCTGAAATTTCAAGTATACAGCTTATCAGGAAGTTACTTTAAAATCAACTGCAAAATTTGTACCGAACACACACAAACACACACACACACACACACACACACACACACACACACACAGAGAGAGAGAGAGAGAGAGAGAGAGAGAGCGAGCGAAAGAGAGACACAAGAAAGTGATAAAGTGATATCCATTTCCATTTCCTCTCCGCCCCCCCCCCCCACCAACCCGTCACCCCTTTCACTCTTAACGATGCCCGTCCGCTCCCAATTACCAAGACACTAAAATTGCCATTTTTGATATAAATGAGTTGGCCAGTTTCCAAACAAGAGCTAAATTTTATACGTAACAGAAAAAAACATATTATAGCCCAGAGAATTGAGGTGTGCAAGAGAATTCTGCACAGAATAAAAACTGTGTAATCCAGATTCCAGGGTAGGTCGTTTTTCGACTCTCTTCGCGCTAATATGCACGACTTTTCCGGTACCTTCTTGCCGTTGTTTCACAAATGTAGATACGTTCAGAAACCCAGCGGTTGAAAACAGTGGGCCTTACTGATGAATGGGTGAAACCGCCTTGCACCTTCTATTATTTGTAGGCGTAGTTTGGCGAAGTCCTTTTCTATTCCACCCGAGAGCACGTGTACAGTCGTGCTGACAAAACGACTTTTAGCAGCGATAATGTAGACTCTTTATGCAGAAATCTACGCACTCGATTCCTATAAGATGATTAGCGAAGCAGACTAAATCAGGCACCCACATGCAAAATCCATATTTGTGATCTCGAAATCTGAAACACTCTGATACATCTCGCAAGAAAAATTGTTAACAAAACATGCTAAATGAGCTGTAAATCTGCACGTTATAGCTTTGTACTTTCCTAACTAAAATGAGCATAATGACAGGGATAGGATGGACTTCGGTTCGTGAACGGCATTGTGCGACATGAAAATTTCAGTTTACTGTGCGATATCAAAGACAGCAAATGGTGCGGATATGAAATGGTAGACGCTTGTGGAATAAATCTGGAATTTTTTCCTTGTCAAGTTGTAGATTTACTGAGCCGGCAGAGGACAAAGAGCAACAAATGCCAAAACACTAATACATGCTTACGAAGTAGAATTGCAAGTCCACTGCTTTAAAACTGTCGAAGTGTTAGAGTGGCAACAAGTATTTGTGCGTCTATTTTCTACGTCATCGTTATCTGAACAGATGCTGTTTCTGCTCCAATAAAGATACTAAATTATTAGCTTCCTGTCACAATTACTGTCAGTTCCTCTTATCAGTTTTACACTTTATTTCCCTGTTCGCAACCTTTGCAAAAGTGATTTCTCTTATACTTAGTACCAGTATCAGCACAAATTTTGGTAAAGGATTTCTTTTGACTTAGTGAGTGCGATTTCATTTCGTGAGAATAACAGTAGACGGGAATTAAATTTTCTGCTGCCGGACAAGTTTGAGAAAACTCAATAACGACATTGATTAATCCCTTGAAATGGTGGTAATCTGAATATCATAGCAGTTATCTACCTGATCCATGTGTGCCCTAGGTGGGAATTTTTCCAACGTATTTATCCGCGTTTGTCTTGTCCCACGGATGAGAGAGAGATTGTTTACCAATCTTAAGGTTACTATCAGAGATAAAAAATGATCCTCATTGTTAGAAACAGCCATTATTTCCACTTTTTACACGGTCCAGTCACATTAATGTAACCACCGCCTATGTTCGACATTACGTGCAACCACTCACACACGACAGTGGCAACACTAACAGTATACAGGGTGGTCCATTGATAGTGACTGGGCCAAATATCTCACGAAATAAGCATCAAACGAAAAAACTACAAACCTTCAAGGGGGAAACCAGATCGCGCTATGGTTGGCCCGCTAGATGGCGCTGCCATAGGTCAAACGGATATCAGCTGCGTTTCTTTTGGATAGGAACCCCCATTTTTTATTACATATTCGTGTAGTACGTAAAGAAATATAGATGTTTTAGTTGGACCACTTTTTTCTCTTTGTGATAAATGGCGCTGTAATAGTCACAAACGTATAACTACGTGGTATCAGGTAACATTCCGCCAGTGCGGACGGTATTTGCTTCGTGATACATTACCAGTGTTAAAATGGACCGTTTACCAATCGCGGAAAAGGTCGATATCGTGTTGATGTATAACTTTGTGATCAAAATGCCCAACGGGCGTGTGTTGTGTATGCTGCTCGGTATCCTGGATGACATCATCCAAGGGTCCGGACCGTTCGCCGGATAGTTAGGTTATTTACGGAAACAGGAAGTGTTCAGCCACATGTGAAACGTCAACCATGACCCGCAACAGGTGATGATGCCCAAGTAGGTGTTTTAGCTGCTGTCGCGGCTAATCCGCACATCAGTAGCAGACAAATTGCGCAAGAATCGGGAGTCTCAAAAACTTCGGTGCTGAGAATGCTACATCAGCATCGATTGCTCCCGTACCATATTTCTATGCACCAGGAATTGCATGGTGGCGACTTTGAACGTCGTGTCCAGTTCTGCCACTGGGCACAAGAGAAATTACGGGACGATGACTGATTTTTTTGCACGCGCTCTATTTAGCGACGAAGCGTCATTCACCAATAGCGGTAACGTAAACCGGCATAATATGCACTATTGGGCAACGGGAAATCCACGATAGCTGCGACAAGTGGAACATCAGCGACCTTGGCGGGTTAACGTATGATGCGGCATTATGGGAGGAAGGATAATTGGCCCCCATTTTATCTATGGCAATCTGAATGGTGCAATGTATGCTGATTTCCTACGTAATGTTCTACCGATGTTACTACAAGATGTTTCACTGCATGACAGAATGGCGATGAACTTCCAACATGATGGATGTCCGGCACATAGCTTGCGTGCGGTTGAAGCGGTATTGAATAGCATATTCCATGACAGGTGGATTGATCGTCGAAGCACCATACCATGGCCAGCACGTTCTCCGGATCTGACGTCCCCGGATTTCTTTCTGTGGGGAAAGCTGAAGGATATTTGCCATCGTGATCCACCGACAACGCCTGGCAAGATGCGTCAGCGCATTGTCAATGCATGTGCGAATATTACGGAAGGCGAACTACTCGCTGTTGAGAGGAATGTCATTACACGTGTTGCCAAATGCATTGAGGTTGACGGACATCATTTTGAGCATTTATTGCATTAATGTGGTATTTACAGGTAATCATGCTGTAACAGTATGCGTTCTCAGAAATGATAAGTTCACAAAGGTACATATATCACATTGGAACAACCGAAATAAAATGTTCAAACGTACCTACGTTCTATATTTTAATTTAAAAAAACCTACCTATTACCAAATGTTGGTCTAAAATTGTGAGCCATATGTTTGTGACTATTACAGCGCCATGTATCACAAATCGAAAAAAGTGGTCCAACTAAAACATTCATATTTCTTTACGTACTACACGAATATGTAATAAGAAATGGGGGTTCCTATTTAAAAAAAACGCAGTTGATATCCGTTTGACCCATGGCAGCGCCATATAGCGGGCCAACCATAGCGCCATCTGGTTTCCCCCTTCAAGCTAGACAAGTTTCGTCTTTGTAGTCTTTTCGTTTGACGCTTATTTCGTGAGATATTTGGCCCGGTCACGATAATGGACCACCCTGTACGATGCGTGTTGGCGGTATGCGGGAACACTGCATTCGTTGTCGTAATGCGGAAACGGAACGATATATCTGACGTGCAATGAGCAACTGACCGCCAAAATGAACCAAGGGGCTACCAATAGTGTCTGATCAAGGGTTTTCGGCGATCGTTGCCGCGTATGGGCTTCCGCAGAAGACGTCTGATTCATGCACCAATGCTGACTGCGGTTCATCGGCGGCAAAGGCTGGAATTTGGTCGCCAGTACCGCAGCTGGATATCCACTGAATGGTGACAGGTGGCCTTATCAGATGAATCATGTTTTGCGCTCAGTCGGACAAATGGCTGTTGGCGTGTACGGCGGGAAACGTCTGAAGGCAAACGCCCTGGAACCAGAAGGCAACAATATCCTCTGGGAAATATTTCCGTGGCATTCCCTGTCTGATATTCTCATTATGGAAAGCACTATGGATCAAGACAAATATGGAAATATTATTGGGGACCATGCCCACCCCTACATGCAGTCTTTTTTTCTTCAGCACGGTGGAATACACCAGCAGGACAATGCAACGTGTCCCACAGCTCACAGTGTACATGTGTTGTAAGAAGAGCTCCAGGCAGAGTTTACCGCGCTGCCCTGGCCACCAACCTCCCTTTACTTCATCTACCATGGAAAAAGAAATCAATACTATCAAAACTGTAGCTAAAAAAAGTGGCTATAAGCAGCAAACGATTGACCACCTGTATAACAAAATTAAAGATAGAAAATTACCTGCAGTAAATATTTTTATGCATTCAATTCCTAGGCACAGTCTCTCACCAAATTGCAAATCTGTTCCTAAGGACAAGAGTTGAAATAAGTTCCCGCACCAGTAACACTTTGCAAGATAACATAGTCCACAGCACCAAAATCATCAGCCTAGGCCTTGAAAAATCAGTAATTTAGAAGTTTGTGACAGTTGCCCCAGCTTCTATCTTGGCCAGACTGGGAGAAGCTTTGTTATAAATACTGTAATAGCCACATACTTGGATCAACATGGACACTCTGTTTCCAGCATTAAAGATATTGGATACCACTAACAAAAACACGACAGTGGATCTCCTAGAAGAAGCAGAAGTATGCACTGATCAGCCAGAAGATTATGGCCACCGACCTACTATCGATAAAAACCCGAAAGGCCAGTGGTCCCCAACTTTTCTTAGACCATTAATCCAGGGTGCAGACAGACACCAGTTAATCCCCCGTCCTCCCCCCCTTCCCATCTGCCGTCTGTTGCCCCCCGCACCTCTGCCACCCTCCTCCACATTACCACCGACTTTAGCACCTAACTAAACTGTAAAATGAAAAGCCTTTCTTCGAACACGATTATTTTGAAAGTGATGAAAGATGAATGATATTTAGTTTGTATGTGTATGTGTAGGGCTGGGGGGAGGGGAAGGGTTAGAACGAATGACAAAGGTATTCGTGGTGCATCGCAAGTGCTACCCACAGCTCCGTCTCAGATAAGAAAGCTAGCTATCCAACCTCTCCTTTGCGGCACTTGCCTGGCCTCCACACTGCAACCCCGTTTAAAATCAACCAAATTAAACTGTCAGAGACAGGAAGACTTCAGGCTATTAATGCTTTGTGTCTGACCACTAATAGTAAGAGTAATAATAATACTGTGTGCAGCAGTAAAGTAGCCCTTATATAGTTACTTATGTGTCATGCTGCCAATTAATCCATTTATCTATTTCGAAGCGAGTAATGAAGCAATTGCTGGACTACTGCAGGTACTATCTACAACTTGGAGAAGACATTTTCTTGAGGTATTTTGCATTTGTGACGTATATGTCTCACTTTTATCATCAGCAATGTACGGGACAAAGCACAACTGTGTGTGTAGTCTGTGAAATATGTGATCAACCCGTAACCTCCATCACATTTATGTTATTAACAGAGAAAAAGTATTTATTGATGTGTTATATGATCAGTATTAGAGTCTTACAAAATTGTGATAATACTAATGATCTTTTTAAACTAATTTAGTATCGTGACTGAAACAGAATCGAAGCGTTTGGCTTTTACCCGTCAAGGAGTATTCCCCAAGGTTGGGAACCTTTGGTCCAGGCGATAGCAGAGCCACCTGGCGAGGAATGACTGCCAGTCAAGACACACGCACGCTGCACGTAGTCTCAGTGAGCGTGCTGTCCTTGTGTAGAACGGGGAAGGCGTGAGATCTATCTGAGTTTGACCGAAGGCAGATTGTGATGGCCGGAGGCTCGGCTCGAGCATTTCGGGAACTGTACGACTTGTCGGGCGTTCGAGAAGTGCTGTGGCGAGTGTCTTCAACGGGTGGCGAAATCAAGGTGAAATCACGTCCAGACGTCGTGGGGTTGGGCGGCCACCCCTCATTACAGATGTCGGACGTCGTAGGCTGGGCAGACTGGTAAAACAGTACAGGCGGCGAACTGTGGCGGAACTAACATCAGACTTTAATGCCAGCAAGAGTACACGTGTGTCAGAACACTCAGTGCACCGAACACACCTAACGATGCGCCTCCGCAGCCGACGATACATGCATGTGCCAATGTTATCACCATTTCATCGGTAAGTACACGAAAATGAGCACGTGACCATCGGTAGTGGATATTGGCGCACTGACAGGGCGTTGCATATACTGATCAACCCCGATACCTTCTTCGTCATGGCAGTGAGAGGGTACATATCCGCCGCCTTCCAGGGGAATAGTTCCTCGAGACCTATACTGCTGGACGGAGACAAGGTGGCGGCAGCTCCATTACGCTCTGTGGAACATTCATGTGGGCATCCAAGGACCAGCGGAGCTCGTGCAAGGTACCATCACGCCCAAGGAGTATCGCACACTGGTTGCAGACCACGCACGCTCCTTCGTGATGATCATGTTTCCCGACGCCCTCGGCAGTTTTCAGCATAATAATGCGACATGTCACAAGGCCAGGAGTGCGCTGGAGTGGTTCGAGTAAAACAGTGGCGAGTTCCATCTAATGTACTGGTCCCCCAACTCGTCAGATCTGAACGCGTTCGAACACATCAGGGATGTGACTGAACTTGGCGTCAGAAGTCATTGTCCCTCTTCCCGGAATTTACGGGATTTAGGTGACTTGTGTATCCAAATGCGGTGCCAACTCCCTCCGGCGAATGACCTTTCAGGAACTCATTGTCTCCAAGCCGCGACGTGTCGCTGCTGTTATGCGAGCCAAAGGAGGACATACCAGCTATTAGGTAGGTGGTAATAATGTGCTAGCTGATAGGTATATACACACACTCTCAGTCCACCATAATATATTCTAAATGAGCAACTAGAGCTAGCTAACAAACAATTTTTATGTAAGCTCCTTGGACTCTTCACACAAATTAGTCACAACTTGGACCTCCAACAGTCAGAAATTTGTACAAGAACATCCTCGCTTCAATAGAAAACATCTGCGCTACTATTATAGAAGACTAACAACTATTATAGAAGAAAAAAGAACAGACACCAAAATCAAAACGGAGTAGCCCTATCACAAATATTTTAAATTTTTAACACTTCCTAAAACGTGCTAGAAAGTAACGTGCTTATATTTATATTTTGAATAAACTGATGTCAGTACAAAGTTACTTAAATCTAAAATAGTTACGTAAATCTCTAATGTTGCGCAGATGTATTGCCCTCATCGCACCCTTCACCTTTTTTAATCTTCAATTGCCCTCAACTAATTTATAAACTGTGATGATCATCAGAAGTTCTGTATATATAAATGTATACATATACGTCTGATTTATAGTATGCAATTTGATGGCATGCAGTTACTGGAAGGAGAAACTAAGTGTAAAGTGCATGTGTGAAGCGACTTATTTACAGCATGTAAGCTGTTTGCAATGCAACAGTTTATAATCGTCCTGCTAAACCATAAGGACCACAACAAAGCATAGCACCGTCCACTGCAACATACGTAAGTGTATATAGCAGTTTCACCTTATATATAAATAAATCTAGGCACGTTAGCATGCTTTTATTAATGAAACAACATATTGTGTCTCTTAGCCATTAAAATGTTCTTGTGCAGTGTGGGAGCAGACTGCGTACTGCTGACCGAACATCAATGTAGCTGTAAATGTTAGTAGGACAAGGGATGGGCGCCAAAAACAGTTTGCCGATATTGTGTTGAGAAGTTAGGATTCTGCCGAGTGGTTCTAGGCGCTACAGTCTGGAACCGCGCGACCGCTACGGTCCTGCCTCGGGCATGGATGTGTGTGGTGTCCTTAGGTTAGGTTTAAGTAGTTCTAAGTTCTAGGGGACTGATGACCTCAGCAGTTAAGTCTCATAGTGCTCAGAGCCATTTTTTGAGGTTAGGATTGTGTAAACAAGGAAAAAACATGCATGCCATTTGAGACTGCATTGGTATGGAGGGAACCCAAGAATCACCTTAATGACTGTGCCTTCTGTTTAATTAATGTTCAGGGGTGCAATTCGAAAAATAAGAAACAAATTATTTATTCAGACTCAGATTCAGCAATTAGACCTGATTGCTCCTCTTCCTCCAGCTGTTTTAGAGAACGTGCCAGAAGATGCAATTGCCGAAGATGATAGTGAGACTAAATACGACTTCACGCCACAGCCGTTCTTTCAGAGTGAACTTAATGACCTCGCACGAGATTCGAATTTCCCTAAGGAGCCTGGGGAACTACTTTGCTCCCATTCAAAAAGGGAGAGTCTTCTTGAACCAGGACCACGTTACTCTTGGATTCAGATATTGATAGGAAGAACTAGTTCCTTTATTCTCACGCACGAGTCCTTGGTTTACTGCAATAACATTAACGAGTTAATACATTTCTATGGCACTGAAAGTTACCTTTCTCAGTGATGAGTGTTTCTAGATTCATCAAAGAGGAGCCCGAAAGGCGTGCTTCTGAACAATTGGAAAATTTATGGGTCCACTTCTGTGGCACATTCCGTTCAAATGAAACAGACGTATGAAATCATGAAGATACTCCTAGCAAGTATTAACCATGAGAAACACAAATGGCTTATCTGCGCTGACTTCAAAATTATCGGAGCTAGATTTACAAAAATGCCTTGCCGTCTAAGCGACTGGGACAGTCGGCAAGAGAAAGATATTAGAGTGTGACAGGTTGTCCAGAGCGGAGAAATTTTGTGCGTGGAACTAAAAATATCCTGCCGCTTGTACAACGAAAAAATTCTTACTTCCACCACTAGACACAAGACTGGGCTCGATGAAGCAGTTTTTAAAAGCTCTGCCAGGTACTTCAAGTGCCTTTCAAAGAAATTTCTCTTCACGACACAAGACAAACTGAAAGCTGGAATCGTTGTTGGTCCTCAAACAAAGAAATTGATGAAGGGTGGAGATGTTATAAGACAATTAAGAAAATAGAAAAAGTCGCGTAGACCGCGTTCCGATCAGTTACTGAGAATTTTCTAGGGAGAAACAAAGACCGTAATTACAAGGCCATTGTTGAAAAAATGTTACAAAAATTCAGGAATATGGGTTGTAACATGAGAGTGAAAGTGCACGTTCTACACTTACAAATCGACTGCTTTCCGTAATATTTGGGGCATTATAGTGAAGAGCTCGGTGAACATTTTCACCAAGATACTAAGGAGATAGAGAGGAAAATGGGAAATGGAATGCAACTGTGATGGCCGACTAATGTTGGATGTTAAAGAGGGACAACCGTCATATACTAGGATCTGCAAGGAAGTCAATTTTGGCCACTAATTATGAAAATCAAAAATGCCCATATCTGTATCATTTCAACAGTAAATCGGTTATTCTCATACAAAGATGCTATTAATTCTACGTATTCACTCAGTCGATAGATACGGGTGGTGTGCGAATCTTCCTCTTTATAACACTAAAATCGTCGTCACATGCCATGAAAAAACCCCGATGTATGGGAAAATAATTGTGTACGTTTTGTAATCTTCGAGTAGTAATGAGGGTTTAGAGAAATCTAACAAGAGTGCTATTTTTATTATGACTAGGACACCCATCAGAAACTATGTGTAGGTACTTGCTAGAATTTGGTAACTCACTGCTAATGTCGTCTAAGATAAAAGAGCCAACTGAATCCCTTAATCCGGAATTTTCTTGGCATTCCCTCACGATATATATGAAATTTTGTGGTACTGCACTCATGTTACGAATATTAACTACATTAATGGTGAGCTCCCTGTAGTAGAACGCTTTCTGTACTGATATTCACGCACACATTTAGGCCAGAAACAACATGTCTCCAGCAGAAGTGTCGTTTCTGCACTAAACTGAATTTTTACGTGCTGTCTGTAGGCCAGGGATATATGGTAGATGTATTATTTCTACATAAAACTGTAGGTATTGTACCTATAATCACGAAAATTTGAATAACCCCCATAGCGTCAAAAGGTGGAGAAATGTTGTTTCTGCAATAAACGATTGAATTGTAGTGTGCAGCTTTGTACACAATGGTAAGAGGAGGTAGGCTGCAGAGTAGTGGGAACTATCATTGTAGGAAAGCTGGACAGGATCAGAAACGATTAATGAAGAAATAACAGCGAACAGAAGATCTACTTCACTTGTATCTCTCCAAATGTAAGAAGATTCATTACAAGTCATGCAACAAGAAATACACCACTGGCCATTAAAATTGCTACACAAAAAGAAATGCAGATGATAAACGGGTCTTCACTGGATAAATATATTATACTAGAACTGACATGTGATTACATTTTCACGCAATTTGGATGCATACATCCTGAGAAATCAGTACCCAGAACAACCACCTCTGGCCATAATAACGGCCTTGATACGCCTGGGCATTGGGTCAAACAGAGCTTGGATGGCGTGTACAGGTACAGCTGCCCATGCAGCTTCAACACGATACTTCAGTTCATCAAGAGTAGTGACTGGCGTATTGTGACGAGCCAGTTGCTCGGCCACCACTGACCAGACGTTTTCAGTTGGTGAGAGATCTGGAGAATGTGCTGGCCAGGGCAGCAGTAGAACATTTTCTGTATCCAGAAAGACCCGTACAGGACCTGCAGCATGAGGTCGTGCATTATCCTGCTGAAATGTAGGGTTTCGTAGGGATCAAATGAAGGGTAGAGCCACGGGTCGTACCACATCTGAAATGTAACGTCCACTGTTCAAAGTGCCGTCAATGCGAACAAGAGGTGACCAAGACGTGTAACCAATGGCACCCCATTCCATCACGCTGGTTGATACGCGAGTATGGCGATGACGAATACACGCTTCCAATGTGAGTTCACCGCGATGTCGCCAAACACGGATGCGACCACCATGATGCTGTAAACAGAACCTGGATTCATCCAAAAAAATTACGTTTTGCGATTCGTGCACCCAGGTTCGTCGCTGAGTACACCATCGCAGGCGCTCCTGTCTGTGATGCAGCGTCAAGGGTAACCGCAGCCATGGTCTCCGAGCTGATAGTCCATGCTGGTGCAAACGTCGTCGAACTGTTCGTGCAGATGACTGTTGCCTTGCAAACGTCCGCATCTGTTGACTCAGGTATCGAGACGTGGCTGCACGGTCCGTTACAGCCACGCGGATAAGATGCCTGTCATCTCGACTGCTAGTGATACGACGCCATTGGGATCCAGCACGGCGTTCCGTGTTACCCTCCTGAACCCACCCATTCCATATTCTGCTCACAGTCATTCTATCTCGACCAACGCGAGCAGCAGTGTCGCGATACGATAAACCGCAATCGCGATAGGCTACAATCCGATCTTTATCAAAGTCGGAAACGTGATGGTACGCATTTCTCCTCCTTATGCGAGGCATCACAACAACGTTTCACCAGGCAACGCCGGTCAACTGCTGTTTGTGTATGAGAAATCTGTTGGAAACTTTCCTCATGTCAGCACGTTGTAGGTGTCGCCACTGCCGCCAACCTTGTGTGAATGCTCTGAAAAGCTAATCATTTGCATATCACAGCATGTTCTTCCTGTCGGTTAAATTTCACGTCTGTGGCCAGCAGTGTATGTAGCAACACGAGGTGAAGTGGCTCTGTGCGCGAGGCGGCTGAGCAGTTACCGCCGGCCATTTTATATTGCTTCGGCAGGGGACGTTCCGGCGTTGCTGGAGGTGTGGCACAGCAGGTGTGCTCCAATGGATCCGCCGGATTGCGCACGATCTCAATCGCTGTTGGACAGAAACTTGCAATTCCGTTGCCATCTGTGATACGCCGGTGGGGTAGCACCGATACGTGATACAACATTAATAAACGATTGAAAATACCCAGATGAGTTTATTTCTGTTTAAAATAGGTAGTCCGGCTTTTAGGGCAAAATGTGAGGCTTTTCTATTTTTTGGAACTGGCACGGTGTTCTTGGTTGGTAGGTGCGTGGGAAAGTCTGGTGCGAGCGGTGGGACGGTTCGGGGCTTCTGGGAATGGCTGGCGCCACGGCCGCGGCTGCACGTGGTTGGCGGCGCTCCAGCGCGCTGACTTACGCCGACAGCCGCAGTTGCGCCCACTGACCCTCCGCCGCCGCCGCCGCCGGCCTTGGCGCCGCAGCACGGGCGGACAATCACTTAGCGGCCGCTCTGCCCACACGGCGCCGCTCTGTCTCTCTGTATTTGACCCGCAGTTACCCCAGTGGCCGTTCTTTACTTTGTCAGAGACGGCACGTTGTGTCACTATCAACTGCGTTCCTTATCGTTACGCCCGGAGATCTAGAGTAGGGGACTAGCCGACCCCCACCCATTGTCATTTTCTACTCTGAGTGTAGTGGCTAAGTGTTGTTACCACGAGTGTTACGAATCAATTATCTGTTTTGCTACAAAAATACACTGCTGGCCATTAAAATTGCTACACCACGAAGATGACGTGCTACAGACGTGAAATTTAACAGACAGGAAGAACATGCTGTGATATGCAAATGATTAGCTTTACAGAGCATTCACACAAAGTCGGCGCCAGTGGCGACACCTGCAACGTGCTGACGTGAGGAAAGTTTCCAACCGATTTCTCATACACAAACAGCAGTTGACCGCCGTTACCTGGTGAAACGTTGTTGTGATGCCTCGTGTAAGGAGGAGAAATGCGTACCATCACGTTTCCGACTTTCATAGAGGTCGGATTGTAGCCTATCGCGATTGCGGTTTATCGTATCGCGACATTGCTGCTCGCGTTGGTCGAGATCCAATGACTGTTAGCAGAATATGGAATCGGTGGGTTCAGGAATATTATGGAACGCTGTGCTGGATCCCAACGGCTTCGTATCACTAAACTAGCAATCGAGATGACAGACATCTTATCCGCTTGGCTGTAACGGATCGTGCAGCCACGTCTCGATACCTGAGTCAACAGATGCGGACGTTTGCAAGACAAAAACCATCTGCACGAACAGTTCGACGACATTTGCAGCAGCATGGGCTAGCAGCTCTGAGATCATGGCTGCGGTTACCCTTGACGCTGCATCACAGACAGGAGCGCCTGCGATGATGTACTCAACGACGAACCTGGGTGCACGAATGACAAAACGTCATTTTTTCGGATGAATCCAGGTTCTGTTTGCAGCATCCGTGTTTGGCGACATCGCGGTGATCGCACATTGGAAGCGTGTATTCGTCGTCGCCATACTCGCGTATCACCCGGCCTGATGGTATGGGGTGCCATTGGTTGCACGTCTCGGTCACCTCTTGTTCGCATTGACGGCACTTTGAACAGTGGGCGTTACATTTCAGATGTGTTACGACACTTGGCTCTACCTTTCATTCGATACCTCGAAACCCTACATTTCAGCAGGATAATGCACGACCGCATGATGCAGGTACTGTACGCGCCTTTCTGGATGCAGAAAATGTCCGACTGCTGCCGTGGCCGGCAAATTTTCCGGATCTCTCACCAATTGAAAACGTCTGGTCAATGGTGGCCGAGCAACTGGCTCGTCACAATACGCCAGTCTCTTGATGAACTGTGG
The DNA here is from genome assembly GCF_021461385.2 of Schistocerca piceifrons. NCBI lineage: Eukaryota > Metazoa > Arthropoda > Insecta > Orthoptera > Acrididae > Schistocerca > Schistocerca piceifrons. The sequence goes on along the minus strand of NC_060144.1, from coordinate 453,114,157 downwards.
TATCGTGTTGAAGCTGCATGGGCAGCTGTACCTGCTCACGCCATCCAAGCTCTGTTTGACTCAATGCCCAGGCGTATCAAGGTCGTTATTACGGCCAGAGGTGGTTGTTCTGGGTACTGATTTCTCAGGATGTATGCACCCAAATTGGGTGAAAATGTTATCACATGTCAGTTCTAGTGCAATATATTTGTCCAATGAATACCCGTTTATCATCTGCATTTCATCTTGGTGTAGCAATTTTAATGGCCAGTAGCGTATCTTATGCGACAAATAAAATTACATTTAATTTCTTAATTTAATGCATTGCTTTGCTCTTCGGCAGTAGTTTTTGTTCCGTGCATACGAAAACATAATCTACTGTAATAATCTAGTATTTATTTAGCATTTCTCAATCTTTCACTATTCGTGACCCAACTTTCAATCATAATTTTCATCGCTCCCCTCCAACCCTCCGACACGTTCGTCAAGCGATAACAATACACTGAGGGGTCAAATGTCGTGAGATGCCTCCTAATATCATGTCGGACCTCCTTTCGCCTGGCATGGTACGGCAACTCCAATTGGAAAGGACTCAACAATTCCTTGGAAGTCCCTTGCAGAAATATTGAGCTTTGCCGCCTCTACGGCTGTCCATAATTGCGAAACTGTTGCTGGTGCAGGATTGCATGCACGAATTGACCTCTCGATTATGTCCCATAAATATTCAATGGGATTTATGTCGGGAGATCTGGGTGGCGAAATCATTCTCTCGAACTGTCCAGAATGTTCTGACATTGAACATTGTCACTCGTAAAAATTCCATCGTTGCTTAGGAACATGAAGTCCATAAATGGCTGCAAATGTTCTCCATGTAGCCGAACACAACAATTTCTAGCAGATAGTTGGTTCCATTGGACCAGAGTACACAGTCCATTCCGCGTAAACACAACCCACACCATTATGGGGAAACCACCACTTTGCACAGTGCCTTGTTGACAGCTTTGGGGCAAATGGCTCTGAGCACTATAGGACTTAACATCTGAAGTCATCAGTCCCCTAGAACTTAGAACTACTTAAACCTAACTAACCTAAGGACATCACACACATACATGCCCGAGGCAGGATTCGAACCTGCGACCGTAGCTGTTGCGCGGTTCCAGATTGAAGCTCCTAGAACCGCTCGGCCACAACCGCCGGCGACAACTTTAGTCCACGGCTTCGTGGTATACGTGCCGCACTCGAACCCTAACATCAGTTCTTACCAAGTGAAATCGGGCTCCTCTGATCAGGCCATGGTTTTCCAGTCGTCAGCGGACCAAACGATATGATCACGATGTCGTGCTGATACCAAAGGCAATCGCGTCTGTCGTCTGCTACCATAGCCCATTGACGCCCAATTTCCCCGCACTGTCCTAATGGATACGTTTCTCGTACGTCCCACAATGATTTCTGCGATTATTTCACGCATTGTCGCTTGTCTCTTAGCACTGACAACTCTACGCATACGCCCCGCTCTGGGTCGTTAAGCGATGGCACTGGGCCACTGCGTAGTCCGTGGTGTGGGGTATGAGTGACGTTTGGTATTTTCGGCACATTCTTGACGCCGAGAATCTTAGAATATTGAATTCCCTAACGATTTCCGAAATGGAATGTCCCATGCGTCTAGCTCCAACTAAAATTCCGCGCTCCAATTCTGTTAATTCCCGTCCTACGGCCAGAATCAAGTCGGAATCCATTTCACGTGTATCGCCTGAGCACTACCCTTTTATGCCTTGTGTCCGCGATGCTACCGCATCTGTCCTTGTGCTTATCGCTATCCCACGATTTTTTTCACATCGATGTATACAAAATGTATTTTTTAGTGTTTTCACGCTAAGGCTACAAAGTCACAAGCCTTACAAACTGAAAAGAATAGGTAAATTTATTGGTATTTCGCAACACCGCTCCGCAACATTGACAAAACCAGAATATATGACCCTCTGTTGATGTCTGTTTTAAAGGTAGCGCGCGGAAAGCTGATAGATTATCACTTGCGAGTGCGGGGTGCAGAGGGAAAATAACGCGGACGCTGCGGAGTGAGAGGACGAGAGGGGGAAAGTTTTCTTGTTTGTCTTTCAGTGCTGACAGCTCATTGGCGTGCGCGCCTCGTATTCATCAGCTGCAATGGAGAACTACTTTTGAATACATTGTGGGAGAGAACAGTGATCAATGTGTTACAAATATTTACTGTCAAAAACAGTCTTTATCACAATTTATTTATGACGGTGATCGGTCTTCAGACCAAAGAGTAAGAACCTCCTTCTGGTGGTAAATCACCAGAAGGAGGTTCTTACTCATTGGTCTGAAGATGACCGCAGTAGTGGTCGAAACCGCTCACCGTAGTAAATAAATTGTGACCAAGACTGTTTTTGATAGTAAATGTTTGCAATGGCGAAGATTAGACACTCAGGTACCATTAGTTCGTGAATGCACATTATAGAGACAATTGTCTTCAAATGTGGCACTTACTTGTTGCTGTTTATACAACGCTGTTAGTAGACGCAACATGCAGGGGGGACAGAACTTCAACGTGATCCTAATGTCTCTCTGTCACTTCTGCTTTTGTGTAACCACAAATCTCGTGCATATGTTGGTCGCTTGCGCTGTGTACGATAGGTGGAACGTGCTCCCTCGAGGACGAACCAGTTCCCTCGAAACTGATTATGACCAAAAATTCGATTCTGCGTTGATAATCGAGGCTTTTTTCCGTTTAGGGGTTAGGAATTATCGTTAAAATATACAACTGCATTTGCATGCCGCCTGATTTCAGAGTATTGCAATGCACATTCGTGTTTACTGTTTCAAACGAAATGTGACTGTTTCAATGAATGCAAGTCATAACTAACCTCTTCTAGTCAGGAGCTTACTTAAATTAAATGCATTGTGCAGTACTGATACAGTGCTATTTATAATCGCATTAGATCACTGCAAATGTGAATTTTCACTTTTTATTGTGTCAGAATGTAGTTGCTTTCCTTTCCTTGCAGTACACTAGTTTTCGAAGTAATATTTTTTTTTCTTTTCAATAAGGTCATTCCACGTCACCGTTCGGTGTTATCACGATCCCCTTGGGGAGGCACCCCCAGACTGAGAATTGATGCATTAGCTATTTCATAATTAACTATTTAATAATTTACAAACTACGTCCAGTATAATCATGACGCAGTGGCGTCTTGTGAGGAAATGTGCGTGTGGGGAGGCGGAACGGGGGGGGGGGATGGAAGGGGGGGGGGAGACTGGCATCCATTGTTTTTGTTGTTGTTGCCGATACTGCTGAGTTCCTGTTTGTTGATTGTGAAAATGGGACTTATGCCTTCCTCAACCGACAAGATACAGTTCAACATCAGAACAATAACAAAAATAGCGCATATTTCTTTCTCGCCCTCCTTCGCGGGCGTCCAGGGCTTATATTCTCACAAGAAGCGACTACTACACACAAACTTTTTCAGAAACCAATCGTCTTTAGTGATGGTTAAGTTTTTATTACGTAAGGGGAGATAAAAAAGTTTCCGTTTGACGGCTTACTGCAGAATATATGCAAGGTAACACGACTCCGATGTCGGTATATTAGCACCGACACGTAGGAAAGCGATTAATGTGCCATTCGTGTTTTTCTGAGGTGCATTCGGTAAATGCGGACCGTGAACTATGGCGTCATTATTACCAAACGTGCTGTTATTCTTTTCTTGGCAGCCGAACAACAAGCACCGGTGGACATCCGCCGAAGAATGAAGAACTTGTATGATGCAGCATGTCTGTCGAGAACCACCGTTGTGGAACGGTGTGCCAGATTCCGTGTTGGTCGCGGTTCGACACAGGACGCAACCCGCCTTGTAGTCCTGATCTCTCCCCATGCGATTGTTACACCTTCGGTCCCTTAAAAAAGGCCTTGAAGAGTCGACTACTTCTGTTGGACGTGGATGTACAGCAGGCAGTTACGATAAAAAAACCAAACAAGTATGGATTGACTGAGGTGAGTTATCAGAAATTATTTACACCATGAAGTCGACTTGAAGGCGTTACTAGCATTATTACCACACACGAGTTTATTTATTACGCACATAGCACTCTGGAAAATATATTTACATCTGGCAGCTATTTTAATTCCTGAGAACCATACAAACTTTGCCAGAGGCAGGTGTGACTGAAGTTACTGTTCACAGAATTTGCGTTGGAGCAGGGATTTTCTTTAGTCAATACCGGCATTTTCTAAAGTTGCACACTGATGACTGTAAATACATATAGCCACTAAATTACCTTCATTATTTCGAAAGTATCCTGCATACATTATTGCAAAGTTAACATGAGCTATGAATCTAGAGTTCAGTACGACATTTTTTCTAATATTATCTTTTGGAAAAACTTCAGGTTCTATTTTTTTTTGAGTTCTTGATCGTTGATTTTACAAGGTAAACTATTTCTGATTCATGAGACGGATGTGTTGTTTCCTATTACAGAGTTTTCAGTGAGATTAAATTTCGACAAATATTTGTGAGAACTATTTTTATCGTAGCCATGGGCTCGCGCTGTACATCTCCGTGTTAAACGATTATTTTCCAAATTTTATCTATGTTACATTTTCTTTGTTAGGAGTTAACAAAACATCAACAAAGGCTGTAGTGTATGGTGGACTTTTAAGTAGCAGCGGTTTATGTTGCTCGTAGTAAGTAGGATTCAAAATGGACGGATTGGAAAAGAAAGAAGGAAGTTATTGGTTTAACGTTTCGTCGACGGCGAGGTCATAGAGATGGATGACGACCTCTAATTGGACAAACATGTGGAACGGAGTAGACGAGATGGCCGCACGGGCATTCGAGCGCTGTCCCTCCCAGAGGCGAGCATTAATTACTGTGCCATTTCGCCCGCCGACAGAGCTGGAATCGAGAGTCGGTTTCTCTCATTAGGGGCGTAGCATCGTTGCTGGATTACGATATCATGACACTCATTGCGGAATTTTGCTCGATACTGTTGTTTCTCTTATCTGTGAGTGCTGCAATGTTTTGCAACGGCTTTTCTCGTCACTGTTGCCGCCAGATGTTTGATAGCTTCAGTAGTCGTATACTTCATAAATGATGTGACAAGTTCTAAGGTCTCCGGCTATTTACCACAAAGCATTACTTTGTTGCTGGCCGTTCTGCTGCGGCAAGTAAGTTTTTTCTTCTGTCTGATGCATGATGCCAGTAGCGAAATCATTCTCGTATACACTGACATCTTGCTTACTTTCTGCTTTTTTGTTCTGATTTATTTAAGTTGCTTGTAGTAATGTTACTAATAAACTGTGAAATGCTTAAAAGCGTGACGCCGCACACATACGCAAGTAGACAAAACTTGGTGACGCGCAGTTAAATGACAGCGGTTTTGCAAACAGTCTTGAGAAACCGTAGAAGAAATCGAGGTTCTTTAAGTCCAGAGAATTCGGAAGTCGACAGTAGATAGCTAGCAAGCCGAAATTTTGCTGTGGAACAGAATACACATTTCACGTATTTTGTATTTTGGAATATACACTGACGGAAAAGAAATCGCATCACCAAAGAATAATTAATGCAGAATAACAAAATTTCGGGAATACGTTTGTCTAGGTAACGTATTTAAGTGATTAACATTGCAAGATCACAGCTTAACGCACACGTGAGATAAGCTATTGCAAATGTGCAATGCTGGTACCTGTGTAACCGCTAGAATGTTGAGTGCAAGCATGCATCGTGCATGAATTGTGTCGTACAGCTGCTGGATGTCAATTTGTGGAATAGAGTTCCATGCCCGTTGCACTTGGTCGGTCATTACAGGGACGTTTAATGCTGGTTGTAGGTGACGCTGGAGTTGTCGCCTGGTGATCGAGCATGTCAAGCCAACATGTCGACACTCTGTAGAGCATGCTGGATTACAACAGCGTATTTGGGCGATCGTTATCGCACTGGGAAGCACCTCCTGGAATGCTATTCTTGAATGGCAGCACAACAGGTCGAATCGCCACATTGGCGTACAAATCTGCAGTCAGGAAGCGTGGAATAGCCACGAGGGTTCTCTTCATGTCACACGAAATCGCACCCTAGACCGTAACTCCAGGTGTAGGTCCAATGTGTCTAACACGTTGACAGATTGGTTGTAGGCCCTCAACTGGCCTATTAACCAACACACGGACACCATTGCACCGAGGCAGAACCAGCTACGTTCGATATGCCTGCCACCCCCGATGTTGTGGTGCAGACGAATAGCGAAATTCTGCTTGACCTGATAAAGTATCGGAACGTCGATGCTGTAAATAGCCCCCTGAATGGCTGCTTTCAGCTGAGCAATGGTTTTGGGGTTATTTCTGTACACCTAGTCTGAGATATACCCCAGAAAAAGGAGTCACATGTGTTCCGATCCGGAGAATTTGGCGGCCAATCGAGGCCCATGCCAGTGGTCTTTGGGTACCCCAGAGCCAGAAGGCGGTCCCCGAAGCGCTCCTCCAGGATATCGAACACTCTCTTGCCTCGATGCGATCGAGCTCCGTCTTGCATGAACCACATCTTGTCGAAATCAGGGTCACTTTGGATATTGGGGATGAAATCATATTCCAAAACCTCCACGTACCGTTCGGTAGTCACCATGACATCAAGGAATAACGTACCGATTATTTCGTTGAGGGTGAAGGGAGTCCTAGATCGCATAATGCCGATTCTCAGTCCCCCAAACGCACTAATTTTGCATATTGGCGAACTAATCGAAATGAAACTGGGCTTCGTCGTTAATACAAACTATACTACGCATACCAATTGCCACCATGGCTCCGGCCGGTGTGGCCGAGCGGTTCTAGGTGCTTCGGTGTGGAACCGCGCGACCGTTACGGTCGCAGGTTCGAATTCTGCCTCTGGCATGGATGTGTGTGATGTCCTTAGGTTAGTAAGGTTTAAGTAGTTCTAAGTTCTAGGGGACTGATGACCTCACATGTTAAGTCTGTGTTCAGAGCCATTTGAACCCATCATGCCCCGCGATCAACCGTGCAGTTTGAACGTCCTAACGCAAACCGTTCTGAAGTTATGACGATTTTATTGCATGTATTTCAATAATTGTCGCCCTGTATGCATGTATGGTATTTTCAGGGTTTGCAATCGTTCTAAATTTTGATATTCTTATATTTCATTCTTATATCGACTCTTATAGCCGGCCGAAGTGGCCGAGCGGTTCTAGGTGCTGCAGTCTGGAACCGCGAGACCGCTACGGTCGCAGGTTCGAATCCTGCCTCGGGCATGGATGTGTGTGATGTCCTTAGGTTAGTTAGGTTTAACTAGTTCTAAGTTCTAGGGGACTAATGACCTCATAAGTTGAATCCCATAGTGCTCAGAGCCATTTGAACTATTTGATTCTTATAATAATTCTGATATTTTATTCTTTTGTTTCTTGTTCAGGAACATTTGGTCCATTCTCTTGGATGATGTAGATTGTAGAAAAATTCGAAATATATGAAATTGCGAACACCAAGAGCATCGAGAGAAGGCAGGTTTCTTCATATGTTCAAATGTGTTAGAATTCCTGAGGGACCAAACTGCCTAGGCCATCGTTGTTTAGTCTTACACACTACTTTAACTTAAACTAACTTATGCTAAGAAGAACACACGCACCCATGCCCGAGGGAGGACTCGAACATCAGGCGGGAGGGGCCGCGCAGTCCGTGACATGGCGCCTCAAACCGCGCGGCCACTCCGCGCGGCAGGCAGGTTTGCCACAGTGACATTTGGTTCAAATGGCTCTGAGCCCTATGGGACTTAACTTCTGAGCTCATCAGCGCCCTAGAACTTAGAACTACTTAAACCTAACTGAGGACATCACACACATCCATGCCCGAGGCAGGATTCGAATCTGCGACCGTAGCGGTCGCGTGGTTCCAGACTGAAGCGCCTAGAACTGCTCGGCCGCACAGGCCGGCACAGTGACATTTCTTCGTATGAATCTCACTTGGGAATGAAACGTCGTTAACATTGCTGAATATTTGACATGTTGGCAATAATTTCGCGGTAAACCATGCATAACGGATCAATTTACTGAAAATTGGTGCTGGCAATAGATTATGAATCAAGGTGCACTGTTGGAATTTCACCGAAAACTATTTCAAATAATTTTCTCATTTTTTAATTCATTCACAAGACATGAAATTAATAGATGAGTAAGGACATCGTTATTTTAATATAAACTGGAGAACATTTGTGTAGTAATCTTCTAAGCACATGGATACATAAATTAAAAACAAAAATTAAAGTAATAATAGGGTTTCGAATACAGAATGCAACATTATGAAGTCGAATGCTAGTCGCTGCGCCACGATTGCGGCTGAACGATTTACCTGCCAAAAGGCACATAAAAGAACTCGAAAATTTTGATCACCATTTTCTCGGAAACGGTCGAGTTATTACAGATAAGCTGATATACGTATTCGCTTATTTTGACTCCTCTTCCACTGAGCCAAATTTCTGCGAAATCAGGTTATGGCACTTGCCATGTGCTCCTCGTGAATACTGTAATAGTTCAGGAAAGTCAGCATTCCTAAAAAAAAATTACAGATTTTGCTAAGTACATAGCTAACATATGCGGCTCAATGCTTTAGGTTACTGCTAGATATTTCATCAAATCCGTGAGAATCCTTAGTACTCAGTGGTTTAATTACTAACTCTGTTTGCCGCACGGTCTCAGGCAGCTTGACAGGGTCCGCGCGGCTCACCCCCCCCCCCCCCCTCCTCCTCCGTCGGAGGTTCGTATCCTCCCTCGGGCATGGGTGTGTGTGTTGTCCTTGGCCCAAGTTAGTTTAAAGACGGTCCGGTTGGCCGTGCGGTCTAACGCACGACTTTCCGGGAGGGAAGGAGCGCTTGGTCCCTGGCACGAATCCGCCCGGCGGATTTGTGTCGAGGTCCGGTGAACCGGCCAGTTTGTGGATGGTTTTTAAGCGGTTTTCCATCCGCCTCGGCGAATGCGGGCTGGTTCCCCTTATTCCGCCTCAGTTACACTATGTCGGCGATTGCTGTGCAAATAAGTTCTCCACGTACGCGTATACGCGTACACCACCATGTGAGACGTTCCCTGGGGTGTCCACCGGGGGCCGAACCACACAACCACCCTGGGTTCGGTGTCGGGCGGGGGAGGGGTGAAGTGGACTGCGGTAGTCGTCGTGGGGCTGTGGACCACTGCGGCTACGGCGGGGACGGAGCCTCTCAGTCGTTTCTAGGTCCCCGGCTAACATACAATACAACACAATACAATACAAGTTAGTTTAAGTTGGATTAAGTAGTGTGCAAGCTTAGAGGCCGATGACCTCAGCAGTTTGGTCCCATAAGACCTTACCACAAATTTCCAATACTAACTCAGTTTCGGAAAGTGATTTTTTAAATAATGTACATATATCTGACGTATCAGTAACGAAAACATATTTACAACATACTGAATTTGTATCCTCGCCCTTATGCTGTTCGGCAGACAGTCCCTTCACGAATAAACAGAAAAAGAAGAATATCACTGATTTGAAGAACCCGATTCGCGATCGGAGACTGCAAATGGCATAGATAAATAAGCACTGAGTGAGGTGAGACAGCGGTGTGGCGAGCTGAGTTTTGTCGCCTAGGACGCTTGCTATCGGCTACTTTAGACCGCAGTCCGAGCGGTGTGTCCAGCGGAGGCCCGCCGCTTCCGGCCACGTGGGTCCGCTAACCGCTCTATGCTGAGCAGACCCTCGGACGATAGACGAGAGACGGATGGGTACACACTGGCCGGAAGGAAAGCAAGCTTCAAAGCGGCGGCGCGTGCAGCTCCTACTCCGTAAACACGCCGGGTCATTAGTTCGTCCTTGCATTCTGCTTCGCGCGACGCGCGGCCGACGACCCGTGTGCGAGCAGCGGACGCGTTCCTCGCCTCATCGTAAAGTGCCGAGTGTTCCAAATGCTGATGGCGAAACGACAAAAGCCGACATAGTCACCCCGTATCTTCAGGAACTTTCTTCCCTATTAAGGATAAGTAGTTACTTTACCGCAGTCAATCTCTTCTCCATCCCCATAAAATCGAGTTTAAAACATACTACTTCCCCTCTCTCCTCTCTCACACTGAACACCTCCGGATTTTCTAATACTTCCCGGACAGTTACAACCAACCATCATGGTGTTTCATCCTTGACTATCAACTCCCCGAATCTTACAGCTCCATTCTGTAATGCTTGCTACTGTACTCACCTATACGTTTGAAGTTCAATTATAACTGCATATTACTCCAGATAATGAGTATTTCGGATTATTTGAGAACAGTAACTACATCATAATTTTATTGAAATTTCTCGTAATTAGAGAATGGATGGAGCAAACTGTATTTGCACTGAAGAAACTTTCAATAGCCAAGATTGCATTCAGTACTACTTATTCCTGATGATTAGTTCCTACAGTTAAGACTATCATCTTCCGATCTTCAAAAACTTGTTGCTATACGTCCTGAGCAGTCGTAATGGAACAGGACGTCTAACCACAAGTTTTTGAAGATCAGAAGATTGCAGTCTTAACTGTTGGAACCGGTCTTCGAAACGTAATTTTACTTATATTTTGTACTGTTGGCCACCATCAAAGTTCAGTTTAGACAGGTGATTGATGTCTTCGTTGTACTCCCGGATTCATCTCGATTTTTGCATGACTCAAGCGGAACTGGCGACCTCTGAATTTCTCATAAATTAATTGCTTCTGTTTTTCTGTTATGTAACCTGATCAGTTTTTTCTACAGGTACATTGATTTACTTATTTTCAGTTACAAAATTTTACGTTCGGCCACAAAACTAAATTTAACAACCGACACCGGCTTACTGCAACCTTGACCATTGCAGTTTATTGAGCCGTGTGTCGGCTTCTGTCGATACCTGATGAGATTCGTCTAAGACTTGCACCGTGGCCCTATGCTCTTTGCCGCAGCCCGATAGGACGAGCGCGAAGAGAAGTAGTACGGAATTAACATTGCACAGAGCGGAGGGAGGGAGAGAGAGAGAGAGAGAGAGAGAGAGAGACAGAGAGAGAGAGAGAGAGAGAGAGAGAGCTTGCTCGCCAGGTCTTGCGCTAGAGCTGGAGTTCTAAAACTAGCGAAGGGTACTGTAGACTACCACAAGTTAGTGTAGACAACGCTTCGACCATAAATATAATAGACTGCCCTGACGTCATTTTCGTGGCTCCAACATCTCTGGGCTAAAGTCACGTGAATGTTGGCAAAACATGGTTGTTTCGTGTTGCGCTTATGACTGTACTCAGCCTTTTGTCGGGGGAAATGGCATTACATTTCACGTGTAAGTGTTTCTATGATAGTGCAGTTTCATTTATTGAAATCTGCTGACGTGACTTTTATATGTTTTTTACACTTGAAATAGAGTATCACGTAAATTAAAGTGTTGAAAGTGATGCCTGTAAAGTCAGACTCATATTACATTTTGGAAAGTATCTGTGATAATTCGGTTACAGAAGTAAGTATAACTGTTTCTCGTTCCTACTCATAGGTTCCCTGAGGATGAAAACCGAAGGCAGCTTTGGATACAGGCCCTGAAACGGAAAAACTTTAAGCCATCTGCACATACGCGCCTTTTTGCATATACAAGTGAAATTATAATAAGGTAAGAGCACCAATAGTCGACACATGAAGAGAATTTTTTTATACCTTCTAATACTACGAGTATTAAATAAAAGTAGGCTCCAAAGTTATTTTCTGAAACTTCAAAATCTCACCTTTTATCTAAAATATCATTTTTTTAACTGATAGTTTAATCTTTTGTAAAAATAGTAGGAACTGAACCTTTGAAGTGCACCTAAAATTGATACTCTAAAATGGACCTGCTCCTAAAGTCGACAATTTTGGCACCTATAGTTGACATAATTCCCATATCCCATTTTCTTTTATAAGTGACTAGAGCTCAAAACGCGGCGAATCCAATGTTTAAAGTTTTGACACGAGCCCACTCTTACTGATTAAAAGAATTTTAACGACATTTTACTTTAATTGATAGTTTATAGTAATTTCGTCCCGCTGCCCACCAGAGGGGCGTTCGATATATTTGTTAGATTTTATAAAAGGTACTGTGAACAAATCCAGGTCAAATGTAGTTCAGACATAATTTTTCGCAAATAAAAAAGTAATTTTTGTTGAAAGCGTTTGGTAGTCAACTGAGAAATGTGGGTAAAATACGATACAAACATAGGATGACAGACCGCTGATTTGAAATTCCGCCACGTTTTGCCAACAGTCACGTGGTGTATGTTGGAGCCACACCAGCCCTATAGCTTCTGCACAGCAAGGGCAGTCTACTAGTATCTATGGTCGAAGAGACAACGGTAGTTTTGTAGTACCTTTGGTCATTTAAGATCATAACTGCGTTACCTGTACGTTAGCTGTGTTGCATACCTATCGGGAATTACCTAATTTCGATTGCTATGTTTACGTATGCGACCCGTGCAGTGAACTGTGTAGAAACTGAGTGAGGATATATAAAGGGCCGTGTAACCTATGGAACGTTTTTGTTCTGTGCACCTATTATCATGTCCGTTAGTTGAAAATAAACAGTATTTATAGCAAAATTGACATTAAAGGTTTCAGGAATTACTAAAACCAATCGCCGTTTTTTCTTCAACTTTCATTTATTCGTGACCGGTTTCGAATCGCCTGGCGATTCATCATCAGATGATACTGCTTAGTTTGGAATGTTGTGGGGGTCGTGCATTGTTTTTATTCTTGTTGCAAGCACTGCTCTGGAAAACATAATGTATGAATTGCTGAGGTCATCAGTCCCCTAGAACTTAGAACTACTTAAACCTAACTAGCCTAAGGACATCACACACATCCATGCCCGAGACAGGACTCGAACCTGCGACCGTAGCGGTTTTCCAGTATCGTTAAATATCTAGTGAAACAGGCACTTTTCCACCGATGGCGACTTCCACATACTTTACAAAATATTTTATAAAGTCTATCAGTTTTGCTGCTAACCAAGTGTTTAAAGCTTAGCTCAGTTGTAACTTTAATGGTGAAGATCTTTAAAGTAATTTTTACTTATCTGCAGTTGATGGTTCGTTCAGATTGCTTCGTCTAATCTTTATTAAATTAATTGGAATATGTCATTTAAAAGATTTTGGAACATTTCCTTTGTGGACACCTCTGGAAAATAAAAGCAATTACTGTATTAAAAACCTTATTCTACTGGAGCCAATAACAAGCACTCTCCTGCTCCTTGCAGTTGATACAATGGTAAATATCCTTTACCATGTACCTCCGACCTCCAAAGATGGTTTACTAATCAGCAACAGTTATACAGTTCAATGACAGACATCGCATGTTAAGATACAATAATCTTTTTTAAGTAACTGATTTGCAGTCTGTATTTATTACGACATGTGTATAGATATTTATAAATAAAGCAGAAATAACTTCTTGGAATATTATAATGTTATATTACTACCAGTAAAATAAAAATATTAACAGCTGGTTTGGTTGTGCCAGAAACAGATGCACGTAATTATTACTTGAAAAAGAAATCTGTAGTGGTAAAACTGAACCTTATAGTACGAAAATAACAGAATGAATTTATCGATATCGCATTGTGACAACTAATGAAGAGACAGATACTCAACGAAAAGAATTTTCGTACCCCTAAAAAGATAACACACCTCACATCCTTTTCCAACGAAAATTTATCCCTCTCTCTCCACCCTTGTTCGGTCCTGACTTCGAAATCGGACCGCTTTTAATACAATGCCGTTTTCCTCGCCATAACAGTCCAACTCTCTTTCCTACTTACGTCCATCCCTTTCTAATGAGTTGGATCGTGATCCTCTTCCTCATCTTTTCCCTCTCACATCCGTTTAGAAATATTCTCCATAACAAACCTGTTCATCTAATGTTGTCTTCGTACAGATTAGTGTAGTGAAGTGAAATCTTCCATTCTTAAATAAATACTATCGTATTTTAAAAGACACCAACCTTTTACTTAAAATCTTCAGTTTACATCCTTCTGTCCTAACAATTTTTAAAATTTGTACATAACTGTAAATTAAAACTTCCTGTTTCTCATATCTTGTAAATGCTCTCGGCTGCAGTGTATTGTACCGCTGCCAGCCTTGATGGGCGAGGGAATGAAATAACAATAAATGTTTTATTACTGTTGTTATTTTAGTTATCAACGTATAGCTCCGCTTTGCGTGGCAAGAATGTATGGTTATCCCACACAGTAGAACGACTGCCAAAGCATATAAATTTTCATTTCCAGTATGTTTCCGGAACAAAAATGGAATCAAAATTATACGTCAATCTGGAGCTGTGCGTGAATCTCTCTCTCTCTCTGTGTGTGTGTGTGTGTGTGTGTGTGTGTGTGTGTGTGTGTGTAGCTGAGTAACGGGTAGTATGCAGGAGACAAAAGAAAATGACAACTGGAAATTTTGAGCTTGCGGTACCACATTGCTACGGGGACCCAATGTTGTGTTATGTAGACCTTAACGAAGCACTGCGTAAGTCAAATTGCTGAACATAGGCTGGATATAACGAATCGCAGTTAAAGAACACATCCCAGAAAAAACACTAGAGTGCGCCATATGTCGCTCAAGTCCCTTCTTGAATGATGCAAGGCGTCGAACACACTGAGGTGTTTAAGTGGCAATAAATGAAGGGTGTGACGTTTTAGGACTGTTTTTTTTTTACCATGGATTGACCCCTCTGATGCAGGTTATATGAACAAGGATGTTTATTCCAACATTCTCTGTGACCAAGTGTTGTCCTTTCTTCTACATCTTTATGATGAGCGTGCTGTACACACTCGCGTCTTCCAAAAGATGACAACAGTCGTGTTCACGCAACTGCACAGTTCATTCCTGGTTTGAAAACATTCAGGCACCCTATTTCACATCGAATGACCGACCAAATAGTCCGACCTCAATTACAAATAAAATACTGGGACTATTTTGTGCAGCGTGTGAAACATATTGAACATCTCGTTCCCTATCACCCATGTGCGCTAGTCCTACGATATTGTAGTCTCCTGGGCCAGTATCCGACGGCAAGGGGAAGGAGATTTTGCTCGAGGCTGGAGGTGATTGGCTGCAATTTCCCTAATCCTCCTGAAAGGGTACTGGCCGCAGCCAGTAGTACCTGCTTACTGGGTGAGAACTTTCGCCATAATGGCCAATTTTTCCACCATCCGTTACAGAAAAGAGTTTTAAAGTCCTGCAATGAGACTGCACCTCGGAGAAGCGCTGTAAGTTGGACCAGATGGCAGCTAAGAAGATCTACATTTTACACCTGTTTCTGATTGGCTGAAAGGCCTATATGTTAAAAAATGTGTGTGTTTTGGGAGTTGGCGAAATCGATGAATCGCCCAGGCGTCCACATGGGGAGGAGGTGGTGTTTCGGAGTGTATTTCAGAAGTAGGAAGTAGGTGGTCGTCAGTGTCACTTCGTGCAGTGCGGAAGACACAGAGAATCCGAAGTGCGTTAGCGGGCGCGGGGCGTGAGTTTGTGCTTAGTTATCTTCTTGTTTTTCTCCGCGGGTGTTGCGAGTTAGTGAGGGTGTACTTGCTCAGTATAAAGAAGACGGTGTCGAGCCATTAGCTGGCAAGAGTTAGTGTTGTATAAAAGTGACAGATTTGCTCAGGGTTAAATCGTGCCAATAAACGCATTTATTTCAGTGCAAATTTGAGAGTGATATTCGACTATGAATATTCTTGTTTTGTTGTTGAAGTGAATATCGCCGACAGATGCTAGTAGCCACTTAGAGGTGGTGTATAGACATGATAGCGATGTACATATTTCAGTCCAGTGGTCAGATTTCGGAATCTTTCTTGAAACAACAAGGACGATCAAAGAGTTTTCGCTTGACGGCGTTGCAGCGTATATGGAAGTTAACACGACTGCGTTGCGAATATCCAAGCACCGACATGTAGGCAAGGGATAGTCCCTTGGCATTCGTGTCTCTCCGAGGTGCATGCGGTAAGTGCGGAATCGTCATATGCCCACGTTATTACCAAATACGGCCAAACATGACCAACGTGCTGTCATTCTTTTCTTGGCTGCCGAAGGACAAACACCGACAGACATCCATCAGAGAATGATATATGTGTATGGAACAGCATGTCTGACGAAAACCATCGTTGTGGAACCGTGCGCCAACGGGTGGTTGCTGCTGCTTCATGACAACGCACGTCGCCATATTGCAAATGTCGTAAAGCAGAATAATGTGTGTGTGAATTCCTAAGGGACCAAACTGCTGAAGTCATTGGTTCCTAGACGTACACACTACTTAAACTAACTTTTGCTAAGAACGACACACACACATACACACACACACACACACACGCACACACACACACGCCCGAGGGAGGACTCGAACCTTCGACGACAGGTGCCGCGCAATCCGTGCATGACGCCTCTAACCGCGTGGCCACTCCATGCGCCGTAAAGCATAAGTTACGCCAACTCGACTCGAGGGGGAGACACTTGTGCACCTGCCCTACAGCCTTGATCTCTCCTCATGCGATTATCACGCTTTCGGTCCCTTAAAAAAGTCCTCGAAGGGTAGGCGGTTTGCGTCGGACGAGGACGTGCAGCAGGAATTTACGGACTTCTTCAGGCAGCGGGCCGGCCGGAGTGGCCGTGCGGTTCTAGGCGCTAGTCTGGAGCCGGGCAACCGCTACGGTCGCAGGTTCGAATCTTGCCTCGGACATGGATGTGTGTGATGTCCTTAGGTTAGTTAGGTTTAATTAGTTCTAAGTTCTAGGCGACTGATGACCTCAGAAGTTAAGTCGCATAGTGCTCATAGCCATTTGAACCATTTTGAGCCATCAGGCAACGGAATCGGTATTTTACGAAACGGGTATCTTCAACCCGGGCGCTTCCGGGATGGTTGCCTAAATTCTCAGGGGGATTTTGCCTGATTGGCCTAGCGGTTCTGGACTGTCCGGCCCTAGAATGGAAACTTTTTGATTGCTCCTTAATAGAGAGCTACTGGGCTTCTAATTCTTGACTTTGGAGCTATAAAATTTTTCCTGTCTAAAGGGTCAAACTGTGTCTAGCGACCCTCATTTATCCTGATTTTACATGTGTGGCAGCGCGGAGAATTACTGCGGATCCACCAATAAAAGTGTCCGTTTAAATCCGCGGAGCCATCAAGTCGTGTTATTTATATTAAGTGCCGTACCTCGCCAAATATGCGTGGTGTCTGGTCGAGGCTGCAAGTGACTTCGCGCGACGACACGCGACGACATGGAAGCTTCGAGGCACAGACGAAAGGAACGTTTCAGCGGTAAACATCCCTGAAATTCGCTTCGTACATGGCGTCTAAACATCAATGCATGGGTTCAACTGGATATTGCATAACTGAAAAAATTTTAGACCCTCTACCTCACAGAATTGAGGCCATTATAAAGACTATAGGCAGTGTTATACAGTATTAGCGTGTGTTTTTCTGGAGATGATAATTTTTCTCCGGGTTAAATATGAGACATGGCTAACCATTCATGCTAACCACATCTATCCTGCGGGTGATAATTTTTTGCGTGGTGTGGAGTATGAGAGGTGGCTAACCATTTCGGCTAGCCACATCGCAACCATGCAAGTGCTGTGGAAAGGATTAGTATGGCCTTGTGACTTGGCACATTATCTTGTTAAAAAGTGTCACTGCATCGGGAAACATGATCATCATGGTCTGCGACCGTGCGCAATACTCCTTGCCCGTCATGGTGCCTTGCACAAGCTTTACTGAACACATGGATACCCACGTGAATGTTTTCCAGAGCATAATGGAGTCGCCGCCAGCTTGTTTTCGTCTCGCAGTACAGGCGTCAAGGGGTTGTTTCGCTGGAAGATGACAAATTCGCCCCGTCCAATCAGCGTGATTAAGAAGGTATCGGTATTCATCAGTCCACGCAACGCCCTGTCACTGCGGCAATGTCCATTGCTGATGGTCACGTGCCCATTCCAGTCGCATTTGCCAATGTCACGGTTCGTCGCCTGAGGAAGCCCATTGTTAGGAGTGTTCGGCGCTCTGTGTGTTCAGACACACTTGTACTCTGCCCAGCATTGATGTCTAATGTCAGGTCCGCCACGGTTCGCCGCCTGTCCTGTTCATCAGTCTGCCCAGGCTACGATATCCGACATCTCTAATGAGTGGTGGCCGCCTCTCGACGCCTGGAGGTATTTTCACTTTGGTATTATAAGACGTGTATATTTCTATTGTCTATTGTCAAACCACAATTTATGAAGGATGTTTCTATATTATTAATAGGATTAAGTAGGAATAATTAATATTTGTCATGTTGGAAATAATTGTGGTAGCAGGGAATGTCTGCACCAAAGTATTGTTGGCAGGAGAGACCGCACATTGATATAATTTTAAAAAGGGCGGGAGAGACCGCGTATGGATCAATTTTAAGAAAAGAGCGGGAAAGAGCGCGCATTGATACATTTTTTAATGGTAGCAGGGATTGTCTGCACCAGAAAGCATTGTTGGCGGGAGAGACAGCACTTTAGCGTTGGTAGGAAGTCAGTAGTAAGCGAGAAGTGAAGCGAGTCGGTAGCAGGTCTGAAGCGAGAGGTTGAGAGGAGCGGTGTGCCTGCCAGCCACCAGCTAAGATTTACAAGAGATTATAAACGGATGTATAGATCAGCTAACTATTATCATAAGAGGAGCTAATATTATTGAATTATTTTTTTGAGAAACTCAAGACTACTGAATGTATGTTTGCGCAATGCTAGTTGTAAGATTATTGTAGAAAGTAAGTCCCATTTGAATGTTTGTAAAATCATTTCATTCAGAATATAATTAATTTTTGCCAGCAATAGTCCATTACTGATTATAATCCATCCCAAAAACCATCAACGTGAAACTTTGCAAAAATTTATTGTTGTCAAGAAAAAGTTTAACTATGAATTACGTAACTCCGGTCAAATTAATTAAAGAATAACGTCAGCCTTGCTATTAAAGAATAACGTCAGCTTTGGTAATAAATACAGCCACTTATTATGACAGCCCACCAGCAGCTAATAGAGTATAGTAAAACAGAGTAAGTATATTCATGTCGCAGTTCGATGTAGCAGTCAGGTGGCGATCCAGTAACAGTAAAAAAGGTAAGGAACAGTTTTGGTTTATTGCAGGTTACGACTGAGGGCCACGACGACGACACATTCTATGTTTCGTCGAAATAATCAGAAAATCACTTTAAATAAGCAGCATTTAAATTTGTATGCGAAGATGGAGAAAGAGAATTAATTTCAAAGGGAAAATTTCACTTGTTATTATTGAGCAAGAGATAGAAATCGTAAGGGAAGGTTTCATGGGTTATTGTAGAAGGGAAGATTGCGTAACAGAAGAGATATAGAGGAGACGGAAAGGTTTCAGTATCACCACGTGGTGAAGATAATCATCACAGCACTTCTCGAACAGGCGATAAGTCGTGCATTTAAGAAATGCTCGACCGAGCCTGCGGTCCTTCCCCATTCTATTCGCGGACACCGTATTCAGCGATACCACATGTACCGTCCGTGTGTCTGTCTAGCTGTCATTCCTGGCCTGACGTTGCTGCTATCGCGTAGACGGGTATATAACGATAGCAGGACGATGGTCATAATGTTGTGGCTGGTCAAGGTAAATTAAAATATTGGAGGATTATACTCATTAAACTTTCTTTTGAAGAGACGGTTTTTGGATGTGTTGGCGGTCCACTACTGCATTTCGGCAAGACAATTAAATGCAATGCGACAGTCAAAGACAGCCAGGTGGAAAGTGAGAGAAGAGTCGGTCGAGGTGTGGCGCGTTGTGAGCCTGGCGTCGCCGTCGGCTGTCGCGCTGATAATGAAGACGTCGGCGCCGTGCGGTCCGGCTGCCTCCCACGTCAGAGCGGGCGGCGGGCGTCTGGCAGCTGGGGGCAGCAGACGGGCCGGAGGCGGCGGCTGCCGCCGTTATAATTAGCCGCGCACGAGTTACGGCGGCCGGCGTGCAGCGGCGCCGGCACGTGTCCCCTAACGGCGCACACGCGCGCCGCCCGCACTCGAACTCGTGACCCCGACGTCACGGACCCGCCTCGCCCGCTCGCAGACTCACAGCTTCCGCGGTGGAAGTTCGACGACGCAATCCGGAACGGATGCCGTCTTTCTCACTCTTCCGTCAATGCGGCACGCTGCGGTAGGTCTTGTAAGCAAAAGTTGTACACTACTGGTCATGATCATTGCTACACCACGAAAATGATGTGCTACTGACGCGAAATTTAACCGACAGGAAGAAGATGCTGTGATATGCAAATGATTAGCTTTTCAGAGCATTCACACAAGGTTGACGCCGGTGGTGACACCTACAACGTGCTGACATGAGGAAAGTTTCCAACCGATGTCTCATACAAAAACAGCACTTGACCGGCGTTTCCTGGTGAAACGTTGTTGTGATGCCTCGTGTAATGAGGAGAAATGCGAACCATCACGTTTCCGACTTTGATTAAGGTCGGACTGTAGCCCATCCCGATTGCGGTTTATCGTATCGCGACATTGCTGCTCTCGTTGGTCGAGATCCAATGACTGTTAGCAGAATATGGAATCGGTGGGTTCAGGAGGGTAATACGGAACGCCTTGCTAGATCCCAACGGACTCGAATCACTAGCAGTCGAGACAACAGGCATCTTATCCGAATGGCTCTAACGGATCGTGCAGCCACGTCTCGATCTATGAGTCAACAGATGGGGACGTTTGCAAGACAACAACCATCTGCACGAACTGTTCGACGACGTTTGCAGCAGCATGGACTGTCAGCTCGGAGACCGTGGCTGCGGTTACCATTGACGCTGCATCACAGACGGGAGCGCCGGCGATGGTGTACTCAACGACGAACCTGGGTGCACGAATGGCAAAACGTCATTTTTTTTGGATGAATCCAGGATTTATTTACAGCATCATGATGGTCGGATCCGTGTTTGGTGACTTCGTGGTGAACGCACATTAGAAGCGTGTATTCGTCATCGCCATACTGGCGGATCACGCGACGTCATGGTATGGGGTGCCATTGGTTACACGTCTCGGTCACCTCTTGTTCGCAATGACGGCACTTTGAACATTGGACGTTACATTTCAGATGTGTTACGACCCGTGGCTCTACCCTTAATTCGATCCCAGCGAAACCCTACATTTCAGCAGGATAATGCACGACCGCATGTTTCAGGTCCTGTACGGGCCTTTCTGGATACAGAAAATGTTCGACTGCTGCCCTGGACAGCACATTCTCCAGATCTCTCACCAATTGAAAACGTCTAGTCAATGGTGGCCGAGCAACTGGCTCGTCACAATACGCCAGTCATTACTCTTGATGAACTGTGGTATCGTGTTGAAGCTGCATGCGCAGCTGTACCTGTACTCGCCATCCAAGCTCTGTTTGACTCAATGCACAGGCTTATCAAGGCCGTTATTACGGCCAGAGGTGGTTGTTCTGGTTACTGATTTCTCAGGATCTATGCACCCAAACTGCGTGAAAATGTAATCACATGTCAGTTCTAGTATAATATATTTGTCCAATGAATACCCGTTTATCATCTGCATTTCTTCTTGGTGCAGCAATTTTAATGGCCAGTAGTCTATAATTTCCGGAGTACTCCAAGATGTGTGATAGAACCTTTATTGTTTACAAATATATAGATGATCTAATGGAAAGAGTAGGAAGCTTTTTAAGACTGTTTCTCTGATGACGCGTGTGTCTGTAAGAAAGTATTAACGCCAGAAATCAGTGTCGATTTGCAGAAGAACCTGCAGGGGAATCATGAAGAGTGATGCCTTTGGCCCTTGACCCTGAACGTAAATAACTAACATGTTGCGCATGCATAGGAAAATAGCAAAGTGCTTAGAACATCTGTGGCACTCTGGATTTTTCATTAATTTAATGGCTCCATCATTATATTAAATAATACAGTTGTGGATATCTCAGGTGCAAAAGTCAGTTGCACTATCCACTACTGATGTGGAATTCATTGCTCCCAATGAAGGAGTCAAGGAAATGATATAACTTAATCGACTGTTGTATGAGATTAGTGGAAAAAGGGACACAACTGTTTTATTTAATATACTGATGGCGCCATTAAATTAATGAAAAATCCAGAGTGCCACAATCGTTCTAAGCACTTTATTATTTTGTTCTTGTACACTATCAAAATGGGAACATCAACGAGGAATGTGTGTGTTCTGAAAATTAAGTTGGGGAAATGTTTAAAAAGCCTTTAAACTCAAATTTAGTGCATTGTGTATTTAGTATCCCCACCACTGGATATAGGGACACAGATGAGATGTCATAGGTCTCTCTGCAAAGTAGTGCGGAAATCTATCACGGAAGGCGCATGCAGAGCGTAGTATGGGCAGACCTGCTGATCCAGGTGTTTACTTGCCAGACAAGTCAGTTCTTACGCTAAGATTGACTAAAACAAACCTGGCTACCACATCACGGCGTGCTTTTGGTTTGCCTACTAACTGTTTCGGTCATTCGGGGTAGTTGCATGTGTGCTTTCTGCGTACCAGTCTCTATGTAGTCTTCAGACTTGCTGCTCTCCATAGATGGACCCTGATATCGAGTTTTCCCAGCTCTGGGGTTCAGCTCCCTAGCTGCCTAGAAAAGCATGCACCACCGGCTAGAATTGTAACATTTCTGTCAACAGGCCGGTTTAGTGGTGCTGTCACATCTTTGCAGATACGCATGTGACGTTTTGATTTTTTCTCGTAGCTTTAATTTGTGGCCACCATAGACCAAACATTTATTCAATGCTGGCAAGGAAAACAGCTCAGCAGGAGCAGGAGATGCAGGAGCTGCTCAAACAGAATATGGAATTGATCCGTCCTCACGCAGCACTATTGGCACGGCAGGCACCTACAGAATAGACTTCTTTCAGAGTAACCTTCCCCCCCCCCCCCCCCCCCCACCATCCCTGATGCCATTTACCAGTTTTGAAGTGTTCCAAGAGAGATGGGAGAATTACTTGTGGCGGTTCTTGTTGCATTGCTAGGTGAGGCGCAAGTTGATTCAGCTGATAAGACCGCCTTGTTATTGTCCAGTAGTGCTGGTTGTACGAAATCATGCATAAGTTGAAGCTCTCTACTAAGCCTGACAAAACTTAACTTGAGGAAATCTGACGATTGCTTGTTCAGTATTCTGGATATCAATTCCACGTGGAGGCGCTACAGTTGCAGTCTAACCAGCGCCGCAATCACTCCAAACAGTACACTATTGATGACGATTGAAACAGTATCTACAGTAAGATATCAAGGTGTAACTATTACAGAGCGACCGTAAGTGGAATGAGCACATAAAAATGGTAGGAAAAGCAGATGCCGGACTGTTATTGATGGGAAGAATCTTAAGGAAATACAGCTATCCACAAAGGAAGTGGCATACAAGTCGTTTGTGTGATCGATTATTTAGTATTGTTCATCAACGTTGGATGCTTTAACACGTAGGACTGATAGAATACACAAAGAAGACCGAACGAAAAGTGATGAGTTTCGTTACGGGATCGTTTAGTCGGCGCGAGAGCGTTACAGACGTGCTCAACAAGCTCCAGTGCAGGTGTTACAAGAGAGGAAATGTGCGTCACGCAGAGGTCTACTGCTGAAATTTCAAGAGAAGACTTACCGGGAAGAGTCGGATAACATATTATTTTCTCCCACATACCTCGCAAACAGACCACGACGAGAAAAATCGAGAAATTAGAGCTAATACAGAGGCGTACAGAAAATCATTACACGCGCCACTCGCAAGTAGAACCGGGTACGGGAATCAGTTAGCATACCAGAAGTATCCTCCGCCACACGCCGTTAGGTGGCTTCCGGAGTATGATATAGCTGATGTAAATGAGCTTTGGTGGGATTAGAATCGTTCGCAGTCAGCCGCAAATGCTGATTCTTTAAATTTTCTCAAAGGCATTTTTGTACTTTCAACTTTTGGGATTTAATTCCCTTTACATTATTTGTAGTTGCAATCCAGAGACGACTTCATCCTTGTCCATTTATGGCATGCACATGGGCATGTTAGTAGCTATCTTTTATTTCTTTTTAATTCTTCCCTGTGAAAAACATGCCGCTTTCCCATGTCAAGCGTCCATACAATTTTTCTTTGTGTCTTTTCGGGTCAAGCACGTTTTATCATATCATATCATATCTATTTAATTATAGCCTTTAATAACGCGTGTTGCACGTCCGTTCACGCATTTACCATATTTGTTACACGTAAAACATAATTTGACCTATGCTGGTCATTTGCTATAACATGGCGATGAAGTGGCGTTGTTCGTTCACTCACGCGTTATTTTTAGTAATAAGGTAAAAAATTAATCTTGATAATATTCTTCATTCAGTGAGTGTCACCAATAAGAAGTATATCTACATCAACTGATAAAAACACCTACTCGACCATCTGTGAACAGGTTAACCAAGATCATTGCATTATGGCGTTTACATACTACAGTTTCGCTGTTTTATGTCCTATTTCATCTTTCATTAATAACGATGGGTGCGTTATGCAGTATTGGTTGTGAAAGGGCCGATATATTCTAATAGTGTAAGTCCGGGTAGTGTGTTCGAACTTATATAAATCCATGCATAGTTCGTCACATTTTAGTCATAACCTTGTGCAGAGGCTTTATGTTTAAGATTTTCAACCTTTCTATAGTTATTTGTTTTAAGATATAACTGCGTTGGTCTTTTATCTTTGACAGTCATGGTCTCAGTTAGACACGCGCAATGTTCCCCACCCTGTTGATATGCAGCGCGTTATCTAGTCCTACTTAGTTTCACGTGAGCTCCCGAGGCCCACCGCACGGCGTCTATGGAGACGAGGCGCACCCCAGAGCTTAAGTATTGGTGTTGACTTAGTACTTATGTAACGCATTTTTAAAATGTGACTACGCCTTTTCAGGCTATTTTAGTTTCATTTTAGACCATGCGCTCTTAGACAAATTATAGATTCAGGTATATCTTCTGAAGAAGGCTCAATTATTTGGGCTGAAACCTAGGTAAAAGTTGGTTTCATTACCGCAATCGAGGCTGATAGTTTCTTATACATTTCTCAAAGGTGTTTCGCGAAAAGAATGTCGTCCTCCCTCCAGGAGGTTACCTGTTGGCAGCAAATCCAGCATCGAGAAGTGGTGTAATTGTCATCTCATTTATACACTTGTAAAACTTCCAGTTGTACGTGTTATGTTCCATAAATTACTTAGTTCCTCAGTATCTATGAGGTGCGAAGTCGTAGTTGTGTGGTACCTGACGTCGACACAGTGCGATCTCTGAGGTCTAAGTGAGGTCATAACGTGCCTGAGGTCTAGGTTATTTGGAACACCATGTGTAGATCATATGGTGCTTATGTTCTAGGTGACCAGTGTCCGAGGTCTGGGTTTGGCTATAGTAGAGGCCTAGATTGTGTAGTGCGCATATATTTCGCGGTATTAGTGCAGTCCTCGTGTTTCTTGTGGAAGCCTTCAGCGACGTCGCTGAAGCAACAGCATACGGAGCAGAAGGCTACAGCGACAAAGCAGTATTTCCAGCACCGCGACCTCGCACGCCAATGTTGTTGAGCGGCGAGCAAGAGTCTGTGTACAGGGCTCGTAAAAGTCGGCCCTGTTTTACAGCTGCTAAGACAAGCGTCCTCGCTGGAGAAATGCTGAGTGGCCACGCAGTCTATCTTTCATCGACCCAAGTGCGTGAGAGATTAAAGGAGCCCACGCCGGGTCGACTTGTGCACTGGTAGCCAATGAGTGCTTCCATTTCGGTGTCTCTGACTTTTACGATAGTCTAGTGAACGTCTTATTCACTGCCACAGAAAATAGTTAACAGCAGCAAATACATTTTGAAAATTACTGTCGCACATTTATTTTGGGCTACCAGACAGTGGCCTTGTGCCCTTCTGCTATTTGCGGGAGCAACTGTCCAGCATTTTTTCTAGATCGACAAGTTTATATCAGGATGTACAGGATGGTTATAATTAAAGTTTCGCTACTTGGTGCGCCTCCGTGAGAAACGAGTGATTGTAGCAGAATGAAACTTTGCGGAAGCTTATGTAATCACATGTGGAGGAGAAATGACGAATAAACCAGTTAAGGGGGGTAGGACGTCAAACGGGCCGACTTGGAGCAGGAGAGGCATCTCAGGACATTTTAATTTCCAGTGTCTATACTTTTACAAATAAATTCATAAAACTTTGTCAGCATCACCAGGAAGAATTCAGGATTCACACCCATTGCAGTGGAAGTTCGAAAACATAGCAAAATAAATTCTTTTACGTGCGAAATTTCATCATTTTTTCACTTACTAATGGCTGCATTTGTTGCTATAGGTACACTTTTCTTCATAAGTAAGAGAGATTCTTCGATGAATTTTGCACAGGTGTATGAAACTATAGAATTTAATTTATGAAAAAACGAATGACCTGTTATATTTTAAACATCATGTTTAAAAAAACACAAATTTTATAGTTAATTACCTCAATTTTTACCACAGTTTTTAATATATTTGGAAAATCTAAGAGTACGTGGGGGTGGAGATCTCGTCAGAATAGCATGTTGCAAGGCATCTCAGACATGCTCAATAATGGTCATGTGTGGGGAGTTTGGTGGCCAGCGGAATTGTTTAAACTCATAAGTGTGTTCCTGGAGCCACTCTGCAGCAATTATGGACGTGTGGGATGTCGCAGTATCCTGCTAAAATTGCCCAAATTCGTCGGAATGCACAATGGACAAGCATGATTCAAATGGCTCTAAGCACTATAGGACATCACAGCTGAGGTCATCAGTCACCTAGAACTTAGAACTACTTAAACCTAACTAGCCTAAGAACATTACACACATCCATGCCCGAGGCAGGATTCGAAACTGCGACCGTAGCAGTAACGCGGTTCCGGACCAAAACGCCTAGAACCGCTCGGCCACAGCAGCCGGCAGGACAAAGGATGCAGGTGATCAGACAGGATGCTTACGTACGTGTCACCTGTTAGAGTCGTATCTAAACATATCAGGGGCCCAATATCAATCCAACTGCACACGCCCCACACCATTACAGAGCCTCAACCAGTTTGAACAGCCCCTTGCTGACGTGAAGGGTCATGGGTTCATGAGTTTTCTCCATACCCGTGCACGTCCGTCCGGTCGATACAATTTGAAATGAGACTCGTCCGACCAGGCAACATGTTTCCAGTCAACACCGAATGTCGGTGTTTACGGGCCCAGGCGAGGCGTAAAACTTTGTGTCGTGCAGTCATCAAGGGTACACGATTGGGTCTTCGACTCCGAAAGCCCATATAAATAATGTTTCGTTGAATGGTTCGCACGCTGACACTTGTTGATGGCCCAGTGTTGAAATCTGCAACAATTTGTGGAAGGGTTGCACTTCTGTCACGTTGAGTGATTCTCTTAGTCGTCTTTGGTCCCGTTCTTGCAGCAATGTCAGAGATTTGATGTTTTACTGGATTCCAGATATTCACGGTCCACTCGTGATAACCTGCCATCGTAGCACCAGTAACCGATCTAACAACTGCGCCAGACACTGGTTGTCTTATATAGGCGTTGCCGACCGCAGCACCGTATTATGCCTGTTTACATATCTCTGTATTTGAATAAGCATGTCTTGGCTAATATATATGCTTGCAGTGAAGTACATTAAATACTTGACATACCCTTTTCTTCAAAAAAAAAAAAAAAAAAAATCCATAAAGCAAGGCACATTACCTGGTCGAAAGTTTTCCCATGGGGCCTAGTTTACATAAGCAATATGTGTTACCATATTAAGCGCCCTCCTTTTTCTGTGCTTTGCCTTTTTCGGGTAATATTGTCTCTAGATCAACTGGCACGCACAAAAATCTAAAGCTCATGGACAGGAATAATAAATGCTTAAATACTGGAGGTAGAGTTGTAAAACTACTTTAGGCTACAGCAGAATATCATATATTACTGTAGTTTTCTTAGTAGCTTTGGACAATTAAAGTCGTACCTACGTTACCGGTAAATTAGGTATATCGGGAGTACATTCTGATCACTTTGTCTGAGTAGGCGACCAGTGTTTATTAGATTACCCTGGAAACCGGAAGCGGTGGAGCGTCTAGAAACTGAGTAAGGATGTATGAAAGGCCGTGCACTCTTACTTAAACATCAACAGCATTTACCGTAAAACTGAAACTATCACTGTTTAATTCAGGTTTTCTTCGAAAATTGTTGATTTGCAATGAGAAACAGAGGGATGTTTTAGTAATAATAAGAAAACAGTACAGATTTATTATATAGCACTAGAAAACGCAATTTCCTCAACAAAAACTTGAAATAAAAAAATAAAAATAAAAAAGCACTAGAAAGCTGTATCAAACATCGCTTCAATACTTCGTCGATCTTAAATAAAACATGTTTCTGTTATTTATAAAAAAAAACTTTCGCACTTATCAATAACAAGAAACTCTTGCCTTTGACTATGATGAAGAGCGTTCTATTGAGTGTAAAATAACAACAGTAATTGTATATATTCCTTTATGTTTGTCCGTGTACACTGTTCAAAAATGGTTCAAATGGCTCTGAGCACTATGGGACTTAACATCTGTGGTCATCAGTCCCCTAGAACTTAGAACTACTTAAACCTAACTAACCTAAGGACGTCACACACATCCATGCCCGAGGCAGGATTCGAACCTGCGACCGTAGCAGTCGCGCAGTTCAGGACTGAGCGCCTAGAACCGCGAGACCACGTGTACACTGTACTTGCATCAAAAGTAATTACTTTGGTTACATAAAAGCGCAGAAGTTATGTGATCTACTTGTTTTATTAATTATAAAATGCAATTTATAATCTGTAATGATGTAAAATACACAACGGACTAACACTGAATGAAGTGCGGTTCTAATTATGTGAAAAAAAAGAGAAGTCGTCGGCTCCAAGCTTCTCTCTTACACATTCATTTGTGTTTCTTCCCTGCCAATGCTTCCAATACTACCGCTAATCCTACCATTTACTTCGTCACTTACGTTGCGTACTGTAATTTTGGCGGAGCGCAACTCTAACCAGAGACGATTACGTACGAAGCAAAGAAAGCTACAATTTTGTAAGTGACATGTTTTTTGTTAGTAATTTTTTTTAAATTTATTCAAAACAAAGGGTTATTACTCTCTGGATGCCGTCACAGTTTCGAATAAAGCCATTCAGAAAAGTGCGCGTTTTTCCTTTGAAGTTGCGATAACATCAATATTCACTTCTCTCTGCACGTCTCTTTTGGCCAGAAAAGAACTCCCTTTGATGTAAAATGTCATGACTGGAATGTGCCTTCGTCCGCGCCTCAGAGCTTCCGTGGCACCGTGAGAAGTCGCAGTCGAAACTGCGTACCGAATACACGCACTCTCGGCGATTCACTGCACTCGAGACAACTTAAGCGACGTATAGGTCCGCGGATTTAATTGGAAAAGTTATTGGCGGACCCGGATTAGTTCTCTGCTGCACTAACAAATCAGTCTAAATAAGAGTTACTAGCGCCGCTCTGACGGGGTTAAATATCTCACTTCTCCAATGTCAACGGTCGAAGCCTTGGCAATCAAACGACCTTCAGAAAGATTCCGAGATCTGACCTTTGGCTTGGAAAATGTACGTAGTTTATGGTTACGAAACTACTTCCACCTGGCTCCTAGCAGCTCCCGCCTATAATCTCCACATAACAAAACAGAAATGCAGTTCAATGTCAATAAAGGAAACAGTCTTACAAAAACATAGTACTCAATTTTCACAGAAATGAATGGAGTTTATCTGCTTCAATTAAACCTCCCCAGGTCTGTTTCGTTCAGTGAACCACCACTGTCCAGCTAGCTACTGACTCCGAGATCCGATTAAAAAGCTATGCTTACTAGAAAACTTGAAAGTGCCTACGCAGAATCCCACACTGGCTCAGGAACGCACTTTCAGTTCTTTTGACTTCAGAAACGCACTTCAGAGGGCTACCACCGCCCCATATGGCACACGATACTACCCACACCCGCGAGAGATGTCGGCTGTCCGGAAGTTGTCAGGACGACCGATCGCTTCGTAGACCGCACGTGTGTGGGTAAATCGCAGCGATCGGTCGCTCATCGCTGATCGCGTGGATATCCCAGGCAATCTGATGGACTGCATGTGATTTGTGCTTGAAGCATGGCTGCCTGGCTAGTTAGTAGCGGTTTGTGGCAATATGGCTGCGATCTCTGCTTATCAAGCTTGGTTGTGCAGTTTTGTTTCGCTGCACTTCCTCCACGTTGAGAAAGAACTTTACGTTAGAATTTATTGTTATTCACGGACCACGAACTACTCTGAGGAACGAAGTTGAGGCTGAAGTCGCCATCTGTATTAAGTAGTAATACAGAATATACCCTCCAGTTCTGCAGTGGTTGGTACTTTGAACCTTGTACTGTAGGAACAGAACTGACGGGAGGTTCATAATAATAGTCACGATACAGTTATTTATGAAATAATTACAAGCATTATGAAAGTTTTAACTTCTAAGCGGAATGACGTACGTACTGCAGAGGACATTTTAATTTAAATGTTCTGGTCAAATGTATTATACCTAGACAGAAGTCCCTTATTATTTCGCATACTGTAACTCGCCCTTATAAAATTAATTACAAGAGTTATGGTAGTCAGTAGTGCTGCTATTGACAATATCTCTGTAGTCACATCTAGACTGAAAGCAAACTGTATAACTACTTGCAGTTAAACTATAAGAGTAATGAACAAAAAAGGAACTGAAGACTAGTAAAAGATACACGAATTGTATTAGCAGCCTGGAAATGCGTACACAACCCACTTGGCGTCAGAGAAAAATGTAATACACTACTGGCCATTAAAACTGTTACACCAAGAAGAAATGCAGATGATAAACGGGTATTCATTGGATAAATATATTATACTAGAACTATGTGATTACATTTTCACCCAATTTGGGTGCATAGATACTGAGATATCAGTACCCAGAACAACCACCATTGGCCGTAATAACGGCCTTGATACGCCTCGGCATTGACTCAAACAGAGCTTGGATGGCAAGTACAGGTATAGCTGCCCATGCAGTTTCAACACGATACCACAGTTCATCAAGAGTAGTGACTGGTGTATTGTGACGAGCCAGTTGCTCGGCCACCATAAACTAGACATTTTCAATTGGTGAGAGATCTGGAGAATGTGCTGGCCAGGGCAGCAGCCGAACATTTTCTGTATCCAGAAAGGCCTGTACAGGACCTGCTACATGTGGTCGTGCATTATCCTGCTGAAATGTAGGGTTTCGCAGGGATCGAATGAAGGGTAGAGCCACGGGTCGTAACACACCTGAAATGTAACGTCCACTGGTCAAAGTGCCGTCAATGCGAACAAGAGGTGACCAAGACGTGTAACCAATGGCACCCCATACCATCGCGCCAGGTGATACGCCAGTATGGCGATGGCGAATACACGCTTCCAATGTGCGGTCACCGCGATGTCGCCAAACACGGATGCGACCATCATGATTCTGTAAACAGAACCTGGATTCGTCAGAAAAGATGACGTTTTGCGATTCGTGCACCCAGTTTCGTCGTTGAGTACACCATCGCAGGCGCTCCAGTCTGTGATGCAGCGTCAGGGGTAACCGCAGCCATGGTCTCCGAGCTGATAGTCCATGATGCTGCAAACGGCGTGGAACTGTTCGTGTAGATGGTTGTTGTCTTGCAAACGTCCCCATCTGTTGACTCAGGGATCGAGACGTGGCTGCACTATCCGTTACAGCCATGCGGATAAGATGCCTGTCATCGCGACTGCTAGTGATACGAGGCCGTTGGGATCCAGAACGGCGTTCCGTATTACCCTCCTGAACCCACCGATTCCATATTCTGCTAACAGTCATTGGACCTCGACCAACGCGAGCAGTAATGTCGCGATACGATAAACCGCAATCGCGTTAGGCTACAATCCGATCTTTGTCAAAGTCGGAAACCCGATAGAACGCATTTCTCCTCCTTACACGAGGCGTCACAACAACGTTTCACCAGGCAACGCCGGTCAACTGCTATTTGTGTATGAGAAATCGGTTGGAAACTTTCCTCATGTCAGCACGTTATAGGTGTCGCCACTGGCACCAACCTTGTGTGAATGCTCTGAAAAGCTAATCATTTGCATATCACAGCATCTTTTTCCTGTCGGTTAAATTTCGCGTCTGTAGCACGTCATCTTCGTGGTGTCGCAATTTTAATGGCCAGTAGTGTATATTCTGTAAAGTAATCTACGAGAAAAGCGTTTCAAAACAAGTGCAATAAATTAGAATTCTCGTTTAACGTAAATTTATTTTTTGCAAGTAATCTTGGGGCTACGAAAATCGCCTGCAACTGCTGCTAAATACACCACTTCAGTTTCCATAGCAGAATTCTCGACACAGTCGCGTTCGTAATACTGGTTGAAACTGATTGGCAAATCGCCCGTGTGTGGGGTGTCGAGGCAAGTGACCAATTCCAAGCGATATCGCATGCGACGGATCCCTGCGATCTGTCGTCCGTGAGCTCGTGAGCCAGTACACATTCGATGACCATTTCCTACCCCTGCTAATAGAGGTTCTGTAAGGTGCCGCTCCCTGGCAAGACTTTTGGAAATGTCTCTGCGGCAGATGTCAGAAAACACTTGTCATCACGGGGCATTACAAACCTGTAGGTCATCCATGTAGATTCGGACCACACCCAATGTAGGATGATTGGAGAAATACCGGCCCATCATCTCCTGGCTGAAGACCATCACCTTCCCCCGGATACTGCCTCTGGCGGATACAGATGATATCTGACGAGCACACAGGCGCGATCGGGAAATGATACGTTAAGTGACTTGTACCTGTTTCTAACAAGAAGAGTGAAGGAAGGAAGGCTGGTGCTGACATTTCTCCTCGTAGGTGATATTAAAAACAGAGCGCTATCTTTTCCTGAGGAGGATGCCGAATTGTCATAATTGTTTCAGAGTTACCGCCCCAGTATCCAGCAACTGCGTATAGCGGCTTGGGAAAACCACGTAACAGCGGGAGGGGCAAGTGAAGACGGGGCGAAGTAATTTACGTGCGCGATGCTGTGTGATCTGGCGGCGGCGGCGGCCACTTTTGCGAAGCGATTGGCCCTCGCGCTGGTAAATATCTGGACACGGCAGGCGGCTGCCGCTGGCAGCGTCCCAGGCAGCGAGGCAGCTGGGACAGTTCCAGACTCGCGACCACTTTGCGAGAGCGGAGCCTCTTGTAACGCTTAGGAGGGCGACGGTTTCCTATGAACAGCCAGCAGCCACTTAACTTAACGTCCATATATTGTATGCACGTGGTGCCCATACAGCTCGTAAGTATAGGGTGGAGCAAATAAAAACGGCCCGGGGAGCAGAGTTCCAGAGTGCAAAGAAACGCAGCAGAGGGAAGGAAATACACTAATGACCTGAATATAGTAGCTATTGAAAGTGACCACCAGTCGTCTCTTAACACTTTTGGGCCTTGGTCTGCATTGGTGAAGGCTGATCGAAACTGGACTGCTGGAACTGATGCCGTCTCGTACGAAATGTTCTGCTGCAATTCTTATCCCTTTCGTGAGCCGTGGGAAACATGCTCCCCACTACAATGAACTCGCTCCTAGTCCCGTGGGATTCACAGTTGCCACCTCTGTATGGTGCTACCACCTAGTGAACAGTATATGGTACTACTTCCAATCGGAAGTTCCCGCCGTTTTTGCTGTACCTTCGCGCAGAGGCATTGTATAGGTGAGTGTTGCTCTGTAGAAATGGGCTCTGAGCACTATGGGACTCAACATCTTAGGTCATAAGTCCCCTAGAACTTAGAACTACTTAAACCGAACTAACCTAAGGACATCACACACACCCATGCCTGAGGCAGGATTCGAACCAGCGACCGTAGCAGTCCCGCGGTTCCGGACTGCAGCGCCAGAAACGCTAGACCACCGCGGCCGGCGTTGCTCTGTAGAGGAGCCTCTCAGTGCTGTTTGCGTGACATTTTGTGATTTTTTCCTCAACGCTATAGCATAAGGTAAATACTTTTGATTTTTGCTATGGTGTCTTATTATTTGGTCTTCACTGTTTGTTGTAAAATGTGTTTTACTTACATTACTTGTGGACTTTACTTGTAGTATCTTTCCCACCTCCTCTTTGGTAGCCCATTGTTGTACGTCTCTAGAACGAATATTTCTATAGTTTACCACATTTATTTGATATTTTTGACGTAGTGGGTTTGAGAAATAATGCACAGATCATTATGTTACTAAAGAAGGTCAAGTTTATCATACCAAACCAAGTGCTTGCTTCCGTTGAATCTCTCATAGTATTTTTTACACTCTCCAGTTTTCTATTTCGTGGCATTGCTTTCCTTTCAGATGTCTCATTCCCTAGACCTCAGCAATTTCAAACATGTTGACGAAATTTACAATATATTATTTTCATAACCTGATGAATGTGATTCAGAAACTGAAGGAGATGAAGGTGCTGCAGATGAACTGAATGTTCTAGATAACACCGTCTCCAGTGCTTCAAGGCATGTTTCTGTGGAATAAGACATTTATGGTGATGAACATGACATTGAATCATTCGTGCTTCCGACTGTTGCCAGTTGTGATACGTTGGACAGTGAAAGTGAAGAAGAATGGAACGGCAACTGTTCTTACTTCAACAATGTACAGAACAACTTTGAAACACGACTGGAAAGAAAACCAAAATTTCTCTGTAGTGCCAATGATCGGGAGATCACTTATTTTTCTAAGTTCTTTGATGATGATGTTTTCACTCTCATAGTAAATGAAACAAACTTGTATGCAAAACAAAATCGTGGTAGTAGATATCCGTCAAAAACCTGGGTGGACACAACTACTCAAGAAATGAGAGCTTATATAGGATGTCTTATTGCAATGAGAATACATAAACTCTCTGCTCTCTCTAACTTCTACAGTTCAGATCCTATACTAAAAGTAGAGCCAATTGCTAATGTAATGACAAGTAAAACATTTAAAAAGATTGTAGAGAATGTTCACTGTAATAACAACGAAATTGCAAAGCCAAGAAATCATCCAGAATATGATAAATGTAGAAATTATGGCCATTGATTGAAAAGCTTTTGCAGAGCTGTAAGAATAATTGTGAGCCCTCATCATTTATGTCAGTGGATGAATCGATGATTCCTTTCAAAGGACGATCATCTATGAAACAGTATATGCCAATGAAGCCGATGAAACGAGGCTACAAAGCGTGGTGCTTGTCAGATTCACTCACTGGATATATAATGAACTTTGATGTTTACACAGGCAAGTATAGGCAGATAGTGACTTGACATTGGGCGAAAGGGTTGTAGTAGATCTAACAAAGGAAATAAATAATGTAGTTGCATTTGACAGATTCTTCACCACCATGAAATTGATGTCAACACTTTTGAAGAAGGGTGTGTATGGATGTGCAACAGTGAAGACCAACAGGAAAGATTTACCCAAATTTATGAAAGAAAACATAAAATTGCATAAAATTGGAACGAGGAGAATTCCAGTTTGAAACAAAAGGAGCCATTTCTGCAGTAAAATGGATGGATAACCGTCCAGTCGCTTTCCTGTCCTCAATTCATGACCCAAGAGAAACAGCCACAGTGAAACGGAAAAACAAGGATGGTACTAGTACAGAGATTTCTTGTCCTGAAGTTGTGGCAGAATACAACAAAATAATGGGTGGCGTCGATAAGCCTGATCAATTAAGAGAGAGGTATGCTATTGGCAGACGTTCTGCAAAATTTTGGCACAGAATATTTTATTTCCTGGTGGATGTTGCTGTAGTGAACAGTTTTATCCTGTGGAAAATAAGAAAAAGAGAAAGTGGACAGCATGATCAGCTCACATACAGGACACATCTAGCCAGACAATTGATCGCTGGCTTCTTATCGCGAAAAAGGCGTGGACAAAAACCTGTCTTTCTGGCAAAAAGGGGTAAAGTACCTGAAGATCAAATGGCTCTGAGCACTATGGGACTTAACATCTGTGGTCATCAGTGCCCTAGAACGTAGAACTAATTAAACCTAACTAACCTAAGGACATCACACACATCCATGCCCGAGGCAGGATTCGAACCTGCGACCGTAGCGGTCACGAAAAGTACCTGAAGATGTCCGTCATGTGGCTGTAGGGGAGCATCAACCCATTTTAGGAGAAACCTACTGGAGGTGCCGTCATTGTAGTACCAAAGCTGCGGGAAAGAGCACTCGCTGTGTTCGTACATATTGTCAAATACCACTTTGCATCATAGATCCATGTTTCAGAAAAATTTCATGGCAAGTAATTGTGAACAATCATTGTAGCAAGAGAAGTAAATTTATCAAATAAATATGGCATATATTAAAAAAGTTTTTTTGTGATTTAACTCCAAGGAAGGGCAGTGGGAAGAATACTTCCCAACTTGTTGTGTGACCTCACTTTCATAGTTGGAGCACATTTGATATTGTGTATAATAAATATACCTATCTGTTAACTACTATCTGCTCTCCATTCATTAAAAAAAATTGCTCAATAATTTTGTCCACGAAAGGGTTAAAGATTATGAGGGTTGTTTGCGATTCACATTATAGACTTGGGGGGCTCCCCTTACCAAGTAATCGCACATTGACCGATCAGGTGACCTAGGTGGCCAACTACGGCCTCGACCAAGCTGACCTCTGCTAAAAACTCTGTCGGGCGTGAAGATTGAGTAAATGTACTTTAAGGCTCGGCCGGCTGTGTGGACATTTGCTCCATCCTGTTGGAAGTAGCTGTAGATCTTTTCCTCCTCCGTTAATGCTACTACAAACGATTTAAAATGTTGGCAATGTAAAGCGCCGAAGTCAGCGTCTAATGAAAGAAGATGGGACCAAAAATGGACTTGCAAACACTGCACACCAAACCCCAAGGTTCTCATCATGCAACGGTGTTTCGTGGAAGTTATGCAGATCCTCCGCTGCCCAGGACCTGTGATTCTGTGAGTTGACATAACCACTCAGGTGAAACCATGCTTCATCAGATATAAAGAAAAGATCCATGTCCAAGCCATTCGTCGTTATCTCATTGAAGAGGCACTCACAAAACTAGAGGCTCTGTTGAGCATCTGCTGGTTTTAATGCAAGAACAACAGAAGGAACTACACATGCAGGTCCAGGTGGAGTACCCTTCAGCATGATCGACGTGATATGCAGGTCTCTTGCGACAGGCATCGGGTTGATTTCGTAGGACTTTGAAGCATTTTCTGGCGAACTTCAGCCACATTTTCTGGTGCGCAAGGCACGTTTCGTAATGTTTTTCGACTTGTTCGAAACAGATCCTATTTGATACCGTTTTCAGACTAAGCATTGCATGGGGCTCGTTGTTGGCACTTCGACACCATTAAACTTCTCACCAAACGACTGACCACACTGTTTCCACGACTTTGTTGTCGCGTAACTGTCCACAACGAACACCCTCCGCTCCACTGTGAGTATCTTCGTCTCATTCGCACTGCTCCACTCACACTGACACAACCAACACTATGCTCTGAACCGGTGTGGATCAAGTGACTGGCGTGCACGTGGTTTGCGCGTCATTGGGTGTGGTTATATGCATTCACGTCCAGTCGTATCCACTCGTTAGGGCCGTTTTTATTTGTCTCTCCTGTATATAGGGCGATTAAAAAGTTTCCGCCTGAGGGCGCTGCTGCAGCGTGCAAGCAAATCCAGCGCGACTTCGATCTGGGTATGTACAAGCACCGACGTGGAGGCAAGGGGCTAGTGTAGCCTCCGAAAGGAAAATTTTTGATCACCCCGTATGTAGAAAAAACGTCAAATTTAAGTCGACAACAGCTGCTGATGAGAATTTACAACAGGTTTTGGTCTTCAGGTTATTTTTTTTTTAGATATTTTAGTCCGAAGACTGTTTTAATGCAGCTCTCTACGCTAGCAAGACACAAAGGACATAAGACATGTCCTATCAATGGGCATTGATTTATGTCAATGCAAGTTGAAAATTGGTAATGGATAGAGATTCGAACCATTGTCTCCTGCTTGCTAGGTAGATACGCTGACCAATACGCCATCCGGACACAGTCACGTCAACTGCACGCATTACCCTAGCACGCTTTCCGTCAGACCTAAACTCTCGAGCGGTTCTAGGCGCTTCAGTCTGGAACCACGCGGCTGCTACGGTCGCAGGTTCGAATCCTACCTCGGGCATGGAAGTATGTGATGTCCTTGGGTTAGTTAGGTTTAAGTAGTTCTAAGTCAAGGGACTGATGACCTCAGATGTTAAGTCCAATAGTGCTTAGAGCCATTTGAACCATTTTTGAACCATTTGAACCTAAATTCTCAACTTTTACCACACAGTACTGATGTAGTGCTCCAACTGTCGGGAGGCATGCTAGAATAGCCCGTGCAGTTGTGGTGACCACTGTGTCTGCGTGGTGTAGTGGTCAGCAAGCAGGACACCTAGGTTCGAATCTCAGTCCCGCACAAAATTTCAATTTGCCTCATTGGTATAGATCGATGCTTATGTCTTTAAGTCTTTTACACGTCAATTCATAGGGGTTGCAGGATCAAAATGGTGTCTGTTCTTTCGAACATGTCCAAAAGAACAGACACCATTTACATTTGTCCTGAGAAAGCCTCTTAATCTTGGCACGACTGCTGCAAACTACATCGAACTGAACCTGCTGTCTAATCTTCAGCATTCTGTAGCACCACATTTCAAAAGCTTCAATTCTCCTCTTGTCTGAACTGTTTATTTTTCACTCTTCACTTCTGTACAAGGCTAACTCCAGATGAATATCTTCAGAAAATACTTCTTAACACCAAAATTTGTATTTGCTGTTTACAGGTTTCTCATTTCCAGAAACTTTTTTCTTGCTATTGAAAGTCTGCATATAACAGCCTCTCTATTTCGGCCATCGTCATATATTGCTGCACCAATTGTAAAACTCACCTTCTGCTTACTGTGTCTCATTTCCTAATCTAATTCGCTCAGTGTCACCTAATTTAATTCGACTGCATTCCATTGCTCATGTTTTTTATTGGTGTTTATCTCATAACCTCGTTTCGAGACACAATCTACTCCATTCAACTACTCATGCATGTCCTTTGTCACCTCTGACACAATTACAATGTCATCGGCAAACCTCAAAGGTTTTATTTCTTTTCCTTTAACGTTAATTCTCTTACTGTGTTTCTCCTCGATTTCCTCTACAGCTTGCTCTATATTCCGACTGAACAACAACAGGGATAGGGTGCATCTGTCTCACTCCGTTCACAACTACTGTTTTCCTTTCGCACCCTTCGACGTATAACTGCTGTCTGTTTTCTGAGTAAGACACAAATAAGCTGTTGTTCCTTGTATTTTATCCCTACTACCTTCAGAATTTCAGTCAAGACTGTCAGTAGCTTCCTGTAATGCTATAATCGTATGTTCGTCTCTCTTTAAACTATATCCTGAGTCAAGTCATAAGCTCATTATGACCTCATGTGCTCCTATGTTTCCCCGAAACCCAAACTCATCTTCCTCGAGAATTGGTTTTACCGGTTTATTCGTTCTATTGTAAATATTTCGGTCCGTTTTTTGCATCCTTGAGTTATTAGGTTAATATCACACCAGTCAGCACTTGACCTCCTTGGAATAGGTTTTATTACGTTCTTCTTGAAGTCCGGGATATTATACCTGCCTGACATATCTTGCGCACCAGATGGAATAGTTTCAGTCATGGCTGGCTCAACAAATTTGTGGAAATGCCGTCTACTCAGGCGACATGACTCTTCAGTTA
Organism: Schistocerca piceifrons; assembly: GCF_021461385.2. Classification (NCBI taxonomy): domain Eukaryota; kingdom Metazoa; phylum Arthropoda; class Insecta; order Orthoptera; family Acrididae; genus Schistocerca; species Schistocerca piceifrons. The sequence goes on along the minus strand of NC_060144.1, from coordinate 453,074,390 downwards.
TACTACAGTTCTTCAGGTCAAATAAAATAAAAGGCGCCCTATGTCAAGTTTTAAAGAGTTACATGCTGTCTATAGTAAAATGTACGAACGTTGTTAATCAATCAACTTTCTTTTGTTGGTATAAACGGGTTTCATCTTCTCGTGTGAAAGCACTCTACATACTCGTGTATTTATTTTCGATTGTGTAATGTCTTTACTATTGGCGGAAGCTAACACTGTAAAAGAAGGGAGCTTAAACTGTATCGCACCACATTTGTGACTGGACTCAGGACTTCCTTACAGACAGAACTGAACCCGTCGCTCTTGAAGGAATAAAACCGATAGTAGTTGTTATTGTGGTCTTCAGTCCTGAGACTGGTTTGGTGCAGCTGTCCATGCTACTCTATCCTGTGCAAGCTTCTTCATCTCCCAGTACCTACTGCAACCTACATCCATCTGAATTTGCTTAGTGTATTCATCCCTTAGTCTCCCTCCACACTGCCCTCCAATACTAAATTGGTGATCCCTTGATGCCTCAACACATGTCCTACCATCCGATCCCTTCTTCTAGTCACGTTGTGCTACAAACGCCTCTTCTCCCCAATCCTATTCAATACCTCCTCAATAGTTGTGTGATCTACCCATCTAATCTTCAGCATTCTTCTGTAGCACCACATTTCGAAAGCTTCTATTCTCTTCTTGTCCAAACTATTTATCGTCCATGTTTCACTTCGATACATGGCTACACTCCATACAAATACTTTCAGAAACGACTTCCTGACACTTAAATCTATACTCGATGTTAACAAATTTCTCTTCTTCAGAAACGCTTTCCTTGCCATTACCAGTCTACATTTTGTATCCTCTCTACTTCGACCATCATCAGTTATTTTGCTCCCCAAATAGCAAAACTCCTTTGCTACTTTAAGTGTCTCATTTGCTAATGTAATTCACTCAGCGTCACCCGACTTAATTCGACTACATTCCATTATGCTCGTTTGGCTTTTGTTGATGTTCATCTTATATCCACCTTTCAAGACACTCTCCATTCCATTCAACTGCTCTTCTAAGTCCTTTGCTGTCTCTGACAGAATTACAATGTCATCGGCGAACCTCAACCTTTTTTATTTCTTCTCCATGGATTTTAATACCTACTCCGAATTTTTCTTTTGTTTCCTTCACTGCTTGCTCAATATACAGATTGAATAACATCGGGGAGAGACTACAACCCTGTCTCACTCCGTTCCCAACCACTGCTTCCCTTTCATGCCCCTCGACTCTTATAACTGCCATCTGGTTTCTGTACAAATTGTAAATAGCCTTTCGCTCCCTGTATTTTACCCCTGCCACCTTCAGAATTTGAAAGAGCGTATTCCAGTCAACATTGTCAAAAGCTTTCTCTAAGTCTACAAATTCTAGAAACGTAGGTTTGCCTTTTCTTAATCTAGCTTCTAAGATAAGTCGTAGGGTGAGTATTGCCTCACGTGTTCCAACATTTCTACGGAATCTAAACTGATCTTCCCCGAGGACGGCTTCTACTAGTTTTTCCATTCGTCTCTAAAGAATCCGCGTTAGTATTTTGCAGCCGTGACTTATTAAACTGATAGGAGTACTCGAAGGAAGAAGTGTGGTAGGATCGTTACTCTTCACAAACGATACAAATCATCTATTGGATTGCTTCAGAAGCTCCATGCGGCATTTCTCATGAGTCTGGAATCTTTACGAGGCTGGGTTAATAGAAGAGATGGACAAGATCCCACGAAGAGAGGCGCGTTTTGTCAAGGATCGTTTTGTTGGTGCAAGAGCTTTACGGACTAGCTCAACAAGCAGCAGTGACAGATTCATCACAGTCAAATTTACATCTGAGATTCCGCGAGAGAACGTTTCGGGAAGAGTTGGGTAACATATTAATTTCATATATGGCTAAGAATGTTGGAACACGTGAGGCAATACTGACCCTACGACTTATCTTAGAAAATAGATTAAGGAAAGGCAAACGTAAGTTTCTAGCATTTGTAGACTTAGAGAAAGCTTTTGACAATGTTGACTGGAATACTCTCTTTCAAATTCTGAAGGTGGCAGGGGTAAAATACAGGGAGTGAAAGGCTATTTACAATTTCTACAGATACCAGATGGCAATTATAAGACTCGAGGGACATGAAAGGAAAGCAGTGGTTGGGAAGAGATTGAGACTGGGCTGTAGCCTATCCCCGATGTTATTCAATTTGTATATTGAGCAAGCAGTAAAGGAAACGAAAGAAAAATTTCGAGTTGGAATTAAAATCCATGGCAAAGAAATAAAAACTTTGAGGTTCGCCGATGACATTGTAATTCTGTCAGAGACAGCAAAGGCTTCCCCTACTTCACTACCCCTTCCACTCTTCTAATCAACAAGGCTTCAAAAGTGGTAAACTAATCAATATCACTCTTAATGCATCCATTATTTTATTAATATTATTATTCCTATTATTATTGATGATTATTACTTTTTATTAATATATTATTATTGTCAATTATTTTTATTACTAAAGCAAATTATCATCACTGTGATTGTTAGGATGTAAGAGAGAGCTTTAAGGCCCTAATCTGATCAGGCTAAATAAGCAAAAAACAAATAAATAATTCTGTGTACTGGACGGAGATTCGAACCTGTGACCTTTGCCTTTCGCGGGCAAGTGCTCTACCGACTGAACTATACAACCACGGCCAACGCTCCCCCCCCCCCCCCTCCTCCACAGCTTCACTTCCGGCATTCCCTCCTGTCGAGTTGACAGAATTTCTTCTATTTACCTTGCGGGACTAACACTTCTGAAAGAAGGACATTACAGAGACACTGCTTAGTGACGCACTAGGGAGTCGTTTCCAGAATGATTTTTCACCTCCCAGTGCAGCCTGCACTGGTTCGAATCCTCATGGCAGAATGGAAGACAGAAGAGGTACTGACGGTGGTGAAACTGTGAGGGCGGGTCGTGCGTCGCTAATCGTGCTTATAAAGTTCAGTCGGTAGAGTACTTTCCCGCAAAAGGCAAAGGTCCCAAACTCGAGTCTCGGGCTGACGCACAGTTTTAATCCGCCAGGGAGTTACAGATAAATGAGAGTTGGATATAGGCCGTGTGTAACTAGCTGTATCAGAAAACATTCTAGTGTGGAGGCAGAAACCAGGATTAGATAAACTCATGTACCAGTTGTTCCTTTCTGAAACTAGATAATCCAGTCACACTACATCACTACAAGTGAAGGCTGGTTTATGATCTTAACAATTCTAGTACCAATCGTTTAATGTTTTGGGCTTTATTAACGTTTGCAGTTCTCGTATATTAACTTTTATTTTAAAAAAATGGTTCAAATGGCTCTAAGCACTATGGGACTTAACATCTGCGGTCATTAGTCCTTTAGACTTAGAACTACTTAAACCTAACTAACCTAAGGACATCACACACATCCATGCCGAGACAGGTTTCGTACCTGCGACCACAGCAGCAGCGCGGTTCCGGAGTAAAGAGCCTAGAACCGCTCGGCTACAGCGGCCGGCCCTTTTATTTTCATGTCTGCCCGTTATTGATTATGGACGAAGGCCACTATATTCAGTTATATACTTGCAGGGTCATCAGTGTCATCAAGATGTTCTGTTAGACGTGATAATAACCCTGGACGATTTGTGCCTGAGCGGTATACGGGTCCACTGAGAAACTAAAACTAAATGTTTGACGTAGGTGGAAGTTACTGTGACATTTCTAGTATGTTGTTCTATATCTGTGAGTCCATAATGCACTTCTCATAAATATTCCTCGATATTTGTTGCGAGGGACGGTATCTGAATGATACTAAATTGCTTTCAGGGCCACCATAACTTTACAGATTTGTTTCAAAACAGAAGCGCCGCCACGAGTGTGGCGCTGGTCGTCTGATATGTAGGGGCCACCAGCGTGGCAGCTTCGACGGAATAAACTGAAGGTTATAAACGCTCACATTCAGGACGCAGACTAATCTTGGCTTGTGTCATTCTGATTCATACGTCCTGCTGGGGCATGGTTTCCTAAAGAAATCAACTATTCTTTCCCGTCTCCACTCTTTAATATCCAAACCATTGTTGCAATTACAACGACGTTACTGTCGGTGAAATGTTACACTCTGACAAACGAAGAAGGGAAAGCATTTACTCTGAACACGAAAGCGTTGTTCGTCTATTGAAACAAAATTCTGCTAAGAAACTTCCGAGGGTACTTGTGAAGATACTAACATAATAAGTTTTTTTTGTTTTTTGTTTTTGTACGGGGTGCATTCAAGTTCTAAGGCCTCCGATTTTTTTTCTAATAAACTACTCACCCGAAATCGACGAAACTGGCGTTACTTCTTTACGTAATCGCCCTGCAGACGTACACATTTTTCACAACGCTGACGCCATGATTCCATGGCAGCGGCGAAGGCTTCTTTAGGAGTCTGTTTTGACCACTGGAAAATCGCTGAGGCAATAGCAGCACGGCTGGTGAATGTGCGGCCACGGAGAGTGTCTTTCATTGTTGGAAAAAGCCAAAAGTCACTAGGAGCCAGGTTAGGTGAGTAGGGAGCATGAGGAATCACTTCAAAGTTATCACGAAGAAACTGTTGCGTAACGTTAGCTCGATGTGCGGGTGCGTTGTCTTGGTGAAACAGCACACGCGCAGCCCTTCCCGGACGTTTTTGTTGCAGTGCAGGAAGGAATTTGTTCTTCAAAACATTTTCGTAGGCTGCACCTGTTACCGTAGTGCCCTTTGGGACGCAATGGGTAAGGATTATGCCCTCGCTGTCCCAGAACATGGACACCATCTTTTTTCAGCACTGGCGGTTACCCGAAATTTTTTTGGTGGCGGTGAATCTGTGTGCTTCCATTGAGCTGACTGGCGCTTTGTTTCTGGATTGAAAAATGGCATCCACGTCTCATCCATTGTCACAACCGACGAAAAGAAAGTCCCATTCATGCTGTCATTACGCGTCAACATTGCTTGGCAACATGCCACACGGGCAGCCATGTGGTCGTCCGTCAGCATTCGTGGCACCCACCTGGATGACACTTTTCACATTTTCAGGTCGTCATGCAGGATTGTGTGCACAGAACCCACAGAAATGCCAACTCTGGAGGCGATCTGTTCAACAATCATTCGGCGATCCCCCAAAACAATTCTCTCCATTTTCTCGATCATGTCGTCAGACCGGCTTGTGCGAGCCCGAGGTTGTTTTGGTTTGTTGTCACACAATGTTCTACTTTCATTAAACTGTCGCACCCACGAACGCACTTTCGACACATCCATAACTCCATCACCACATGTCTCCTTCAACTGTCGATGAATTTCAATTGGTTTCACACCACGCAAATTCAGAAAACGAATGATTGCACGCTGTTCAAGTAAGGAAAACGTCGCCATTTTAAGTATTTAAAACAGTTCTCATTCTCGCCGCTGGCGGTAAAATTTCATCTACCGTACGGTGCTGCCATCTCTGGGGCGTATTGACAATGAATACGGCCTCATTTTAAAACAATGCGCATGTTTCTATCTCTTTCCAGTCCGGAGAAAAAAAAACGGAGGCCTTAGAACTTGAATGCACCTTATATAAGGGGTAATCAGAAAATTTCCGTTCTACGGCTACACTGACCCTTTGCGTACTTGAAGGTGCTTGTATACCCGCATCAGAGCCGCGCTGCCTTGCATAAACGTTGCAGCAACACCCTAAAATGGTAACTTTTTGATCTCCTCTTATACTTAAGTCTGAGTTGCAATAGTATAGGTCTTGTAATCTTGTTCCTATATACGGTCTGTAGTTGCTATTTATGAATTTGTAATTTTCCTTTTTTTCAGATGTTGTGTAAGTACACAATTATTAACATCTAAATCATTTGTACGAACGTAATATAGAATTGTAATTTCTGTTAAGAGTTTGAACATTGTACTCTGTATAATGCTATGTGAGAGAAGTCCAGTTTTAAAAATGTATCGGTAGGTGAAACGTTCACAGAGGTGTGTGGAAGCAAGTAAAAGACTGATTGCTGTAGGGTGTACGAGCACCGAAGTGGTGTGTTTGTGGCGGCCGTTTAGACGCACTCGGTGTTAGGTGTGCTGTTTCGGTACATACTGCGGATGATGATGATGATGATGATGATGTTTGGTTTGTGGGGCGCTCAACTGCGCGATTATCAGCGCCCGTACAGATTCCGAACAATTGCTAAGTCCAACTCGCCACTTCCATGAATGATGATGAAATGATGAGGACAACACAAACACCCAGTCATCTCGAGGCAGGTGAAATCCCTGACCCCGCCGGTAATCGAACCCGGGATCCCGTGCTCGGGAAGCGAGATCGCGACCGGACGATGAAGCTACAAACTAAACATAATTCAGTGCTTCACATCGCGGACTTACATCTTGAAAAGTAGACTTCAATATACGACGTAAACTCAGTGGAACCACGTGGTCATAGAGTGGACGATGTTCGGTGTGCACAGCAAAACGCGATGTGTATCGTGGTCTGCAAATATAAAATATAAACGTATCATAATATTCTCAGATCGTGGACGGTTGTCCCATGAAGTGAACTTGATAAGTATGATGTGTAGACAGTACTATAGATTGTTTGACCAGTGGACAGCCTTCGCTGAGCAGAGTGAAATGTGAACGTTTTGAACATGCAGGTTGTAGTGTTTCCGTTATAACTTACTGTGTCGTAAGGTGAACGCTATAGATTGGAACAGTGAAGAGACAGTTGTGCCTAACTGAATTCTTTCTATGAACAGTGAAAACTGTGACCTTGTGGCAACAGGCTGATTTGTTTTAATAAATGTCTTTGATAGCAGCTATTATATTTTCGAAAATATCTTTTGAGACTGCTTCTATTCTTGGAGCATTACGTGTGTTACGTGTTTATCTGTAATGATACACGTGATGACTGGGTGTTGTGTGACGTCCTTAGGTTAGTTAGGTTTAAGTAGTTCTAAGTTCTAGGGGACTGACGACCATAGCTGTTAAGTCCCATAGTGCTCATAGCCATTAGAACAATTTTTTGTAATGATACATTGTTTTATACGTTTCGTATCCTTCATCTTTAGCAATATTTTTAAGTGTTGCGCCTGCATTTTGCCAACGGCTTTGCCTAGTAGTACCACCGATTCCCGTCAGATCACCGAAGCTGAGCGCTGTTGGGCGTGGTAGCATTTGGATGGGTCCCGTCTAGATCTGCTGAACGCTGTTGGCAAGTGGGATGCACTCAGCCCTTGTGAGCCAATTGAGGAGCTACTTCACTGAGAAGTAGCGGCTCCGATCGCGAAAACTGACAACGGCTAGGAGAGCAGTGCGCTGACGATATGACCATTCGTAACCGCATCCACTGACGCCCATCGACAGAGGATGACACGGCAGTCGGTCGGTACTGTTGGGTCTACCGAGGCCTGTTCGGACGGAGTTAGTAGTTAGTTACTCCACCATTTTGCATGTTTATCCAAACCGTAGTTCAAGTAACGCTTTATTCAATGCAATGTCTTAGTGAAATACCCACGTCATGTAGCGTCCGCCATTGGGTCAGATGGCTACAGATAATAGGAAAAGATTGTGTTTGCATTGGTGTAATATTTAGACCGTGAACTTTGAATCTTGCGCCTTCTCATAAACTTATTAGCAGTCAGTAAAAAGCAAGTATCGGAATGGTAATAACTGTGACGACAGATGATAATAGATTAACTTTTCATAACTGGGATTCACAGTAATGTAAAATTTTTTGAAAGACATCATGTTTACGCCAGTGACTGTTAAACTTTTTAATTTTCACTATTGCAATTTCGGCCTTATGGCATTATCAAGTGCAGATGTTTTGGCTATTAAGCCCAGTCAACTTTGCAGACGCAGCAAATGACAACGACATATAAATGTGTCAGCGTGTATAAAGCTGACATGGCTTAATAGCCCAAACAACTGCTCTTGATAATGGCTTAAGGCCGAAACTGCAATAGTGGAAATAAAAAGGTTTAACAGCCACTGGCGCAAGCATGATGTCTTTCAAAAAAGATGATAATAGAGTGCAGTCAGCAATTATTATGATTTAAGTATGGCAAAACAATAGGATGTGTCCGCTGATAACTAAATGCGCAAGTGTTCATCGACTGTTTTCATTCGGTTGTTCCTACAGACCGGTTCTACTCAAAAGAGTGAATGAATAACTTAATTGGTACGTATAAGTACAATCAAATGAGTCGATTGTTTTCCAACAATCGACTGAATCGATTGTTTTCATTGGTTTGTTCCTATCAACAGGTGTGAGAGTCAGTCAATAGGAGCTACCAGAGAGACAGGCCGTGCCGCGTACGTCACAGCAGGTAACACTGCAGGTCTTACAAGTGCCAACAGCCAGTCTGGCGGGCGGAGAGAAATTATTTCGGGCGAGTCGAGTCAATCAGTTCTTGACGGCGCGTTTAAATGCATGCATGCTCTCGATAGCACGCGACAAAGTTAAGATCTTTAGTGAGTACCTTTTCAAATAGACATTGATTTCGCGTGCGCCCTGGCCGAAGCCGAGAGTTCGCGAAGTGTGGTGGACAAGCCGACTCGGGACCAACGAAATATGCGGGCCCTGCAACGAACATGTAATGTGACACTAATCGATTTGTTCGCCACATTTCGTGAAAGCTCGGCTGCGTGCAGCGCCCCACGGGAAATCGATATTAGTTTCCACTAAAGGTCTTAATTCTGTCGTGTGCTATCGAAAACTTGCAAGCATTTAAACACGCGGTCAAGAATTATTAAATCGCTCCCCGCCGTAGACGACTGCTGGCACTCGTAAGCCCTGCAGTATCGCGTGTTGTGACGTACGCGACAGGACCTGTCTTTTTGGTGGGCCTCGAGCCGACTCGAGGACCACGAGAAAGACAAGCAGCGGCGCGTATGTCACGAAGGTAGACCTGAACTCGTTTGCTCACTCAGCTCAGCAGAGAAAATGCGTTTCTAAAGCTATTACCTCGCAGCTGGGTGTGTACGTACTAACGAACCTGCCATTATGAAGTCTTACTGATTAATAGTACTACAACGAAGTTTAATTTAAGATCTATTCTCGATATACGAGGGTCACTCCAAAAGAAATGCACACTATTTTTTTCAAACTCCATCTTTTATTCTACATGTTTAAAAGTTTTACAGTGTGTAGATATATCCTTTAGGAACAATATTTTCATTTCTCCACATAATTTCCATCCCTCTCAACTGCCTTACCCCATCTTGGAACCAGCGCCTGTATACCTGCACGGTAAAATTCTGGACCAATCTGTTGGAGCCACTATTTGGCAGCGTGCACAAGGGAGTCATCATCTTCAAATCTTGTTCCACGAGGAGATCTTTCAGTTTCCCAAAGGTCAGGACTGTAAGGCGGGTGTTTCAGTGTTGTCCATCCGAGTTTTGTGATCGCTTCCATGGTTTTTTGACTGACATGTGGCCGTGCATTGTTGTGCAACAGCAAAACATCCTGCTTTTGCCGATGTGGTCGAACACGACTCAGTCGAGCTTGAAGTTTCTTCAGTGTCGTCACATATGCATCAGAATTTATGGTGGTTCCACTTGGCATGATGTCCACAAGCAAGAGTCCTTCGGAATCGAAAAACACCGTAGCCATAACTTTTCCAACAGAAGGTATGGTTTTGAATTTTTTTTCTTGGGTGAATTTGTATGATGCCACTCCATTGATTGCCTCTTCGTTTCTGGTGAAAAATGATGGAGCCATGTTTCATCACCTGTCACAATTCTTCCAAGAAATTCGTCTACACCATTTTCGCACTGTTCCAAAAGTTCGCTGCATAGCGTTTTTCTTGTTTCTTTGTGAGCCACTGTCAACATCCTGGGAACCCATCTGCCTCAAACCTTTTTTAACGCCAATGCTTTCAGTATTCTGCAAACACTTCCTTCCCCTATCCCAACGTAGAGTGACAATTCGTTCACTGTGATGCGTCTGTCAGCTGTCACCAATTCGTTAACTCCCTGCACATTGTCTGGACTGTGTGCTGTACGAGGCCTGCCGCTGCGAGGACAATCCTCAATATTGCCGTGCCCGCTTTCGTCACGTAACCTGCTTGCCCACCGACTAACTGTACTGGGATCGACAACAGCATCTCCATACACCTTTTTCAACCTCTTGTGGATGTTTGCCATTGTCTCATTTACCCTCGTAAATTGTATAACGGCTTGTTTATAGCATTTGGTCTCTTCTTGACAATCCTCACTTCATATAAGAAGTGGTGCCTTATGCAACTGATAAATCATTTTGGCACGATTTTAGCCTCATTGTGCCACGGTACAGCTGTATGAAATTAGGAGTATAAGTAGGCCCAAGGACTTCCAATCACTGTAGGACTAATAACAGTAAGACTCCATAATAGCGAATTCCAATAGGAGATGCAGTTCTCGTTTGTACGTACACACCTAGTTACGCATTAACAGGTGTAGAAACGTAGTTTATGTGCTGGGTTGAGCGAGCGGGCGAGCTCAGGCCTACCATCGTGAAGTACGCGCCGCTGCCAGCCTTTCTCGTAGTCCTCGAGCCGACTACTGTGACGTCACAAGTTCGTTGCGGGGCCCGTATCTCCCGTGGGCCCCGCGTTAAGTATGCCGAGGCTGAGCGCGTGTGCGCTGCAGAGGCAGCGCGCCGAAAAGCTGCGGCCGCGCGACGCGAACTGAGCCGCTGTCCGCAGGGGCGGCGCTCACAAACAGCCGCGCTGACGGAGCCGCTCTCGGCCCTCGGCCGGCCTGTAAACAAACACCTCATCAATTAGCGGCCGTGATATGTGCTGCCCTGGAAAAGCACACACGCCCGCCGCCCGCCAATAAATATTGGCTTCACGTGTAGCTGGCGCGACGCGCCGTCCGTTTACAAGCTAGCTCCGAGGCACGCGTGTACTCTGCCCTTTTCGTTCGTGCATTTTTCTACACTCTGCCGCGGCTCGAATTCTTTTCCGCATACACACACACACACACACACACACACACACACACACACACACTCTCTCTCTCTCTCTCTCTCTCTTTCAACAGCATGTCAAGGAACAAAAACATTCTCCGGAACACAGCAATTAGCAAAATAAAGCTGCACTACTGATAATTTCCCCGGAGTATTTCGAGATATACACTATCCAATCAAAAGTATCTGGACACACATTAGTGGACATTAATATCGGATGCGACCAATATTCGCTTTTATGACGACTATACCTCTGCCGGGGAAGCTTTCAATGAGGTTCAAATGGCTCTGAGCACTATGGGACTTAACTTCTGAGGTCATCAGTTCCCTAGAACTTAGAACTACTTAAACCTAACTGACCTAAGGACATCATACACATCCATGGCCGTGGCAGGATTCGAACCTGCGACCGTAGCGGTCCCGCGGTTCCAGACTGTAGCGCCAAGAACCGCTCGGCCACTCCGGCCGGCTTCAATGAGGTGTTTGAATGTCTGTGAAGTAATGGCTCGGCAGGCTAATGAATTTCTGGAATGTTATTGTCGGTAAACCATTGTGTCACTGATGATACTTTGTCATAGGTGCATACTCATGCTGATAGAATCATCGTAGCCGAACTGTTCTACTGTACGCAGTACACAAAGCTGTAATATATGTACTTATCATTCTACATGCACTGTTTTCTATAGCGTAATAACGGGACCACACCCTAACCACGAAAAACACCTTTCTACCACAACACCGCCCCCTCCGTACTTCACTGTTGGCACCACACATGACAGCAGGTAACGTTCTCCAGGCATTCACCATGCCCAGACCCTTCCATCAGGCCGGCCGCGGTGGTCTAGCGGTTCTAGGCACTCAGTCCGGAACCGCGCGACTGCTACGGTCGCAGGTTCGAATCCTGCCTCGGGCATGGATGTGTGTGATGTCCTTAGGTTAGTTAGGTTTAAGTTCTAGGGGACTGATGACCATAGATGTTAAGTCCCATAGTGCTCAGAGCCATTTGAACCCTTTTGAACCTTCCATCAGCCTGCCACTGGGTATAGCGTGACTCATCACTCTACATAACTCGTTGCCGGTCATCCATTGTCCACTGGCGTCGCTCTTCACACGACCTCAAGCATTGCCTATCATTCACTACAGAAATGTGTAGGTTATGAGGAACTGCTCGACCATCATATCCCAGCCTTTTTAACTCCTTACGCACAGTCATCGTGCTAGCTGGACTGTTGGTAGCACTTTGACACTCACTAGTGATTCCTTCCGTTGATTTCATGATTTTTTTTTACAACCCGCCTACGCAGCGATCGATGGTCCCTGGCCGTCAGTACGTGAGTCTGACTGGTCTTGGTTTAGCTGTAATTATTCCTCTCGTTTCTACTTATCAAGCACATCATTAATAGCCCAATTCAGCAGCTTTAGAAGGGTTGAAATGTCCTTGATGGCTTTGTTACTAAGGTGACGTCTAATGACTAGTCCACGCTGGAAGTGACTGAGGCCCCCTGAGCGGCCCTTTCTCCTGTCACTGGTTTTCTACGGATAACACAATACTCCCCGACTCTTTGGGTCCCCCGTCATCCTCTCATGGCGTCCAGTGTTCAGTTTCGCATTAGACATGAGTGTCAAAATATTTATCATCAGATAGATTACGTGGGCGAATCACATAAAACTTACAGCCCTTTTCCTTCGTGATTTGTTGAAAATATCGAAAAGAGATTTTCGGTAAATAGCGTGTCAAACGAGATATTAAGCAAGTATGGTCTTTTTCCACTGAGCAACGTACTGTTGTTGACAGCATTCGAAAAACTTTGAAAAGAAGAATACAATGATATAAAGTTGGTTAATATTGACGTTGTAATTTTTGGCATAATTGTTCGAGAAATGTGCTGAAGTTGAAAGGTAAGGCACCCGAAATAGGTTATTACGGCGTAAGCCCAGTCAAGTGGGGCTCTGACGCCAGGTTTCGTTGTAACGCACACCAGTAAGATAGGCCTACGCTGCTTCTAAGGTAAAAAGTATTTCCTCTTGGGCCTACTTCACGTGGTGTAGATACAGGTTCAGCTACGATTGTTGTAACTGGACTACGACCAAATGCCAGTTTCCGATAAAACAAAATTCATGGAGGACGCGGAACACTGGTCCCCTTGGCCGTGTTCACTCCTCAATAGCCTACTCCGGTCACTTTGCCTTTCTAATTGAGGACACTTTTCGGATCTTTCAACATCAGCATTAACGAGCGTTATAGTACTGCACTCACGATTTGAAGAGCTTTAGAGTGCCGTTACAAAAGTATTTCTTTAATATATCAGTTGATACAAGAGTTAAGAATATTAGCCATGCAACGAAATAACTTGCTCCCCTGGCTGCTATCATTTACCGAAAACCTCTTTTCGATATCTTGCACGGTTTGTGAAATAAAGGGGGATGTAAAACAAAGGATACTGTTTTCGCTCCCCAGTGACAGTCCTAGTTTCTCTGCAGAAGCCACAGCTTCACTTTCAGCTTTACGCAACGTACAGAATATCAAAGTAATAAATATTTTGATTTAGAGGTATTGTAGAATCTTGCTCCAAAATATGCAGGCTCCAGCTCTTCTCAAGAAAAGTAATCCTTTGATAAGGCACATTATGAAAGCTACCGACGAAAACGAAAACCTCGGGAAAAAGATAAAATTTATGTGAATTAAGGGACAAGCAAATGTTAAATATGACGAAATAGTCAATGACTTAGCGAAGACCACCGGTCAAAACGGAGCATCTAGAAACACTGAGCTGCAGTCATCAGACCTGAGGACTGCATTACATAGGGGCAGAAGACATCGATGCAAAGACGGACATCAATAATCAAAACGCAATAAACGAAAATATTGTGGATAAATACAGCCGAACATTCCTTCTAAGTCCCACGCCCTGCATATGATTGAATTATAGATCTTAACTCCAACCATCTTCACCGAATGCACGTACGAAATAATCCTTACTGTGAACATGATGGAGTAACAGTTGGAAATATAAACAATATTTTCTTCGAATACAGGCTGCATATAAACCAACAAACGGATTCTTACAACAGTTAATGAGATATCACCAACTATCACACACAAACAAAGCAGTTACCCTTCATCAAAATGATGTATTCTGAGGGGCGAATGGAAGAAAAGGTATGAAACAATACTGTGAGTATATTTGAAGTATGTATTCAAAAGTAATCACCATATGTCTGAGCACAACTATCTTACTGTTTCACGTGCCGAATGGTTCCCCGTTCTCAGTATTCCTGTAACTGTGAGAGGAGCCAGTCTTCCGCTGTGTCTTTCGGTTCGTCGTTCGAACTGAAGTGCTTCCCTCTGAGATGCTTTTTTAGTGGACAAAGCACATGTAAGTCGCAGGACGCTATGTCCAAGTTGTAGGGCGGATTCTCAAACTGCTCCCACTACAACTTGGTCATTACACTATGTGTGACCTTGGAGACATGTGGACGGGTGCCATCGTGAAGCAGAATCACTCCCTTCGCAACCAAACCAGACCGTTTGTTCTTGATGAATTTGTTTAGGCTACGGAGTGTCTCACAGTTCACATCAACTTTAATGGGGTTTCCGTACTCGAGAAATTCGATGAGTATCGGATGTCGAAAAAGATGGTGGGCATCATTTTGTCTGCTGAGGACACAGAACTTGGATATGTTTGCTGTTAAGCTGATAGTGCGGTAATTCTCGCACTTGTCGGCTGTTGCTATCTTCGGAGTTGTATGGATGACTTTTTCTGAAAGTCTGATGGTATCTCTCAAATATCAGACGTTTTAGGTACTACTACGTATATTAATTTGTGATACCTTTTTATGTAACGTTGTTTGGTTCTATTGGGGAAAGTTCATTAAAACTGCCTTATATTTATTACTTGGCAAGTCATATTTTGTTTTTCTGAGCGCCGAGTTCTTTGAGCACTGCCTATTCTGCATGCTCTGTGGTTTGTTTGTACTGCACTTGTTAATAACCTGAATTAGATTTGATTCAGAAGTTACGCCAATACATTTTCCTGGGACTTACCATTCCCATAAGTTCCTGTGCTACAGAGCCCTACGGAACACCTCTGGGGTGCGTTAGAACTTTGACTTCGCTCCAGATCCCACTGCCCAATTTCAGTACCTTCTCTATTTCGAACTCTTGAAGAAGGATGGACTGCTATTGCTCTCAGCAGACTTTCAAGCCGTCATAAAGGCTATGCAAGGACGCACTCCACATTAATGTCCATTAAGAGGCGTCCCGTTACTTTTGAATAGAGTATGCTGATGCAGTAGCTCCATACAACCGCTCACACGACGAAAGATCCATACCCAAAGATTGGAAAGTTACACAGGTCACGGCAGTGTTCACGAAAGGTAGAACGATTATTCCACTAAATTACAGGCCCATATCTTTAGCGTCGATATGCAGCAGTAGTTTGGAACATGCGAGTATATTGTTTTCGAACATTATGAATTACCTCGAAGAGAGCGTTCTATTGACACACAGTCAACAAGCAATTAGAAAACATAGTTCTTGTGAAACACAACTAGCTGTTTACTCACACGAAATGTTGAGTGCTGTTCACAAGAGGTTCAGAGTGATTCAATCTGTCTAGATTTTTGACACTGTCCCACACTAGTGGCGTACAATAAAATTTCGTGCTTGTGGAATATTGTAATGTGACTGGATTCGTGATTTCCTGTCACAAAGGTCAGAGTTCGTAGTAACTGACGCGAAGTTATCCACTAAAACAAAAGTGATTTCTGGCTTTCCCCAAGATAGTGTTATAAGACCTCTGCTGTTCCTTCTATATGAACGATTTAGAGACAATCTGAACAGCCGTCTTAGGTTATCTGCAGATGAAGCAGTCAGTTATCGTCTGGTAAAGTCATTAGAAAATCAAAACAAATTGCAAAACGGTTTAGAAAAGATGTCTGTATAGTGCGAAAATTAACAATTGACCCTAAAGAATTGAAAGTGTGAGGTCATCCACACGAGTGCTAAAAGGAATCCTTTAAACTTCGATTACACGATAAATTAGTGTAAGCTAAAGGCAATAAATTCAACTAAATGCCTAGGAATTACAATTACGAATAACTTAAACTGGAAAGAATACATATAAAATGTTGTGGGGAAGACAAACCAAAGTCTGCGTTTTATTGACAAAGCACTTAGAAAATTTAGCAGATCTACTGAAGAGACTGCCTTCATTATTCTTGTCCGTCCTGTTTTAGAGTACTGCTGCTCGGTAAGGGTCCCTTACCAGATGGGATTGACGGAGTACATCGAGAAAGCTCAAAGAATAGCAACACGTTTTGTATTATCGCCGAACAGATCAGAGAGTGTCACCGACATAATACAGGATTTGAGGTGGACATAATTAAAACGAAGGCGTTTTTCGTTGCAGCAGAGTCTTCTCATTAAATTTCAATCAAAAACGTTCTCCCCCAAATGTGAGAATATTTTGTTGACGCCGACCCACATAGGGAGAACGATCCTCGTAATAAAGTAAGGGAAATTAGAGCTTGCACGGAAAGAAGATATAGGTGTTCGTTTCTTTCGCGCGCTGTTCGGTTTTGGAATAACAGAGTACTATTATGAAGGTGGTTCGATGAACCCTCTGCCAGGCACTTAAGTGTGATTTGCAGAGTATCCATGTAGATGTAGATGTAGAATTGAATTTTATATTGGGAGATGGCGACGCTTGCCTTCATTGCATGCCGTCCCACTTTGCCTGTGGCTCGAAGTGACGTCTTACTACGTTACCCCAAAGCGACGTATGCAAATCTAAACTGGTTTGATTGTGAGGACGTTTGGCACATTTTAGTTTGAACACTCTTTATAATTTAAAAAATAATTATGAAATTTTTGAATGAATGTAAAGAGCTGTAAAAGCCTTGAAAATTCCGAAACCACTGATATATCGCTGCATCCGTATTTTTCCAAGTACCAAGCTGCAGCATTCATTATTTCACAGACAGCATGCACAGTTCCATGACGGAAAAAAATCGTGGAAGTTGCTTATAAGAAAACTTGGTCATAATTTTTCTTATCGCCGCACCATTTGCGTACCGAACAAGGAGGAGAGAGGGTGGGAGGAAGAGTGATAGTTGTACTCAAAGTTTCCTCCGTCACATTCCATATAGTGGCTTGTGGAATGTGGACGGATGTCTACAACTTTGGCATCATACTCAAAGGAAACGATAGACTGCTAAGAAAGCGTCCTGCCACTTCTCTTCTTAAACCTTTTATTTTTCACTGCCATCAAGTCATGACACACATTAAATAAGAGATACAACGTAGATTTAAAATATGTATTTTGTAGTACATAGGTCTTATAACTGAAATTTGCTGGTCTGTGGCACCTTCGCCTTAACATTCTTCACGTGCGATCAACCAAGCCAATGTTTCATCGTATTCGTTACACATCCAGCTAGATTAAAAATATGATCAGACCTGTTAGGATTGACACACAGGCAGAATTTGTCTCATTTGTCTGCGGCGCAGAGCCTGCTTATTCGGCGGCAGAGCGTCGGCCCCCCTACCTGGTGAGCAGGATGCCGACGTCGTGGTGGTTGGGGTGCTCGTCAGAGTCGTAGTTGAGCGAGTGCTGCCAGCGGCAGAACGTCTCCAGCATCTGGTCTGCGTTCACCGTGCCGTTGAGACCATTCTGAAACTGCACACGCCGCCTTTTAGGCTCACAGATGCTACGGATACATATTCAGCAAACAATAGTTGGTTTAGTCTCTATTGAACTGGCCACAGCTTTATGCGAAAAAAGCGTTGGTAGCATAAAAATATTAAATTCTATTAATCGCTCAAAAGCTTAGATAGTAAGACAATTCGTTTGAAAACTCTCATAACTCGGAAAACAAGAACTCATTTAATCACTTGAAATGGGAGAACGGATTGGTTCCAGCAAACAGGTGGTATGAAACAGAGCAGTGCATTGTTTCCTCTCCTCTTCATTCTGATTTTGGATTAGATAACGACTAATGTGTCAGAAAAACCTGGAGAAGGCAAGACGAAAGCAATGGTGTTCGCCGATGACTTGATGAGCTGGGGAAACAGGGGGACGAGTTTCAGGAACAGGTGTATGTTGGGAGATACTGTGAGACAGTATAGAAAGAAATTTAACGTAAAAAATGTGAAATACTGGTTACAACAAGAAAGAAAAATAGACCAATTAGCGGAATAAGGATTGAAGGTGGTGAACGATTGAAGAAGGTGAAAAGTGGTCGGGTACTTGGGAAGTGCGATACAGGAAAATGGAAGAAATGAGGATGAGATCAATAAACAAGGCAGACAGGCAGAAGCGTTCCTGTGAAGTGTTAGGAGCTTGGTTTGGAATAAAAACCGCGCACAAAAAAAGCAAAGAAGTGATATGTAGAAATTACTATGTCCCAGTACTGCCCCACGTATCCTAAATGCGGATAATGAAGAAAGACAGGTAAGCAGATTACAGGCATCTGAAATGAAGTTCCTCAGAAGTAGCATAGGAGTAACACGGAGAGATAGGATGATGAATGAAAGGGTAAAGGAAAAAGTGAAAGAGGACCCATCGCAGAACAGGACAGAAACATGAAGGCTAAAATGGTATGGGCACTTAAAGAGAGTGGAAAATAAGAGGGTTCCGAAGGAGATGAAATGGAGATGCGAAGGAAACGACCAAAAGAAAGACCAATGGATAGACTGCTGAAAGGTGTGGAGGAGTGTGTTGAAAAAAGAGGCGAGGAATGGACCAGAGTGAACACAGTAAGATGATGGGAAAACAGGACTGGATGGCAAGGCTTATGTTTCAAACAGATCCAGCCAGGGGATGAAAAATGTTCAAGATGATGGTGACGGTTTAATGATTTCCGTGAATAATATGCATAACTGTCTCAAAGATGGAATTAGAGTGAAGTAACAAGAGAAAAGCGATTTTGAGCTACAGTGCGCTTATAGAGACGGTGGTTCATTTGTTACGTGCTGCTGTTGTCAGTTCGTTATCACTTATCGTATCCAGTCGGATGACAGTGTAGGCATACAGTAGGCAATGAGAATCTCTGAATCTAACGGTTTCTTTCGGCGGAGGAAACGAATTGATTACTTTTGTTTCCTATATTGAGAGTAATTACATTAATATATTTAGTGTCATTTTGTTGATCTCCCAATCATGATTTTTTTCTGAATATATTACGATTTCTAAGGTTTAGTTTGGATTGGGATAATAGCATAGCTTAAATTTCTGTTGAGTGAAACGAGCAGCAATCATGTTTAAACTCATGAATACTGGCTAGAGTGTGATACTGCCCCCCTCCCCCAAAATCTTGGTTACGGTGGCAGCTTTCAAATGGTTCAAATGGCTCTGAGCACTATGGGACTCAACTGCTGAGGTCATTAGTCCCCTAGAACTTAGAACTAGTTAAACCTAACTAACCTAAGGACATCACAAACATCCATGCCCGAGGCAGGATTCGAACCTGCGACCGTAGCGGTCTTGCGGTTCCAGACTGCAGCGCCTTTAACCGTACGGCCACCTCGGCCGGCAGGTGGCAGCTTTATCTGTAGCACAGACTGGGGTCTACATTAGACTGAAATGTGATAAGTTGGGTGTGAGTACGCGAAACCAACGAATGTGAACACGAAAAAGTGATTATGGTAGCAGACTGACGTGTAGCGTAGCCCCACTATTTAGGTTGGATGGTGTGAAAGTGATTGAGTGTTGAAACTTCCTGGCAGATTAAAACTGTGTTCCGGACCGAGACTCGAACTCGGGACCTTTGCCTCGGTTTGCCTTTGTCTCGGTCAGGCACACAGTTTTAATCTGCCAGGAAGTTTCAAATCAGCGCACACTCCGCTGCAGAGTGAAAATCTCATTCTGATTGAGTGTTAGTGATATATAGACATATAAATTAACTGTGGTTACAGATTGATCTCTAGCGTAGCCCGAGGTCTAGGTCAGGTTGGATAGTGGTAAAATGGTTTAGAGTTGGCGAAGATAGCGAATGTGAATACCAAAAATGATTTTTCTAACATATTGGTGTGTAGCCTAGACCTAAGTCACGCTGGGTTGCAACGTATGAAATTTGTTTGGAGTTAACGAAGCCAGTGAATACGAGCACCCAAAAATTATTGTGGTAACAGATCGATCTGAAGCGTAGCCGGTGGTGTAGGCTACAATGTGGTAAACTAGGTGTGAGGTTCCGAACCCAACGAATGTGTACTCAAAAACGCGATTGTGGTAACAGATTTATCTTTGGCAAAGTTCGAAGTCTAGGTCAGGTTGGGCTGTGATAAATTGGTCTTTAACTGGTGAAAGCAACAAATATGAAACCCAAAGAATGACTGTGCTAACAGACTGATTTGTAGCATAGCCTGAGATCTACGATCGTCATTGCAATCACCTCTTTGTATATTTTAGTTCCGAATTTGTCACAATTGTCGAGGATGTGGTTAATTCGGGACCTAACTGCGTAGAATACTAGCTAACTTCATTTATTAAGCACAGAAAATTACGAACGAGCAGTGTGACTGGCTGCCCACATCCAATCATCATACTTCCTGCCATTCAACACGCTAACTGTTACAACAACAGCACGCGAAGGAAGAGCCGCGGCACCGTAAGTGCACTTCTACGGCGCTTTTGAAAATTTCGACTGAACGGCGTTTCAAGATCAACATTAAATCCTTATTAACGAATTACAGAAAATGTATATTTTCTATGATAAAAGACTTTCTTTCTAAATACCTCTCCTGCAGCTAAGAGATAGTATGTGACTTATTTTTGACTTATTTCAAGAAATTTGATTTTTAATTGGTCGGAAATGTAATCATAAATATAGTAGGGTGTATCATGAAGGATAAAAAAAGCTCTGTACAAAGTAGACTTATGGATTTGTAGATTCTTTTCCAGTTCAGTCTTAATTCCGAAAAAACCACTTACTCAGAATGCACGCCTTTTCTGAGAGGAAACATTGGCCAATTAATGGGACATGTATGAATCTTTTTTGTTCTTTGATGCCTACTTTAGATTAGAATGTTACGAGCGGTTGCTGCCGTTGAACTTCATAAGGGAGTGCATGTTCAAACAGTTGTCTACAAGAGGCATAAAGCTGTACATCATAGATTGTTATTGTCAGTTTATGTGCAGCGAGTGTTTTGCGTCTCTCATATATTCCCAGGATATTATTTCGTATGGAAAAAAATCAGTATTAACCTACAGAGTAAAAGCTGATGACCTTGAGCGTTTGAGGCAGATCATGCTGTATGATTTGATTGCAAGTTTTTATTAACATAGGCAACGAAAAAAGTTAATCATTTTGTCTTTCGTGGTTTGCCCCTACACCCTCTGTTCATATGAAGAAAGTTACATCTAACATACCACTCCGTACAAAACTATATCACTTGTTTTCAGATGAAACACATTAGAAGCGATTCTACAGACTGTTCTGAAGAGGTGAAAATCATGTAGGATCTCAATTATTTTGTAGATCCAACTATTTGAAACTACCAGAAATAGTAGATATACAAAATTAACAAAATCTAGGAATATTTATGGTCCCTTGCAACTAATGTTGGCAGGTCCTGTACGGCTTAATTGGAAGTGAGTCATTAAATAGTTTTTAACGTGTCCATAAGCATTTGCGACGCAAACAGGCTTTTCTCACCTTATTTGGCCTTTCTTCGTTCCAAATACTTAGTAGAAGTACGTCGACAGACCTTCAGGGTCACTGAGAAACACGACACGACCAGTCAGACGCCATGGACGGGATTACCGAAGCACTAGATATGAGGAATGTATAGCAGCTTCAAGCTGTTGCAAGTACTTTCCAAGTCGTATTTGCATGGGAATATTCTTAAAGTTACCTGTGCATTCAAAAGGTCGCCGCGGAAAATGAAATTAGCTACAAACAGATTTATCTCGGATACGATTGAGACTGGAACATGTGAACTCAACATTCAAAGATCGATATCAAGCAGTCGAGTTATACCTGATCGACTGCTTGGATTAAAGGCTCCTTGGTTTCCAGTGTAAACGTTCACATGTATAACATGTAACGTGCCATAATTTTTCGACTACAACTTAAGATTGCTTGAAAGTTTCTCTTGCCATACCAAACATTTTACAAGGAGGGTGTTTCAAAGTCTTTGAGTCAAACGTCTAACGATTGTAGATCACCTCATGCGGGACAACTTTTGTTAGAGACAAAAAACACGCTTATGCTTCCTTATAACGCTAGTCGTTCATCGATTATTATTCGCTGGCCCTGGGACGGCGAGATTTCAAAGAACCAGTAGGGTCTACTAACCAAGTGTGCAGCATACTACCTACTACAATTAACTGATAGAGTGCTTACAAACAGGAAAACCATTAGAATAAGTGCAGAAACTTTTAACTTGGCTGTGCCTACTCCCTTACACACGGAGCAGATGACTGGATTATAGGCAACACATAGGGCATGCGCATGCCGCAGCGTGCCTACGACGTGCCGTCTCTCAGGAGCATAACCAACACAAACGGACGCGTCGCGACGTCGAAAAGCGACAGTGAAAATTTTCTCTCTAACTAACGTTATTCCCCAAGACGTGATCTACCGCTCTAAACGTTTGATTTAAAGAGTTCAACTTGTAGACGTATGATTCAAGTATTCGCTTTCGGTTTGCTTTTCAAAAATTATGCCGAACTTTGCCAGAACTTATTGACAGCCTGAGCTACCTTTTATTCGCAGTGAGGTTACAGATATTATGGGAGATAAATTTCATCAGCTAATCCCACCATACTTGATGTGAAAGCACTGCACCTCTTGGTTTTAGACACTTTTTGAAAACAGATTTTAGAAATAACTTGGCTATCTCAGTCCAAGGAGGAGCTTAATATACCTCGATACTTTCATCAAATTCCCTACATAAGTCGATAATTTAATATGAATAAATAAAAACATCGACACAAACACGGATTACTTTTTACACACTTTGCTAAGGTAAAATACATTCTAGGACAAAAAACGACGCAACACGCACGACTCAGAATGGAACAGAGATCAGTAGATGTACACACAAACAAATGACTATAATTTCAGAAAAATTTGACGATTTATTGAAGAAAAACAGGTTCACAAATTGAGCAAGTTAATAACGCGTTGATCCACTTCTGACCCTTAAGCTAGCAGTTATTCGGCTTGGCACTGATTCAGAACGTTGTTAGACGTCCTCCTGAAGCATATCGTGCTAAATTCTGTCCAAACGACGCGTCAGATAGTCAGATTCCCGAATTGGGAGAGCCCGGCCCATAATGTTCTAAACGTTCTCCGATGGTGACCGTTCCGGCGACCTTGCTGGCAGATGTAGGTTTTGGCAAGTACGAAGACATCTACATCGACATCGACATCTACATGGTTACTCTGCAATTCACACTTAAGTGCCTGGCAGAGGGTTCATCGAACCATTTTCATACTACTTCTCTACCATTCCACTGTTGAATGGCGCGTGAGAAAAAGGACACCTAAATCTTTCCGTTCGAGTTCTGAATTCTCTTATTTTATTATGATGATCATTTCTCCCTACTTAGGTGGGTGTCAACAAAATATTTTAGCATTCGGAAGAGAAAGTTGGTGGTTGAAATTTCGTAAATAGATCTCGCGGGAAAGAAAGCCGCCTTGTGACTGCCACCCCAACTCGCGTACCATATCAGTGACACTTTCACCCCTACTGCGCGATAAGACGAAACGAGCTGCCCTTCTTTGCACTTTTTCAATGTCCACCGCCAATCCTACCTGATAAGGATCCCGTACCGCGCAGCGATATTCCAGCCAAGGACAGACAAGTGTAATGTAGGCTGTCTTTTAAGTGGGTTTGTCGCATCTTCTAATTGTTCTACCAACAAAGCGCAGTCTTTGTTTTGCTTTCCCCACAATATTATCTACGTGGTATTTCCAATTTAGGTTGCTCGTAATTGTAATTCCTCGGTATGTAGTCGAATTGATAGCCGTTAGATTAGTGCGATTTATCGCAAACCAAAAATTTATCGGTTTTCTTTTAGTATCCATGTGGATGACCTCCTACTTTTGTTTCTTTAGTGCCAGTTGCCACTTTTCGCATCATACAGAAATTCTCTCTAGATCATTTTGTAATTTGAATCGATCGTCTGATGATTTTACTAGACGGTAAATTACAGCGTCGTCTTCAAATAATCTAAGGGGGCTGCTCAGATTATCACCTAGATCACTTATGTAATCAGAAACACCAGATGTCACATCTGTTCTACTCGATGATTTACCGTCTATCACTACGAACTGTGACTTCTCTGAGAGGAACCTACGAATCCAGTCAGACAACTCAAACGATACTCCACATGCACGCAATTTGAGTAATAGTCGCTTGTGAGGAACGGTATCAAAAGCCTTCTGGAAATCTAGGAATATGGAATCGATCTGAGATCCCTTGTAGACATCACTCATTACTTCATTGCAAAAGAACGATATTTTCTGAATCCGTGTTGGTTATGTATCAATATGTCATTTTCTTCAAGGTGATTCATAATGTTCGAGTACAGTATATGCTCCAAAATCCTACTGCAAATTGAGGTCAGTGATATGGGTCCGTAATTCAAAGAGTTACTCCTATTTCCTTTCTTGAATATTGGTGTGACTTGTGCTACTTTCCAGTGTTTAGGAACAGACCTTTCGTCAAGTGAGCCGTTGTATATGATTGCTAAGAAAGGCGCTATTGTGTAGAAACTCTCGTCCGGCATTAACTTGCTGAAGTGTAAGCCGAAGGCGGCTTGCCACGAAGGTCAATAAAACAGGGCATAGAATATAGTCGACGTACCACTGTGTTGTAAGGGTGCAGCGGATGACAACGAAAGGGTTCCTGCTACGAAATGAAATGGCATCCCAGATCACTCCTGGTTGTGGGGCTGTATGCGGGCGGCAGTCAGTTTGGTATCCCAGGTCTACAGACACGTCTCTGCCCTGGAATCTCATTGATTGGTATAGAACTGTCCTCAGAGATGAGTCCAGCTTCGAACTGAGCCCCATTGACCAGCGAAGTCTGGAAGCTTCCGGGATAGCGGTGGGATACAAACGTGACAATCAACCGTCATACGGACCGACGAGCAGGAGTAATGGTCTGGGGTGCCCTTTCATTTCGTAGCAGCACCCTATTCGTTGTCATTCACGGAATCGTTACAGCACAGGGGTATCGATGATATTCTAGGCCCCGATGATGTTTCCAAATTCATATTTGTACGTCAAATGGTATAGACTGATACGCATGGCGCTAGCGTTCAGGTCAGCGGTTATTTCTTATAATATTATGATAGATTTTGATTTTTAGAAGCGTTATTTTCATGTATATAGGACACCTTTTAAGTTATGAATCACGGGAATGTGCAGTATAATATATTCAAGTGTCATGTTGCCATTATGAGGTACAGTTTGGTTGACGATCTAAGAGTGGCGTAACGACACACAGGTTGAAAGAGTATGTACGTGGTCAATGTGTGACAGTTAAAGATAGAAGATTTGTGTCACTGTTGTTGTTAGTATAGTTGTCAATGTTTTCGTATGATAACTATTTTTGTGTTTGCAACACTGGCTTCGACCATATTGAATCTTGTGATGATGTCGGTTTTACCATCTACTATTGTTCAGAATTAGTAAATAAATAAATATATTGTCACAAAGTGAATTATTTAATTTTGATGAGGACTGGATCTGCAGTCTTAATGTAATTACTGAATGTAGTTATTCGGTTTATGACTGTTAAAAATTTTATCACTTTCACGCATACTGGAAGCAAATAATATTATTATAAAATGAAATGCGATAGCATTAAACATGAAGAAACAAAACGTTAGAACTGATAAGACACTTATGTGCATTTTTGAAGCCTATTCTACATCATTAAGAAGTGAAGTGCTGGAACATAGTTTCAAACTGTCTGAATGCAAATACGTGTGGTGCTATAAGTATACCTGGGCTTACACACACACACACACACACACACACACACACACACACACACACACACACACACACACACACATATATATATATATATATATATATATATATATATACAGGGTGTTTCAAAAAGACCGGTATATTTGAAACGACAATAAAAACTAAACGAGCAGCGATAGAAATACACCGTTTGTTGCAATATGCTTGGGACAACAGTACATTTTCAGGCAGACAAACTTTCGAAATTACAGTAGTTACAATTTTCAACAACAGATGGCGCTGCGGTCTGGGAAACTCTATAGTACGATATTTTCCACATATCCACCATGCGTAGCAATAATATGGCGTAGTCTCTGAATGAAATTACCCGAAACCTTTGACAACGTGTCTGACGGAATGGCTTCACATGCAGATGAGATGTGTTCTAGGCGGTGGAATTCCAACACCAGAAAAATCCTCTGTTCTAAGGAATAAACAATGTTGTCTACAGCACACTTGCACGTTGTGAACAGCACACGCTTACAGCAGAAAGACGACGTACAGAATGGCGCACCCACAGACTGCGTTGTCTTCTATATCTTTCACATCACTTGCAGCGCCATCTGTTGTTGAAAATTGTAACTACTGTAATTTCGAAAGTTTGTCCGCCTGAAAATGTACTGTTGTCCCAAGCATATTGCAACAAACGGTGTATTTCTATCGCTGCTCGTTTAGTTTTTATTGCCGTTTCAAATATACCGGTCATTTTTGAAACACCCTATATATATATATATATATCAGGAAGAGCCATACGGCGAGCATAAAAATAGCATTTCACTTTCGTAAAAATAAAACGTTCCATTCAGACTACTGAGAACTGTGTTCCAGCAATTCACGACTTGTTGTAGGGTGTAGAGAGCCCCACTAGGATTGAAAATGACAAATTGTTGAAACTGCAATCGCAATAAACATTCTAATAATCAGAAGGGAATTACAACATTAAATGATTATTTGATTGAATCCTTGGCCATAATAACACAAACAGTCGAAAAACAATCGTGGACCTATATCTCTATACGATTTGAATGAGTAAAAGGTAATTATGTTAACCACTAAAGTCTTGAGTATGTCAGATTGCAAATTAACATTCGTGAGGGCACGGAAAACTTGCTTTTAACCAGTTAACATTAGAGAGAGTGCATGCAAATATTTATATCACATTAATTCAACAGAATGGCTCATATTATCACCTTATTTACGTCAGTTTGTTTGAAACATTCTCTGCGGGATATGGTTTGTCCAAGTATAGCCCATTTGCAGAGAGGAAGAGGAATACATAAAGGGCAGTCAAATGAAAACGAGACAGATGGATAAAAGTAAGTAAACTGATTATTATTTCAAAAGTAATGATCATAACTGTTAACACATTTATCCTACTCCAAGAAAAGACGGTCAGTGCCTTCATGGCGGGGTTAAAAAAAATAGAAATCGCATGGGAAGAGATTGGGACTTTGTGCAAGATGTGTAAAGGTTTTCCAGCGAAATTTCTGCAGCGTAGTCGAAGCAACCTCGGCTGCGTGTGGGCGGACATTATCCTGCTACTCTGTTCTCGATCCTCTGTAGGCGGGCCTACAGGTTGCTAAGGATGTTTCGACTGCAGAAGTTCCGCTGGGAAGCCCTTACACACCTCCACCCAGACCCAATCTCTCCCATTGCAGTTTCCATGTTTTTGTAGCCCTGAGGAAAGACATCCGTGGCCGTCGCTTTACTTCGAAAAAGTGCACGCCTGGCCACAATCATGGTTCAGCAGGTAACCACAAAAAATTTTCCACGTGAGCGCTGACCGTCTTTTCTCACAATCGGAAAAATGTTTTACCAAATTTGACGATTACTTTTGAAATATTTAAGAGTTTAATTGTTTTTCCGTTCTCTCGTTTTCATGTGACTGTCTCTCATACAGTGTGTGGTTTTAACTTGAGGCAACGAAATACCTCGAAAACAACGCATCGTACGTAGATAACGTTGTAGGTGAAAAAGTCACTATTAATAAAGGAGACATTCGGCAGAGCTACAACTGCCCACCTTCCTATCTATCCCTTCCCCATGGGCGGTGTCAGCTTCGTATTTTCAAAATGAGAATTCCCCATTTTTATTGCGTATTTGCATTCTACCCCAAAAAATATGTACGGTTTACTCAAACTTCTGTTTTCCAGTCGTAGCAGATGACACTGTAATCGACAAATATCGAGAGTGGCAGTTTTTGCAATGAATAACCGACGCATTTGATTCTACATTTCATTATAATGTAAATGTAAGCCTTCGTGTTCTAACGATCGATAGTTATGTTAAAACGTTGCTTGAATGTTGCAGATGTTATTATATTGCACAAATAATATGGCTAGACATTGACATTTCTGGCAAATGAACTACTTTTACGGTAGTTTTCTGTTCCCTAAGTCGTTGATTGTAGTGAGTCCCCAAACCACCGGACTGTTTGATTTCGGTGGCTGTCCCTCTCGAACTCCGTCATCAGGGTGACTGAATACGGTGTGCGTTACCATCCAACCACCGGCAACTCTCGCCATGGCCGCCAAACGGCTGCCAGCGGAATACAAACCACAAACATTGCAATAAGGTAAAGTGCCCATGAGGTGCCAGTGACAGGCGGACAGGCCACGGATACTCACCGAAATCAAGCACCCCAGTGGTGAGAGGCAGAGGGACGCACCAAATTCAAGCACTCCAGTTATGAGAGGCAAGGAGACTCACCGATATCAAGCATCCCGATGGGAACATGAAACTATTACATCTACGGCATCGCCCTACATGTGGATTCTAAGCAGACATTTAAAGGCCTGAAAATGTACTGTTGTCCCAAGCATATTGCAACAAACGGTGTATTTCTATCGCTGCTCGTTTAGTTTTTATTGCCGTTTCAAATATACCGGTCATTTTTGAGACACCCTGTAAATGAAACACACACTATGTGATCAAAAGTATACCGATACCCCAAAAAACATACGTACTGCCACATACTGCCTGGTACTTCATATCAGCGACCTCAGTAGTCATTAGACATCGTGAGAGAGCAGAATGGAATGCTCCGCTGAACTCACGGACTTCGGTCGTGGTCAGGTGTTTGGGTGTCACTTGTCATTCGTCTGTACGTGAGATTTCCACACTCCTAAATATCCCTAGGTCCACTGTTTCCGATATGATAGTGAAGTGGAAACGTGAAGGGACACGTACAGCACAAAAGCGTACAGGCCGACCTCGTCTGTTGACTGACAGAGGCCGCCCATAGTTGAAGAGGGTCGTAATATGTAATAGGCAGACATCTATCCAGACCATCACACAGGAATTCCAAACTGCATCAGGATCCACTGCAAGTACTATGACAATTAAGCGGGGGTTGAGAAAACACGGATTTCATGGTCGAGCGGCTGCTCATAAGCTACGGGTCACGCCGGTAAATGCCAAACGACGCCTCGCTTGGTGTAAGGAGCGTGAACATTGGACGATTGAACAGTGAAAAAATGTTGTGTGGAGTGACGAGTCACGGTACACGATGTGGCTATCCGATGGCAGGGTGTGGGATTTGGCGAATGCCCGGTGAACATCATCTTCCAGCGTGTGTAGTGCCAACAGTAAAATTCGGGGGCGATGGTGTTATGGTGTGGTCGTCTTTTTCATCTAGGTGGCTTGCATCCCTTGTTGTTGCGCGTGGCACTATCGCAGCACACGCCTACATTGATGTTTTAATAACCTGCTTGCTTCCCACTGTTGAAGATCGATTCGGGGATGGTGATTGCATCTTTCAACATGATCGAGCACCTGTTCATAATGCACGGCCTGTGGCGGAGTGGTTACACGACAATAGCATTCCTGTCGTGGACTGGCCTGCACAGCGTGCTGACTTGAATCTTACAGAACACCTTTTGGATGTTTTGGAACGCTGACATCGTGCCAGGCTTCACCGACTGACATAGATACCTCTCCTCAGTGCAGCACTCCGTGAAGAATGGGCTGCCATTCCCCAAGAAACCTTCCAACACTTGATTGAACGTATGCTTACGAGAGTGGAAGCTGTCATCACGGCTAAGGGTGGGCCAGCACCATATTGAATTCCAGCATTACCCATGGAGGGGGCCACGAACCTGTAAGTCATTTTCAGCCAGGTGTCCGGATACGTTTGATCACATAGCGTAGAACCGAATGTGTCGGTTCTTAGTTGTAAAAACAGGCGCTCTTGATATTTGTCGATTACAGCGCCAGATGCCACGAATGTGAAAGAATGGTTTGCGGAAATCGTAAGTATTTTTTTGCGTAGGATCAGAATATGCCATATAATGAACAATTCCCATCTTGAAAATACGAAGTTGACGCCTCCCATGCAAGAGAGGCGGTTAGAAGGTGGCCTGTTGTGGCACAGACAGATGTCTCCTTTACTAATATTAACGTTTCACCTAGAACCTTTTTTTCGTAAGATGTGTCGTTTCGAGATATTTAGATGTCACATGTTAAAATAAACACCCTGTGGTAAACAGACTGATGGCCAAAGAGAGATAAAGAAAAAAATTTGCACATTTGTTTGTCGGTAGGTTACAAGAAGAATTTTCGTGAGACAAAAGTGGGAGGCAGACAAACAGATAGGGGTGAGTTGCAGCAGCAGCAGTACCTCTCCGTCGCTGAGCAGCACGATGCGCACGACGACGATGTTGATGGGGTTGCCGATGGAGGGGTCGAGGTAGAGCGAGGCGACCATGTTCATGACGGTGAGGATGTAGGTCTCGACTGCGCTGGGCTCGCGGTGGTACTCGAGCATGGAGGCGTCGGCCACGAGCAGCGCCTCCACGTGGCTCTCGCGCGACGTGGAGCGGCGCCAGCGCGTCCTGCGTGGCCGAGCGCGACCGCCGCTCTCCGCCGCTAGCCGCGACACCGGCTCCGCGTCTGCAAGCACAGCCGGTCGGCCGCCGTCAGGGACAGTGCAGCGCGCTACTCCTAAATGAAACTACTGGCTATTAGAAAAAGAAAAATGTATTAAAATTGTTTTCATTTACAATCTGTACTTACAGGTTCAAATGACTTTGAGCACTACGGGACTTAACATCTGAAGTCGTCAGTCCTCTAGAACTTAGAACTATTTAAACCTAACTAACCTAAGGACACCACACACATCTATGCCCGAGGCAGGACTCGAACCTGTGACCGTAGCGGTCGCGCGGTTCCGGACTGAAGCGCCTAGAACCGGTCTGCCACAGCGGACGGCGTACTTACAGGTAACGAGACTGGAAAGGAGTGTGGCAACTGAAGGTAAAGGAAGTCAAAGAACCAGAGGATGAGCCAAAAGCAGAAACAGAGGAATAGGGACGATTTAAAAGTGCTATGATAGAAGCTGCAGTAGCTGTATGCGGAAGGACAAATGGCAGAAAACAGTGGAAGGAGGCAACGAGGTGGAATGAAAGAGTCAAGGAGATAGTGGGAAGGAAGAAAGCACTGAATTAGCAAGAGAGGAGTATAAGAAAAAGAAGAAAGTGGCAAATAAGACAATGGCTGAGAAGAAAGTGGATAGAAAAAATAGGCAAAGATGACCGAGGGGGTTAATAGAGGAAGTGAGAAAGTTCAATATAGAATGATATAATGCAAGAGGAGAGGTTTGAGAAGGAATGCAACAATGATGGATAGAAATGAGAGAGAGTTTAATAACAAAGAGACAATGACGATAGTGTGGAAGGAATACTTTAAGTACTTGCTAAAACGGGATGGACTTGGAGATGAGGATTACAGACGAAAGGAGGTAGAAGTTAATACTGGAGGAGAGGAAAGGATCGGAGATCGAAGGAAATAGAAATGGTACTGGACAAGATGATAGAAAAGGCACCAGGCATGGACGAAGTAAGTGGTGAAGGCAGCAGCGAAGGTGGGGAACAATGGCTGTATCGCGTGATGACGGTGGTGGGGAATGAGAAAAAGACTCCAGAAGATTGAAAGAGGGCACTAATTGTCCCTACATTCAAGAAAGGAAGTAGAAAAGACTGTAGAAACTACAGGGGTCACACTGATACCACAATGTGCTAAGGTAATGAAAAGATCCTTGAGAGCAGAATCCGAACAAGAGTCGAGAACTGACTGAGAGAGGAACAAAATGGCTTCAATCTGGGAGGTCAACTACTGACCGCATCTTTGGAATAATGCAGCTCCGGGAGAACCAAAATGAATTTGAGGAGGAGGAGGAGGAGGAGATTAGTGTTTAACGTCCCGTCGACAACAAGGTCATTAGAGACGGAGCACAAGCTCGGATTAGGGAAGGATGGGGAAGGAAATCGGCCGTGCCCTTTCGAAGGAACCATCCCGGCATTTGCCCGAAGTGATCTAGGGAAATCACGGAAAACCTAAATCAGGATGGCCGGACGCGGGATTGAACCGTCGTCCTCCCGAATGCGAGTCCAGTGTGCTAACCACTGCGCCACCTCGCTCGGTATGAATTTGAGGAAAACCGTTTGATGGCCCTTCTCGATAAAGAAAATGCGTTTGATAGCGTCAGTAGAAAAGAGGTCTTGGGGCTACTAGAAAGGAGTGGAAAAACAGATGTGGAGGAGATGTATTCTGGAAGTCTGAGTTGTGTTAAAGAAGAAAATGAAAAGCGGACTGGTTCCAGCAAATAAGTGGCGTGAAGCAGGGCAGTGCATTGTCACCTCTCCTCTTCATTGGGGTCTCGGATGGGATAATGACTAAAGTGGCAGAAATAACTACAGAAAACGAAATGAAAGCAGTGGTGTTCGCGGATGACTTGATCATCTACATCTACATCTACATCTACATTGATACTCCGCAAGCCACCCAACGGTGTGTGGCGGAGGGCACTTTACGTGCCACTGTCATTACCTCCCTTTCCTGTTCCAGTCGCGTATGGTTCGCGGGAAGAACGACTGTCTGAAAGCCTCCGTGCGCGCTCTAATCTCTCTAATTTTACATTCGTGATCTCCTCGGGAAGTATAAGTAGGGGGAAGCAATATATTCGATACCTCATCCAGAAACGCACCCTCTCGAAACCTGGCGAGCAAGCTACACCGCGATGCAGAGCGCCTCTCTTGCAGAGTCTGCCACTTTAGTTTATTAAACATCTCCGTAACGCTATCACGGTTACCAAATAACCCAGTGACGAAACGCGCCGCTCTTCTTTGGATCTTCTCTATCTCCTCCGTCAAACCGACCTGGTACGGATCCCACACTGATGAGCAATACTCAAGTATAGGTCGAACGAGTGTTTTGTAAGCCACCTCCTTTGTTGATGGACTACATTTTCTAAGCACTCTCCCAATGAATCTCAACCTGGTACCCGCCTTACCAACAATTAGTTTTATATGATCATTCCACTTCAAATCGTTCCGTACGCATACTCCCAGATATTTTACAGAAGTAACTGCTACCAGTGTTTGTTCCGCTATCATATAATCATACAATAAAGGATCCTTCTTTCTATGTATTCGCAATACATTACATTTGTGTATGTTAAGGGTCAGTTGCCACTCCCTGCACCAAGTGCCTATCCGCTGCAGATCTTCCTGTATTTCGCTACAATTTTCTAATGCAGCAACTTCTCTGTATACTACAGCATCATCCGCGAAAAGCCGCATGGAACTTCCGACACTATCTACTAGGTCATTTATATATATCGTGAAAAGCAATGGTCCCATAACACTCCCCTGTGGCACGCCAGAGGTTACTTTAACGTCTGTAGACGTCTCTCCATTGATAACAACATGCTGTGTTCTGTTTGCTAAAAACTCTTCAATCCAGCCACACAGCTGGTCTGATATTCCGTAGGCTCTTACTTTGTTTATCAGGCGACAGTGCGGAACTGTATCGAACGCCTTCCGGAAGTCAAGAAAAATAGAATCTACCTGGGAGCCTGTATCTAATATTTTCTGGGTCTCATGAACAAATAAGGCGAGTTGGGTCTCACACGATCGCTGTTTCCGGAATCCATGTTGATTCCTACATAGTAGATTCTGGGTTTCCAGAAATGACATGATACGCGAGCAAAAAACATGTTCTAAAATTCTACAAGAGATCGACGTAAGAGATATAGGTCTATAGTTTTGCGCATCTGCTCGACGACCCTTCTTGAAGACTGGGACTATCTGTGCTCTTTTCCAATCATTTGGAACCCTCCGTTCCTCTAGAGACTTGCGGTACACGGCTGTTAGAAGGGGGGCAAGTTCTTCCGCGTACTCTGTGTAGAATCGAATTGGTATTCCGTCAGGTCCAGTGGACTTTCCTCTATTGAGTGATTCCAGTTGCTTTTCTATTCCTTGGACACTTATTTCGATGTCAGCCATTTTTTCGTTTGTGCGAGGATTTAGAGAAGGAACTGCAGTGCGGTCTTCCTCTGTGAAACAGCTTTGGAAAAAGGTGTTTAGTATTTCAGCTTTACGCGTGTCATCCTCTGTTTCAATGCCATCATCATCCCGTAGTGTCTGGATATGCTGTTTCGAGCCACTTACTGATTTAACGTACGACCAGAACTTCCTAGGATTTTCTGTCAAGTCGGTACACAGAATTTTACTTTCGAATTCAATGAACGCTTCACGCATAGCCCCCCTTACGCTAACTTTGACATCGTTTAGCTTCTGTTTGTCTGAGAGGTTTTGGCTGCGTTTAAACTTGGAGTGGAGCTCTCTTTGCTTTCGCAGTAGTTTCCTAACTTTGTTGTTGTACCACGGTGGGTTTTTCCCGTCCCTCACAGTT
This sequence comes from Schistocerca piceifrons, assembly GCF_021461385.2. Taxonomy (NCBI): domain Eukaryota; kingdom Metazoa; phylum Arthropoda; class Insecta; order Orthoptera; family Acrididae; genus Schistocerca; species Schistocerca piceifrons. The sequence continues at coordinate 453,039,767 of NC_060144.1, read as the reverse complement.
TTACTCGGCACGTACCTGTCTAAAACGCATTTTACGATTGCCTTGAACTTTTTCCATAAACACTCAACATTGTCAGTGTCTGGGAAAACAGGGAGGGGGAGATTAAGGAACAACTGGATGCTTGGGGAGAAACTGTGGGTGGGTATGCAATGAAATTTAATGTCAACAAGCGTGAGACTCTGGTTACAACTAGAAAGAAACGTAGACCAACTAGCGGAATAAGGATTGTATGTGAGCAACTGAAGTAGGTGGAAAGTGTGATAGACGAAAGTGATTAGTGAACGTTGCAGGCAGGGAGAAGCATTCCTGCGATGTATTGAGAGCCTCATTGGGAACAAAGATGTCCCACAAAAAAGCAAGGAAGTAATATACAAGGTGAACATTAATAAAAGCTACAAACTGTACGGGCCTGAACATGTGTCCGTAAATGAACGGTGTGCATGCAATGACAACAAATCGTCCCGGAACACAGTACAGAGCTGCACCGCATCCGCGTCACAACAGATGTTCAAAGTGGCATCACGCGATTGCAGCTGACAGAGAGAGTAGCGGCTGTCATTCAGGATATAAACAGTAGTACCTTGAATTACACTATGTTGGAGGGCCACTTGCCTGCAGCTTGTACTGGGTTCATCTCAGTAACCTGTAGAACCTGGTCTTCCAAATCTGGTGTAGGCACAGTCCGTCGCTTTCCTGCATATTCGTCTGTCTGAAAGGACCCATGATCACACAGACGTCCAAAAATTGCTTGAAATGTTGTGTGATGCGGTTGGTGTCTGTGAGGGTACTTGTTTTGACTATAGCCGTACACAAACACCATCTGAGCCTGTTGCCGACACGAATACCAGACCATTCTGCTGCTTACAGTATGCTGCGTCAGGTTCAAAAATGGCTCTGAGCACTATGGGACTCAACTGCTGAGGTCATTAGTCCCCTAGAACTTAGAACTAGTTAAACCTAACTAACCTAAGGACATCACAAACATCCTTGCCCGAGGCAGGATTCGAACCTGCGACCGTAGCGGTCTTGCGGTTCCAGACTGCATCGCCTTTAACCGCACGGCCACTTCGGCCGGCGCTGCGTCAGGCACATAGCTTGCAATACATGAGGCGCGTGGTCATAGGAATTGTCATTCGTCAGCGCCATCTACCGTGGCAACGAAGCATTTCCGGACAGATGTTCATAGGACTGCTTTCCTCCATTTCCAGTCAGGGATCCGTCCCTGCAGTTTGTCGGTTTTATTACTGTTCATCCCACATAGAAGTTATTACATCCCATCTTGGCCTATGTCTCTGAAACACGGGTAGTAAAGAAAAGAGACATAATCAGATTGCAGGCATTTGAAATGAAATTCCTCAGAAGTAGGATACAAGTGACAAGGCGAAATACGATGAGAAATGAAAGGGTAAGGGAAATAGTGAAAGAGGAACTCTTGTAGACCAGGATAGAAACGTCAAGGTTAATATGGTACGGACACTTAAAGAGACTGGAAAACAAGACGATTCCCATGAAGGAAATGACCAAGAGGAAGGCCAATGGATAGATGGCTGGAAGATGTGGAGGAGTGTGTTGAAAAATGAGGCGAGGGCAGGACCAAAGTGAACACAGAAAGATGGCGCAAAAACAGGGCTAGATGGCCAGGCTTATGTTCCAGGTAGACCCAGCTTAAGGGCTGGAAACTGTAGAAAATCGACATTACTTCCCCACATACTCGCCACCGGTATCTAAATATTTGTCATGCAGTGATAGCAGCTTATTTATTCCTTCATCAAAGAATGGTGCTGCCTGGTGCTTCAGCCAGTTGTTGACAGCATCTTTCGTAACGAATCATTTCCAGGCCCCGACAGTAGGCGAATGTCGGTCGCTTTCGTGGGCGACCACGTGTGTTTCCCAGCCTCCGGGGAACGGGAACTATTCTCACGTGAAGTACATCACATCAACCGATTTCCGTCCTATTCGGATAACTTCTTCGCTGTGCGTCATTTCTTAAAGTTCCGTGCCTCAGTTGGTAAAAACGGAACCCTTATAGGATAAAGTTTGATATCCGTCTGTCTGTCCGACTGATAGAAAACCATTTTTCTCAGGAACGGATGGACGTCTCAAGTTGAAATTTATGTCGCATACTAAGATCTACAGGGCCTTAGGGGTGTGATAAATGTAGGCTTCTAAGTCAATGCAATCAAAAGTAGGTCCTTTAGGTATTCTATTTTGATACTACTCTCAAACTTAATCGTGAAAACCTTTAGAGTACTTCCCGTTGGCCTAGAATAATGAAATTTGGCAAGAACTAAGGTTTCACAGTGCAAATAAAGGGAAAAAAAGCGAAAGCTGTTAAATTGTTAACATATCAAACGAAAAAATATTTCTTTTGTCATTTGTTATCCGATGTGAAACTTGAAATTAAAACAATCAGTACTTTTGCATTCAGACTGACTGGATCGCAATGTTCTGAATCAAGCATCATGCGATTGTTTGTTTCACATACAACCTGAAATGCAGTATCCACGTGCATTAATCGTTCCTGGGTATATGATGGGTAAATTGTGAAACACGTCATATGAGCAATAAAGTCACTCCTTGACATAGTTGACTTTTACCATTGCGCCCAGTTAACTTCAAAGAAGACCTACTGACTGTTATAATAAGGGTCGCCCGCATCGTGCATGATACTACGTCGCGTTTATATTATTGAAATTAAAACATACTCGAAAATCTTGGAGTCCCTGGGACAAATATGTTGCCAGTATCACTGTAGATAACACGCAAGAATGGTCTAGTTTTTCGATTCCCACAATGTATGAAGCATCTGTATACAGATTTAGGTTTGTACGGGACCCTCAGTGCGCGAGTCCCACTAGCACTTGGACAGTTTTTTTTATCTTACAGTGCACATCTACATCTACGCAGACCACTTTACGGTGTAGATGCTTCTGACGCTCCCGTTCCAGTCACTAACTGTGTAGTGGAAGCACCACTGCTGGTAAGCTTCTCTGATTTTACCGTCTTGGTCATTTAGCGAGAAGAATGTAAGAAGAAGTAAATCTTTTTCCGGTTCTTTGTGGCGTACCCTCTACTTGTTTAGGGACTATTTACTCGAAATTACTAAAACTGGTATATTAATTACATGGTAGAAAATGTTAATAGTACCGTCCGATTTTTCTAGATGATGTAGTTATTCTGCACTACTGGCCATTAAAATTGCTACATCACGAAGATGACGTGCTACAGACGCGAAATTTAACCGACAGGAAGAAGATGCTGTATTATGCAAATGATTAGCTTTTCTGAGCATTTACACAAGGTTGGCGCCGGTGGCTACACCTACAACGTGCTGACGTGAGGAAAGTTTCCAACCGATTTCTCATACACAAACAGCAGTTGACCGGCGTTGCCTGGTGAAACGTTGTTGTGATGCCTCGTGTAAGGAGGAGAAATACGTACCATCACATTTACGACTGTGATAAAGGTCGGATTGCGGTTTATCGTATCGCGACATTGCTGCTCGTGTTGGTCGAGATCCAATGACTGTTAGCAGAATATGGAATCGGTGGTTCGCATTGACGGCACCTTGAACAGTGGACGTTAAATTTCAGATGTGTTATGACCCGTGGCTCTACCCTTCATTCGATCCTTGCGAGCCGGCCAGTGCGGCCGAGCGGTTCTAGGCACTTCAGTCTGGAACTGTGCGAACGCTACGGTCGCAGGTTCGAATCCTGCCTCGGGCATGGATGTGTGTGATGTCGTTAGGTTAGTTAGGTTTAAGTAGTTCTAAGTTCTAGGGGACTGATGACCTCAGATGTTAAGTCTCATAGTGCTCAGAGCCATTTTTTGATCCCTGCGAAACCCTACGTTTCAGCAGGACAATGCACGACCGCATGTTGCAGGTCCTGTACGGGCCTTTCTGGATACAGAAAATGTTCGACTGCTGCCCTGGCCAGCACATTCTCCAGATCTCTCACCAATTGAAAACGTCTGGTTCAAATGGTTCAAATGGCTCTAAGCACTACGGGGCTTAACATCTGAGGTCATCAGTCCCCTAGACTTAGAACTACTTAAACCTAACTAACCTAAGGACATCACACACATCCATGCCCGAGGCAGGAAGCGAACCTGCAGCCGTAGTGGTTGCGCGGTTCCAGTCTGTAGCGCCTAGAACCGCTCGGCCACTCCGGCCGGCGTGTAGCAATTTTAATCGCCAGTAGTGTAATTAAGTACTGCTTGAAAAAAAAAAGCTGCAAAATAATTGTGAGATCTTGCTAAGTGTTGCAAAGATTGAAAACCTTCTTTTAATATCCGGAACTGTAAACTTTTACACGTCACGAAACGATAAAATATTGTACCCTGTGTGTGCAGCATCAGTGAGTCACAAAATCAGTCAAGTCATACGAATACCTGGTTGCAGCTATTTATTGGGATATGAAGTGCAACGCTGAACTAGGATCAGTTGTAGGCACAGCAGGTGGCAGACTTCGGTTCATTGATAGGGTACTAGAGAAATTCAGTGAGTCTACAAAGGAGAGTGCTCAGAAAACACTTGTGGGAACCATCCTAGAATACCGCTCAAATTTGTGGGACACATACGAAATAGGACTAACAAGGGATACTGAACATATACAGAGAAGGGCAGCACGAATGATGACAGGTTTGTTACACCCACAGGAGAGCGTCACGGAGATGCTGAAAGAACTGAACTCTCAGGCGCTTAGAAAGTCTGAAGGACCAGTATTAAGGATATACCTAGGATATACTATAGACCCGTTGGGACCGCGGACAGAGCGCACAGAAGCATCTAAACAATCTTTATCCCATGCCTCTTACGTGATGGAACGGGAAGAAACCTTAATCCGAGGTATGATAGGGATTATCCCCTGCCATGTGCTTCACGGTGGTTTTGAGAGTATATATTTGTAGGTGCAGACAACGGGTGGGCAACTGGCGACACGCGAGTCGGTTCCGGCCGGCGATTGGTTCCAATCCGGCCCGCGGAAAAAATTCGTGCGAGAGAAGGAGGTGCTCGTATTGTACTCCACCAGTGCAACATTTTCTGATATTTCCGCCGACGCTTGGCTCGTCTCGAGTTTGCAGCTCATGATGGAGACAAGTGAAAGTTTTGCTCATGTCACCCTCATTCTGCCAACAGCCTTCTCAAAGAGGTTCGAGACACTCTCTTGCCCTGGGAGTGGGAAACTGCCCCTAAAGACGGAAGAATCAACAGCGATCAACGGCATGAGGATGCAGAAGGCAATGGTAACCACTGCATTAAAGACATGTAATGTGTATCCATAGGACATGTGGCATGTAATTGAAAAAGTGTCGTGATAATCTCTCCATTGGCAAATAATTCCGGAATAGTCCCCCATTCGGATCTCTGAGAAGGGACTGTCAAAGGGGAGGTGACCATGAGAAAAGGATTGAACAGGCAACAAAAGGATAACGTTCTAAGAGTCGGGGCGTGAAATGTCAGAAGATTGAAGGTGGTAGGGAAGCTAGAAAAAATGGAAATGCTAAAGCCCAATCTAGATACAGTTGGGGTCAGTGAACTGAAATGGAAAGAAGACAAGGATTTCTGGTCAGATGAGTATAGCGTAACGTCAACAGCAGTAGCAAATAGTACAACGGGAGTAGGATTCGGTATGACTAGGAAAGTAGGGCATAGATTTTGTTACTGTGAACAGATCAGTAAAAGGGTTGTTCTCATCAGAATCAACACCGAACTAACACCAACAGTGACAGTTCAGGTACACATGCTGACGTCGTAAGCTGAAGATGAAGAAATAGAGAAAGAATATGAGGATGCTGAACGGGTAATGCAGTACGTAAATGGAGATGAAAATCTAATAGTCATGGGGGACTGTAGGGGAAGGAATAGAAGAAATGGTTATGGGAGGATATGAGATTGATACTATGAATGACGGAGGAGAAAGACTACTTGAGTTCTGTAATAAATTTCAGCTAGTAATATCGAATACTCTGTTCAAGAATCACAAGAGGAGGAAGTATCCTTGGTAAAGGTCGGTAGATGTGGGAAGATTTCAGTTAGATTACATCATGGTCAGGTAGAGATTCCGAAATCGGATACTGGATTGTAAGGCGTACCCAGGAGCAGGTATGGGTTAAATGGCAATGTAGTAGTAATGAAGAAAAGGATAAAATTTAAGAGATTAGTCAGAAAGAATCTTCAAGCAAAGAAGTGGGATAGGAAGTACTATGGAACGAAGAAATATTGTTGAAGTTCTCTAGGTCTGTAGAAACTGCGATAAGGAATAGCTCAGTAGGCAGTACAAATGAAGAGGAATGGACGCCTATAAAAAGGGCCATCACAGAAGTTGGAAAGAAAAACACAGGTACAAATAAGGTAGCTGCAAAGAAACCATGGGTAACAGAGGAAATACTTCAGTTGATTGATGAAAGAGGGATGTGCAAAAATGTTCAGGGAAATGCAGGAATACACAAATACATGTCATTTAGGAATGAAATAAACAGGAAGTGCATGGAAGCTAAGGCAAAATGGCTGCATGAAAAATGTGCAGAAATTTAAAAAGAAGTGACTGTCGGAAGCACTGACTCAGCTTATAGCAAAATCGAAACAATCTTCCGTGAAATTAAGAGCAAGCGTGGTAACGTTAAGAGTGCAACTGGAATTCCATTGTTAAATGCAGAGGAAACAGCGGATAGGTGGAAAAGTAATTTGAAGACTTCCATGAGGAGAAGACTTGTATGATAAAGTGATAGGAGAAATAACAGGCGCTGATATAGTAAAGATAAGCGATCCAGCATTAGAATTTAAAAGAGCTTTGGAAGACTTAAGACCAAATAAGGCAGAATGGATCGATAAAATCCCTTCAGAATTTCTAGTCATTGGGGTCAGTGGCAACAAAACGACTATTCACGTTTGTGATGTCTGGAGGTCCACCGTCTGACTTTAGCAAAAACATCATCCACACAGTTCCGAAGATAGCAAGAGCCAACAAATGCTGAGAATTATCGAGAAATCAGTTTAACAACTCATGCAGCCACGTTACTGACAAGAATAATATACAGAAGAATGGAAAAGAAAACTGAGGATGTGTTAAATGACGATCAGTTTGGCTTTAGGAAAGGTACAGGCACCAGAGAAGCAATTCTGACGTTGGGATTGATAATGGGAGCAAGAATAAAGAAAAATAAAGATACATTCATAGGATTTATCGACCTGGGAAAAGCATTTGACAACGTAGCAAGGGGCAAGATATTTTTAGAGTCAAGAGGGAACAATAAAAGTGGAAGACCAAGAACCAAGTGGTCTAATTAAAAAAGCTGTAAGACACGTATATAGTCTTATAGTCTTTCGATCCTGCTGTTCAATCTATGCATCGAAGAAGGAAAGACGGAAATAAAAGAAAGTTTCAAGAGTGGAATTAAAATTCAAGGTGAAAGGATAGCAATGATAAGATCCGCTGTTGACATTGCTATACTCACTGGAAGTGAAAAAGAATTACAGGATGCGTTGAATGGAATGAACAGTCTAATGAGTACAGAATATGGAGTAAGAGTAAATCGAAGAAAGACGGAAGTAATGCAAAGTAGTTGAGAACAGCGAGAAATTTAACATCACGATTAGTGCTCACGAAGCATTGAAGTTAAGGAGCTCTGCTACCTAGGAAGTAAAATGACGCGTGATGGACAGAGCAAGGAAGGCGTAAAAAGTGGACTCGCAATGCCAAAAAAGGCATTCCTTACGAAGAGAAGTTTACTAGTGTTGAACATAGGACTTAATTTGAGGAAGAAATTTCTGAGAATGTACGTTTAGAGCACAGCATTGTATGTAGTGAAACATGGACCGTGGGAAAACCATAAAAGATTCCAAACATTTGAGATGTGATGGTACAGAAGAATACTGAAAATTAGTTAACTAACGAGGTAAGGATAGAGGAGGTTCTCCGAAGAATCGGCGAGGACAGGAGTATATGGAAAACATTGACAATAAGAAGGGACAGAATCGCAGGACATTTGTTAAGACACTATGGAATAAGTTCCATGGTACTAAAGAGAGCTGCAGAGGGTAAAAACTGTATAGGAAGACAGAGATTGGAATACATCCTGCAAACAACTGAAGTCATAGTTTGCAAGTACTACTCTGAGATGAAGAGCCTGGCGCAGGAGAGGAGTTCGCGGCGCGTTGTGTCAAAACAAACTGATGACAAAAAAAATCTGGCGAAAATATATTTGAAAAAAGTGAATAAGTCTTCGAGACGTTCAATCGGCAGTGGAGCCAACTCGCAGGAACCTGTTCTGATGCAGTAGCTGCGATGATCGGAGCCATGCATGTCAGTGCATTATCCCATAGATATTAACGTCATCGACACCATAGCTTTGACCGTATGCGATAGGAGCAGTGCGGTAGTGTCAAGTGACGAGGCAGACCATGAAATTAAGTATGTAAATCAGGGTCACAGGTCACCGAAGGTTGCCCACGCCTGATGTAGATAATGGCATACTTACAAGAAAAAGCATGCCAAATTTAAAAGAACGCAAAATCCCCAAGATTGCCAAAGTTTTACAGATGTTCGAAATATGGTGCGTACTTCAATGCGAGATGCTTTTAATAATTTCCACAACGAAATTCTGTCTCAAAATCTGGCAGAAAACCCAAAGAGATTCTGGTTGTACATAAAGCACACCAGCGGCAAGACACAATCAATACCTTCACTGCGCCATAACAACGGTGAAGTCACTGATGACAGTGCCACTAAAGCATAGTTATTAAACATGGTTTTCCGAAACTCATTCACCAAAGAAGACGAAGTAAATATTCCTGAATTCCAATCAAGAACAACTGCCAAGATGAGAAACATAAGAGTAGATATCCTCGGTGGAACAAAGCAGCTTAAATCACTTAATAAAGGCAAGACCTCTGGTCCAGATTGTATACCAGTCAGGTTCCTCTCAGAGTATGCTGATAAAATAGCTCCATATTTAGCAATTATATACAACCACTCGCTCACAGAAAGATACGTACCTACAGACTGGAAAAGTGCTCAAGTCACACCAATACCCAAAAAGGGCAGTAGGAGTAATCCGCTGAATTACAGGCCGATATCATATATACTGCATTCGAACATTATGAAGTACCTCGAAGAAAACGATTTATTGACATGTAGTCAGCACACATTCAGAAAATATCGTTCCTGTGAAACACAACTAGCTCTTTATACTCCTGAAGTAATAAGTGCTATCGACAGGGGATGTCAAATTGATTCCATATTTTTAGATTTTCAGAAGGCTTTCGACCCCGTTCCTCACAAGCATCTTCTAATCAAACTGCGTGCCTACGGAGTATCGCCTCAGTTGTGCGACTGGATCCGTGATTTCCTGTCAGCAAGGTCCCTGTTCGTAGTAATAGACGGAAAGTCATCGAGTAAAACAGAGGTAATATCCGGCGTTCCCCAGGGAGGTGTTATAGGCCCTCTATTGTTCCTGATCTATATTAACGGCATAGGAGACAATCTGAGTAGCCGCCTTAGATTGTTTGCAGATGATGCTGTCATTTACCGTCTTGTAAAGTCGTCAGATGATCCAAATGACTTGCAAAATGATTTAGATAAGATATCTGTATGGTGCGAAAAGTGGCAATTGACCCTGAATAAAGAAAAGTGCGAAGTTATTCACATGAGTACTAAAAGAAATCAGCTAAATTTCGATTACGCGATAAGTCACACAAATCTGAGGGTTGTAAATTCAACTAAATACTTAGGGATTACAATTACAAATAACCTAAACTGGAACGATCACATAGATAATATTGTGGGTAGAGCAAACCAAAGACTGCTATTCATTGGCAGAACACTTAGAAGGTGCAACAGGTCTACCAAAGAGACTGCTTACACTAGGCTTGTCCGCCCTATTCTGGAGTACTGCTGTGCGGTGTGGGATCCGCATCAGGTGGGACTGATGGATGACATCGAAAATGTACAAGGAAGGGCAGCTCGTTTTGTATTATCACGAAATAGGGGAGATGGTGTCACAGACATGATACGTGAATTGGAGTGCAATCATTAAAACAAAGGCGTTTTCGTTGCGACGGGGTCTTGCCATGAAATTTCACTCACCAGTTTTCTCCTCCGACTGCGAAAACATTCTGTTGGCACCCACTTACATAGGGAGAAATGATCATAATTATAAAATAAGAGAAATCAGGGCTCGCACGGAAAAATTTAAGTGCTCGTTTTTCCCACTTGCCGTTCGAGAGTGGAACGGTAGAGAGGTGGTTCATTGAACCCTCTACCAGGCACTATTGTGAACAGCAGAGTAATCACGTAGATGTAGATGTAAATGTAGAGAATACAGTAATTCCGTAACGATTTTTAATATATAGGACAACAAACCTAAAGTTTCTGATAAATGGTTCAAGAAAGTAAGGAAGGACTGAGCACAACTGAAAGGAATCAGGACATCTCTAACGGATCAAAGTGCAGATCACTGATTGACTATTTTAGGGGCTTGCATGATGAGGAAAAGCAGAACAAACTGGACAGAAGGGAGAATGCAGGAGGTCTGAGAAAGAATGCAACGCTTCTAGGTTGCAGAAAAGGGCTTCCAGAAATGCCTTATATGACGGATGTTCAAAATAAAAGCTATGAAACAACACTGTGGGTATAATTGAAGTCTCTATTCAGAAGTAATCACCAGATGTCTGAACACAACTACCCCACTGTTTCACGAGCTGATGGGTTCCCTGTTCTCAGAATTCCTGTGGCTGTGACTGGAACCAGTTCTCCACTGCGTCCTCCAGATTGTAGGGGGGATGCTCAAACTGCTCCCACGTGAACTTGCCATTAAACTTGTGCGACCTTGGAGATGTGTGGATGCGCATTATTGTGGAGCAGAATCACTCCATTCGTGAGCAGCCAAGGCCATTTGCTCTTGGTGGACTTGTTTAGGCTAGGGAGTGTCTCACAGTACATGTCACTGTTAATGGTTTATCCACACTCAAGGGATTCGATCAATTTCAGACCTCGGACGTCGAAAGAGACAGTGAGCGTCACCTTTCCTGCTGAGGACACACCTATGAATTTTTTAGAGGGGTACCGAACATTACATTCGTGTCCTTAGATGTCTCAGTAAATTATCCCAACCAGAATATGCAAATTACAATCGGTTTGCTCGTTACGACATTATGTACCATTTCATTTGGACACTCCTTGTAGTTATATGATGTGGTCTCCTACGGCCCTAAACGAGAGAAAAAGAAGTAAATCAGAAACTTATTGCTAGTATGGGAAATATTTGTTGTTGTATGAGCAGGTATTGCAACCTGCATACGGTCTTTGGGACGTCATCTAGATATGGTTTATTTTAATGAAGTATGTTGTGAAAAGCATATTTCACTAGGGGAAAGATAGATACCGCCTACAGGAAAATTAAAGAGGCCTTTGGACAAAAGAGAAGCAGCTGTATGAATAGCAAGAGCTGAGATGGAAAACCAGTCCTAAGCAAAGAAGGGAAAGTTGAAAGGTGGAAGGAGTATGTGGAGGGTCTATATAAGATATACTTGAAGGCAATATTATCGAAAAGGACATGGACGTAGATGAAGATGAGATGGGAGTTATGATTCTGTGAGAAAAATTTGACAGAGCTGTGAAACATCAAAGTCGAAACAAGGGCGCGGGAGTAGACGATATTCCGTCAGAACTACTGATAGAGCCAGCCATGACAAAACTCTACCATCTGTTGTTCAAGGTGTATGAGACAGCCGAAATACCCTCATACGTGAAGAAGAATGTAACTTTCCATTTCCAAAGAAAGCAATTGCTGACAGGTGTGAAAATTATCGAACCACTATTTTAATATGTCATGGTCGTAAAATACTAACACGAATTCTATACAGAAGAACGTAAAAACTAATAGATGCCGACCTCGGGGAAGACAGTTTGGATTCCGGAGAAATGTCGGACCACTAGGAACACGTGAGGCGGTACTGACCCTACGACTTATCTTAGAAGACAGGTTACTGAAAGACAAACATACGTTTATCGTATTTGTAGACTTAGAGAAAACTTTTGACAGTGTCCACTGGAACACCCTCTTCGAAATTCTGGAGGTAGCAGGGATAAAATACAGGAAGCGAAAGGCTGTTTACTACTTGTAAAGAGACCAGACGGCAGTAATAAGAGTTGAGGGGCATGAAAGGGAAGCAGTTGTTGAGTATCGAGTGAGACAGGGTTGTAGCCTTTTCCCGATGTTATTCAGTCTGTGCACTGAACAAGCAGTAAAGGAAACTAAAGAAAAATTTGGAGTAGGAATTAAAGTTCAAAGAAAAGAAATAAAAACCTTGAGGTTCTCCAATGACATTGTAATTCTGTCAGAGGCAGCAAAGGAATTGGAAGAACAGTTGAACGGAATGGACAGTGTCTTCAGAGGAGGGTATAAGATGGACATCAACAAAAGCAAAACAAGGATAATGAAATGTAATCGAATTAAGTAAGGTGATGCTAAGGGAATTAAGTTAGGAAACGAGACACTTAAAGTAGTATAATAGTTTTGCTATTTGGGCAGCGAAATAACTTATGACGGCCGAAGTTAAGAGGATATAGAAGGTAGACTGGCAATGGCAAGATTAGGAAGTCTTTTTCTGAAAGTATTTGTCTGGAGTGTATCCATGGGTGGAAGTGAAAAAAATGGTTCAAATGGCTCTGAGCACTATGGGACTTAACATCTGAGGTCGTCAGTCACCTAGAACTTAGAACCACTTAAACCTAACTAACCTAAGGACATCACACACATCCCTGCTCGAGGCAGGATTCGAACCTGCGACCGTAGCGGTCGCCGTGGAAGTGAAACATGGGCGATAAACAGTTTAGGCAAGAAGAGAATAGACGGTATTAAAATGTAGTGCTGCAGAAGAATTTTGAAAATTAGATGGGTAGATCACGTAAATAATAGTGAGGTACTGAACAGAATTGGGAAGACAAGAAATTTGTGGTACAACTTGACCAAACTAAGGGGCCGGTTGACAGGACTTATTCTGAGACACCAAAGGGTCACCAATTTAGTATTGCATGGACGTGTAGGGAGTAAAAATCTTAGAGGGAGACCAAGAGATGAACACAGTAAGCAGATTCTTGTAGGATATAGGTTGTAGTAGTTATTCGGAGATGAAGGGTCTCACACAGGATAGAGTAGCATGGAGAGCTGCATCAGATCAGTCTTCGAATTGAAGACGACAACAACAACAACATTTTAGTTATGCCCTACAGCCAAGAGCACGTCCTGAGTATGTGCTTCGCTAGTAAGCAACAACACAAGATCTTGGCTTGACAGTGGGGGCCCCGAGCGGTTTTAGCTACTCACAAACACCACTAAATCACCATACGTTTGTTAAACTAAGCATCCCTACTGAACAGATTCCGTTACCGAGCCTTCTGACACACTGGCATAAATCTGAAGACCGAAATGAAAGTTTAGTGCAGAGATGCCACAGTTTTGCAAACGGTTACCGCTCCAGAAAGCAGAAATACCGCACAAGTTGAGCGAGTACGCGCTTCCTTTGATCTGGGCAGTAGAACTGTTTGTGGAGCATACTAAGCTCCCGGCGACAGCGTGGCTGGGATTCCTCCCCGGCGCCTCACTGCAATTGATTGCTGACTCTGCAGCAGGGACACGTGGCGGCGGTAAACAAGAGAGCACGTCGTTTATGGAGAGCGGGCAGCGGCCGAGCAAATAAACACTCTCTGCAGTTGCTACATTGTACCAGTCGTCTAGAGCCTGCATGTTACATGCGCGCAAACAGAGGCGGGCGTTGACTGCATCTGCGGAACCTCGACTGGCTGGCGCGCTTGCGGTTTACCGTTTGCGCGTCCTCAATACTCGATGCGATTGAGCAGAACACTACCATCGTATTCAGTTATATAAAGAGTCACATACTCATAGGCAAAACTGTGATTCCACTCTCTCTATTTTTTTTAAACGTTTAAGACAGGGCGGGGCTGTCGGAATTATGGGGTAGGATAGAAATAAGAAAATATTTTATTGTTCTTGAGACTTTATGGACAGAAATAAGAAAATATTTCATTGCTCAGCTTACGTCCGCAGCTCGGACGCCATTATATTACAGGACCGTTGCTAGACAAGTTAAGCACAGGTGGTAAATAGCTTTTCACAAACAAATTTAATACAGACACTAATCATCCAGAAGGACGTAGAAGAGTTAAGACGGTATAACAATCCACCACGCAATATTAAGTCTGTTTAAAATTTGGTCTATTTTGGAAATACGTGAGTGTTAATTATAAACCCTTTACGCTACCAGTTGTATATCATCAACAAGGTCGGTCAACAGAACAGCTAACGACATCTGATATAAATTTAAGCAACTGCTTGCATTTAAAAAATAATGAGGAAACGAGTGTATATGAATCCTTCGTGGTCATTTTGAATATGAATATAATATGTACTATTTTCTCTTTGTCAAAATACTTATGCAGCCTAATTATACACAACGACAGTCAGCCTTCATTATAAGATTTGTTTTTCGTAAAGTTTTCGATGTCGCCTGGAGACTTGGAACTAAGGTAGAAAATCTTTTGGAAGGGATTTGATTGCATTGGAATTTTGTCTTTCGATCCGAACAACATGCCATTACGCAAACTCCTTTCTTCGTCCAAATTCCTGAATGATGAGCTCCCCTCTGTTACCACAGAATCAAAAGTAAATCCAGGCCCTGCAACTCCTCCTAATCCTCCTAGAAAAGTCAGAGCTCAGCACAATCAACATCACCATTCTCTTTTGCTTTGCCAACCTCAACGAAAAGCAACGGTACCACACGTGCGAGGAGGGAGAAAAATTCGGCTTGTCGTCTGACTTCACAAGATCATTTCAGGTTTATAGGAGTGAAGAGAAAATTGAATTTTGAGAACTCCCAAAGAAAGGTCAATGACTGAAGAAATGCGCTGGATGGTCAAGAGAAACCTTCAAGCTTAATAAATGATCCATCTTCTTCATCACGTGAACTGAGTCAGAGGTGTAAAACATACCTTGTGGTTTCTGCAGTATCAAATATTAAGACCCTAGATCTGTGAAGAAAGGAGAATGAAACATATGTGATAAACGCAACGTGTGGTTTCACAAAATCTGTAATGGAGCTGCTAGTCGTAACCAATTCTGCTGTGGTAAATCCGTGTAACAACTACTGGCACGGTTAAAAAATGTAATATTCGATACTATTTATAACTGTATGACAGTTTTCAATTATTCGCGTAGCCCCGTTCAGGACTCAAATAGCCCCCATGTTTCAAGTTTTGTTATTTACATTGAAGAAGAATTGATCTTTTAGCAATGATCCTTTAGCATATAATTACAATTTAATTACAATTTAATATGCGCATTAAAATATTCATCATCACTTTGGAGCCCAGGAAGTTGAAATGATTCATTCATTCCCACGTTACCACAAAGCCCATCGATGACGGGACAATTGGCGAGTGTAAGTTCGCGGTGGAAGAAGATAGGGAATGGTGTCACCCGTCTTGTTATCAAACGAAGCATTTCGCCATTCGCTTTTAAAGGGGGAATTAACCTCGAAGTACTGTAAAAAAATCGAATTTCACTTTTCTTCTGTAGTTTCTTAGTTACTACGTTTCGATGAAAACATTTCATGTCAAAGGAGTCTGGAGAATCCTTCCCAACGTATCTGTCTGTCGAGAGACTAATCCAGTCGCTAGCCAAGAAGAAGAAAAGAATCTCTTATTTTTTCCCATCTTGCGAGTACAAGAAGACGGTATTATACAACAAGTTGTGACGAGAAATCTTGCAATGAAAATAGGAGGGCAATGGATCCGAGAAATTTAGCAACATCTTAAAGCTGTTGGACCAGTGTAAAAAAATGGAGAGAACAAAGATAAAATTAAAACTCTTGCTAAGAACCACAAAGTTTCAGCATTAATGACACATGGAAGGGCTGTAGCCAATTCAGACTAATTGAGAAAATTATGACTGAAAAAAATGAAGAACCTAACAGTAAAAACCTTCAAAGAAAAACCGAACGTTGAACGACTCAGCTATTCTATTGTGGCCAGTAAAGTTAATAATAATTACGTTTTGAATTTTGACGTTCGAGTGGATATGATTAAAGAGATTCTATACATCCGTGTCTGGATTCACAGAGTGAATAACGTTAAGTTTAGAAATCAGACACCTCCGATTCTCCTCGTATTTATCTGACTGCTAAGTGTGAGTTAAATTCAGCTGTACTGGGTGATTCCGTGACGACCTTACAAACTTTCAGGGACGATGGAGGAGGGGCGACGCAGAGAACAGTGCAATCGTCTTTGTAACGCGGAAACGGAGCGTTTTATGTGACTTGGCTTTCGGGCCACGGGTGGAAGCATTTACGAAACCGCTAAGTTTGTAAACTGTTCACATGCCGCCGTGGTTATAGTGCACCGGGGCAACAATAGTGCCATAGATGACAGAGGGTGAAGGAAGGCTACGAAGAGGTGTGCGGGCGAATATAAGTGTAGCTGTTGGGCAACCGACCGCCTAGATGAACCAGGGCGCTGTCAACAGTGTCTCCTAAACGACCGTTCAGTGAACGTTACTGTTTACCAGCCTCCACAGTAGGCGCCTGGTTCATGCACCCATGCGGACTGCTGTCCATCGGCGACGAAGGCTGAGGTGGGAGTGTTATAGTCTGGTCGTGGCATTCTCTGGATGATATAATGATACTGGAAGGTACAGTGCTTCAATACAGGTATGCATCTATCCTTGGGGACCATGCCCACCCGTATGTCCGGTTTGTTTCCGTCTGCACAATGGCATCTACCAGCAGGACAATGCAACGTGTCACACAGCTCACAGTGTACGTGCGTGATTCGATGAGCACCAAGATGAGTTTCCCGTACTCACGTGGCCACTAAACTCACCAGATTAAAATGCAATCGAGTGAGCCGTGTGCGGCTCGCGTTCACCCAGTTTGTTCTTTGGCATTTTGTCACTTCGAGTGGCGTCTTGTTTCTTCGTTAGTTAGTGGCGTAACCAAGTTTCTGGGTTGCCTCCTTGAGTGACAGCAGCAGCACTTATCAATACTAGTGCTGTCGTACTATCTTTGGTGTGACTGCCAGTATTTCCGGGTGGTGGAGGTGGTCAGTCGGCTGGGACGGAGCAGTGAGGAAGTCTCCGTGGCGAGGCCAGGCTGGGACCATTGGCGGCGTGCACGTGCTGTTGAATCGTGAGGCGCTAGCTGCGAGAGCGACAAAGTTCATTGCCCACCGAACCTGGACGCTGAAGTTGAGTGATCAGTTAACCTGTTATGAAACCTCAACTATTGTGACATCTCTTCGTTCATTTGCGGGTTGTTTCTCCCAGGGCCGTTCGGGCTAGCAACAACGTATGATGAGTTGGAGTCGGCAAAATCTTGCAGCCGTCTTCCTATACTGTGATTAATTATTAAATTGACTGTTACTTGCCAGTGAAGTGCACCATCGGTATTTTCTGCCCTGTGGCCGTTAACGCCCCAGTTACCCGCCATGGTCGTTAGCGTAGTTTCCCAGCAGTGTGCCTTTCCTAGTCTGGCACGGCGTGTAGTTCGACCTCCTTTTAAGTTGTGTGGTTCACATTTTGCTTAGAATGCCTATTGTTCCCTTGGTTGTTTTTAGACGCCAATTTCTGAAAACGTAGTGCTGTTCCTATCCTCGTCCTCGGCCGATATTTTTCATCGTTGTGCCGTTGGTCGGACGGAAGGGAATTGGTTAAATTGTTGGTCGGTCCTTGGGCCGTCCCTAGTTTGGGTTGCCATCCGACTATTTAACTTCAACTCTTGGCTGCCTGTCTCACCTGACCTTACGTTTGAGCTACCATCTCAGGCCGACTCTTGGAGCACCACTTGTTCTGTTTGTTTTAGATTGTGATTTTTATTTTAGTTTGAAGTATTGTGAGAGGCCTTCGGCCATGTATTAATTCAGTTCTTTTTAAATTTTACATGAATTTTGAAGATTGATTTTATTCGAAAAAAATATTTTTTCCTTAAAATTTGTTTTGTCTGAAACCCTTTAGTTGTTCGATGTGTTACGGGGGGGCCTTCAGCCGAGGGTTTACGTGAACCCCTTTTAACAAGGCCTTCAGCCATGTGTATTCTTTAAAGAATTTTTTTTATAAGAAGGAAGGGGTTTATTTTAAATTGTTTCTCAGACTTGTTGTTCAGGCCTTCAGCCGTTGTTTCGAATTTGTTTGTGGCCTTCAGCTTGTAATAAGTTAATATTTCTTTAATTAGGCTTTCGGCCATTCTATTGTACGTTTAAAAAGAAATTTTTTGGTTAGAAAAATTTGTTTATTAATGTGTTTTAATTATAGCTGTCCTTCAGACGTCTAGTGTAGGCCTTCAGGCGCTAAGTGTTCTCAATTGCATGTTTTTTTAAATTTTACCTCCTATTTTTAATTGCTTTTGATTTCTAAGCAAGGCCGTCAGCCGTTCTTGTTTGGGATGTGGTTTTGGGCCATTAGCCCAGAAAGCATCTCAAGTTTTCTTCAACTAGGCCTTCAGCCGTATTGTCTAATTGTGATCTTTTAAAGAAATGTGTAAATAAGTGGTTATTAGAAAAATAAAGTTGTGTTTTTGACTGTGCAACTCACAGTAACTGTTTACGGCCCCATCCACAATCGTAACTTTATCCTGTGCACTCTCTGAGTACCTACCAACCAGTTTCATCGAGAATCTGTAGGACCACCTCGATCGGGCCGTACGCGCCATGGATCCTCAACCGAGAAACATAGAGCAACTGTCCACTGGAGCCGGCATGGCTCTACATCTCTGCTGGAGGCTGGAGGCCTACCTTACGACTTTCGTCAACTCCCTCCCTGAACACTTCGCAGCGTCTGCGCTACAAAAGGTGTATATTTGCGGGTCTGTCTCTTGTGACATGTGGTAGTCAGTTCTACTTTACTTAGCGGGTCCGGGGACTTTTTATCAGATACTGTATTTATTTTCGGTGTAGTGTTATCTACGCCAAGAAATACCCACGCCAAGAAAACCTGCAATGCAATAGGCGGCGCCCCCTTCATAGCTAGGCAGTAACGGCGTAGTGCGGAATACTGACGCTTGGTGCCGCAGTTGCGCTCCCGGTGGGCGCGCCGCTTGTTGCGCCTGCCGCGGCCGCCGCCCGCGTGGTCATGGTCGCTCCCCTGGTCGTGCTCGTGCTGGTGGTGGAGGTGGTGGTGAGAGGTCGACTCCCGGCGGGTGACCACGTGCGGCTGAGGCTGCGTCTCCGACGGCGTCGACCCCTGCGCTGGCTCCACCCAGAACTCACCGTGCTCTGTCCGCACCAGGCCCGCCTGCAACACATGCACACTGTGTTGGTGAGTGGCGACTCTTTGTCTCAAACGGGAAGAACACAGATTTGCTTGGAGCTAAGGCTATCTCATGGAAATATGTGAGCTGAACACCGAACAATTCAACGACTCTAAATACTGCAAAAGTTGACATACTGTCACCAGAGAAATTTAGCCATTACTTGTTATAAAACAGGTTTAGTTGGCTGTGTGGATTTTTTCTTGCTCCTTTTGCTAGCCTTTATCCTGTAACTTCACAATGTAGTACAATGGTGCAACTAACTTCAAAACCTGGATAGAAAACGCCGGCCAGTGTGGCCACGCGGTTAAAGGCGCTTCAGTCTGGAACCGCGCGACCGCTACGATCGCAGGTTCGAATCCTGCCTCGGGCATGGATGTGTGTGATGTCCTTAGGTTAGTTAGGTTTAAGTAGTTCTCAGTTCTAGGGGACTGATGACCTCAGATGTTAAGTCCCATAGTGCTCAGAGCCAGCCTGGATAGAAAACAAACAGAAAAATGTGCGCACTCCGACTCATGTCCCACCAAAGTCGCGTAGACTGCACTGTGCATGCTTTCCCAATGCTGCGGTGGCATCGCAGTCATAAGTCGATATGTGTTTAATATATGAGAGCTGTCCAGCCCAGTTGTTAGGATAAAATACGAGGGCTGTTCGGAGAGTAACGTTCGATAGATTGCAAAATCGAAACCACAGTGTAAAATCCGATGAACTTTTGCATAGATGTACATGAAATGTAGTCGCAGTTCTGAATACGGGCACCTGTAATCTGTATACTGCAATGCCGACAGTGAAAATTATATACATATATACATATATATATATATATATATATATATATATATATATATATATATCATCATCATCATTTATTGCCTTATCGGGCCTTTAAGGCCTACAGCAAGAAGAACAAAAGGAAAAGTAAAGACAAAAAGACTTACAAAAGTACTCTATACAGTAGTAAAAGTTACATATGTACATTACAGCTTAAAGAAAAACGAAAAAATAAACAGGGCATTCAATCAAAGGTTTAAAAGGCAAGAGGGATACATTACAGAAAAAAAAAAAAAAAAAAAAAAAAAAAAAAAAAACACACACGCAGTGTCTGTCAATTACACGAGAGGAGGGAGCTGTTGCAGATGGCAGTCCATCTCATCCGGTCGTTGGCGTCCTCCTCCACGGCTGCTGGTTCCACTTCTTTTAGGATCGTTGTTATCCTATCCTTCCATCGAGTTCTTGGGCGTCCTCTAGGGCGTTTTCCTGTGGGTTGAGAGTGGAGGACTCTGTTTGGAAGGGATCCGTCTGCCCGTAGGATGTGGCCAAACCATTGGAGTCTCTTCTGCGCCAATATTCGTCCAATGTGTGGCTTTCCATACCGCTGGTATAAATCTTCTTTTTTTCTTCGTTCCCATTTACCTTCCATGGCATTGTAGATGGGTCCATATATCTTCCGAAGTACCTTCCTTTCAAATGCACATATTGCTTCTTCTGCTGTTGCTGATGTTGCCCAAGTTTCACAGCCGTATAAAAGTACTGGTCTCACCAGTGTCGTGTATAGGTGGATCTTGTTCTTCTGCGATATCAGCCGAGATCTGAAAAGATTGTTCAGGCTAAAGAACATGCGATTAGCATTTGTTATACGTTGCTGTACTTCTTTCGTTACTTCACTTCTATTTGTTAGTATGGAGCCCAGGTACTTGAACTCTTCAACTCGTTCGAAGGTATGCCTGTCGACATCAATGGAAGGAGGGAGATCTCGGCGGCGTGATACAACAAGATATTTAGTTTTTTCCTCGTTCACCACCAGCCCAATTTTCTCTGCATTGTGGAGGAATCGGGAAGTATCCCTGCGTACTTGCTCTAGAGTGTCGCCAAGGATCACAACATCATCAGCAAATGCCAAGATTGTGTCTGCTCCCACCATCTCCATCTCTCTGGTTCGACAAGTGTCACGGCTTACTTTTTCCAGGGCCAAATTGAATAATATTGGCGCCAATGGATCTCCTTGTCTCAATCCATTTTGTATACTGAATGATGGTGATAGTTGATTACCAAACCGCACTTGGGCCGTAGACTGAGAGTAGCAAGCAGCAATTAAGCGGATGTATTTTGATGGGATGCCAAGTTCCTCTAACGTTTCCCATAACGTGGCGCGGTCAATGCTGTCATAAGCTTGTCGAAAATCGATGAAGATGAGGTGTAGATCCTTATTGAATTCGTAGAATTTTTCTATCAACTGCCTCAGAGTAAATATGTGATCAATTGTCGATCGTCCAGCAACGAACCCACATTGATAGGTCCCTACAATTCCTTCAGCCAGTGGTTTCATGCGGTTTAGTAGCAGTGTTGTAAAAACTTTGTAGCCAATTTCAAGTAACGAAATCCCTCGGTAGTTGGATACATGAGTAGCATCTCCCTTCTTGAATATGGGACATATGATTGCTCCCTTCCATTCCTCAGGAATAACTTCTGCTTCCCAGATGGTAGAAATTAATCGTTTCAAAGCACCCACCAGTGTTTCCCCTCCCAAGCGAAGCATCTCAGCTGTGATACCACTACCTCCTGGAGCCTTGTTGTTCTTGAGTGCTTTTAGGGCAACACTGATTTCTTCCTCAGATGGTTCAGGGACTTCAACTCTGTCAAAACGGGCATCCGTCTGTGTTGTCCCTACTGGTGGGTTGTCGGGATTCAATAGGTTTTCAAAATGTTTTTTAAATAGGGTTGCTTGCTCTTCTGGCGGTACAACTTCACCCGTCTCATTCGTTAGGACCAATGTACGTTGTCTGTATGCGCCTCTGGCGAATCTTGAGGCCTGGAAAAACGAGCGTGACGACTTTGCTTCTTCGACTGCAATCAACAGACTTTTGTGGTGGTCCCGTTTCTTCTTTCTCATGAGTTGGTCCGTGTTACGCCTCGCTTCGTAGTAAGCTACCCTTGCTTCTTCCGAGAGTTGCTGTAGCCATTTTATCCTCTTCGCTGATCTAATCTCAACAGATTCTCGACATTGTTCATCGAACCAAGGTTTACTTCTTCGTTTTGCATCGCAAACTAGTTCTTCATTTGCACTTTCTAACACTGCATTCCTCAGCAGCATCCATGCGTTCTCCACACTGGTAGGGTTCTCTGTTATTGTGAGATGTTCTGCAATTTTTTCTTGATAGCGCTGTCTCACTTCTACATCTTTCAACTTATTCTTGTCGAAGCGGACCATCATTTCAGAATTTCTTCTCCACATGGTTGATATATATATATATATATATATAAGGCTCACCGGCCATTTGACCATCTTCTTGTGTGCGGATACACACACAGTGCCCGAACTCTTACGGGAATCGGCAGTAAAGCCGCGAGTAATGAGTATAATGGGCAGGGGCACTATGAATATAGTGCGGGAAAATATGTTGCGAATGTGGGTCTCACGGGAGGCGTCCCCAGAGATAAATCCCTGCAGTCGTACTATCATCTGTATCCTCTGTGGCTCAGATGGATAGAGCGTCTGCCATGTAAGCAGGAGATCCCAGGTTCGAGTCCCGGTTGGAGCACACATTTTCAACTGTCCCCGTTGACTTATACCAACGCCTGAATGCAGCTAAGGGTATTCATTTCATGGTCATTTCACAGTGAAAATTTGTGCCAGACCGGGACTCGAACTCTGCTATCCTGCTTATCGCTAGCAATTGCCTGACAGTTAGGCTATCCCAGCACTACTCATGACAAGAACCAAACTTCTGTTTCTCGTCAACCGTGTGTCTACAACCTGTACTCGCTTATCCATTATGTATATTCACGTACAGGCGGACATATTACTTGAATGTCGCTTGCCTGGTGTCGGGGGATAAATACGATATTGCAATACATGGCTTATTACGAATTACGATGCAGTGTTCCTTTGGACATGCACGCATGTTCAGTAGCATCGTGATTGGGAATAACACTGCCACTGAAATATCATATTGCATAGACGTGTTGGACAGAGTCTCCAGTATGTACTCCAATCGCGCCACGTTGCTCTTTCCAGTTCTGAGGGCGCAGTAAGCATGTAAAGATGCCTAGAAATTGTGTCCCCCGACAAATATGGGCACCTGTGAGAGATTTTGCCTGATTTGATGCAACCCATGCAACGTAACTGTCACGCATCTCCTTCTTCTCGACAATTCTCGGCTGCACACTGCAGGGGCTCGGCACAGACAAGAAGCTGCAGATCAGCTTAGAGACATGTAGGAAAGCACAGGTGGCTGCCTTGTATGACGAGGGTATTGGAAAGTTGGTACAAGGCTACGACATGTGTCTCAGTTGAAGTGGCAACCATGTAGACAAGTAGCTGGAAGGTGTAGCTAACTGTTGCGAATAAAACGTTTTTGATTGTCATTGTGTTTTCCATTTTGTGATCTAGGAGATCTCAATTTCTCAATAGCCCTCTTAAGATAGGCAGCAGTCCAGAAGGTATGTTTATGGCATTTTTAACTGGTGTAAAACTAACATACAACCGAGATTATCCGAAATCATTGGTTATAAAATTTCCTCTGCATGGCTCACATTTTGTAAATGGTTCACCTACTATCTTAATAATATAGATAATGAATTGCGTGAGCAATTTACTGGACGGTCATTTTTCAACGGTGCGGCAATGTCACGCGATAGAGAATTATTATGCATTAATGCGCTCTATTCTGCAATAACGTCCGATGCCGGCATCATTCCACATAGTTTCGATGTACGGATGTACCATAATCGCAGCTGCTCCGTTGCCGATTGGTCGGCTAACTGAAGATGCGCAGAAAGCTCGGAACCAGAATATTCGTCATTATCAAGAAAATTTTACACGCAAATATTTCCGCTTGAAAACGATGTAAGACTTTTCCATCGGCTTTGGCATCTTCAGACTCGCTTATCACGAGATTTTAGAAAATGACAGTCGAAGAAAGTAAACAGATGCCACCTGATGTAAAAGATCTGCTTTTCGGACCATCTCGCTATGGACAACCCGACAGCGACCCTTTTCATAGGGATAATGACGCAAGCGACGAATGTGACTACAATTTCAATACGGCAATTTCGACTTCTCATTCGTTATCAGCGTCCTCAAAAAGCCTTGGACCCGAAGTTTTACTCGAATACGCTAAATTTATAATTTTTGACCCACCAAATTGGTCCCACGATTTTGAATTTTGTAATTCCGACATCGGATTCGTAATCAGCGAACCCAAAAATCCAAAAATATAGCAAATTTTGTTGGATTTTGTATCCTTTTTTCTATTACGTCCCAGTTTGAAGCGAGTTGGCCAACTGGGGTTGGGCATGATAATTTTCGGATTTGGCAATGTTAGTAGTTGAGGGTAGCCGTAGCCCTTCGTGTCCGCACCCCTTGCGCACCCCCCCCCCCCCCCCCCCACTGCCCCTTTTTGGACACAAGTTCTCTAGTGTTACTCTACTTCAACGTGTACGAATGTTTTTCTAAATGTTTGCGAATCGTGCCACTGAGGCAGGTCGTGTCGTGGCTACCAGCCAGCAATTCACTTAGTCGGATGTGGGAAACCACCTAAAAACTACATCCAAGCTGGCTGGCACACCGACTGTCATCGTTACTGCGACGGGCGGATTCGATCTGGCGCTGGTGCCTCTCCTCAAATCCCGGAAGCGACGTACTATTATTGTTCGTGGTCTTCCGGGAAGGTCTGTCTATATAGATTTGCTTTTTTTAAAAATATTTTTACTAGGATAACCGTTGCCTTTCATCTGAACCACGTCCACCACTGAGTGGTCAGCGCGACAGAATGTCAATCCTAAGGGCCGAGGTTCGATTCCCGGCTGGGTCGGAGATTTTCTCCGCTCAAGGACTGTGTGTCGTGTTGTCCTAATTATCATCATTTCATCCCCATCGACACGCAAGTCGCCGAAGTGGCGTCAAATCGAAAGACTTGCACCCGGCGAATGGTCTACCCGACGAGAGGCTCTAGTCACGCGACCTACTACTACCTGAACCATTCTTAGATCTGTATAGATTACAGGAGTAACCCGTCCAATGTATCAGCTAAACTTTGTAAGGGTACAGATATCGACAAGGCCACAATGTATCTGGATACCAGATCAGAGGTGGCACGGGGATGTCAACTTGCTTTGGGAGTTGAGTGACTTCTATGACTATTGTTTTGCAATATGAATTACTACATTTTTAACAAGTTTGTATGCGTGGCCATCATCAATATTCGTTTTGTAAATAAAAACCACCTCTTTTTTGCTGCGATATATTTTATTTCTTCCACACGCGTATCGCCTATTTATGTAATTCATCTTCAGTGTAATCTGGAACGATACAGTTCTGCTTCGATATGCGATATCTGCACATCATAAAACTGTTCACGTCTTGTTTCTTACTTATTTAAGTAAGTGATGAGTTACATTTCCTCGCGTTTTTGGTTGGCATCTGGGTTTCCTCTCATCTAGTCAACTTCTGAAGCTCGCTGTCACTTCACTTACGAAATAATAAGTACGTTTACGCGTTAGGAACTTTCTTCTTCACGATTGTCGTATTGTTTGCCTTAATTACTGTGGAACACTACTAGTCTTCTATCACTAGTTGTAATATTTTACCGAAAACTGTAATTTAAAAACGTAACCATAGTGCGTTCATTTTATTTCTCATCCTGCTTGGTTTGTTTACGAACATTTGCCAATCTAACGAAGCACAATATATATGCTGAAAACTGACGTCCATTCATTTCTGTTCTGTTTGTATACGTATCTTTGTGTGTGTAAAACAAAATAAGAAAAAAATTAGCACCACAGTATAACGTGGCTAAAACATCAATGTGTCACAGATGGAATCGGTCAATTCATACAAACACCTGTGTGTAACAATATGTAAGGATACGAAACGGAACGATCACATACGCCCAGTCGCAAGTAAAGCAGGGGGCAGATTTCTGTTCATTGGTGGAATAGTAGGGTAATGTAGTCAGCCTGCAAAGGAGAAAGCGTAAAAAGGCCTCGTGCCACACACTCTAGTATATTACACAAGTATGTGGGACTCACAGCACTTATGTTATTCTTTTCTTAGCTGGAAAACGACAAACACCGGTAAACATCCAACGAGGAATGAAGACCGTGTATGGAGCGACATACCTGTCGAAAACTAACGTTGCGGAAAGGAGCGCCAAGGTGTGCTGCTGCTTCATGACAACGCACAGCCCAACATCGCAAATTCAGTAACGCAGAAGTTACGCGAACTCAAGTGGGAGACATTGGAGCACCCGTTCTACAGCCCTGACATCTCCCCTTGCGATTATCACGCCTTCGGTCACTTAAAAACGGCCTTGAAGGATCTACGATTCCTGTCTGATGAGAATAGGCAGCAGACAGTTACGGACTTCCTCACACAGCTGGACACGGTATTATACAAAATTGGTATTTTCAACCCGGTGCTTCGGCGGGACGATTGCCGCAATGCTCACGGCGATTTTGTCTGATTGGAATTTCGATTCTGCACCTTACGGCGTTCGAACGGAAATTTTTTGATCGCGCCTCGTAAAATAAAAATGGTTCAAATGGCTCTAAGCACTATGGGACTTAACAGCTGAGGTCGTCAGTCCCCTAAACTTAGAACTATTTAAGCCCAACTAACCTAAGGACATCACACACCTCCATGCCCGAGGCAGGATTCTAACCTGCGACCGTAGCAGCCGCGTGGTTGCGGACTGCAGCGCCTAGAACCGCTCGGCCACCGCGACCGCCTCGTAAAATAAGGCAGCACGAATGGCCACATGTTTGACTCATGGGAATGTGTCACAGAGATTCTGAAAAAACGTAATTGGCAGACGACTGAAGACAGGTGAAAACTGCATTTCTACGTTACGTAGCTGCTGCCAATATAACATTTTCTTGCAACACGATTTGATTTACGTGTCGACCTCTGAATAACTCTTTTGTTTGTGGATATTATCAACACTCGGCGACTGTCAAAACCTTTTCTTAGAACAGTTCTGGGTTCCCTTGCCAGCAGCCTTGCTCTAGCAACGGATCCAGACATCCTTTCGTCGGGAGATTTCTCGCCGCTTGCCCGCAACGAATTCGCGGGCGCCGAGAGACAAGGCGTATTTCACTCCTCGGTTTGCGAGTGTGGAGGCATGCGTCATCGTGTTCCTACAGTGCAGGCCTGTGTTCCGCAGCAGCTTCCAGAATACTTCTCTACCACGGATTTTTAAAGAAAACTCCGTGAAAAATTTTGCAGCATTCCGAAACACGTAAATTTAGACCTCGTCAGGGACTGCCCATCAGTTTGAATTTCAGAGACGGGTAACGTCCCCTGCAATAATATCTGTCTTCTGTATTTACAATTAACGGAATACATGACGGTATCTAAGACGTAAACTGCCATGAAGAGAACATCTGCAAATTAATAAGAATATAACTTGTTACAACCCTCGCCCAATTAACCGCAGGCTCCTATGGCTCGGTACATTTCTTGAAAAATATGCGTCACTTTCCCTACTCCTTTGGGTTGCAAGTATTAAATTAAATCTAATCTCGACAGACTAGCGAGTGACCCATTCCTGCATTGATATGTTTGTCTGCAATGCACCCCACGTTGTATCTTATAAGGCTCACCTGCCATTTGACCAGTTCTTCTGTGCGGATGCACAAACAGTGCCCAAACTCTCACGGGAATCGGCAAAAAGCCGCGAGTAATGAGTATAATGGGCAGGGGTACTATCAATATAGTGCGGGACAATAAGTTGGGAATGTTGGTGTCACAGGAGGCGTGCCAGAGATAAGTCCCTGCTGTCGCACTATCCTCTGTGTCCTCGGTGGCTCAGATGGATAGAGCGTCTGCCATGTAAGCAGCAGATCCCGGGTTCGAGGCCCAGTCGGGGCATACATCTTCAACTGACTGTACCCGTTGACGTATATCAACGTTGGTAGGCAGCTAGGGGTATTATTCACTTCATTGTAATTTCTAGAATCTAGATATATTCTGATACTGCATGTAGTTTTAAATAATATCTATAGGGACTTTGCTTAGAATGCAGCACCAACTGATTTTTGTATTCTTTTTATTCGCTTTGGGTTTATTGTACTACGCCGACAACGATTTGCAAGAAATGCAAAAACATCCACACTGGAATATGACGAGAAAGAGAATGTGCACAAGAATTTCATTTTGTTACAATAATAGTTTTCAAACTTTTGGGGTCCTTTGCTCTCTTGACCTGAACATAAAACACCCACGTCTCTTTTCGCACATGACATTCGGCTCTAAATGTGGGCTAAATAAATTTAAGTTTTTAAAAAGTGAATGTGAGTAGTTACTTCTTATGAGTTAAATCCTTATCGTATGTCAAGAAATATTGTATGTACCTGCGTCTGGCTATTTTTTTGGCCGTTGTGCTTATAAACCCAGCGGACTGTTGACGAACGTGTTGACAGGGGTGCGCAGTATTCCACGCAACACGTAACCGGGCCAGGCGAGCGCCAGTGTGTCTGAACCGGA
Organism: Schistocerca piceifrons; assembly: GCF_021461385.2. Taxonomy (NCBI): domain Eukaryota; kingdom Metazoa; phylum Arthropoda; class Insecta; order Orthoptera; family Acrididae; genus Schistocerca; species Schistocerca piceifrons. The sequence continues at coordinate 453,010,965 of NC_060144.1, read as the reverse complement.
CGCGGCGAGGTGAGCCGGTGCGTTCCCGATTCTGTGCGGCCGTTGGCGTTAATTTGGTGGTCGCGCGCGCCGCACCGTACTGCACCGCACCTGGTCTGACGTCACGCCGCACCTGAGCGAACGTTCCGTGGGAAACGCCAACAATGGAGACGGCCTATCTTAATTAAATCGAGCGGCCCGCGCGCCGCCTTTGTTACAGTGGAGCGTGAAAGCTGGCGTCTCGTCGGTCAGGGGAGCAGTCGGGGCAGTGCGTGTCTCCACGAGGAAGCCGCTCTATAACCCCTTCACTAAGGCACTTCGTCCGCAGTCAGCAGTAGTCCTTCCTCCTCACTCACCATCCACGCGGCTCCGTCCTACAAGGTAACCACGCCTGCTCGTCGTTACAGACTTCGTCCAAATGTGTGGTATATGCATGAGGTTTCAGCCGGAAATTAAAGTGACAGAAGTGCAACTTCCAGATGGCCAATCGTTTACGAAAAAAAAAAGAAAAGAAATGTCCAGGTGCAAGTAGGCTCTCAGTGTTGCGTACAAACGTAGCTGTATATATGGACAGGTCATCCATCCTGGGACTCGGGATCTCGACGATTTTTGCCTGTTATCGATACTGACAAGATATCGGTTCCGGGAATGTTTTGCTTTTAAGTTTGAAGACAGATAACAATGACAATTTTTTCGTGTGATATAATTACAGATTAACATTTCCCGGATTTTTTACTTTACGTATACTCTTAAACCATCCTTCTTGCACAATTTCATGATTCTATGTCAACGGGAAGTACCCTATAGGTTTTGATGAGTGAATTTGCGAGTATCAAAGTATGTGACATGCATAAATGACCGTATCTTTTATCAACTTAGCTTCAGGTTTTTGCACCGCGACGGGAGCATAGACCTTAAAATGTGACGTAAATTTCATCTTGATACGTCTACCCGTTCCCGAGAAAAATGCGCCTTAACACACGGAGAGGCAGACAATCGGACAAAAAATGACAAAAGTTTTCATCTGATATAATTACAAATTTACACTTTTCGTATTTTTTTCCTTTACGTTTATTATTAAAACTTTATTCTTGCCGAATTTTGTGATTCTAGTTCAACGGGAAGTACCCTTTAGGTTTTGATAAGTGATTTTGTGAGTACCAAAATATGTGACATAAATCGTTGCGTCTTTCGATTTAATTGAGTTAGAAGCTTCACTTTTCTTACACCACCAGGGGACCGTAAGTGACACAAATTTCAGCTTTATATGTCCATCCGTTCCTGAGGAAAAGGGTTTTTAAAAGACAGACAGATGGATAACAAAGTGATCCTTTAAGGGTTCCGTTTTTACCGATAGCATTTTTGGCGCAGGTTGCTCGTGGCATGAGCAATTTATGTTAACGTAGCTCCCATGCAATGGTTGCCGCAGCGGGAAAAGTAGAGGACGGAAACCCGAGGGTCATGTATTCGAGTCCCTAGGACGAAATTTCAATTTTTTTGTTTCAGTTATTACGTCACTTTCACTGCAAATAGACGTAAATGTGAACAAAGTAATTCACTCGTATATAGCGCAACATGCTGCAACTCTTTCCTCAAAATTATTGCGAGCAGCCTACGTATGCCTACAAGAGCGAGGATTCCAAAAATGGTGGATGATTACACAGAAAAATATATTGTGGTGTCAACGCTAGACACCACACTTGCTAGGTGGTAGCTTTAAATCGGCCGCGGTCCATTAGTACATGTCGGACCCGCGTGTCGCCACTTTCAGTGATAGCAGACCGAGCGCCACCACACGGCAGGTCTAGAGAGACGGACTAGCACTCGCCCCAGTTGTACGGACGACGTAGCTAGCGATGCACACTGACGAAGCCTCGCTCATTTGCAGAGCAGATAGTTAGAATAGCCTTCAGCTAAGTCAATGGCTACGACCTAGCAAGGCGCCATTAGTAACATTGCATGTATCTATGGAGTCTCACTTATATCGTCAATAGAGATGTACCAAGGATGGATTAAAGTTAAGTATTCCAGAAGCTACGTACTTTTCTTTATAGCATTCATTACGTATCCTGTTACAGACCTATCTCTTGCCTGCGTGAGCTAAACGCGTGCCTTTCGGCTACTTCCGTGGCGTGGCTGTCTTGCTACGCCACAACATATATAAATGTCGTCATTACTTCGTGAAAATCTGGGAACTTTCAACAGCCCTATAGCAAAAAATTACTGACTGTTGTCATGAAACCCTACGTGCAACAGTACAAATTTCTTCTCGTAAATGATTCGTCGTGAAGACAAAAAATGCATAACTATACGACTAGAGTTTCAAGACGATGGATTGTCGTCATGTAGTATTAAAGTGATTTCCCCCCAAACTTCACTCCGCTAATGCGACTCTGCGATGTCTGTTTTTGTCGTAGTTTATAGAATTTGATCAAAAAGCTTCAAAACTGCTCATATCTCGTCGAGAGACCAAAAGAAATCACATCCAAAGAAAACTGCATCAAAATACATACCACTGTACATCAGCAGCTATCCTTGTCAATATTTGACGAAATGGTGCGTTATACTTGATTTCTTGCCAAACTGGAAGCGAACCTTTTATGTATTTAATGCATGGACTGACTAGATTTCAAAGAGAAAAAATTGGGACATTTGTATTAACACCTAATTTCATTACTTAGGTTTACCTTTATCGTCAGTTATGGTGATATTTTGAAGTCGATGATAGGTCTATGACGATGCAGCAGCTGAAAAAACCCACAGCAAATCTATCTTCATTTTGTGATTCGGAAAAGAACGAGTAGATACATTACACAAATAAAATTCTTTTCTTCAGAAGAAAAAGAAACCGATGAACTTTTTTTATTGTAAAAGTTTGGATATATTTTATGCATAGTTTAGTTACTTACTAGGTGCTTAGGGACAATTTGTGAACCCTAAAAACTGTATAATATTACTAATCAGTAATCAGATACATTGCAAACAATATTCAATAACCCCTGCTAACAAACGCTGCATCGCTCACATCCTTCACAAAATTAACTTCCATATGGCTGCTGTCCTGTTAGAAGTAGTGGGCCGGCTGAAGCGGCCGTGCGGTTCTAGGCGCTGCAGTCTGGAACCGCGAGACCGCTACGGTCGCAGGTTCGAATCCTGCCTCGGGCATGGATGCGTGTGATGTCCTTAGGTTAGTTAGGTTTAACTAGTTCTAAGTTCTAGGGGACTAATGACCTCAGAAGTTGAGTCCCATAGTGCTCAGAGCCATTTGAACCATTTTTTTGATCAACATCACCCCAGCACTTGTAGATCACGAACTGTAAAATATTAAACGGATCTAATTTTATGTACGAAGTTTTCGTGTAAGCCGTATTATCCTTTCATGGATATTTATTCCCAATCCTAAATTTTCCACCGGCCTGAGTGGCCGTGCGGTTCTAGGCGCAACAGTCTGGAACCGAGCGACCGCTACGGTCGCAGGTTCGAATCCTGCCTAGAGCATGGATGTGTGTGATGTCCTTACGTTAGTTAGGTTTAATTAGTTCTAAGTTCTAGGCGACTGATGACCTCAGAAGTTTAGTCGCATAGTGCTCAGAGCCATTTGAACCTAAATTTTCCTTTAGCTTTTCCTTTCACGATTTTTATAGAAATGTTAATAAATACAATAGACTTAACGGTATTTCGGTTTATTTGCAGTGTCTGTAACGTAAACATAGAAGAGCTAAAAAAAACTTACAGCACAGGAAGTCGACCCCACAACTTTCGAATTTCCGTTCTGTACTCTTTTCGCTGCACCAACTACAGCGTGGAACATACGCAAACAGAAATGGATGATGTCCACGCCCGACCCGTGAAAGAAATGCTATTTTCTTCAGACACTTAGCTCTCACTTCTGTCACTATTATTTATGGCCAATAACTGTATATATCATAAATTCGGATGAAATCCGAGGTGACTTCCAGGCGCGGTTCTGCAGTCAGACGCTTTCAAATGGGGCGAGCCTTCGCCGCTTACGACTCAACAGGTGCGTGGCTCCCTTCCACGCAGTTAAGGAAACATGGCTGTTAGCTACATTACAACGCAGCATGAGGCGTAAAGGAAGAGCGTAGGTCTGCCCACACTGCATCTTCGGGGCTTATACGCATACGCGTTAGTTCCGCGTGGCTGTGCAAGCCAAGCAGGCAGCTGTGTCATTAGGCGAGGCAGTGTCGGTCGTCTTCGGCAATTTCCCCCATGCTGTGCGAAGCTCATTCCTCCTCGTCTTGCACACAACAGCCGAATGAACACTACGACGATTCGGCATGTGTCTGCAATAGAGAGACCAGGGCACATTTACGCGGAACTTTTGGTTAGATTTAACGTGTTAAAAATTATTTAGCGTTTTAACATGGTTATTAAAGTATAACTTGCTATATATACACCTCTTAATCAACATCACATTTAAGAGTGCAAAATACACTCTAAAGAAAAATAATAATAAAATTAAACAATTTAAAAAAACGACGCAGTCATCTGAATAGGACAAAAATCGATACATGTTATATACATGTACAGACAAACAAATGCTCTAAATCCCAGAACAATTGGATGATTTAATCAAGTGTAAGGGCTTCACAAACTGAGCAAGTCAGTATCGAGTTTATTAACTTTTCGTATCTGGGAATCACAGTCATGTGAAATTTCTTGAAAGACATCATGTTTGCGCCTGTGACTGTTAAACTTTTTATTTCCGTTATTGCAGTTTCGGCCTTAGGCCATTATCAAGTGCACATGTTTTGGCTTTAAGCCATGTCTTATTTATACAAGCTGACACATTTATATGTCGTTGTCATTTGCTGTTATATACATTCGTAACGCTGCTAAGAAGTGCGAGCACACATGTCCATATACCGTAAAACAGCACAGTCTGTACATACATATGTTCGTTCAACCATCACTAGTAACTTTTGCAATAAAAGTTACAGACTGTGCTGATTTACGATATATGGGCATGTGTGCTCGCACTACCTAGCAGCGCTACGAATGTATATAACAGGAAATGACAACGACATATAAATGTGTCAGCGAGTATAAAGCTGACATGGCTTAATAGCCAAAACATCTGCACTTGATAATGGCCTGAGGCCGAAATTGCAATAGTGGAAATAAAAAGTTTAACAGTCACTGGCGTAAACATGATGTCTTTCAAGTATCGAGTTTGTTCACTTCTAGCCAATATGCAAGCAGTTATTCGGCTTGGCAATGATTGACTGAGTCAATGGATGTTCTCCTGAGGGATATTGTGCCAAATTCTGTCCAACGCCGCGTTATATCATGAAAATCTCGAGCTATTGAGGGGCCATACCCATAATGCTCCAAATGTTCGCAGTTGGGGAAAGAAACGGCGACCTTCGTGACTAAACTATGGCTTGGCAAGCACGAAGACAAGCGGTAAAAACTCTCGCCGTGTGCGGGCCGGCAATATCTTGCTGAAATGCAAGCCTAGGATGAAACTTCCTGGCAGATTAAAACTGTGTGCCCGACCGAGACTCGAACTCGGGACCTTTGCCTTTCGCGGGCAAGTGCTATACGATCTGAGCTACCCACGTACGACTCACGCCCCGTCCTCACAACTTTACTTCTGCCAGTATCTCGTCTCCTACCTTCCAAATTTTACAGAAGCTCTCCTGCGAACCTTGCAGAACTAGCCCTCCTGAAAGAAGGAATATGCGGAGACATGGCTTAGCCACAGCCTGGGGGATGTTTCCAGAATGAGATTTTCACTCTGCAGCAGAGTGTGCGCTGATATGAAACTTCCTGGCAGATTAAAACTGTGTGCCCGACCGAGACTCGAACTCGGGACCTTTGCCTTTCGCGGGCAAGTGCTCTACCATCTGAGCTACCCAAGCACGACTCACGCCCCGTCCACACACCTTTACTTCTACCAGTATCTCGTCTCCTACCTTCCAAACTTTACAGAAGCTCTCCTGCGAACCTTGCAGAACTAGCCCTCCTGAAAGAAGGAATATGCGGAGACATGGCTTAGCCACAGCCTGGGGGATGTTTCCAGAATGAGATTTTCACTCTGCAGCGGAGTGTGCGCTGATATGAAACTTCCTGGCAGATTAAAACTGTGTGCCCGACCGAGACTCGAACTCGGGACCTTTGCCTTTCGCGGGCAAGTGCTCTACCATCTGAGCTACCCAAGCACGACTCACGCCCCGTCCACACACCTTTACTTCTACCAGTATCTCGTCTCCTACCTTCCAAACTTTACAGAAGCTCTCCTGCGAACCTTGCAGAACTAGCCCTCCTGAAAGAAGGAATATGCGGAGACATGGCTTAGCCACAGCCTGGGGGATGTTTCCAGAATGAGATTTTCACTCTGCAGCGGAGTGTGCGCTGATATGAAACTTCCTGGCAGATTAAAACTGTGTGCCCGACCAAGACTCGAACTCGGGACCTTTGCCTTTCGCGGGCAAGTGCTCTACCATCTGAGCTACCCAAGCACGACTCACGCCCAGTCCACACACCTTTACTTCTACCAGTATCTCGTCTCCTACCTTCCAAACTTTACAGAAGCTCTCCTGCGAACCTTGCAGAACTAGCCCTCCTGAAAGAAGGAATATGCGGAGACATGGCTTAGCCACAGCCTGGGGGATGTTTCCAGAATGAGATTTTCACTCTGCAGCGGAGTGTGCGCTGATATGAAACTTCCTGGCAGATTAAAACTGTGTGCCGGACCGAGACTCGAACTCTGGACCTTGGTAGCTCAGTTGGTAGAGCACTTGCCCGCGAAAGGTAAAGTTCCCGAGTTCGAGTCTCGGTCCGACACACAGTTTTAATCTGCCAGGAAGTTTCATATCAGCGCACACTCCGCTGCAGAGTGAAAATCTCATTCTGGAAGCCTAGGACGGCTTGCCATGAAGGGCAACAAAACGGTCGTGGAATATCGTCGACGTACCTCTGTGCGGTAAGGCTGCCACAGGTGACAACCAAAGTGGTTCTGATGTAAGAAGAAAAGACTACCCAGACCATCACTCCTGCTTATCTGGCCGTATAATGGGCGTCAGCCAGTTTGGTATCCCACAGCTGTCCGGGGTGTCTCCAAACACGTCTTAGTTGGTCATCGGGGCTCAGTTCGAAGCGAGACTCATCACTGAAGACAATTCTACTCCAGTCAATGTCATTCCAGGCCGAAGACGTGTCTGGTGACGCACCGGCCAGCGCTGGGACATCACCGTTACTGTCGCCTGCCATACCCTCAGACAACCATGAATGGTGGTCTGGAGTGCCGCTTCGTTTCATAACAGCACCATTCTGATTGTCATCCACGGCACCCTTACAGCACAGTGGTACGTTGAGGATACTTTTTGTCCCGTTTTGTTGCCCTTATGGCAAGCCATCCTCGGCTTACATTTCGGCAAGATAGTGCGCGCCCGCACAGGGCGAGAATTTCTGCCTCTTGTCTTCGTGCTTGCCAAACCCTTCCTTGACCAGAAAGGTCGCCGTTTCTTTCTCCAACACGTTAGTGACTTGCTCAATTTTCGAAGCTCTTTCTCCTGAATAAATCATCCAATTTTTCTGAAATTGTAATCATTTGTTTTTCTGTACTTGTACATCACATCTACCGATTTCCATCCAATTCGGACAATTTCTTCGTGATGAGGTTTCTTTGTCTTAGAGGACAATTTTATCTAGGCTCAAGTCGAGTGCGTAAATGTGCACCAAATATGAGGCAAGTTTACGCATCTACGGGGGTTACGTTCATACATATCATAGAACACAATAATGAGTAAACACACTAGCAGAAGTGTCAGAATATGTTTAACTAATAACTGCAGGCTTACTTACACCATTTAATGTGATAATATACAAAACCTTTGCTAGCAGTAAACGCTTTTTCTAGCGATCTTCCACCTGATAACGTAATATGGCCTACATAGAAGCTGGAATCATAATTAAATACCTATTCATAACCATTGTCTCAGTAAGAATTTTCGGTTCTGTACGCTTCAGTATGGAACCGCGCTGCTGCTACGGTCGCAGGCTCGAATCCTGGCTCGGCCATGGATGTATGTGATCTCCTTAGGTTAGTTAGGTTTAAGTAGTTCTAAGCCTAGGGGACCGATGACCTCAGATGTTCAGTCCCATGGTGCTTAGCGCCATTTGAGCCATTTTTTTAGTAACAATTTTTGTAGACAAATAATGCGTTTCCTATGGCACAATCGTCATAACCCCACCGTTCATGTCTAAGGCATTGTACGAATTCTTGATCTCTTTTTGACTGGTTTTGTCGTTTCGAGTAGTACATCGAAAGACAATTTTCTACATCTTCGTCAGACTGCTGAAGGTTAAGAGAGAAAGGAGGAGCGACAGTGTGGGACATTCGTTGAGACAGGAGCGCTTGCTAACAGACGCTTTGGAACGACTAGCTTGTGATAGTTGACTGAGAGGAAGGAAGAGATACAAAACGATAGACGACATGAAGGGAAGCGGAAATTACGCAGATCCGAAGAGGATGCCGGAAAAACAGGAGAGGATGGTGAGTTCCATGTGAAAAAATGGTTCAAATTGCTCTGAGCACTATGGGACTTAGCTTCTCAGGTCATCAGTCCCCTAGAACTTAGAACAACTGAAACCTAACTAACCTAAGGACATCACACACATCCACGCCCGAGGCAGGATTCGAACCTGCGACCGTAGCGGTCGCGCAGTTCCAGACTGTAGCGCCTAGAACCGCTCGGCCACCCTGGCCGGCTTCCATGTGAAAAACCTGCCTTTGGGCAGAACACTGGTGATGACATCAGAAGCAGGCTTATCCACATTTAATTGTTTTTGCTTTCAGTAAATTGTTGCCCTTAATAGTCCTTGCTCTCATAGATTACAAAGTAGAATAATCTCCTGTAAGAGAACATGTATTTAGCTATTCTCATTTTGAATGTGCACTCCATGAGAGCATCGATATATGACTAACAAAATTTTCTCATCCTGCACAACAACATAGATATGTTCTTCGTGCTGAGATGTTCACTGAACTGGTGTCGTGAAGTTTATGAGAGCTGTCAACAGATGGCAATACAAATCTTCCATTGTCGGTAGCGCTCTAGCAAGAATAGTTCCCGAGGAAAGTGCTCTGAGTAAACGTGCCCCATGCGTAAACTGGCTCTCTTATTCTGGCCTGCAGTCAGTGACCGCAGAGGAGCCAAGTTTTTCACTAAACTATACGTATCAGTGGTGATGCTTTCTGCAAGTTGACAAAGTAAATGTTGCATCATCGTCCCGAATTCTCCCCCTTTCCCGGCTCGCAGAGTGACAATAAATGCAGCATCTGGAATTAGAGAACCAGAGAAACGTAGTCAGAAGAACGTACGAAACGAGGAGCACTTCACTGAGAGAAAGTACCTTCCAGTATGGATCATAAAGAAGATGTACAACAATTAACAGCGAATACTGACAAGGAAGAAAGTACACGATAATAGAAGCAAAGGTGTTCGAGTTAACATGGGTCCGCAAATGAGCCGTTTGTGAAATAACTGTGAATGTGTGGTTGCGAGCTCTTTAACAAAGAAATACAACGACAAAGAATGCAAAGCTTTTTTTAAAAATTTCTTTTTGAGTCATCAGTCTTCTGACTGTTTAGATCCGGCCTGCCACAAATTCCTCTCCTATGCCAATCTCTTCAATTATTTGTTGGATTTATTCAAATATCTGTCTTCCCCTGCAGTTTTTACCTTCTACAGCTCCGTCAAGCATCATCGAAGCTATACCCTGTTGTCTTAACACCTTTCCAATCATCCTGTCTCTTTTCTTGTCATCCTTTTCTCTGTGGCCGGCCGGAGTGGCCGAGCGGCTCTAGGCGCTACAGTCTGGAACCGCGCGACCGCTACGGTCGCAGGTTCGAATCCTGCCTCGGGCATGGATGTTTGTGATGTCCTTAGGTTAGTTAGGTTTAAGTAGTTCTAAGTTCTAGGGGACTGATGACCTCAGATGTTAAGTCCCATAGTGCTCAGAGCCATTTGAACCATTTTTTTTTCTCTGTGGTCCTTTCGTCGCATATTCTGCGCAGGATCTCCACATTCTTTACCTTATCAGTCCATCTAATTTTCAACAAACATCACATCTCAAATGCTTCGGTCCTCTCCTTTTCCGGTTTTTCCTCTGTGCATGTTTCACTGCCATACAATGCTATCTTACAAACGTTCATTGTCAGACATTTCTGCCTCAAATTCAGGCATGTGCCTGATACCAGTAGACTTCTCTTGGCTAGGAATGCGCTTTTTGCCACTGTTAGTATGTTTTTTTGTCCACATTCCTTATTTCATCATGGGCTACTTCGCTTCTTCCGTAGCAGAATCCATAATTAACAGTTTTGATGATAAGTTTCTCACTATTCGTATTTATGCTACGCCTCATAACTTTTTTTTTCAATGTATTCTTAAGCCTTATTCTGTACTCATTAGACTGTTCATTCCGATGAAAAGAACCTGTAATTCCTCAAATTCACTGAGGATAGAAATGTCATCAGGGAATGGTATCATTGATATCCCTCCATTCTGAATTTTAATCACACTCTTGAACTTCTCTCTTAGTTCTATCAGTGCCTCTTCGATGTATAGATGGAAGACTAGGGACAAAAGACTACATCCCTGTCTTACACCGTTTTTAGTCCGAGCACTTCATTCTTAGTCTCCCAGTCTTATTGTTCCCTCTAGGTTCGAGGCGACTAAAAGGAGTCTCACACGTTTCGGCCTTATGTGATGGTCCCCTCTCGGGTTTGACCTCCATCTTTCTAAATTATTCCGAAGAGCGAGCCAATTGGGGAAGGGCGCCTTACATGGTGCACTGTATCCGTCGTGCATTGAGACCTTTAGCCGGCTTTTTCGTCGTTGCAATGGTGTCCCGCTCGTTTTCCATCTCTTGGGCGAGGATACGTCCCTGGGTGCGATTACCACGCTGCACTCTGCAGTGTTGCTTTTAACTGCGACGACGACCTTGGACTTTTTTGCACCTAACATCCAGCACGGTAGCCAGTCCATTGTGGAGGGCCCGCCATGTACCCTGTTAGTTGCAGCCCCCTGACAACACAGGGATCGCTCTACTGATGCCTGCGCCGTTAACTCCCCACGTATGCCAAGGAGTAGCTGCCTATCCTCCTGGGGCATCAGGACTCCCGGCAATGGCCGTCCTGCCAGGTGGCTATTGCTGCGGCTGGGTGGCGCCCGTGGGGAGGGCCCTTGGTCGGAGTAGGTGGCATCAGGGCGGATGACCCGCAATGAAGCGTGGTACATCGTCTCTCGCTGGTGGCCAGACGCCTGCAGTCTCTAAGCGTTCTCGGGCTCACTTTAATGCTCAGAAGTACGATCCGAACACGTTCCCCTCCCTGGCCTCACCGTGGGAGGAACGTAAATCTCAGGATGGCAATAGCAGTTATTCGCCCCGATTCTTAGTTTGTACGAGAGCTGATGGGGAGTCTTTTCTCTCCACAAAGCCTCAGTTCTTCGTCGAGCATTTAGAGGACAAGTTTGGGGAGGTGGAGGGCTTGCCCAAAATGCGCTCTGGATCGGTCCTGATACAAACGGCATCCTCTGCCCAGTCGCGACGGTTACTTGCTTGTGACAAGTTGGGGGATGTTGCTGTTACGATCACACCGCGTAAGAGTTTAAATATGGTCCAGGGAGTTATTTACCATAAGGACCTTCTTTTGCAGTCTGATGACGAGCTGCGCGCCAACTTAGAGCGCAGAGGTGTACATTTCGTCCGGCGCGTTGATCGGGGTCCGAAGGAAAATCAGATAGCTACCGGTGCCTTCATCTTGGCCTTCGAGGGTGATACGTTACCGGAGAAGGTCAAGGTGATGGTCTACCGATGTGACGTCAGGCCCTATATTCCTCCCCCGATGCGGTGTGTTATATCCTAGCCAGTAATGCCACCCGAGCACGCTGCCAAAAGGTCGGCAGCATCAAAGTCCGGACGCCGTCCGCATAAGCAGCGCCAGCGATACAGGAAATCGCTGCAAGTCTGCGCGCGCCACCGCTGGCTTCTGGCTTCTTAAGCGCTGGAGTCGCGAGCGCTAGGACAGTTCTGTATTCGCCGCTCAGTTGTATACTCGCCACCGAATTGTGTACTTGCTAGTCAGTTGTGTGTTCATCGCAGCAGAGTTGTTGTTAGTCGTCAGCCGACGTTGACCTAGCCGCTCCGACTCGACTAGACAGATTTCTGTTCACTACTGTGTTTCTGTATCTTCGTTAATAAAGATAAGTTCCGACTTTTATTTAATCAGAGTGTTTGGGTTTTCATCTTTCTGTTCACTGTTCCAGCGGACCGGTCGGCCCGCTATTAAAAGTGTGGCGGTGACTTCGTAAGCCGTTTCTACAGCGAATTGTTTGTCGCTACGAACACCGCCACAAAACGGTGCTTCAAGTGCTGGAAGTTCGGCCATACGTCTTCCCGCTGCACTTCCAGCCTCACATGTCGCGATTGCGGACGCCCATCTCATCCCGATACTCCATGTTCCCCGCCTCCCATCTGTGTCAACTGCGGGGAGCACCATTCACCTTGCTCACCAGACTGCAGAATCTTCCAGAAAGAACGCAAAATCATGGAATATAAGACCCTGGACCGACTGACGTATACTGAGGCCAAAAGGAAATACGACCGATTACATCCCGTGAGAATGACATCTTCCTACGCCGCTGCTACAACACCTGTGCTCGCGCCATCAGTTTCGCGACTTCCAGCCGGATCGATGAGTGGTACAACTCCTCCTGCCCCCTTGCCAGTGGGGGGCTCTATCCACCGGGTTGCTCTTGCGCCACCTACCTCAGGAGCAACACCATCCCCCCCCCCCCAATCAGGGACGTCCGTCCCTGCTTCTAAGCCGGAGAAGTGTCCAACTTCTTCGGCTTCTCAGGCTCGTAAGGGGTCCCTTGGGTCCCTCCCTTCCCAGGTTTCCACCAGTGGGAAGGCTGACGACCTACAGTGGCGTAAGTGCCCGCAATCAGCTGGTCGATGGGCTTCACGATCCTCCTCAGTCCCGGAGACTGAATCGGTGAAGCCCCCCCAGCCAGTTAAACCCAAGGAGCAGCGTGAGAAATCCAAGAAGAAGAGCTCTAAGCCCAAGGAACTCGCGGTGGCAGCCACCCCACCGCAACCTTCCAGCTCTGCATCTGAGGACGAGGTGGAGATTCTGGTGTCCGCTGAGGACCTCGATCTCGCCGGTCCCTCAGACGCCATGGATAGCACCAGCACAGGTGCTCAGTCGGAGGCAGTAGGTGACCCAGCGGCGTAATCTGCCTTCCCAGTCCCGTCATGCCTTTCACAGACATGGAAAATACCATCCTCCAGTGGAACTGCAGCGGTTTCTTCCACCATCTCGCTGAGCTCCGGCAGCTTATCAGCCTTCACCCTTTCTTCTGCATTGCTCTTCAGGAAACTTGGTTTCCAGCGATGCGAACCCCCGCCCTCCGAGGCTATCGGGGTTATTATAAGAACCGAGCAGCTTATGAAAGGGTGTCTGGTGGCGTCTGCATCTATGTCCTTAACTCTCTTCACAGCGAGTCTGTCCCTCTACAAACAGCTTTAGAGGCTGTCGCTGTTAGGGTGTGGACGCCACAGGCTATTACCGTCTGCAGTCTTTACCTTCCACCGGATGGTGATGTCGCGCAGCATGAGCTGGCTGCACTGCTAGCCCAATTGCCGTCACCTTCTTACTGAGCGATTTCAAAGCCAATAACCCTCTGTGGGGTGGGTCAGTGGCAACAGGTCGAGGCGCCACCATTGTGCATTTATTGGCACAGCTCGCTCTTTCACTGTTAAATGATGGTTCCTTCACACACTTCAGTGGGGCGCATGGCACGTACTCCGCCATTGACCTTTCGATCTGCAGCTCTAGCCTCTTACCGTCTGTCCAGTGGAGAGTGCATGACGACCTGTGTGGTAGTGACCACATTCCGATCTTTCTGTCACTGCCACAGCGTCAGTCTTTTGGACGCCCTTGCTGGTGGGAAATGAATAAGGCTGACTGGGACTTGTTCTCCTCCATTGCCGCTATTGGGCCTCTCTCTAATGTTGACATCTATGCGGTGGTTCAATCGGTCTCCACCGGCATCGTTACTGCCGCCGAATCTGCCATTCCCCGTTCTTCTGGGTCCCCTCGGCGGCGGACTGTGCCTTGGTGGTAGCCTGAGATCGCTGAAGCGAATAAAGATCGCCGGCGGGCGCTACAGCGTCACAAGCGACATCCATCCAGCCGGCCGCGGTGGTCTCGCGGTTCTAGGCGCGCAGTCCGGAACCGTGCGACTGCTACGGTCGCAGGTTCGAATCCTGCCTCGGGCATGGATGTGTGTGATGTCCTTAGGTTAGTTAGGTTTAAGTAGTTCTAAGTTCTAGGGGACTGATGACCACAGCTGTTAAGTCCCATAGTGCTCAGAGCCATTTGAACCATCTGACATCCATCCATAGACCACCTTATCGCCTTCAAACGGCTGCGTGCGCGAGCGCGCCTCCTTATCCGCCAAGGCAAGCAGGAGTGCTGGGAGCGGTATGTGTCCATCATTGGCCTCCATGTCACTCCATCTGGGCCAAGATTCGACGCGTCTACGGCTATCGGACCCCTGTCAGCGTCCCTGCGCTCTCACTGAATGGAGCAGTTTGTACTGACTCCGGCGTCATTGCAAACTGCTTGGCAGAACATTTGGCTATGACTTCCACTTCTGCGATTTACCCCTGGCCTTCCGCTCCATTAAAGAACGGATGGAGCGTCGGAGCCTTTCATTTCGCACTCACCATCCAGAATCTTACAATGTTCCATTCTGTGAGTGGGAATTTCGCAGTGCCCTAGCCGCTTGCCCTGATACCGCTCCTGGGCCAGATGGCATCCACTGTCAGGTGCTGAAACACCTTTCAGTGGACTGCCAGCTATGGCTCCTCGACCTTTACAACCGTATTTGGGTCGAGGGTGAGTTTCCGTCGCAACGGCGGGAAAGTATTGTTATCCCAATCTGAAACCGGACGAGAACCCTTTGGAGGTGGACAGCTAGCGTCCCATTAGCCTCACCAACGTTCTTTGCAAGTTGCTTGAACGGATGGTGAGCCGGCGCTTGAATTGGGTACTGGAGTCACGGGGCCTTCTGGCTCCATCTCAAGGTGGGTTCCGTAAAGGCCGCTCCGCCACCGACAATCTGGTGAGCCTGGAGTCGGCCATCCGTACTGCTTTTGCCCGCCGTCAGCACCTGGTCGCTGTCTTTTTCGACATGCAGAAGGCGTACGATACGACATGGCGTCATCACATCCTTTCTACGCTTCATGCATGGGGTCTTCGGGGCCCTCTGCCGATCTTTATCCGCAATTTTCTGTCGTATCGCACCTTCCGCGTGCAAGTCGCAGCCTCATATAGTTCCTCCCACGTCCAGGAGAACGGCGTGCCACAGGGTTGTGTTTTAAGTATCTGCCTGTTTTTAATAGCCATTAACGGGCTCGCTGCGGCGGTGGGAAATTCTGTCTCCGCTTCCCTGTATGCTGACGACTTCTGCCTTTACTACAGCTCTACTGGTATTGCAGCTGTTGAACGTCAGCTCCAGGGCGCTATCCGCAAGGCGCAGTCTTGGGCTGTAGCGCACGGTTTTCAGTTTTCGGCTGCCAAGACCCGTGTTATGCATTTCTGCCGGCGCCGGACAGTCCATCCTGAGCCGCGGCTTTATCTTGCCGACGAACTCCTTGCTGTGGTGGAGACCCACAGGTTTTTGGGTGTAGTTTTTGATGCCCAGCTGACTTGGCTGCCTCATATTCGGCAGCTTAAACAGATGTGTTGGCGGCATTTGAATGCTCTGCGATGCCTGAGCCACACCAGGTGGGGAGCCGACCGATCTACTCTCCTACGGCTCTACCAGGCGTTAATCCAGTCTCGTCTGGATTATGGGAGCCTGGCTTATGGCTCAGCATCCCCATCTGCGTTGCGGGTGCTGGACCCAATACTACACAGCGGGATCCGACTTGCCACTGGTGCCTTCCGCACCAGCCCTGTGGACAGCATACTTCTGGAGGCAGGTGTCCCTCCACTGCGGCTACGACGCCAACAATTACTGGCTGCTTATGCTGCCCATGTTTTTCGCTTGCCCGGGCATCCAAATTACCGTGTCCTGTTCCCGCAGTCAGTCGTCCATCTGCCAGTTCGTCGGCCCCGATCGGGTTGTCCGATCAGCCGTACGCGTCAAGGAGCTTCTCTCCGGGCTTGGGTTTTTCCCTGTTCCACCTCCTTTCCGGGCACCTCTGCGTACACCTCCGTGGTGTGTGCCTCGCTCTTGCCTTCGGCTCGACTTGACACAGGGCCCGAAGGACGCAGTCCCTCCAGAGGCCTTCCGCCGCCGCTTTTATTCCATCCTCGCAACGTATCAGGGCTCTGGCACTGTTTACACTGACGGCTCGATGGTTGCTGGTCGAGTCGGTTATGCGCTAACTCTAGGGGACCATTCCGAACAACGTTCCTTGCCGGCTGGCTGCAGCGTTTACACTGCTGAGCTGGTCGCCATCTTTCGAGCCCTAGAGTATATCCGCTCCTGCTCAGGTGAGTCCTTCATTATCTGTAGCGATTCCCTGAGCGGTTTACGAGCTCTCGACCAGTGCTTTCCTCGTTCTCGTCTGGTGATGGCTATTCATGAGTCCCTGCATACCCTTGCACGTCGCGGCCGCTCTGTGGTCTTCGTGTGGACCCCAGGCCATGTTGGGATACCCGGCAATGAGAATGTTGACCGCCTGGCGAAAGAGGCCACCAGTCAACCACCTCTGGAGATTGGCATCCCGGCGACTGATTTGCGGGCACTATTACGCCGCAAAGTTTTCGATTTCTGGGATACTGAATGGCGCAACCTGCCCGTGCCAAACAAACTCCTTCGTATCAAGGAGTCGACGACTGTTTGGCGGTCATCCATGCGAGCCACCCGCAGGGACTCAGTCGTCCTTTGTCGGCTCCGCATTGGCCACACCCGACTGACGCACAGTTATTTACTGTGTCGTTGTGGGGCGTCCTTGACAGTGGTCCATATTCTGTTGGAGTGCGCCCTTTTAACTGTGGTCAGGCAGACATTTGCGCTGCCTGATACGCTCCCTGCCCTTTTATCTGATGACCCTGTTATGGCTGGCTTAGTTTTACGTTTTATTCGGGCAGGGGATTTTTATCGTTTACTATGAGTGTTTGTTATGTTCTTTTGTGTTGATTCTGGCCATTGGCCTACGATTTTAATCTGAGTTTTTAATGTGTTTCTCGGTGGTTGGCTTTTCCTTTTTTGATTCTATGGTCGACCAACCACCGTCACACTCTGCGTGATTTTATTTCGTCTTGTCTGGTCTTTGTCTCAGTCTCTCTTGTTCTGTGTTGTCTGTTATCTATTCTGTTACTCGTTTTTATTCTCCGTGGGTGTTTTTAGTATTTGGAACAGGGGACCGATGACCATCGCAGTCTGGTCCCTTTAATCCCACAAACCAACCAACCAACCTCTAGGTTCTTGTACATACTGTATGTCACTCGTTTTTCCCTATATCTTATCCCTGCTTCTCTCATAATTTTGAACTTCTTTCACCGTCGTACGTTGTAGAGCGCATTTTCTAGATCGACAAATTCCATGAGCGTGTCTTGATTTTCTTTCAGCGTTGGAACTGCCTCCCTGATGCATTTACATTTCCTAGACTCAAACTGATTATCTAACTGACCATCAACTTTCTTTTCTCTTCTTCTGTATATTATTCTTGTTAGCAGCTTGGATGCATGAGCTGTTAAGCTGATTGTGCCATAGTTTTTGCACTCATGCCCTTGCTATTTTCAGGATTGTGTGAATGATGTTTTCCCGAAAGTCGTATGGCACGTCGCCAGTTTCATTGATTCTACGCACTATCTGGAATAGTCGTTTTGTTGTCAGTTCCCCCAATGATTTTAGAAATTCCGATGGAATATTATCTATCACTTCTGCTTTTCAGAATCTCATGTATTCCAAATGGCTTTGAAATTCTGACTCTAATACCAGATCCCCTATGTCATCCATATCGACTACAATTTCTTCCTTTTTCAACATAGTTCTTGTTCCATAGCTTACAGGACGATAACATCATGTGCTAAATTACAAAGGCCATGAGTAGGCTTTTACTTACAAAATTAGGTAGAAACATTGACGTGCTGTGTCCTCCAGAAGTTATGGGGCACATCCTACAAAGAAGAGCGCCGAGCGGCCTACAACTAAGGCGCAACATAAGTAACACACTGAAACCGTCGGCACCCGGGCCGTGCATCCGAACGCTGAGCTTTGAGCGTACCGAGTTTCTGATATTATAGCTTGGAAAAAACACGTTGGGGAATCTTTCCGAGCAATATCTAGCATATCAAATATTTCGAACTTGCATTTGAACGTGACCAGTGCGATGAAGGAACGGTACCCACATCACATGCACACCATCTCTCTTCAGTACAGGGTCGCAAGACGCCATATTGTCTTTCAATTGAAGCCCGTATGTATATATACCTTTTCTAAGCGTCAGAAAATTGAGAATCTCTCGAAAACTCGTCGTTAATTGTATCATTTGCTGTAACAGAATGATGGGAAACGTTATATTGGTGGTTAAAGAATTATTGTATATTATGAAAGTATGGCATTCCAAGGCGATGACACATAGGATCCATAAGAAATGCTATGTTCTTAGTACAATTTGTTATAATTAAATGTCAATTAATAACATATCTACGACTGAAGCTTTCAGATAATATAACTACAATTAAAGCTTTCAGGAGATAGTAAGATGCAAAGTATAGTCGCATAAAAGTCATGGCCGATGTAGTGCAATGAGTATAGTCGTAGAACTGTAAGGTATCGGCTAATGAGTTGCTGGTTCGTCTTCCTGCATTCAATTTTTTTTAATAGGGTCTGAAACTTTCTTATTAGTTCAATGACAATATCGTCTACCTTTTGTTACTTTCTTATTAATTTAATGGAAATATAGTCTATAATATTGGATGTTATATAAATATAAGTGTGCTCTTTCTGAGGGGTGAGTTTGTACGATTGGCTTGATGTACAAGACAGCTTGAACTACTTCCAGTAAAATATTTTGCACCTTCTTGTTTTAAATTTTGTATTTGACATGTTGTAAGGATTCTGCTGATGAATAGGAACATTGATCAAGTAAGAACGACCTTAGGATTTTACTAAAAAGTAAGAGTGATGAAACAATTTTTATCTTATTTGGAGAGCTATTGTAAATTTGTATAACACTATTTGTCATTGAACTTTTATAACATGCCCTTATTGACTGGACATTATACTTTACTTTTTGCCTTATAACATGTCCATGGATATTGAAGCTTTTATTTATCTACACTACAGACAGAACAACATGACTAGCATATGGACAATGAAAGAAATTTGCGTTTTAATAGAGGTAACGTAGGAATTTTACGTCCGAACATTTCGTAAACAGTGTGATTTGCAAGCGAGGTACAGCTGACACCTGCCTCCGGAATGCGCTGCGATCGCGTGTACCACGTTAAGGCCTTCGACCATAAATATAATAAACTGCCCCTGACGTCATTTTCGTGGCTCCAACATCTCTGGGCTAAAGTCATGTGAATGTTGGCAAAACATGGTTGTTTCGTGTTGCGCTTATGGCTGTACTCAGCGGTTTATCGGGGGAAATGGCATTACATTTCACGTGTGCTTCTATGATAGAGCAGATGCGTTTATTGAAATCTGCTGAAGTGACTTTTATATGTTTTTTACACTTGAAATAGAGTATCACATAAATTAAAATGTTGAAAGTGATGCCTGTAAAGTCAGACTCAGATTACATTTTGGAAAATATCTGTGATAATTCGGTTACAGACGTAAGTATAACTGTTTCTCGTTCCTACTCATAGGTTCCCTATGGATGAAAACCGAAGGCAGCTTTGGATACAGGCCCTGAAACGGAAAAACTTTAAGCCATCTGCACATACCCTCTTTTTGTATATACAAGTGAGATTATAATAAGCTAAGAGCACCTACAGTCGACACATGAAGAGAATTTTTTTCTACCTTCTAATACTATTAAATAAATGTAGGCTCCAAAATTATTTTCTGAAACTTCAAAGTCTCACCTTTTATCTAAAATATCTATTTTTTTAAACTGATAGTTTAAAATTTTGTAAAAATAGCAGGAACTGAACCTTTGAAGTGCACCTAAAATTGATACTTTAAAATGGACCTGCTCCTAAAGTCAACAATTTTGGCACCTATAGTTGACATAATTCCCATATCCCGCTTCCTTTTATAAGGGAATAGAGCTCAAAACGCGGCGAATCCAATGTTTAAAGTTTTGACACGAGCCCACTCTTACTGTTTAAAAGAATTTTAACGAAATTTTACTTTAATTGATAATTTATAGTACTTTCATCACGCTGTCCACCAGAGGGGCGTTCGATGTATTTGTTAGATTTTATAAATGGTACTGTGAACAAATCCAGGTCAAATGTAGTTCTGACATAATTTTTCGCAAATAAAAAAGTAATTTTTGTTGGAAGCGTTTGGCACTCAATTGAGAATTGTGGGTAAAATACGATACAAACATAGGATGGCAGACCGCTGATTTGAAATCCCACCACGTTTTGCCAACAGTCACGTGGTTTATGTTGGAGCCACACCAGCCCTATAGCTTCTGCACAGCAAGGCCAGTCTACTAGTATCTATGGTCGAAGGTTAAGGCACACTACTGCAAGCACAAGTCGTATCGTTCCTGAGCGTTCACCAGCATGTCGAACTCTGCACGGTTAACTTTGAAATTTTACAGCACGGTCTTTGTGCCGACGGCTTAAGGAGTATGCTACGCTTCCGCCTTACGTGGTGTCAAACAAGTGTTCCATATTTTTAAAGAATTTACTATGGACTAAAACAGGGAAAACAGTCCAGTAAAGATGTGCTTTAAATCCCTACCTTAAGAGTTATAAACACTTGTTCATCTTTGCTACAATGAGACACAGCTCTTCTACTGCAAGCTCTTTGGTATTTCTAATGACCTACAGAATGCAGTAAACAAATGAGGATTCATTGCTTCGTTCTTGTTTATGGATACAGTATGCAGTAAATATCTGTTGTGTGGTTAGTGTAGGTGATAACTGCACTCTGGACCAGCAAAATTACAGACCAATATCCTTAACATTAGTTTGCTGCTGAATTCCAGAACATATTCTGAGTCCGAATATAACAAAATTCCCAGACACCAAAAAACTTCACGAATCAGCACGTTGCGGAACTCAGCTTTCCCTTTCCTCACATGGATGAAAGGCAAGAGGCAAATTCCATACTTCTAGATTTCCGGAAAGCATTTGACACGGTAACCAACTCAAGACTGTTAACGAATGTACGAGCACACGGAATAGGTTCCCAGGTATATGAGTGCCTGGAAGATTCCTTAAGTAATAGATCCCAGTATGTTGCCCTCGACGGCAAGTGTTCATCAGAGGCAAAGGTATCGTCAAGAGTGCCTCAGGGAAGTGACAGGATCGCTATTATTTTCAATGTACTGAACATAATTGATCTGGCGGACAGAGTGGGCAACAATCTGCAGTTGTTTTCTTATGGTGCTGTGGTGTCCGGGAAGGTGTTGAAGATGAATGTCTGTAGGAGACACGAGATGGCGTAGACAAAGTTTCTAGTTGGTGTGGTGAATGGCAGCCGGCTCTAACTGTAGAAAAATGCTGATGAGTAGGAAAAACAAACCCGTATTATTCGGATACAGCACTGGCAGGGTTCTGCTTGACAAAATCATGTCATTTAAATATCTGGGCGTAACGTTGTATAGCGATATGAAACGGAATGAGCATTTTAGGATTGTCGTAGGAAAGGCTAATGGTCGAATTCAGTTTATGGGAGAATTTAAGAAAAGTGTGGTTCATCTTTAAAGGATGGCTCTGAGCACTATGGGACTTAACATCTATGGTCAACAGCCCCCTAGAACTTAGAACTACTTAAATCTAACTAACCTAAGGACATCACACAACACCCAGTCACCACGAGGCAGAGAAAATCCCTGACCCTGCCGGGAATCGAACCCGGGAACCCGGGCGTGGGAAGCGAGAACGCTTCCGCACGACCACGAGCTGCGGACATCATCTTTAAAGGAGTGTACACTAGTGTGACCCGTCTTGAGTACTGCTTGAGTGTTTGGGACCCACACCTGCTCGGATTACAGGAAGCATTGAAACTTAGAGGCGGACTACTAGATTTGTTACCAATAGATTCGAAGAACACGCAAGGTAATATCCAGAGCACCACAGGGAAGTGTGATGAGACCGTTGCTGTTCACAATACATATACACTCCTGGAAATGGAAAAAAGAACACATTGACACCCGTGTGTCACACCCACCATACTTGCTCCGGACACTGCGAGAGGGCTGTACAAGCAATGATCACACGCACGGCACAGCGGACACACCAGGAACCGCGGTGTTGGCCGTCGAATGGCGCTAGCTGCGCAGCATTTGTGCACCGCCGCCGTCAGTGTCAGCCAGTTTGCCGTGGCATACGGAGCTCCGTCGCAGTCTTTAACACTGGTAGCATGCCGCGACAGCGTGGACATGAACCGTATGTGCAGTTGACGGACTTTGAGCGAGGGCGTTCAGTGGGCATGCGGGAGGCCGGGTGGACGTACCGCCGAATTGCTCAACACGTGGGGCGTGAGGTCTCCACAGTACATCGATGTTGTCGCCAGTGGTCGGCGGAAGGTGCACGTGCCCGTCGACCTGGGACCGGACCGCAGCGACGCATGGATGCACGCCAAGACCGTAGGATCCTACGCAGTGCCGTAGGGGACCGCACCGCCACTTCCCAGCAAATTAGGGACACTGTTGCTCCTGGGGTATCGGCGAGGACCATTCGCAACCATCTCCATGAAGCTGGGCTACGGTCCCGCACACCGTTAGGCCGTCTTCCGCTCACGCCCCAACATCGTGCAGCCCGCCTCCAGTGGTGTCGCGACAGGCGTGAATGGAGGGACGAATGGAGACGTGTCGTCTTCAGCGATGAGAGTCGCTTCTGCCTTGGTGCCAATGATGGTCGTATGCGTGTTTGGCGCCATGCAGGTGAGCGCCACAATCAGGACTGCATACGACCGAGGCACACAGGGCCAACACCCGGCATCATGGTGTGGGGAGCGATCTCCTACGCTGGCCGTACACCACTGGTGATCGTCGAGGGGACACTGAATAGTGCACGGTACATCCAAACCGTCATCGAACCCATCGTTCTACCATTCCTAGACCGGCAAGGGAACTTGCTGTTCCAACAGGACAATGCACGTCCGCATGTATCCCGTGCCACCCAACGTGCTCTAGAAGGTGTAAGTCAACTACCCTGGCCAGCAAGATCTCCGGATCTGTCCCCCACTGAGCATGTTTGGGACTGGATGAAGCGTCGTCTCACGCGGTCTGCACGTCCAGCACGAACGCTGGTCCAACTGAGGCGCCAGGTGGAAATGGCATGGCAAGCCGTTCCACAGGACTACATCCAGCATCTCTACGATCGTCTCCATGGGAGAATAGCAGCCTGCATTGCTGCGAAAGGTGGATATGCACTGTACTAGTGCCGACATTGTGCATGCTCTGTTGCCTGTGTCTATGTGCCTGTGGTTCTGTCAGTGTGATCATGTGATGTATCTGACCCCAGGAATGTGTCAATAAAGTTTCCCCTTCCTGGGACAATGAATTCACGGTGTTCTTATTTCAATTTCCAGGAGTGTATAAATGATGTAGCAGAAGGCGTCGGATGCTCTTTAAGGCTATTCGCAGATGAGGCAGTTGTTTATACCAAAGTGGCAACGTCAGAAGATAGTAAGAATTTTCAGAACGACCTGCAGAGAATTGATGGATGGTGCAGACTCTGGCAACTGACCTTGAACGTAAGTAAATGTAACATTGCGCATACATAGGAAAAGAAATCCACTACTGTACAGCTACACTGTTTATGAAAATCAGCTGGAGACAGCGTCTGCCGTAAAATATCTAGGCGTAACTACCCAGAGGGACTTTAAGTGGAATGACCGTGTAAAATAGGTAGTGGGAAAAGCAGACACAATACTCACATTCATCGGAAGAATCTTAAGGAAATGTAACTCATCCACGAAAGAAGTGCCTTATAAGGCGCTTGTTCGCCCGATTCTTGAGTATTGTTCATCTCTCTGGGATCCCTATCAGGTAGGACTGATAGAGGAGATAGAGAAGATCCAATGAAGAGCGGCGCGTATCGTCACAGGATCATTTAGCTGGCGAGAGAGCGTTACGGAGATGCAAAACAAACTGTACTGACAGACGTTACAAGAGAGGAGTTGTGCATCACGGAGAGATGTACAATTGAAATTTCGGGACAGCACTTTTCAGGAGGAGTCAGGCAGAATATTACTCCCCCCCCGCCCTCCGTCCCCCCCCCCTAAACACACATACATACCTCGGTATTGAGCACGAGGAGAAAATTCGAAAAATTAGAGCCAATACAGAGGCTAACCGACAATCATTCTTCCACGCACTATTCGCGAGTGGAACAGGGTTGGAGGGATCAGATAATAGTACCGAAAGTACCCTCTGCCACACACCAATAGGTGGCTTGCGGTTTCTGATGTAGATGTAGATGTCATGGAGATGCTTCAAGAATTTAAATGGAACGACGTTCTTTTGGAGGAAAACAATCGTGAAAATTTAGAGAAGTGGCATTTGAAGCTGACTGCAGAACAATTATACTGCTGCTAATATATTTCGCAGGACCATGAATATTAGGTAAAGTAATTAGAATACGTACGCAGGCACATAGACAGTCGCTTTTTCCCTCTTTTTCTGCGAATGGAACAGGAAACGACTAGTAGTTGTGCAGGGTTCCCTCCGCCACGCACCGTACGGTGGCTTTCGGACTATGTATATTGATGTAAATTTACAGGACACGGACTCTATAGTTGCTTCCATTTGTCACACCATAATAGAAGAACATGTCTGTCATTTTCCACGAGAAATAATGGCTTCCATTGTGCTGGTAAGTACAAAGATAAAACTACAATCTAAAAGAATTTCACAAACTTACCAACATACGAATCCGTGCCGTTAGGTCTAATGTTTGCTCTGCGCTAGCCAAGATTTGAGAGCAATGTGATTCATGGTGTTAGAGTATTGAGCTGCTGGACCTCAGTTCCAAACACCAACACGTCGACAGCGTAACTAGTTCACGAAAAGCTTAACTTTATGGAAGTGATGGAAAGAACAGCAAACAGTTTTCAGTTCAAATTGGTTTTTCTCTTCGTCAGAAGCGAGACAATACTAAAAAGCGCGCTTTCTGATGGCCTTACACCTTTAGTGTTGGCAACCTCTAAAAATAGCTTTAGGACTAGCTGGTGCTAACGGTGGCCAGCGGCAGACATTTTACGAGGGCTCCAGGTAATATCCAGAATTCATTATGTTTTTCCTCTGCTTAAGGAGATCGCGGTCCACAGCTCCGAGCCTCCAAAGCCGCTCGTGGCTGATAGCTCGGCTTGATCCTGCCTTGACCGTTTGCTAGTTGGCAACAGGATAAGTGATTTTTAATTTAAAAAATAAATTTATAATGTAGTTGTTCGCGGCCAACAATTTAAGGTGTCTTTCATCAATGTTAGGGTGTTAGCGACTGTATAGTGATCAGAAAGGATTCGTTACGTGTCAGAGAGCGGCATATTATCGAAGAAGATGGGTGAATGTGATCTCCCTGGCATTTGCCTAACGGCTGCGTACAGTCACTGGAGAACCGTAATCGCTCCATTTCAACCGGCTTTCTGTGCAGTGAAAGCCGAGTATCCCTGTGGTCACTGCCGGCTACCGCAAGGAAAACGGATTCCCGATGGCTTCTGATTTACATCTTCCCACATAACCACGGATGTCAGAAAGCTCGATCACCTGATTTTACATCTATTCCTCTGTCCTCAGATTCACTGTCCAAGCTGAAATCATTGTGAGAATGTCTGCAATAAGGTTGATACAGAATGACCGTTCACTTGAATCCCCTCGAGCTAATTTTTTGTGAAAGCAGGTTATACTCGAATAAGTGATTATTAGAAAAATAATGTGGGTAACTGTTCTATTATTTTGAACAAATCTAAAATTACTATTTTTCATAAAAAGCCATCTAGATTACTTAACATACAGGGCTACTACAAACGGCTCACTCGTTTCCTGAGATCTATATTTTTCTGTGTATTAGATATGTAAATACGACTGATGCATGAAGGGAACTGTAAACTCACCGAATTTGCATCGTGCCCTTCTGTTGGCTTTATGAGTGCAGTGCCTTGACAAAACGGCGAAAAAAAGAGTTTTTGTGTGTTGGAATATGGGTCACGTTTATCTGTTAGAACAGTGCAGCGTGCATTCAGAAGGAATTATGGAAAAGAACCGCCATGTAAACAGAGCATGGTGCATTGGTGTCGACAGTTTAGGGCACTGTTTGTCTCTGTAAACAGAAAAATACCTGTCGAAGTGTGCCAGAAGCAAGAGTGGAGAGTGTGACGGAAAGTTTCGTACGCAGTAGATAAAAAGAAAAAACAACGGTCCGCGCAAGACACGAAGGCTGAATACAGCAGCAAAATGTGTGGAAGATCTTGAGACGGCGGTTGCATTTCAAACCGTACCGTCTGCAGCTCGTGCAACAATTAAAACCGGCAGACTATGGCCAGCGCCTGCAGTTTTGGATAACGGTGCAGGAAAGACTTGAAGATGAACATTTTGCCTCCAAGGTGATATTCACCTCCCGTTTATCTGCAAATGTTAATCGCTACAAAGTGAAGGTGTCGAGCACTGAACATCATCATTAAATTGAGGCGCGTTAACGAAATTTGCCGTAGGTTAATGTTCCATGCACAATGTCACAGACGAAGCATTACGACTGTTTTTGTCCTGTGCGTAGACTGTGATGGTTATCTCCTACCTTGACATGTTGCAGTTTGGATGTGTCCACAATTGATTGCTGATTCCGATAAATCCGTTTCCCAACAAGACGGGGCACCCCCTCGTTGGAGCACCGGTGCTCGTCGCTGCGTAAACGGCGAACTTCCGCATCCCTGAATGCCCCCCCCCCCCCCCCCCCCCCCCGGTCGCCTGAGCTTGCGACGTTTGACGTTTTCCTTTAGGGGTTTCTTTAAGGACCTTGTTTACGTATGCCCACTACCAAGGACACAGGTACACAGATATAGCTGGGGGAACGTATCAATACTGTTGTCATGAACATGGGCAGAAGGTTGCTATATAATTTGACTACGGCTTGTACGTGTGTCGTGTGACCAGAGTGGCTCTTACAAAACATTTGTAGAGCGCAAAATGCAAACTTGATGAGTTAACGGTACTATTCATGCATCAATCATATTTGTACATCTAATACTTCGGAAAACTTAAAAACGAATTTGTTTTAGCGCTTTATACTGATTTATTACGACGTTTCCACCGCTGCAGGCGTCAGATCAAAAATGAGAACTTGTGAAACAAAGCTCACTGACAATAACGGTCGCGAAACCTATGTCCAAACGGTGCGTAAATTGCCAACTCGGCTCCAGGGTTTGCAAATGAGAACATAAACAAAACATGTGGTAAGTTGTTGTCACAGTCACAACTTTCAGAACTGCACCTGCTTAAGCGTATGTTAAACCGCAGACATTCCGCAACGATGTTTCCGTACCGAGAAATCGATCTCTGAAAGCATCACTTCCATTGACGAACTCAATAGGGAAATATCAGGAGGAACACTTCGGTGTCCTGTCAGGAGAGGAAGCGCTGCGTATTCCTCTGGGAATTGGCAGTTTCAACAGGACCCCAAGGGAGTTCTAGTCGGTCTGTCTTGAGGTCATGGCGTCTGCAAGGAAGGGTGGGGGGAGCGGCAAAGAGTGGATTCATCCGCTCCTGAAATAAAGTGGCATCAAGAAGTTCTCATTCATTTCCAGCAATAATTTTTTTTCCACTTTCACTATTAATACGGCATTTTTCGGTAATTGTATTGGTTGCTATTAAAAAGAATTTTCTCAATCGTTCTGACCTTCCTCCTGTTTTAAATTTTCTTATTTATTTAAATTCGTAAGCTTCAACGACTAGCGTCAATTTGAATAAAAACATTTTGGGCATTAGCCTGCTTAATTATGACAGAATAGAACCGACGTTTACCTGAAGAGAAAATTTCGCAGGAAATTTAAGGTAGTTAAATTTTGTACTGGGATACGTTCTCGCTAGAGGCCGTAGTCTTCGAATTATTCAAGAAAAAAACGTATAAAAGAGATCTTCAAACGTGTTTTTCTTGAATAGCGCGAGAACTGTGGGCTCCAGCGAAAACGTATCCCAACACAAAAATTTAACTACATTAAATTTCCTACAAAAAGGCCCGTTTATTTTTTCTGCAGGATTAATGGTTTGAGTGTAGCGAGTGAGAATATATATAAATCTCACACGAAGTTGCTGAAGGTGGTGCGGGTTGCGTAAAACAGATTGGTAGGGACAGCTGAATCACTTTGCAGAGTCCAATAGATGAATCAGAAACACAGACAGTTACTAATGAAAAAATGACGTGCCAATAATAATGCAAGCTAATTATACAAGGCGTCAGGCGATGTCTGTGTTCCAACAGTTCTGAACAGAAAAACTTATAATCATTGTGCGTTGCCAGTTTTAACTGAGGGCTGTGGGACAGATTTTTAATTTGAAAACCGTTCAAAAACACAGAGTTTTCAAGAAGCAATGGATAATGCATTTTTGTACTAGCAGAGTCGGGTATCAAATAAACGGATCAGGGAGCAGATTAGCATGGAAGAGTTCACTATGACTGTGATGAATATGAAATTTGGATAGGTGGACCAAGAAAGTTTTTTTCTTGATCGCTTCAAGGAGGGAATGACTTACGTGACGACTTGTGGAAGGTGGGTTGTTGACATTAGAAATATCACAGCATGGATGCGTATACCTGAATATTCAGTATTGTTCCAGCAGTGGATGTCGAAAGGCTTATGATTATTGTCGTAGTGATTGTTGTGCCGGATAAAAATACACTCTTTGCTACAATGGCTCCAGAAGGAGACTGAGTGTACGTATAACACATAAAATGTTAGTTCATTTTATTACAATATAGGTGTGAAGACTTACTTAGCTTCGTACAATCTGTTTCCATAGGAACGTTCTCAGTATTTACAACTTTCCATGGATATTAACAGACAAATTTACAAGACTAATCACTTGAAGGATATTTGACATATGTCCGCCTAATTGTCTGCTAAGACATAAAATTCACTGGCGGCCTATCTAAGACAATGCTTCGTCTTGATCAGTGATTGCGAACTGGCGTTACCGTTCCTCCGCTGAGCATTAACTAGACAATCGATTGCGGTGGCGTAGCGAAGCTCTACGAGGCGTCGTTAAGTCGGCACTTCTCATTCATCGATGCGGCATGCAGCGACTATACTTTTCTGTGGTTTTGTTGAGAGGTGCCAGTGCTGCTTTAGCACCTCCTTCTTCAGACAATATCACAATGATAATGAATGTTGTTGGTGATGGTACAAATTTATTTTAATGCAGTACTGAAAATGTCAGATTAAAACTGTGTGCCCGACCGAGACTCGAACTCGGGACCTTTGCCTTTCGCGGGCAAGTGCTCTACCATCTGAGCTACCGAAGCACGACTCACGCCCGGTCCTCACAGCTTTACTTCTGCCAGAATCTCGTCTCCTACCTTCCAAACTTTACAGAAGCTCTCCTACGAATCTTGCAGAACTAGCACTCCCGAAAGAAAGGATACTGCGGAGACATGGCTTAGCCACAGCCTGGGGGGACGTTTCCAGAATGGAATTTTCACTCTGCAGCGGAGTGTGAGTTTCATATCAGCGCACACTCCGCTGCAGAGTGAAAATCTCATACTGAAAATGTTACTTGCTGCTCCACTCGCTGATTCAGGTAGTACATCTACAGCTATTGCAACTGTGTAGAATTTAAGGAATAAGTTTCCGAAAACTTAAGAAACTTTTTTGTTTTGTTTTGTTTCTGTTTCCACGCCACGCTTTGTATAGATCTCTGAATGTTTCAGCGAAATTCTTTTAGCGAATATTCATAAATTTTTCAAGAACCTCACTCGAAGCATTACTCGTACCTCATTTACGACATATTAAGCCATTCAGCGATTTCAAATGCTGTGGTATCAGTAGGCACTGAATTAGCACTTTAGTGAATTAGCACTTTAACAGTGAAGCACTAAAGTGACATAATGCACCTGACAACAGTATTGCATCGATATGTCTTTTTTGCAGAAAATGAAGAGTACAATGCCCACATTTTTCTCCTTTTTAATCTCAAATTCTGACGTATTCCAGAGATATCACGAATCTCAGTAAGTGATTTCTCACTCTAAAGTAATTCGGAATTTGAGCACCCAGGAAAAAAATTGCGTATTTTTTTCTGGGGAATGATCAGAGCACAGATTTCATGCTTCCCTGAGCACAACAGTATGATGCAATTCAATCCCAGTACAGTGTACAAATGCTTCTGATCAGACTCTGCCTTAGGTATCAGTGGCTCGGTGAAGGGATTCTAACGGGGCTGTACTAGAAATTACTTTTGATGAGTTCGTCGTGCAGATCATATTAAGTTACTGATGCAGCCCTTTCTCGACTTCCAATATAGACAGAGCTGATACCATCTCTATCGGCTTGCCTCAGATGTGTTCCAGTCGCAAACTGAATGACGCATTGTTCCTGTTCTAATGTTCCGAACAACTCTGCTTAACCGTAGACAGCGGTGCCTTTTGCAAACACTTGTGCAAATTGGCAATCGGATTACCAGCGATCTTAATATGGCAAGTTAGCCGAGTTATTTAATTCTCTTTCTGTTTTTTAACTTATTCATTATTAGGTACTGAGTAGTCAGAAATTCGTTAAAAAAAGCACAAACTAAGAAAAAAAATTTAGTGACATAAGCTAGCAACGTTATTTCGTTATTTACCATTCTTCGTTAAATCTGTAAGATTTTAGATCAATGCAACAACTGTTTAGAAATAAGTACTTGAAAGAAATAAAATTATACAGAATTGACATTATTTGTTCAGGCCAATTTATAAAATACTTGATTTCATGCCTACACAAGTGAACGCTTATTATGTTTCATTATGTAGCAATAGTCTCTGTGTTAGCAAAATAAATACTACACGGACGATTAACTTTTGGTTCTTGGTGTATAAATGTTATATGTTTTGCAATTTGAAACTTTTATTTCTTACATGGAGTCTATCTTCAACTACACTGTCATTTATAAATGTAAACGCCCTATGAACGGTAGATGCACGCACTTAACATAATTGTTGTTTTATTAAGGTTTCAGGTCTCAGTTTTACAGCTCAGTTTTTACTTCGTGAACGTTTAAATTCATTTTAGCCACATTAAACAAGTTGGTGGTACTGAACTGTATTTCACGCGTGGTTTCTGCAACATTCCTGTATTAATAAATGAACATTGATGCTATATCCTAACCTTACACTTACCTTCTGTACGTGTGTCTCACCAACCCTCTACGGAGGCGAAATTATATACTAATACCTCTTTCATTTATTTCGCGAACGGTAAGCTTAGCAAGAAGGGAAGTAACTCTTCCTTGATGCATTAATTGTTCTTTGTGCACTTGTCGCGTTAATTATCTTTGACAATTCACAGTATCCACCATTGTCTTCGCCGTGAAAGAAACTAACTGTCGGAAAAGTAACTTAATAATGTATATATAACACATAGATTCCGAAAACATCGATCATGAGAATCTCAGCTTGCACTTTCCCCACATGAAATCCTGGAATCCATGGATCAAGACAGCTAGGCGGATGCAGTATTTCTCGACTTCCGAAAAGCTTTTGATTCGGTACCAAACCAACAAGTTTCCTGACCAAAAGTATTGTTATATGGGTTATAAGACTAAATTAGTGACCGTGTTGAGGATTTCCTAGTAGAGACAACGCAGCGTGTTATGTTGGATAGAGAGTCATCGACAGATATAGGAGTAACTGCGGAGATGGCCCGGGCAACTGTGTTGTGACTCTTGTTGTTCATGTTGCATATTAATGATGTGTCAGATGTGGTTAAAACTAACTTCAGACTACGTAAAAGAAACTGCAGGAATATTCGTCACATCTTGATAAGACACCAAAATAGTACAAGTACTGGCAATAGGGAAACACCACCGAGTCACAGATCCGTGTTTCATTGGGTATCACATTAAGATACGGCAGGGTGCTGCATAGCGCTGAAGCACTTGGGGTTCAGCAATTGCACACAAAACAAACAACGCCCATGGGGCAAAGGTGAATCACATTTGATGAACTTGAACAGACAATCGGTCACGTGGAACCCTCCACACCATCCGTGAGGTTTCAAGAAGATGTGAACGCAATGGCTTTCCCATTTCCTCACCACAGCGCACATACAGAACCCTGTGGAGGTAAGCCAAGAGGTGGTGCAACAGAACAGTGCAGACTTAGCGGGATTCTTTAACAGTCTGGTTACCGTGGACGAGTCACGGTTCTTCCAAGAGATTCCAGAGAAGATATGGCAGTCTCCGTAGGAAGCAAAATGGAAGCTCTCGTCCTAAAAAGTCACGGCTGGGAATATTCGTGCAGAAACTAATGGTGATTGTGTTCTAGGATGAGGATGGAGTACTGCTTGTGGATTGGCTCCCTCCTAATATGACCCTCAGCAGTGATCGGTACTGCAGTTCACTGCGCCAACAACGCCGCCACGGATAATGGGACCGTGGTGCGGTCCCATGCCAATCATCAGGCCATTGCCTCTATGCCTAAACTAGGATTTACTGTGCTACCACATCCTCCTTATTCGGCCGGCCGTTGTGGCCGAGCTGTTCTAGGCGTTTCAGTCTGGAACCGCGCGACCGCTACGATCGCAGGTTCGAATCCTGCCTCGGGCATGAATATGTGTGATGTCCTTAGCTTAGTTAGGTTTAAGTAGTTCTAAGTTCTAGGGGACTGATGACCTCAGATGTTAAGTCCCATAGTGTTCAGAGCCATTTGAACCATTTGATCCTCCATATTCGCCGAATCTGGCTCATAGCGCTTAAGCGCTATTTGACGCACTGAAAGAGGTTATGAGGGGCAAGAAGTTCACCATCGATGACGAACGTCGTGGAGCTGTCCAGTTTGTTGCCGGGAGACTCGCAAAGAAATACAGGTATGGAAGCTACCAGGACAATGGCAAAAGTCTACAGTCATTGGCGGGGAATACCTGTTATATAATTTGTATTTGTTTATTCAGTAAATTGTTTCTGTGAACTCAAGAAAATTGTAGTCCCAATCATTCTTGAACGACCCAAGAATATTTCGAAGCAGTAGTATCCACTGCAGTCGGAAATTACATTTGCGCCAATGATTAATTGATGCTTGCAGCACCTTTGGGGTTGGGTTTGGTCGTTTGGGGGAAGAGACCAAACAGCGAGGTCACCGGTCTCATCGGATTAGGGAAGGATGGGGAAGGAAGTCGGCCGTGCCCTTTTCAAAGGAACCATCCCGGCACTTGCCTGGAGTGATTTAGGGAAATCACGGGAAACCTAAATCAGGATGGCTGGACGCGGGATTGAACCGTCGTCCTCCCGAATGCGAGTCCAGTGTGCTAACCACTTGCAGCACCTTTGTTCCCATCACGATGTATAGTGCCGTACTTACTCCAATACAGACTGAATACACATCAGAGACTTCTCATGAGCTCTATATTAGACTTAGAAAAGGCGTTTGACGTAGTGTGGCAGCTAGGACATAAAAGTTGTACAAGAAGCAAAAAGCAAACACTATAATACGTAAAGTTACAGTTATTAGGACAAGAAGTGATATCAAAACTAAAGCTATATATCTATGGACATTATATTTTCTTGGAAAGCTCACGTGGGGCACATAATACAAAAAGCTAGACGAAGACACTGACTTTTAAAAAAGATTATCGGATGTACTAACAGCGCTTCAGCGAAACATTAATTCATAAGTAAAAAAACTCCTTTAAACTAATTATCGAATATGCAGGGCTTGTAAGCTTGGCTAACAACTCCCACTACCCCCTCCCCCCCCCCCCCAAAAAAAATTGTTCAGCACAATAAAGAAAATCCTAATAACAGGTATAAGATCCAGCATACAGAGGCGCCAAATATTAACTCATCGACCTTACTAATGAAATAAGTCTGCGCAGGTTAACTACCTATACATGGACGGCGGTCCCATTTAAAGAAAAAAATCATGATTTTCACTTTTCCAAATTGTCAATACAGTTACCTGTCTCATGCAATAGTCCATTGCGTAGAGAAAATAAACGAAGACTAAAACGAATTAGAACCGAAAATGGTCTGCCCAGCACCATCAACAACCCAAACGTGTGTGTGTGTGTGTGTGTGTGTGTGTGTGTGTGTGTGTGTGTGTGTATTCCACATATCCTCCTAAACTACTGGACCGATTTCAACCAAACATAGTACACATATCCGCTACTGTCAGGCAACAATCGCTGGGGGATCGGGGGGGGGGGGGGGGGGGGGGGGTGTACTAGCTCTATTCGCAACACATTTTTCAGAAAGTATCCACATTTGCCGCTGAATGTATCTACGTAATTATATCTCTGTATTACACAAAGATGTGGTGATATTACGTCATAAGCACTGAGATTCGTGAAAAACTTCTTTGCTACGAACTCTATTCGTAACATACTTCGCAGAGAGTACCCACGTATGCCGGTGAATGTACCTACTCAAATATAACAGTGTACGATACAGGGTCCAAGAGATATTACGTCATAGACATTGAAATGCGTGGAAAAATAGCGCATCGTGTATGAAGTTTTAATGCATGTATTCTTTACTACTAACAGACTCCTCCAGTCGAGTCAACTAAAGGAAATCCTCGACACCTGGCAGCGCATTTAACAGCTGCGAAGCCCAAGCGGCTGTAGGCGAAAATAATAGCCGTCTGTACAGCTATCAGCTATAAGGAAGTTTACAAAATCGAGTTGCTGCACGCGAAGCAGTTTTACTTATTCATTTGTAAATTACGCAAATTTCTTTGCACAACTAATTCATAATTTCAAAGATGTTTTCACGAACGCTTGGAAATGAAATGTTTTCGTTACTACACTACAAACACAGTTTATTTTTTGTTTCCGTTTCTCATAAAGAATTGGAAAAATGACTACCTGGCAATTCCGGGTTTGCCAGCTAGTATCTTATAAGAAAGGCGAGAAAGAAGAACTAGGAAAATAACTTAGTACGTAATACATAATCTCCGGTAAGGCTTTAGAGTGGTTCCCTGATATGTAAGGCAAAAGTCACTGATAGAATTTACCTCTCAAAACCAAAAACAAATTCAATAAATTCAAACTCCTCATTTCTTCTCATCTATAAATAACTGGTCCAGAAGAAGAATGATCAAAGCTATGGCTGAAAGAAGCTCCCTCATCAGCGCAATCCATTCCTTCAACAGTGAGGATGAAGGGCTGGAAAAAAAACTTTTTCAATTGTCCGTGCCATCTACATCTACATTTGTACTCCGCAAGCCACCCATCGGTGTGTGGTGGAGGGCCCTTTACGTGCCACTGTCATTACCTCCCTTTTCTGTTCCAGTCGCGTATGGTTCGCGGGAAGAACGACTGCCGAAAAGACTCCGTGCGCGCTCGAATCTCTCTAATTTTACATTCGTGATCTCCTCGGGAGGTATACGTAGGGGGGTAGCAATATATTCGATATCTCATCCAAAAACTCACCCTCTCCAAACCTGGACAGCAAACTACACCGCGATGCAGAGCGCCTCTCTTGCAGAGTCTGCCACTTGAGTTTGCTAAACATCTCCGTAACGCTATGACGCTTACCAAATAACCCTGTGACGAAACGCGCCGCTCTTCTTTGGATTTTCTCTATCTCCTCTGTCAACCCGACCTGGTACGGATCCCACACTGATGAGAATACTCAAGTGTAGGTGGAACGAGTGTTTTATAAGCCACCTCCTTTGTTGACAGACTACATTTTCTAAGGACTCTCCCAATGAATCTCAACCTGGCACCTGCCTTACCAACAATTACTTTTATACGATCATTCCACTTCAAATCGTTCCGTACGCATACTCCCAGATATTTTACAGAAGTAACTGCTACCAGTGTTTGTTCCGCTGTCATATAATCATGCAATAAAGGATCCTTCTTTCGATGTATTCGCAATACATTACATTTGTCTATGTTAAGAACGAATCCTGTGTCTCAATTAAAGTGTATTGCATTTTTTCTTTGTTGTTGTTACTGTCAAGTTCTTGTGGGCACCAAAGGAGAATTCAGTGTCGAAAAGCTTACCGATCATGGGTTTCCCTTCGGACTAAAACTGCTGCTCGGCAGCTGTGATGAGAAAGTGCTGACAAGTCCTTCGCGCGTTTGTTTCGGAGAACTCGGGTTCTCACTCGACCTTACACCGGCAATTTTTCGTGTGCGCGAGGTAACGCAAGCGGGCGGGTATCGAGGCGTTATCGTCGACTGGAAGGCCGGCTCCGGAGCTCAATGTGCCGTTACGGGACCTTGGCTCTCGCCCGCTCTGTCAAAGGAGGGAGGGGGGCCGTCTCATCTCATCTCACGGAGGAACTTGGGCGCCGACAAGCAAAGCGGGTCACGGTGAAGGCGGCCGGCGGCAGCCGCTTCGCGCGCGCGAAATATTGCCGTGAAAAAAGGCGGCGTGGCGCGCTATAAGTGTAGCGCGCTGGCAGCGAGCCGACGAGCGCCGGCTGGCCCCGCGCCAGCGCTGCAGACACTGACCTCCAGGCCGGGCGCGCCACCACCGGGGGATCCAGCGCTGCACTACGTCCTGCAGTTCCCTTATCGTTGTGTCCACCAAAACAAGTCTGGTGCCCAACGTCCTGGGTGGTTACAATTACACTGACGGTGTTCCGAATGCTGCAGTGCGGGTTGTATACACTGTAGGGCGCTGGAACATCGTAAGTTCGCGGAGTGTGCTGAAAAAATACACTACTGGCCATTAAAAAGCTACCTCACGAAGATGACGTGCTACAGACGCGAAATTTAACCGACAGGAAGAACATGCTGCGATAAGCAAATGATTAGCTTTTCAGAGCATTCACACAAGGCTGGCGCCGGTGGCGACACCTACAACGTGCTGACACGAGGAACGTTTCCAACCAATTTCTCATACACAAACAGCAGTTGACCGGCGTTGCCTGGTGAAACGTTGTTGTGAGGCCTCGTGTAAGGAGGAGAAATGCGTACCATCACGTTCTCGACTCTGATAAAGGTCGGATTGTAGCCTATCGCAATTGCGGTTTATCGTATCGCGACATTGCTGCTCGCGTTGGTCGAGATCCAATGACTGTTAGCAGAATATGGAATCGGTGGGTTCAGGAGGGTAATACGGAACGCCGTGCTGGATCCCAACGGCCTCGTATCACTAGCAGTCGAGATGACAGGCATCTAATCCGCACGGCTGTAACGGATCGTGCAGCCACGTTTCGATCCCTGAGTCAACAGTTGGGGACATTTGCAAGACAACAACCATCTGCACGAACAGTTTGACCACGTTTGCAAACAGCATGATGGACTATCAGCTCGGAGACCATGGCTGCGGTTACCCTTGACGCTGCATCACACACAGGAGCGACTGCGATGGTGTACTCAACGACGAACCTGGCTGCACGAATGGCAAAACGTCATTTTTTCGGATGAATCCAGGTTCTGTTTACAGCATCATGATGGTCGCATCCGTTTGGCGACATCGCAGTGAATGCACATAGGAAGCGTGTATTCGCCATCGCCATACTGGCGTATCACCCGGCGTGATGGTATGGGGTGTCATTGATTACACGTCTCGGTCACCTCTTGTTCGCATTGATGGCACTCTGAACAGTGGACGTTACATTTCAGATGTGTTACGACCCGTGGCTCTACCCTTCATTCGATCCCTGCGAAACCCTACATTTCAGCAGGATAATGCACGACCGCATGTTGCAGGTCCTGTACGGGCCTTTCTTGATACAGAAGATGTTCGACTGCTGCCCCGTCAAGCACATTCTCCAGATCTCTCACCAATTGAAAGCGTCTGATCAATGGTGGCCGAGCAACTGGCTCGTCACAATACGCCAGTCACTACTCTTGATGAACTGTGGTATCGTGTTGAAGCTGCATGGGCAGCTGACTTGTACACGTCATCCAAGCTCTGTTTGACTCAATGCCCAGGAGTATCAAGGCCATTATTACGGCCAGAGGTGGTTGTTCTGAGTACTGGTTTCTCAGGATCTATGCACCCAAACTGCGTGAAAATGTAATCACATGTCAGTTCTAGTATAATATATTTGTCCAATGAATACCCGTTTATCTTCTACATTTCTTCTTGGTGTAGCAATTTTAATGGCCAGTAGTGTAATACATCCACTTTTTGCCACCAGTTGAAAATATGGCGCTGTAAGCAGTCAGAATGTGATGCGTGCCAGCAAAAGGAGTGGAACGATTGAATACATGATAACGGCAGTTCTGGTACGTTTGTTGAGATACGGGTCAGAAAGTGCAGCATATGTTGACTATGGTCTACCGAATCAGCAACTGCTGCAACCGTAACACGGCATGGTTGTCAGTTGCTTGCAGCACATCCGATGTAATCGGAGAGATATGTCTTTGTATACTATCCTTCAGATCAGGATGAGTCCCGATTCATCACTGATAGACACGACCTTTGAGGTATCCCCACAACCAGAAGTCGCAAGGATTTAGGACGGGAGATCTCCAAGGCCACACATCTCGAAACCGCCTAGGGATGATGTGGTCTTTGCCGATGAGGACAACACAACACCTAGACCCCACACGGAGAAAATCTTCGACCCGACAGGGAATCGTACCAGGACCCGCTGCGTGACTGTCAAATGCACTGACCACTCGGATAAAGGGGCGGACACTTCCCTGGAGTTCACAACCGACAAGTCGGAAGAAAATAAATGTAAATAATTTCATAAAATGATCTTTGTATCAAGACTTCATGGATCTGCTTCATCTAAGCGATGCACGTCTCGCAGAAAGTGCGAAAAGTCAGTAGTGAACCCTAACGAGTCGGTCGTAACTTTAGAAACATCGCCGACCTGAGTGGCCGTGGCCGAGCGGTTCTAGGCGCGACAGTCTGGAACCGCGCGACCGCTACGATCGCAGGTTCGAATCCTGCCTCGGGTATGGATGTGTGTGATGTCCTTAGGTTTAAGTAGTTCTAAGTTCTAGGGGACTGATGACCTCAGAAGTTAAGTCCCATAGTGCTCAGAGCCATTTGAACCATTTAGAAACATTGTATGCCGAAAGATATACTTTGCAAATACCGTCCATCGAATGTGGCCCACATTCCCTTGTTCTTATCCGCCGTTTATTGTCAATACCACCCGAGAAGTTCCACGCGCCATTGTACTGCCAGACATCTGCACATCGCTACAGTCTGCGACCACAGGCAGCTAACGAAGGTCGTTCCTATTATCAAAAAAACTTTGATCAAACAAAAACTCGAAGAGTAATTTCAGTATGCAAATTACTTGCACCTTCTGCCACCGTCGTTTTGATACACACTGAAAAGTCACCCAGGCATAGTTCTTTCATATTAGAAATTCAAAGAAATCTGTTACGAAACCTTGATTCGTGCGTATTTTCGGTCATGAATGTAAGTCAAACGGTGGTATCGTGGTGGCACTGTAACGACGTTCATGATAACTACCTTCATCACCGCCGAGTTAGTTTAATGATTTTGGTTGGAAAATGTGAAGTGAAGGATCCGGTTCTGGGCTTACATGGATTTTAATTAATTAATTTAACTGACGAGCAAAGAGGCATTCTATTTCATCTTACCAGATGTGTGGTTCCAACTTGATGGTGCACCGGCCCGTTTTAAGTGGAATTTGTGAATTTAGCGGGGCCATCCGACCGCCGTGTCATCCTCAGAGGAGGATGCGGATAGCAGAACGTTCTGAAGGAGAGAGAAATCTACATACACGTGATCAAAAATCAATTTTAAATGAACAAACAGAAAATCGAAATAAGAAGTCTGTTGACAATTTTCATTAAATTCATCTGAGTGCATAAATGCTTTACACCAGGAGTGCCCAACCTTTTAGCTTAAGTAGGCCACATTGGAAACGGAGTATTTTTGGCCCGCATACAATGTAATTAACACTAATATCTATAATCACTCAGCGCAAAGAAAAAAGAAGGCAGGGCGGATCAATGAGAGAATAGTATCGGTTGGCGAATGTTTCGGACTGAAAGTATTCAATTTATTGTAATGTTACATAAACGTAATTTTATATACAGATTCCGCTTGAAAATGAGCAATGAGCGAAACTAGTAACGAAAAAATGAAATAACACAAAAACGAATAATCTGAAACTCTGATGGATACACATATAAAAACGCATTTAATTCACTTTACGTATTGAAGCTGCAGAATAGCATGCACAGAAAACAACGAAATTAGTACTTTATTTAGCACTTCTGAGCTGTTCGAGATATATCTCATTTCACGTTCACAAATTGATGTGACTACATCATCCTAAGACAGTGGTTCCGACCTGGGAGTGATTAACTCCTGATGGGTAAAACGTAATTTTTTGAGGAGTAAAAACAGAAAGGTCCAGTTCTGTTTCGGTCACAAAACTAAATTATTATGCGAGACACAATGTGGTGGAGGTTACAACTAGTGGAACAAAGGTATGAAGAACATTTTCTTACATAGTCAACTCATTACATACATCCTTTGTACCATGCTTCTGTGATAATAGAACTAAGAAATATTCACGGAATGTTCTCAAATATCTCATGAAAATGCTAGTTCTCGCAATAGACAAGAAATTACTTCATTATTCTGCTAGGACAGTGGTCAGACAAGGCATTGAAGACTTGAAGTCTTCAAATTGCTGCCTGTTCAGGAGTATGGAGTTCCGTAATCAAGAGATTTACAAACACTAGGTGGGAGGGTTGCACAGGAGGTATCTTTCGTCATTTTAAAAATGAAAGTGCTCAAAGAAAATTCTTTTTCATTCTAAAGTTTTGTTAGGAGCTAATGTAGTTGATGGTTGGTGTGTGAGAGGGGTGGGGGAGAGGGGGAAAGGAGACGGGGAGTACTATTTTATATTTGATAGCACTGAGAGGTAATGGTTTCAGAACGGTTGTGAACCACTGTCCTAGTATGTATATATAAAATGTCACCTTTACAAATGACATGGTTGCCAGCGGACGTAGCCTCCTGTCAAACGGCAAGAAACTAGTCCAGGTCCGACAGCGTAACCGAGTGTACCTCAAACAAGGACAGCGTAGCCGATTGTAGGTGAAACGATAAATGAATGCGTGCAGGTAAGTGGAAGTTATTGTGCGAAAAATACCCTCAGAACACCACAAAACCTCGTCAACCAAGAGCTACAGCCTCCTCCCGCCGCGAGTTCTACATCTCACTGGGCCGTCGGTTCACTTGGCACCTTTTGTCATTTGAAAGAGACAAAATCGGACCACTCTACACGTCTCCAGTCATTTTCTCTATTTTTTGGCCTACTGAATACGGGCAGCTTTATGCTCCCGTGCAAGCAATCGTCTTTTGCAAGATACTAGTCTTCAAATGTCCACTGCATGCACTTTCCTTCGCAACGTTCGCTCGAAAACGGGTTGAGATGGACCTGCAGCCACTGACACGAGAAATATCTGCTGGGCTTGAAAGCGATTGTCAATGACAAGGCGTGACATTCGTCTCTGGGCACGGTTAGGATTTTTTACTATCACCGTACTTAGGCACTATTACACTGAAGAGCCAAAGAAACTACAACACGTACCTAATATCGTGTAGGGCCCGCGCGAGCACCTAGAAGTGCCGCAACACGACGTGGCATGGACTCGACTAATGTCTGTGGTAGTGCTGGAGGGAAATGAAACCATGAATCCTGGAGGGCTGTTCATAAATCAGTAAGAGTACGACGAGGTGGAGATCTCTTCTGATTGCCAGACATGCTCAATAATGTTCATGTGTGGGGAGTTTGGTGCCCAGCGGAATTGTTTAAAGTCAGAAGAGTGTTCCTGGAGCCACTCTGCAGCAATTCTGGACGTGTGGGGTGTCGCATTGTCCTACTGGAATTGCCCAAGTCCGACGGAATGCACAATGGGCATGAATGGATGCGGGTGATCAGACAGGATGTGTCACCTGTGAGAGTCGTATCTAGACGTATCAGGGTGCCCATATCACTCCAACTGCACACACCCCACACCCTTACAGAGTCTCCACCAACTTGAATAGTCCCCTGCTGACATGCAGATACATGGATCCACGAGATTGTCTCCATATCCGTGCAAGTCCATCCCCTCGATGCAATTTGAAACGACACTCGTCCGACCAGGCAACAAGTTTGCAGTCATCAACAGTCCAATGTCGGAGCTGACGGTCCCAGGCGAAGCGTATAGCTTTGTGTCGTGCAGTCATCAAGGGTATACGAGTGAACCTTCGACTCCGTTTAATGGTTCGCACGCTCACACTTGTTGATGGCCCAGCGCTGTAATTTGCAGCAGTTTGCGGAAGGGTGTCACTTCTGTCATGTTGAACGATTCTCTTCAGTCGTCGTTGGTCCTCTTCTTGCAGGATCTTTATCCTGCTGCAGCGATGTTGGAGATTTGATGTTTCACCGGATTCCTGATATTCACGATACACTCGTGAAATGGTCGTACGGGAAAATCCCCACTTCATCGCTCCCTAGTAGATGCTGTGTTCCATACATCGTGCGCCGACTACAACATCAAGTTTAAACTCACTTAAATCTTGATAACCTATAATTGTAGCAGCAGTAACCGATCTAACAACTGCGCCAGACACTTGTCTTATATAGGCGAAGCCGACCGCAACGCCGTATTCTGGTTGTTTACATATTCTGTATTTGAATACGCATGTCTATACCAGTTTCTTTTGCGCTTCAGTGTATGTGCCTGCTTTTGGTACACCATTTCTTGTAGACATATTGGAGAGTCCCCAATGAATCGGGCAAACTCGTCCACGGTGTTTTACTGGGCACGTGCCACACAACAACCATTGTGTCACGTTCCATGTCGACCAGTCTTCATGCACTGACTTCATACAACCGACTGCATACAACCGAGTGCAAACAGCTAGAGTTGGCAGCTCCAAAAACAAAAAATCCAGACGCGACGTTATGTTTAGGCAGACATTTTGCCCTCAAATCCAGATTAAATATTTTAAATAGAAATAGAGTCAGCTAGATGTTTTCAATCGTTTATTAATAATGTCTCAGAGTCAGCTTTTTGCAAGACCAACCATAAATTTATTCATACTAAAATAAAAAACCTGTAAACAGCATTGTAATTTAGCAGTTATGATAGCAACTAAATATTCAGTCTTCTTAACTGCGTGTCTCAACACAGACAGGAGCGGCGCGCGATCGTGGCGGATTGGCATCGGCTGATCGCCACATTCTACTCCGCCTCGGTTGCTCTGCGCATAGGGCGGTTGTGTCATTGTGTGTTAAGGTGCTATCGGCCTAAGAAGAAAAACATTGGACACAGGCATAAGGATAGCGCTGGTTGGTGTTTCTGTATATCCGTATGGTAAATCTCCTTATTCCTCCTAATATTCTTCGCGTTTGCATTATTAACTTGTAATGGATCATATTAGTACGTTATCGCTAAAAAGCCTAACAAAATCCGGACAGGCTGGACTTGTCTAGATTTATAAGGCGGCAAAATTTTTTCACCACACGTTTAATATTCTGTTAGTTTATTTCGGGTTATATTTATATTTGATCACTGTTTAAGATGCCAATCGGATTATTAATCATTTCATTGGCTGATAATGGCTAGCACCAGGAACTAACAATTTCTGTAGTAATGCATGTCTGGAAGTTAATTAGAGCTGAACATTGACGGAAACGGCGACGTGATCAACACGTTCCTATCCCCAGTACCGGCTAAAGAGGAACTGGGAACATACCTGTCGTGTTTGCACAGGTGTACATCTACTGCCCTGAGACAGAGAGAGAGTAGAGCGAGAAGGCGGTGGTTTACAACACCGAACGGTTCAAAACCCATGGAGTGTGGACAGTGTTAGTTGGAGGTTACACTCTGGTGAGCCTTAAGAGATGGGGGGGGGGGGGGTTGGAACAAGGTGAAAAGACATCTAGTGGAAAGGAGTGCGTGGGAACACTACCCTCTGAGCAACACTCACATAGCACACTGGACTCGCATTCGGGAGGACGACGGTTCAATCCCGCGTCCGGCCATCTTGATTTAGGTTTTCCGTGATTTCCCTAAATCGCTCCAGGCAAATACTGGGATGGTTCCTTTGAAAGGGCACGGCCGCCTTCCTTCCCCATCCTTCCCTAATCCGATGAGACTGGTGACCTCGCTGTTTGGTCTTTTCCCCCAAACGACCAAACCCAACCCCAAAGGTGCTGCAAGCATCAATTAATCATTGGCGCAAATGTAATTTCCGACTGCAGTGGATACTACTGCTTCGAAATATTCTTGGGTCGTTCAAGAATGATTGGGACTACAACTTTCTTGAGTTC
Organism: Schistocerca piceifrons; assembly: GCF_021461385.2. Classification (NCBI taxonomy): domain Eukaryota; kingdom Metazoa; phylum Arthropoda; class Insecta; order Orthoptera; family Acrididae; genus Schistocerca; species Schistocerca piceifrons. The sequence continues at coordinate 452,966,435 of NC_060144.1, read as the reverse complement.
ACAGAAACAATTTACTGAATAAACAAATACAAATTATATAACAGGTATTCCCGCCAATGACTGTAGACTTTTGCCATTGTCCTGGTAGCTTCCATACCTGTATTTCTTTGCGACCGATGACCTCGCTGTTTGGTCTCTTCCCCCCCAAATAATCCAATCCAATACTCACACGGGATGCCCTGGGGCGTGCTTCCCACCAAAAATCAGAATGCATATTTGATTAGCAGAGTGCTAAAATGAAGCAGGGGTAATAGAATGTTCCAGAAAATCTTCTGAAAGTAGTATGAGCTTCAGGGGATTGTCTGGCACATTCATGATCCATGTAGTGGGAGGTAATGTTTTTATAACGGCCGCTGGGACTCGCGGCCCGAGCACAAACGAAGACGCCTCGTGTCCAAGAGGGGGTGAATATATGGCGTGGAGACACTGCTCTGTGGGACTCGATCGAAGACGCTTCCCTCCAGGGATCGACCTAGAGACTTTGCTGGCGAAAACCGCTGCAGGGATTCTGGTGGTTAGATTTCCGAAGTGTTGATTTCGCCGCAAGGAGCGCATGAAATCGTTTCTCTGTAAACAGAGTTGTTATTCTGTACACTTGAGCGACGATTCTTTACCTCTCTACAGAGTCTGCCACACATTTAAATGCTTCTTAACTAAACAAAATTTGCGTCGAGTTTCTATTCCGCTGGAGAGCGAACAGAAATCTTGATTCGTGTTCTGTCTAGTACCCTGTTCTATGGAAATCCACAAGTGAAGGTTGTCAATGGCACTGTCGTTTTAATTATTTGTAGGCGAGCAAATTCCACTGCAGGGACAACATTCGTCAACGGCTCATAAACACTCTATGTGCTACACACAACATGGTGAGTTGTAGACTTTTCCGAACGCCTCCCAACCCATTGGTACAACAGACTGGCGCGCACACACATAGCACTTCACTGCCATGACTTCCATCACTATTGCAGAGTACCAGTTCTGTACCATCTAGAGCGCTCCAAAGCGACAATATACTCTTTTAAGTAATAAGCCAGTTTAATAAGTCACGGCTGCAAAATACTAACACGAATTCTTTACAGACGAATGGAAAAACTGGAAGAAGTAGATCTCGGGGAAGATCAGTTTGGATTCCGTAGAAATGTTGGAACACGTGAGGCAATACTGACCCTACGATTTATCTTAGAAAATAGATTAAGGAAAGCCAAACCTACGTTTCTACCATTTGTAGGCTTAGAGAAAGCTTTTGACAATGTTGACTGGAATACTCTCTTTCAAATTCTGAAGGTGGCAGGGGTAAATTACAGGGAGCGAAATGCTATTTACAATTTGTACAGAAACCAGATGGCAGTTATAAGAGTCGAGGGGCTTGAAAGGGAAACAGTGGTTGGGAAGGGAGTGAGACAGGGGTGTAGCCTCTCCCTGATGTTATTCAATTTGTATATTGAGCAAGCAGTAAAGGAAACAAAATAAAAATTCGGAGTAGGAATTAAAATCCATGGACAAGAAATTAAAACTTTGAGGTTCGCCGATCATAATGTAATTCTGTCAGAGGATGCAAAAGACCTGGAAGAGCAGCTGAAAGGAATGGACAGTGTCTTGAAAGGAGGATATAAGATGAACATCAACAAAAGCAAGACGAGGATAATGGGGTGTAGTCGAATTAAATCGGGTGATGCTGAGGGAATTAGATTAGGAAATGAGACGCTTAAAGTAGTAAATGTGTTCTGCTATTTGGGGAGCAAAATAACTGATGATTGTCGATGTAGAGAGGATATAAAATGTAGACTAGCAATGGCAAGGAAAGCGTTTCTGGAGAAGAGAAATTTGTTAACATCAAGTATAGATTTAAGTGTCAGGAAGTCGTTTCTGAAAGTATTTGTATGGAGTGTAGCCATGTATCGAAGTGAAACATGGACGATAAATAGTTTGGACAAGAAGAGAATAGAAGCTTTCGAAATGTGATGCTACAGAAGAATGCTGAAGATCAGATGGGTAGATCTCATAACTAATGAGGAGGTAATGAATAGAATTGGGGAGAAGAGGAGTTTGTGGCATAACTTGACTAGAAGAAGGGATCGGTTGGTAGGACATTTTCTGAGGCATCAAGGGATCACCAATTTAGTATTGGAGGGCAGCGTGGAGGGTAAAAATCGTAGAGGGAGACCAAGCGATGAATACACTAAGCAGATTCAGAAGGATGTGGGTTGCAGTAGGTACTGTGAGATGAAGAAGCTTGCACAGGATAGAGTAGCATGGAGAGCTGCATCAAACCAATCTCTGGACTGAAGACCACAACAACAACAACTCTTTTAAGGAGGTGACTAAAACTTTGTTCTGTGAGCTTAGATGCTTGGTAACGAGAATAGTTGTTTGTTTCTCGACGTGCTAAAGTTTTTTCTGCCATCGAGTCAGACGGCCGACAGCGGCCGCCGAGGCTGCTAGAAACCGCCTGTGGATGCGTCTTGTGGCGAGGCGGGCGGCGAACCTCATGGTGCGGCTGTGGAGGGGGGAAGGGGGGGGGGTGCAGACGGCAGCCAGCCGGCGGCGCAGACGCGGCGGCGCCCGCTTTTGCACCTGCAAGGTGGTTGAGGGGGGGGGGGGGGGAGGGAAGGAGAAGAGTGTAGAGGAGGAGCAGAGAGGCCGCATTCCATGGATGACTCACCGGCGTCCGCGCCGCGCCCAGATTCTGCCGCGCTACCTGTCAGAGTTGGCGCCGCACCGTGGGAACACTGTCGAAAATGGTACACAAAGTACCCTCCACCACCCACCAAAAGACGGCTAGCAGGGTACAAATTTAGACAGGTGCATATGTAGATGATTCCGTCACCTGTGCACAGAACTCAATAGCAAACTGAAGAGACTAAACGTGGACGATAGTGACTCACGGTTTGACAGGGAAAGAGGGCGATATCGCTGAAGCTACAGCTACGAAGTGCAGCACTGACTTCTTACGTTTTCCGTTGACTTACAGAGCTGGATTCGAGTAGAATGACGAGAGAAGCCGCAGTTCCGAACGGCGTTAGACAGGGCTGTAGATTATACCCGATGTTATTCAGTTTGAAATGATAATTAAATGGACACCCTATCTGCAAACAGGCGTTGATGTACTTCATTGGGGACATGTTGAAAATGTGTGCCCCGACTGGGACTCGAACCCGGGATCTCCTGCTTACATGGCAGACAGTCTGTCCATCTGAGCCACCGAGGGCAGAGAAGATAGTGCGCCTGTAGGGGACTTACCCTCTGCACGCTCCCCGTGAGAGCCACATTCCCAACATGTCCGCACCACTACATTCGTAGTGCGCCTAACAGATGTTTGCCCTTCATACTCATTACTCATGGCAGATTAATCTACCACGTCCCGTACGAGTTTGGGCATAGCGTGTGCGTTCACACAAGAAAGTCAATGACCGGAAAGCCATATTTTAACTATCAGGGCTATTACAAATGATTGAAGCGATTTCATAAATTCACTGTAGCTCCATTCATTGACATATGGTCACGACACACTACAGATACGTAGAAAAACTCAAAAAGTTTTGTTCGGCTGTAGCCGCACTTCAGGTTTCTGCCGCCAGAGCGCTCGAGAGCACAGTGAGACAAAATGGCGACAGGAGCCGAGAAAGCGTATGTCGTGCTTGAAATGCACTCACATCAGTCAGTCATAACAGTGCAACGACACTTCAGGACGTAGTTCAACAAAGATCCACCAACTGCTAACTCCATTCGGCAATGGTATGCGCAGTTTAAAGCTTCTGGATGCCTCTGTATGGGGAAATCAATGGGTCGGCCTGCAGTGAGCGAAGAAACGGTTGAACGCGTGCGGGCAAGTTTCACGCGTAGCCTGCGGAAGTCGACGAATAAAGCAAGCAGGGAGCTAAACGTACCATAGCCGACGGTTTGGAAAATCTTACGGAAAAGGCTAAAGCAGAAGCCTTACCGTTTACAATTGCTACAAGACCTGACACCCGATGACAAAGTCAAACGCTTTGAATTTTCGGCGCGGTTGCAACAGCTCATGGAAGAGGATGCGTTCAGTGCGAAACTCGTTTTCAGTGATGAAGCAACATTTTTTCTTAATGGTGAAGTGAACAGACACAATGTGCGAATCTGGGCGGTAGAGAATCCTCACGCATTCGTGCAGCAAATTCGCAATTCACCAAAAGTTAACGTGTTTCGTGCAATCTCACAGTTTAAAGTTTACGGCCCCTTTTTCTTCTGTGAAAAAAAACGTTACAGGACACGTGTATCTGGACATGCTGGAAAATTGGCTCATGCCACAACTGGAGACCGACAGCGCCGACTTCATCTTTCAACAGGATGGTGCTCCACCGCACTTCCATCATGATGTTCGGCATTTCTTAAACAGGAGATTGGAAAACCGATGGATCGGTCGTGGTGGAGATCATGATCAGCAATTCATGTCATGGCCTCCACGCTCTCCCGACTTAAGCCCATGCGATTTCTTTCTGTGGGGTTATGTGAAAGATTCAGTGTTTAAACCTCCTCTAACAAGAAACGTGCCAGAACTGCGAGCTCGCATCGACGATGATTTCGAACTCATTGGTGGGGACATGCTGCGCCAAGTGTGGGAGGAACTTGATTATCGGCTTGATGTCTGCCGAATCACTAAAAGGGCACATATCGAACATTTGTGAATGCCTAAGAAAGCTTTTTGAGTTTTTGTATGTGTGTGCAAAGCATTGTGAAAATATCTCAAATAATAAAGTTATTGTAGAGCTATGAAATCGCTTCAATCATTTGTAATAACCCTGTATATGACGGTAGTATCTGTTCCCGAAAGAACAGTTACCGTAGATGACCATGCAGATTTGCTGGAAATGAAATGATAATTAAATGGACACCCTAGCTGCAAACAGGCGTTGATGTACTTCATTGGGACATGTAAGCAGGCGATCCCGGGTTCGAGTCTCGGTCGGGGTACACATTTTCAACATGTCCCCAATGAAGTACATCAACGCCTGTTTGCAGCTAAGGTGTCCATTTTATTATCATTTCATTTCCAGCAAACGTGGAAAAGGCAGTTTACCGGGTAAATCTACGAGTATATTAGATGTAATGAAATAATAAGCCACCAGCTGCATAAAAGGTAGTTTCGGGCACATAGAGTCCTTCAGAAGGTTATGCCTATCGCATTATTTGCGAGTGTGCACTCGCAAATAATGCGATAGGCATAATCTTCTGAAGAAGGGCACTAAGTAGCCGAAACTGGTAAATAAATTAGATTTCTTTTATGCTTGTTATTTCATTATACAGGGTGTAAATTTTAAGTTGACGAACCACAATAACTCGAAAATTAAGCTTCAGACGAAAAAAATGTGTGGAATCCAAAGTTGATTATTTTTAAGGGGGACATCTGCTGTGCTCTAATAAGCCCGCCCCCTGGGGGTGGGGCGGGAGGCAACTTTAAAATTTCAAATGGGAACCCCCATTTCTCATTGTAGAATCAGAGTCTACATAAAAAACTACGTACATGTTGTCTTAAACACTTGTTTTTATTCTTGGTAGTTGGCTCTGTAATTCAAAAGAAAATCCATGTTCTCATTTTTGCGTGGAAAATGGTTACGTATAAATAAAAACTGAGTTCACTCTTTAGTAAGTAGGATGTTTGGTTAGTTAGTTAGCTATTCAGATGATTTGTTCGATAATTAAAAGTTGTGTGGCCTCATGACCACGAAACAAACAAAACTAAAACTTATCCGAATCTGCAGAAAAAATTAATACACTATTTGGGTCAACATTTGCAAAACTCTAGTTCCTATCTCTCAAACCTCACCCAATGGGGAGAGAGGGAGAGTTTTAGTTTCAGCGAATCGAAGTTTACGAAGTAAATGAGTATTTTTTATTTATTTTATTTATCCGTAACCATTTTACACGCAAAAATGAGAACATGGATTTTCTTATATTACAGCGCCAACTACCAAGAATCAAAACAAATATTTAAGACAAAATGTGCGTAGTTTTTTTATGTAGACTCTGATTCTGCAATAAAAAATGGGGGTTCCCATTTGAAATTTTAAAGTTGTCTCCCGCCTCACCCTCAAGGGGCTGGGGTGGCGGGCTAATTTTAGCACCAGCAGATGTCCCCCTCGAAAATAGTCAACTTTAGATTCTACACATTTTATCGTGTGAAGCTCATTGTTAGAGTTATTCTGGTTTGTCAACTTAAAATTTACACCCTGTATACTACAGTTGCTAAAGATGGATAAAATAAGGAGAAAAGTGATAGTAAATATAAGGCAATAGACAAATAATTTAGGTGGTATAAGGAAATGTTTTCATGTCTGTATTTCAATAAAACTTTTGATTGCGTTGAAAAATTATTTTTTTATTCCAGTTATATTTGTTTCCTAATTTTCTAGTTTATAACTTGACGTGCCAGCAGACAATCGAAGAAAAAAGATCAAGGCACTCTCAAAGGATTTATCGTGTTCGAAATTATCACACAAATTAGCCTGAGGAACCGTCTGGCGTAAGCCGTAGGGAAAGACGGGTAATGTACTGCGGAGTTAACACAAGAACCAAGAGGAAACTACGTATGGAAGAGCAAGAATGAAGTTCTCGGATTATAATCCTTGTGCAACAGAGGGTAAAAAAACTATTCTTTGGGCTGAAGAGAACAACAACAAAAACAAGAAACAAAACAAGAAGAACAACAGAGAAGTCACATTCTGATAAAACTATACGTGAAAAGAAACAAACTGAGGAGACATATGGATTCAAAAAGGAAGGAGAAATTTTGTTGGTCTGTGTAACTGATTCGGGTTCGCTCATGAATGTTCCCTTGCGTATCGGTGGTGCCATATGTCACACATGCTGGAGCGTAACTAGGCTGGGGCATTGCCCTGGGGCCCCTTGAGGGCATGTGACACCTGACACCCAAAGCAAAGAAAGAAAGATAGGAGAAAAGAAAAATGAAAGGGTAAGTGGAAAATAGACTGTAGGTGATGCGACGGTGTATGTTGACATAATATATTCATGGTCAACAGCAGTGTTGAGCAACCTGGCCTTTCGAAATGGATTTAAGATCTTTCAGATTGTTCCAATGTCTCACAGACAGTTGGCTGTGTTCCTGATGAGGTCAGTGGCATCCTGGGAAAGAACACTAAAACAGCGATACGTGGGCAGTAAGAACTAGTTTTACGTTGTAACACCCCACCCATCACTTATCTGGTTTTGGCGTGTGTTCACCCCAGCTAATTGACTAACAGATCAACAGAGAGTGCAAGACTGCTGCAATATCGGATAACGCAAAGAAAGTAATAAGGCCCTGTGACTCCTGATTGAACTGCGGTGACAGTGTTGACATTCATTGATTCAGAATTGATCACTCTTAATTAAAAAGGGGTGCAAATTGATGTTATATTCAGCTATTGAACACCAGATGCAAATGTTGAACATAAAATTAATTAAGAAAATGACTTGGGATTTCAACTACTTGATTGAAAACAGATGCAGTCGATTAGCACAAATTTATTTTAACTCCCGACCTTCCATCATCACATTACATGACTCTCCTATCAGGCAGTGGTAATAAATTGCGTTTACGTGGAGTAAAGCGCGATAAATCAAAAGTAATTCCTATCGACTGACCCAGGCGTAATGCGAAGTGCGAGAAGAATTCCCCAATACACGGCCCACGAAATCCTCGTGGAAACTTTGCCGACGTGATCCAACAAATTAATGTGACCTAATTCAAGCCGGAGCGGGTGCAATATCACCGAATTCAGCATGGTGGAGAGGCGTCGTTATGAGGACGTCGGCCGGCCTCGTGGTGCTGCAAAGCTGCACTCGTCTATTCACTCCTAGCTATCTTGCTCAGTACATAGCTGAACCAAAACTTCCTATCTCCAAGCTCAATCGTTCCATTTGCTAAGTCCTAAAGCGCAGAGATGCTCACTCTTTCTCAGGCAAGCTGAGTAAAGAACGCCACGTCCGCACTCTAGGCAAGCTGGGAACGGAAGACCTCTACGGGGACTTCTCCAGTCCACTCTTCGCCTCGGTTTCCCCTCCAGCAAAATCACTTACGTCAATTGCAGCGCAAGTCGCGTTAATTATGCGTTGCTTCCCAGCGCTGACCAATGCCTGCTCTGGGAAGTGAACAAATTCCCACAAAATTTCCCTTCCTCTCAACTTCTGCTATTTAGCTCCTCCCAGGCCACCCATCAAGGTTAGCGTCTGCACAGAACACTAATTTTTCCGGAATTCTGACTCCCTGGAGAGTACTTCAAATTCCTTGGTCCTATGTACCCATCGGAGGCCGGCGTATTTCATGCTGTCGCTCTTTACTTGATTTACTTCAGACTCTGTGGACCGTGAATACAGCATGAAGTTGCTATGGTTATGAACATGCATATTTTGGTCTCTGTTGACCGCTCCACCATAGCTTTGCACGACTTACTCGCATGTTTCACTGAAAACGGGATGATGGACATTTATCAACAGGCGTACAAGTTCTCCGTCTGCTTCCTGGTACACCAGCATAGGGTCAACCACCCACTCACTGTCACTCATCTTAAGGCAGCTGGAGGCCGCGCCCCGTTACCGCTTTCTCAGAGCTTGAGCCGCTCTAAGCTGCCTATTGCTGCTTCCCTTCGCTGCTCCCCAGCCGGCCACGGTCAACTCTGTATACTTCCCTGGGATAAACTAGCCTCCAGTAAATCGATGCATTTCCACAAAGTTTTCATGTCGTGTAAATTACTTTAAAACCATCACCCAACATTAATTATTCCAATACGTCCATGCTATACCCTCTACAAGATGCATTGTGCCTTGTCAGTCATTTTTGTTCAGCCCTACTGTTCGCTCAACGTGAGTTAGGTGATCTTTAATGACTTCATGTAAGGGGCATAGTTCTTGCCATCTTACAACATCTAGCAGTTTAATCCAGTGGAGTGTGACGTACGTATTCTGTTCGTGAAAATTCCTCGTGTCAATTATGTTAGTTACAAGCATCAGTACAATTTTTATATTTTTAGTGTGTTACTTAAAGAATCAGTTGGTTATTTCCTCAATACTTTTGGTAGGAAACCCGTCGTTACATACAGTTGTAATATTCGGAATTTAACCAAATGCTGAAAAATCGAGTTATGTGCAATGAAGTGAGGAGACGAATTATTGTTTCATGTACTGATACATCACAAAAATGAAGTTAAGATTATATTACGCTTTACTGAGGTATTCAAAGAATTAACAAACGACAGTCAAATGTTTTGCGAAATGACCTGTCTAAAAGAAAGAAATAAAATACGTTAGAGAAACATTTGATATGTCATTGAATGATACACGAAATCATGCATAGTAAATGAGACTACACGGTCTGCACAAACCACCAGACAAATATCCTCTAGCAGAATGTTTAAAATTCGAAGATTACAAATAAAACATCGGACTTTAAATTCACAATCGGCACCTCATTTGCTGTATACGATTGCGAGCATGAAAGGCGCGTCGAATGTTTCTCTCATCTTTTTTATTTCTTACTTGTAGACAAACCATTTCACAAAATATTTGGTCGCCCCTTTTCAGTTTTTTTATTTCTGAATTTCTTGTAACTGACAGTCAAATGTAACATAAATGGAACTTTTTATGCCCAAAATAGCTAGGCCTTGTAGAGGTGGACTTTTTGACACTTCATTTACGCTAGCAGCAGCTGTTTGTGAAATAATTCAATGTTCCCTTAAATCACTAATTCAGCCTTTCCTTACTTGACCCTATTACTTTAAAGCAATTAAACCTTTTTTTGCAAAACTAGATACCGCATTTGTCCATTTCCCACTCTTCGTTATGAATATTCAGGAAACAATTCGTTGTGTAAATTCCCGTCAAAGCACTAATTAAGTTTTTATTAATTAACCTGATCACTTTAAGCTGTTAAATATTTTTGCGAAACTAGAACTCACGCTGGTCTATTCGACACTCCATCTGAGTATTTACCACGATTTGTTTAGCTATGAAATTTGAGAAAAGAATTTTCCCCCCTTAGTATTTAAAATGTTTTAATTACCTGATGACTTACAAGCAGTTAAAACGCGTTTTTGCAAAACTACACCTCACGGTGATCTATTTGACACCGCATTTGTCCATTTTCCACTGACTGTGAAAATTCTGGAGAAAAATCGATTGTGCCATTTCCACAGAGTCTCGTTTTCGCTCCGCTCAAAGATTTGACCAAAAAATAAAGTGGATTATTGTTTGAAAAATTGTTGCTTACTTGTTTTACTTGCTGCCTTAAATGGATTAGACTGGCAAGAGCAACCGTTGGTGGCCTACGGGCCTGATTCCCATACTTACTTAAGCTCGCGGGCCGCATTGTCATGTGACATGACAGTAGCGCTCCTAGCGCATAATGTTGTAACCATAGCATCCCTGACACTAACGTTTAAGGGGGTAATGAAGCGATGTGAGTGGCACCCCTTTATGCCTCAGAACTCAAGTGTTTGAGAGTACATTCAGTTTATGTTCAACCCATCTTCAGATGTTTATTTAGGCGTCGTGAACGTTATGTCTTTACTTACGACGTTTTACAGTAGCTGTCTCAAAAACACTCATCGTAAAATTCTTAGTAAAGAAACCATGTTCCTGACAAACAAATAAATGTAAACCTCTGAAGACGGTTGCCAGCTTCTTGAAAAAATAAACGCCTTTAAAAGCAGCTGGTTGTAGCCGATCTATACCACCTTATAAAGACAGACCGTAGTTTAACGTTGTTACCAAAAATCTCGAAAAGTACTTGACCGATTACCTTCAAATTTTTCAACGATTCTCTAATGAACATTTGGACGGACACAGACTATATATTGTGTAATACATGCTCTATATAAATATATAGGTGACATATGATAGAGGAGCGTTGTTAGCAAAAATCTCTAAGAGTTCTTGACCGAACTACTTCAAATTTTTACGCGATACAGTAATAAGCTTTTTTAAAGGACGTTGTACAAGTTTTCTGTTAAAACTGAGTTCATGAGAGAAAATTCTGTTTCATAAACATACTAACTCCGTCCACAGGCCCTGGCGGGCCCATCGGTACCGACTGACCACCGTGTCTTTACATTTCATTAAATGTGAATTATAGGATTGTCACGTACAATATGGTCACGTACAATCAGACATACTAACTCCGTCCACAGGTCCTGGCGGGTTCATCGGTACCGACCGACCACCATGTCTTCCTTTGTTTGTTGCGTCTTTGTATGGAGGGCGTGGGCAGTTGTCAGTTTTCGTGACCTGGAGCCGCTACTATTCGGTCAAGTAGCTCCCCAGTTGGCCTGACAGAACTGAGTATTCCCCGGTCCTGTCATCCCACCAACGTAAAATCCTTGGCAGTACCGGGTATCGAACCCGGATCGTCCGCACGGCAGTCAGCCGCGGTGAAAAGTCAGCTACTGATGCGGATGAAGTAGCTATGATACGCTTGACATGAGTGCCAATAATAAAGAACAAGTTCAATTTGATGATCAACCAGAAATTATTACAGTGTAAACGCGTAACTAGTACAACACCGTAAGGCAAGTAGGCGACGTGCTACTTTCAACTGCAGCGGCGGTTTAGCAGCAGCTGGTTCGGTAAAAAGCGTGGCAGAACGAGTGCTGCAGCGGCGCCCCGCTTGGACAGAGTGCAGACGGCGGGCAGACGGCTGCGGCGGGTGACTGGCCTGGCGGCAGATTTGGGCGCGCCTCGCTGCCCCCCTCCCTCCCCCCTGCCCCCCTCAGTACAGCTGGGGCCCGCTCTGGGGAAGATGCGAAGCCAGCGCCAGGCGCGCGGCGACCCGCCGAGGCGCCCCGCTGTCTGAGCCGCCCCGCCCAGGCAGGGGACATCCTCACGGCGCAGGCTGCCTCGTGACCACCACCTGCCCGCCTCCCGGACATCTGCACCGCTGCTCGTGTTTCGGCCGTCGCACCGTTCCGAGTACCAGCTGAGGCGCTGCTACGTCTCTTTTGCGCAGGTGCCGAGGCGTTGCACCAAGTCTTGCTCGTGGCCGCGACCTGAATCCACGCGCTTTTACGAGGAGAACAAGACGAGTGCCATAACCCAATTTCCCAGAAATTTCTCTCGGTGGAAGAAGAGTCAAAATAAACGAGCACGTGTTTTGGCTTATCCGTAGATATTCGACCGTTTCTGACAAAACGACCGCAAGGGTTTTCGAGGTAATTTAGATGTCTGTTAGTAATCGATAAGCTCGACTTCTCACTTATGAAGCGAAACGAGGCAGTGCAATGTAAGCACCCAGAACATAACAACTCTTTCGTTTCGCAAACTTTTCATTACCGAAAAATAAATTTCCATTATTTTCACCATCATCACGATAACATGGTCCAGGTAAAGTTTCTGTAACACTTCCATCTGATGATGATCCTGCAGTGTCTCGTAAACTAATTACGCTATGGAAAATAAATCTTATAAAAATTCAGAAAAGCGACTACTTGAATATTATATCCAAATAAATAGGCAATCACATTTCACTACTTTGCAGAAAGCTCATAGACCCACTTTCAGACCATTTCTAGGCCGTTTTATTCTCGAATACGACGTCTGAAAAATAAACACCTACATCTTTCTGTGCGAGCTCTGATTTATTTTATTACGATGGTCATTTCTACCTTTGGAAGTGGCTGCAGCAAAACGTTTTACCGTTCGGAGGAGAAAGTTGAGCACTGAAATTTCATGAAAAGATCTATCCTCAACGTACACCGTTTTTAATGTAATTGTTGCCATCCAAACTCACTTATCTTTGACACTCTCTCCCCAGTTTCGCGATGATATGTGACGAGCTACGCCTCTTTGAACCTATACCGGGCAGCAATACTCCATAGGAGGACGGACGAGCGCTGTACAGGCGGTCTCTTCTACGTGTTCTGCCAATAAAATTCAGTTTTCGGTTCGCCTTCGCCACATTTTCTGTGTGATGGTTCCAGTTTAAGTTTTCCTTAATTGTAATTCGAAAATATTTAGCTGAATTGACAGCCTTTCAATTTGTGTCATTTATTTTCTAAACGAAAAATAACGTATTTTTTTAGTACTCATGTGAATGACGTCAGACTTTTTATTGTTTATTATGCGCTTTGCGCTCCATATAGTTGTCGCTGTAGAGAGCTATGTTCGCAAATCCAAATGAGGAGCACGTTTCTTGTGGTTTACCATCTCGTTTCTGACGGAAACCGCGTTTGACGTGCTATGACAAACACGTCTCGCATGGGAACAGCCTTACCTGACCACAAATTGGCAAGCTGCGGCGCTGCATAACACCTGGTGTCTCAAAGACATATATGCTACATGCCATTTTACAAGAATGTATTGCCTGCATGAGTGAACATACAAACTTGGGCCGATAACTTAGCACAGAGACAATTTTTTTAATGGTTTGCTTTTGGGTGTTCAGCGAGTTTTTGGCTCCATTTTTAGGCAGAATATTTCGACTCCCGACGGAGTCTCATCTTCAGGTGCCCTAGTTCTGTTATTAGGCGTACTCGCTGCTCGGACCTCCCACTTAACTAACACTGGTGCCACTGGGTTACTTAAAGCAGAGTTAGACTACCGCCGTATGCTGCACCTCATTTAAAACACTGAGTGCCGCATCCCAAACTTCTTTTGAATTGAAACCTCCGTCTCTGTTTATTAGATTTTCACGCAATCAGAACTTTAATTGCAAAACTAGACCTCAAGTTGACGAGTTTTATACCCCACTGGTCCATTTCTCACTCTTAGTTTGTCCATGAAAATTCGGTCGAAAATCCATTGTGCAATTTCTACGGCGTATTGCGTTTTCCTCTGGTCAAACATTTGAGCAAAAATTAAGTGGGCTCAACAGGTAAAAAACGAGGAAGTTCTCCGCAGAATCGGTGAGGAGAGGAACCTGTGGAAAACACTAAATAGTACAAGGGAAAGGCTGACAGGGCGCATGTTAAGACTCCAGGGAATAACTTCCATGTTAGCAACCATACTACTAGCTGAAGCCGCAGAGAGCGAAAAGTAGGATAAGACAGAGACTGCGGTATATCTAGCAAATAATCGGTGATGTCCGATTTAAGCACTTCTCTTAGCTGAAGGAGAACAAATCTTAGCTGCCTGCGTAAGAGTGAAAGTGAGATGAAAGTAGCAAACTTATAGGGAACATTTGTATTGATAGGTATGGTGTTCCGTCTGCATACAGCCGTCTCACACACCGTCCTACAGTGGCTCACACCCAAACCTCCAGAGGTCAGACACTCAGATCGCACACCTATCTATACAAATGTACTCTATAGATTTGCTATTTTCAAATAACGAAGCGAACGCAGATTGCCAAAACAACATTGCTACAAACTCCAAAAAGTCCTTTTACTTGTCAAGTGAATGTTCCCCCTTTTAACCATTTCGCACGTAAAGAATGAAAAAAAAAGCAACGTTGTCATCAAGGAGGTTTGAACACAGGATCTTCGGTACGACAACCTCCTGCTCTACCAATTCACCCAGGCGAGATCTTAGAAACAATAACTCACAGATACGCTTTTGCTATATTCCGTAGTTCTGGTTTCACTTTTTATTACCATTTATTATGTTCTACTGGGTGACAGCACATAGCACGAACTAAATTGGTGTTTTCGTCGATATTGTATCGACGTACAACGTTTGGTACCATGTGGTTGTCTGAAATCTGATGGTTTGGGTGTGACTGCCCCCCGTACCGATTCTCTCAACAGGGAAAAATCTCTGGCAGTAGCGGTAATCATGCCCGAGTCCGTCGCACGGCATTCAGCCGCACTGCCACCCCAGCTACGAAGGCGGACGCATCAGAAGACATATGAAAAAAATACGCAGATGATATACTATTTAACTTGTGTTAACGCTCATTGCGTTCTAGTATACTCCTCAAGTCTCACGATGGGCCATGAGGGCATTGGCAAAAACATCGAGACATTGCCCACGTCTACCGAACGAAGTGGACAACAATAAAAAAAAGGAAGCTAGATCCATGGTCATAAGAAATGGGAAGCGTTGTGCACTTTTCGGTTTCCGTAATTTTTCAAAATAGTTTACCAATTCCTGTTAGCTGCAACGATACGAAAGGGCTATCGATTTCAGCCCAAGCACAACAAAGAACTTAAAAATTATAAAGTTCAAAGATAAAAAGAAATTCAAACTACCTCAATATTTTAGCAAGATCCTCCAGTAAAAATAGCTGTGCTATACATAACTATTGACGAGATTGTGGAGCGCAGTCAACAGATATTTTTAACCCTATATAATTTGCTCAACATTTGCTGTTGCACGAAGAAAACAAATACCTGTATGACGAGTAAATGACTCTGAACAGATGCAAATTTTTTTGGGCAATCTTTCTCGCAGTAAAGAGGCCTGTCAGGAAGACCATGTGTGATTAATGTTCTCTGAACTACTATCGTCATATCGTTTTCTAGAGCAAGGAAATAATCAACAGTGTGATATTGCAAGTCTTTGAATCATATATCTTAGAAGTTTTGCAGTGGAATGTCATCCATACACCTTATTACAGTTCCGTATTTGTATTTTTTTAAAGAATAAGTACTGTAACGTATCTTTCTGGCAAACAACAGAGATTGTTCTTCTGTTGGCAGTAATTATCTACTCGCAGCTTTGGAACTTTTACGAGTGCACAACATCGCTGAGATGGGCCTTGCGTTGAGGAGCACTGCAAAACCGGTTAGGTGGAGCTTGTTCCAGCTACTGTTCCCTGCGGAATAAAAATGAGTGGATATTAACCCATATAAGGAAACACAAGGGCAACCAGGTATTCCAGTTCGGGTGGATTATGTTTACAAATACGTTTTGTGCTTACATTTTAACTACCACGCCGCACGACGACAAAAGCCAACAATCGGTATAAGAATCAAGAATATAGACACGATTTCCATTCAATCGTACTCGGTATATTTTGTTTGCTTTCCTTTTCTTCGAGACGCACCTCTGCCAGGCAACCAATGTGACACGTTTGTAAGGCGGGTTGCGTGCCCGCTGTACCCAGGCGCGTGTACCTATCAACGGTAAGGAGTAAGACCGCGCATCAGGGAATACGGAACGTAAACTTTGGTTCAAAAAGTTGTTTGTGATGAATTGAAATAATCGACTCTTCACTAAATGCTAAATCGTAATCTATCATCTATGGGGGTTAGTCAGAAAATTTTAATTATCACCTCGAAAAAGGAGAAAAACGAATTGCGATCATACACTTACTCCATACCCACGCATTCATCCTTCAAGGCGATACATTTTTCCCAACAACGAATGACTTAGCGAGGACCTTGGTGGTAGAAATCTGCACTTTGGACTTTCAAGGAGCGTTCCACCTCGATAATCATTTCGTCGTCATTCTAGAAATGCCTGTCATGCAGTGATCTCTTCATCCGAGGAAAGAAGAAGAAGTTACTGGGAGCCATTTCAGGGGAATACTGAGCGTGAGGCAAAATTTGACAGCTCAGAGTAGCAGCATGTGTGTCTGTAGAATGAGCTGGAGCGTTGCCGTGAAACAAAAGCAACCCCTCGGACACTATATCTACGAGATTACTCTGCAATTCACAATTAAATTTCTGACAGATGGTAGATCGGACCACTTTCAACCTATTTCTCTACTCTTCCACTCTCGAACATCGCGCGAGAAAAAGGAAGACTTAAATCTTTCAGTGCGATCTCTAATTTCTCTTATTTTATTACGACAGTCATTTCTCCCTATGTAGACGGGCGCCAACAGTACATTTTCACAGTATGAGGAGAAACTTTGTGACTGGAATTTCATGAGAATATCCACCTGCAACGAAAAACGCCTTTGTTTTAATGATCTGTTATCGTATGTGTGACACTATCTACCCTATTTCGTCGTAATACCGGATATTTATAATTAAAGTACAGCTGTTAGTGCAACTGTTTATGTGACCGGCAGGAATTACAGAGATGCATTGAGAGAGAGTATCGACGATTGAAAGTCTGAGGAGAGGCGCGATGTAATTAAATGGTTTAAAGAAGACGATAATGAAATTCGAAAACAGGGCTAAGCTTGGTGTGGCACCTAGAAGAGGAAGGAGTCCTATAGAGGTGGACGTTATTGACGAGGTTCTTGTTGCTGCAACTGACCGTGTAGAACGTGCCCCGGAGTAGCGCTAGTGCTCGTCTAGTGTTATGAGAATTGTTCACACCATGGCCAACAGTTTGGAAAGTTTTGCGACCTATTTTATACTGGTATCCGTAAAAGACGCAGACGGTGAAACAACTGAAACCTCGTTTTGAATTTGCTCTTCGGTTTCTGGCGCTGATCGAAGAGTTTATGACATGTGGCCTGGGCAATCTATGAAGGCACATTTTACACCACAGGGCGCAGTGAATACACAGAATTGCCGAATTTTGGGTGCTTTTAACGCGCGCGTTGTGCACGAAGTGTCACTGCACTCACCGTATGTGACTGTGTGGTGTGGATTCTCAAGCACGTTTATTCTCGGTCCGTTCTTCTTTGAAGAAAATGTACCCAGGTATACCATGACGTCTGCAGGTTATCGATACCTAGAACACGTGATTCCTGCTTTGGAATAGCGCCACTGTTTGGAAACCATTGTTTCCATGCAAGATGGGTAGCACCTCTTGTTGCTCGCCTGATGAAAGGTCTGCTTAACGCGACATTCCACGTACGTGTATCTCCAGAGATCTTCCAGAGGCATGGCCTCCATGAATCCCTGTGACGTTTAGCTCTGGGGATATCTAAAAGTACGCGTTTACCGGGGACACTTCCGGCCTATATCTGGCATTAAGGCCAGTATACAGGAACACGTTGCTCAGAGACCACCAGACTTGCTGCGAGCAACTGTTGATCACGTCACCTTACCAAAGCAGCATCTCGTCTACATCACTGATGTTAATATACAGTTAATAATAAAACAAACATTATGGCTTTCTCATTTATTTGAACTCTTCTGCCAGCGTCCCATTTCTAATCGATTACATACGGAAACATTTCTATGCGTTTTAGTTGGATTCACAGCGCCAAATATGCACCTGATGGCAAAAATTTGAACTATTTTTTTTCCAATGTGGATCGGTACAGCATTAACGCATTAGAATATTTAAGAAATTTCGCTACCACACGATAATTACAGCCCACACTGGATCTCTGTAAGTAGCTGCACATTAATTATGACCACTCGGTACAGAACGAGCTGCCCTTCTTTGTCGATGTCCTCCATCAATCCTATTTAATGCAGATCCCAGACCCCATTGCAATAGCCTATAAAAGGGCGGACGTACTGTAAGCAGTCTCTTCAGCAGGCCTATTGCATTTTCTAAGTGTTCTGCCAATAAATCGGAGTTTTTGATTTGCTTTCTCCACAACATTATCTATATGATCCCTAAGCATTTAGCTGAATATACACCATTTAGACTTACAATCGAAGAGGCCTGCTCAGATTGTCTCCTAAATCCATTTTATTGATTAGGAACGACAGAGAGTCTATAATACTTCCCTGGGGAACGCCAGATATTACTTCCGTTTTACTCGCTGAATTTCCGTCAGTTACTACGAACTGTGACCTACTTGACAGGAAATCATGAAACCAGTCGCGCAACTGAGATGATGGTCCATCGGCAAGCAATGTGATTAGAGGTCGCTTTTTGAACAATGGTGTCAAAAGCCCTCTGGAAATCTAAAAATGTGGAATCAATTTAACATCCTCTGTAGGCAGCATTCATTACTGCTTGAGAATAAAGGGCTGGTAGTGTTTCACAACTACGATATTTTCTGACTGCGTGTTAGGTTTCTATGTGACTTCCTGTGACCCTTTGTCTTGACAGATTTTCGTAACCTAGTCCGGTGATTTCGGAAGTATGTTCCTGTGACGATTCGCTCTTACGTGCATAATCTGTTGGCACCATACCACAGCAGTCGCTCCGCTCCTCCCAATAAATAAATAAGTAAAATAAAAAAATACCTTTCCCGGCTATGGTTCCGCTTTCGCCCTTTACAGCGATAGTGAATACACATGTTTCAGTTGCTACGTCTCGGAGTCATAGTGGTACATCCAGCAATGGCCTATGCTGAACTGACACATCTTGATAATAGATCTGAAGTTTGTACCTGGCGGGCCCTGAGTAGACACGATGTAACTCGATGTCTTGTGACAAGTTCTTTTTAACCAGGATATATTTGAGGCAATCCGTTTGTCTCTGCTTTTCGGCTTTAGATATCTGCCGCAAAGTGACTGTTCTTTAGCAACACCACCCGCTAAAGAAGTCATCTGGGTTGTTCTGCTTCAGCTGTAATATTTCCGCTGCTACTTCGATTCGGCGGGCAGTTTGAAAGCTTGTGAGCAGTCGCGGAACCCAGCGGGCGGTGGCCTTTGCCTTGATCAGAATTGTGCAAGACTTTGAAAACTGATCCATCAGTGATTTTCACTTTTTTCACTATCACCTCGATCATGATACTCCGGTCTTCGAGCACCAGCGTGTCCAATTCTCTTGTGATACCTTGTTCTACAAAGCGAGATCTGCCACTTTGTTCTCCATCATGCAGACTTGTCTGACCCCATTGGAGGCGTCTTCGCCAGATACACACTCTATCATATGATTTTCATTCTTGCCGCGCACTACCACCAAATCGACATGGAACGTGGTAACGTTGTTTCCCTTTAAACGCGGAAAACGAATTACTGCGCGGAGCCCCAATTTATCAACTGGTTGTATTATTTTGTTTTGGTTCTCTAGCAGCGTACTCCGGCGCTGGAGATGGGGCAGGGGGATTCCAATGTGTATTCGACAGACGTGCAACTGAAAAATAAAAATTACCTACCTTTTTTTCGAGGTGATAATTAAAATATTATGATTGTTACATCGTTTTAATGAAGCAATTGATTCGTACGTTGAAAACGGGATACTAACCTTCTGTGTATTCACGGATCCTAATAAGAGCGAAATGGAGACAATCATATTGTGACGAAAACTGCGTATCGTATGATTTGTACGAATCAGCGAGTGCAGTGTTTCTGAAAATATAGCTTTCCTACGGAAATACTTTCTGCAACCATAACATCCTTTTCCTTTCTGATACCCCATTAGCCGTCACTGCTATACCTTTTCTAAATTTTTATCGCGATTTAACATTTCATAAATAACGGAATGTCCTAATATGTCTCTCATATCGCGAATTCTAGGTTTTTCTAGAAATCATAGGGAGCTTTATTTCTGAAATTCGAGTTTCAAGTGCTAAAACTAATGCCTTCTCTCTCTTTGAAAATCGGACACTTTCGCTTTCTCATGCCGGAATTGGCCAAGCTACTTGCACTACTACACGCTATTGGTACATTTCCAGTGCAGTGCTTAGTTACGTGAGAGTAAAACACTGTTTCGCTCATTCAGAGATAGGTGTCCCACACTAGAACGATGCTTTCTCCATTAGCTGAAAACGACAAAATTTATCATAACTGAGTTAGTGAAAGACTATAGCTACCCATTTTTCCGAAACTCAGAGTGCGGGCACAAAGTACCTGCGGCACTGTTGGATGTTACGATTCTTGTTCTCGTGGTGATGAGGGCTTTATTCTTTCGTTTGTTAAATGTAACGTGTCGTTGTAGATCTCTAGAAGCTAAATTTAAGCTCTGCATTGAAGATATCGGTGGGGAAAAGCTTTCGATATAATTCAGAAGGTCAGTGAGATAAGTACAGCCATGAGAGTTCGGTCATGGCGATAAGGGAAGTCACTGCGATGTGTTTTTTTGTTTGTCATCAGTCTTCCGACTGGTTTGATGCGGTCCGCCAAGAAATTTCTCTCCTGTGCTAACATCTTCGAGTAGCACTTGCAACCTACGTCCTCAATTATTTGCTGGATGTATTCCAATCTCTGTCTTCCTCTACAGATTTTGCCCTTTACAGCTCCCTCTAGTACCATGGAAGTCATTCCCTCGTGTCTTAACAGATGTCCTATCATCCTGTCCCTTCTCCTTATCAGTGTTTTCCACCTATTCCTTTCCTTTCCTCTCCGATTCTGCACAGAACCTCCTCGTTCCTTACCTTATCAGTCCATCTAATTTTCAACATTCGTCAGTAGCACCACATCTCAAATGCTTAGATTCTCTTCTGTTCTGGTTTTCCCACAGTCCATGTTTCACTACCACACAATGCTGTACTTCAGACGTACATTCTCAGAAATTTCTTCTTCAAATTAAGGCCGATATTTGGTATTAGCAAACTTCTCTTGGCCAGGAATGCCTTTTCTGCCATAGCTAGTCTGCTTTTGATGTCCTCCTTGCTCCGCCCGTCATTGTTATTTTACTGCCTAGGTAGCAGAATTCCTTCATCTACTTCGTGACCATCAATCATGGTGTTAAGTTTCTCGCTGTTATCATTTCTACTACTTCTCATTACCTTCGTCTTTCTCCGATTTAAACCATACTGTGTACTCATTAGACTGTTCATTGCGTTCAGCAGATCATTTAATTCTTCTTCACTTTCACTCAGGATAGCAATGTCATCAGCGAATCGTATCGTGATATCCTTTACCTAGAATTTTAATTTCACTCCTGAACCCTTCTTTTAATTCCATCATTGCTTCATCGATGTACAGATTGAACAGTTGGGCCGAAAGTCTACATCCTTGTCTTACACCCTTTTTAATGCGAGCTCTTCGTTCTTGGTCGTCCACTTTTGTTATTCCCGCTTGGCTGCTGTACATATTGTATATTATCCGTCTCTCCCTATATCGTAACCCTACTTTTTCAGAATTTTGAATATCTTGCACCATTTTACATTGTCGAACGTATTTTCCAGGTCGACAAATCCTATGAACGTGTCTTGATTTTTCGTTAGTCGTGCTTCCATTATTAACCGCAACGTCAGAATTGCCTCTATCATGCCTTTACTTTTCCTAAAGCAAACTGATCGTCATCTAGCGCATTCTCAGTTTTCTTTTCCATTTTTCTGTATATTATTCTAATGTTACGCGGAGTGGCCGCGCTGTTTGAGGCGGCATGTCACGGATTGAGCGGCCCCTCTCGCCGGAGGTTCGAGTCCTCCCTCCTTATCATAAGTTAGCTTAAGTTACTTTAAGTAGTGTGTAAGTCTAGGGACCGATGACCTCAGCAGTTTGGTCCCTTAGGAATTCACACACGGCTGAACAGTTTTAAAGTCACCGAACGTTGTTCCGACTTTCCTCTATGCTGAGTCTGTCCTTCCGACAATCATTTCTTTTTGATGTCTTCACATTTTTCCTGCAGCCATTTCGTATTAGCTTCCCTGCACTTCCTATTTATTTCATTCCTCAGCGACATGTATTTCTGTATTCCTGAGTTTCCCGGAACATTTTTGTACTTCCTCCTTTCATCAATCAACTGAAGTATTTCTTCTGTTACCAATGGTTTCTTCGCAGTTACCTTCTTTGTACCTATGTTTTCCTTCCCACCTTCCATGGTGGCCCTTTTTAGGGATGCCCATTCGTCTTCAACTGTACTGTCTACTGAGCCATTCCTTATTTCTGTATCTACAGCCTTAGAGAACTTCAAGCGTATCTCGTCATTCGTTAGTATTTCCGTATCCTACTTCTTTGCGAATTGATTCTTCCTGACTAATGTCTTCAACTTCAGCCTACTCTTCATCACTACTATATTGTGATCTGAGCCTATATCTGCTCCTGCGTACGCCTTACCATCCAGTATCTGATTTCGGAATCTCTGTCTGACCATGATATAATCTAACTGAAATCTTCCCGTATCACCCGGTCTTTTCCAAGTATACCCTCTCCTCTTGTGGTTCTTGAACAGGGTATTCGCTATTATCTCCTAAAACGTGTTACAGAACTCAATTAGTCTTTCTCCTCTCTCATTCCTTGTCCCAAGTCCATATTCTCCTGTAACCTTTTCTTCTACTCCCTCCCCTACAACTGCATTCCAGTCGCCCATGACTATTACACTTTCATCTCCCTTTACATACTGTATTACCCTTTCAATATACTCAGACACTTTCTCTGTCGCTTCATCTTCAGGCTGCGACGTCGGAATGTATACCTGAACTATCGTTGTTGGTGTTGGCTTGCTGTCGAGTCTGATAAGAACAATCCTGTTTCTGAACTGTTCGCAGTAACACACTCTCTGCCCTACCTTCCGGTTCATAGCGAATCCTACTCCTATTATACCATTTTCTGCTGCTGTTGATATCACCCTATGCTCATCTAACTAGATATCCTTGCCTTCCTTCCACTTCACTTCACTGAGTCTTACTGTATCTAGATTGAGCCTCTGCATTTCCCTTTTCAGATTTTCTGGTTTCCCTACCACGTTCAAGCTTCTGACATTCCACGCCCCGACTCGTAGAACGTCATCCTCCCGTTGATTATTCAATCTTTTTCTCATGGTAACCTCCCCCTTGGCAGTCCCCTCCCGGAGATGCGAATGGGGGACTATTCCGGAATCTTTTGCCACTGGAGAGATCATTATGATACTTCTTCAGTTACAGGCCTCATGTCCTGTGGATACACGTTACGTGTCTTTAATGCAGTGGTTTCCATTGCCTTCTGCATCCTCATGCCGTTGATCATTGCTGATTCTTCCGCCTTTAGGGGCAGTTTCCCACCCCTAGGACAAGATGGTGCCCAGAACCTCTGTCCGCTCCTCCGCCCTCTTTTACAAGGCCGTTGGCAGAATGAGGGTGACTTCTTATGCCGGAAGAGTTCGGCCGACAATGCTTCTTACAACATAGCGATGTAGAAAGCGGCTTGCATCATCCCGCCGGCTCTACAATGCTTTTGTTCGAATCAGATGATTGCGCCACGTTAGAACGGTGGAACTTTATCGCGGATGTTATTGCGCTTCTCTGTGCAAGGCGCCTCTTTAAACAGAAAGTGCTGTTTCAAATTTTCAGCAGATGCTAACGGTTTTTCCCATTTTGGAGAAACTGCTAAGTTCTCTCCTGATAGTCGTGTCGTAGACCAGTTTCTGGGGTACTGTTCTACTTAGGTTATAACGTCTTTAACTTGTTTTGTCCGTCATCCTCAGTTGCATGTAATATGATACTGATAATTATTACTTGGTATCCATCTAATTAAATCTGAATAAAATGACTGTTTCGTACTACATGCGTTCCGCATTTATTATTTGGGGAGAACCTCCAGTAGTCTGAAATTTATACTAATAATAGAATTGTAAAACCGTCATGTTTGTCTCTCTCCAAAACTGCTAAACGAATTTTTATGCAGTTTTCACAGTAACTTGAGCGTAGCTTGGGGCAACGTATAAGCTTTATTTCATCAAACGCGTATCACGGAACTGAAACACGCCGTGATTTAAAGTTTTATTTAAAACCGTCGGGTCTGTCTGTTTGATCACATTAATCTTCAAAACTACAAGATGAATTTTCATAGGATTTTCACAGGCAGCTTGAGCAAGGCTTAGGTCAACATAAAGGCTTTATTTCATCCAAATCTGATCATGGAAAAAAGATATCTTTGTTTATAGTTTTATTTAAAACCATCATGTCTGTTTGCACACGCTAATCTCGAAAATATACATGAATTTTCACACGGTTCCTACAGAAACGTGAGCATAGCCTGGGGCAATGTATAAGCTTTATTTCATCAAAATAGAATAACAGAACTAAAGGGTGGGTGATTTAAAGTTTTATCTAGGGCCTTCGTGTCTGTCTCCAAAACTACTAGACGAATTTTCATGGGCTTTTACAGGCAGCTTGAGCGTAGCTTGGGGGATCATAAAGCCTTTACAATATCAAAATCTATTCACGAAAAAAAGTACAATGTAATTTAAATTTTTATTTAAAATCGTCACTCAGCTTAGTAGTTCGGCTTTTTAACCATCATGACGTATTATAACCAAAGATAAAAACTAAACTCTGCCCGAAGAGGCCATGAAGGCTCAACGGTAGCGACCGGCCTCCGTGTCTTCCTCAGCCCACAGGCGTCACTGGGCGCGAATATGGAGGGGCATGTGGTCAGCACATGCTCTCCCGGTCGTATGTCAGTTTATGAGACCGAAAAAGAACCAATAGATGACGCTGTTAATTTCGTAGTAGGTTACATCAAGGAACCCATAGCTTTTTAAGCACGGTAGGAGCTCTATTTTCGTAAGTTTACATCAGTGACGGAATTAAGCACCATAATCTTACCTTTATGAACATAAACTAACAGTGAATTAACTTGGCTGAGATATTCGGATTTACTCATTTCGGAAAACTTAACGACATTGCATTGCTTCTGTCTTTAGGTTTTATTTATGTGCTTTGCTAGGAAAAACGAATTTATTCCGCGTATCCCACAAGGATCCTTCACCACTTTATCACATTCCCTCCTCTCCTCAGTCTCATAGAACACCTCCAGGTAATCTACACCATCCACAAACTCAGTCAACAGTCCTATTGTGTCCTTTCTCCTCTCCAGTCCTAGAGCGCTGCCGCGCCTCTACCTACACATCCCCCCAACGCTCCACCTGCACACGCTTCATACCCTCTCCCAGAGAAATTTCAGTCCCATCCCTCTCCCAGATCATGACCCAGAAAACACCCCTTCTACCAACTCTGATTCCAGACCAACCCCCCCCCCTCACCCCCCCCCAGGGGCTCCCTTCCCCTCCTCTCCGCCCTGCCCATCTCCTTCTTCCCCCCTCCCAGTCACTCCCCACTTCCTTTCCCTTTAAAATTCACAGATCCAAATGCCAGCTACCTTCTCTCCCTGAACCTCAACAGCCATCCCTACCTCACTGTCATTGTCACCTCTTGCTAGCCCTCAGTTCCCATCCCAATTTCTGTCCTCTCTCCCTCTATAGCTACTTTTCTGCCATCCCACGGCAGGCCGTTTCGAGTGTTAGTGAAAGTGTGCAATGCTCGGTTTTTAATTGCCAGTGTCTCTTCTGTGTTATTCGGTGTTGTTACAGTGTTCTTCGTGTGTTTTTTGGACTGTGCTGTCTGACCATATTTTTACCACTGCTTTTAAACTTTTCAGCCAGCCTTATTACGTTAGTGTTTCATAATCCTAACATTTCACTACTGTGTCAATATCATTCTCATTAGGTCCTGCTATTTTATGTTTGCGCCTAAGTGTATATAGTCCCCTGGCTGAAGAGCGCGTTGAGTGTACCTTTGCCAGCCTACCCACTTGCTTACATGGGACGAGAGGGGATGAAATCACCTAAAGAAAAAGAAAACTAATGTATTAAGTTTTTTTTGTAATTTGGATGCCTACTCACCACATTTGATTTCTTTTGTTCAAAAATAAAAATTCCTAGAAAACCGTCGAGTTTTTCTGAATACACGGCTGAAAGAGTCTAATGAGGATCATGAGGTGAGACTTGCTGCTGCTTGGAAAAATCAGTCTTTAATTCGCTCTTTGGAAACTTCATCCGAAAGCGAGAACACCATAGCCCTGACGAGAGCGTCATGCGCTATTTGGTTCCTCAGAACCCTGCACTCACAGAGGCTTAAAGTTACTTCTCTCGAACGTAATTTTCGCCTGCCGTTGTGGCCGAGTGGTTCTAGGCGCTTCAGTGTGGAACCGCGTGACCGCTACGATCGCAGGTTCGAATCGTGCCTCGGGTATGGATGTGTGTGATGTCCTTAGGTTAGTTAGGTTTAAGTAGTTCTATTTTTAGAGGACTGATGACCTCAGATGTTAAGTCTCATAGTGCTCAGAGCCATTTGAACCATCCAACGTAATTTTGACGTGTGTAGTTCCCGGTGAACGTATGTTAGACAGTAAACATAAACAAAGCACAAGGCCAGACGCTGTTGCTTGCGTGTCAGTTGCTTTTCGTACAGGCTGTTCTATGTGGTCTTCTCCCGTGTTAGTGAACCAAATAAGATCTTCGTTCATAATACTGCTTCAAACATTGTAAATAAATACGCTTTATTTGTAAAAACTAAATTCCAAACTTACGAAGTCTCAAGGACAATGCTACTATTTACATATTTATGTTTATACTACTTTTCTTTATATATTGCACATTATGCGGAAGTATTTACAAACTGAATTTATAACATGCAATATGTAAAACAAAATAATATAAACACAGATAAGTATTTTAATGCCTATAACTTTTTGTGCCAAACATGCTGCGTTTCTTATTGTGTATTTTCTGTTATAGGTATAGAATTTTGTTATCAGGTTGTTCAGTTTTCTACTAACTAGATATGTAGGGCTATCTATGCCATCTACCACTGGGTGGCTCAGAGCTAGTGGTTTGTGTATTTTTGGTTGTCTACGTAGCCTAGGTGTTCTAGGATTCATCACCACACATGCCCATGTTTTGTAGACTGTTAGGATGGTGTTACGTTATTTAACAATTTCCTTTGTTTGTGCCATCTACCTGTTTGTACCGTCTATGTTCATCTGTGTGTTTGCAGCAAAGAAGTCGTTATCTTTCGTATATAGTAAATTTGTTTTAAAATGATTAAACTATTGCCTTTGTCTGCCTTTGTTGATATAGCATTATTGGTTGTCTGTTTATGCTTGATTTATTTTACCTTCACGTGGCCAGTATTTGTTTATTGTATTTTTTGAGTTTCATGTTATTTCTTTTTCTATTGCATTGACTGCTCTAATGGTTACTTTATTCTTTTGTTCTACTGGTATTTTTGCTAGATCTGTTCCTACGTTTATTATTGCTATACAGTGCTCACTAGCTTTAGTGCAAAATTTAGGTTCAGTAATATATTTCTGTCCTTCATCTAGTAAATTTTGTTTGTGCTCTCTGAACACAATATGAACTAAATTTTCGGTTCTCATATAAAATTGGACTGAGGAAGTTTGTTTTTTTATCGGATTTCTCGTGGGGTATAGACAACGCAGTGGGTCCAAACAGCTACAAATAACTATATTTTTCATGCCCCTAACGATGTCCTGCAAATAGCAAAACGTAACGTGTATGGAACGAAAAATTCATTTTATTCAGTTATAAATAGATCGAGAACAATAATTGTCAATGTTAAAGTCTAGCTCTAACCGTTTACTCTTCATATATTCTTCGAAGGATAGAGTGGTACATACCTCGAAATAAAATTAAGAAATGAAAAACACCACAGTGTTTGTTACAACATAGGAACACAAAATACACACATCAAAAAAATTTTGCATCACCTCGGTTCCGAGAGCTCTGGAACCTGCACATAAAATTGGAATAGAGGTCAACATAAACATAATTTCCGCCCTTTTTATTGCTCATGAAAACCACACATTCCATGTTGTTCCACAATACAGCGAGACCTTCAGAGGTGGTGGTTCATATTGCGTTACACGCCGCTACCTCTAATACCCAGTAGCACGTCCTCTAGCATTGATGTATGCCTGTATTCGTCGTAGCATACTATCAACATGTTCAGCAAAGCACTGTTGGTCCTGATTGTTCCACGCTTCAAAGCCGATTCGGCGTACATCTCTCAGAGTGGTTGGTGGGTCACGTCGTCCATAAACTGCTCTTTTTGATCTATCCCAGGCATGTTCTATAGGGTTCATGTCTGGAGAACATGCTGGCCACTCTAGTCGAGCGATGTCGTTGTCCTGAAAGAAGTCATTCACAAGATGTGCACTATGGGGACGCGAATGAAGACGAATGCCTCCCCAATGTGCTGCCGATATGGTTACACTATCGGTGGAAGGATGGCATTCATGTATCGTATAGCCGTTACGGCGCCTTCCATCACCACTATGGGCGTACGTCGGCCCCACATAATGTTTTGTTTCCCTCCTGGAAGGCGGCGCGTCGGTCTGATCCTGTAAACTGAAGGGTAGGCCAAATGTAGGAAGTGAGTAGCAGCAGGAAAAGATGAAAATCTCTCTGTACTGCTCTTAGAAATGGTTTTACTGTATCACAATATTAACTGAATACATAACTTTGCACTGAGGTGCGAAACCTTAGACTCGTCGTAAGTAGAGCAAAGTCTCTTGCTGAAGCAAAGTGTCCCGGCCGTCTGCTCTTGATCAAATGGGCTGAATCTGCAGGGGAGCTCGTAGAGCTCTCCCGCGCCGGCTAGGCGCTGCCGTCGGTGTCGGTCGTAGTGCCAACCTAGCAGAGCGCACCTACGTTGTGGCATCGTAGCTACCGATACCACATAATGCTATCCCAAAACAGCAGGGAACCTCCACCTTGCTGCACTCGGCGGACAGTGTGTCTAAGGCGTTCAGTCTGACCAGGTTGTCTCCAAACACGTCTCCGACGTTTGTCTGGTTGAAAGCATATGCGACACTCATCGCTGAATCCTGAGCGGTCCATCTGGCATGTTGTTGAGCCCATCTGTACCGCGCTGCATGCTGTCACGGTTGCAAAGATGCACCTCGCCATGGACGTCGGTAGTGAAGTTGCGCATCATGCAGACTATTGAGCACAGTTTGAGTCGTAACACGACGTCCTGTGGCTGCACGAAAAGCATTATTCAACATGGTGGCGTTGCTGTCAGGGTTCCTCCGAGCCATAATCCGTAGGTAATGGTCATCGACTGCAGCAGTAGGTCTTGGGCGGCCTGAGCGAGGCATGTCATCGATAGTTCCTCTTTTTCCGTATCTCCTCCATGTCCGAACAACATCGCTTTGGTTCACTCCGAGACGCCTAGACACTTCCCTTGTTGAGAGCCCTTCCTGGCACAAAGAAACAATGCTTGCGCGATCGAAGCACGGTATAGACCTTCTAGGCATGGTTGAACTACAGACAACACGAGCCGTGTACCTCCTTCTTGGTGGAATGACTGGAACTGATCGACTGTCGAACCCGCTCCGTCTAATAGGCGCTGCTCAAGCATGATTGTTTACATCCTTGGACGGGTTTAGTGGCATCTCTGAACAGTCAATTAGACAAAGGACATCCACGAGAATCATCTAATTTTTTGGGTCTCCGGAACGAAAACTGAATCTAATCTAATCTAATCTAAACTGTCTCTGTGATATCATGTCCACAGTCAAGATCTATCTTCAGGGGTTCTGGGAGCCGGGGTGATGCCAAATTTTTTTTATGTGTGTATATGAATTTAATTGAATGAAACTATATGGTTACAAAACTTTTTTTGATGTATGTATATGAAGTTAACTAAATGAAACTATATGGTTACGAAGACCTTTTCAAGTCTCAAACATCTATCATGTACTTATGGAGACTTCAGTGTCGAATGAAAATCGTGTCAAGGCCGGAATTTGAACCCGGGTCTCCGGCTCGCTAGACAGATGCGCTAAGCGCCCAAGTAAGCTGAAGCGTGAACGGGAATATGAGCTGAGGAGGGAGGCTTGCTAGGGTAGTCCGTAAGATTGTAAAAAGCCACTGTGTCACGGTTACGTAGTGGTCTGTTCATCTGCCTAGAGAGCAGGAGATCGAGGTTCGAATTCTGCCCTTGGTACACATTTTGATTCGTCGCTTCAGTCTACATATATACATCACGAATTTAATTAACTGTGGTTTCTGTCTGTATTATTTGATCTCGCATGAATCCTCATTACGCATCTCGGTAGCCGGAGAGACTGAGGTGTAGCCTTACAACTACTTTGGGGGAAAGACAGTAAGCACGGTTTCACGCCACTTGCAAATTAGTGATAGAGAACAAGACGAGGAGCCTCTCGCAGACGGCCATAAGGCCGCCGCAGCGTGTAAGCAGAGCGAGGTCCGGTTCGACGCCGGGCAGGCAGCGGGGCCGGCCTCGCCGGCGCAGCGGGGGCCGTGAATCAGCGGCGGCGGCGGCGGCGGCGGCGGCAGACGGGCGAGGTGAGCGCTCCCGTGCCGGCACTGTTTACGCCTTACGTAACGGCTGCCCCGCCCTGACGTCACGAGCGGCCGCCCTGCCAGCCGCCAGACGATCGGGCGCGCCGCCGCCGGCGGGCCCTGCGCCAGTTAATGACCCGCTTTGGCCAGTTCATTAACGTCACGCGGACCGCGCACTGCCACAACACGTGCGTCCGCAGGGAAGCTGCAAGTGCTTCCAGCAGTAGAACATCTGCCATCTACGAGGGTCGTACAAAAACTAATGCAACACATTTTTTCTCGGCCCATTTCGGCTGAAAAAAGTGCGGAATTTGTTGTGGGACATCGTAGAATATTCCCGCTTCAGCCTCTGTAGTTTCATGAAGTTCCGACAGCTGCTATACGCCTTCAAAATTGCGTGTGTACCGGGTGCTGATTCCAAGCAGACAGCTGTTTTTCAGTTTCTTTTTGCGGAAAACCAAACAACGCAGATATTTATAGGCGCTTGCGGAATATCTATGGTTGCCTGGCAGTGAAAAAAAGAACGCTGAGTCATTGGGCGAGGCGTCTGTCATCAACGCAACAAGCCCTCGCAAACCCGTCCGGTCTTTCGCGTGCCAGCCGGCCACACACACCCGTGACTCCTGCAGTGTTGGACGTGCGGACACTCTCATTCGAGGTAATCGACGCATCAAACATTTTTCTGTACAGCTGGATGTCTCTGTTGATAGTGCTGATACACTCGGCCATCAGTTGGAGTACTCAAAGATGAGTGCCCACTGGATTCAAAAAAATGGTTCAAATATCTCTGAGCACTATAGGACTTAACTTCTGAGGCCATCAGTCCCCTATAACTTAGAACTACTTAAACCTAACTAACCTAAGGACATCACACACACCCATTCCCGAGGCAGGATTCGAACCTGCGACCGTAGCGGTCGCGGGGTTCCAGACTGAAACGCCTAGAACCGCTCGGCCACATCGGCCGCCCCATCTGTGCAGAATTGGTTGCGCGTTACGAGGCCGAGTGTGACACCTTTTTACTGAACACTGCCACAGGCGATGAAACAGGAGTTCTTCACTTCGAAACGAAAGAAAGCGGCAGTCTATGGAGTAGCGCCACACCCTCTCTCCTCCGTAGAAAAAGTTCAAAGCCGCAACCTCAGCCGGGAAAGCCGTGATGACGGTCTCCTGAGACTCTGAAGGGTTATTCTGCTATATGGCCTCCTTCACGGTGCGACGATCAACTCTGCAGTGTATTGTGATGCACTCAGGAAAAAAACGACTTCAGCGTGTTTTTCGCAACAAAAATGTAAACGAAGTTCTCCTTCTCTGTGACATCGCAAGGCCTCGAGCAAGTCTGCGCCCCCGAGATGAGCTCATGAAACTTCGTTGGGCTGGTCTTCTCCTCTCACCCTACAGTCGGGATCTCTCTCGCACATTTCGGTTTTCATCTGTTTGGCTTAATGAAGGATGCACTCCGCCGGAAGCAGTTCAAAAATGGTTTAAATGGTTCTGAGCACTGTGTGACTTAACATCTGAGGTCATCAGTCCCCTAGAACTTAGAACTACTTAAACCTAACTAACCTAAGGACGTCACACACAACCATGCCCGAGGCAGGATTCGAACCTGCGACCGTAGCACCCGCGCGGTTCCGGACTAAAGCGCCTAGAACCGCTCGGCCACTGCGGCCGTCTGCGGAAAGCAGTACGGAGGTGTTTGGGACGTTACTGATGCATCAAGTTGTTGGCTCCTGCGTCGACTAGCAGAATGTTAACTTCCGGGCATACGGGCCCTCCCAGAAGGCTAGCGTAAGAGCGTCGCGCTGAACGGAGAGTGTGTTTTGTAGCCAAAAGAGTGAGAAATAATGTGATGTAGCGGAATCCTGAATACACCCAACCTGCTCTCAGAAAAATAAAATGTGTTGCATTACTTATTGAACACCCTTTGTACCACGGATATGATGCCAACCGTATCTCGGATTACTGGGACAGGAAAAAGCCTTTTCCATAGTCTCATATTTCGTTACATTTTATTCTGTCCGTAAAGATGCGGTTAAACTGGTCATATTTTACGGCATTATTTGGCAGCAATAGCGTTTTGTTAAAAGTGGTACAATGCGGCTAAATACAAGGCAGTTTTGCGGTATGGCAAATACTTCCGATGTTGCGAGCTGTTGCAGTTAGTTGTCGATGTGCTGCCGTAGCGTCGCCGGTGTTATCGACCAAGGGTGGACACTATTTCATGTTACAGGCCAGTATCTAATCCCTATCCTTTTTTGTGAATGCTCCCTCCTCGCTCTCACCTTTGTTTACTACTTCTCTCACCGATAAAGCTGCAGTCAAGGTTCTGAGCGAAAACAATTTCGTTTCATTTGAAGAACTGTGAGTTTGCCATCAGCTTTACAAATTTATTACTTATTTTCCACTGATTTCGGTCGTAGTGACCATCTTCGCAGGAAGGAAAAAAGCTATATTTTTTTTCCTCGCTGTGAAGATGGTCGCTATGACCGAAAGCGGTAGGAAATAAATAATAAATTTGTGCAAATGATGGGGAATATGTAATTGCTCGAATTCATGGTATCTGTATCGGGTCACGTCATTAAACTGTAAATATCGTTACACTTTTTTTTTGGAAGTTAACGTGTGTACATACTGTCACGTGTTTCTTTAGTTGTTTGTTGCAGTGTACAGTAATGGAGAAGTCGACAAACGAGAGAACTATGAATTTCATAAATGCTATGGGATATGGGACGTCGAAAGTAATGAATACAAAGATCGCAACGAGGAAAAGGACAGTTGGCAAGTCATTGCCGGTGACGTCGAAATTACGCTTGATTTTGTTTGAGGTTTATCAGGCGTGTTACGGTGTGCAGAGGAAGAAAAAGAAAAAGAAAAGAAAAATTTTATTTTTATTTCAAATTTACCTTAATGAAATCGCTTAGTCCTCCCGCCAAAGCACTGCATGCTGCTGGTATTAGAGGCTTATTGATGAAAGATCCACTATAAAGAGGTACATTAAATTTCTGTATGAGTCACTGGTAGCGAAAAGCTGAATGGTGATCACCAGCTGGGTTCTAACTGGTGTACACTGTTTCAGATATGTATCACTTAGCGATATTCTGATCGATTGCTTGTACGAGATATTCGAAATCGTGTTGCGATATTTTGGTAAAATTCCTAGTTCAAATGGTTGAAATGGTTCTGAGGTCAGCAGCCCCCTAGAACTTAGAACTACTTAAACCTAACGAACCTAAGGACAACACACACATCCATGCCCGAGGCAGAATTCTAACCTGCGACCGTAGCGGTCGCGCGGTTCCAGACTGAAGCGTCTTGAACCGTTTGGCCACAGCGGACGGCAATTCCTAGTTCACGAGTCGAATTACCTGAGGCATTCCACTTACTTAAAAAAGGACGCATTCGCAAAGCCCGATTTCTTTGCTTCTAACTTGATTCTCCGTGTGATATAAAAGCAGTAGACCGCCACGAACTCCCACTAACTTGCTTTCGTCCATTTTGGGCGATGGCATGTGTCTTCCTGCTTTTTAACTTAGACTGTTTCGTTTATGGTGAAGATCAGGATTTGCAAACTTACTCGGTCGCAACACTGACAAGGGAACCTCCCCATCGCACCCCCTCAGATTTAGTTATAAGTTGGCGCAGTGGATAGGCCTTGAAAAACTGAACACAGATCAATTGAGAAAACAGGAAGAAGTTATGTGGAACTGTGAAAAAATAAGCAAAATATACAAACTGAGTAGTTCATGGGAAGATAGGCAACATCAAGGACATTGGGCACGCAGGAGCGCCGTGGTCTCGTAGTAACGCGAGCAGCTGCGGAACGAAAGGTCCTTGGTTCAAATATTCCATCGAGTGAAAAGTTTAATTTTTTATTTTCAGTTTATGTGACAAAAACTCTTATGTTTTCATCACTTTTTTGGGAGTGATTATCACATCCACAAGAAAACCTAAATCGGGCAAGGTAGAAGAATCTTTTTGCCCATTCGCCAAGTGTACAAGTTAGGTGGGTCGACAACATATTCCTGTCATGTGACGCAAATGCCGTCACCAGTGTCGTATAGAATATATCAGATGTGTTTTCCTGTGGAGGAATCGGTTGACCTATGACCTTGCGATCAAATGTTTTCGGTTCCCATTGGAGAGGCACGTCCTTTCGTCTACTAATCGCACGGTTTTGCGATGCGGTCGCAAAACACAGACACTACACTTATTACAGTGAACAGATACGTCAATGAACGAACGGACAGATAATAACTATGCAAAAATAAAGTAAAATTTTCACTCGAGGGAAGATTTAAACCAAGGACCTCTCGTTCTGCAGCTGCTCACGCTACCACGGGACCACGGCGCTCCTGAACTGAAATTGTCCATGATGTTGCCTATGTGGCCCATGGACAACTCAGTTTGTATATTTTGCTTATTTTTTCACAGTTCCACACAACTTCTTCCTGTTTTCTCAATTTATCTGTGTTCAGTTTATCAAGGCCTATCCACTGTGCCAACTTATAACTAAATCTGAGGGGGTTGTGATGGGGAGGTTCCCTTGTGAGTATGCTGATACTTTGGAGAACACCTTTATTTTGAAGGGTAATAAAATAATAATAAAAAAAAACTTTTTACATTCAGTGACTATTTCAATTTTAAATCATAAGCTTTCTAATAGAGTTAACGTAGGAATTTTACACGCATGTACATTTTCGTAATCAACTTGTGTGGTTTGCGAGCCATATACAGCCGACGGCTATCGCTGCGGTGCGCTACAGTCGCAGACCACGTTAACTAGCACGTCCCATGTGGTGTAGACGCCGTGTCTCGTGAGGATTGATTTCCTTCCTCGTCCATGTCAACGGTAGCTGCTTCGTCTCTGTGAGGGCAACGTAAGACTGCGTGAACGCCTCTGGTGGCGGCTGCGAGTGCGTCTTCGGCCGACGCTGCAGAAGCTCCGCGGATCGACGAGAAGGTATGACCGCTCGTTATGAAGTCGAATGTCTCAAATTTTACCTTTGTGCTCTTTTTCAACTATATGCACAGGAGCAAACAATATATTCTGGTCGTATGTAAAGTATACCAGCAGCAAGACGCAATCAATATCTTCACTGTGTGAGAACAATGGTGATGTCACTGACGGCGAAGCCACTAAAGCAGATATATTAAACACGGTTTTCCGAAGTTCCTTCACAAAATAATAATAAAAAAATATTCCAAAGATTGTATCAACAAGAACAGGCAACATGAGTAACCTAGAACTAGATATATTTGGTGTAGCGAAACAGCTTAAGACTCTTAATAAAGGCAAGGCCTCTGGTCCAAATTGTATACCAGACAGGTTCCTTTCAAGGTATGCTGATACAATAACTCCGTACGTAGCAATCATATACAACCGCTCGATCGTCGAAATATCTGTACCTAAAGACCAGAAAATTGCAGAGTCACACCAATACCCAAGAAAGGAAACAGCAGTACTCCGCTTCATTATAGATCCATATCACTAACGTCGATTTGCAGACACTGTGCTCGAACATCGAGTTACCTCGAAAAAAGAAAGAAAACGATTTATTGACGAAATGGTCAACATGGATTCAGAAAATTACGTTCTTCTGAAACACAACTAGCTCTTTATTCTCTCGAAGTAATGAGTGCTATCGACAGGGGACGTCAGATTGATTCAGTATTTTCAGGTTTCCAGAAGGTTTTTTACACTGTTTCTCAAAGGCGACTTATAATAACACTGCATACCTACGGAGTATCATCTCAGTTGTGTGACTGGATTAGTTACTTTCCGTCAGAAAGGGCACAATTTGCTGCAATTTAAAGAACGTCATAAAGAGAAGTAATACCTGGCGTCCCTCGAGGACGTGTTACAGGCCCTCTGCTGTTCCTGATCCATATAAGCGATTTAGGAGACAATTTCAGCAACCTTCTTAAACGGATTGCAGATGATGATGTCATTTATCGTCTTGTAAAGAAATCAGGTGATCAAAATGGATTGTAACACGATCGAGACAATATATCCGCATGGTGAAAAAAGTGCCAGTTAACTCCTAATAATCAAAATAGCGAAGTTATCCACATGAGTACTAAAAATAATCCACTAAGTTTCGATTACACAATAAATCACACAAAGCAAAAGTTGTAAACTCAACAAATTTCTTGTGGGTTACAGTTACCAATAACTTAAATTGGAACGATCACATGGAGAATGTTGTTCGGAAAGCAACCCGAAGATCGCGATTTATTGGCAGAACACTTAGAAAATGCAACAAGTCTACTGAAAAAATTGCTTACACTAGATTTGTTCGCACTCTTCTGGATTACTGCTGTGCGGCGTGGGATACACATCAGATAGAATTAACGGAGAATATCGAAAAAGTTCAAAGAGAAGGGCAGCTCGTTTTGTACTATCGAGAAACAGGGGGGAGAATGTCTCGCGTATGATACACGCATTGAGATTGTAGTCATTAAAATGAAGGTGTTTTCGTTGCTTCAGTACCTTCTCATGAAATTACAATCACCAACTTTCTGCATAGAGTGCGAAAATATTTTGTTGATGCCTACTTAAACAACGGGAAATGAACACCATAATAAAATAAGAAAAATCAGAGCTTACACGGAAATATTTAAATATTAATTTTTCCCGCGCGCTTTTCGAGGTAGGGAAGTATCTTGAAGGTAGTTCGGTGAATTCTCTGAGTACACTTAATTGTGAGTTGCAGGGTAATCATATAGATCTAGTCCTCGGAATTTTAACAGTGAACCACTCTTTGAAGCGCAATACCTCTTCTGTAGCGTCTGCCACCAGTTTGTTGAACATCTGCGTGACGATTTTCACGATTACTAAACGAATCCACGACGAAACGCGTCCCTCTTATTTCTGTCCTCTCTTCTTCTCTACTTCCTTTAGTCCTTCTTGGTAAGAGTCTCAGATTGAGGAACAATATTCAAATATCTATCGAAGGAGTGTTTTGCACGCAAAGTTCTTCGTGAGCATTCTTCCAAAGAACCGAGTCTGGCATCTGTTTTACATATGATTAGTTTATTGTGGTAGTTTCTCTTTAGGCCACAACGTACGCATTCACGGATGTTTAATGGATGTGACTGTTGACAGTGATTATTCCAAAATAGCTTAATCAAACAATAGTTGGTCTTCCACCTATTAATGAGTAATACGTTACATTTGTTTATGTTGATCAGCAGTTTCAAGTTTCTGCACGAAGCGTCGATTCTCTGCAGATGTTCCTGCATTTCACTACAGTTTTTTAACGTTGTAACTTCACTACAAACAACACTTCATTCAGATGTAGCTTATTTGAATCAAACTGGTTTCATCAAACATAAACAGTCGGTAGGAAAAGAGAGAAGAGGTTATGGCGCTATGTTACTGATTACCGTATCTTTCCACAGGGACTCATTCAGAGACTACATGTAAGAATGTTTACTTTTAACCACCTGTTAAACTTTGCAGATTCCTCTGTGCTATTTTATTACCTCATCCGTTTTCATGAACATAATTAAGATTCCATCATAAATATAAATGCAAAAACATTTCGCATCTGCTAGGTACGAGTAAATTCTCGTCTGAGAGGAGAAAAGTACCCACAAATCAATATTTTGTCGTGTAGTCCATGACACGTTCGGACTCAATCAAATAACTGGGTCACATTTTTCAAAATTTTTAAATCTGCTGCACCAAGTGTCGGAACGTCTTGAGTGACATTGATTTTGAACGTGTTTGAGGTCTTTCAGTTCCCAGTCGGTAACTAGGGTTTATTTTAGTTCAAAAATGGTTCAAATGGCTCTGAGCAGTATGTGACGTAACTGCTGAGTTCATCAGTCCCCTAGAACTTAGAACTACTTAAACCTAACTAACCTAAGGACATCACACACATCCATGCCCGCGGCAGGATTCGAACCTGCGACCGTAGCGGTCGCGCGGTTCCAGACTGTAGCGCCTAGAACCGCTCGGCCACTAAGGCCGGCTTTATTTTAATGCTTTATGTAATGCCAACCTCAGCCAATGCTTGGTCTTTGTGAAAAATAACCAATTACTTTGTGACTCTAGGAGTCCGTTTGAAACAACGGGTGACCCTACAACTGCCTTCTTGAGTGGCTCAAAATGTATAGGAAAACAAATGGTAAATAACTGATCAGCATAAGCACGATTTTAACTGACAAAGCACTTTTCTTTTGAAATCAAACTATGGTTCGTCGCTCGATGAGCACATTAGTTTTGTTAATTTCCTTGGTTTTTTTGATAAAATTAATGCTGTATCTAATAAAGACTTGTTTTCGTGTTCAAACACTTCTGGTTTACCAAGTAGGACCATCTTAAACATACGAGTAATTCAGTTATTAGGTTTAAAATATGAGTAAGAGTGAAGCGGAATGGTGTTGAGTCCAGCGGCTCGTCTTTAACCATGGAGCACCCCTGTCAGATGTTCCAGTGAGTGTACAAGAACAGGTTTGTAGTTTGAATGCAATAAGAACAGAAAGACAAAACAGCAAAGCGGACAGTCAGGTGTGTACCATCGTGGAAATAAAACACCATACGTGACACAAACAAACTATAAAAAGTTTCAGTTACGAGTATGATGGGAGACGACGTAGCCGAGCGACTGGTGACGTTTCACCACTTGAATTGTGGTTATTGTGCACATCATTCCCTTCTGCCGCTCGCTTCAAGGCTCACCGTGCATAACTCGTACAAGAGGGGGAACATAACAAAGGCGCAAAGTGACATCCGCTTTCGTTTTATTTGACGTGTGGGAAAATTTTATGACAATGAAGAGAAGAGCGTACCTGCAGTTAACAATAATATTCTACTTGGGTGGAACAAATGACGACGACGACGACTGGGAGGAGGAGGATTTGATGATGTAGGTAACCACTCTAAACAAGAGACTTACTGGATCCATGGAGACCGCATGTTAGATGTAGGGCCTCTTTCAACGAGCGTACGAGAATGAATTTAATGTAAAATACGAAAAATGTCTGGTCAGATGTCGGAGACGGTCTGATAGCTCTAATCCTGCCGTCATGAACAAATAGGAAAATACATGACGTCAATCAGTAACGCTGAAAGAACTAGACCAGCGTGTGTCGTATGAGAACCAAAGTGTGAAAAAAGTTTTTAGCACAAAATAGCTCAGTTTTAAATGAACTTTGCGCGACCAGCATAATCTATAGCCAGGTCACACGGGTCTACGGTCTAGGCGCCCTGCTGTAGAGGTAAAGTGGTGGGCAAAATAAATTCTGCCAAGATCAACTACAGGTAAGGATTTCAATTGGGTTGCCTGTGTTAAGCAACATAAAATATTTTCTGACCCAATTTTATTTGCGGGGAGCTAAAGCCTCAGAAGAATAAGAAAAGCAGTTAATTCGAAGAGCAATTATTTCGCAGTTGTTACACGTGAGTCGGCATACCATATGTGCTAAATTAATGATGGCAGTATCAATGAATGGTTACTGTCAATCCTCGAATTCACCAACACTGCCAGAATGCTCTATTGCCACTGAACTATTAGCTGCCAATATATCTCAGCCCCCCCCCCTCCCTCTCCAACCCCCATTTCCGTCTCTCGCTCCCGTCATGATTTAATCCTTCTTGTTACTAGAGAAATCCAATTGGTCGGTTTTAGAGTAGAGCTTTCCAGGGTGGTTTTTGTATTCGTGTTTGCGGGCTTGTGCACTTATTGTCATATTTTGAGGGATATTATTATTCACTCAAAGTATTTTAATTGTTTGTACTTTTGAAGACTGTAATATATAGTCTAACATACCAATGTATGATTTTTGGTCCCCCACGCCTATCAGTTGAACCAGTACCAATCTAGTGTTGTAGAATTTTAATAGAAACACACTGGAATATTCTTTTCAAAAATTGCACTATTGAATTTGGTTTCATATCTGTAATAGGTACTGTGCTTTCGTGACAGCCAGCTTTTCCTGAAATTTATATGCTACGTCTGCATTTTCGCTTATTGAGGTCAACTGACAGGCTTTTGAATAAGCGTTGATTTTCTTATCTCTTTAAGGGCTATCTTACTCATGAACAAATCCACATCGTCCACGAAAGGTGTCAGGTACCTACCAACGCCATGTGCTTAGTTGTTTTGTTCTTATACGCATCCAAGAAATGGAGTACTATCACGTTTCCCTGAACAACGCCCAGCTTTGCTTTTTTGGTAGCATCTCTCCTTTCAGAACAAATTATTCCTATCTGAAGTAAATTTTGGCTTCAGCGACTGATTCGTATGATCAAATACAATTTCACATTACAGAACTACATCGAACGCCTTTCAAGAGTCAAGACAGATCGGAAAACTGAAAGTCAGACTGACACCGAGATCCTTAAAAAGATGCACCAGATTGGCCGTTGAACAGGATAGTTTCGATATGATCACGTTCGAGGAACCATTCCAACATTTGCATCAAGTGATTACGGGAAACTGCAGAAAACCTACTTGTGAGCCGGCCGAAGTGGCCGTGCGGTTAAAGGCGCTGCAGTCTGGAACCGCAAGGCCGCTACGGTCGCAGGTTCGAATCCTGCCTCGGGCATGGATGTTTATGATGTCCTTAGGTTGGTTAGGTTTAACTAGTTCTAAGTTCTAGGGGACTAATGACCTCAGCAGTTGAGTCCCATAGTGCTCGGAGCCATTTGAACCATTTGTAACCTACTTGTGGAAGAACAGGAGTAGGATATAGTCCACGGTTTTCTGAGGATACATGATCAGTTGTTGGATTTCGTAACAGGGCAGATAGATATCAGATCTCAGGATTATACTTACGGTACTCACAGAGGGTCAAGGGAAATATCAGGAGACACAAACAAGACATACGTTCGCAGTAGCTAATGTACGCTCATAGATAGCGCTGTTGTTATGAGGAGTTATCCAGAAGTTTCTCCTACTGAGTGGAATCAAGAGCTCCCGCATCCTAACGTGACGGTACTCATTCGTTGCAGCGTTTGTCACGAACTTCTGCTTAAGTGTTTAAGATTTTCTGCCGCTGCGATAACCACCAGACCATCAATGTTGAGAGAACGAGTTGTTATGTCATGTACGTGGGGCGGTCAAAAGGTTTGCGTTCGAAAAGCGTATGGTCCAGAATCGCGAAGAAAGTATGGTCCAGAATCGGTATGCCAATTAGGCAACACCACCGTGTGCATAGAGGCAATCATGCCAGGATCGCAACAGAATGAAGGTACGCGTTTGGTAAAACACCTTGTCTGCTGCTTGAAGAGATTCGTAACAGTCTGCTACGGATCCTCGTCCAACAAGAATTGTCGACCTTTTAAAGGGACTGAAGGCTTGATAATCGCATTGGCAGACATCAGGACTACAGGACGGGTTATCGAGTGTCTCCGTAACGGAAGAGGCTAGCGTCCAGATCGACTGGCGTCTTATGTCGAATCGCCTCCTGCATGGAACTTGGAGCACCATTCCACAACGGTGGTTTTCGAAAGATATACCACCTCTTACACATTCCTCATTCTGCAATGGATGTCTGTCAGCGTTTGTCCTTCAGCAGCCAAGAAAAGATAACTGTATGTTGGTCCCGTTTGGACGCATTTGGTAGTAATGCCACCATAGTTCAGTTTTCCACATTTACCGCACTCAAGTCGGAAAGACACGAATGCTACATTCATTTGCCTACATGTAGGTGCTTATATACCTCCATCAGAATCGCGCTACGTTGCATATTCGCTGCAGTAACGCCCTTAAACGGAAAATTTTTGATCGTTCCTTATATTACTATTGGATGCGAATACACGCGGTTGTTCCAGCGTAACCAGTCAAAAGAGTTGAAATTCGGGATAGAAGTGGTAATGCAAGAGGTTTTCACTTGTGAATAAAGTGTCACATACCAAAATCAGCCGGCCGGAGTAGCCGAGCGGTTCTAGGCGCTACAGTCTGGAACCGCGCGACCGCTACGGGCGCAGATTCGAATCCTGCCTCAGGCATGGATGTGTGTGATGTCCTTAGGTTAGTCAGGTTTACGTAGTTCTAAGTTCTAGGGGACTGATGGCCTCAGAAGTTAAGTCCCATAGTGCTCAGAGCCATTTGAGCCACCAAAATCAAGATTTCAACCCAACGGAATTCCACAACAGCCTTATAGTTTTAAAAGAAGGTCACAGACGAATCAAGCTCAGAACACCTTTTCTGGAGTCATTCAGTTGAGGTATTATTAGCTCTTTATTTGAAGAGGCAGTCAAAAACATTGCTTCTCAAGTAAGTGACCTGTTTGTGTTAAAAATTGCGAAATTATTGTAAATACGTTTTGGTCCTGTATATTTGGTACAGAATTTTATGCAACACAAATATAATAATAGCTGCTGACTCATATCCCATAGATGTTGACGTTCATTTAAGACAGACATAGCATAATTAAATGTTAACTATACTAACTATTCAATTCTAGAGACCTTTTCAAGTCTCAAACATCTGTCATGGTTATATGCAGACTGAGGCGACAAATAAAAATGTTTACAAAGTCTGGGATTTGAACTGGATGCTCTGTTCTCTAGGCAGATGCGTGAATCACTACACCATCCTGGCACAACTGCACAGGCTACCCTAGCACACTTCTATCCTCAATACGAATCCCCATTTACGCCTGAGCCCACATGGTATTCCCCCAAAACTCGAACAGCATTGCAGAGGCTCTCCAAATTGTACTGGAATAGTACGTTAGCATCATACAAATTGGTGGATCCTGCCTGAAATCCAGGCATAGGTGCTCTAATCAAATGAAATTATATGGACCCAGAGATCTTTTCAAGTCCCAAACATCTGTAATGTGTGTGTGTGTGTGTGTGTGTGTGTGTGTGTGTGTGTGTGTGTGTGTGTGTGTGTGTGTGTGTG
The DNA here is from genome assembly GCF_021461385.2 of Schistocerca piceifrons. Classification (NCBI taxonomy): domain Eukaryota; kingdom Metazoa; phylum Arthropoda; class Insecta; order Orthoptera; family Acrididae; genus Schistocerca; species Schistocerca piceifrons. Next base: position 452,922,891 of record NC_060144.1, on the reverse strand, counting down.
TGTGTGTGTGTTGGGGCTTATGGGCGCTCAACGTCGAGGTCATCAGCGCCCTGACACACATTAAAGGGAACGAATGTGGACAGACCTAAAAAACTGAAACACAAACGCAAACAAAGCAGGAAAAGAAGGAAAATGCTACATAAGAAAGTAGAACGTAAGGAAAGGGAAAACGTAGCAACAAGAATGCCACAGTAAATTGTCATTGGCTGGCTACTTACATAAAATATGGGGGAGCTTGTCACACAGTGAGCAAACTAAGATCCTCTTCCTAAAATCTTTTAAAAACATTTGACATGGCACAGAACTTTAAAACTTTAACCACATTCGTCCGAGTGTTGCCTAAAAGAGATGGCAGGTCCGCTGGCAAGTCAGCCAGGGCCCGCTGGTCAGAAAATAAAACACAATCAAATAAAACGTGGCGCACAGTGACCTGGACGCCACAAGCATCACACATTGGAGGGTCCTCCCGCCGGAGTAGGAAGCCATGCGTCATAGGGCTGTGGCCTATCCGAAGCCGAGTGAGGAGAACCTCGTCCCGTCGACGGGAGTGAAAGGACTATACAGAGCTTATTGTCAGTCACTTCCAGCCACTCATCCTCCCACCGACGCTTGACTCGTGAGCTCAACAGAGAGGTGAGTGCGTGCAGGGTTATAGCACACTGAGATACTTATGGATCGAGACACGCCTCCTTGGCTGCGAGCTCTGCCCTTTCATTCCCAGCAATGCCGACATGCCCCGGAACCCAACAGAAAGCCATCACCTTCCCCAATCGCTGCAGGTGGAGGAGGGCATCCTGAATGGTCTGGACTATTTTATCTGCTGGATACAAACGTTGCAAAGAGTGAAGGGCACTTAGTGAATCGGAACAGACAAGAAATTTAGGACAGGAAGAATGTCTCATCTGCTCTAGTGCCCGCAAGATCGCAGACAATTCTGCATCAAAAACAGTAAAAGTCTGAGGGAGTCGGACCTTGAGAACACGATCCGGAAAAACAGAGCAACCAACGGAATCCCCTTGTTTCGACCCATCCGTAAAAACAGCTACGAAGTCGTGGTGCTCAGATAAAATGGAAGAGAATGCTGCATTAAAAACGGTGGCAGGGGTGCAATCTCTCTTGTACTGCAATAAATCTAAAATCACTCCGGGCCTCTTCAGTAACCAGGGTGGCAGGCGGTTAAAACCCAGGATTTGAGGTTGTACAGACTCCACACCGAGGGACTCTAGCACACGTTGCACACGGATCCCAAACGGCAACGTAACCCGGGGACGGCGGGAAAAAAGGCGGTCCAGAGGTGGGTGAGCAACAAGATGGTGAGCAGGCGAGCTGGGAGCTGCAAGAAACTTACAAGCCTGGCTCACCAGAAGGAGCTGCCGCCGGATGGTAAGTGGCGGTTCGCCGGCCTCAGCACAGAGGCTGGGTACGGGACTGGTCCGGTAAGCACACGTGGCCAGTCGAATCCCAGCATGGTGGACAGCGTCAAGGATCTGCAAATAAGACGGCCTCGCTGACCCATACACCACTGTGCACCCGTAGTCCAGCCGTGAACGCACAAAAGCTCGATAAAACTGAAGGAGACGCGCCCTGTCCGCTCCCCAAGACCTGTGGCTGAGGCACTTGAGGATGTTCAGTGCCTTCAGGATTCTGGCTTTCAAGTCGCGTAGGTGTGGCAGCCATGACAACCTTGTAATGTGTATATGTACATATGAAGCGACGAATGGAACTCTGTACCAAGGTCGGTAATCGAACCCTGGTCTCCTGCTAACTAGGCAGAAGCGCTAACCACTATGTCACCCTGGCACAATGGCCTTACACATCTGCATGGACTATCAGAGCACGCCTCCCTCCTCAATCGAAATTCTCATTCACGCATAAGCCCACATGTTATTCAGCAGAATCATCTGTTCATTCGATGCTGATGCCAATCGAGTTGGAAAGCTTGTGCAATGCGGTTTGAGTTTAAGGGGAACAGTAGATAGACTGACGCGTGAATGGGAATTTGGACTGAGGAGGGAGTCGTGCTAGGGCAGTCAGCGCAGCTGTAGAAAGCCACTGTGCCAGGGTGGCGTTGTGGTCAGCGCATCTGCCTAGTAACCAGGAGGCATGGTTTCGAATTCCAGCCTTGTTAAAATTTTCATTCGTCGCTTCAGTTTGCATATACACATAAGAGACCCAACATAACTTTCCTTTAATAGAAGCTAAAATATATATCTGGGCATCCTAAGGCTGACCTCTTAATCATCAGAGCCATTGCGTAATTCATGGAAGGTCGAATTCTTGCTACGCCCATTCGATATTGCATTTGCCCTCACCAATGACGATTTCATAGAGATTATCTGTTAAAAACCATGCAGGACGACGAAAATATTGAAGTCCTAGTACCTAACACAAGGAAAGCGCTAACAACGTCACGCTGATAAACTGCTGACCTTATTATCCAGGCGCCGCACTTCCTATTTCGAAAGAGTAAAAGGACAGTTATCACACCCGCCCTTGGATGATACTTACGACTGCTGTCTGTACTCGGAGGCTGACGCTCAGATAATTAAAATTAATTAGCTGTAACAACATAATGCCACCGATATCAAAAAAGAGATGACAAACGAGGTGACAGAATTTCTGATATACTGCGCTCTTTGTACTTTGGCGTCCTATGCGTTACCGACAGCCATTGTAAGATGGTAGAGCCCTCGAATATAGGTTCAGTGCTGCTCCTTGATACTTCTGTGGGTATCTTTGGTACTGACTTTAATTTGACTACGTTGTGCATCTGTCACGTCGAACGTCATGATTAACTTTGGCATAGCGAAGTAGTTTAAAACAATAAAGGCAAGTCTTCCGATCCAGACTGTATAATAAATTGGTTCCTTTCAGAGCATGGTGAGACAATAGTCCCATACTTAGCAGTCGTATGCAACCGCTCGCTGGGCGGAAGATCAGCAACTAAAGATTGTAAAATTGCATGGGTCTCACCAACACTCAAGAAAGGAAACAGGAATAATCCACTGAATTGCAGACAAATATCACTAACTTTGATTTGCGGCAGGATTTTGGAAAACATTCTGCGTTCGAACATTATGAATTACCTCGAAGAAAGCGGTCTCTAGACACACAGGGAGCATGGATGAGAAAATATTGTTCTCATAAAACACAACTAGCTCTTTATTCGCACAAAGTAATCTAGCCGGCAGCTGGTGGCCGAGAGGTTCGAGGCGCTTCAGCCTGGAACTAAGCGACCGCTACGGTCGCAGGTTCGAATCCTGCCTCAGCCATGGATGTGTGTGATGTCCTTAGGTTAGATAGGTTTAAGTAGTTCTAAGTTCTAGGGGAATGATGACCTGAGACGTTAAGTCCCATAGTGCTCAGAGCCATTTTTTTGAAGTAATCTACATCGACACTACATGAGTATTTTGCAATTCACACTTAAGTGCCTGGCAGAGTAATGAGTGCTATCGACAGGAGATCTCAAACTGATACCATATATCAAGACTTCCTGAACGCTTTCGGGACCCTTCCTCAAAAGAGACTTCTAATCATATTGCGTACTATGGAGTATCGCGTCAGTTTTGCTACCGGACTCGTGATTTTCTTCAGAAAGGTCACAGTTCGTGGTAAGCGACGAAAAGTCATAGAGTAAAACAGAAATGGTGTCTGGACTTCCCGAAGGAGGTGTTTCTCATTTATATAAACGATCTGGGAGACAGTCTGACCGGCCCTCTTAGAATGTTTGCAGATGATGCTGTCATTTATGGTCTAGTAAATTCATCGGGAGATCAAATGCAGATTGATTTAGACAAGACATCTGTACGGTGTGAAAAACGGTAGTTGACTCTGAATAATGAAACGTGTGAGCTCATCCACATGAGAAAGAAAATAAATTCCTTGATAAATCACACAAATATAAATACCCAGGAATTACAGCCGCGAACAACCTAAAACGATAGCACAGAAAAGATGTCGGGAAGGCAAACCAAAAACTGCGTTTTACGGCTTTTATCACAGCACTTGGAGATGCAACAGGTCTACTAAAGAGACTGCCGCAACTACGCTTGTCCGTCCTCTGCCAAAGTGCTGCTGTGCGGTTTGTGATCCTTCCCAGATAATATTGACGGAGGGCTTCGAAAAAGTCCAAAGAAGGGCAGCTCGTTTCGTATTATTGCGAAACAGCGGAGAGAATGTCATGGATATAATAAGCAATTTGGAGTGGGAATCATTGAAACAAAGGCTTTTTGCATTGCAGCGAGATATTTTCACGACATTTCGATCATCAATTTTCTCCTCTGAATGCGAAAATATTTTATTGATTGCAGCCTGTATAGGGAGAAGTGATCGTTGTGATAAAATAAGAGATGTCAGAGTTCGTACAAAAAAAATGAAAGCTTTCATTTTCAAAAAAAATGGCTCTGAGCACTATGGGACTTAACAGCTGTGGTCATCAGTCCCCTAGAACTTAGAACTACTTAAACCTAACTAACCTAAGGACATCACACACATCCATGCCCGAGGCAGGATTCGAACCTGCGACCGTAGCAGTCTTTCATTTTCACCAAGCGCTGTTAGAGAGTGGAACGGGAAAGAAATAGTCTGCCATGCACAAAATCGAGAGTGACTGGTGATGTGGAGGTAGATGTAGAACGTGGAAGATAGAATGTTGGTGTGGAAATTATCTGAGGACACTAGGTATTTAAGGAAGCCACAGACAACCTAAACGAATTTCCGACGTAATGGCAGATTAAAACTGTACGCTGTGCAGTGACTCGAACACTGGGATCTCTGCCTTTTGCGGGCAACTACTCTACCGATTGAGTTGTGAAAAATGATTCTCGGCACTGCCCCATAGCTTTATTTCCACCTGCACATCTTCTCCTATCGTCCAAACAACATAACGTTCTCCTGCACGCTCTGTGGGATTACCATTTTCGGAAGAAAGAGTGTTGCGGAGCGCGCTAGGTTCGCAAGGTATGCAAGAACGTGTAGTTTGGAAGGTAGGAAAAGCGCTGTCGGAAAAAGTTCTCTGGCGGCGGATCGTGAGTCACGCTTGGACAGTTCAGTCGTAGAGCACTTGCAAGCGAAAAGCAAAGGTCCCAGCTTCGAGTCACCTTACGGCACACAGTTTTAATCTGCTAGGTAATTCTGACCTTCCCATGCGCACACGAATGCAGTACCTACTTCACCCGGTGTGAAAAGCGAGTTTCAACGTTGCGAGATAGGCAGTCAAGTGTAACAGAAGCGGCAGCTGCGACGGCTGAAACGCTTATAACATCAGACGTTGACGAGGAACATGCCAGCTGCCGATTTGCCGTCTTCGGCAGTACTGCAGGTAGGATAATGAGGCGGGGCGGACGAGCGCCGGCTAGGCACGCCGGAGGTGCCCGGCGGCCGCGATTAACCAACTGGGCCTGGCCGGCGCGCCGACCGCCGACTCGGCGCGTAAATCACGCCGCTAACGAGCGCTCGGGTCGGCTCTGCGCCGCCATATTGGGAGCCGGGCGCGCGGCGACATTCTGCGACGTCTCCGCTGCCAAACAATAAGCGCCGCCTATTTGCAACAAGAATTTGCAGGCAACCGCGCGCCTACGACGGCAGCACGTAACGAGGCAGAACAAGGTATCCCAGTACGTTTATCTTTCTCGATCTAAGTTCCTCTGCCTTCGGTCCACGTCGTCATCGGTAATATAATCTGGGACAATGCGAATTAATTACGAAGATCTAGTAGGTCGTCCTATAGACAACAAAAGAATCAGAGATATGTAAAACCTGAGCCTTTTTCGGTCTACCGAAAGCTCTAACTATAGTGGTCAGGCAGTTGTAATCATATGCTGAGTGTGTATATTTTAGTGAGCATTCTTGATAACTTTATTAATTCTGACTACAAGGTCGCATAAAATTTCAGCTTGGGAGCTAAAGACCTTACCTGTGCCATTTTTGGGTGAGCGAAGTCATTATAGAAACATATGGTCTCTGCAGGCTCCTAGGGTTCCCTTCTGCAACCATTGCTTTTCTCGCAGTAAGTTATTCTACTTTTTTTGTGTCTTTGTCCCGCATTTGCATAGGGTCGGCGTCATTATTAACGGATTTAGCGCAGTTAATTTAAGAGGTGGCCTGATAACCCCCCTTTCACCACACAGTAACTCTCCCCCCTTTCCCCCGCATGAAAAATACACTGACGGAAATAATTAATGTAGAGCAATGAAATATTGGGAATGCATTTGTCTAAGTAACATATTTAAATTATTGACATTGCAAGATCACAGGTTAATGTAAGCGCGATATAAGCCATCGCAAATGTGAAATACTGGTATATTAATAACCGGTGTAACTACCAAAAATGTAATAATGCAAGCATGCAGGCGTGCATGCATTGTACACTCATGCTCATAAATTAAGGTTAATTGCAGAATGTGGTGCCACACAACGTGGCACTACACAAAACTGGCACTAATAGCATAGGCACATAGGAAGCACACACAACACAGATCTGTAAGTCCACGGTATTAGCAATAAGTTAAGAAAACCGTCCGAAACACATGTGCTACAAAACGCCACTGTTTCCTGCGCATGTACCCCGACATCAATATGGGACATGATCGCCATGCACACGTCCACAGGCCGCACAACGGATTGGCATACTCCGGCTCAGGTGGTGGAGCAGCTGCTGGGGTATAGCCTCCCATTCTTGCACCAGTGCCTGTCGGGGCTCCCGAAGTGTCCTGGGGGTTTGAAGACGTGCAGCGATACGTCGACCGACAGCATCCCAGATGTGCTCGATGGGGTTGAGGTCTGGAGAACAGGCAGGCCACTCCATTCGCCTGATATCTTCTGTTTCAAGGTACTCCTCCACGATGGCAGCTCGGTGGGGCTGTGCGTTATCATCCATCAGGAGGAAGGTGGGACCCACTGCATCCCTGAAAAGGCGGACATACCGATGCAAAATGACGTCCCGATACACCTGACCTGTTACAGTTCCTCTGTCAAAGACGTGCACCAATCATAATCCCACCCCACACCATCAAACCACGACCTCCATACAGGTCCCTTTCAAGGACATTAATGGGTTGGTATGTGGTTTCTGGTTCTCGCCAGATGAAAACTCGGCGAGAATCACTGTTCAGACTATACCAGGACTCGTCCGCAAACATAACCTGGAACCACTGTTCCAATGACCATGTACTGTGTTCTTGACACCTGGCTTTACGGACTCTCCTGTGACCAGGGGTCAGTGGAATGCATCCTGCAGGTCTCCAGGCGAATAAACCATGTCTGTTCATTCATCTGTAGACCGAGTATCTGGAGACAACTGTTCCAGTGGCTGCGATAAGGTCCCGAGCAAGGCTACCTGCAATACTCCGTGGCCATCTGAGAGCAGTGATGGTGAGATATCGGTCTTCTTGTGACGTTGTACACTGTGGACGCACCGTATTGTAGCCCCTGGACACTTTCCTGCGTGCTGGATTCGTTGTCATTATCTTGAGATCACACTTTGTGGCACACTGAGGGCCTGTGCTACGACCTGCTGTGTTTGACTAGCCTCCAGTCGCCCTAGTATTCTACCCCTCATAACGTCATCAATGTGTGTTCTTTGAGCCATTTTCAACACACAGTCACCATTAACACGTCTGAAAACGTCTTCACACTTACTCGCTGCACCATACTCTGACATGCACCAACACACCTCTGCGTTTGTGGACTGCTGCCAGCGCCACCGTGCGACGACTGCATGTCAAATGCACCGCATGGTCATACCCCGAGGTGATTTAAACCCGCAAACCGCCCACCACAGCGTTGTTTCACCATGTAGCAGCATTATCCTTAATTTGTGAGCATGAGTGTATTATACAGATGCCGGATGTCAGTTTGTGGGATGGAGTTCCATGCTTGTCCTTCAATACAAGGACAGTTTATGCTGTTTTATATGACGCTGGAGTTGTCGTCTGATGATGTCCCGAAGGTGCTTGCTAGAAGACAGATCAGGCGATTGAGCAGGTCAAGGAAATATGTCGACACTCTTTAGAGTACCGGGTGATCAAAAAGTCAGTAATAAACCACGGAATAATATAGATAGAGAGGTAAAAATTGACACACATGCTTGGAATGACATGGGGTTTTATTAGAACCATATGGCGCTCCACCCCATATTGCTAGACGCGTGAAAGATCTCTTGCGCGCTTCGTTTGGCGATGATCGTGTGCTTAGCCGCCACTTCCTTCATGCTTGGCCTCCCAGGTCCCCAGACCTCAGTCCGTACGATTATTGGCTTTGGGGTTACCTGAAGTAGCAAGTGTATCGTGATCGACCGACATCTCTAGGGATGCTGAAAGACAACATCCGACGCCAGTGCCTCACCATAACTCCGGACATGCTTTACAGCACTGTTCACAACTTTATTCCTCGACTACAGCTATTGTTGAGGAATGATGGTGGACATATTGAGCATTTTCTGTAAAGAACATCATCTTTGTTTTGTCTTACTTTGTTATGCTAATTATTGCTTCTGGACACCTGATGACTGATCAGATGAAGCGCCATCTGTCGGACATTTTTTGAACGTTTGTATTTTTTTGGTTCTAATAAAACCCCATGTTATTCCAAGCATGTGTGTCAATTTGTACCTCTCTATCTACATTATTCCGTGATTTATTCAGTTTTCAAATTTATACTGACTTTTTGATCACCCGGTATGTTGGATTGCAATAGCGGTATGTAAGCGAGCGTTGTCCTGTTGTAAAACACCCCTGGAACGCTGTTCATCAGCGGCAGTACAACAGCTCGAATCACCAGATTGACGTATAAATTCGCAGTCAGGGTGCGTGGGATTACCACGAGAGCGCTCATGTTTGTCATACGAAATCGCACCCCAGACCATAACTCCAGGAGTATTTCCAGTGCGTTTAGCACGCAGTCATGTTGGTTGCAGGCCATCATTGGCGACGAGGCAGAACCAGCTTTCATCAGAAAACACAACAGACCTCAACCCTGCCCTTTCGCTCTCGCTTGACACCACTGAAATCCAAACGGCGGTGGTTTGGGGTTAGTGAAATGCACCCTCCAGGACGTCTGGTTAGGAGCTGTCCTTTAACAGTTCGCTGTATCACTGTGGTGCCAACTGCTGCTCAAATTGCTGCTGCGGATGCAGTGCGATGCGCCAGAGCCATACGCCGAAATCGAAAGTTTTCCCTCTCGGCAGTGGCACTTGGCTGTCCGGAGACCGGTCTTCTTGTGACCGTACATTCTCGTCACCACCGCTGCCAGCAGATGTACAGTGGCTACATTGGTGCCAAGTCTTTCTGCATTCTCGCAAAAGGAACATCCACCTTCTCGTGGGCTTTAGGCGTTCTTGGCTAACATCGACTCAACACGTCCAGTCTCAAAGGCAACTAACGCTCTTGACCATTACAGCGTGCATTTGAAGCAAACCTGATTTGCATCCTCACAGTGGCGCTAGTAGCGCCACTATTATGGGACTGACGCAAAGTTTGAATTGACTTCATTTATCAGATGCAGAAACAACTCCTTCTTGGTATTGCGATTTTTTTCCTGACTGCGTGTGAAGTGAGCGAAAGTTTTCTAAATGTTTTCGAACCATGTAACTGAGGCGGCGCTCGCGTACCAGCAGGATAACCACCTACTGGGATGCGGGAAATCACTTAAAACCACATCCAGGCTGGCCAGTACACCGACTCTCCTCGTTAATCCACTGGACGGATTCTACCTGGAAATGACCCACCTCCCTTTCCCTGAAGCTGCGCTTTAACACACATGGCTAAACCAGCGGATCTTTTCTCGTATGAGTGGCAACAGAAAGCCATTAATGCTAGTTTTCCCCTGGGAAGCAGGTCAGGTGTTGAAGAGTGGACGCATTGACACAGTACGTTTCGTCTATACTGACAGGCGTAGCCCACTTAGCGCTGCAGTTACAAAAATGAAAAAAAAAAAACCATCAGATCGTAAAGCTTGTGACATGTTTGTGAGGAGACTGCTCGACGTAGAGAAAAAGCAGCACACTGAAGTGTGTACATATTACAATACCACATACAAAGATATCTGCGCTTATAGTCCTTATACACTGTATACTGAAGATATCTGGTTGTATCTAAGTGCCAGTCCTAAGAAAGTTGCTGGTGATATATCAGGTATGAATGACGATCTTTGTTCAGCATCAGAGGGCACCAAACCTGGATATTAAACTTCTAATCCTCATATCACACCGCGAAAGTTGATCAGCGGACATTTTCGTGAACCGATTCCTCAAATCCGAATACGCTAAAAAAACCTTGTGGTAATCTTGGATGGGAATCTAAACTGGGAAGAGCAGGCTGTTGCAGCTTGCATGTTTCAGAAATTAAGACAAAATATTTCCACTTGCAATTAAAAAGAAAAAAGTTCAATCTTTGGTCCTGCCAAATCTTTCCCACTGTACCTCGTATTGTAGCTCAATACGATGCAAATAGTGAAAACTCCAGATGAGCTGAGCTAGCTATGAATGCTTGCGTGAAATAATTGCAACTTTGGTTGTTCGATTACATGAGTCATTCCTATATTCAGGCTGGATGTGACCAGACAAGCAGCGTGATGCTCACACTCTGTGTGTTTTACAAGGAACCCCTGAGTGCGAGGTCGCAAGTTCAGTCTATAGCGAGGCTCCTTTGAAAGGATTGTGTTAACAATTATGACAGGAAAAATGTTAGCTGCTATGACTGACCATGTGCATCAGCAGGACAACAGAAAATGAGTGTCTTGGAGGTAAAGAGATAAACATTCTATTGGATGTGTTTATTGAAAACTAAACTCCATCCGAACAGGCCTTGGAATGCTTAACGGTACCGACCGGCCGCCATGTCATCCTCACCCTCAGGCGTCACTGGATGCGGGTATAGATGGGCATGTGGTCAGCACACCGCTCTCCCGGCCGTGTGTCAGTGTATGAGAGCGGAGCCGCTACTTCTCAGTCAAGCAGCTCCTAGCTCCTCAGTTTGCACCATGAAAACTGACTGAAAATGGCGCACCACAGTGATCAAAAAGGATCACAGCATCAAGATCGAAGGCGCAAACCGTGCGGGACGTTCAGATAGGTATCCGATCTTAAAGAATGCGTATAAAATCATTTTGGTTTAACAGGGTGATGAGAACTGATGAAATGTAATGACATGCAACCGAGTGGGAAACAGTCGGTCGTGGAACTTATGTGAAACTGGGTATCGTTTAAGGTATAGCTGCAGGTTGTGAGATAATATGTTTTATAGACACGGAGAAAACAAACATCCAGAGGTTGAATTTGTCCAGGTTTCCAAGTAGTATGAATTGCAATGTCACACACTTTTCAGGAGAGATAGTTTGCTCCAAAGCAATATGATTTTATACGCAGACCAGGAATCAAGCAAAAGCAAGTTACTTTGACTAGTTATTGGTCATATAATAGTTGTATTTTCTTACGCCCATTTTCACACTCTTGCTTGCTATGACGTAAATATTCCCCACTGTCCTCGCACGATCGCGCACAGAATAAAGAATCGTTGGAGGTAGAGCACGTACAAATTCTCCCAGTACAATAAACAACCTTCCAGACAATTTACAATCCAGATTAATAGCCGGCATAATTGTAAATGTATGCGTTAAGGTACTGATATTAGTTGATCTTGATACATCTCTTTTGGTACCTCTTATTTCCAGGGTTCCTTTCGTATGCATTTCCTCCTCAAATCCCGACTGGTCGGAGTTGAAAATAAATTCCTTAGTGAAAGATGGGATAAATTTTTTTATTTCATCTACCAAAATGGTTCAAATAGCTCTAAGCACTATGGAACTTAACATCTGAGGTCATCAGTCCCTTAGATTTAGGACTATTTAAACCTAACTTAACCTAAGAACAGTACACACATTCGTGCCCGAGCTACCGTAGCAGCAGCGCGGTTCCAGACTGAAGCGCCTAGAACTGCTCGGCCACAGCGGCAGGCTTCATCTATCAAATTTCGGTCCAATTCCGTAGTTTTCTCTGCATCGTCATGTTGACACATTGTTTGAAATGTCGTTACCTATGTCCACCAATTTTGTAGCACTGTTTGAATCTGTAACCATCTACTCCTTCCTTTGAAATCACTGTATCTATGTCGCGCAGTCTAATGTGCATAACGTAGTACGCCACTATCATGCTCATCCTGGAAATTATATTGAGCATCGTTAAAACCCACAAACAACAGTTTTTGTAACAAGTGCGCCTTGTCCTTGAATATCCATAGTTTTTCTTATGCACTGTGTTGTATCCTAGCCAGTAATGCCAACCGAGCCCGCTGCCAAAAGGTTGGCAGCATCAAAGTACGGACGCCGTCCGCATAAGCAGCGCCAGCGAGACAGGAAATTGCCGCAAGTCTGCGCGCGCCACCGCTGGCTTCTGGCTTCTTAAGCGCTGGAGTCGCGAGCGCTAGGACAGTTCTGTATTCGCCGCTCAGTTGTATACTCGCCACCGAATTGTGTACTTGCTAGTCAGTTGTGTGTTCATCGCGGCAGAGTTGTTGTTTGTCGTCAGCCGACGCTGACCTAGCCGCTCCGACTCGAACTAGACAGATTTCTGTAGACACCGAGTTCACTATTGTGTTTCTGTATCTTCTGTAATAAAAGATAAGTACCGACTTTTATTTAATATGAGTGTTTGGGCTTTCATCTTTCTGTTCACTGTTCCAGCGGACCGGTCGGCCCGCTATTAAAAGTGTGGCGGTGACTTCGTAAGCCATTTCTACAGCCAAGTGTTTGTCGCTACGAACACCGCCACAAAACTGGCGACGAGGTCTTCCGAACTCGTGTGCAGGGCTGGTTCAACTTGTTCTTGTTATACTAATTATAGCGATAAACTTTTGGGGGCTGGTTTAATTTGTGTTCACTATGTCTGCCGAATTACAACAGTTGATCTTGTTACAGAGTCAGCAAATACAAAGTCTGGTGGAAGCAATCGCCAAACAAGCGGCTAATCCTCCAACGCAAACGGAACAAGCACAGGCAGCACCACCGTTCAGGGCTTTTGATGAATCCAGAGAAGAATGGCAAGAATATTTCGCGCAGTTGCAGGCGCACATGACAGTCTACAAAATCACAGGTACTGAGCGGCAGCTTTATTTAATTTCCACTGCAGGCGTGGAAATCTATCGACTCCTTTGTAAGTTGTTCCCGGAATCCCAGCCAGAAGCTTTAGACTATGACGTTGTTGTTAACAAGCTTGCTGAGTATTTCGAGTCGCGAGTTCATGTGGCAGCAGCCAGATTCAAGTTCTTCAGATTAAAGAAACTGCCACATCAATCTAATAAACAGTGGTTAACAGATTTACGGGGCCTCACCCGTCAGTGCCGATTTAATTGTGTGTGTGGAGCTTCCTACAGTGAAGTCATGTTACGAGACGCTATTACGCAAAACATTGCAGATTCTCGTATTCGTGCTGCTATCTTAAAGTTGCCTGACCCGTCATTAGAGACTGTGCTGAACATCATTGAAGCCCAAGATACTTTTGACTATGCTGAGTGTGAGTTAGATCAGCCATGTATTTCTCAAATTGCCTGTGCTAAGCAAGTTATGTCACGCCCGCGGCCCCACCGGCAGAGTCAGACTGTAAACACTAGCCGGCCGCGTCATGTTAAACACATTCGTCAGCCGCGTCTGCAAAATGATAAACTTAAGTCTTGCCCTAAGTGTGTTCTTGCTCATCCTCGTGAACGTTGCCCGTTAAGAAACGCGGTTTGTCACTTTTGTCAAAGGAAAGGACACATCCAGACTGTTTGTTTGCGTAAACGCAAGAACAATTCTAGTGCTGCCCAGCCCATGGATATTCATGTTCTTCAAAGCCAGCCCGCCCAGAAGGTCGCGTTTAAAGACTCTTCCACGGTTCGTGTGGGTAATAAACTTGTTCGCAATAAGCCACCCACCCAGCCCTCTGCTATGCGACACAAGCGTAATTCAAACGCTGTAAAAAGTAATGTACAGACTGCAAGTGAAGCGGGAGTTGTTGTTCCACCCGCCCAACCCACGAGATGTCGTAAGCAGCGAACACGCGCTAAACGCGCTGATTTTGTGTCTTCCGCCTCCACTGCTCCGATCCAGAGACAGAGTAATAAACTATTTGTGAAGCTACGCATCCAGGATAAGACCTTCAATTTTCAATTAGACACTGGTGCGTCTGTGACTCTCATAAATAGTGCTACGTATGCGGCTATCGGCCGCCCTAAACTTTCAGCGGCAAAACATTCTTTGGCTACTTATAGTGGAGAACGAATTCCTGTGTTAGGTGTATGTAGCGTGCCAGCCACATTCCGTGGCAATACAAAAACAGTTTCATTCACAGTGCTCCGCGCTACAGACAGAGTAAACATTTTCGGATTGGACTGTTTTGACTTGTTTGGCCTGTCTATCCAAGACAATGTGTTGCAACTTAATTCTGTTGTTGTTCCTCAAGACAGCATAACCGAATTGTGTAAACGATACAGTGACATATTTAAAGACGAACTAGGTTGTGCTGCGAACTTTGCCGCTCATATTACGTTAAAAGATAATGCTCAGCCTCGATTTTGTCGTGCTCGTCCAGTGCCTCACGCCCTCCGGGCACCTGTAGAAGATGAACTTCGTCGTTGGCAAAACGACGGTGTTATTCAACCCGTTTCAGCGAGCCAGTGGGCTTCTCCCTTAGTTATTATAAAGAAACCGTCTGGCAAGTTACGTCTGTGTGCTGATTTTAAGTCGACAGTTAATCCTCAGACTGTCATTGATTCTTTTCCTTTGCCTAGACCGGACGAGCTGATGGATAAGTTAGGGGAAGCTCGTTTCTTTTCCAAAATTGATCTCCGTGAAGCATATTTGCAATTGCCCCTCGACGAGCAATCACAACAGTATTTTGTCATAAACACGTCGTTGGGGTTGTTCCGTTTTCTGCGTTTGCCTTTTGGTTGTGCGTCAGCTCCAGCTGTTTTTCAGCGTTTTTTGTCACAACTTCTGGCTAATGTGCCATCATGTTGCAACTATTTAGACGATATTGTTGTGTCCGGTCGGACGCCTGCTGAACATTTCCGTAATTTGGAGTGTTTGTTTAAAGTGTTGTCTCAGGCAGGCCTACGTTGCAACATCGATAAATGTTCATTTTTCCTTACGGAGATGGAGTATCTGGGACATGTTATTAATGCTCAAGGCATTCATCCCTCCCAGTCACATTTAGCAGCTATTCGTGATTTGCCCGCCCCTCGCAATCTGCATGAATTGCAAGCAGTTCTTGGCAAATTGACCTATTATATTAGGTTTATACCTAATGCATCACAGATTGCTGCACCGTTGCATCGTCTCCGCCGTAAGAATGTTCCGTTTGTGTGGTCAGCTGATTGCCAATCAGCCTTTCAGCAGCTTAAAGAGGCTTTATTGAATGATCGTTGTCTGGTCTATTACGACCCTAACAAGCCTCTGGTGTTAGCTTGTGATGCCTCTTCTTTCGGCCTCGGTGCTGTGTTGTCTCACCGAGTCGGTAACACCGAACGTCCTATTGCGTTCGCATCTAAATTGCTAAACAAAGCTCAGTGTAATTATAGCCAATTGGACAAGGAAGCGTTGGCTATTGTGTTCGGTGTCACAAAATTCCATCACTACCTCTATGGTAGACCATTCTATTTAGTAACAGATCACGAGCCTCTGACGTCACTGTTTCATCCGTCTAAACCAGTTCCTCAGCGGACAGCTCAGAGACTACAACGTTGGGCTCTTTTGTTATCACAATACCAGTATGAGATACTGTATCGCCCTACAGCTCAGCATGCAAACGCTGACGCGCTTTCTAGATTGCCGATTGCTGCGGATGATGTCTTCGATTCCTCCGAAGACTCTTGCCATCAGATTGACGCCGATGAGCATCAATCCCTCCGGGATTTTCCGATTGATTATCGTCAGGTGGCACGTGAGACAGCTACGGATCCTCATCTGAGTTTACTATTACGTTTTGTTCAACGTGGTTGGCCGCCCAAGGCAAACGACATATCGGATCCTGTGGTTCGTCGCTATTATCCGCAACGTCATCTGTTGTCTGTTTCGCACGGAGTTTTGCTGTTACGCACCGAGAATGACCAGCTTCGTGTAGTGGTTCCCCAAGTGCTCCAATCCAAGGTCCTCGACTTGTTGCATCAAGGTCATTGGGGAGTGGTCCGCACCAAGCAGCTTGCCCGCCGTCATTGTACATGGATCGGCATTGATAAGCAGATTACGCAGATGTCTACAGATTGTTCGACGTGTGCCGAACACCAAGCTGCTCCGCCTCACCGCTATTTTGAGTGGGCACGCCCTGCCGGTCCCTGGCAGCGAGTGCATATTGATTTCGCTGGTCCATATTGGAATTCTCGTTGGCTCATCGTGATAGATGCATTTAGTAATTTTCCGTTTGTTGTGCCCATGCAGTCTACAACGTCTGCACAAACTATACAGGCGTTGACTTCAATTTTTTGTATTGAGGGTCTTCCAGAAGTTTTAGTGTCTGACAATGGTCCACAATTTACCTCTGCTGAATTTGAAAGTTTTTGTTCTGCCAATGGCATTCGCCATGTTCTTACTCCGCCGTTCCACCCTCAATCGAATGGTGCAGCGGAACGTTTTGTACGCACATTCAAGGATCATATGGACCGCCTTCGTGCTACGCACTCTCGTCAGCAGGCCCTCATCACGTTCCTGTCGTCGTACCGGACCACGCCACGCGACGGCCCTTCGCCTGCGGAGCTTCTCCACGGCCGTCGTCATCGCACCCTACTACGGTTGTTGCACCCCCCGGATCGACCCGCCGCTTCTGAGCATCGCACGCGTTTTCAGCGCAACGACGCCGTTTTTTTCAGAGTTTATCGCGGTCGCCGTCGTTGGGAACGTGGTACCGTGATAAGTGTCCAGGGTCGAGGTTTTTATGCTGTTCAAGGTGCTACTGGGGTGCACAGGAGGCATCAGAACCAGTTGCGCCGCGCTGGCCGCCCGGATTCTGCCGCTCGTTCTTTGTCCACAGATTTGGTCCGCGGCGGGTTCCAGCCGCGCCTTCCGACTTCGCTGCCGCCCCCAGGGCAGCAGCAGCAGCAGCCGTCGCCGCTACCACGCCGACAGCCCGTCCTGTTGATGCCTCCCGCGCAGCTTCATTCGGGAGCGCCCCAGGTGGTCGCTCCGGCGCCTGCGGTCCCTCTTCAGTCGCCACCGCCTTCGGAGCTGATGGACGTCGACCCCTCAGCCGAGCCGCCTTCCCAAGCGGTGGCTGTGCAGCCGGTCCTGCCGCCGCTTTCCTTGGGCACCCCCAAGGAGTCTGATACCGCAGCGCCTTGTCCGGCGCCCACTCAGCAGCCGTCGACGCAGCGTCAGGATACGCTGCCTCTCTTCGTGGGTCCCGACGCCCCGTCGCGTCCAGTACCAGAAGCTGCGCCCGTGGTCACAGGCGTGCACCCTGACCTCGGTTTTCAGTCGGTGTTTCCCGAGGCCCCTCGCAGCCAATGCTGGGGTGCGGACCGGGGACTGCCACCGACAACAGTCTCCGCCCCGGTCTCTTCTGCTACGCCTGCGGCCGGACCCCTCCCCCGCCGTCGACGCTCGCCACGTCATTATTCAACGACGGTGCGGCGATTTGGGGGGGAGGAGTGTTGTATCCTAGCCAGTAATGCCAACCGAGCCCGCTGCCAAAAGGTTGGCAGCATCAAAGTACGGACGCCGTCCGCATAAGCAGCGCCAGCGAGACAGGAAATCGCCGCAAGTCTGCGCGCGCCACCGCTGGCTTCTGGCTTCTTAAGCGCTGGAGTCGCGAGCGCTAGGACAGTTCTGTATTCGCCGCTCAGTTGTATACTCGCCACCGAATTGTGTACTTGCTAGTCAGTTGTGTGTTCATCGCGGCAGAGTTGTTGTTTGTCGTCAGCCGACGCTGACCTAGCCGCTCCGACTCGAACTAGACAGATTTCTGTAGACACCGAGTTCACTATTGTGTTTCTGTATCTTCTGTAATAAAAGATAAGTACCGACTTTTATTTAATATGAGTGTTTGGGCTTTCATCTTTCTGTTCACTGTTCCAGCGGACCGGTCGGCCCGCTATTAAAAGTGTGGCGGTGACTTCGTAAGCCATTTCTACAGCCAAGTGTTTGTCGCTACGAACACCGCCACAAAACACTGCATGGTCATATTGCTGCGGATGTTTTTGTAGTATGCTGAGGATGACCTTCCACGTACGTAATTATGTTTAGTACCCGCTCCTTGGACAAGATCGTCCTTGACTACGTTTCCCTGGAGACAGGATTTGTGGCTCCCTGTCCGACAACATGGCTCGACATCTGTTCCAGTATCACTTTCACTTGTTAAGCAAGTATTGTCATCATTTTACTCCTCTTGTTCATTGTCCACAAAGCCGAGCGTATATGGTGCGACGCCACACATTTCACTGACTGATCTCGCAGGAACGCTAATATTTCATCTGCGACATCTTTCCCTCTCTGTAATATTCCTCGTGTTTCGTTTCTGACGAAATGTCAAGTTCGGCAACTGCTGTTGTCGATATATTGCGATGTCTGCTTTGTTTATCGTTGTCACTGCTCTCTAACTGCTCACTAACATTGTAGCACTGTTGCGAGTTAGTCGTCGACTCAGCAGTGTAACTGCGCTCCGTAGTCTCATGCTGTGCTCACTACTGGACACCTCCAGCCCCGCCAGCTGTTGCCATTAGCAGCCAACATTGTGATTGCATGGCAGACAATTTGTGGGGCGTCGAACGCCGTTAACATCATTGGCCTTTTGCAACATCGAGCTGAAGTGTTTTCTCCATAGTCACTGTCGGCCTCAGCACCTCTCCTCAGATATGAAATATCATTCTGTAGCTGCAGAACCAGGTCCTGTATCTTGGCACTACCTCTGCATTACACCAAAATTTTCTGCATGTCTTACATTTCACCCATATGACTGTGGGACAAATTACCCTGTGACTTGCGCCTTATCCAAAAACACTCTGCAATCAGGAAGCAATTAAATCTTTATCTGTTATTAATTAATGAGGAGCCGCTCCAGTCGCTTAATCAGAACGTTATTAAGCCCACAGGACCGGTTTCGGCCTTGGTGTTAGGCCATTATCGAGTGTATCTGAGAGTTATGCTGAAGAGAAGCCACGTCTAATGGTCATTTGACGTCGCCTATCTACAGCATAACTTTCAGATACACTTGATAAGGACCTAATATAAAGGCCGGAACCGGTCGTGTGAAACTAATAGAGTTCTAATTAAGCAACTGGAGCGACTATCCATTTATTGAACAACAATTGCGAAATCAGCATGATCCAAACATGGAGAAACTATTAATTTGTCTGTTATTACTGGCGTAGCTTCCCTCCAGGTACATCGCAGCTATTTGCCTTCTGTCCAGCAGTGAAACAGTATTTCTGCCAGACTGTAAGCAGTCCATGCTTTTCTCGACCCATTCTATTTTGTCCTTGCATCTCATCCACTAATCTTACCCTATTATTTATCTTTCTTTGTCTGACCTGTCCAACTGAACTCTACATTGATTCCTTCTGTACTGTTGTTGTACGTCCCTATTCACATTCTACAAGAACGTAGTGAGGAAATTACTTAATGCTAGCAGCACTGACGTTTCTTGAATTCCACATATACGTTACTGTTCGGATTATTATTATTATTATTATTATTATTATTATTATTATTATTGGTATTATTACACACGTTGCAGGCCTTTTATCAGACCACGCGAAACATTCATGAGCACTTGTTCTTCCTGTTCTTCCAGTACTCCTTCATTCGTTCACTAAAGGCTCTCTTCCTTTCGACGAACGTTCAGCGAACGTTGCTGCATATGGCCCTCCGTAGCAGGCAACTGGTTCATACACCAATACTGACTGGCCGGCCGGTGTGGCCAAGCGGTACTAGGCGCTTCAGTCTGGAACCGCGTGACCGCTACGGTCGCAGATTCGAATCCTGCCTCGGGCATGGATGTGTGTGATGTCCTTAGGTTAGTTAGGTTTAAGTAGTTCTAAGTTCTAGGGGACTGATGACCTCAGATTTTAAGTCCCATAGCGCTCAGAGCCATTTGAACCATACTGACAGTTGTTCATGGGCTGGAATTTGCACGTTAGTACCATAAATGGACGTCCAGTCAGTGGCGACAGGTGATCTTTTCAGATGAATCACGTTTTATGATTCATCGTGCAGATGGCGTGTTATCGTGTACGGCGTGAAACGTGTGAAAGCAAATACCCTGCAACCAGGAGGACGCGTTATGGTCTGGAGAGGTTTCTCACAGCATTCCCTGGGTGATCTGGTCGTTCTGGAAGGCACAGTGGACCGACCTAAGTATGCGACTATCCTTGGGACTACGTCCAACCCTGAATTTGTGGGACCACTTCGATAGGGCTGTTCGTGGGATTCTCAGTCCAGATACCTAACGCAGCTGGCTACGGCAGTGTAATCGGTATGGCTTCAAATCCCTGTCCGTACCTTGCAGAACCTCGCTGATTCTCTTCATGCACGTCTCGTAGCGGGGTTTTGACAGGTGGTCACATTAATGTGACTCGACAGTGTATTTCTTCAACTGGAGTTGCTATGCTAGAGGAATTTCAAATGCGGGAGTGGGTATTGCATTGCCGTGGGGCAATCAGCACCTCATCTAAGACATAAAAACTATTCTGCCTTTAACTTCTGAGAGGTACAGACGCTGTTTTTCTGTTCCCTTCTGGACGCTGCGTTTATATCAGGTTATGCCTATGTTTTAAACTGGGCTGTTCTGTGACGCTATTAATCAGGGCAGCTGATGCCTAAAACCTTAAAGTGGTGTAAGCGTATTGTCATATCGCTAACTGAGTTGTGGAGTATCTTTGCGGGCAGCCGCGTCTGTGGAGAGTCGAGCACGGGATACGAAAATGTTATGTTGTGTTGTGGGTAGCTCTGCATGTGAGAGGCATTGTGAGTATATAAGTTGAAGTGTTGCTACAGGTGCTATTACAGTAAAGTGATAAAATACGCAAATGATTCAGAGGAAAGTGCGCCAAGAAGTAATTTAAAAATGAGCAGTGCCGCTGATAACCTATTTGTGTATGCTCCCGTTGCGTGTCGCACCGCACAGTATCAATCATCCGCGCCGTGTTCGGTCTCCCAGAATGAACTAATGTAATCTGAAAAAAATTAGTTACCACAAAAGTTCCATGCGGCTTTTCGCGGATGATGCTGCAGTAAACAGAGAAGTTGCAGCATTAGAAAATTGTAGCGAAATGCAGGAAGATCTGCAGCGGATAGGCACTTGGTGCATGGAGTGGCAACTGTCCCTTAACATAGACAAATGTAGTGTATTGCGAATACATAGAAAGAAGGATCCTTAATTGTATGATTATATGATAGCGGAACAAACACTGGTAGCAGTTGCTTCTGAAAAATATCCGGAAGTATGCGTGCAGAACGATTTGAAGTGGAATGATCATATAAAATTAATTGTTGGTGAGGCGGGTACCAGGTTGAGATTCATTGGGAGAGTCCTTAGAAAATATAGTACATCAACAAAGGAGGTGGCTTACAAAACACTGGTTCGACCTATACTTGCTCATCAGTGTGGGATCCGTACCAGATCGGGTTGACGGAGGAGGATCCAAAGAAGAGCGGCGCGTTTCGTCACAGGGTTATTTGGTAAGCGTGATAGCGTTATGGAGATGTTTAGCAAACTCAAGTGGTAGACTATGCAAGAGAGGCGCTCTGCACCGCGGTGTAGCTTGCTGTCCAGGTTTCGAGAAGGTGTGTTTCTGGATGAGGTATCGAATATATTGCTTCCCCCTACTTATACCTCCAGAGGAGATCACGAATGTAAAATTAGAGAGATTCGAGCGCGCACGGAGGCTTTCCGGCAGTCGTTCTTCCCGCGAACCATACGCGAATGGAACAGAAAAGGGAGGTAAAAAAGCGGCACGTAAAGTGCCCTCCACCACACACCGTTGGGTGGCTTACGGAGTATAAATGTAGATGTAGATGTAGAAAAGAGTGCAGTCAAGTGCCAGTGTCTTGTAGCGAGCGTGAGAACGTGCGTTCGATCATCGCGTTTCCGCATTATCAACAATCAGCCGCGCCACGACGGTTACGCGCACGCTCGTACAAGTGAGAACTGACAACTGAAAAACTAACTTTACGAACAGTGTTATAACATTACTAGTGTCAAGGAGGACTGGTACCAAAAGAAATCTGTGTATGCGTGGCGACCGTAAGAACTTTCGTTCGATTATTCGGCTTTCGCATCATCAACAATCATCCGCGCCGTGTTCGGATACGCTACGCTCGTCCAAGCGATTTGATGGACAGAGAATCACCTAGAAGTTGACATCAAAACTTATGACTTAGAGTGTAAGCAGTACAACTTGTGATTTCCTATCGTCTCAGAATGTAGATGTTCATACCAGACGTGGAACAGTGGTGTGCTTAACGTTGAGTGGCTCCCCTAAACCCGCTTGCATTTTTCGACAGATAATTTCAGGCAAGCCAGCAGCAGTGTGGAGCAGAACAATACGACCGCCGCGGGATTATCAGGTACGCGGTGTGGATAGGACGCAAGGGCCGAAGTTAGAAAAACAGTTTAGAGGTACCCCTTGCCATTTGTGCCCCCGGACGAGTTACAGTGGTGCTCTGATTTAAAAGTACGGCGAGAAATGTAATTTGAGTAATTTTACAGCAAAGGACAGAGCATGGTTTCTTTTCGGTATTTTGTCGCTCCTTTACAGACAAAGCGAAACAAACGTCGTCTTTGGCTTCTTCAAAGCAGAGGTAATCTGAACTGGAGTCTTCGGCGTCCGTGCGCCGTGCGGGAAATGGTAATGGACAACGTTTTGGGAAAGCAGCAGGCATCCAACTAGGTAAGGATATCGACAGCCAACTTGGTATTCAGGAACGCCTCTGGGCGTGCACAAGACCTCAAAGGCGCCGCCGCAGCCGCTGGAGAAGCGAGATAGGGCGCGGCCGAAATGCGCTGCAAGGCGCATCGTCGCCGGGGTGGCCGTGCATCTCAAGCGCGGGCGGCTCTCAGCGTGTGTGGGGTCCATTCGGCGTTCGGAATATTATCTATGACCTCAGTCTTAATAAGTTATCATTCGGTCCCTATTACCAGGGTGCGAATTATCTGGTTTGCGGATTCTCGTGCACAGTTCTGTGATTTTTGGAAGCCTGTAGTATTACGAGATCTAAGTTTTTCGCAGCTACATCCTCTAATAAAACATCAGGAACAACTGAGGGTCGCGGCTGTTAACGCAACAGAAGTCACGACAGACAGTTGTCCTAATGAAGTCGGTGGAAGTTTTCGTCGAAAGTTCGAAATTGTTCCCAGGTTTGAAACGACAACTAAAATGTTTTATATCTGTTATTTTGTAGAGGAAGAGAACGAAGACGAGGTGATAGATGAACTCTTTATTACAATTAGTAATCTGTGTGAGTCTGATAATATCTCTAAGTTTCTTTTATTTTCATTCAAACAGCCCAAATCAATAACTACAGAAAACTGACTAGATACCTATGACAACTTTTGACTGGAAGTGATCTGAACTGTTTAATCTTCCTTTGCAAACAGTACATATAAAATGGATTACACCGAGGAGAGTTTTTCAAATACTTGTCGTTCTAAACTACATAGGTAACCACAGTGACCAAAGAGGGTAGAGTGAAATGGTGGGCTCCTTATTTTCATAAATTTACGAATTTAGTTTTACATTTTTGTGGGTAATAAAGAATGTGTACACTAATTATTTATTCCTAGTACTTATAAACATTACTAACAATACAGTACTACAAAAATGCCAATACTACAACTACTTTCTGCCACAATAAAACTCCTATAAACCCATTAACTAATTACCCAAATACAAATGCTACTGTCGATACCACTGATTCTGTTCCGTTTATGTTCGTTTATTAGGGTGTATCTGAACTGTAGATGGTTATTTCCGCTACTGGATCCGCCCTCATACTATTGCGCCCAACGGTCGTTGTTGATTCCTTCAGCATAAGGCAGCAGGTCAGCAGTGTTTCAAATATAATAAGCGATTCCACGACTCGGTATCCACACTTCTTTGGTCACTTCCACCAAGGCGATGAAAAGTCTTGAAAGCCGTTTCATACAGTGATCGCCGACCTCAGTTGCCTTCTCTCCATATGTGAAGTGTATTGTCAAGGCGGGTTGGCAGGTTGCTGACTTGTAGTTGAAAGCCTCGTGAAGTCATCTTCGGCCTACCTGAATACTGCGGCTGCAGTATCGTCCAAGATGTACCAATTAACTCGCTCCTCAGTGCTACTTTGGGATCCAGCATCCTGAATGCTTGACGACCAAAACTCACCTCACCTTTGTAGAGTGCATAGTCCCAAAACGCGTGCTCCAGAGTACTCACCAATATTGCAGGAGCGACTATCATTCATCAGAGTATAATCACATTAGGCAACTTATAAAATTCAATGTCTTATTCACATGCTACTTTACTAAAATAGATAACCGGTTTCGACTTTGCGGCTATCATCACACAGAAAAATTGCAGCAGCTATATGTAGGCGCGAAGTCAGTACATGTCCTGACGTGGCTGTTGTAATTTTTCGATCTGATGATGGCTGCAAAGTCGAAACCGATCATCAATTTTAACAGTGTAGCTTGTTAAGAAGCCACTGGTTTTTTACGAACTAATGAGATACAATGGTCATCGATCTTTTCAGCTGGTCCAAATGGCGTCATAACGCGACGTTAGAAACAATCATCCAGTTAAAGAGGTAAATTAATAAAAAGGCGATTCTTTCTCGTTTGCAGAGTCGTTACAAATCAGTTTTATATATTTTCCAAGAATTCTACCTGATTTATTTAGCCTACTTCTCATTTCTCACTACTAAAGGTAAGGTGGATTGTTCAAGTATTGTAGAGTAAAGTCCTCCAATCAAATTCGTCAAGATGGTAGTGGGAATGAGGGAGAGTCATAACTGAGAGTATTTGGGGAGATTCCCGTTTGCGGCGTTTTCGTTACAAACAAGGAAAAACCTCCCGAACACGTTGGCCACTTTCGTTGGGTGGGATATATTTGTAATTTAATTATGATACAAAATGGGTCAGACAAAAGGTATGACAGCATGGTCTTTGTGTAAGTGCATTTGTTCCTGTTTTTCTTACAGAGTAAAATCTATGACTTGGCCCACACGTGAATTGTGCCTACAGCGCGCCTACGTCGCATTGCAAGTGATGAGGTGAAGGCAACTCCTTCTGGGTTCCTTCTTCGATGAACAGGCGCCAAGTCACGTTTTGATAGTAAACAGAAGATTTCGTTGCGATAATAATGTTACAAACATGATACAGCTGATACTATAACTGGGAAACCTGCTTGTCACAGAAAAAAACGCTGTATCAAGGAAATTAATATTGCTAATAAGAAAATAAGCAGTTTAGCTTTCATATTGTTTCTCGTGCGGTTGTAACCTGAGTGTTCATCAATAACCAAGTGTAATTAGTGAAACAAACTATTTGTTCAAAGTGCTCCATTTGTAAACGTCGAGCGCTACGTCAGGTTGCCGATGTATTTGCCTTGTGACAGTGAAAAATGATTACGTCGTTGGGAAAAACAAAAAAGACAGAGGAAGAAGAGGATGATATGTGGATACAAATATAACTGTAACAGTGGAGAAGTGCTTCGTTCTCATAACTTGCCAACTACACAGCCGGCCGAAGTGGCCGTGCGGTTAAAGGCGCTGCAGTCTGGAACCGCAAGACCGCTACGGTCGCAGGTTCGAATCCTGCCTCGGGCATGGATGTTTGTGATGTCCTTAGGTTAGTTAGGTTTAACTAGTTCTAAGTTCTAGGGGACTAATGACCTCAGCAGTTGAGTCCCATAGTGCTCAGAGCCATTTGAACCATTTGAACCAACTACACACTTCATTTCAGCAGAAATGCTGTATCCCTCACCAACAATCTGTCTATTCATATGTAGAATTACCCGCTGTAGTTCTTTCTTTCCACCATCCGTTCAATTACACTATTTGATCAAGAACATTCGGACACCGATTAGTGGACATTCATACGGGATGTGTCCACTTCGTGCCATTCTGACGACTTGAACTCTGCTTGGCACACTTTCAACGAGGTGTCTGAATGTCTGAGGAGGAATGGCGGCCCATTATTCCTCAAAAGGCGAAACTGGAGGAGGAAATAATACTGGACGCTGAGGTCTAGAGAGGAGTCGACTTTCTAACTCACCCAAATGTGTTCCATCGGGTTCAAGTCGGGTCTCTAGGCAGGTCAGTCCATTTCGGGAATATTATTCTCCACCACCCATTACCTCACAGGTACTCCTTTATGCAGAATACACTGTCGTGCTGACACAGTCATCGCCTCTGAACTGTCCCTCTACTGAACGCAGTGTTGTAAAACGTGTTCATATGTTCATATCCTTCCACATTTAGCGTTTTCTTAGCGCAATAAGTCTCCCACATACTAACAACAACAAAAAACACCCCCATACCGTAACACCACTTCTCCGTACTTCACTGTCGGCGCTAAACATGATGGCAGATAACGTTCTCCATCACTCACTTATCCAGACCCTTGCAATAGATTGCAATAGGGTATACCGTGATTCATCACTCCGAATCACTCATTTCCACTCATCTACTGTAGAGTGGTGTCGCTTTTTACACCTCACACATAATACTGATTATGGAAACGTGTGGTTGATGAGGAGTTGCTCGAGCGTTGTAGCTCATTCGTTTCACTCCCTACGCACAATCATTGTGCTAGCTTAGTTACTGGTGGCGCTTTGAAGCTCACGAGTGCTACCCTCGGTTGATTTAATGCTATTTTTCACAACCATTCTCCGCAATTTTGCGACGGTCCTGTTCGTCAGTGCATCTGATCAGCTTGATCTCGGTTCAGTGGTGGCTATTCTTTGGCGTTTCCAGTCACATCGCCAAAACCCGACTAGCGCAGCTTTAGAAGGGCTCAAATGTCTCTGATCGATATGTTACTTAGGTGACATCTAATTCCTAGTCTACGTTCGAAATCACTGACTTCTCCTGACTGACTCATGCTGCTGTTATTGCTTCTTTACCGACAACACAAAACTTCCTGCCTCCTCTTACACTGGCGGGTCCAGCTCTCGTTACATCTAGTGGTCAATTCTGCATTAGATAGTGGTAACGGAATACGTTTAATCAGGTAAAGCGTCTGGTGCCTGCTGCAGGTATACCGTGACGTCGTCGTGTTTTATTGTAAGGCGTCACGTATACCGTTTATATATGTATACGTGTATGTCGTCGTTGTCGTCTCTTGTTTCCCTCGTCGATATCAGAGCATGAGAAATGTTTATGTTTGTGTTTACCTATTTGTTGTTGACAACACGCAACTACACGGCCACGGTACCACCTGATTCCAGAATAGCTCAAAAAATGGCTCAGAGCACTATGGGACTTAACATCTGTGGTCATCAGTCCCCTAGAACTTAGAACTACTTAAACCTAACTAACCTAAGGACATCACACACTTCCATTGCCCGAGGCAGGATTCGAACCTGCGACTGTAGCGGTCACGCGGTTCCAAACTGAAGCGCTTAGAACCGCAAGGCCACACCGGCCGGCTCCAGAATAGCTCGCTTAATATAGTATAAAGATAGTGGGTTTCGATGCAGCGTTATTTAAGTTTGATTTTATTCTTCACTTAATCTTTGAGACTCTAAGAACTACCTACTTTTAATCAGGCCCAAAACCCGACTTGTAACGTGAGCACTTACGATCAGTCTATCACATTATTATTAATACGTAAGGCTTTACACCACTATAAGAAAATATCACTTTTCATGAAATAACAATATATACGAATAAACTTATTTATATCTTACCTTTTATTCAATGAGATGCTTTAAAAAGTTTATTTCCCACCCACAAATCATTCACACCTCGATGTAGACTGTAAACGTGTGCATGAAAAATAGTACACTGTTTTTGCTGACAACCACGTACGAGCTGTTGAGTTGCTAGGCTACTTCGATCAACAGGGTTTATATTGCATTTTGAAACTGATCTTTCTATCCAAACTTACGTCCTCCACAATGGCCCATCAACAGTGGGATAACCATCAAATATTCTCCCCTTTCGTGATAATTAAGAATTCACGTATACTATATTTTCGCGAGTTTAAAGCAAACAATCGGCGGCTTGAAAGCAGTCTTGATACCGCGACACACTCGCGACGCTTACTAGCCTATCACGAAATTGACCTGCATACATCTACAATCAAGTACAAGATCATAATTCGCCCGACGCGATTGTGTGCAATTGAACTTCGCCAAATCAATTATTTCTCGATTCGTAATCACTGATCCCGACACTGACCTTCATAAACGCACAATTAACACTTTTTTTAAGAGTAAAAGAATGACGTCAGGTCATCTACATAGTTATTAAAATATTATTCCAAATGACCTTAAACATTTATCGTCATTATATTTTAACGGCAATAAGAAAAGATATGATTTATTATCGGAAAATAAAACGTATCAGATCGCAAGTCGCACGTAACTAAATAACAGCTTTGCATAGCGTCGGGACTTAATCACGCAAAACTATATAAATAAATGCCCGAAATCTCAATTTCTGCATACCATCTGACAGATACAAATAAGATATTCAAGGCCTCATAGATCAATCCCGACCTGTAATGTTATACAGGGACTGGCAGTTGAGTCTCAACATAAATGTAATTGCGTATTAATAAGCAGAAATACCCGTTACTCAATGATTAAAGGATTCCAGGACAATCACTGCAAGCTGTCACATCTGTTAAATATCTAAGAGCAAGTGTAAGGAGCAATTTAAAGTGGAACGACCACATACAACTAATCGCAGGTGAAGTAGATACAAGACAAATTATTTGGAATGATCCTCAGGAAGTGTAGTCCACTGGTTCGAACCAAAACTTGAAAACTGCTCGTCAGTCTGGGATACGGTACCAGAAAGGACCGATAAAGGAAATTGCGAAGATCCAAAGAACAGCAGCACGTTTCGTTACAGGTTGATTCAGCACGTACGAAAGTGTCAAGGAGATGCTCACCCAACCCGCTACAAGAGAGGTGTTCTGCATCGCGGTGTAGTTTACTGTTAAAATACCAAGAGCGTAGTTCCTAAAAGAGCCAGGGAGTGCAATGCTTACTCCTATGTATACTAATGGAAAACAAATTACAACAACAAACAATGGTTAAAGGAGAGTAATGAAATGTCGAGAATACATTTGTCTAGGTAACATATTTAAGTGATTAACAATGCAAGATCACAGCGAGATAAGCCATTGCAAATGCGAAATGCTACTACATTAGCGAAGGGTGTAACCACCAAAATGTTGAATGCAAACATGCTTGCATTGTGTTGCAAAGGTGCCGGATGTCACTTTGTGGGATGGAATTCCACATCTGTTGCACTTGGTCTGTCAATAAAAGGACGGTTAATGCTGTTCATGAATGACACAGGAATTGCCGTCCGATGATGTGCTCGTCTGAAGACAGATCTGATGGCCAAGGGAACATATCGACACTCCGTAGAGCATGTTGGGTTGTAACAGTGGTATGTGGGCGAGCGTTACCCACGAAAGACACCGTTTAATACTGCTCCTGATGGCGGCACAACAAGTCGAATCACAAGATTGGTGTACAGATTAATTGTAAGTGAATATTAAGGCGTCTACAGTGTATTAAAGTATTGTTTACACACTACTGAGACATGCATCCATCCCATGTACATGTCTGCCTTAGAAGCTAGCAGAAAGAAAGGTAACTGTCAATTTAGAGTACTCACATTTGTGCGTGCATGAACTGTGTGTGTACACTTAAGTCTGCCACTTTACCACATTCTCAGGGGGTGTTAGGCTGCATGCACAATAAAATTGTAGAGTTGATTTGTTTGTGTGTGTGCATACCATTTATTTGAATTGTGTCTGCACTTTAGGTAGGTTGAGAGCACTTAAAACAGCCCTCTCTGGAATTCCTCTCTCTTTGCAGTTCTTCATTTTTGAAATTTGTGACAAATGTCTCACTGAACACTTTCTGCAAGTTCAACTCCTCTTATTTGTTCTTAAAACCAAAAATACCTTGCTACAGTGTGAAAGACATTGCTTCCCAGTCACCCTATGTGGAATGTTCTTATTTTTAACTTTTCAGTCATGTTTTGTTTTTGAGCTGTTTTCGCCTTCTGGTGCTTGACATTTTATTTCATAATTCACTGTAATCTTAGATAAGTGTAGTGGCTTTTACCATGTGGTTGACTAATGAGTCACCATTCCGTTTTTCTCATTTAGTTCATGTTAAGAACCTTCGGAAAAAAACTGTTTTCTATTCTGGATTTGCAGATTTTCTTTTGCATGTTGCTAGGGACCTGAAAAATTTGCATTTGTGATAAATACAGATAAAGATGCAAATTCTGTCTCATAATGCAAGTCCATGATTAAATGCTATTTCATAGGGGACTGTGTCCAGATGAGCTATTTTATCTGAGATAAATCTGGATGTACTGGGAAATATTGAAAAAGTAACATATTTTTGGTTACTGGTATTTCACATACGCCGAAGCCCAATTTGGAAAGAGAGTATGTAAGAATGCCTTTAGAAAATAGAATGCATAAATGCAACTAATCAGTGCACTTGTAAGTTATACTCTGGTCCCGTATCAACTTTAGGAAGCCGAATGGTCACTGTAAGGTACATGCTGCATAAAGCCCCATAGGTTTCACCCCGTAGGACCTAGCATTTTAGAACAAAGCAACGCATTTTTATGGGGTATTTTGAACCACAGTTGTGTAAGATTCTAGTAGAGTTTGGGCCTAAACCACCTCATTAGCGATGTTGCCAACCTTGTCGAGGAATAGTGTTGTAGCTGTTACTGAATGCTTTGTCCTGTGTTTGAATCATTGTTTTCATTTCATATTTTAATGTGAGTGAAGACTCTAACACTCACAACACCAGAAAGGATTCTTGTGACCATGTGTCAGTTCTGCTATCACAGAAACACACAACATGACCGTCCTGCAAGAATGAGGCGCGGCTTCTACACCTGCACAATTTCTTTCCCCTCAGGTGATCAGTGTTTTCATTTGTTAACATTTGTGGTAGACTGCCAGCTTTGTATTATCCGCACTATAGCAATTGGAAAAAAAAACTCGGTCAATGTATTTTGCCTGCATTGAAAGTCTTCCTGTAAAGCTAGCTAAGACTTAGTTGGTTCTGTGTGTAGCATTGTCAAGTACAGGCCACACAGCTGAGAAGGCCCACAAAATGTTTCTGAAATAAGCTAATCAGGTCTCATGCTATAGAAGAGCGGCGCGTTTCGTCACAGGGTTATTTGGTAACCGTGATAGCGTTACGGAGATGTTTAGCAAGCTCGAGTGGCAGACTCTGCAAGAGAGGCGCTCTGCATCGCGGTGTAGCTTGCTCGCCAGGTTTCGAGAGGGTGCGTTTCTGGAAGAGGAATCGAATATATTGCTTCCCCTTACTTATACCTCCCGAGGAGACCACGAATGTAAAATCAGAGAGATTCGAGCGCCTACGGAGGCTTTCAGACAGTCGTTCTTCCCGTGAACCACACGCGACTGGAGCAGAAAAGGGAGGTAATGACCGTGGCACGTAAAGTGCCCTCCGCCACACACCGTTGGGTGGCTTGCGGAGTATAAATGTAGATGTAGCTGTAGTTTACTAGGTCAGTGGGCCTGAGATAATCATGAGAGTGCTGTTGCTGTCATACGGAATCGCACCACAGATTTAGGTCCAGTCTGACTAGCACGCAGACACGTTGGTTGTGTGCCCTCAGCTGACGGCCATCACTGCACCGAGGCAGAACCAGCTTTCATCAGAAAACACAACAGCCCTCCACCCTGCCCTCTTGCTCTCGCTTGACACTACTGAAGTCGCAAATGGCGGTGATATGGTGTCAGTGGAATGCATGCTGCAGGTTGTCAGCTCCGAGCTATGAGCACCTAGTTTGTAAGGGCCCTCTTTATGGGCCTCAGTTTATTCGGCTGGTCAGGTCGTGAAATATCCAGATTGATGGAGCACTCGGATGTGACAGTCGCCCGATGTTGGATTGCATGGTGAAATGTACCCAGTTCCTACAACCATATTATTGAGAACAACTACTTAATAAAGGCATTTTAGAACAAATAGCTTTTGTTTTGCACAAAGAATTAATTTGGAGAGAAGTACATTCAAAAAATGTTCAGATGTGTGTGAAATCTAATGGGACTTAATTGCTAAGGTCATCAGTCCCTAAGCTTACACACTACTTAACCTAAATTATCCTAAGGACAAACACACACACCCATGCCCGAGAGAGGACTCGAAACTCCGCAGGGACCAGCCGCACAGCCCATGACTGCAGCGCCTGAGACCGCTCGGCCAATCCCGCGCGGCTAAGTACATTCAATTAATGATTGCAGATACTTAATTTTTGCAGCATTGTCTCAAGAATGATTTATGTTGACCTGGTGTTAATAATGGCTCGGGTTTTTATCACTTGTCTGAATAAAATGCAAGCTTCGATTTTGTCTGTCTATTTAATACAAGAAGAATATTTTCCTCGCCTGGATATCCGCTTCACTCTAGAGCTGCATGCCCTCACGATTAGTAACGGCTGTGGTTCCCTATTGCTTTCAGCCGTCCGCAGTACCAGCTTAGCATTGTCATGTTGTCTGATATTACAAAGAAGACCAGTCAGTCATCCTGACTGTTGCCCCAGCAGCTATTGAAAACGCTACAACCTCTCTTCAGGAGCCACATAGCCACATGTTTGTGTGTCCTTTCCGCATAAATCCTCTTTTGTCTTTGCACCTTTTTTACAGGTAACTGTACCACGGATGCACGCAGACCATCCCATCCTGGCAAGATCCGAAGTTGTTGCGGAACCATGACTTTAATCTTTTCCAAAACAGACGACGAATGAATATGAAAAGCCAACCAGTATCGTATCTGAGATGTATACCTGACAGACGCAATTCATAATTGAGACGCAACGTTTTCCATCTGCTAAGTTTAACACGATCTTTTCTACGTAGAATAAATAGTTTTTAGTAATATCGAACAAAATTATGCAGAAGATTAAGGGCTACTTTCGGATATTTTCTCATTTTGTATCTACATTGTACACCGAAAATGAAATAAAAATAAAAATAGAAGAGCCTAAGGGAAGAAGCAATATTACTCATTGCTTGTGTCTTACCTCTACTGTTTAACCGTGGATCGCTAGGGAATGTTGTACATCGGACTTACCTGCAAAAAAAGAAGAAAAAGTATTAGCAGCAGAACAAGAAATGTCGCAACAAATAGCAAATAGCTTTAAAATCATACACAGTTTGAAATGTGCACCAAGTGAAGCAATTGTTTCGCACTCTATTCCCCACTGCCTTTTAGACTACATACTTTATTATAGTATTTATTATTAATTTATTTTATCCTTCTTGAGACATTACGTATTTTACATTAAATATATTACGATAAACATGTAATTCCCTTAGAAATTAAAAATCAGAATAGTATAGATAAAAAAATCACACACACACACACATAGTTTATATTCCCGACGGAGGTTCGAGTCCTCCCTCGGGCATGGGTGTGTGTTTATCCTTAGGATAATTTAGGTTAAGCTGTGTGTAAACTTAGGGACTGATGACATTAGCAGTCAAGTCCCATAAGATTTCACACACATTTGACCTTTTTTTTTTTGCGACATAGGTCGAGTATTGTCATGCTGTAAAATCACGTTTTCATGTCTATCGCTGTATTGTGGCTGCTTGTCTTTCAGCGTTCGGCACAAAGAGA
Organism: Schistocerca piceifrons; assembly: GCF_021461385.2. Classification (NCBI taxonomy): domain Eukaryota; kingdom Metazoa; phylum Arthropoda; class Insecta; order Orthoptera; family Acrididae; genus Schistocerca; species Schistocerca piceifrons. The sequence continues at coordinate 452,889,094 of NC_060144.1, read as the reverse complement.
TCAATTGCTTTCAATAATGATCTCCTGTGATTTTTTCCGTCGATTTCAGTAGCTTCGAAAAACCTTCTCCGTTCCACCGCCATGAGGCTATTCGACATGAAAACACCGTTCTTGAAGCGTTGAAACCGTTCTCTGCTCGTTATTTCACTAACAGCTGCCTCATATAGGTCTTACACTGCGTTTTATGAGCTGCCTGAGAATTACCACTTCCCGCAAATGACGAAAATTGGGCTCGTAAGTTGACAAATTCAGTCGACAATAACTTTATGAAGCAATCACAAACCGACCAATATTTTCATGGCGTTATGTTTACAAATGCCGAAGCTTGTTGCATGACACTTTCGATCTACTACCTGCACCACCACTTGCCAATTCTGCCATGCATTGTGAAACAGCGAAAGCAAAGTTGTACAGCTAATAGTTATACAGTATGTAACCACACAGTGTGTAAGGTGGCTATAATTTCGCATCTTACAAGCACTCATCCACATACTTTGCCGTGAACTACAACCACATTTAGGTATTATTTGTTAGGTGGTACATCGTATATATTAATATATAAAAGACACTGTCGTTGTCACGTACGCCTTGTGAATAATTGTTAACGCTTATTGCATGAAAGGTGACGGATTGTCTTTATTATCAGAACGGCGTAATGACTGATTGCCTATACTAGTAGAGGTTGGAACGACAGTGGAAATGAAACGGCAGGCGGAACTAAAGCCCTGGATGGAAGGCCCACACAGGTGTGTTGGTCCTGTTTACACACAGGAAGTAGCAAGACGGACGTTCGGACACCTGAGCGCTGGAGCACAATTGAGTCGCGACTGGCCGGTATGGTAGCTGGACTGGAAGGATTATACTTCGGAAACTACTAAAAACTTGTACACAGCTGATAGGAACGAGGAATCATCACCTTGGAAATTATGCAGGTTGGGTTATTTCCGCGGATTTTTACTCAGAAGCACACCAATGTGCTAGTATAGGTTTCTCCTCGCAAACTTTCCGCGCTTGACGACAAAAGACCAAAATATGGTTGGTCGGCGTTCGGAAGCATCTGTAGAGAGGGAGAATATTCCGTGGTTTCGAGAATATGATTCGTTTTCGGAATTACGAAGGTGGGAGGCCAGTGGTGGAGAGACGTGGTCTTCCGTTGTGAGCGCCCGTGTGTGACGGTCACTCGATATCAGCGTTTGTTGGTACAGATGGACTTACTGTCTTTGCTCTCATTAGAGTTTATAGTTAGAACAGTTAGGAACTGTACTGTTCCGAACCTATACGATTCTGGACTTCACCTCAGGGTTGGAAGTCGTCGTTGAGTACGCAGCGTTCAGTAATTGAGAGCACTTCCTCTACCTATACTTACGCTGAGACGTTATCTGGACTCCATCCTTGTGGTTGGGAGTTCACGTTTCTCGTCTGTATATCACAGAGAGGAGAAGACAGTATTAGAGTGTATTAGTCAGAGGACCGCCTTCTGCCGTCCTAGTCCTTGAAAGAGTTTATCTGTGGCTGGAGTTCTTCCATCGTCGCAGACGAGTACGAGAACCATCACATCGACGCACCGGACGCAGTACATACGGTGATATCGCAAATTTCTTCGGCTTATTAGGGCTATCAAAGCTAAACAGCTGTGATCATGTTAGTTTATTTCCACTGAGGTTCCACACCACCGTAGATCATCTTTGAAGGTAGTGTCTTCTAGTGTTTGGTTCGTAGATGATGTCAGTCATTTCGCGCTATTGATATTAGACCGCGCAGTCATAATAAGGGGCAGAGTTGGACAATTTATTAGTAATTTTACTTAGGAAATGTAAACTTTGTAATATAAAGGTTTTTTAATCTACAATAAATATATAAGCAGGAACAACGTTTATCATTTAGTAGTATTAGTTGCCTTCATCATCCATTTATGTTTAGATTGTAATTTATAGAAGTAAGAGATGATAAGATTTGCTTCAGGGGGTAGTCAGACAGGGCCAAATCATCATTTAGCGTTTATTAGTTTCCGCTGCGCACATTCATTTTACACCCGCCTGGAGTAGCATCATTGAAGTGAAGTCTCCAGTGCAACTCGCACACTTCGCGTGCTAATGAAACGCAGAAAACTTGTTTATGTAATAGTTACTACCCTTGTCATCCTAGAATAACTTCCGTAGCAAAGAGCAAAAGACAGGTGGTAAAGGAAGACAATCACCATGTAAAGAAGTAGGTGAACGAGTGGCAGGTGGTTGACACATCGCGAATTGCACGAAGTCTAACGCCTCTTGCAGTGTAGCACTTCAGTTAAAATTACGACGGACTCGATACGTTGCATGTGAGGTACGTAAAGAACTGAAAATTTCCGCAACCGCTGTGTTACTGATAACACAAGTAGCAGATGCGTACTGGCTCCAGCCACCTCACGGTTGTGGAATGCGACGCAGACAGGGCAATTGAGTCGCCGGCCGGACAAGAAGTGACAGCAAAAGCGACGTGGCGACTTACTGGAAACTCGCCGAGGCCGTCAACTGGCGCCGGGGCATCGCCGCCGGCCTGATTAAGGATTCCAGCGGCGTCCGCCCGACGGGTATTCCAGGCCAATATGACTGGCGTAACAGGGAGAAAGTCAAAGTGTGGCGGTCGCGAGAGCCCGCTAAGGGAACACGAGCTCGCTCTCAGTTTCACCGGCGACTAAAAACCGGCGATTTCTTTCGCGAAATCCAATTGCGCCAGTTTAATGACAGCAAGCATAAATATGTCCTGTTCTTTCATTTAGTGCAACTGGCAAGTGATCTGTAGCTCCGGCGAACGATAAATAACAGCGATCGTTTCTTTGAAAAACAAGGAAAAGTTGACAGAATTGCGTGCAGCATTTGAAATTAGTGCACGAGGAGGTCTCTGCACCAATGCAGTTCGTCCGTAAGTTATTCTCTGACAAAATTCGAGGGAAGCTATGACAGTGGTTGGAGGTCTTCCCAGACTTGTCATAAATAACGAAATAATAGTGGCAAGCCGGAAATTATTTGCGAGCTGGCGTCGCAATCATAAGTAAAAGTGTGGTGTGTTGCTAAATAAAATGTATTGGTAGAATAATTTATCACGCGACAAGTTAGTAAGGAAACGAGAGAGCAAACTTTTCTAAGTTCGAACAGCCGGCGCTACTCAACCACGCGGAAGTATCAACAGCCGCCAACCGGGAAGCGTAAACATTTCAGCACCGTTACTCGGTCAGGAAGACAGCAACATCGACACTCTTGTGTGCGGTTTCGAGCGAGATCAGAAGGGTACAGATCGCACTGCCTTCGTTACACTCGTAATGTAAAAGTCACTAGGCAGGACAAACATCTCCTAGCAGGAGTGTGATTTAGCAGTAAAGACGCTGCAACATATTCGTTAAGCATGTGTAGCGGAACTGAATACCGTTGACAACACTAGAAGAGCAGAACCGATTCGGTCATTACGAATGACGTTTTGGAGCGGAGCCTCTCTCGACGACATGAAAACTCCACCCTCACTGACTTAGAGCACTCGATCATTAGGATCGATAGCTTTCGTATCGTTCACACTCGATTCTCTTGTTATGGTATAGTAACACGTTGTGTATGAGAGTTTCCTAGTGTCGGAGTTACTGTCTCAAGAGATTAGCTATCCGTAGCCTGGGATGATGAAGGCCAGCATCCAGTACTGATATCAGCTCAACAACCAGCACTGGTGGGAAGTCCTGGGGTGTACCAGCACTGCACCGGTCAAGGGCAGAAGCTTCCTTAAAACTCTAGCGTCGTGGACGGCCTACCGTATCCGCTGGCCAGGTTCAGAATTCAGCACGACATCACGGTATCCGACACTGCGAGTCACCTTATGGGACAACAAGGGCAGACGCCTAAGAGGGATTGAGTACTCCCCAAAAGTGCGTGTGAATCAAACACACACGTCTCGGTCACCGCCATCTCCAAGCAGGGCTTGTGACAGGGCGTGCTACCTCGCCAGCGATATCATAGACTTCCGCTCAGAGCTGATATAGCGTACTCAGCAGCCGTGACTCCGCTGTTGGATTCAGCGGATTTCTCCCCGGATTACGTAGACACCATCCGTCTCAAAAGACAAAGCAACGCATGTATTCTGAGTAATGAACGGAATAATTTTGAATAGTGTTATACTGCGTCTAACGACGGCACACAGCTCCTCAGTCTGTAACCTTACAGACCAGTAGCGGACGACCCTCGAACAATCATAACCAAATGAAGTTGACTAGTGCCCTCGGACAATCATAACCAAATGAAAACAAGAGGACGCAGAAATTGAAACAAGAGTCCTCAGAAAGTCGACGGAAGTGGATTACGGCCAGAATAATGACAGTGAGAATCGTAGCAGGAATACCGGCCTATTGATTGGAATACCGGCCTATCGAGTGTTTTATGACTTGTTGGAACGGTAACAAGTAGGAAGAATGGAAGATTACGGTTTAGCGTGCCGCCTATAAAGATGTCTTTTGAAATGCAGCACAAGCTCGGAGTTAACAAGGACGTGGGAGGAAATCAGTTGTTGCAAAGAAATGGGTGGACGAAGAAAAATTTTAGATACATTGCTGCTCAGAATCGAGAGGAAATGGCCCCAGGATGTGTCATAAACAGCGCGAACGAAACTACCCATTCCCTTGGGGCGTTCATTTTCACACATACCGCGGTCGAAGACGACCGTTTGCATTGTGATGTGCAACAGGATAAAATTCGACAACCTTTGACTCTGCTGACACTACCCAAACGATTCAGCGCTTTGCTACGGACATTGCAGGGCTGCAACACTATCGATCATTTTGAGAGTAGTGTGGTGCCAGTTTTTTCTGTGGTATACAGGGTGGAACCATTATGAACTGCTTAAAACAATTTGACGAAGTTTGAACGTGATCCGAAGCAAAAAAGGGTGTTTAGACCTTTTCACCCCTCCTTTTTCTTGCCCGCCTGTGCTGTAGCATGGCATGTCCGCGAGGGGGAGAGGACGTTCGACATTGGCACGCACAAGACTAAAACGACATTGGGTCTCCATAAGACGGCTAAGTTTGGAAACACCTTCGGCGTCACCTGTGCACCTTAGTTGGGCACTTTCAAAATGTCTGTGAACAGAGACTCCCATCCACCGTTTCCTAGCCACCAGCGGGGTAGACAAGCCTTTCGACACCCCTCTGATTTCACACGCGACCAGCGTGCGGTAGTGTCGAGTGGGTTGCTGTCCCACCTGCGTGTAGGGGTCGGTGGATGGGTGTGCCTGTACAGAGACATATCGCGCCCTTTGCACCTACCCCAGGAGGGCGCGAAAAAGGGAGGGTGAAAAAGTATGAACAACACTCCTTCCTGCTTCTGAACACGTTCATATTTCGCCGAATGGTTCTGAACAGTCTCTAATGGTTCCATCTTGCACAGCAGAGCAACAGCTGTAGTCACGCCATACTCCAAAGGGGTGAGATCATGATCAGTGCAGTTGCAGGCCCACGAAATCCACAGCGAAGGGCTGAATCGTCCAGGTCGAGTCAGCAGTGTCGAAGGTTGTCAAGAATGTCGTCCTGTTGCACACTGCACTGCAAACTCTCGTCTTCGAACGCGAAATGAAAATGTACGCTCCAAGGGAAGGGGTGGTATCATTCGCGCCCTTTATGACATCTCTTGAGGCCTTTTCGTGCCGATTCTGAGCAGCGGTTCTCCTTCATGTTTTCCTCGGCAGAATTGTGAAATTTGTTGCCAGTGTTACCTTACACCCCACATGGATTTCTCAGGGAGAGCCCTCTTTTCTTTTTGCATATGTTGAACGTTGCTGTTGAAGCGTTACCTTGGCCGAGGATGACGTCTCAGGGCGCAAAGCTTTTGCACCACCTTATAGCCAAATGGGAGAAAATGATGACACTTCTAAAAGGTAGAACTTTAATTCTGATCGTACAGTGTGTAATTTAAATACCTCCTCTTTGCCATCAAATCTGAAGCAGGTTCCCGAAGTTGTTGTTGTTGTTGTGGTCTTCAGTCAGGAGACTGGTTTGATGCAGCTCTCCATGCTACTCTATCCTGTGCAAGCTTCTTCATCTCCCGGTACCTACTGCAACCTACATCCTTTTGAATCTGCTTAGTGTATTCATCTCTTGATCTCCCTCTACGAATTTTACCCTCCAATACTAAATTGGTGATCCCTACCAACCGATCCCTTCTTCTAGTCAAGTTGTGCCACAAACTTCTCTTCTCCCCAATCCTATTGAATACCTCCTCATTAGTTACACATACACCCATCTAATCTTCAGCATTCTTCTGTAGCACCACATTTCAAAAGTTTCTATTCTCTTCTTGCCCAAACTATTTATCGTCCATGTTTCACTTCCATACATGGCTACACTCCATACAAACACTTTCAGAAATGACTTACTGACACTTAAATCTATACTCGATGTTAACAAATTTCTCTTCTTCAGAAAAGCTTTCCTTGCCATTGCCAGTCTACCTTTTATATCCTCTCTACTTCGACCATCATCAGTTATTTTGCTCCCCAAATAGCAAAACTCCTTTACTACTTTAAGTGTCTCATTTCCTAATCTAATTCCCTCAGCATCACCCGATTTCATTCGACTACATTCCATTATCCTCGTTTTGCTTTTGTTGATGTTCATCTTATATCCTCCTTTCAAGACACTGTCCATTCCGTTCAACAGCCCTTCCGAGTCCTTTGATGTCTCTGACAGAATTACAATGTCATCGGCGAACCTCAAAGTTTTTATTCCTTCTCCATGGATTTTAATACCTACTGCGAATTTTTCTTTTGTTTCCTTCACTGCTTGCTCAATATACAGATTGAATAGCATCGGGGAGAGGCTACGACCCTGTCTCACTCCCTTCCCAACCACTGCTTCCCTTTCATGCCCCTCGACTCTTGTAACTGCCATCTGGTTTCTGTACAAGTTGGTTCCCGAAGTAGGCATATTAAATTGCACACAGCGGGGTCTGGCGTTGGCCCGCAGCGCTTTACGAACGCATAGGTTCAGCACAGAGCCATCTCACTTGGTGACCCTGAACTTGCCAGGCTGGTGAGCAAAAAGGACGGAGGCCCGGCAGCGGTCAGTGTGCGGCAGCGGTTGCGCACGGAGCACGGTGGCGCGGTTTCCAGAGGCACGCTGGCTGCATTCCGGGACAGGCCGACGAATAAGGCAGTCCGCTTGGGAGTAAGAGCGGTGGGGTGGAGTGGGACAAGGAGCGGGAGAAGGGAGGGGGGGGGGGGGCTCGCTACCGCTCACACCAGCCCCGGCCAGCGTCTCGTCTCGCTGCAGGTCGCAAGCCTCCCATCTGACAGCAGAGCACGCTCCGTGATTACGGCACGAGCGAAATACAGGATGCTTTAAACAGCATAATCAGATTTCATAAAAATATTTCTCCTCTAAGGACGGAAACTTGGGGTGAATTCTAACTTAAGCGCAGGACTGACTACATCTACATCTACATACATACTCCGCAATCCACCATACGGTGCGTGGCAGAGAGTACCTCGTACCACAACTAGCATCTTCTTTCCCTGTTCCACTCCCAAACACAACGAGGCAAAAATGACTGCCTATATGCCTCTGTACGAGCCCTAATCTCTCTTATCTTATCTTTGTGGTCTTTCCGCGAAATGTAAGTTGGCGGCAGTAAAATTGTACTGCAGTCAGCCTCAAATGCTGGTTCTCTAAATTTCCTCAGTAGTCATTCACGAAAAGAACGCCTCCTTTCCTCTAGAGACTCCCACCCCAGTTCGTGAAGCATTTCCGTAACACTCGCGTGATGTTCAAACCTACCAGTAACAAATCTAGCAGCCCGCCTCTGGATTCCTTCTATGTCCTCCCTCAATCCAACCTGATAGGGATCCCAAACGCTCGAGCAGTACTCAACAGCAGGTCGTATTAGTGTTTTATAAGCGGTCTCCTTTACAGATGAACCACGTCTTCCCAAAATTCTACCAGTGAACCGAAGACGACTATCCGCCTTCCCTACAACTGCCATTACATGCTTGTCCCACTTCATATAGCTCTGCAATGTTACGCCCAAGTATTTAATCGACGTGACTGTGCAAAGCGCTACACTACTAATGGAGTATTCAAACATCACGGGATTCTTTTTCCTATTCATCTGCATTAATTTACATTTATCTATATTTAGATTTAGCTGCCATTCTTTACTCCAATCACAAATCCTGTCCAAGTCATCTTGTATCCTCCTACAAGTCACTCAACGACGACACCTTCCCGTACACCACAGCATCATCAGCAAACAGCCGCGCATTGCTATCCACCCTATCCAAAAGATCATTTATGTAGAAAGAAAGCAACAGCGGACCTACCAAACTTCCCTGGGGCACTCCAGATAATACCCTCACCTCCGATGAACACTCACTATCGAGGACAACGTACTGGGTTCTATTACTTAAGAAGTAAAGGCTTATGCGCTCCAAAAACCATCCCATTCTCCAAAGGCTACATCTTTTACATGCATGCACCTCAAAATATCATTGATAGGCCGCGCGTGTGCTCTTCCTGTGGCTATCGTCTTCGCCAGAGGCGGTACCTAGCGGCAGGAAGTTTCGCCAAACTGGAGATGACAGACCGCTCTTTCTTTACAGTCCAAAAAACGGCTGCGCTCGCCAACAAATATGGACAAGCTGAAAATAATTTTAATCGACGTTAGGCAGCCCAAATAAGAGTTAATCGAATTTGAGACGGTTTCTGGCTTGCGCTAAACTTTTGATTGCCGAAAAACCACCAAGTTTTTGGATATTTTCCAGTTTTTCGCTTGTAACTCCAAAACGATACATCGTACAGAACTTTCAAAACACCACACTGAAAGAGCATAAAGTTTCTCGTAGAATGACCTAGTTAAAAGTTGAAATTGGTTCATCCATTTGGCTACAGTCGATCGTCAAAGATCGGTAATTGTTATCAACGTGGCGGAAAAGTGAGTTATGCTCGTGACCTAACGCAGTAGCTCAAAGCAGGTACTGAAAGTAGCATTCGTCAAAGTTGTGGAGCATCAAATTGTGGGAAAAAAGATATCCTAAATTTTAAAACTAATTCACTCCTTTGCAAAGCAAATATTTGTACCGCTACATACCTGCTAAGATTTTTTTATGAAGTCAGGTTACTTTTGAAGGTTAAATCGTCCACATTCGTCAGCATATTCAAATTTAAAGAAAATTCTGTTAGGTACCCACCTAGATAGATACCTCTATGCATTAATGTTAATGAATTACTATGTCAGCCAAGACGATAGTAAATGGGTTAAAAACGAAAAAAAACATTAAATGGAACGTTTTATTAATGTAAAAATTCTTCAATTACAATATAAAATTAACGAAATGTAATTTTTAGAAATATTCTTTAGGCAATTATTGATTTGTACTGACATTCATTTACAATTGGTTTCTTGGCGTTGGATGATGGAACGCCCTACGACAAAAACTCTTTAACAACTTTCGGCCAGCATGGTAGCAAGTCGCAGAACATGCATTCCCGGACGTGGTGGCCAGACACGCTATTAAGAACCATGTTCAGCTTTTTGTTACGTCCAGGGGATCAAAATCAATCGTGGTGACTTCAGTCTTTCAATAAAACTGTCATTTCTGTTCGTCTAAATACGAATTTTTTTAAATTGTCTACTGTGCTGCAGTGTGGCAGTTATTTCTATGTATGTGAGACGTGGTGTTTAGGGAGAGCAGGAAAAGGTGTGGACGGGGCCTAATCAGTTACCGTTGGTTGCACTGTAAACACGTACACTTTATTTAAGGAAATAATTTTTTAAAACAATCATTTAAAAAAAACTGACTGTAACACAAGCTACACTAACGGCGGAAGGCCCTATTACGAAAGAATTCAAAATTAATTGTGTCGGCTGAAGGCCACGAGCAATACTTCAGAACAATTAACGGCTGAAGGCTTGAATTACGAATTAGGAACACAATTATAGGTTAAAAATACCAAAATAATTTTTAAAACAATCATTTAAAAAATTGACTGTAACACAAGCTACACTGACGGCTGAAGGTCTTGTTAAGAAGAAATCAAATTATTTGTCGGCTGAAGGCCACAAGCAATAGGAATGATTTAAACAAAATATTATTTTTAAACAATTGACATAATCAGACCAAATAAAGAAGGGAGTGATCCACAGACAGTGCTCCAAGGATCGACCTGAGAAAAAGTCCCTACAGCTGCATAAGCGGTGAGACGGGCAGCTCACTTAACAGGATGGCAACTCAAACTAGGGACAGCTTAAACGCCGACCAGCACACCCGCAAAATCCACCTAAGATGCGATAATAAATACCACGATAGAATAACAGTTAACATCGTCAAATAAAAAGCATTTACTTACACAAGTTGGCTCCACCAAATCCTAGAACGCAGACAGGGTTAAGACCAAACTGCCTATTTAAAATCTGACTAGATGACATGGAACCACAAAAGACAATTTCACAAACAACTCAAACAATGTTAAAAGAGTCACTATACAGTAACAAGACGATTTGCACGTAGACATGAACGCAGAGACCGCCGGCCAGAATGTCCGAACGGTTCTAGGCGCTACAGTCTGGAACCGCACGACCTCTACGGTCGCAGGTTCGAATCCTGCCTCGGCCATGTATGTGTGTGATGTCCTTAGGTTAGTTAGGTTTAAGTAGTTCTAAGTTCTAGGGGACTGATGACCACAGCTGTTAAGTCCCATAGTGCTCAGAGCCTCTGTATTATGCAGACTAAAGCAACGAATGAAAATTTATACCAAGGCCTGTATTCGAACCCAGGTCTCCTGCCCATTATACAGATGCGCCAACCACTACGCCACTATGGCACGGATTCTTTCCACAACTGCACAACTGCATGGGGTCAGTAGGAGACCTGATTTCGAACCCGGGCCTTGATGTAAATTTTCATTCGTCGCTTCAGTCTGCTAATACACATCAATGTTGGTAGCGTTTGTTTCATTTAAAAAGCCTTGACAGTTTTCACATAAGAAATGTAGAGGCATTACTTTTCAGTACGCCTCGTGCTTGGCAGTGACACAATATGCAAAAATTACTTTCGGCCTTAAGTGTTACACACCAGTGTATTATGTGTTATGTATATAATATTAATTATATATTTTTTGTTTATGTTACGTATTCTACACCCTCGAGGATCCTATCAGTGTGGATCTATCGAATGAAGAGTGCCTCTGTCAAGTGAATGTTTGTGGCGGCTACAGTGCTACTTAGTTGGGCAGATAGGAGCTTACTTTGGGCTCGCCGGGTGGTCTGGTTTTTTGTGGAACACGGGATTCGTGTAGCCGGCCTTTGTCAGTGCCGGCCCCGCCGTCGCGCCGGACAATAAGCGCGGAGGCCAGAGGGGGCGGCGAGTAATGGTCCGCCGAGTGGTCCAGCGGAACCGGCTGGCCGCCGCCAAATATAGGCAAGCGCGGCAGACGCCGACGTCTGTCCAGGAAATACCTGCTGCCGCGCTGCCAACGCTGGATCTGCGCAAAACCTTAAGGCGGGCGCTGCACAGGTAGACGAGCTCAGCAGGCATTTGACGGCGGATGTAGTCTGCCGCGGTTCCAGCCTCATCTGCGTCACTAACAAGCTGATACCCAAGAAAGGAAGTTATCGTTCAAAGTTTCCCTCGCCGGACGGTAACGAGCCTCTTCACCCGGCATCGCTAACGCACAGCAACACGGTGGCTATCGAGTGCTAGTGGTGGATAAAAATTTTTATAGCTTCAGTTTGCTGATCAACGGGATTTGGACAAAAATGCGGGAACGCCGCGAGATAAATGCAGATGTTAACCACTCCTGCAGATTGCGCTGTTGTATGAGGGCTATTCGGAAAATAAGGAACGATCGGTCGCGTAATGGAAACCACAGTGAAAATCGAAAATGTTTTATTTCCAACAGTTAGCTACACCTACTGGCCACTTTTCTACGTAGTAGCCGTTCAGACTCAGACATATGTCGTAGCGTTGTATCAACTTCTCAATACCCTCTTCACAGAAGTCAGCTTCCTGTGTGAGCCGTGGTAAAAATTGCTTTTTTTAGAGCGCGCCGCAGCGCGTATTGTGAAGCAGTCGCCCTCCGTTTCTGGCGGTGGCGCCGCTGTGGCAATCGCAGCTTTGGTGTCTCCCTCTGGTGGGAAAGGGGAAAGGTTGCTTGTTCACGTGCATTTAAGGGGCTCTATGAGCTCGCCAGTCAATCAGCGCCATAAGGTGGACCCCTCCCGTTCCCCAGTCCAATCCTACCGCTGCCAACGCTGTCTCACCTACAACGACCACGTTACCTCTGCCTGCAAGAACCCCCCTACTTGTCCCCACTGCAAAGCTTCCCACTTCCTCAAGCATTGCCCCAACCTCACCTCTCCCTCCTCCTGCAACACTTGTAATGAACCCCATCCTACCTACTCCTCGAAGTGTAAAGCGAAACCTCCACCAGTAACCCCTGAGCTCACCGTCCCTGTCCGTCCTGTTGATGACCCCATCCACCCCAACAACTCGCTCCGCCCTCCCCCTACTGCTGAGGACATCATCCGTTTCACCACCATTGTGCTCCAAAACATCCACCCCTTCCAGCGTTCCCACACTCTTTCCCAAATCGCCCTCGCTGCCCGTTCCATCTTCCATCTTACCACCTATGCCACTTACTCCCACAACCAGGCCCACTTCACCTTCACCCCCCTCACCACCCTCGTCTAACTCTCCACTCCCATGGTACAACAACCGTACTGTATCCTGTACCACAACATTCGCTCCCTGCCCACCCACAAACTCCTCTTCCTCCACACCCTACGTCAGCACCGCGTGGATGCCTTCGCCCTCAATGAAACCTTCCTTCAGCCCCGTATCTCCGTCTCCACTGCCCCTTACACCCTACATCGCACCGATAACCCATACCCTCTGGCACGTGGCGGAGTTGCTATAGGCCACCTCAAGCACCTCCCAGTCCGGCCCCAACCTCTCCTTAACAATCCTGCCGAGCATCTCACCCTCAGCCTCTTCTTCCCCGCCCTTACCATCACCTGTGCCACCATTTATGTCCGCCCTCGCACCCCCATCCCGTACGATTTCCTGGCCCACATTGACCGCACCTTCTCCACCTACGTGATTGCCGCCGACCTCAATATCCACAGCCGTGATCCTGCCGACCTCCGGCGGTGGCATCAGTTTCTCACCACTCTCCAGGGAGACCTGGTTCCCCTGCCCCAGCACACCCGGCCCGAATCCAACACCACTCCTGATGTAGTCCTTGCCTCTCCCAACCTTCTTGGGCGCATCACCGCGGATGTCCTTGACCTCATTGGCAGTGACCATGCTCCTGTCCTCCTCACTATCTCTAACGGTCGCCATCCCCGCCACACTCCTCGCCCTGACGTCCCTCCTAAACTTGTCCATGATTACTCCCGTGCCAACTGGGATGCCTACCGGGATTCCATTCACACCCAGGTTGACAGCCACGACCTTACCCTCCAGTCTCCTGATGACATCTCTCGCACTGCTGCCTTCCTGCACCAGACCTTGTCTGACGCTGTCGCCACCCATATCCCCACCAAAGCCATCCACCCTCACCGCCCTGCCCTGCCTCCACAGGCCGTCCTTCTCCTTCAGGAGTCCCGCCGCCTCTACCGCTCTTTTCTCCGCACTCGTGACCGGGATACACTTACCCGCCACCGGCAATTACAGCGACACATCCGCAACCTGCTTGTTGCGAAGAAACGCCGAGCCTGGCGCCAGACATGTACACACCTCAACACCACGCTCCCCATCAACTCTTCCAAGTATTGGTCTGCTTTCCACCGCCTTACTGGGAACCGCCCCACCCCCCAGTACCCTCTCCTCCTTAATGACCGTCCCTTTCCTGACAACCTCAGTAAGGCCAACCACTTTGCCTCCCACCTCTCTGATGTTTTTTCCATCCCAGATGATCCCCACTTTGATTATTCCCTCTTCCCTGATGTCGTGGACCGTACGGATACCTCTGTTCCTCCCCTTGCTCCTAGCTTCCAGTACTTGGGCCACACCCCACCATCTGCACTTAACACTCCCATCACTACACAGGACATCAGCCTCACACTCCACACTAAACGCAACACTGCTCCCGGCCACGACTGCGTTACCTACCGCCACCTCAAACACTGCCCTCCCTCCTTCCTTTCCCTCCTTGCCGCCCTCTACAATGTCATCCTTGCCACTGGCTTCTATCCCGACCTGTGGAAAACCTCCCGTATCCTGATGTTCTCCAAACCCAATAAGCCTCCATCTGATGCCTCTTCCTATCGTCCTATCTGTCTCACGTCGGTGTTCAGCAAGCTCTTGGAATCCATCCTTTCCCGGCGCATCCATCTCCACCTCCACCAAAACCACCTCCTCCCAAACACCCAATGTGGCTTTCGACCTTCCTTCTCTGCTGATGACCAACTCCTCCGCCTCACTCATCTCCTCTCCCTCCAGCTTAACTCCCGTCGCTCCGCCATTTTTGTCTCACTTGACCTTGAAAAGGCCTACGACCGTGTCTGGCATCCCGGTCTCCTGTTTAAACTCCAAACCTATGCCCTTCCTATCAACTACATCCGTCTGGTGGCCTCCTTCCTCTCCCGCCGCCCCTCCTACGTTACCATCCATCATGCCAATTCCCGCACCTTCTACCCCTCTGCCGGTGTGCCCCAGGGCTCTGTCCTCTCCCCTCTCCTCTACCTCCTGTACACGGCCGATATGCCCCAACCCCCCCCTCCAGTGCACCTCTTGCAATATGCTGATGACACCGCATTCCTCGCCCTCGCTCCTACCCTCCAACGGTCCCAACGCCTTCTCCAGAATCACCTTGACCTTTTTGCTGCATGGTGTAACCAATGGCTCCTGAAACTAAATCCTTCCAAGACCCAGGCAATCATCGTAGGTCGTACCACTCGCTCCTTCCGGCTCCTGGATTTCTCCCTTACTGTCTGCGCACGTCCTGTCCGTCTCACCCCCACCCTCACCTACCTTGGCCTCACCATTGACCATCACCTCACCTGGATCCCTCATCTCCGATCCATCCAATCCAAAGCCCACAACCGCCTCCGCCTCCTCAAACTCCTCTCTGGCCGGACATGGGGGTTGCACCCCTCCACCATCCTCCACACCTACAAATCCTTAATCCGTCCCATCCTCTGTTATGCCAGTCCTGCCTGGATATCTGCCCCCCCCCAAATTCTATCAGTCCCTCCAGATCCTTGAGCGTCATGCACTCCGCCTCGCCTTCCGTATCCGCCTCCCGTCCCCCACGCGGATCCTCTATGATCTCATTCCTTTCCCCCATCTGCTCCTCTTCCTCGAACATATCCGCATCCTCTACACCTCCCGCCGTCTTGAACCCCCTCACCCCCTGGTTGCTCCTCTCCTCTCCCATCCTTGCCCCCTGCCACGTCTTCACCGTTGTGTCCCCCCTACCCTCCATCTCTACACCCTCCATCTCCTTTCCCAAGGTGGCTTCCATCAGCTCCCCCTCCCGGATGATGCCCTCTCTCCCTCCATTTATCCTTCCTATCAACTCTGATCCTCCCTCCCCCTCCTTTCCTCTGTCCTTTCCCTGGGCTCCCTCTTCCCCCCCCCCTTCCGTCCTGTTTCCTCCCCACTACGGCTCTCCCTACCTCCCTTCTCCCCCCAGTCCTTTTGTATTCCCCTCCTCTGGCTACCCCCCTCCCTGTCGCGTCTGCCCCCTACCCCTCTTATGGGTCCTCATCCTCCATCAGCTCCTTTCCTGGTTCACCCCCCCTTCGCTTTTCCTCTCCTTTCCCCCCTTTTTGTTTTCCCATCTCCTGTCCAGTTTCCCCCCACCTGCTCTCGACTGTGGTGTCACCTTTGCCGACTTTTTCGTGCTGTGTTCTAGTGCCTATTCAGTGTTGTGTTGCGAACAGAAACCATGCTGTCACTGGGTGTGAATTTTATATACTTTGCGAACAGAATCCAGACTGTCGCCGTGTGTTTTTTTTTTTTTTTTTTTAAACTGTCTATTGTTTTCCCTGTCTGCTCCGTATGTATTTTTATTCGCTTCATCATCCCTCTGTTGCTTGTTTTAATTTCCCCATTTTCTTTTCACCTTGTTACTCACTAAGTCCCCGACTTTATCGCCTGTTTTTTTTTTATTATTATTTATTCTCCTGCTCTTTGTCAGAAAATCTGTAGGCTGCAGAGCGGCGTCCTAAGCTGCTGCCAGCCCGCCCCCTTTGGGGGGAATTGAAATTCAATAAAGAAAAAAAAAAAAAAAAAAAAACTCGCCAGTCGATCAGTCTGGGCCAGTCTCTCGTCCGCATTTGTTAGGCAGTTAGTGTCTGTCTGTCGTTCGGAGTGCTAGCATGTCTGTCGTTCGGATCAACCTTTAAAGCCGGCAAAATGAGAGTCTTTCCACTCCGCCAGTAAGAGAACTCAGCGAGTGGTCGCCCGGTCGGGGCTTAGTTTCTGCATCTGTGTCTGCGCGTTAGGCCGCCAGTCTGCTCGAGTTTGCTCGGGCAATAGTCATTGGCGGTTGGATCGATCGGTTGGTCGGTCGCGCACTGAGACACAAGATGACTTACTTGTCCGTCTTGGGCGTCGGCGCATGTGAGGTCGCCACGTGAGTCCAGTGGGCCGTGTCGTATAGCGAGGGTTAGTGACTTCGCGGTCGACACGAGAGCAACAGGAGTCAACCCACGACATCAGTCTGGGCGGTGCGAGCTGTGACGCCGTGAGACGGGAGATCGGCGCGCCTTCCTGCGTCCGTTGAAGCGGCTGGCAGCGGACGGTTCGGGAGAGCGATTTGGGGGTGCTGCGCCAAGTCTTCTCGAGAAATCACAGTTTATTAGAATTTAAGTGATTGGTGATATGTTGTTTGATTTACTCTTGTTAAATTCTACTTGTTTTCTTGGTGAGGTCACCAGCCGTTTTGCTTTGGGGTCGTCCCACCATTCTTCTCCGTTTGCCCACCAGCGGGAAGGTGGTTGATTATAACTTGGATGGTCCGTTTTTCCCTTGTGGAGTAGGGGCGGGTAAGAGCAATATGCGGTTCGGGTTGTTCGGTAATCTCCCTATCAATCTACCGTACGTTAGTAGCTGCCTCTGTCATGTTTGTCGGATTTGGTGTGTTAACGAATTTATTGCTTGGAGTGTAACGGCCTAATACCTGAAATATGTTTTGATCTTTGGAAACTGATATTATTGCCCATGATCTTGAGAGGCGGTATCTATGTACTGTAGAGCATCTTAACTATTGTTTGGCCAACCTTGTAGAACTTTATATAAGATTCATTTCAAGGGCTTTTATTTAAACGATCATTTTAGTATATAAAGTTACCACCCTTTCACCGTAAGACTTTTCTTAGAAGTTAAAATAACGTTGCACCTTCGGTGGCAAGGTTAATATTTCAATTGTTAGTGTTTTGTACCATTTCCACCCCTCCTACGGGGATGCATAGTTTGAGTGCTTGTGTAAATTGTTAAAACTCTTATTTTAAGGTAATCTGGTGTGTTGCAGATTTGCACCAGTGTAGTGTTTCAGAGGCTGTTGTGAGCGGTCGTAACTACGGCCGTGTCAAAAGGGAGTGGCAAGGTTCTCTGCCCGAAAGCTCATACAGTCACAACTTGTTTCTTTCTGCCTCTGAATAAATTGTAACTTTTATATTTAGAGGATGCTTTCTGATTATAATTTTAAATCTGTTTCTTTTAAAAAAATGCTTTAGGCACTATTAAAGTGAATAAAATTCCCATTTGTTAAAAGGAATTTGGTTATGATTTCATCAGTTACTCCCTGGCAACTTCTTCCATGCTTACATAGTGTGATTAAATGTGTTAATATTATTGATGAATTGCTAGTAAATAAAATAAATTCTTAAGAATATTCTTTGAAAATAAATCACCGTTCACTGTGTTTTCCGACGATTTTCTACAGTGGACTGCAGTTTGTTGTCTGCGCCAGAGTGTTGTCTTCGAGCAGAGATGAAAATCAGAGGGAACCAATTGTGGTCTGTATGGCGGGTAATCAAATGCTTTCCATCGAAGAAGGTGGCAGGAGCGTCCTCATTACCTGTGCAGTGTGCGGCTGAGAAGTGTCACGATGAAGGAAATCCATGACAGTTATGTTATGTGGGGTTGCGTGAAATCAGGCGAAATCTCCCGGCAGGCATCCATACGTGGCGGGAGATACTATTTTTTGATTAATCTTTAGGCGCTTACTGTGTGCACAGACCTGAGAACAGCGACGCGACGCTGTCTATGGGCATACTACAGACGCTCACACCACATCTGTACAACGCTTCATCGGATTTTCACTGCGGTTTCCATTTAGCAGCTGATCGTTCCTTACTTTCCGAAATGACCTCGTATTTGACGACGAATGGCACCTGTGCAATATCCCGAATGCGTTGCAAGCATCTGTCGTGGTGAGAAAAGTATTCTGTGTGGGAGTGAATGCCTTATGTTGGAGCTAAATGAATTGGAACATGGGCGAATTGTTGGTGCTCTTATGTTGGGTGGTTCCGTATTCTAGAGAGTTTGGAGTTTCCAAGTACACCGTGTCGAAGATTTATACCGCATACAGGCAAAGCGGAAAAATAACATCCGCTAAGCCACAACGCCTACGACAGTGTGTGTTGAGTGCTTGCGGCACACAGTTATTGAAGACGATTGTGACAAAAAATAAGAGGATGGCAGGTGCAAAAGTCACTGCAGAACTAAAGTCGCTCTGTCGATCCCTGTCAGCACCAAAACAACACAAAGGGAGCTACATAAACTGGAAACTGCAGGGCAAGCTGCAATTCCAAAACTACTCACCAGTCATGCAAATCCCCGCAACAGGAAAACATGATGACGAAGCCATAAAACCTAAACAATGGTACAATTGAAGAATGTCATTTGGTTGGATGAATCTTGTTCCACCCTATTTCCAACTTCTGGCCTAGTCCACGTTGCAGAAGTGGAACATGGCAGGGGTGAGGTGATAATTCGGGCAGCCATATTGTGGTGTTTTGTGGGTCCAAGAGTGGCTCTGCAACGGGGTGTTACTGCCAAGGATTACGTGGCTATTTTGGCTGATGAGGTCCATAGTATCGTTCAATGTTTGTTCCGTGAAGATGATGCTGTATTCCAAGATCACTTAACCCCTGTTCACACACCTCGCATCGTCCAAGACTGGTTCTACCCTGGCCACCACATTCACCAGATCTTAATACTACTGAGTCTTGGCGGCGTATTTTGGAGAGAAGGGTGCGTGATCGCCGTCCACCGCTATCATCGTTGCTTAACTTGCCGGTATTTTGCTCTTAGGAGACGAAGGCTTATTGCATTATGCTGCTTCTGGTGGATGTCGATTGCAGTGGTTACAGAGAGATGAACAGGCTTATACAGAATATGATGTACGGAGAGTGAAGCGATGAATGAAAATTTGTACCAAGGTGGGGATTCGAACCTCGGTCTCCTTCTCACTAAGCAGATGCGCTAATCACTACGCCACCCTGGCACAGTGACTTTTACAACTGCACAGACTACTGTAGCAAGCTTTCCTCCTCAGTACAAAGTCCCATTCACGCCTCAGCCAACTTGGTGGTATTGCTCCTATGGGTTTGAGGAGGAAGGCGTGCTAGGTTAGACCTTGCAGCTGTGCAAAGCCACCGTGCAAGGGTGGCATAATGATTAGCGCATATTGAGCCGTGCTGCAGCTCGTGTTGGTGCTGTTTGTAGGTTTTCGTCCTCTGTTCGAGGCCAGACCGTATCATTCAGTTGACTTGGTAGCGGTTGTTGGTCTTCTTCTCGTGTTGACTGGTGTCACTTAGTTTCACAAGCGTTGCCTGTCCGCTAGTGGCAGCAGCGGTGGTTATCGATATGTAGTAACTGTGGCCCTATCTTTGGGGCGACGTCGTTCTTCTTCTGGGTCGTGTCAGTGTGTTGGTCGGTTGGGGATTCAGGAGGAGCCAGGTCCTCGCCAGGACCGCTGGCGGCGCGCATCGACTGCCGGATCGAAGGCCTTTCGTCACGAGTGTGAACGACTTTGTAGTAAACCGGATCCTGCCCGCTTTAAGTTGAGTGCATTAGGATTCAAGTAGAGAAACCTCCACCATTGTTAGATCTTGCGATTCTCCAGTGACTTGGGTTAGTGTTGCTGCTCATAGTGTTGCAGAGGAAAAGAGCAGCGAGTGGAGCACTTGGGGAAGCCGGATATGATTAGCTTTCCTGGACTTCTAATTAGTGTTTTTTGCGTTCAGTTTGTTACCATTTATTAAGTTCAGCCAGCGGTATTTTTTCCCTGCCTCGTGGCCGCTAACGCCCCAGTTACCTGCCGTGGAGGTTAGTGTATGTAACCGCAGTCTATGTTTCCTCGCCTTGCCGCTGCTGTCCGGTGAGGCGTGTAGTTTGACAGCTTTCTTGATTGTAGGTTGGTTGGCGATTCTTCTACTCTGATGGTAGTGATTCCTTTCTCGTCCGGGCACCCTAAGCACAGTATTCTGCAGGCGGAGTCCAGACCGCCGGTTCAAGCTTTGGTGTATTTTTACATCTTTGCATTTGGTTCATTGGATGTCAGGTAGTCTCATCAAGATTATCATTAGTCATTCGTTGGACTGCCACTAGTCTGAGTACCATCTTGTGAAGTGAATGCAACTCTTGGCTGCCTATCTCATCGCTCGCGAAAGTGTTTGTTGCCAGACCTACTCAGAGGCCGATTTCTGGTGCACCGTCTGTGACTGGTCCTTGTGTTTTATTGTTGTATTTGCTGTTTTATTGTATGTTTCTAATTTTTTTATATAATTGCCGTTCTTGGCGTAACGACAGGTTTAAATGATGGTGCTACCACGTTACCATCATTTTGTCTCACCTGCATGGTGATCAGTTGCTTGTCCTTTTAAATTAACCTTTGCTGTTGTATTTGCTGTTTCACTGTATATCCCGTCTCAGTTACAGTTACACATTTTTACTTAGCTTACGCGTTTCGATCTCACCGGATCATCTTTTCAGCTTTAAGTAGTTGCGTCAGTAACCTCTTTTGTTTGCTCAGAACCACATATCATAGAGTACTCCGATACGTGGTTCTGAGTAGAAAAGACGGGTTGCTGACGCAACTGCTTGGATCTGAAGATGATCCAGTATGTGCAACTGACGAAACAATAAATGGGAATTATGTTAACTGTCTAAACAGTGGTGAATCTCTTAAGACGACTATGTCGGCTGTAGTGGTTTTCCAGGACGTTGAGGGGCCACGTCGTTATATAATTGCCTTTCTTTGCGTTACAGCAGGTTTAAACTATTGTGCTACTAAGGCACCACAATTTGTCTCACCTGTTTGCTGATCAGTTGCTTGTCCTTTTATATTAACCTTTGCTGTTATATTTGCTGTTTTACTGTATGTTTGTTAAATTTGTTATAATTGCCGTTCTTGGCGTTAAAAGCCTTCAGCCGTGACTGTGCTTACTTGCCTTAAAATTCGAATTAGGACCACATTGTCTTGTTTTTAAAACATTATTTGCTGTGTCTGTATTTTATGCTCATTTGGTAAATTGTATCGCACTGAAAGCATTATTAATTACAGAGTTGTTCATTCATTCCTTAATAAAATGTGATATCTTTATTGCTGAGACTGGAATTATCGTTTTAAAATGGGTGTAATTGCAAAGGGAACCAATAGTAACTGATTACGGCCCCATCCACAATCGTAACCGAATCCTGCCTTCCTTGACTACCAGGTTCCACATATTTCTAGTGAGTAGGAGACTCAATCTGCTTATGTATAAATATATCATGAATGTTTGAGACTTGAAAATGTCTGTAGAACCGTATAGTTTCATTTGAACAAAATAAACCAGCGTGCAGAGCTGCAGCGAACCTGTTTCTGAAGAACACAGCAACAATAGCTCCAATGAGAAATCGGACTTTTGTCATGCGCCAGGTTCCGAGTGTCGCCTGAAGATGGCAGACCATTAGTAATCTAGCCCGTCGAAGGTTGGGAGTATGTGACAGCGCGCCCTATGCAGGTGCCACGAGCACTTGGGCAGTGTGTCGAACACGTATCTAGGGAGTGAGAACGGCGGCACGTGCAGCCAGCGGCACCTATTTTCGAGCAAGAGATAAGCATTCCGCGCGGAAGAACGTGCCTCTCCGCGATCGCAGAGTGTGGCTGGCGGGTGACGCGTCGGCTCTCCGCGCGGCCGGTGTCTGCGGAGCACATATCTGGAGAGGGCGGCGCGTGAGCGCTGCGTAAACGGCAGTCCACGGGCTGGAGCACGTCCCGGCCCCTAACGCTGGCGCTACTGACTCAACAGTGGCTCGAGAACGAAGGTTCTAACAGCGAAGGCGCGGTTTCTCGTTCCACACGACGTGGCCCCTCAACGTCCTGGAAAACCACTACAGTCGACATAGTCGTCTTAAGAGATTCACCACTGTTTAGACAGTTAACATAATTCCCATTTATTGTTTCGTCAGTTGCACATACTGGATCATCTTCAGATCCAAGCAGTTGCGTCAGCAACCCGTCTTTTCTACTCAGAACCACGTATCGGAGTACTCTATGATATGTGGTTCTGAGCAAACAAAAGAGGTTACTGACGCAACTACTTAAAGCTGAAAAGATGATCCGGTGAGACCGAAACGTGTAAGCTAAGTAAAAATGTGTAACTGTAACTGAGACGGGATATTAAAGGAGAATTATCTCAGACCTTCAATAAAAAAAACACTCCGTCCTCAGGCAACGAGTGGCCTACCGGGACCATCCGACCGCCGTGTCATCCTCAGGGGAGGATACGGATAGGAGGAGCGTGTGGTCAGCACACTGCTCTCCCGGTCGTTATGATGGTATTCTTGACCGAAGCCGCCACTATTCGGTCGAGTAGCTCCTCAATTGGCATCACGAGGCTGAGTGCACCCCGAAAAATGGCAACAGCGCATGGCGGCTGGATGGTCACCCATCCAAGTACCGGCCACGCCCAACAGCGCTTAACTGCAGTGATCTCACGGGAACCGGTGTATCCTTCAATGACCTGATTAATATGCCGGCGTCCCTTTTAAACCTCCCACACGTCAAAGACCCAGGGAAAAAAGCTACAGTAGATATGAAAGCGGGATTGCACTGTATGCTACAGCATCTCAAAGAATACCTACCTATTACGAAAGTGGATGTATGAATATACTGCACCTTCGTTCCACTTCTCCTTGTGAACCACTGGACCGATTTCAATCAAACTTACTGTCACTTACTGACTGGAAAGAAATACTGTGAGGGAAAAACCGTCGACCTATCAAAGAGGTGGGGGTAGAGGTGCAAATGTATCGTAGCTCACGACGCCCAAGTTGCCAGATTATATACATTCAGTACTTGAGAACGAGAGCACAGATTTTGCACATGATTTCAGATCATTACGAAACTTTATCTCGCTGACAAAGCCCACAAAATGATGGAAAGAAAAAAAAAACTTTATCGCTTAGTACATTTTCGCTGGTCATGCACTGAAACTGCCGCATCAGACATTACGTTTAAATTTATTACTTCTTTGCTACTGACTCTATTTGTGACATTTTTCGCCTACAGTATCTACAGATGCCTCTGAATGCAACTACGTAATTGTATTACTCTAAGAGATATGACGTCATAAACATAGAGCTGCGTTGAAACGAAACTCCAAAGTGAAATTCGCAACAGGTCAAATATGAACAGAAATATGTGTAAAATATGTTAATTATATGTGAAATGTATGTGACACGTGCGTAAGCGGTTAAAGCCACGGGTAAAAAGCTCCACCTAAAGCCGTTAATCGATTTCAGTCAAACTTGGTACTCATATTACTAATTATCTGGAAAAAAACACTGCGGGCATAAGAACCAGCAACCTCCTATTTAGGGGGGCGGCGGAGATGGACAGGAGGGAAGGATCAGTGGGAGAAGAAGGAAATGGATAGAGGAAGAAGAAGCAGTTCGACAGGGGGGGATGGTGCAGATGGTCAGAGGGGGGCTGCAGGGGATCGATAGAGTGGGAGGGAGGGGAGAGGGGATGGTCATAGAAAGTGGTGGAAGAGGAGATGGACTAATAGAAGACTAGAATAAATACGTACTCGGGCAACGCCAGGTACTCAAATAGTTTATCTAACGATCATCGGTACCCTCTACATGTAGCACGAAGAATATAGTCTGTATTCAGTTTCTTGCCATTTTTATCGTAACGTGTCCTCTAACAATGTTGCATTCGCATCAGTGATACGTCTTAACGTGGGACCGAGCGAGGTGGTGCAGTGGTTAGCACACTGGACTCGCATTCGGGAGGACACGGTTCAATCTCGCGTCCGGCCATCCTGATTCACTTTTTCCGTGATCTACCCACATCACTTCAGGCAAATCCCGTGATGGTTCCTTTGAAAGGGCAGGGCCGATTTCCTTCCCCATCCTCCCCTAATTCGAGCTTGTGCTCTAATGACCTCGATGTTGACGGGACGTTAAACACTAATCTCCTCCCCCTCTTAACGGGGGAATACAGTGCATTTTGGTCACCTTCACGAAGTCCTTCATGAAACCCCACAAGAATAAATCGAGAGGTGGCGGAGGGGGGAGGGGTGTGAACGTGGTGACCAGGCAATGGGACCTCACTCCCGATGCAAAAAAATGGTTCAAATGGCTCTGAGCACTATGGGACTAAACTTCTGAAGTCATCAGTCACCTAGAACTTAGAACTACTTAAACCTAACTGACCTAAGGACATCACACAAATCCATGCCCAAGGCAGGATTCGAACCTGCGTCCGTAGCGGTCGCGTGGTTCCAGACTGTAGCGCCCAGAACCGGTCGGCCACTATGGCCGGCCCCCCGATGCAGCGATTTGTAAATTTCGTATATGGGTACTTGCGAACAGCCGCTGATCAATGTGGCGGAGCTGCATCTTGTTGAAAGATGATGCTGGATTGCCACAGTTTTATGTCAGAGGATATAAAAACTGCACCGATTTGTCCAGGTACACTAATTCATTCATTGTGTTTTCTGCAAAGAAACAATCCTGTTCGGTTGGGGCTATCACGAACGTGTTCAGTGACAGTATGCTGATGTTTCGAGGCCCAGATCGACACATTATGCCAATTAACAACTCCTGATACACGGAAGGTTGCTCCATCCAAGACTAAACATCTTACCAGGAAGCTGGCATTCATGTCAGTATGATGCAGCATATCAGTAGGAAATTGTTGTCAGCATGGTTTATCGTTCGGCATCAGACATTGCACAATTTGCACTTTGTAAGCATACAAGGGAAGGAGCTGATGTTCTACACGATGCAGTGTTGCTCGAGTCACATCCAGTTGTCCAGATACCTGTCGAATTGACTGACGGGGCTTCTGAGAAAGGCTTGTCTGATGGCCGCAATTGTCTCTTCCGAAACACTAAGACGTGCACCTCCAGAATGTTTCAGATCACTTTCAGTTCCCACTTACGATGTTGTTGTTGTTGTTGTCTTCAGTCCTGAGACTGGTTTGATGCAGCTCTCCATGCTACTCTATCCTGTGCAAGCTTCTTCATCTCCCAGTACTTACTGCAACCTACATCCTTCTGAATCTGCTTAGTGTATTCATCTCTGGGTCTCCCTCTACGATTTTTACCCTCCACGCTGCCCTCCAATACTAAATTTGTGATCCCTTGATGCCTCAAAACGTGTCCTACCAACCGGTCCTTCTTTTTGTCAAGTTCTGCCACAAACTCCTCTTCTCCCCAATTCTATTCAATACCTCCTCGTTAGTTATGTGATCTGCCCATCTAATCTTCAGCATTCTTCTGTAGCACCACATTTCGAAAGCTTCTATTCTCTTCCTGTCCAAACTACTTATGGTCCACGTTCCACTTCCATACATGGCTACACTCCATACAAATACTTTCAGAAACGACTTCCTGACGCTTAAATCTATACTCGATGTTAACAAATTTCTCTTCTTCAAAAATGCTTTCCTTGCCATTGCCAGTCTGCATTTTATATCCTCTCTACTTCGACCATCATCAGTTATTTTGCTCCCCAAATAGCAAAACTCCTTTACTACTTTAAGTGTCTCCTTTCCTAATCTAATTCCCTCAGCATCACCCGACTTAATTCGACTACATTCCATTATCCTCGTTTTGCTTTTGTTGATGTTCATCTTTTATCCTACTTTCAAGACACTGTCCATTCCGTTCAACTGCTCTTCCAGGTCCTTTGCTCTCTCTGACAGAATTACAATGTCATCGGCGAACCTCAACGTTTTTATTTCTTCTCCATGGACTGTAATACCAACTCCGAATTTTTCATTTGTTTCCTTTACTGCCTCCTCAATATACAGATTGAATAACATCGGGATTAGGCTACAACCCTGTCTCACTCCCTTCCCAACCACTGCTTCCCTTTCATGCCCCTCGACTCTTGTAACTGCCATCTGGTTTCTGTACAAATTGTAAATAGTCTTTCGCTCCCTGTATTTTACCCCTGCCACCTTTAGAATTTGAAAGAGAGTATTCCAGTCAACATTGTCAAAAGCTTTCTCTAAGTCTACAAATGCTAGAAATGTAGGTTTGCCTTTCCTTAATCTTTTTTCTAAGATAAGTCGTAGGGTCAGTATTACCTCACGTGTTCCAACATTTCTGCGGAATCCAAACTGATCTTCACCGAAGTCGCCTTCTACCAGTTTTTCCATTCTTCTGTAAAGATTCGCGTTAGTATTTTGCAGCTGTGACTTATTAAACTGATAGTTCGGTAATTTTCACATCTGCCACTTACGATACCGATCCTTAATTGTCTCCGCATCAGATGAATCACATCCATACAACCTATGGATGCCATCTGGTTTCTGTACAAATTGTAAATAGTCTTTCGCTCCCTGTATTTTACCCCTGCCACCTTTAGAATTTGAAAGAGAGTATTCCAGTCAACATTGTCAAAAGCTTTCTCTAAGTCTACAAATGCTATAAATGTAGGTTTGCCTTTCCTTAATCTTTTTTCTAAACCAAACCACGTTACTGCAAACCACGTTACTGTTTGTGCAGTCGCCATTTTCACTTCATACGATCTTGCTGAAATCTGGCGACGATAGATGGCACGTATGACATGGGATGTAAACTCTTCTGAGATTCTCTAGCATATGTTGTAATTTCCTTATCATATCTACGGTAGTTTTTATTTTCTGGGTTTTCTAAATGTGGGAGGTTTGAAATTCCAAATGTTTGATTGTGAGCAGACTAATTACTTGATGAAGAGGAACAATTAACCTTTTTTTTAAAATAGCTTTATTCATGCCAAGAAGCGTTTCTTGTTTTCACTCATCTTCAACTGAACCCGCCCGGACAGCCGCACATTAGTGCGCCGCTTCGGTGTCCTTGGAGGGCCGTTCATGGATCGAATCCGCCTGGCTGACTGACGAGGACAGGCGTGCCGGCGGGTCTGGTGTGGTTTTTAGGCAATTTCCCACTGCCGACTAGTTGAATTCTTCACTGATACCCACGTACCGCCTCAGTTACACTATTAAACATTTATAAATTGTTCGCATGCTTTCGCTCTTTTCTTTGGGGCATTGATTTTCAGACATTTCGCAGTCTAAGACGATAATTCGCAGCGCGATGAGCAGGAGGACAACGTTCTTGACAAGGTTCGGCACTACTGCCAACCCTTGCGCCTTTCAACTCTACTCTAAGGACAATCCATGGCTGCAGCCCCATCGAACGTAATATGACCCCTATGGAGTGTAGTACGATCGCAATTTTTCCTCTGATATGAAAGGGAGAACCACTGCGGACGGTGGAAAATCGAAATGTGACCCGGAGCAGAAAAGGGTGGTAATGTTTTTTCAGCCCTTCTGCTTCGCTCCCTCCTGTTGCATGATCACGGTAGGAGCGGGCTGGGGGGGGGGGGGGGGGGGGAATGGGGAAGGTGCAACATTAGCATGGGAGTGAATAAAACGGCAAACACTTCTAAGATCCTCTAGTTCGGTGACATCCTTGGTGCCACCCACGCACTTCTGCTGAGCACATTACAAATGAACCTGTCAGAAACTTCGATACCCATTCTACCTCACTGCCGCTCTAGCGCCTAAGGGTTATAAAAGCCCTTCGACACCTCTTAGGTTTGCTTGTACTCAGCCACTAGAGCAGCCGAGAAGCTCAATGCGTGTGGAAGTTTCTGACTGGTACATATGTAACATGCTCAATAAAGGTGATAAAGGTGCGTAACTGCGAACAATGGAGTTGCCGACCTGAGGGAGCTTTTGCCGTTTTATTCACGCATATGTTAATGTTGCATCCTATTCTCTCCCCCTGTGATCATGCCACGCGAGGGACAGAAACAGGAGGGCCGAAAAAGCAAAGAAATCCTTTGCTGCTTCAGATCATGTTCAAGTTTCGTGTAATGGTTTTGAACGGTCCCTAGTGATTCTACCCTTTATAACAGAGCGAAAATTACTGTCGCACGACACTCCAAAGCAGAGGCGTTGAAAGAACTCATGAAATGTGGGTAACAGGTCCATGGTGGCGTTGGGCAGAATTTTGGTAAAATTTGGTACGAATTTGAAATAATTAACCCATCTTACAACTCACATGAACTCTCTCTCTCTTTGTTCTTCTCCTTATTTTTTTCATGGGTCGAGAGATTGCTGTCTGAAACGTCGCCGATCCCAAAGGTGACGTCACAGGGCGCCAAGATTTTGCACCCCAATAGAGAAAGGTTGTAGGCATATTTGAGTAAAATTTAAAAATTGTGTGTCAGAAGTGGAGACAATTACGTGGTTTCGAAAAAGTGATTCTAAAATTTTGTTGCACATTGTAAATTATTGGTTTTCTGTCTTAAGCTTTTTACAGTTAATTTACGAGAATTTTGTACCAGACGCGTTTCTCTTTTATTTATAACGCATCTTCTATGGAGTTTCTGGAAAAAATGGATACCTATGTTTTTACATTTTGGTTGTTAGAAATTAAAAGCAATTTTTCTTTATAAAGTTGGTGCACAATTTACATACTATGTTTATGCCTCTAGTTTACATAATCCGTAAAGAAGTGCTTTTTCCTTCTTTGTTAAAGGAGGGCGAGGTCTAAATAAATTTTGTTGTACATACACAGATGGCAGTTTTAGCCTTTCTCCACTTTCTTTTGCGCTGCATTGGTGATACTTGCATTTCACCTCACTTTAGGCATAGAACTGCAGTTACTTATGTTCGCACTCGGCACAGTATACAGTGTTTATGTTTGTTCATTTGTTTTGTGTAGGTTGTGTGCGTTTCCAAATACGACATCTTTCAAAAATGGTATATAATTTGTGTGTGTGTATGAGTATGTGTAAGGAAGAGAGAGAGAGAGAGAGAGAGAGAGAGAGAGAGAGTGATTGTGATTGTATAACTTACACATTCACACACACACAGAGAGAGAGAGAGAGAGCGATGGAGGGGGAGGGGGGGGGGAGGGTAGAGGAAGAATGTGTGTGTGTGTGTGTGAATTAGTTAACGATTACAAGTGAGTTAGTTATAGGTTACAAGAAATGCTACGATAGTGTCTACAGCAAAAGCATATGAACATTAATGGAGAATCAGTGATACTTTTGAAACTGATTAGGTAAACCAGAATGGGCACTGGAAAAACTAAGTGTAAAGTGTGGATTGGAGGCAGGGACTCTGAATGTCTTGCAGTGGACACAGCCGGCAAACGGGAGGACTGCAGCTCCCTCAGCCTATTTAACTTTATAAGGGAAACGTGTAATACCGATGGCACTGTCGCTATAGCGGAGGAGCAAGATGAGCCAGAGAGAACAGATAAAGTGCTAATACAGGAGGCACAAGAAGTGGATATGAAGACAAATCAAAACAAAACTGAGCACGTGATTGTAACAAGAAACAGTGAAGAGGAAACGGAGGGATCATTCACAACAGAAGATAAGGAGTTTAGGAAGACTGGGTCCTTCGAATATCTAGGAAATACTTTGATTGTGTTCGAGAACATGGAAGAGGAGATGATGAACCAGGTAAAATTCGCAGAGAAGTGTCGATTCTCAGTGGCAAAACCATTCAGCAGCAAACTGCTAGCAAGAACAACAAAACTCTGCATGTACAAGACAACCGTACAGCGAGCATTAATTTACGGAACTGAAACATAGGCACTGAGCAAGAAGATGGAGAAAAAAATTATGACATTTTTAAGACAAGGCGTTGAGAAATGCTTCGGATCCGTGTCAGAAAATGGAATATTTAGAGAGCCACACGATGTTTAATGAACTAGATGTGACAGTTGTAATTAAGAGCAGAAAAACTGGATTTCTGGAAAATGTACAGAGACGAGAGTCAAGGATGGCGAAGACATTGCTAGAACCGATGCCGGAAATGGCGAGACCCCTTGGTAGACCAAAACTGAGGTGGATGGATGGAGTCAAGAAAGGCCTGAAGATTCTGGCAGCCCACGAGAGCATGGCCAACGACCGGAACCAATGGAAGAGGTGCAGGTACTAGCCGCGTGTAAAGTATCGATATTTTTCGTTCAGTGGAGCACCTGAGAGCGAGGATGGCATCATTCGAAAAGCCGGTTGCTAAACCAGTCGTAGCATAGCGGCCAGCCGTGTCTCGTAGTAAGCCAGCTTCGCGTCTTGCGGCTTGTCAGCGTTGGGCAGGCGCGCTGCCGCGGGCCAGCTATCGGCGAGCAGTGTCTGGGGAGGGAACAGCTCGGCTGGAAGGTCAGGCCCAACACGTGCGTCGCTCCCTGTGGACCGCCCACCACTCGCCTCACTTCGCTTTCTCTCTCTCTCTCTCTCTCTCTCTCTCTCTCTCTCTCTCTCTCTCCATATCGCCTTCCGCAATATCTGTCCAACGCTATCCGTCACTGGCGCCATCACTTCTTACAATAATGTACAGAGCTACTGTCAGAGTAGATATAATTAAACTTTTGGAAGGAGAAACAGCATTGGTCGTATTTTTTTTGTTTTATTATCCGCAAAATCGATTTTCGGTCACTTAGTGACCATCCTCAGTGCTCGAAGTTAAAAATTTCACGTAACGATCAGAGAGTATAAAACAGGTGCATGTAAACAGCGGCCTCAGTTTATGTGATCGCTCTAAGCTAGTTGATACCAGTGCCTACCAATTTTAATTGTATGTTACAGGTATGTTCCTACCAACTGTTATGTTCATACGCAGGTGTAGTTGTGATTTTCTGTTTTATACTCTCTGATCGTTATGTGAAATTTTTAACTTCTAGCACTGAGGATGGTCACTAAGTGACCGAAAATCGATTTTGCGGATAATAAAACAAAAAAATACGACCAATGCTGTTTCTCTTTCCAATTATATCCACTATCTGGTCGTGGTGCACAGAACACCCCATGGAGTCGCCAATAAATTAAACTTTTGGTACAAGAGCCAGTGTAGACGGAGAACTAGTTAGTACATGGGTACCCAGCTTTGTAGAAATGATTTTCAGACACAAAAACCTTTGTAGCTAAGCAGCTGAATCTGACCTTTGGAGCCTCCCAGCCAACAGTACCACATGACTTTTTTTAAAATTTCATTTAATTTATTATTATTATTATTATTATCATTATTATTTGTTACGAGGTACGAAATGTAGATTGCCGCATGGATTTTCTCTGTAGAAATTTTATTCTGGTTTCAACTTTTTGCATTCATCACTTAATCACTGTGTTATTGTGCCTTTATTTGTTATCTTGTGTGCGGTGAGTTCAACATACACAAAGCAAATGCAAATACAGCTATTGCAGCAAAAGAAAGACAAGTTTGCCAATATCCAAGTGCAAGTGCAACCAAGTTTTTCGACTACAGCTCGTGTGAACAACGACGAAAAAGCCTGCCGACTTCAGTACGTGTGAAATTAATAAACACCAACCACCACTGAGGGTGCTTCGTAAACAACAGTGAAACGCGTCTGGTGCAACACTCTCTTAAATTGCCCTACGAAGTCAGAGAAGATAAGTAGTTCGCTTTGCAATAAGTTTCCCGTGCAGGCGGCCAGGGACTTTTTAATCTTTCGACATGCACTTCGGGATGGGGTGCTGGACGCCAAGGATTACTTGTTGAGACTGGACGCCTCGGCCAGCGACTAGCGACAAGAGTGCCGGAGCAGCTGGTACCGTCTGCAGGAACTCCAGAGTAGCGGCCTCAGCCGGCTCGCCGCAGGCCGGCGCGTGCCTGCTTTACGGGCAGCACAGCGCATCCTCTGTGCAGCCCGCTGCGTGCAAACTGACGGACGGCTCACACAGGTTTTTTGCTCTCGCGAGCCCCGTGCAGCTGAAGACGCACTCCACGTAGCTGCAGCCGCAGCTGCCGCGAGCGTTCGACCAGAAGATGCCGCGTCACGTAATACGGGACGCAGCTCAAACACACTGCTGATATACACGTAGGTTGGTAAGAAACAGTCTTGAAAAGCTCGTAAGGATATTGCAGGGTAAGTTGTGTCCAGAAATAATTCTGAGGAAAAACATTCGATAGGCTGCGCCATTTCCGAATTCATTGGCATGGAAATTAGTCAGTGAGGCCTTTGCATGCGCAAATTCAAACGATCCGTCAAGTATAGCTAGTGTCAGTTGTTCTCACACGAGACTCCTCACGCTTTGGCTCGGGTTAGGTTCCTAATTTCTGTACTGCTCTCTTGTTCGGTGTATTATTGGTATAAGTGCAGATATTTCTATTGGTGACTGAGGGTATTGCACTGAACAACGTTGCATCAGTATTTACCCTATTTACAGACTAGTTACTATAGCTATTACGAGTAGTTCGTTTTTAGGTTGCTTAATACCTCCAAAGTATGATCGGCAAGAGCAAACCATTAATCCTTACCTTCCTTTGCACAGCAAGTCATGTGCTGAAGTGTGAAAACGGTTGATCTACACTTACCCTACTGGCCATTAAAATTGCTACACCAAGAAGAAATGCATATGATAGACCGGTATTCATTGGACAAATATATTATACTTGAACTGACATGTGATTACATTCTCACGCAATTTTGGTGCATAGATACTGAGAAATCAGTACCCAGAACAACCACCTCTTCCCGTAATAACGGCCTTGATACGCCTGGGCATTGAGTCAAACAGAGCTTGGATGGCATGTACAGGTACAGCTGCCCATGCAGCCTCAACACGATACCACAGTTCATCAAGAGTAGTGACTGGCGTATTGTGACGAGGCAGTTGCTCGGCCACCGTTGACCACACGTTTTCAATTGGTGAGAGATCTGGAGAATGTGCTGGCCAGGGCAGCAGTCGAACATTTTCTGTGTCCAGAAAGGCCCGTACAAGACCTGCGGCATTGCAGTATCCTGTTGAAATGTAGGGTTTCGCAGGGATCGAATGAAGGGTAGAGCCACGGGTCGTAACACATCTGAAATGTAACGTCCACTGTTCAAAATGCCGTCAATGCGAACAAGTGGTGACCGGGACGTGTAACCAATGGCACTCCATACCATCACGCCGGGTGATACGCCAGTATGGCGATGACGAATACACGCTTCCAATGTGCGTACACCGCGATGTCGCCAAACACGGATGCGACCATCATGATGCTGTAAACAGAACCTGGATTCATCCGAAAAAATGACGTTTTGCCATTCGTGCACCCAGGTTCGTCGTTGAGTACACGATCGCAGGCGCTCCTGTCTGTGATGCAGCGTCAAGGGTAACAGCTGCCACGGTCTTCGAGCTGATACATGCTGCTGCAAACGTGGTCGAACTGTTCGTGCAGATGGTTGTTGTCTTGCAAACGTCCCCATCTATTGACCCAGGGCTCGAGACATGGCTACACGATCCGTTACAGCCATGCGGATAAGATGCCTGTCATCTCGACTTCTAGTGATACGAGGCCGTTGGGATCGAGCACAGCGTTCCGTATTACCCTCCTGAGCCCACCGATTCCATATTCAACAAACAGTCATTGGATCTCGACTAACGCGAGCAGCAATGTCGCGATATGATAAACCGCAATCGTGATAGGCTACAATCCCACCTTCAACAAAGTCGGAAACGTGATGGTACGCATTTCTCCTCCTTACACGAGGCATCAAAACAACGTTTTACCAGGCAACGCCGGTCAACTGTTGTTTGTGTATGAGAAATCGGCTGGAAACTTTCCTCATGTCAGCACGTTGTAGGTGTCGCCACCGGCGCCAACCTTGTGTGAATGCTCTGAAAAGCTAATCATTTGCATATCACAGCATCTTGTTCCTGTCGGTTAAATTTCGCGTCTGTAGCACGTCATCTTCGTGGTGTAGCCAGTAATGTATATATGCTCCAGTTATGACCACGCAGAGGACATCAAGTCGTAAAGTTCGTGACACGTTTCTGGGGAGACTGTTCGATGCAGAGAAAAAAACAGCCAACACATTGATGTGTGTACATATAAAGTACCACATACAACAATATCTGCATTTATACCTGTAACACTCTGTATATATGTGGTATTCCAGGAGATATGGTCAATATTTAGGGATATGACAGGAACAATCATTCTAAGGAAGAAAGTGCAGTAAATATGGGTTCTAAAATTTATACCGAAATATTTACGACAACTTTTTCAGTAGAATACATGTGTTTTTTAAGAGTAGGGAAGCCGAACAAGTGCTCACAGCTTTTAAGGTATGCATTTTAGAGACCTCATTTACTAGAATTTTTTTCTCTGAATGATCGTTCTTCTCATTTTCCTGAATATTGACCATTCCCCTGGGACGCCTACCGTGTAGAGGGTGAACCAGAAATCCACTGATAAAATTCAGAGCTTGTTAATGGATACCTTCTGAATATTTTAGCATGAGAAAACTATGGTATGCGGTGACGTGTTTTGTTATTGCATTTCTTTTGCATTCTCGCCCCAGTTATTTCCATCTCGCTGTTTTCCCATCAGTGTTGGATACGTTAACAGTGATTCACTATGGATAGGTTTATTGCTGGAGAATTGTCAATAGGCGTCTCTTATAGGATCTGATTGTATGCAATGGAAGGGCGGAGCAACACCTCTACGCGGAGCTGCTCCTGCAGCGATGGAAACCATATCACATAATTTTTGCTTCCGTACATAGACGCCGAGTGAGATGGTGCAGTGGTTAGCACACTGGACTTGCATTTAGAGGGGCGGCCGTTCAAATCTGCATCTGGCCATCCACATTTAGGTCTTCCATGATTTCTGTAAATGGCTCCAGGAAAAAGCCAGGATCTTTCCTTCGAAAGAGCTTGCTGATTTCCTTACCATCCTTGGAGCAGCCTGAGCACGTGCTCGTTCTCTAATGGCCTCAATGTCGACAGAAACCCTAATTTTCCTTCCTTACGTGTACTTAAGCACCTTTGAGAAATTGGACCCTTTCCTATTTTGTGTTGTGCGTTTTGGTGATTGGATATTACAGGCATCTTCTCTGTTGTGAAAGTATTTTCATAGAAACAAGGGTGATTTTGGTAGCAAACTGAATGAATCATAATTATGGTATTACTCTGTAATGAGCCACAAGAGACTGTGGTTCCCTCATACCAAAATATGAAGAAGAAAAGGTTCAAATGGCTCTGAGCACTATGGGACTTAACAGCTGAGGTCGTCAGTCCCCTAGAACTTAGAACTACTTAAACCTAACTAACCTAAGGACGTCACACACATCCACGCCCGAGGCAGGATTCGAACCTGCGACCGTAGCGGTCGCGCGGCTCCAGACTGAAGCACCTAGAACCGCTCTGCCACTCCGGCCGGCAAAATATGAAGAAGGTTTCCCTGAATAACCTCGGCGCAGTTCTGGGTTACCCTGTGTGTGTGTGTGTGTGTGTGTGTGTGTGTGTGTAATTTCTCTCAGTGACTGACGATGGTGTACTGAACAACTTACATCATTATTTATGTCATTTGCAGGCTAATAATTATAGCTACTACAAGCCATATGTTTTTATATTCGATAGTACCTCCAGGTACATGTGACAAGAGCAAGCCATTAATGCTTATTCCACCTTAGGCAGCTTGTCAGTCGCTTAAGTACAGACAAATCAAATGGATGTAATACCGTTACTCTATACTGACAGGGGTAGTCCACTTACTCATGCAGTCACAGCCATGCAGAAAACATCAGGTTGTAAAATTTGTGATGTGTTTCTGGGAAGACTGTCGTGTCATATTAATGTACCACATATCTGCACTTATACCAATTACATCTTGTATACACATTTCAAATTCTTTGTAACAAACTTCTAGGTGTTGGAGATGAAATGTTCACTGACCCATCCCAGCGAAGCTAGGCATCTTTTATAACTTATCATGCCTCTGATGTGGCCGGCCGTAGGCACTCTGTGGCGTTCATATTCAGTATGTTTTGTATGTAAGTCAGTCACATGCTCTACATGAAACGCAATACACTAAGCTTCTAAAATATCTTCCTCCTCTCAAAGATAATCATTCTTAAAGTTTTGTTGTTGAAAATCACTCTGTCAGTCTACTGGAATAGGTAACATGCAGATGGAGCACACCTGGTAAGTAGACACTTCTAGTTCAGTGAAATCTCATGGCCGGCGAATTCAATAAAAAGACGTTTAGCGTCCGCGGAAAGCGTCAGCGAACATTTTACCTAATAAAAGTTGTCCCCTGTGACATGCTGTTATCCCCATATATTACTCAGGTGACTTCTCATTAAGACATCGAGTTTGAATGTCATTTGCTTGTAGAGAAAATCGTGTTATGCCTATCGTAATGAGACGGAACATTTACCAGCTCGTGTCGGAATTCGACCGCGGTAAGATCGAGATCTTTCGAGGCTACACACTTTATCCTCCTGAGCTGCTAGTGTCGGTTGGTATTTCACGGATGTCATGTAAATATGGAATCAGTCAGTTCAGGAGGGCCATATGCAACGCTATGAAAAGTCTCAATAGCCCGCGCGACTAGCGCCTGAGAAGACAGACATTAGTCTTTCATGCACACACTAACACAAATAAAACGGTGCACCACAAAGGAATTATCCGAATAGGAAGGAAATCGGTACATATGATGTACATGTACATACGAAACAATGACTACAACTTCACAAAAAATTGATGTATTCCAGAGAAAGAGCTTCACAAATTGAGCAAATCAGTGACTCACTGGTCCACCTCTGGTCTTCATGCTTTGCATTGACTGACACAGTTGTTGGATGTCCTCCTGAGGGATATCGTGTCAAATTCTGCCCAACTGACGTGTTACATAGTCAAAACACCGAGATGATTGGAGGCCCTGAACATAATGCTCAGTTGGGGAGCCAAGGCAGGGTTTGACAAGCACGAAGACAATCATTAGAAACTCCCGCGGTGTGCGGGCGGCCGTTATCTTGTTGAAATGTAAGGCCAGGATGGCTTGCCTTGAAGGGCAACAAAATGGGCCATAGAATATCGTCGACGTACCGCTGTGCTGTATGGGTATGAGAACCAAAGGAGTCCTGCTACGAGAAGGAATGGCATCCCAGACCATCCCTCCTAGTTGTCGGGGCTCATGGCCATGGCGTCTCCAGACACATGTTTGCTGGTCATTAGTGAAGGGACTCATCACTGACGACAATTCTAAGCCAGTTAATCAGATTCCAGGCCGAATGTGCGCAGCACAGCTACAAACTGGCTTGGTGGTCGGTATAAGGAGGGCCGAGAGCTCAGCCTCCTTCCTGTGAGACCGGTCCTTTTGGTCACTGAAGCACCATTTGCAAGTCGAATCTATGACAATGATGAATCCGGGGCTCTGAGTGCCTCTCTGACGATTCCTTCGTCCTTACGTCCTGTCGTTTCTCTTGGTTGACCTCTTCCGTCGTGACGCTATGTTCGGCCGCGATTCACCCATTCCTGCCAACATCATCGAATAGTGGCATCGCTCCTTTTCAAATGTCGAGCAATTCGCCGATCACTCCGAGTGTCTTCTTCGAGCCCAACTAAATGTCCTCTCCCAAACGCTGAAATATGTGTATATTGAAATGATAATTAAATCAAGACTTTACACTGTCGACAGGCGTTGATAAACATCAACGGGGACAGTTGAAAATGTGCGCCCCGACCGGGACTCGAACCCGGGATCTCCTGCTTACATGGCAGACGCTCTATCCATCTGAGCCACAGAGGGCAAAGAGGATAGTGCGACTGCAGGAACGAATCCCCTGCACGCTCCTCGTGAGACCCACATTCCCAACTTAATTTCCACACACTACATTCGTAGTGCCCCTGTCCATTACACTCATTACTCGCGGCAGACAATCTTACCGAGTTCCGTAAGAGTTCAGGCAATACGCGTGCATCCGCACAGAAGAAGAAGGTTAATGGCCGGCTAGCCTCAGCAATATGAAGACGGAATCTGTTCTCTAGTACATGTCCGATAGAACAGATACCATCTTCTTATATGCGTATATTGTCCATGCGCGTAACAGCGAGTCATAGTTATTAAGTACACGGAATAAAATTCGCAAAGATTTTATGCCCTTGTATCGAAATATTCCCTGTGTACTATCCTTGCCAACTATGTGGTAAAACTGCGCTGCAGCGTTACGCATCCATCAGTTAGATGCTAAAGTTTACAATTTTACCTCTGTCAATATCAGTTTTCCACCAATTTGTATAACTCCTTGGTGCGTCTTTTATTTTATTTTATTTTTTGTCTTACAGTGTATTACGAATAACACCGTCAGCTATATTTACTGGTATTATCCATACCTAACTGGTTTCGGTTTTACGGGACAGAATCGCGAGATCCCACCAAGACTCTGAGTGATTACGTTGATACAGGGAATTATTATTGTACTGTCTGTAAAAGGTGCAAAACACTGGCGTCCGCTGAACGGAAGCTTCTTATCGCCTATTGTGTGTACGGTGGCAGTACATCAACTCAGCTGGGAAAAAAAGAAAAAATTTAGTATTGGGGATACAGGACCTGCTCATGGGTCAAGGATTCGCTAGGGGAAGACTCATATAAGTAACTCGTAGAAAAAATGTTCAAATGCGTGTGAAATCTTATGGGACTTAACTGCTAAGGTCATCAGTCCCCAAGCTTATACACTACTTAACCTAAATCATCCTAAGGGCAAACACACAAACACACACACACACACACACACACCTATGCCCGATGGAGGACTCAAACCTCCGCCGGGACCAGCCACACAGTCCATGACTGCAGCGCCTCGGACCGCTCGGCTAATACCGCGCGGCCAACTCGTAGAAAAACAGCCAGCAAGAACCAACAGCGACGATAAGGAAGTAAGCAATAAAGGACGTAAAAGAGTCAACAGTAGTCGGCAACAGAAATCGCACCAAGTAGATACAGACGACTCATCGCCCACGAGCCCTTATTTAGTATTTTAACAGGAGCTGCGAACGTACAATGCTATGGCTTTTAGAGTGCAGCTAGAACGGTACATTCGATTGTATTCCCGCTGACAACACCTTGTATTTGTTCAGTTAACAAGTGTCAGACGTAAATTACTCCTACTCCCAGAGAGTGAATTGTCAAGGCTAGCTCTCCGAGGCAGCGACAGCGCAGTCTGTGTTCCGTGACAAGATGCACTGTGTAGACGGCTAAAGGCAAAGTGAAAGCACGGCGTAGTAAAGAGAGTCGTTGCAAAACGCGCGGCTGCCATCTGCCGGACCTTGAGGTATCTAGCCTAGGCTTCGTGCCTTGGCGATCGCCCGACGCTTCAGCGCGGCGTCGCCGAAGGAAATAACGGTCTAGTCGCTACGTAGTCTAAGAGCCCCGTCGTCAGTGAAGCCGTTATGGGCTGAACATGACCAGTCAGTTGTAAACGGTCTTAATCGTGGATGCCGGAGTCATTTGCGACAAAACACTAGGACAGTCTCAGGCGGGGGCGTAGCCGCGGCGTCGTTTGGTGAAAGGCCTGGTGACCGCCTGTCTGTTTTAGGGAGGCAAGAACCTTTTAAATTATGGAGACCCCACGGTGGTGCGATATCGGATCCTAGAGCACGATTTCCTCCATCTTGTTCAGCCAAAATATGTTTACTGAACCTTGCGCAATCGCTAGGTTGCGTCATGATCTCTAGTAGAACATCTTTGCCTTAGCAGTGCGTGGTTACCGCGGGGACACGTGGGCAGTGACAGTGAGACCGGGAAGATGAAACAGTTTGCTCGAGGTGAGGCGGCAGAGTTTTGAAGTCTTGACTGTTTTTTTCTTATTGATGCCTATAGGTCTGTTGCAATCATTGCGATTTCTTAGCTGATCTGTTTTACAATCAGTTGATTCCTTGAATTGTGGCTGTCGTTTGCTTTTCCTGAGTCGATACTGGCCTTGGTTGTTTTCTAAAAGGATGTCTTAGACTGCGTGAGCTGATGGTGTTTGCTGAGCCGGAGCGATGACGTGTTCCTTCTATGCTGTGACCAGACCCCCCTGTCGTGACTTAGTGCCTAGATGTTTGGGTTTTAGCCGGCCTCCCTGCCAAACGTCTTCGGACACGGGGTAAGCACCTTTATCTTGTAAAACGGTCGGGTGCCGGTTTCGAGATATGTTCGGGCATTGCACACGTCATCGCTCTGCTAATTATATTGGCTTAGGAGGTGCCTGGGTCTCAAAATTTGGAGTTGCTGAGGCTGTGTAATTGGGTTTGGCAGCCTCGTTTTCTTTCGGGCGTTTCGCCGTCGTTGTAGAGGCGTTGTCTTGCAGTGATGCGGGTATACCGTTTGGCTAGTTATTGTTGCTTTCTCGTAATTAACCTTAGTGTGTTATTTCTTTTGCCGGACTGTACCCAACGAAAAGGACCGTGGGAGGCCCCCCCTTCCCCTTTCGTTGTAACCTTTCTTGGCCTTCCTAGCCGGCCGCGGTGGTCTAGCGGTTCTAGGCGCGCAGTCCGGAACTGCGCGACTGCTACGGCGCAGGTTCGAATCCTGCCTCGAGCATGAATGTGTGTGATGTCCTTAGGTTAGGTAGGTTTAAGTAGTTCTAAGTTCTAGGGGACTGATGACCACAGATGTTAAGTCCCATAGTGCTCAGAGCCATTTGAACCATTTCATTTGGCCTTCCTATTTGGTGTAGTCTTGTGC
This sequence comes from Schistocerca piceifrons, assembly GCF_021461385.2. Classification (NCBI taxonomy): domain Eukaryota; kingdom Metazoa; phylum Arthropoda; class Insecta; order Orthoptera; family Acrididae; genus Schistocerca; species Schistocerca piceifrons. The sequence goes on along the minus strand of NC_060144.1, from coordinate 452,848,167 downwards.
TCTTTGCGTATAGTTCTTCAGCTCCATCCCTTGTGAGGTGACAATTCAAACTCTTTCTTACTTAACTGAATCAGTTATTCATGAAGGCCTACCTGTTTTCTGTTTGGTGGTCTTACTTAACCGAAGCTGTTATTAAAGAAAGCCAACATTTTTTCTATTTGGTGATTTTACTTGACTGAAACTGTTATTATTGAAGGCCTGCCTGTTTTGCATTTGATAATTTTGCTTAACTGAAGCTGTTATCATCGAAGGCCTGGCTGTTTTCTATTAGGTAATTTTACTTAACTAAAGCTGTTATTAAACAAGGCCTGGCTGTTTTCTATTAGGTAATTTTGCGTAACTAAAGCTGTTATTAAAGAAGGCCTCCCTGTTTTCTATTTGTCGATTCTACTTAACTGAAGCTGTTGTCATTGAAGATATACCGGTTTTCCATTTGGTAATTTTACTTAACTGAACTATTGTTATTGAAGGCCTGCCTGTTCCCTTTTAATTAAATTAAGAGCTATTTCTTGATATGGGTTAGCTGAAACTCTTTTAATCAAGGCGTACCTGTTTTCATTGCCCTATTATTAAGATCTGATATCTTACTCCGTCTGTGTCGTAATTAACTGAAATTGTGATTGTCAAAGGCCTACCTGTTTCAGAGGCATTTATGCCAAATGGTAGTAATAGGGCCGGCCGGAGTGGCCGAGCGGTTCTAGGCGCTACAGTCTGGAACCGCGCGACCGCTACGGTCGCAGGTTCGAATCCTGCCTCGGGCGTGGATGTGTGTGATGTCCTTAGGTTAGTTAGGTTTAAGTAGTTATAAGTTCTAGAGGACTGATGACCTCAGAAGTTAAGTCCCATAGTGTTCAGAGCCAGTTCAACAACTTTGTAGTAATAGGAAATGACGCATGATGGTATACGGGCCCCATCCGTTCGCCTTACATCCCTTTATCCATAAATTTAGGTTTCAACTGGAGGTAGAGCGTAGTTGCGTTTGCATTCTGTTTACGGGGGGGGGGGGGGGAGGGACAGAATTGTCTATACTTTTCTCTGGTCATTCGCCTTTTCTGTGATAATTTCGTAGTGCATAAGAATTCCTTACTATCTGTCGAGCATTGTATTAATTTATTCCGTTTTTCGTAGGGAGCTAACTTGCTAGGGATTCAAGGGGCTGTCCCGGAATCTGACCTCTAAAGAAGGAGATTAGTACCGAAGTTAGTGTTCCAGAGAAGGGCGTGACCGTTGCGCGCGGCGTTGGGCACCCCGGTTTGCGTTTCGGCGAACACCAATGGGGAGGCAGGTGTTCCTCTCGATATTTCCGCGACGTTGGATGAGGTGCAGCGGAACTTGTCCTTTCTGCAGGACAGTCAACCTACTGTTACGCAAACTGCTTCATTTCAGTCCACATAGCACATTTGCGGAAAGGTTTCAGGGACAGTACCTCGTTGCAACTTAGCCGCACTGAATCTATCAGGGTGGCCAGTTGAGTGATGGAGCAAGGAATCTGCAGGTCCGAGCAGAGTCCTCAAGCTTGGAAAGTCAGAAAGTGAAGGTACGTCCAGCAGCTAGCCCCACCAATCAATTCTTTGACGAGGCGCCCGGGTCCCAAGGTTTAGGTAACCCTCCGGCTAATCATTTCGCTAGACTACCCGACCCAATTATGTACCTACTCAGCGGTATTTCAGAGCTTTAACTCGATACCTGGGGCCGTGTCCAGCAGTTTTTGTGGCTGTTGGTGCGGTTTTAATTTCATGCGGATGCCTTGGGGACGCCTCACCATGTGACATTAGCATTACTCCTCTACCCCCTGGGCGAAAGGTGCTCTGAGTGATTTTATATCTGAAGTCCTGAAGCGGGAGTGCTCAATAGGACAACTAAGGCGACTGACTGTCGATAGGGATCTCTCGCTGCGGATGTGCAATGAGTTTGAACGCAAATATTACTGGAGGGCGAAGGCATCATTTGAACCGCAGAGCCAGTATGTCGAGTGAGTGTGCATAGTTTATTGGTAGAATCCTGAAGGGATGCAGTCCTTCAACAAAGAAAATAGCTTACAGTACGTTAGTTCGTCCAGTCTTGGAGTATTGTTCGTCTGTATGGGACCCTTACCAGTTGGGTCTGATTCAGAAGATTGAGAAGGTCCAAAGAAGAGTGGTAAGATTCGTGACTGGTACATTTAGCCATCGCGAGAGCGTTGCAAATCTCATAGAAAGTTTGAAGTGGGACACTCTTGCAGATAGACGGCGCGCTAAACGGAAGGGGCTGCTCACTAAATTCCGAAATCCGATCTTCACCGAGGATGTAGAGCATATATTGAAACCACCAACTTTCAAATCACACAATGATGACCATTCAAAGATAAGGGAAATAAGAGCTCGTAGTGAGGCGTTCAGACGGTCGTTTTTCCCTTACACGATCCGGGAGTGGAACAGACGGGGAGGAGGGGGGGGGGGTATGACTTTGGCGCGAATTGCGCCCTCCGCCACACACCGCTTGATGGCTAGCTGTAAATGTAGATAGTCACCTTGGCCCTTGGTACGTCGGTTTCGGAGCTCAATACTGTATCAAACATTCTGGGGGGCATTCGTCCGGAGGATAGCTCACGTTTGGCCTTTTCTTCCCCTCCTTACAATGGGTGCACCAGTAGGGATGTCTGTGGCATACCTTGCTGTTTGTACTCGTAGTTTCACCTACATCACTAGCAAAAATTTTTCACAGAAATCTAAAAAAGAGAAAAATGGATGATTTTTCTATCTAATATACCGGGTGGTCAAAAAGTCAGTATAAATTTGGAAACTTAATAAACCACGGAATAATTTAGATAGAGAGGTAAAAATTGACGCAAATGCTTGGAATGACATGGGGTTTTATTAGAATCACCCCATATTGCTAAACGCGTGAAAGATCTCTTGCGCGCGTCGTTTGGTGATGATCGTGGGCTCAGCCGCCACTTTCGTCATGCTTGGCCTCCCAGGTCCCCAGACCTCAGTCCGTGCGGTTATTGGCTTTGGGGTTACCTGAAGTCGCAAGTGTATCGTGATCGACCAACATCTCTAGGGATGCTGAAAGACAACATCCGACGCCAATGCCTCACCATGCTTTACAGTGCTGTTCACAACATTATTCCTCGACTACAGCTATTGTTGACGAATGATGGTGGACATATTGAGGATTTCCTGTAAAGAACATCATCTTTGCTTTGTCTTACTTTGTTATGTTAATTATTGCTATTCTGATCAGATGAAGCGCCATCCGTCGGACATTTTTTGAACTTTTGTATTGTTTTGGTTCTAATAAAACCCCATGTCATTCCAAGCATGTGTGTCAGTTTGTACCTCCCTATCTACATTATTCCGTGATTTATTCAGTTTTCAAGTTTATACTGACTTTTTGATCACTCGGTACATTTCAAATCGAGGTTAGAGACGACTCTAAAGCTTGTGGGAATTAGTGCGAGCCTGCATTCTAGCTAGCTGGCGACTTGCAGGGCTGCCAGTCCGGAACGAAGTGCCGATGCGGCCTTCACCCTTGGACGCCTATGTAATGAGATCCTATTGCGCCTGAGAGTTTCTCGTTTCTCGTCCGTGTGCTTTTTCTAGATGTGAGATAGAGCAGCGAGCATTTCCGCGTGCTGGCGCCCTGAGGCAGCAGCAGCAGCAGCTGGCGCGTTACAAGCGTGCGGCGGTGCAGGTCGTGACGGCGGCAAGGACGCCGCGACGCGCCAAGGACGCTTCCGGGCTTCACAGCTGGAGCTGCAGCTGTAGGCTCCAGCCCACGGACGTCTTCACGGCCCGCGCTCCATTCCAGTCTCTTCCGAGAAGAGCTGTTACGTTCGGCACGATCCGCCACCGACACTCTCCTCGACATGCCGAAACGTTCCTTCCGTGCGTGCCGCGGACCTGTCGCGGCGTCGAGCGAAGTGGTGCTGGCAGCCGTGACCAAGTTTTTTTTTTCCTACCTTTAACTTAAGCCCAGTCATTCACGTCACCATGAACATGAACCAGGATACGAGTAATATGGGAGTTATTCCGTCTTTTGCGACTATAATAGTGTCTCATTTAGACCAGAAAGTTTTGTTTTATTTAAAGCGTATTCAGTTGTCTTTTGTGGGTTCCTGGATCATTTCGTTCCTTTACGCACAGGCTTTTGAGTTTTAGCAAACTGCACTCCACTAATGTACAATACTTTCTACTTTTGTGTATGTTTGCACGTGAGGAAATTCAGCCGCCAAATAATTATTAAAATTCATGGTAAAACCTTCGGCTGTCCTTTATTTTGCGGAAATTAAAAAAAATGTTCAAATGTGTGTGAAATCTTATGGGACTTAATTGCTAAGGTCATCAGTCCGTAAGCTTACACACTACTTAACCTAAATTATCCTAAGGACAAGCACACACACCCAATCCCGAGAGAGGACTCGAACCTCCGCCGGGACCAGCCGCACAGTCCATGACTGAGAGCGCTCGGCTAATCCCGCGCGGCTGCGCAAATTCGCTAATAGTTTAGGTCAAATGACCGTTATCAAGCTAAGCTGGCATAAGCGGCAGGGTAGTCATACCATAATTTGAATAAAAGTAATTTGCTCTTTTTTCAATAATAAATGTGTACAATAGATTTTCTCAAGAAGCAAAGTCCATATCAACAGCTAGTAACACGCAAAAACTATTGTACACAATTATTATAATAAAAATTTTTACGTACTATGGTGAGCTCAAAAGAGCAAAATTACTTTTGCTCAAATTACGGTATAACTTTCCTGGCGTTTGTGGCAGCTTAATTGATAATGGTCATTTGAGCGAAACCAGTAGCAAAATATAGGACAGCCAAAGGTTTTAACATGAATTTTGACAATTTTCTACTTTGCAAGTTTTTATACGTTCATATTACCCTCGTGTGCTTTGATTCGGTAACACGAAATGAATCGTGAGATGAATGTGGATGCATAAGGGGAGATGAAAAAGTTTCCGTTTGAGGGCGTTGCTGCAGTGTATACAGGGTGTTACAAAAAGGTACGGCCAAACTTTCAGGGAACATTCCTCACACACAAAGAAAGAAAAGATGTTATGGGGACATGTGTCCGGAAACGCTTAATTTCCATGTTAGAGCTCATTTTAGTTTCGTCAGTATGTACTGTACTTCCTCGATTCACCGCCAGTTGGCCCAATTGAAGGAAGGTAATGTTGACTTCGGTGCTTGTGTTGACATGCGACTCATTGCTCTACAGTACTAACATCAAGCACATCAGTACGTAGCATCAGCAGGTTAGTGTTCATCACGAACGTAGTTTTGCAGTCAGTGCAATGTTTACAAATGCGGAGTTGGCAGATGCCCATTTGATGTATGGATTAGCACGAGGCAATAGCCGTGGCGCGGTACGTTTGTATCGAGACAGATTTCCAGAACGAAGGTGTCCCGACAGGAAGACGTTCGAAGCAATTGATCGGCGTCTTAGGGAGCACGGAACATTCCAGCCTATGACTCGCGACTGGGGAAGACCTAGAACTACGAGGACACTTGCAATGGACGAGGCAATTCTTCGTGCAGTTGACGATAACCCTAATGTCAGCGTCAGAGAAGTTGCTGCTGTACAAGGTAACGTTGACCAAGTCGCTGTATGGAGAGTGCTACGGGAGAACCAGTTGTTTCCGTACCATGTACAGCGTGTGCAAGCACTATCAGCAGCTGATTGGCCTCCACGGGTACACTTCTGCGAATGGTTCATCCAACAATGTGTCAATCCTCATTTCAGTGCAAATGTTCTCTTTACGGATGAGGCTTCATTCCAACGTGATCAATTTGTAAATTTTCACAATCAACATGTGTGGGCTGACGAGAAACCGCACGCAATTGTGCAATCACGTCATCAACACAGATTTTCTGTGAACGTTTGGGCAGGCTTTGTTGGTGATGTCTCGATTGGGCCCCATGTTCTTCCACCTACGCTCAATGGAGCACGTTATCATGATTTCATACGGGATATTCTACCTGTGCTGCTAGAACATGTGCCTTTACAAGTAAGACACAACATGTGGTTCATGTACGATGGAGCTCCTGCACATTTCAGTCGAAGTGTTCGTACGCTTCTCAACAACAAATTCGGTGACCGATGGATTGGTAGAGGCAGACCAATTCCATGGCCTCCACGCTCTCCTGGCCTCAACCCTCTTGACTTTCATTTATGGGGGCATTTGAAAGCTCTTGTCTACGCAACCACGGTACCAAATGTAGAGACTCTTCGTGCTCGTATTGTGGACGGCTGTGATACAATACGCCATTCGCCAGGGCTGCATCAGTGCATCAGGGATTCCATCGACGGAGGGTGGATGCATGTATCCTCGCTAACGGAGGACATTTTGAACATTTCCTGTAACAAAGTGTTTGAAGTCACGCTGGTACGTTCTGTTGCTGTGTGTTTCCATTCCATGATTAATGTGATTTGAAGAGAAGTAATAAAATGAGCTCTAACATGGAAAGTAAGCGTTTCCGGACACATGTCCACATAATATATTTTCTTTCTTTGTGTGTGAGGAATGTTTACTGAAAGTTTGGCCGTACCTTTTTGTAACACCCTGTATGCAACTTAGCGCGACTCCGACACAGATGTACACTCCTGGAAATGGAAAAAAGAACACATTGACACCGGTGTGTCAGACCCACCATACTTGCTCCGGACACTGGGGGGGGGGGGGGGGTGTACAAGCAATGATCACACGCACGGCACGGCGGACACACCAGGAACCGCGGTGTTGGCCGTCGAATGGCGCTAGCTGCGCAGCATTTGTGCACCGCCGCCGTCAGTGTCAGCCAGTTTGCCGTGGCATACGGAGCTCCATCGCAGTCTTTAACACTGGTAGCATGCCGCGACAGCGTGGACGTGAACCATATGTGCAGTTGACGGACTTTGAGCGAGGGCGTATAGTGGGCATGCGGGAGGCCGGGTGGACGTACCGCCGAATTGCTCAACACGTGGGGCGTGAGGTCTCCACAGTACATCGATGTTGTCGCCAGTGGTCGGCGGAAGGTGCACGTGCCCGTCGACCTGGGACCGGACCGCAGCGACGCACGGATGCACGCCAAGACCGTAGGATCCTACGCAGTGCCGTAGGGGACCGCACCGCCACTTCCCAGCAAATTAGGGACACTGTTGCTCCTGGGGTATCGGCGAGGACCATTCGCAACCGTCTCCATGAAGCTGGGCTACGGTCCCGCACACCGTTAGGCCGTCTTCCGCTCACGCCCCAACATCGTGCAGCCCGCCTCCAGTGGTGTCGCGACAGGCGTGAATGGAGGGACGAATGGAGACGTGTCGTCTTCAGCGATGAGAGTCGCTTCTGCCTTGGTGCCAATGATGGTCGTATGCGTGTTTGACGCCGTGCAGGTGAGCGCCACAATCAGGACTGCATACGACCGAGGCACACAGGGCCAACACCCGGCATCATGGTGTGGGGAGCGATCTCCTACACTGGCCGTACACCACTGGTGATCGTCGAGGGGACACTGAATAGTGCACGGTACATCCAAACCGTCATCGAACCCATCGTTCTACCATTCCTAGACCGGCAAGGGAACTTGCTGTTCCAACAGGACAATGCACGTCCGCATGTATCCCGTGCCACCCAACGTGCTCTAGAAGGTGTAAGTCAACTACCCTGGCCAGCAAGATCTCCGGATCTGTCCCCCATTGAGCATGTTTGGGACTGGATGAAGCGTCGTCTCACGCGGTCTGCACGTCCAGCACGAACGCTGGTCCAACTGAGGCGCCAGGTGGAAATGGCATGGCAAGCCGTTCCACAGGACTACATCCAGCATCTCTACGATCGTCTCCATGGGAGAATAGCAGCCTGCATTGCTGCGAAAGGTGGATATACACTGTACTAGTGCCGACATTGTGCATGCTCTGTTGCCTGTGTCTATGTGCCTGTGGTTCTGTCAGTGTGATCATGTGATGTATCTGACCCCAGGAATGTGTCAATAAAGTTTCCCCTTCCTGGGACAATGAATTCACGGTGTTTTTATTTCAATTTCCAGGAGTGTATAAACACCGGCATTTGGGATTAGTGTGGCAGTCGTGCCTTTACCACGCGTTCAATCAAAGCGGAAGCGTGAACTATGGCGACGTTATTAGCGAATGCTTCCAAACAAGACCAACGTACTGTTATTCTTTTCTTAGTTTACGATGAATAAACATCGTCCGACTTATATCGGATAATAAAGAGTGTTTATGCGGCAGCATGTCTGTCCAAAACTATCGTTGTGGAACGGTGCTTCATGATAACGCATTTTCCCATATCTAAAATGTCATAACAGAGAAGTTACGCCAACTCAAATGGGAGCCCCTCTACACACGCCCTATAGTTCGGACCTCTCCACATGCGATTATCACGCCTTCGCTCCCTTCAAAAATCCCTTGAAGGATCGACGATTCCCGTCGGACGAGGCTGTGCAGCAGGCACTTATGGACTTCTTCACGCAGCAGGACACGGTGGTTTACTAGACGAGTATCTTCAACCTGTTGCGTGGGTGGGATGACTGCCTCAATGCTCACGGTGATTTTGTCTAACTGGCATACCGATTCTGGACTGCACGACCTTCTAAAGGAAACTTTTTGATCCCCTCTTATATAAAAACACATAAAGAGAAAATATTGTGTCAGTGCAGTACAGTATACTAAAGAACGCATGGAAATACAGTAGCCTAAAAACTGACTACTGAAGATGTTTAAACAAAGCAAAATGCGTCTTTGGTACAGTCGCAAAAGACACAATAGCTCCTATAGGTAAAGTAAAGGTAAAGCCTGTGATGCAAGCCCGTAGCCGGTCCATTGGCCTGACTATGTGGCACTAGGAGCGGGAGGGTGGCGGGTTCATCGCACCCTATACTTTTTACCCCCTCCCCCCAACCCTCCCCCTCCCCCCCCCCCCCCCCCAGGGAAAGAATACGGGTACCCATTTGATAACATGCTGAGTGGACCCAGACCCGTCCTCGAGAGACTGGAACGTGGAAAATTCTCCACTTCTTTCTGGGATTGAACCGGAGACCTCCAACACCGAAGTCTAGTACTCTACCAGTTAGACCAGCATGTCCACGAATAAGTTGTATATAACTTGGAAAACTGCGATTGCAGACAGGAAATCAGGAAAACAAAAAGACAACTCGTATATGAACCTGCGTAGTTATGTCATTCTCGGTGACAAGTGTTCCTGTTTCTTCTGCACATCACGAGTACTAGTATGCTGTGGACACTTCCCTCTTCGAAGATAACAACAACCATGTTCCCTGGGAGGCAAGTATTCATGGTTTGACGAATACGAAGGCGCTTCATCGCACCCCGACGCGTCCGCTAAAATGGTTGAAGTTATCATCTTCGAAATCTGGTAACTAAACGGGCTGTAATCAGGGAGTTTGTTCAGCTGGATATAACATGGGCACGAAGGAACTTCTTACATTTTCGCCGATTTGAGTTCGCTGACAAGGCTCCAAGCTGTGTTATAAGGTATCAGACGATGCGCTTTTGTGGTTGACTAAGGAAATGAAACAAATGGAGAAAACTAACCTCGTTCAGGCACATAACATTAGGCCATTTAAATATATGTATGTGTAATATATATATATATATATATATATATATATATATATATATATATATAATTTTTTTTTCTTGAGCTACCCTCCAGTTTGGTGAAGGACTCGCCATCCTCCCCCACCTAGTGCCACACAGTTAGGCCAATAGCTCGGTCACGTGCTTGTATCACAGAATTTACCTATACTTCACCTATAGGAGTTATTCTGTCTTTTGCGACTGTAATAAAGACGCGTTTCGCTTTATTTAGGCATCTCCAGTAGTCAATGTAAAAACGTCTGCGAAATTTTGGTACTATAGCAGGCATGGACCACCTTCGGTAATCCACGATATCAGAGCAGGTACTAAAATGCATTAATTTAAGTATGCTTCTAATCGGTAACACAGCGGAAGGTAGAATTGATAAAAGTGATGAACAAAAGTCAGCTGCGAGTCAATAAACACATGGTTTAAGAAGGAAGAACGATAGTGGTCGTGCTAGCCGCAGAATCTGTAGATTTAGAAAATGTTCTGGACGATGTTGACAAGAGTATGGTCTTGAAATTCTGAAGTTATCATAGTGTAAAACTAGACTGCATTTGCAAGAGTCGATGGACATGAAAGGGAAGTAGTAGCTGAAAAGGGAGTGAGACAGCCGTGTAATTTAACCACCGATATTGTAAATCTATCACAGATCAATCTGTTTCACACATACCCTCTTTTTTGCTGAGTCAGTTATTTTTCTGTCAAAATGGTAAAATTCATTTCATTTCATACTTTCAAGAGCCTCATTTCGTACTCTGATTCACCGATTTCATACGACTTAATTCCAGTATTATCCATTACCCTTGTTATGTTTTCTGAAAATGTGAAACATATGAACGAGGATAAATTCCAGTGTTAATAAGTCAAACAACGGAGGATACTTATGGTACCACTAACTTATTCTCCCGACCCTATTCCACTAGCGAATGACACGTGGGAAGGATGATCGTCGGTAAAGATCAGTATCAGCACTAATTTCTCGAATTTTCTCGTCGTGATCGTCTCACGAGATGTATGTTGCCGGCCGATGTGGCCGAGCGGTTCTAGGCGCTTCAGTCTGGAACCGCGCGACCGCTACGATCTCAGGTTCGAATCCTGCCTCGGGCACTGATGTTTGTGGTGTCCTTAGGTTAGTTAGGTTTAAGTAGTTCGAGGGGACTGATGACATCAGATGTTAAGTCCCATAGTGCTCAGAGCCATTTGTACCATTTGAGATGTATGTTGCAAGAGTAGTATGTTGTCCGACTCTTCCCGGAAAGTCCTCTCTCGAAATTTCAACAGTAAACCTCTACGTGGTACACGAAGCCGCACTTGTAAAGTGTGCCAGTAGAGCTTGTTGAACATCTCTGTATCGCTCCCGCGCCAACTAAACGATCCTGTGACGAAACGCGCCGCTCTTCGTTGGATCTTCTCTAGCTGTTCTGTAAGTCGTACCTGGTTAGGATACCAGACTGATGAACAGTACTCAAGAATCGGTCGAACAGGCACCTTGTAAGCCACTTTCGTAACTGAGTCACAAATTTCTTAACATTCTTGCTATGAATCTCGGTCTGGAATCCGCTTTTCCTACTATTTGTTTTACGTGGTCATTCCATTTAAGGTCTCTCTGGATTGTTAGTCCTACATATTTTACGGTCCACACGGTTTCCAACAGTTTCTCATCAATAGTATAGTTGTACAGTAGTGGATTTCTTTTGCTATGTATTGCGCAATATGCTACCTTCACTGAGATTCAAAGTCAAGTGCCAGAGCCTGCACCGTTCATCAGTTCTCTGTAGGTCATTGTGCAAGTTGATACTGTCTTCTGGCGTTGTTACTTTTTGATAGACAACCGCATCATCTGCGAACACTCCAAATGAGCTTTCGATTCTTCCTGCTACATCATTTATATACACTGTACACAGTAACGGTCTTCTTAGATTTCCAGAAGGCTTTCGACACCGTTCCTCACAAGCGTCTTCTAACCAAACTGCGTGCCTACGGAGTATCGCCTCAGATGTGCGACTGGATTCGTGATTTCCTGTCAGAAAGGTCACATTTCGTAGTAATAGAAAGTCATTGAGTAAAACAGAAGTAATATCCGGCGTTCCCCAAGGAAGTATTATAGGCCCTCTATTGTTCCTGATCTATATTAACGACGTAGAAGACAACTGAGTAGCCGTCCTAAAATGTTTGCAGATGATGCTGTCATTTACCGTCTTGTAAAGTCATCAGATGATCAAAACAACTTGCAAAATAATTTAGATAAGATATCTGTATGGTGCGAAAAGTGGCAATTGACCCTGAATAAGGAAAAGTGTGAAGTTATTCACATGAGTACTAAAAGAAATCAGCTAAATTTCGATTACGCGATAAGTCACACTAATCTGAAGGCTGTAAATTCAAGTAAATACTTAGGGATTAGAATTACAAATAACCTAAATTGGAACGATACATAGGTAATACTGTGGGTAGAGTAAACCAAAGACTGCGATTCATTGGCAGAACACTTAGAAGGTGCATCGGGTCTACTAAAGAGACTGCTTACACCACGCTTGTCCGCCCTATTCTGGAGTATTGCTGTGCGGTGTGGGATCCGCATCAGGTGGGACTGACGGATGACATCGAAAAAGTACAAAGAAGAGCATCTCGTTCTGTATTATCACGAAATAGGGGAGATAGTGTCACAGACATGATACGTGAATTGGAGTGGCAATCATTAAAGCAAGGGCGTTTTTCGTTGTGACAGGATCTTCTCATGAAATTTCAATCACCTCCGATTGCGAAAACAATCCGTTGGAACCCACCTATATAGGGATAAATGGTCATCACGATAAAATAAGAGAAATCAGGGCTCGCACTGAAAAATTTAAGTGCTCATTTTTCCGCGTACCGTTCGAGAGTGGAACGGTAGAGAGACAGCATGAAGGTGGTTCATTGAACCCTCTGCCAGGTACTTTATTGTGAATAGCAGAGTAATCACGTAGATGTAGATCACACTTCATTCGAGTTCTCCGGAAATTACATTTACATCTGTCGATTATTCCGATGAGAGCGACGTCTTGAGTTCTGTCCGCAGGGAAATCTTGAATCCAAATGCAAATCTCGTCCACTACTCGGTAAGCTGGAATGGGGGTCGGTGTCAAATGCTTTCCTGAAGTCAAGTAATGCGGTATCACCGACCCGAGCGCCATTGTTTACAGCTCTATAGATCTCAGGGAGGAACAGGGAGAACTGAGTTTCGCAGGCTCTCCTGTTTTCAGAATCCATGTTGATTTTTATAGAGGAAATTTTCATTCTCCAAAAACGTCATAATTATTGAGCATAAAATATGTTCCATAATTCCACAATATATTAACTTCAACGATACAGGCCTCTGATTATGTGCGTCTGACCTAACGAAAAGCGGGAATGACTTGTGCTTTTTTTCTGTCGCTAGGTACAAACAAGAAGAGAACAGACAGTTATGGTGGAGAATAATACAGAAGACTCGAAGGGTAAATGGGATACCTAAGAAGCACGTACTGAACTGAATCGTGGAGAGAAGAGCTTTATGACTCAAACAGGTCAAACAAAGATACAAATTGATAAGGATTAATTTATAATTAATTTGGTAACGCAGGATAGTGTATGTGTGAATGAATGTGTGGGTGATGTGGGGTGGCAGGAGGAAATTATACACTGTAGAGGCATCCAGTCCTTGAAAACACTAAAGATATTCAAATGGCTGTAGCTTGCAGTACTTAAGCAAAGAAATAAGACTTTTGGTTGGTTCAAATGGCTCTGAGCACTATGGGACTTAACTTCTGAGGTCATCAGTCCCCTAGAACTTAGAAATACTTAAACCTAATTAACCTAAGGACATCACACACATCCATGCCCGAGGCAGGATTCGAACCTGCGACCGTAGCGGTCGCGCGGTTCCAGACTGTAGCGCCTAGAACCGCTCGGCCACCCGGGCCGGAAAGACATTTGGATTTGGTAAACTAGTGTAGAGAGCTGTCTGAAGCTAATATTCGGTCTGAAGACTACCGTGACAACAACAACAACAGTAGTACGTTTTACCAGTCATGCGAGGTAATTTTGAGGAATAAAAGCTGAGTCCCCCATAACAGAGTTCAGATTATTTTCCAGTTCAGATTATTTTCCTTCGACTACTATATAGACTAACCGAATTAAGGGAATTGTAATCAATGAGAAGCTTACTTCAATAAGCCTGGTGACGCCAAGTGTCAGCTTACTCTGACTAACCAGAAACATATTACGAACAGTTATGAAGCTTGAATTTTTTTTTCGATATGATTATGGTCTGGATTGGAAAGGATCTGTTTTATGAGGACGGGGTGTTGGTCATACTCGTCTGTTACTTCAGATTTTGCGCCTCTACGAACGAATTTGGATGCCTCACACATCACCCGGACTTTCAGAGACGTGGTAAATGCTACTATCTGACTTCAGTATACAGAAACATAAACATGTTTGATTGCTTTCTTCCGTGACTGCTTAAAATTATAAATTAAAATCGTAAATACCTTGTTAAATGGTTTTTTAACTACAGAATATCTCGAAACATGTGTAAACAAATACCGGCAGTAAGCAGCAAAAACAGGTTGGAAATTTTAACCGATTATTCGTGTGGAGTTAAAACTAATGGGCTGTCAGATGAGCCGCCCCACGACTTTCAAAATCAGGCGTACGAGCATCCTTGTTGAAGCGTGATAATTAGAACCTACTCCGCCGCCACACTGGTTTCTTGACCATATACAGTAGCGCGTTACATCAAGGTTATTTCTGCGCAGAACTCTGCGGAACAGCAAGGTGATTGAGCACGTTTCTTGCCGCCGTACTACGTCATATTTAAAATGAATTTGATGTAATCGGAGTAGCCGGAGAGCTTGAAGGCTTACGGTATATATAGGGATTAACGCACGCGCCACCGAAAGTTTTCCTACACAAAGAGCGGCGGGAATTTCGTTATAAATATTTTTCAAAAACAAGAAGAAGGTTATTAACGCGTGATGAATCCGTTGATCGACTTATACGGCAGACTGTAGTAGAAATATTGTTCATTATGTATTTTAAGTGCTTTGCACAATTCACATTTTGAAAAAATGCGACTTTGATAATGACTTTCTTCAACATGACTAGTTTTTCGAAGACGATGGTTGCACGAGGGGCAACGCTCTAGATGGCACCGGTTCGGTTTTTCGACGAAAATTTGGAACGATGAAATACTACCTAAAACACTTTTAATTGAGCGCAGTGCCTGTATTTGATGGTGTCTGTATATTTCGATGAAATGTTTCCTTTTGAAAAGGACGCATGTCCAATGGAAGAGATTTGGCTTGGTTCTGGAAACCGGAGAGCGAAGTTATTAAGGCGGCAGCTTGCGACAAGCGGGAAATCTGGGTTCCAGTCCCACTCCGAACCAATTTTCACACGTTTCCAGTAAGCTGCATACGAGGGGTGTTTGAAAAGCCCGTGCAAAGTCCGAGAGATGGCGCCGCCGGTGGGTATCGAGGTCATGTTTAGTTAGTAGCATCTTTGGAAAGAACGCACACCAAGTTTCAGCCATATTGGTCTATTTCTTTGTGTTTGGCGTTCGTGTGAATTAAGGAAGTCGAGTGATCGTCAAAAAATGGACGAAAAAGAATATCGTGTGGTGATTAAACATTACTTTATGAAAACCAAAACGCCTCAGGAGAGTAAAGAGAAGCTTGATAAACATTACGGTGACTCTGCACCTTCGATCAGAACAGTTTATAAGTGGTTTCAAAATTTTCGGAGTGGCTATATCGATACAAGTGATGCTGAACGTTCTGGACGCCCTGTGGAGGCTACGACTCCAGAAATCATCCATAAAATCCATGATATGATGGTGGATGACAATAGAGTTAAGGCACGTGAGATTGCTAGTGCTGTGGGCATCTCTAATGAATGGGTACATAATATTTTGCGTAAACATCTGGACATGAGAAAGCTATCCGCAACATGGGTTCCGCGATTGCTCACGCTTGACCAAAAACGGAATCGTGTGAAGTGTTGCAAGGATGGTTTGCAGCTGTTCAGGAAGAATCCGAAGGACTTTAAGCGTCGTTTCATCACTGTGGACGAAACATGGATACATTACTATACTCCTGAGACCAAACAGTAATCTAAACAATGGGTTACCAAGGGAGAATCTGCACCAAAAAAGGCGAAGACCATTCCTTCGGCCGGATAGGTTATGGTGACTGTCTTTTGGGATTCGCAAGGGATAATCCTCATCGACTCTTTGGAAAAGGGTACAACTATTTCAGTTGCATATTATTCATCGTTATTGAGCCGTTTGAAAATCGAGCTGCATGAAAAACGCCGGCAATTGGACCGCAAAAAAGTCCTTTTCCATCACGACAGTGTACCAGCATACACTTCAGCAGGATTCCAACTCGTTTCACATCCCCCCTATTCTCCAGACTTGGCTCCCTCGGACTACCATTTGTTCCCCAATTCGAAGAAATGGCTGCCGGGAGAAATATTTTATTCAAACATGGAGGTGATTGCAGCAACTTGTAGCTATTTTACAGACTTGGACAATTCCTATTATTCGGAAGGAATCAACAAATTAAAACAGTATTTGACGAAGTGTATAAGTCTGAAAGGAGACTATGTCGAAAAATAAAAAAAACGTTTACCTCAAACACGTAAGTAGTTTTTATTTTTGTACGGTCCTTTCAAATGGCCCTCGTAGCTGTTGTGGTATCGTATTCGCAGTTTGCGGATACATTTCATCATTTACAGTAACACAGCTATCGATCGTCAATAGCGTCTGTTCCTTCAGGCATGCATGCAGGTCCAAAGGAACAATGCATCGAACTGTACAGACACCGCACACATGTAAGTCATATCAGAGCCAAGGCAAACAGTCGAGAAAAATAAATAAGTTTCCCCTATGCGGGAATCACATAATTGTGCGAGCACTGTGGGAGGCAGACACTGGGGCATACGGAGAGTAGGGTCGGTCCTGGAAGCGTGATCGGATAGCCGATGTTATTGAGGTGACCACTCACGATAAGTGGGAAATCTGGGTTCGAGTCGCGGTTCGGCACAAATTTTCATGTTTCCAGTAAAGTATATACATATTTGTTCAAAATGTTCAAATGTGTGTGAAATCTTATGGGACTTACCTGCTAAGGTCATCAGTCCCTAAGCTTACACACTACTTAACCTAAATTATCGTAAGGACAAACACACACACCCATGCCCTATGGAGGACTCGAACCTCCGCCGGGATCAGCCGCACACATATTTGTTCCTGGGGACAATTTTCATTAATTTAATATTAATGAATGTTGAGGAAGGAGGCAGACCGAGGTGGCCGAGCGGTTCTAGGAGCTACAGTCTGGAACCGCACGACCGCTACGGTCGCAGGTTCGAATCCTGCCTCGGGCATGGCTGTTTGTGATGTCCTTAGGTTAGTTAGGTTTAAGTTGTTCTAAGTCCTAGGGGAAAAACCTCAGCAGTTGAGTCCCATAGTGCTCAGAGCCATTTGATCCATTCGAGGAAGGAGCTTCATCTACGAAAAGGGTTTCTCACAAATCATTTCCCTGAAACAGTTGACGACGATGAGGCAGCCAGCAAACTGATGCAGGTAATTATGTTACGAAGTGTCTGACTGTGTGTGCAGTGGTACACAGTTACGATACGAGATTCACGCATTTTTCTTATTTGACGACACATGGTACATTAAAGGCTACATTCGTTTATTTTCACTCGCAACAGAACAGACTCCTTTGATCTCAACCACTTCTCGTAAGCCTGAGGAACTGTCACACTGCCAGTCACATTGCAAGACACAAATGTTTCAGCTTTCCGTACTGTCCTTTTGAACTTCGTCGTTGCAGACGTTTGCCAGTGTAGAGAGTGAGAAGAAGAAAGAAATGAATGCCGGTGAGCGGTCTGCAGCGCAGGGTTCATCCGATTTCCCAACGCTCCATCTGCCGCATGGATGAAGACAAAAACTAGGGACGAATTTTAACTTACATGTCAAAACTAAAAGATTGCTTTAGCGCCGGTTCTGAACGGTTCACGTGGTTGCCCTAGTTCAGCTAGCTCGACCTCGATCTTTCATTATCCTGCGTGAGTCGGCTATAACACAGCAGCAAATGGCGCTCTGCCCTATCCGTTTCAACAGATGCGGCTCAGTTACGACTGCGTGGTGCGATTTTCGTCAAGAATACGATATTGCAACTACTGCAGCGTAAGGGGCGTAACTATTTCGCGTTGCAGCTTTGCCCTTCAAGGTCGCATAATGTAGCGGTATGTAATTTTCTCTAGTCGAGCTTTTTGAAAGACTCCACCTCTGTGCCCCACCTTAAAGAAACTTTGGGTTATCAGCGACATCGCAGAACAACAGTTGTGAACGCACGTAACTCCAGATAAATTACTGAGTTTTCCGCCTAGGGCAGTGGTTCCGACCCTGAAGATAATTTACCCCTGAGGAGTAAAAACAAAAGCTTTCGATTAAATGTCTGTCATGAAACTAAATTATTTTTTGAAGATCATTAATATTATTACTATTTCATAATACTGTAATAATGATTACATAAGTTAACAATAATTATATTTTTCAATTTCTGGCATTAACGAATAACGAAATGTGCTGGAGGTTAAACCGTATGAAATGAATGTATGAGCATCATTTTCCTCACAGTCGACGTACCACACTCATGCTTAGCATAATGCATCTATGACAGTAAAACGACATGTTCTTAAATATCTCAGGAAAATGTCTTTTAAGAGTTATAGATAGTTCTCACAGTGGACCAGAAATTGCTTCATTATTCAGTTCTTCACTTCACAACAGATAAACAAACTAATTGGCTGCACAGCTAAACAGTAACCAGGTAACGGCTGCCACCGTCCTGCAGCACCTACATATTATTATTATTATTATTATTATTATTATTATTATTATTATTAATGGCAGTTATAATAAGCAAAGAACTGACAGCCACAAGTCTTCCAGTTCCTTACAGTTCAAAAGTAAGGAGACCAGGAACCAAATGATATACGAACGATGAGCACAGTACACACACATAAGCTTGCTTGATTTTAGATGGGGGTGCAGGGCGTGGGTGAAGTTAGAGCCGCTAGCGAGAGTAGTGATTCAGAGGAAGCATGTTTCGTAACATGTGTCTACCGTCAGTGTGGGTAGTTATGTTTCTTTTCTGAAGAAGGAGTTGTTGGGGATCTGAGAGTTGCTTGCTTCATCGTTCTATAAGACGACGTTAGAAATAAGCAGTAAGAATTATCACATTGACCCACTAATTAAATAGCCACAGAAAGTTAATATCAGTTATCTTTAGTCATTTTAAATATAAAATTGTTCAAAGAAATTCTTTTCCATTCTAAAATTTAGTTACATTTTTATCTTGATGATGATGATGGGGGGGGGGGGGGGGGGGCAGTGGATGGGTACTGTCTATTATGTGATTGAAATCTGTGGTAGAGGTCTCAAAAATGTGGGAGCCACTGGGCTAAAGCTTTGTTTCTTGCTGGGCTGCACATTGAACGTTTGTAAAAGGTAAGTGGAAACGTAGTTGTTGAAAGTATCCATGTACATGTGAAACATATAGCCTAGTAAAATCGGATGGTTATTTTTAAAATAAATACTTTCCAGTCCAATATGTACTTAAGGTGGATTAAATTCAAGTTTCTATCTTCATTCGTGTGTCTTTTGGAATGGGATGTAGCTTTTCGAAACGCTCTGTACTTATTTCTGGTTTAAATGAGGTGCATGATTTATGTTCGCTAACATTTCACACACATACTCTCTGTGGTAGGTATACACTGAGTGACATAAGTCATGGCATATCTCCTAATAGTAATGACTGTCCTTCTTTTGTCCGGCGTAATGCAACAAGTCTATGTGGCATGGACTCAACAAGTCTTTGGGAGTTCCCTGCAGAGATATTGAGCCATGCTGCATCTATAGCCGTCCACAAATGCGAAAGTGTTGCCGGTGCACGATTTGTGCATGAACTTTCTCCATTAGGTCACATAAATGTTCTTAGGGGTCTATTTCCGGCAATTTGGGTGGCCAAATCATTGACTCGTATTGCCCAGAATGTTCTTCAAATCAATCACGAACAATTGCGGCCTGGTACCTGTCTGGGAATTCCAAGTCTATGAATGGTTGCAAATGGTCTGCAAGTAACCGAATGTAATCATTTCCACTCAATGATCAGTTCAGTTGGACCATAGGACCCAGTCCATTCCCTGTAAACACAGCCACACCATTATGGAGCCAACTACAGTTTGAACAGTGTTTTACTGACAATTTGGGTCCATGGCTTCGTGGGGTCTGCACCACACTCGAACCCTCCCATCAGCTTCTACCAACTGAAATCGAAATCGGGACTCCTATCACCAGGACAACTCCGTCAATGCACTTATCTTCTATACCTCGTGTACGCAATACTACCGTCATTGGTGTACTTAAACATAGCTATCTCTTGACTTTTGTCACCTCTGTGTAGTCTTATGGAATGGGCTGTATCTTTACGAAACGCCCTGTATTTATTTCACCTTTACAACAGATGCTTTATGAATATTATCTAACACTTAATTCACATGCTATTTGTGGTAGGTATAAATAATTTTTAATACCCCTTTGCCACCGCGTTCATTGGTTTGTCTGTATGCACCTAAAATAATGACGGTTAGAGATACCATCAGCTAATCCAGTTCGATGACGTTCGCATTAGAGCTGGCCAAGGGTCGTGTCGACTGTTGCACTTCAGTTCTGCTGTTTCCACGCTGCTCGCTGCTCCACGGCGCTCTGTCCTCCAAGCTCTGTGTTTTCGATGGTTTTCAGCTAACTCTCTCCCATCTCTGCCACGCCACCTCACACTGACCAGAGCAGCGCTCGCAGTGGTCCTCACGCTCTGCTAGCGACCTCTAGCGTAGCGCGCTACCCCAACATGCCCGGAAAAGTCGCGTTCAGCGGCAGGACGTTCAAATGTCCCGAAGTACACGGTACGTGATGTAGTGAAACGACAAAAAAGCTAAATGAGAGTGGCCAGAGAGGAACTGTATGTCCTGTCTTTTGAAATGGGAATACCGTACCCTAAGTACACTCAGTAACCTAAAGTCGTGAGAAGGTGCTGAGACACGAATTGGCCATTGGCTACTGACACCTACGCAGTGCACCTGTTTCCATACAATCCTGGCAGAAATGGGATCCTCATTGCCACACTCAACTCGGCAGTTATATAACTCACAGCAGACAGTCGATTGGGCCATATGGCTTTGCGGAGGTAAATGTCTGTTCGTCAACGTCTGTGTTAGGAAGTTAGCCCGTGTGGAAACATTGTGTCTGCGATACTGAAAATCTACTCTGGACTTTGATTCCTTGGAAACTCGAATTCTTGTGTATTATCCGATATGATGTGTCTCTTGCGTCTTGAACCGATTACCATCTTCTTCGTTTTCGCGGCCTTGTCTCGCACCTTCACAGGGTCGGCATTTTAATCTGGATTTGGCGGTGTTAGTGGTGCCGTTTCTGTAACCACACTTTCCCTCTCGGCACAGAAATTTTGTACCCCATCTGTCCACGGCGAGTGTTATCCACGTTCAAGCCTGAGAACGTTTTGCGAAATATTTGTGGCTCTTATAACTGAGGTGGGACGTTGATACCAACGCGGTATTCACCTAGTCGGATTTGGGAAACCTCCAGAAAAGCACATCCAGGCTGATCAGCACGTCGAACCCCGTCGTTAATTCAAGTGGTTCAAATGGCTCTAAGCACTGAGGTCATCAGTCCCCTAGAGTTAGAAAAACTTAAACCTAACTAACCTAAGGACATCACACACATCCATGCTCGAGGCAGGATTCGAACATGAGAGCGTAGCAGCAGCTCGGTTCCGGACTGAAGCGCGTCCGGCTCGTCGTTAATCCGCGGGTGAATTTGATCCGGGGCCAGGGCCTCTCCACGAATCCCAGAAGCCGCGTCCTAAAGCACGCGGCTATCCGGGAGGATTTTTGCATCAGTTATCACACCACGTTCAAAGTCGGTTAACTCGAGACGTACTGTCGCGTTCGCTGCACGCCTTCCGGAAATGGACAGCTCAGATACCGTGTTC
The DNA here is from genome assembly GCF_021461385.2 of Schistocerca piceifrons. Classification (NCBI taxonomy): domain Eukaryota; kingdom Metazoa; phylum Arthropoda; class Insecta; order Orthoptera; family Acrididae; genus Schistocerca; species Schistocerca piceifrons. The sequence continues at coordinate 452,826,474 of NC_060144.1, read as the reverse complement.
ATATTCACACAATGCATAGCATCTAGCCACAAATTCGGGAGTCGTACACGGGACATTTTCAAATGGGACTTTCGGCCACTTAGTTCACATGACTGTATTCCGCAAGAAGACGACAGCTCTTAGTCAGGGAGGAAGTACGGCGGAAATAGAGCAGAGTGTAAAGTGGAATGTGCTTTTGTGTGCCATATTTGCTGTTGCTAGACATTAGTAGTTGTCGGAGTTTTACTGACTACATTAGTTGGCGGCAGTGTGCGCGGTGATAGGTAAAGTTGGTCTTTTTTTTGTGGTTTTAGGGCGCAAAACTTCTATGGTCATTAGCGCCCAGCCCGTGACGTAGGAAACAGGAAAAAAACGAAATTTAAAATCAGCAGCAATGGGAACAAAGTCATAAAACTTGAGAAACTAAAGGCAGAAGGAATGCTTAAAAATCCACTATAAAAATGGGTTGGTTGTCCCCAAAAAAGGCTTCAAATGACTGACGTCATTTCATTGTCACTAATAAACTGTAGAACGCGGTCAGCTGAGCGCGTGTCATCTGCTAAAATCGACGATAGATCAGGCGATAGCTGCAGACGGGAGCGTAACGGATTAAAATAGGGGCATTCAATTAAAAGGTGTCTGACCGTCCACAGCTGAGAGCAGTGGGGACAGAGTGGGGGAGGATCACCGCTTAAAAGATGTCGATGGCTAAAAAGACAGTGCCCTATCCGGAGTCTAGCTAAAATTACCTCCTCCCGACGACGCGTTCGGGAGGAAGAGGTCCAAGCGCAAGGAAGGGCTTTCACTTCCCGCAATTTATTATGGGGAAGTGTTGACCAATGCGCATGCCATAATTGAGCAACTTGGCGACATAAACCGCTCCGGAGATCGGTAAACGGAAGAGACTGAATAGCTGGCCGAGGAAGAGAGACTGCAGCCTTGGCCGCTATATCGGCCGCCTCATTCCCACAGATACCAGCGTGTCCCGGGAGCCAGAGGAACGCCACTGAGACGCCCCCCAGGTGGAGCAAGCGCAGACAGTCCTGAATCCGGTGGACCAGAGGGTGCACAGGGCAAAGAGCTTGGAGACTTTGGAGAGAGCTGAGAGAATCTGAGCAGATTACGTACTGTATCCGCTGATGGCGGCGGATGTAGTGGACAGCCTGGAGAACAGCGTAAAGCTCCGCAGTATAAACCGAACACTGGTCGGGAAGCCGAAAGTGATTTGGGGTGTCGCCAACAATATAGGCACTCCCTACACCTAACGATGTTTTCGAGCCATCTGTGTAAATAAATGTGGCTTCCGTCATTTGTGCACATAGAGCAGCAAATGCCCGACGGTAAACAAGTGTAGGGGTACCATCCTTTGGAAATTGACATAGGTCTCTGAGCAAGTCGATCCGGGGACGGAGCCAAGGCGGTGCTGTACCCCAAGCTGTCAAGAAGGTTTTAGGAAAGCGGAAGGAAAGAGAATGGAGCAGTTGACGGAAGCGGACTCCCGGGGGTAGGAGGGAGGAGGAGCGGCCTGCATACCCGACATCAAAGGAGGCGTCGAAAAAAAGGTCATGGGCTGGATTAGCAGGCATGGAAGACAGATGGCTAGCATAACGACTCAGAAGGACTGCCCGCCGATTGGACAGCGGAGGTTCAGCAGTAGTCTCAGCATAGAGGCTTTCCACAGGGCTGGTGTAAAAAGCTCCAGACACTAAACGTAATCCACGGTGGTGGATAGAGTCGAGACGCCGAAGAATAGACGGCCGAGCAGAGGAGTAGACTATGCTTCCATAATCCAATTTCGAGCGCACTAAGGCGCGATAGAGGCGGAGAAGGACCACTCGGTCCGCTCCCCAGGAGGTACCATTCAGGACACGGAGGATGTTAAGGGAACGCAGACAGCGAGCCGAAAGATAGGAAACGTGGGAGGACCAGCACAGTTTTCTGTCAAACATAAGACCCAAGAATTTAGCGACGTCGGAAAACGGAAGGTTGACAGGACCTAGATGTAAGGAGGGCGGAAGAAACTCCTTACGTCGCCAAAAATTAACACAAACGGTCTTACTGGGTGAGAAACGGAAGCCGGTTTCGATGCTCCACGAGTGGAGGCGATCGAGACATCCTTGAAGACGTCTTTCAAGAAGGCTGGTCCGTTGAGAGCTGTAGTAGATCGCAAAATCGTCCACAAAGAGGGATCCCGAGACATCAGGAAGGAGACAATCCATAATTGGATTAATGGCGATGGCAAACAGTACAACACTCAGCACGGAGCCCTGGGGTACCCCGTTTTCTTGCCATAAATTCGCTAAGAAAAAGGGGCAGCCGGCCTCGAAAGCCCCAAGAGAACAGTGTGCGGAGGATGCCTGTCCTCCAACAGGTATCGTATGCTTTCTCCAGATCAAAAAATATTGCTACCGTTTGGCGTTTCCGGAGAAAATTGTTCATGATATAAGTGGAGAGAGCAACAAGATGGTCAACGGCAGAACGATGCTTTCGGAATCCGCATTGGGCTGGTGTTAAAAGACTGCGGGATTCCAGCCACCAAGCTAAACGGTAATTCACCATACGCTCCAAAACCTTACAGACACTACTCGTGAGAGAAATGGGGCGATAGCTAGAGGGGAGATGTTTGTCCTTTCCAGGTTTCGGAACGGGAACGACAATAGCTTCCCGCCACCGCCTGGGAAAGGTACTGTCGGTCCAAATTCGATTATAAAGGCGAAGGAGGTAACGCAGGATATGGGTTGATAAATGCAGCAACATTTGGACATGGATACCATCCGGTCCTGGGGCGGAGGAGCGAGAAGAAGAGAGGGCATGTTGGAGTTCCCGCATGGAGAAAACAGTATTGTAGCTTTCATGATTTTGAGAGGAGAAAGCAAGATGTCGCATTTCCGCTGCACGTTTCTTCGGGAGAAACGCTGGCGGGTAATTTGAAGAGCTCGAAATCTCAGCAAAGTGCTGACCCAATGAGTTAGAAATTGCGACGGGGTCCACTAAGGTATCATGCGCGACAGTGAGCCCAGAGACCGGGGAGAAACTAGGCGCGCCTGAGAACCGTCGAAGACGACTCCAAGCTTCCGAGGAGGGAGTGAAGGTGTTAAATGAGCTAATAAAGAATTTCCAGCTTGCTTTCTTGCTATCGCGGATGACGCGACGGCATCGCGCACGGAGCTGCTTATATCGGATACAGTTGGCCAAAGTTGGATGGTGACGGAAAATGCGAAGAGCACGTCGCCGCTCACGTATTGCGTCACGGCATGCCTCGTTCCACCAAGGAACTGGGGGGCGCCGGGGCAATTCGGAGGTGCGTGGTATTGAACGTTCCGCAGCTGTGAGAATAACGTCGGTAACATGTGTGACCTCATCGTCGACGCTGGGAAAGCGACGGTCATCGAATGTCGCTAGAGACGAAAAAAGTGTCCAATCGGCTTGGGCAAACTTCCAGCGGCGCGAGCGCATATAGGGCAGTTGAGGCTGCAGTCTAAGAACACATGGAAAGTGGTCACTCGAGTGTGTATCATCAAGGGCGAACCATTCAAAGCGCCGAGCTAGCGGAACAGTACCGACCGCAAGGTCCAAATGAGATAAATTTGTCGTGGAGGCAGACAAAAATGTGGGGACCCCAGTGTTGAGGCAGACTAGATCCGCTTGGTGGAAGACGTCTAGCAATAGTGAGCCACGTGGACAAGGATGTGGAGATCCCCAAAGCGGGTGGTGGGCATTGAAGTCCCCAACCAGCAAATAGGGGGGTGGAAGCTGATCAAGAAGATGAAGGAGATCAGCTCGTGCCATTGGTGTGGACGATGGAATGTATACCGTACAAAGAGAGAACGTGTATCCAGAAAGGGAAAGACGGACGGCGACAGCTTGGAAGGAACTGTTTAAGGGGATTGGGTGATAATGGAGAGTATCATGGAGCAGAATCATGAGTCCTCCATGGGCTGGAGTGCCTTCAACAGAGGGGAGGTCATATCGGACGGACTGAAAATGAGGGAGAACAAAGCGGTCATGGGAACGCAGCTTTGTTTCTTGAAGACAGAAGATGACCGGCGAGTAGGATCGTAAGAGGATCGACAATTCATCCCGATTGGCTCGAATGCCGCGGATATTCCAGTGGATAATGGACATAGGGTGAACAGAAAATGGAGGAACGTGACCAAGGGTGCTGTCAACTCAACGACTGCTCAGAGCTTGCGACCGACAGCATGGAATGGCATTCAGTCGAAGGCAGAAGATCCTGATCCATAGGTTGGTCAGGAGCAGCTCCTGCCACCAACGATCGGCCAGTTGACCGGCCACCAGCAGTGCGCCTCGGCGACACAGAAGACGGCCGAGGGCGATTTCCGCCAGGTGGTGCTGTAGATGGGACACGCCTTGGCGGAGAAGGAGAGGAACTGTGTTTCTTCGTAGCCTTCTTGGAAGTATGATGTTTAGATGAAGGAGGAACCGATGGTTGTGAAGTTGCGGTACGTAAAAACTCTTCACGAGAATGCTCTTTTTTCGAAGACTTGGCGTCTGACTTTTGGGCTCGAGATTTAGCAGAACCCGACGAAGGGTGAGCCATAGAGTGGGCAGGCGAAAGAGGTGAGGTTGAACGGGCGATCTTTGCGCTGGCCGATCTGACGACCGTGGTACTAAAGGTGAGGTCGCAAGTCTGCGTGGCCGCCTCCTTTGTTGGCCGAGGAGAAGCAAGGACAGTGCTGTATTTTCCTTTCTGAGGCACGGTGGGCTGTCGACTGGCGAGTAACTTTCGAGCAGCAAAGGTCGACACCTTTTCCTTCACTCTTATTTCCTGGATGAGCTTTTCGTCCTTAAAAACGGGGCAATCTCGAGAGGAAGCAGCGTGGTCACCCATACAGTTGATGCAGCGAGGGGATGGAGGTGGACAAGCACCCTCATGGGCATCCTTGCCACACGTAACACATTTGGCCGGATTGGAACAGGACTGGCTGGTGTGATTGAACCGCTGACATCGATAGCAACGCGTAGGGTTTGGGACATAAGGGCGAACGGAAATTATCTCATAGCCTGCTTTGATTTTTGATGGGAGTCGAACTTTGTCAAATGTCAAGAAGACAGTGCGGGTTGGAATAATGTTCGAGTCAACCCTTTTTATAACCCAATGAACAGCCGTGACGCCCTGGTCAGACAGGTAGTGCTGAATTTCTTCGTCAGACAATCCATCGAGGGAGCGGGTATAAACGACTCCACGCGAGCAATGTAAGGTACGGTGCGGTTCCACCCAGACAGGGAAGGTGTGGAGCAGAGAAGTACGCAGCAATTTTTGAGACTGGAGGGCACTGTGTGTTTCTAACAACAGGGTGCCATTCCGTAATCTGGAACAAGACTTTACAGGACCCGCAATTGCGTCGACACCTTTCTGAATAATGAAAGGGTTGACCGTGGAAAAGTCGTGACCTTCGTCAGACCGAGAAACAACAAATAACTGTGGCAACGATGGAAGAACCGTCTGTGGCTGAGACTCAGTGAACTTACGTTTGTGAGCAGACATAGTGGAAGGTGAGGAAACCATTGCGGATGAATCCCCCATGATCACCGGCGTCTCCGATGGCGCGCTCCTCCCTTGTGGGGGCCCTCACCGAGGGCACACCCGCCTTAGGTGATTGTTCACACCTCAGGTCACACCTCCCGACAAACGGACGGAGGGACCAATCGGCACTTTCGGAAGGTATCAGCTCGGGTAATCACCCCTCCCTGGGCCTGGCCGTTACCAGGGGGTACGTACGTGTCCTACCTGTCTACCCGGGGCGGGGAATTACCCCGTCACCGGCTACGCATGGAAGTGCGTGGGTCAGCCTTCAGACACGCACAGGGAGGAAGAAAGAGAAAGGGAAAGGAAAGAAGAGGGGGTCTCAAACGCCGCAGCGGAGAAAAGGGTAAAGAGAAGAGATAAGGAAAAGAGAAGGACAAAGGAAGGAAGAAGACATACAAGCAAGGAAGGCGAAGAATGCGGTACATTTACAAGCGTTCATCTCCGGACGTAGGCACAAACCATACTCCCAGAGGGGGAGAATGGGAAGGAAAGAGCCAGAGGTGAGGGGGGGGGGGGCGAAGACAGGGGATGGGGAAGGATGCGGAAAGGGAAGGTATGCAGCCCGGAAAGGAAGGAAGGCCACATTAGCTCGGGGCCCCGTGCTCGCTACGCACGTATCCACAAAAGAGTTGTGGATCCCCTGGGGGGGGTAAAGTTGGTCTGTTTCAGTGGGTGTTGTACGGAAGTGCGGCGAGGATGTGAGGAATTTGATTGTGCTAAAACTTTCGTTAAGTATATTCGCATAGCGTGGCCATGGTGTCATACGGTACAACAGCCCTGATCTCGTACAGTACACCATTTTCATCATGTAACTGAAAACATGGCGAGGCCATTGTACGGTGATTATATATTAACTGTAAATGAATGTATTTTTCTTCAGAGTTTCTCGCGTGTACTGCCGAATTCAGTAGTCGAAGGTCCACGATATTTCGGCGATCAACCGTTCTGCCATCGTCATGTGGTGCTGATGCAGGAAATACAAATCCGTAATGCTCGAATGCAGCATTAGTAGGATTCTACTTAACACAGCTACGTCGATGAAATATGTAGACGTGATGTTGCTAAGAGATGGCGATATGAGATCGAATGAGTATGTAAGGACTGTAGTAGGAAAGGCGAGTGGTCGACTTCGGTTTATTGGGGGAACTTTAGGAAAGTGTGGTTCATTTGTGAATGAGACCGCACGTTGGACACTAGTGCGACCCATTGGTGAGTACTTTTCGAGTGTTTGGGATCCGCGTCAGGTCGCACCAAGACGCTGCTAGATTTGTGACCGACAGGTTAGAGCAACACACAACTATTACGGTTATGCTTCGGAAAATCAAATGGGAATCACTGGAAACCAAGCGGCGTGCTTTTCGAAGAGAACTATTGAGAAAATTGAGAGGCGGACCGCAGAGCGATTATACTGCCGCCAAGGTACATTTCACGTAAGGATAACGAAAATAAAGGAAATCAGGGCTCGTACGGAGGCATACATACAATCGGTTTTCCCACGCTCCATTTGCGAGTTGAACAGGAAAGAAAATGACTAGTAGTGGTACAGGGTACCTTCCGCCACGCATCATATGGTGGCTTGCGGAGTATGTATGTAGATGTAGATATAATTTTACACTACTGGCCATTAAAACTGCTACATCAAGAAGAAATGCAGGGTGCATAGATCCTGAGAACTCAGTACTCAGAACAACCACCTCTGGCCGTAATAACGGCCTTGATACGCCTCGACATTGAGTCAAACAGAGCTTGGATGGCGTGTACAGGTACAGATGCCCATGCAGCTTCAACACAATACTACAGTTCATCAAGTGTAGTGAGTGGCGTATTGTGACGAGTAAGTTGCTCCGTCACCATTGACCAGACGTTTTCAGTTGGTGAGAGATCTGGAGAATGTGCTGGCCAGGGAAGCAGTCGAACATTTTCTGTATCCAGAAAGGCCCGTACAGGACCTGCAACATGCGGTCGTGCATTATCCTGGTGAAATGTAGGGTTTAGCAGGCATCGAATGAACGGTAAAGCCACGGGTCGTAACACATCTGAAATATAACGTCTACTGTTCAAAGTACCGTCAATGCGAACAAGAGGTGACCGAGGCGTGTAACCAATGGACCTCACACCATCACGCCGGGTGATTCGCCAGTATGACGATGACGAATACACGCTTCCAATGCGCGTTCACCGCGATGTCGCCAAACACGGATCCGACCATCATCATGCTGTAAACAGAACCTGGATTCATCCAAAAAAATGACGTTTTGCCATTCGTGCACCCAGGTTCGTCATTGAGTATACCATCGCAGGCGCTCCTGTCTATGATGCAGCGTCAAGGGTAACCGCAGCCATGGTCTCCGAGCTGATAGTCCATGCTGCTGCAAACGTCGTCGAACTGTTGCGTACAGATGGTTGTTGTCTTGCAAACGTCCCCATCTGTTGTTGACTCAGGGATGGAGACGTGGCTGCACGATCCGTTACAGCCATGCGGATAAGATGCCTGTGATACGAGGCCGTTGGGATCCAGCACGGCGTTCCGTATTACCCTCCTGAACCCACCGATTCAATATTCTGCCAACTGTCATTGGATCTCGACCAACGCGAGCAACAATGTCGCGATACGATAAACAGCAATCGCGATAGGCTACAATCCGACCATTATCAAAGTCGGAAACGTGATGGTACGCATTTCTCCTCCTTACACGAGGCATCACAACAACGTTTCACCAGGCGACGCCGGTCAACTGCTGTTTGTGTATGAGAAATCGGTTGGAAACTTTCCTCATGCAAGCACGTTGTAGGTGTCGCCACCGGCGCCAACCTTGTGTGAATGCTCTGAGAAGCTAATCATTTGTATACCACAGCATCGTCTTCCTGTCGGTTAAATTTCGCTTCTGTAGCACGTCATCTTCGTGGTGTAGCAATTTTAATGGCCAGTAGTGTACTTGTTTGCATTTTCCTTGTGGCCGATACGGCAGTATAGTTCGATGTGGTTGTGTTGTCTTGTCGTGGTTTGTCTGGAACACAGATATGGTTGGTAGTAGAGGACTGAAGTTAATTAGAGTGAGTCATTCTGCTGATCCTATTTTATTTTAGTGTCCAATTGATATTAAAGTCAGAAGCAAGATGCTATTTGAATTTGCTACCATTTTGTAACGTCTTTGTGGGGAGAGGCAATTTTCTTTTCTTTTACCTATCTGATTGGCTGTATGCATGTAGTTTAGGTTTATCTCTGTGACATATTATTTTTGCCAAATTTTGAGATCAGATTATTGTATTGCTTTTGAGGAAATCTTGTTGCGAAGTCGTCAGATTATGGAATGGATTATTCTGTGTGGTTCAGCACAAAGACTTTGGTATTCGTATACACTCTGGCGCTGCAATTTAGTATTTAATGAAGTACAGATAAAGTATAAGATCACGCTTGGACAATTCCCAGCCAATCTCCACTCCCATCCAAAATTTGCATCACAATCACGATAGTCGGGGTGGTCCTTTGAAGAGACCGCGTACGAATCTCGAAGAGTCCTTGCACGACTCAGCTGGTGTTCCGGCTCTAATGACCTCTCTGCCGACTTCCTGGTCGCAAGAGCAGACTTTCCGGACTTGGATACGTACGCCTGTCTGCTTGCGTTGTTGTGCGCACTCGTGTTTCGACGACAGCCTGCCTTGCAGAACAAGCGTCACTGGGAATTAACGTAGCCGCAGAGCTCTGCACGGTAGCGCCCTGAGCAGCTGGGACACTTGCTCGGGACCAGTGAACCGCTCAGCGAGCAGTAAATCAACCGTGCGAGGGCGGCTTGTCCATACGGCCATACTTTATCGCCTGAGACTTGTCAGAACTGATGGTCGTCGCTCGTAATTTTACTTGGCCGCGGTAGTAATTCAGTAAATGGAGCAGCAAACTGCTAGTCAAGAAAATCAAGACAGACTTTTAACAAGGCCTGAATGAAGTTGCTGGTATGTCCCGTCATGTAGATATTCTCAGGACCGACACTCGTGTACGATCAAGTACTTTTTTAGGATGAATTACTTTTTAAGATGTATGTATACAGACTGAAGCGATGAATGAAAATTTGCACCAAGGCCAGGATTCAAACCCAGCTCTCCTGCTCACTAGGCAGATACAGTAACCACTATCCCATACATACATACATTAATCCTTGTTCCATAGATAAAGAATACGACATTTCGTAATAATGTGGAACGTGTCACTTTAACATAAGTTTTCTTTACACAAATTAATTAATTAATTAATTTTTTTGTAGTTACTACTTCATATCTAAGAATTCATCTATTGAGTAGAAGGAGTTGTCATTCAGAAATTCTTTTAATTTGCTTTTAAATATTGATTGGCTATCTGTCAGACTTTTAATACTATTTGTCAAATGACCAAAGATTTTTGTGGCAGCATAATTCATCCCTTTCTGTGCCAAAGTGAGATTTAATCCAGAATAATGAATACCATTCTTTCTTCTAGTGTTGTAGCTATGTACTTCGCTGTTATTTTTGAATTGGGATGGGTTATGAATGACAAATTTCATAAGTGAATATATGTATTGCGAAGGTACTGTGAATATCCCGAGTTCGTTAAATAAATGTCTGCAAGGTGATCTTGGGAGGGCTCCGGCTATTATTCTGTTGCCCCAGAATATGATGCCGTATGAAAGCAGTGAATGAAAATAGGCATAGTAGGCTAATTTACTGATATGTTTATCACCAAAATTTGCAATAACCCTAATAGCGTAAGTAGCTGAACATAACCGTTTCAGGAGATCATCGATGTGTTTCTTCCAATTCAATTTCTCATCAATGCATACACCCAGAAATTTTGAGTATTCTACCTTAGCAACAGACTTCCGTTCATAGTCTATATTTAACAATAGTGTTATTTCATTTACTGTACAGAATTGTATAAACTGTGTTTTCTCGAAATTTAGTGAGAGTCCACTTGCAAAGAACCACTTAATAATTTTCTAAAAGACCTTATTTGCAATTTCCTCAGCTGATTCTTGCTTCTTGGGTGTGATTACTATACTTGTATCATCAGCAAAAAGAACTAACTTTGCATCTTCATGAATAAAGAGTGGCAAGTCGTTAATGTATATGAAGAACAATAAGGGACCCAAGACTGAACGCTGTGGGACAACATTCTTAATACTTCCCCAGTTAGAGGACTCTGCTGGTTTTTGTAGACTATCTGTACTGTTGATTTCTACCTTCTGCATTCTGCCAGTTAAGTATGAATTAAACCATTTGTGCACTGTCCCACTCATACCACAAAACTTAAGCTTATCTAGAACAATTTCATGATTCACACAATCAAAAGCCTTTGAGAGATCACAAAATATCCCAATGGGTGATGTTCGGTTATTCATTGCATTTAATATTTGATCAGTGAAAGCATATATAGCATTTTCTGTTGAAAAGCCTATCTGAAGACCAAATTGACATTTTGTTAGTACTTCATTTTTACAAATATGTGATGCTACTCTTGAATACATTACTTTATCAAGAATTTTGGATAAAGCTGTCAGAAGTGAGATTGGGCGGTAGTTATTAGCATCAGACCTATCCCCCTTTTTACGCAATGGTTTAACAATAGTATATTTCAGTCTATCTAGAAAAATTCCCTGTTTCAATGGGCTACTACAAATGTGGCTGAGAATCCTACTTATTTGTTGAGAACAAGGTTTTAGTACTCTGTTGGGAATGCCTTCAATCCCCACCCTGGCACAGTGGTTTTGCACAACTACGGACTGCCATAGCACTCCTACTTCCTCTATCCAAATTCTCTTTCACCCCTCAGCTCACTTAAATTTTTATTCGCCGCTTGTCTGCGTATATGTCTGAGACTAGAAAAGGTCTTTGTAACGATATAGTTTCATTTAATTGAAGTACCTATGCATGGGTCTCAGGCAGAATCCCTCGTATCTTTCGATGCTGAGGTGCTATTTCAATGTGCAGTTGGAGAGGCTCTGCAATGGCGCCCGAGTTTAGGGAAAATACCAAGTGGGCTGAGACGAGAATGGGAATTTGGACTGAGGAGAGGCGCATGCTAGGGTAGTTCATGCAGTTGTGCAAAGCCACTGTGCCAGGGTGGTGTACTGGGCAGTAAGGAGAAGAGCTGGGTTCGAAACCCAGCCTTGGCACAAATTTTCCTTTTCCACTTCAGTCTGCGTATATATGTCTGATACTTGAACAGGTCTCTGGATCATTATAGTTTCGTTTGACTTTTTTAACACCTGATACCTTGTGAAGTGGACGCATTTATTATGTACAGTTCGTGTAATTACTACAAATAATCACATTACCTGAACCAGTATACGATTACGATCGTCAGATGCGATAATTAAACCACAAACATTTACGTTATCTACTAGGATTACAAATTAAAGTCACTGTCGTGTTTTTCTGTCTGTATGTTAAGATTAATTGAGGAACTACGATAGCGATTGTGTTACGGTTTTCACTAATATACAGAACTATGCACGAGGGAAGTTTGTGTATGTATGTTATTGTCACTGCCACAGAGAAGTCATCGCCGCAGGTACTTAATGGTACCCGTGTGATGCAGGGGCAGGTCGTTATTGATGTATAAATTCTAGTTACATGCATAAGGAACATGATGAAAATGAAGTAAAATATATCGATAAAATATGCATCATGGCGTCACATGATAAAACACACTATCTTTCACTATATTTTCCTGTCATATACAGTGGAGCAGGAAGGTATGGCTAAACTTTCAGGAAACATTCTTCATGCAAAGAGGAAGAAAATATGTTGTATGACATGGGTTTGCATACCCTTTATTTCCTTGTTAGACCTACCAGTTTCTACAACTTTTCAACACATTAATCATGGGAAACAAGTAGGTAAAGAGCATATCAGCACAGTATGAAACCATTTCGATGTTCGAAATGTCCGTCATTAGCAAGAATACATGCATCAACTAGCCATCGTATCGAATCCCTGATTCACTGATGTATATCTGAAGAATTGCATATTGTTTCACAGCCTTTTACAGTAGCGACCCGAAGACTCTGTACGTCTTGTAACAGGGTTCGATACGCAAAAGCTGTCAATTGCCCCCACAAATAAAAGTCCAGTGGGTTTAAGTTCAGAGGGTGTGGAGGCCAAGGAGTTGATCTACTTCTACTTATCCCTCTCTCACAGAATCTTTTTGTCGCACTCGTAGAGACAGACGATGAAGATGAGGCCCTAACAAGCAGTAACCAACAATGCCGGCCCAGGCGTTGACAGAAAGCTTTGTTAATAACATTGTTGCACAACTGCGTGAAGATTTTCGACAGCTAATAATATGGGATAGGAATGGATCCAGAACTGAACCTTGTGGGTCTCCCCAAGTGACTTCTCCCTCGTCACTAAAATATTATCTCCTTCCAACATTGCTTGAATTATTCAGCACAACATTTTGCATTCTGTTTGTTAAGAATGATTCAAACCAATTGGTTTTCGCGTGATAAATGTGATTATGAACAGAATTGGAAAGCAGGCCGCTGTGGCCGAGCGGTTGTAGGAGCTTCAGTTCAGATCCGCGCTGCTGCTACGGTCGCAGATTCGAATCCTGCCCCGGGAATGGATGTGTGTGATGTCCTTAGGTTAGTTAGGTTTAAGTAGTTCTACGTCTAGGGGGCTGATGACTTCAGATGTTTAGTCCCACAGTGCTTAAAACCATTTGAACCATTTAGAAATGGAAAATGAGATCTAACATGGAAATAAACCGTTTCCTAACCCACGTCCATTTAATATGAGGAAGTATTTTTGCAAGTTTGGCCACAGTTTTGTGTTACACCCTGTATTTTACACGATTTTCATAACGTTCAATATGCATGTAACTAGAGTTGATACATCATCAATGAAGTGTTTACTGTTAATTATCATATCTGAGGATAACACTGGGTAACTCTCCTAGGCTGGTACACCGGCCACCCTTAGTGTGGTTTTTGGGCGGTTTCCCACGCTCGTTTAGGTAAATGCTGGATTAGTCTTGAAATTCCGCCTCAGTGGATACGATACACAAACAATTAATAAACGATAACAAGCAGAACGAAGTTTACACGATTAACAGACAGATGGCGAACACCATTCTCTCCGTTCAGTTACCTTGACGATTGTGATGTCAGGAAGAGCAGCTGGCCACAAAGCTAAATAATGAAATAAAATTTGCCAAATCTGAAAAGCAGACCCCTTACTACACGGGATAAGAGAAGAAAGAAAGAGATGATGGCAATAATCTTCTGAAACTTGTTACGTGAATATTTTCAGTAATTAGGCGATCTTGACATAATAAATTACTATAGGAGCAAGTACTTTTACTTACAATTAGTTCTACCAGTATGGTTTAAGGCCACTGCCGTTCCGATACATGAAAAAATGCCAGTTCATTTTTTGGTACCTCATTTAAAGTAATTTGTATAAAATTTGATTCAAAAAGATTAATCCAAGTGCAAAAGATTATATTTTTCCACAAAAAATATAGAAACTTGGGGTGTTTTTTTCTTGGCCATTGCAACTGAACGTTTACCTCGGTGCCAGTTGTAAGTTCGCGTACATGTGACTAGCACTAACTGTCTCCCTCTTTTAGACAGATCGCTCTTCCGAACGTTATCTACTGCAAAAGCGTGACAAAAGTTTCATTTTTCAGCAGGTCGCAGCCTCCCTACACTCGCACAACCTGTAAGAGCATCTCCGAATAATGAACAGTCTGAAAGATGGTTTGATCATAAAGGTACAGATTTCACACTGTACCTCCTGCCTCCAAGGTCGCCGTATTTAACGGTACAGTTTTTTCTGCGGTGGTGTGTGCCTTCTCTTACAACAGTTCTGGGTGAAATGCGACACTGCATAAGAGCATAACTGAAAACAAGTACATTCAGACCTGCCAGCATGGAAAGTAAATGAAAAAGTAATAGTAAAAAGTACCCCAAGGCTGCGTGTGCAGGCCCGTAAATGATAGGCCCTAGTAAAATCTGATGGTTGTACTGAAAATAAAAAAACTGTAGTACTATAAGCAAGCTGAAATTCTCCCCAAACATCTATCTTGTTTCATGTGGGAGGTACACTCTTATGAAATCTGAAATCTTGTTTCTAACACCATGTATTAGAAGACCCATCTGAAATCTCGAAAGTAAAGACTGCAGTATCATAATCTACTGACTCCATACCACATATTGATATATTGTGACATCATTAGCGTCTATACTCTATCACGTGACCACCATCAACGTTTCAATTCGACAGCAAGGGGTTATTGAATTTCTTGTTAAAGCAGGAAAGTGAACTGCTGAAATCCACAACAGACTTCTGCGTTCCTATGGAGATTGTTGAGGATGCGTCACCAGCGTTAAGAGACTGGTAAAACATTTCAAAGATGGAAACATGAGTATCCACGAGTATCCGCTAACAGTAGCGGAAAGCAATAACGAAATATTATCATTTTATTGAACCTGGACAAGTCATAAATGCTGCCCATGAAACAAGAAAATTGCGAACCTCCGTCGTGCATCGCGCGAGAAACACTTGTGGAAGAAGGTCATCTAACAGGAAAACGCGCGTCCTCACACTGCACATGTCAATATGGAGAAAATTAGTAAATTCGGGTAGGAAACTCTTCAACATCCTCCCTATAGTCCCGAATTGGCGCCCTCCGACATTCATCTTTCCGCTTCTGTTAAGGAACACATGCGAGCCAATGCTACGAAACGACGGAGGACGTTTGGCAAACAGTGCGTTATGGGCTTCTGAGAGGTGGAACGGAGTTCTAGGGTAAGGGTATTTTCAAACTTGCAGAACGATGGGAAGAAAGTATGCAAGGACATGGAGACTACACTGAGGTGACTTGTGTATGCACGTATACAGATGGCGGCAGTATTGCGTACACAAGGTATAAAAGGGCAATATATTGGAGCAGCTGTCTTTTGTAGTCAGGTGATTCGAGTCAAAATGTTTCCGGCGTGATTATGGCCGCACGACACGAATCAACGGACTTAGAAAATGGAATGGTAGTTGGAGCTAGACGCATGCGATATTCCATTTCGTAAATCGTTAGGGAGCTAAATATTCCGAAATCCACTGTGTCAAGAGTGTGCCGAGAATACTAAATTTCAAGCATTATACGAGGGTTGGAACTTTAATAGTGGCAACTATTTATTTACAGCTTGTACAAAATAGATACGTGTTTCAAAGTTTTACTGACCTTCACAGTAGTCACCAGTGTTGTGTATAGCCTGTTGCCAGCGATGTGGAAGTCATAGGATACCCTTAGCAGTGCCAGTTGTGTTGACAGTTCGAGCGGCGCGGTCTATTGCCCGACGAATTTGTAGCAGTTCTGAAGCGAATGCCGTGAAGTGTTTCCTTGTTTAGAAATCGAGTTGAACTCACGAGAGCTTAAGTCAGGGGAGTGCAGTAGGTGGTATAGCACTTGGCAGCCCCATCAATCAAACAGATCAGTAACAGCTTGCACTGTACGTGCTTGAGCATTGTCCTGCTAAATGATGGTCAGGTCCTGCAGGAAGTGTCGTCACTTTTGTCTCTATGCTGTTCATTTTTGGAACACAACCTACGACCAGCTTAGAGACAGAAGTGATGACACTTTTTGCAGGACCTGACCATCATTTTGCAGGGCAATGCTCAAGCACGTACAGTGCAAGCTGTTACTGATTTATTTGACTGATGGGGCTGCTAAGTGCTATACCACCTACAGCACTCCCCTGACTTAAGCTCTCGTGAGTTTAACTCGATTTCTAAACTGAAGGAAACACTTCAAGGCATTCGCTTCAGAGCTGATACAAATTAGTCGTGCAATAGATCGCGCCGCTCCAACTGTCAACACAACTGGCGCTGCTGATAGTATCCTACGACTTAAGCCCTCGTAAGGTCAACTCGATTTCTAAAAGAAACACGTCACAGATTTTCTCTGTCTCGTGATGACTGGGTGTTGTGTGATGTCCTTGGGTTAGTTAGGTTTAAGTAGTTCTAAGTTCTAGGGGACTGATGACCTTAGATGTTAAGTCCCATAGTGCTCAGAGCAATTTGAACCATTTTTTTGAAACACGTCACAGCATTCGCTTCCGAACTGCTACAAATTCGTCGGGCAGTAGACCGCGCCGCTCGAATTGTCAACACAACTGCCACTGCTAAGAGTATCCTACGACTTCCACATCGCTGGCAACGGGTTATACACAATGCTGGTGACTACTTTGAAGGTCAGTAAAACTTTGAAACACGTATCTATTTTGTACGAGCTGTAAACAAATAGTTGCCACTATTAAGGTTCCAACCCTCGTATCTTACTACGGGAAAAGCAGTGATCGACGACCTTCACTTAATGACCGAGTGCAGTGGTGTTCACATGGAGTAATCTATGCTGACAGACAAGTAACACTGCGTGAAATAACTGCAGAAAACGACGATCGTATCCGTTAGGACAGTGCGACGAAATTGGGCTATAATGGGCTATGCCACGACATCGCCTGCAGAGCCTTTCCCGGGCTCGTGACCATCTCGGTTGGACCCTAGACGACTGGAAAACTGTAGCCTGCTTAGACGAGCCCCTATTTCAGTTGGTAAGAGCTGATGATATGGTTCGAGTGAGGCGCAGACTCCAAGAAACATTGGACCTAAGTTGTCAACAAGGCAGTAAGCAAGCTTGGGGTGGTTCCATAGTGCTGTCGATTGTGTTTACATGGAATGGACAGCGTCCTCTGGTTCAAATGAACCGATAATTGACTGAGGATGGCTTCTTGGCGACAATTTACAGCCATTTATGGACTTCGTGATTCTAAGCAACTGCGGAATCATCATGGATGACAAAGCGCTATGTTCTGGGTCACAACTGTTCGCGATTTGGTTTGAAGAACATTCTGGACCGTTCGATTGGATGATTAGGCCACCCAAATTGGCCGACATGAATCTCATCGAATATTTATGGACATAGAATGAAATTTTCACTCTACAGCGGAGTGTGCGCTGATATGAAACTTCCTGACAGATTAAAACTGTGTAGGAGACGAGGTACTGGCGGAATTAAAGCTGTGAGGACGGTGCGTGAGTCGTGCTTGGGTAGCTCAGTGGTAGAGCACTTGCCCGCGAAAGGCAAAAGTCCCGAGTTCGAGTCTCGGTCCGGCACACAGTTTTAATCTGCCAGGATGTTTCATTTATGGACATAATTGGGAGGACAGTTCGTGTACAAAATCCTGCACCGTCAACACTTTCGCAATTATGGACGGCTATAGAGGCAGTATAGCTCACTATTTCATCCGGGGACTTCCAGCGACTCGTTGAATCGATGCCACATCGAATTGCTGCGCCACGCCGAACAAAAGTAGGTCCAACACGATATTGGGGGGGTATCCCTTGACTTCTGTCACTTCAGTGCGCAGAATAATATGATGCTCTGGGTCTGAATGAAACAAGAAGATTAAACATTTTAAAAGTTGTTGCTCATTATTTTCATTATGACCTTTGTTCTTGTGCGGTTGTCGTACAATGCTAATCATCTGCATACTCAAGCACGTATACATCACCGTTTGACCTTTGTCGCATGTTGTAGTTTTAATGGGCAGTTGTGTACTCCAGGGCAGAGGAAGCCCCTGTTTCAAGCAGTGTACGGGTGCCTCGTGCGACGACAGGCGTTCATTCTGGCGACAGGCCCGCTCTCCGGCAGAGGGCAAAGTGTTTGGGGAGCGCGGCTGCGTGTTTGTGGTCGCGCGCCGTGGCCGCGGTCCAACGCTAACATCCCCGCAGCGAGCGACTAACTGACGCATTACGGTTTCTCTCCGATGGAGAGTCGGCGCGTCCTAAATACAGGGCCGCTCAACTTCGGCGGCCTCGTCTGCGAATCATTTGCAGCTCATTTGCTCCGGGAAGCCCGCCGCGGCTCTTGACCTCGATGCCTCAGTGGTCCGTCACCGCCGAGCGATTGTTCTACAGAGACTGCACTGCTGGGGCCTCTAAAACGTGTCACTGTTAGTCATTTTCCTTGCTCGCGTGAATGGAAGTAGAGACCACGTTTAAGGTTTTAGACTTTCCTACCATCGATACTGTGAGCTGGGAGTTGCAGAGAGGCTCAAACACATTGAACATAAGCAGACCGACAAAAAGTTATTCACACCCAGAAGACGTCACGCTCTTTACGGCTTTAGCCTTAATAATTGAATCAGTTCGACTAGAAAGAGAGTTCGCAAGTTCCCCCGTTTTCCAAAAAAAAAAAAAAAAAAAAAAAAATGCCTCTGAGCACAATGGGACTTTGCTTCTGAGGTCATCAGTCCCCTATCCCCTAGAACTTAGAACTACTTAAACCTAACTAACCTAAGGACATCACACACATCCATGCCCGAGGCAGGATTCGAACCTGCGATAGTAGCGGTCGCGCGGTTCCAGACTGTAGCTCCTAGAACCGCTCGGCCACCCCAGCCGGCTTCCGTTTTGCAAGATAACAACATTCGTGTTCACAGTTCTGCTCGCACGCGTTCCTAGTTCTTCAGACATACTATACCCATATGAATCCAATCACTGATAATACGCCCCCTAGAGCTACCAAACTACGGGAATGTTGTAACTTTCTGGTAGGCTGAAACTGTGTGCCGGACCGGGCTAGAACACTGGACTCGCATTCGGGAGGACGGCGGTTCATTCCCGCGTCCGGCCATCCTGATTTAGGTTTTCCGTGATTTCCCTAAATCGCTTCAGGCAAATGCCGGGATGGTTTCTTTGAAAGGGCACGGCCGACTTCCTTCCCCGTCCTTCCCTAATCCGATGAGACCAATGACCTCGCTGTCTGGTCTCCTCCCCCAAACAACCCAACCCAACCCGCACCGGGACTCGAACCCGTGACTTTTGCCTTCCACTTATCCAAAGCGTTTGACTGCGTGAGCCACTCACAAATTTTATATAAAATCCAAAAATAAGGAATTACGGGCAGTGCCATACAGTGGTGTAAGTCATAACTGACAAAGAGACAGCAAAGAATAGTCATAAAATCAGACAAAGGAAAACACTCCTCGAAATGGAGAACTACCTCACAGGGAGTACCACAAGGATCAATTCGAGGCCCAATACTTGTTCTGTCTTACAGAAATGACTTACCCATAAATATACATCATCATTCAGTTCTATTCGCAGATAGCACATTAGTACTGATACAAAATAAAAATGCAGAAGAAATTCCCGAAAATGTAGTAAAAACTGTAGGAAATCTATATGTGTGGTTCCATCTAAATGACCGAAAACTAAATATTTGAAAAGCACAGTTTATGCATTTTTAAGACAAAACTGTCTAAATTGAATGATATTCAAATTATGCACGGAAGTCTAGAACTAAACGAAGCAGATTGTGTTAAATTTTCAGGAATGCAGTTGGTCACAAATCTGTCATGGTCCTCATACAGACTATTTAAAAAACAAAGTGAACAGCTTGACATTTAATGTGTCAGTCTTAGCCAATGTCACTTCCACAGACACGAAAAAGGTAGTTTACCAAAGCTACTTTGAGGCAGTAGTGAGACACAGCATTGTCGTTTGGGGAAATGCTAGAAATTTGACAAGAATATTAACTTTAAGGAAGTAGTGCAAAGCCAAGAGAATCTTGTCGGCCACCATAAGAGACCTGCACATACTAAGTGTTCCCTCACTCCACGTGTACGAAATAATTCTTTTCACAAATAATAATTCAGAATTGATTGCTGCAAATAACTTCCGACACGGATATGAAACTAGAAACAAAGAAGGTTTCGTGCTTCCTACTCACAGACTCAATCTTTTCGCCCATATCACGCAATATACAATAAGTTAAAAAAGACACGTTTTCAAAAGATTGAAACTGATTCAGTAAAAAGAAAATTATATAGAACTCTGGTTCAAAAATGCTATTACACTACAGACGAATATTTTAATGACGATCTGACAATTTGAGCGGCGTAAAAATAAATGGTATACATATACAGTCTACTATAGTTATAAGCTTGACGAGTCTCCTGTACGTTAAATCAATGATTTAATATGTATGTTATGGGCAATAAAATTCTGATTCTGATTGCTCTATTTATTGAGCACTGAGCACTGGGGCAATTCCCCTCGAAAGGCAAAGGTTATGGGTTCGAGTGTCAATCTGGCATATTATTTTAATCTGCCAGGAAGCTTCATATTCTCCGGTATTCTGTTGCAGAGTGAAAAAATCACTCTGGGAACTTCCCCCAGGCTGTGTATAAACTCTGTCTCCGCATTATCCTTTTTTCTCGATGCGCTAGTCCTGCAAGTTTCGCAGGAGAATTTCCGTGATGTCTGGAGTTTGAAGTACTGACGGAAGTACAGCTACGAGGACGGCTCGTGAGTCGTACTTGGGTAGCCCAACCGATACAGCATTTGCCTGCGAAAGGCAAAGGCCCGGGTTTCGATTCCCGACTCGGCGCATTGTTTTAATCTGCCAGGAAGTTTCATATCAGTGCACATTCCGTTGCAGAATGAAATATTCATTCTGGATGTAGGTATATTGTTTGCCACGTTTCAGTCAGTATTCGAAATACTCCCTGACGTTTTCTGCGAAACTGAGATCGGACGATTTAACGGGGCAGTCGAAGTACAAAAGGATACTTGAGTGTTTGTCAAAATCACGAAAGTAAAGTCGACTGGTAATTACTAACGTATAGAAGAAGAATTTGATGGGGATCACTACTTTTCATATTCGAGACAAGTCATACATGTCCGAAAGAAAAGACACTGCACGAATAAATATATGCGCCACGACGGCAACTTATGATTAAGTGGGGAAGCAATCTTCGTTCTCCCTCTTGCGGGAATCAGGTGAGGCTTCGAGCAATGAGGATAATGGAGAGGAGACACTGCGTACGTTGTGTGGGACACATGGGAATTTGTGTGCTCCGACAGCCGAAGTGGGAAATCCGGATTATAGTCCCCAGCTGGCACAAATTTTTGACTTGTCGCCAATCGGTTTATTTCAATGCTAGATTTCAGCTGTTTTCGGAATTTCTCTTTCGTCATTAAGTGCTGTTGAGAAACATATACGAGGGTAGTTAGACACGGTATGTGGAAGATATTTTCCAGCCATTGCAGTTGGTGTCATTGCATGTTACACGTTATTATGAACGAAGTAAATGAATTTGTTACCTCGCATATATGCCCGCATTCTCAGTGCGCAGTTTCTATTCTCTAATAGGCTAACGGCCTTTACTGCTGAGTACCGGAATTTCGCTATGTAAGAACAACCGACAACGAAGCACAAATTCGGCACGGTTCTACAGTAATTATATCCCCTATGCTGCATCTACTTAACAGTTTCACTTCTACGCAAACGTGAAATGTTTTAGTTTATTCATGTTGTTATCGGCCGACTGAGTTACTACTAAGCAAAAATTCTGACATCAGTACAGATTGTAATAATGTTGTTAGTGAAATTACCGTGCACTTGCTGGGCTGCAGTAAACGTTCACACTGCAGTCTGGCGAGAAGAATAAGTACGAATTTCCAAAAAAAAAAAAAAAAAGTGTGTGAAATCTTACGGGACTTAACTGCTAAGATCATCAGTCCCTAAGCTTACACACTACTTAACCTAAAGTATCCTAAGGACAAACACACACACCGATGCCCGAGGGAGGACTCGAACCTCCGCCGGGACCAGCCTCACAGTCCATAACGAATTTACATGTGAAGACTTGTTCTTCAGAAGATAGTAGGGTCACGGGGAACGCACACTGGTCGAAAAACTTTATTCACCTCTTCTCATCGATGCCAACGGCCTTGCCGCTGTGGCAACACCGGCTCCCGTCAGATTACCGAAGTTTAGCGCTGTCTGGCTTGGCTAACACTTGGATGGGTGTTCGTTCGGCTTGTAAGTAGGCTGTTTAGGTTTTTATGGTGGTAACGCAACGTAGTGCTCTTTATGAAAATCGCTGACTGCGCTGTGTGCAGTCTGTGGCTGGTTGGACTCATTGTTGAAATATTCGCTTGTGTAGTGTTGGGCAGTTGGATGTGAACAACGCGTAGCGTTGGGCAGCTGGAGGTGAGCCGCCAGCAGTGATGGATGTGGGGAGAGAGATGCGAGAGGTTACTATGAGCGGACGATCTGGACGTGTGTCCGTCAGAAAAAGGATATCGCTGTATTGCAGTAGTTCGATTAACAAAGATTTTTGTGAGGTAAGAGATTCATGAAAGGTATAGGTTATTGTTAGTTAGGGCCATTCTTTTGTAGGGATTATTGAAAGCGCTAAAAATATTCTGTGTCAGTTTAGTGACGATCAGAATAAGTGAAGAGAGAACTGTCTGAGTACGTTCAGTTTTGCTCAGCTGTTTGAAAATCAAATAACATAAGAGTTTTTGCAGTACTGTCATTCTTTACATACAAAGAGGAAGTTTTAGGGTCTGCCGAGCGCTGCTGGCAAGCGGGGTGCTCTCAGCTTTTGTGAGGCCAAGTGAGGAGCTACTTGACTGAGAAGTAACGGCTCCGGTCGCGACAACTGACAACAGCCGGGAGAGCAGTGTGCTGACCACATGCCCCTCCGTATCCGCATCCAATGGTGCCTGTTGTCTGAGGATGACTCAGACGTCGGTCAGTAATGTGCGGCCTTAGTAGACCTGTTCGGATGGAGTGTTTGTTCCCATTGATACACATGATAGGGCCGTAGAACAGGAGGGAGGAAGTAATCCCTGTGCACTGAGTGTTTCTTGGAACACGAATTGTACGACACGATTTTCAATACTGAATGCACCAGTACGCTATAAGGGGGACCAAAACCGTTTACGTTTGGAGGCCGTACAGCCCAGAATAGGTATGACAGTCAGGCAAAATCGCCCTGAGCATAAAGTCAATCGTCCCACCGACGCACCACATTGAAGATGCCCGTTTGATAAAACACGGTGTTCTGCTGTGTGAAAAGTCCATAAGTACCTGCCGCAGATCGTCGTCCGACAGGAATCGTCGACCCTTCAAGTTCTTTTTTGTAACTTCCACATGTTGAATGCTATTGACAAGGGATTTCAGTTCGATTCCGGATTTCTGGATTTCCGGAAGGCTGTTGGCACTGTACCACACAAGCGGCTTGCAGTGAAATTGCGTGCTTATGGAATATCGTCTTAGTTATTTAACTGGATATGTGATTTTGTGTCAGAGAGGTCACAGATCGTAGTAACTGACGGGAAGTCATCGAGTAAAACAGAAATGATTTCTGGCGCTCCCGAAGGTAGTGTTAAAGGCCATTTGCTGTTCCTTATCTATATAAACGATTTGGGAGACAATCTGAGCAGCCGTCTTAGGTTATTTGCAGATGACGCTGTCGTTTATCGACTAATAAAGTCATCAGAAGATCAAAACAAACTGCAAAACGATTTAGAAGAACTATTGGAATGGTGCGAAAAGTGGCAGTTGACCCTAAATAGCGAAAAGTGTGTGGCCATCCACATGAATGCTAAAAGGAACTCGTTAAACTTCGGTTAATCGATAAATCAGTCTAATCTAAAAGCCGTAAATTCAACTAAATACCTAGGTATTACAGTTAAGAACAACGTAAACTGGAAGGAACGCATAGAAAAGTTGAGGGGAAGGCTAACCAAAGACTGCGTTTTATTGGCAGGACACGTAGAAAATGTAACAGACCTACTAAGGAGACTGCCTACACTACGCTTGTCCGTCCGCTTTTAGAATACTGCTGCGCAGTGTGGGATCCTTACCAGGTAGGACTGACGGAGTACATCGAAAAAGTTCAAAGGAAGGCAGCACGTTTTGTATTATCGCGAAATATGAGAGAGAGTGTCACAGAAATGTTACAGGATTTGGGTTGGACATCATTAAAAGAAAGGCGTTTTTCGTTGTGACGGAATCTTCTCACGAAATTCCAATCACCAAGTTTCTCCTCCGAATGCGAAAATATTTTGTTGACACCGATCTACATAGAGAGGAACGATCACCACGATAAAATTAGGGAAATCAGAGCTCTTACGGAAAGATATAGGTGTTCATTCTTTCTGCGCGCTATACGACATTGGAATAACAGAGAATTGCGAAGGTAGCTCGATGAACCCTCTGCCAGGCACTTAAATGTGATTTGCTGAGTATCCATGTAGATGTTATGACATTAACAAAGTGGGGACGTGCGTTATCATAAAGGAGCAGCACGCCTTGTCGCAGTAATTTCTCCAGCGTTGCACAGTGCCGTTACCAATTGATGGAGACAACAGGTTCCTTGAAATCAATAAGTTAAAGGACCCGATAATCAAAGAATAGCGTATTCGTCGCATCAGCTTTCCAGCAGATGGCTGGCTGTGTTTGGGCGTATTTGATAATAACATCGCCAGAGTTGAGGCTTCAGCATTTAGCACACGTACGTCAGAAAGACACTAGTGCCACACTAATCACTTGCCTAAATGTCAGTGCTTATACACCCGCATCGGAGTCACGCTACGTTGACTATACGCTGCAGCAACGCTCTCAAACTGAAACTTTTTTGGTCGACCATTATAGAACGTGTCAGAAATTCTGCAAGACCCTGTGCATACTACTGGTCTTTGGACAAGCTGCAAGGAAACCGCTAGAATGATTGAAGGCAGGACGGTAATGAATAAGGGAAGAGACGTGCTGCATTTAGAGAATTCACTGGCACGAATAAACAAGGAAACGAGACAGAAATACAGTGAGCTAGCAACATTACGCAAGAGCCTGCATGGACAGAAGAATATTCCAAATTGACCGTCAACTTGGTTACGAACCCAAGTGGCGCTTATCCTGCGAATACTGAGCAACATCACAATATGACTACGAACTGTGAGTGGACCTAAAATGAGTTTGCCTACGCAGTGTGAGTTGAGAGTTGAACTGCGACCAGCTTATTGTGCTTAACACAATAACGTGGCGCGTTAAGCTTTTCCTCCTCGCGGCGGTCTGCCCTTGAAATATGAAAGTGGCGGCCGCCCCCGGCGGTTTTTATTGGCTAAGAAGTGTGGCTCTTCCGGCAACGCTTAGGTCAGCAGCGTCAGAGCTAGCACAGCCGCGTCACTTTCGTCTAAGAAACTAGTTGCGTAACTGGAGGAACGGGGCTCGTCTGGCAAGGCTGAAAGTCTCTAGCGCAGACACACTGAGTGGACCGTGGAAAAATGGTAAGCTAAAAATCGCAGTTGCAGTCAGGTCGTCGAAGGAAGCACTTGAGACTTCACGACATCCAGAAACATATGGCCTCAAAATGCCAAAATCGATCGTTTTTTAGGGATGCACATGGGGCCTGAAGGTGGCATAATGAATTGCCGATACCGGTGGCGGAAATAAAAACTTCTCAATTTGCGCGGCTGTTTGACGAATTTCTTTGTTACAATCAGGTAGAATCTTGTTGAAATTACTGGTTTATATAAAACTTCCTGGGAGACGAAAACTGTGTGCTGGACCGCGACTCTATCCTGGGACCTCTGGCTTTTGTGAGCCAGTGCTCTACCAACTGAGATGCCGAACATCTACATCTACATAGTTACTCTGCAATTCACACGTAAGTGCCCGGCAGAGGATTCATCGAACCATTTTCATACAACTTCTCTACCATTACACTCTCAAATGGCGCGTGGGAAAAAGGAACACATAAATCTTTCCGTTTGAGCTCTGATTCATCTTATTTTATAATTATGATCATTTCTCCCTACGTAGGTGGATGTCAACAAAATATTTTCGCATTCGGAAGAGAAAGTTGGTGATTGGAATTTCGTAAATAGATCTCGCCCCAAAGAAAGCCCCCTTTGTTTCAGCGACTGCCACCTCAATTCGCGTTCATATCAGTGACACTCTCACCCCTATTGCGCGATAACACGAAACGAGCTGCCCTTCTTTGCACTTTTTCGATGTCCTCCGTCAGTCCTACCTGGTAAGGATCCCATACCGCGCAGCAATATTCCAGCAGAGGACGATTAAGTGTCATGTATGTTGTCTCTTTAGTGGGTTTGTCGCATCTTCTAAGTGTTCTGCCAACAAAGCGCAGTCTTTGTTTTGCCTTCCCCACAATATTATCTACGTGGTCTTTCCTAGTTAAGTTGCTCGTAATTGTAATTCCTAGGTATTTAGTCGAATGGACCGCCCTTAGATTTGTGCCATTTATCGTTTACGCAAATTTATCGGATGTCTTTTAGTACCCATGTGGCTGACCTCGCACTTTTCTTTGTTTAGTGCTAACTGCCACTTTTCGCACCATACTGATGATTTTACTAGACAGTAAATTGCAGCGTCATCTGAAAACATTCTAAGGGGGCTGCTCAGATTATCACCTAGATCATTTATATAAATCAGGAACAGCAGAGGGTCTATGAACGCCAGATATCACTTCTATTCTACTCGATGATTTACCGCCTATCACTACGAAATGTGACTTCTCTGAGAGGAAATCACGAATCCAGTCACACAACTAAGACGATACTCCATACGCACGCATTTTGATTAATAGTCGCTTGTGAGGAACGGTATCAAAAGCCTTCTGGAAATCTAGGAATATGGAATCGAAGCACGACTCACGACCCGCTCTTGTAACTTTTACTACCGCCAGCATATATCCTGCATCCCAAACTTCAAAGAAGTTCTTCTGCTTACGTTGTGGGACTAACACTTCTGAAAGAAATAGCAGTCAACCGTTACCAAGGCTCATTTCACATAAGAAACGAGAAACAAGATAAGACTAATCAGGTCTCCTACGGAGGTGTATAGAGCCTTTATTTCTTCGCTCCGTTTGCGAGTGGAACGAGGAACGTAAGTGGTACAAGATATCCTCCTCCCTGTCGCTTATAGTCGCTTGCGGAAAACGTATGTATGTGAAGAAGTAGATGCTCGGGAGTGAGACAGGCGTGCGATCTCGTTAAGTACTATGATTCTCCCTCAATGAACATCTTCAGGTGACGCCCAAAATTCAACAACGATATTCGTCACTAATTTTCACAAAGTGGCACTAATCTGACAGTATCGCTATTCAAAAATGTCTAATCTACACAAATGACGCCAAAAGTAACATTCTGGAACACGACGAACACGTTCAGTCAGTTTGCCGATATCTTGCGAAAAGCACAGCCAGCATTAAGCGCAGGGAACATAACAACTTGCCGAGATATACTGAATTGTGGTTAATCTAATGTAGTATGTTTGCATATTGGCAAAGGAATCATACATGCGACCACATGATTTTTTTGGGTCATCAATGATGCGACCTGTAACGACTCCCTCACCTGTTCCCGTGCCCAAATAGAAAAGCTCTTCTACTACTTTTAGTGTCTCATTTCGTCACCCAATTTCCTCGGTATTGCCTGATTTGATTTGATGATAACATTCCATTGACTTTGTTTTATTTTTGTTGATGTTCAGCCTATACTCTGGACAGTTTCCGTTTCGTACAACTGCCCTTCCAAATCCTTTGCCGGCCGCGGTAGCCATGCGGTTCTGGGCGCTTCAGCCTGGAACCGCGCGACTGCTACGGTCGCAGGTTCGAATCCTGCCTCGGGCATGGACGTGTGTGATGTCCTTAGGTTAGTTCGGTTTAAGTAGTTCTAAGTTCTAGGGGACTGATGACCTCAGATGTTAAGTCCCATAGTGCTCAGAGCCATTTGAACCATTTGAACCAAATCCTTTCGGTCTCTGACAGAATTGCAACGTTATTCGTAAACCTCAAAGTTTTTACTTACGGTATTTTCCATGAACTTCAATTGTCCTTCCAAATTTCTCCTTGGTTTTCTTTACTGCTTACTCATTGTGCAGATTGAATAATAAGTCTGTCTCACTCCCTTCTATACCATCGCTTCTCTTCCATCTCCTTCGATTTTTGTAACTGTAGTTTTGTTTGTGCACAAGTTATAAATGACCCGTCGCTTCCTGTATTTTATCCCTGCTATCGTCCGAATTTCAAAAAGTGTAGTCACTCAACAATACCACCCTGACACACACACGAGAATAAAGGAACTTACAAATGTCGGTGTCGGCATACGTCCCCGGCCTATAAGAGTAATGTGGATAGACTACTGTGCGACCCTCACTAGGAGTAGACTGAAATCGCAAGTGACACGGGCACACTTATATCAGCGTGGGCTCTGGCAATGTTTTACTGAGGTCGTGGTTAATAAATATTCTCCTTACAAGGATACAAATACGATCTCAAGATCGGAGGCAGTTGCATGTTATAGTATGGATCATCTTAATGGTCGCAACTCGTCACATGAGGCGTCTCCCTATTTGTAAACTATAATCTGCGGCAGGGGAACGCGGGGGAGGAAACAGCGAAGGTTAAAGAGCTGTTCCCAGCCATATATAGCATCTATGGACTTATTGGGCCATATACTGCTTGCACTGTAAAATAGCGTACTTTATAGTGCTGGTACGTAACGAGTTGCTAAGCGGAAAAAATAGCAAAACGAGATCCTTGTTGGGCAACACCCATGAACAGAGGGCGGGGCGGACAGGCGTGTGGCTATGAACTCAAAAGTAGTCCGGCCGTGGCTTCGCCAAGTTACTGTAGCGCTAACTGGATATTTACAACCTCCGTCTGACGACTGGTGTACTTTTACTGAGGCTAGGAATGAGTAGTTGAGAGCGTGCATGCTGTGTTCAGTTGCGTAGCGTCGATGAACAAAGGATGAAAGGGCGGATCAGGAAAATTACGGACCAGTGTCTTTCAGCCACCATCTGTTGTTGAATCCTAGAGTATATCCTTCTCTCGAACATAATGAAAATCCCCGTAAAAAATAAATAAAAACGCTCGTGTGAAAAGTAACCCACTTATTTCCCTCACATCTTCCGAACATGAAGAGGAAGATTATAATTACATATATTTTCCAAACGTGTTTAGACCGCAATTTCGAATGGTAATCCAGATACAGTTTTAGTGTTTTTTCAAGATGTACGATTGGCTCAAAAAAATTTTAGTTGATCTCAGCAAGATGTAAAAAAAGAAATTTACGTTGAATACGAAATAGGACCGAAAACGCTGTAAGCCTGCATAAACGATTAATGAGCTACAGTCCGAAAAACCTTCAGGTTGTTCATCAAATATGCTGTTTTCTATAGGAAAGTTCCATGGTCGTAAGGAAACTGAAAATGCTTCGAAAGTATCTCCAGTTGGTGTATCGAATGGTAGCTCACTTTACATATAAGACCAGTTCCTACAAACAACAGAATGAATCAGTTATTATTCGATTACAATATTAGTAGCAAGGTCTTTCAGCCTGTAATATCGAATGAATAACATCGAGTTACACTATGAAATGATATCAAATGTATCGGACACGTGAAGCCAATAGTAGGGTCAATAAAAAAGATTGAGAAAAGTTAAGATATTGGTTTTAATTCTTTAGATATTCTACGGTCTCTCTCCCTACTTGACTCTACGGCGCAGAATGTTCATACAAACGTGAGAAATTGTCCGAAAAGTTCTTCTTATGAGATATTGATCAACTCGCGCGTCACATTGCCTTGAATGTAAGTTATGCGACAAAGCATTGACCCTTTACATGAATTTCTGCACTTTGCTGTTTTGTGATATGGTCGTATTGATATCCCACATATTATCACCGGTGATGATATTTTATCCCACATATAATCACCGGTGATGATTTTTTACAGAAAAGAATTGTCTGCGTTTTGGATCTTATGTAATTCACGGCAGGCGTCTATGCACCGTTGTTTCTGATCCGCATTCAGAGTGTACGGGACAGGCTCTGCACACACCTTTCTCTTCTTCAGAACATTCTGGAGAATATCGGGAACACTTGATTTTGAGATGTTGCTCCATTGCGATTTGTGACAAAACAACGTTAACAAACTACTCTCGCACATCCATTACCTAACATTATATTCTCACAGTTGGCTAGCCGAACGCACATGTGTTTAAGGTTCTCAGTTCAATTTCCACCGTAGTTACATCTCTGAAGTCACTTATGCGACAGGAATAAAATCAGTCTCGGAACTTTTTCTCGACTGATGGGGTACCTTCCTTTTAGTGCTCATCTAGCTTACCAGCATCAGTTATTAAGTAATGTTTTACTAGTTTTCACTTTGAGAAACCTTTCTGTCAAATTAATCTTGCTTTGTGCAATTATTAATTTAATATTGTCGATGTAAAAGTTACCAATTATATATGCATACGTGGTTTCATCTCCAACAAACAGACTACAGTTGTGTCTACATAGTGGGCGACTCTCCGGACCTCTTGATGAGTAACTGTGTAACGTGTTAAAGTGCGTCTTCGAATTTTAATTTTAATACCCCATCTTTCTTTTTAAGCACATTATCTGATGATGACTTTGTAATAACTCGAAACCAGTAATGGTGTGACCTGAGGTTGAAATATATAACTATATTAAAAATATATAATAATTTGTTAGAGCGTTAGAAGTAGAAAGGAACCAACAAAATAAAGGGATCAAATTTTCAAGTCACTGACTTCGTGCTACTTGTTACTAATTCAGTTTACATGATGCTGCGTCTTACTCACTCGCAGATGCAGGAGAAAGTTAGTGATTCTGTGAAGCCAAGCAAATTATCTGACGTTCACGGCAGTTAACGTATTAAACCATGACAGGGTTTTTTGGGGGAAGGCAAGTAATATCTGAAGTCAAATTTTTTTAAGAAGCTTGCGCTTCTTCCAACATATTTCATTCGGTGCTACGAATATTCAGCGTCTAGATATCCACTCCTGGGCATGAACCTCTTCCAAAGAATTCATTGTCGATCTTTGCTGCTTTGCTGGGCGGTCTGTATGCAGTTTTCTTCCCACATGTCGTTGGATGTCGTCTTCCCATCTCACCAGACGACGTCCTTGACTCCCTTGGACGCTGCATCGGAGTTTTGGTCCATTTGAAATTGTTTTTTGCCAAGAGTCCTGCCCAGTGCTAATTCAGTCTCTGTATCCACTCGACAAGTCATAGATCCCGTTCTTGTTATTTCTTCGTTTTGGATCCTGTCTCTCAGGCTCACTCCAAGCATTGCTCTCTCTATTGCCCTTAAACAGACCTGTGGTCGATTCGCGCTGTTTCTTGCGAGTGTCATTGTTTCAAGTCTGTCTGTCGTTACTGGCAACATGCATTTCTCACAAACTTCCTTTTAAAATGTATAGGGATAGCCGGTCTGCGGAGAATGTAAACAAGTTTCCAGACTGCCACCCAGTGAACAGCAGTTCGCCAGATAATCCCTGACGTTTGGTTATATTTTCCAAATTTGATTCTGTGTCCCAGATAAATGTATTTATTTACTATTTCCAGAGCATGGCTTACGATGGAGATCGTTATTAGTAGATTTATGACTTTGGTCTTTTGAAGGTTAATTTTGAGGCTTACAGTTTGAGAAGCATCTTTGAGTTCTGGAATCATTGCTGAAAGTTCGTTTGTGACGCTGCTAAAGATGATGGTCCCATCCGCAAGGCGAGGATGACTGACACGTTTTCCATCAATGTTGATACCCTTTGTCCCCAGAATAGACACGTGAATACATCATCTAGAGCCAAGGTGAATAACTTAAGTGTGATTGTGTCTTCTTGTCACAGGAACCTTTGTGGAGATCCAGTCAGCTTTTATTTTCACATTTTGAGTGGCATTCTCGTAAATGTAGAGGATTATATTGGTGTATCTGTAGACCGCAAGGGTTCTGTTCATCACTCTCATTAATGTCCTCATTAATGCTCCGCGAACAACTCCAACGTTGCCTGTTTTCGCTTCAAAACAACAGCTGACCGTCGTTTCCTTGGTCTTCTCAGATACCTTTTTTTTTTTTTAAATAAAAGTGTGTGAAATCTTATGGGACTTAACTGCTAAGGTCATCAGTCCCTAAGCTTACACACTACTTAACCTAAATTATCTTAAGGACAAACAGACACACCCATGCCCGAGGGAGGACTCGAACCTCCGCCGGGACCAGCCGCACAGTCCATGACTGCAGCGCCTGAGACCGCTCGGCTAATCCCGCGCGGCGATGCCGTTTTTCCTTAGGTCTACGATACATCACTCTCCTTTGTATTCTCCCCATCGCATTATGTAAAGACGTTGTCTGGAATCATTTGTATAGTTTAAATTTTTTTTCCGAAGAATTTATTGCTAGTTCTTGCCTTACATTTGAAATGTTATTTCTTCAAGTACTTTTTACCTTCGGAATAACAACGATGAAATATTGAGAACGGGAGAAGTAATCTTTTGTTCTGTGGTGAGTGCAATTCTTGCCCTTGTGACGGAGCCACCTCAGCGCATTTACCTCACCAGAGAAGTTTCTGGATTCGATCCACGGAGAAAGCCGTCGACCATAAAAATCTGAAGAGCTTTTGCTTCGTGTGCTTTTGGAGACTGGCACGAGTCGCCCATTGGTGATTCTTGGAAGACTGCAGGCGGACACATCGGTTGGCACTCATCAGCGAGGACGTCAGAGCTGCAGCTGCGGGTGGCTCCCCACACGTACCGGTCCGACTCGCAGTTACTGTAGGAAGTCACGACGTGGCAGCGGACCAAGTGGTCTTGCTTCAAAAGCCGGCCCTTACCGAAAGGATGCAATCTGCATCGCAGGAGGCGGCGCTGCATGCAGAGGAGCGGGGGCCCGCGAGCCACCGGCCGGATGGATTCTGCACGACCTCGCCGCTATTGCCTGCGGAACGTGACCTGCACAAATGTGGCAGCAAACGAGCCACCGCTACCCAGAACTGCGGCAGGCGCCGCGTTGTCAATGAACCCGCGAGGGCGAGCTGTGTAGCCTCCCGCAGGCCATTAAACCTTAGCGTGGAACTTGTAAACGTACGTCATTGGTAGTCAGAAGGACATTAGGTTTGCATTCTGTAAGAGGCAATCAACAAGTTTCCGTCTGAGGGCGTTACTGCAGCATATATGAAACGTAGCTTCACTTCGATGCGACTACATAAGCAGCGGCATATAAGCGTCGAAGTGAGTATATAAGCACCGACGTATAGGAAAGCGATTAGTGTGGTAGTCGTGTCTTTTCGATGTGCGTGCGGTAAATGCGAAAACATGAACTTTGACGACATCAGCATCAAATGTACCCAAACAGGACCAATGTGTTGTTATTCTATTCCTGGCTGCCGAAGGACTATCACCGGTAGACATCCACCAGAGAATGAAGAATGTGTATGTCATCCACCGTCCCCTCATCCCAAGAAGATCAAGAGTCAACTACACTACTGGCCATTAAAATTGTTACACCACGAAGATGACGTGCTACATACGCGAAATTTAACCGATAGGAAGAAGATGCTGTGATATGCAAATGATTAGCTTTTCAGAGCATTCACACAAGGTTGGCGCCGGTGGAGACACCTACAACGTGCTGACATGAGGAAATTTCCAACCGACTTCTCATACACAAACAGCAGTTGACCGGCGTTGCCAGGTGAAACGTTGTTGTGATGCCACGTGTAAGGAGGAGAAATGTGTACCATCACGTTTACAACTTTGATAAAGGTCTGATAGTAGCCTATCGCGATTGCGGTTTATCGTATCGCGACACTGCTGCTCGCGTTGGTCGAGATCCAATGACTGTTAGCAGAATATGGAATCGGTGGGTTCAGGAGCATAATACGGAACACCGAGCTGGATCCCAATGGCCTCGAATCACTAGCAGTCGAGATGACAGGCACCTTATCTGGATGGCTGTAACGGATCGTGCAGCCACGTCTAGATCCATGAGTCAACAGATGGGGACTTTTGCAAGACAACAACCATCTGCACGAACAGATCGACGACGTTTGCAGCAGCATGGACTATCAGCTCGGAGACCATGGCTGCGGTTACCCTTGACGCTGCATCACAGACAGGAGCGCCTGCAATAGTGTACTCAACGACGAACCTGGGTGCACGAATGACAAAACGTCATTTTTTCGGATGAATCCAGATTCTGTTTACAGCATCATGATGGTCGCATCCCTGTTTGGCGACATCGCGGTGAACGCACATTGGAAGCGTGGGTATGGGGTGCCATTAGTTACACGTCTCGGTCACCTCTTGTTCGCATTGACGGCACTTTGAACACTGGACGTTACATTTCAGATGTGTTATGACCCGTGGCTTTACCCTTCATTTGATCAATGCGAAACCTTACATTTCAGCAGGATAATGCACGACCGCATGTTGCAGGTCCTGTGCTGGCCTTTCTGGATACAGAAAATGTTCGACTGCTGCCCTGGCCAGCACATTCTCCAGACCTCTCACCAACTGAAAAAATTTGGTCAATGGTCGCCGAGCAACTGGCTCGTCACAATACGCCAGTCACTATTCTTGATGAACTGAGGTATCGTGTTGAAGCTGCATGGGCAGCTGTACCTGTACACACCATCCAAGTTCTGTTTGACTCAATGCCCAGGCGTATCAAGGCCGTTATTACGGCCAGAGGTGGTTGTTCTGGGTACTGATTTCCCAGGATCTATGCACCTAAATTGCGTGAAAATGTAATCACATGTCAGTTCTAGTATAATATATTTCTCCAATGAGTACCCGTTTATCATTTGCATTTTTTCTTGGTGTAACAATTTTAATGGCCAGTAGTGTATCTTCTGGAAAGGTGATGCGACGCTCAGTCCTGACGCTCACTCTGTTCTCGGATTACCGGTGCCCATTGCTTATTGATTTCAAGGAATCAGGTGTCCCTGTTTCCCTGTTGCTGAGGAAACTCCTCGACGCTGGAGAAATTACGGGAAGCAATTAAAGCGAAACGTTCGGGAAAACTGTGATAAGCTGTGCTGCTGGTTCATGATAACGCAGGTCCCCGTATTGCAGGTTTCGTTTCGCAGAAGCGACGCCAAATCAAGTGGGAAGCACTCGAGCACCTCACCTGTAGTCCAGTTCTCTTCCGATTGATTATCACCCCTCCGGTCGATTAGAAAAGGTCTTTGAGGGTTTGATGATTCATGTCGAACGAGGACGTACAGTAGGCAGTTAAGAACTTCTTCTCGTAGCAGGTGTTTTATCAAACGGGATATTCAACCCGATGCGTCGATGGTTCCTTCAGTGTACTCGGTGATTTTGCTTGTTTGGCATACCGATATTGGATTGTCTTCGAACGGAAACTATCTGACCGCCCCTTATACGAGGGCTATTCGGAAAGTAAGGGACGGTAGGTCGCGAAATGGAAACCACAGTGAAAATCAAAACTGTTTTATTTGCAACAGTTAGCTACAGATTCCAGCTACTTATCTCCATAGTCGCCGATCCCACTTAGACGTTTGTCATAGCGTTGCACCAACTTTCCAGTACCCTCGTTATAGAAGGCAGGCGCCAGTGCTTACGGCCAATTCTCTACGCTGGCCTACAGCTCGTTGTCTGTGCCGAAATGTTGTCTTCATAGCCAGCGGTTCATGTGAGCAGAGATGAAATTCAGATAGAGACAATTACGGGCTGTATTGTGGATAATAAAACATTTCCAATTGAAATCAGCATCTTCATTGCCCCTGCAGAGTGCTGTTGAGAATTGTGTTGAAGAAGAAAACGCACGAAAGTTATGTAATGTTGGCTGCATAGGTTCAGGCGAAATATCTCAAATGGTTCAAATGGCTCTGTGCACTATGAGACTTAACTTCTGAGGTCATCAGTCGCCTAGAACTTAGAACTAATAAAACCTAACTAACCTAAGGACATCACACACATCCATGCCCGAGGCAGGATTCGAACCTGCGACCGTAGCGGTCGCTCGGCTCTAGACTGTAGCGCCTAGAACCGCACGGCCACTCCGGCCGGCCGAAATTTCTCACCAGGCCCTCGTACTTGGCGGGAGACACTATTGTTCTAGGTATCTTTATGTGCTCTCTGTGTGCTCAGAACTAAAAAGAAGGACGTAACGGGATCGACCGGCATACTAGAAACACTGTCCACCACACCTGTGCAAAACTTCATCGGGTTTTAACTGTGGTTTCCATTTCGCGACCGATCGTTCCTTACTTTCCGAATAACCCTCGTAGTTTTGACATTGCGGATTTTCGTTAGAGCGGTCTTGAGTTTTATCGGGAGTCAGTCAATCTGATGATGATACTGGTTGTAGAGCAGTCAACGACACGCTTATCACCGCACGTGCAGAATCTATAGCAGGGCCGGCCAG
This sequence comes from Schistocerca piceifrons, assembly GCF_021461385.2. Lineage (NCBI taxonomy): Eukaryota > Metazoa > Arthropoda > Insecta > Orthoptera > Acrididae > Schistocerca > Schistocerca piceifrons. Next base: position 452,789,896 of record NC_060144.1, on the reverse strand, counting down.
AAATTCTACACACGTGAAGAGCTGCTGCCCATGTGTACCTTCCTGGTCACAGTGTGCACACTTACCAGACGTGTAAACAAGGGAATGGAATCGTCATCGCTCATTTAGTTTCTCTCCAAGCACAGGCGTCGAAAGAGCAACTTTCCTTTCAAAAGCATTTACTTTTTCCAACAGATCAGAAATTAAATTATTTTCACCTTACAACCTGACGTTCAGGCTGTTCAAGTGAGACGTAATGGCCACGAGAAATGCAAGGTCTGATATCTCGCAAGGGCTTTTAATTTTGGTTCATTCTTTCCCTTATCATGTAAGAAATGTGCTACGGCCAACAGTAAGTCAAAAAATCTTTTAAGCATTTTACCTCGGCTGAGCCAGCTTACTTTGGTATAGTAAGGTACGTCGCCATATTCCTCTCCTAATTCCTCCAAGAACCGCCGAAATTGGTGATGCGTAAGCCCGTGCGTTTTCAGATAGCTTACATTACGCGCAACAATTTGCATGACGTTTTCTAACGTTACTAATTTTGCACAAAGCGTCTCTCGATGTAGAATGCAGTGAACTCCATACAACGTCTGTTCTGTGCGTCCTAGCTTTTTGCGCATCACTGCTATGAGTATCCTCTGTTGACCTCGCATTGCCCGTGCACCATCCATGGTCACTGAGATTAATCGAGTCCAATCCATACCGACACCATCAATCGCTTTCTCGAGAGCTTGGAGTAAGTCTACACCTGTTACAGTCTCTTTCAAATGCACTAAGTCCAAAGAGTCCTCTGTTACACGCAGAGCGTTGTCGGCACATCGTATGTACTCGTACGAAGGTTGCCCAGAAGGTAATGCACCGCATTTTCTTCAGCAATTCTTTACTGAAAATAATGAGAATTACACACACGAAAGAATGGTGTTTTATGTACACTCCATTTTTACATGTAACCTCCATCTCGTTTTATGGCCTTCCTCCAGCGCGAATCAAGGGCGTGTATGCACTGTCCGTACCAATCCTTGTCCTGGTGGCGGAACCAGTGCTTCGCTGTGTGAATCACCTCCTTATCGTGCTCAAAATGTGTTCCACGAATGGCATCCTTTAATGGCCCCAACTAGTGGAAGTCCAAAGGGCTAGGTCAGGTGTGTCAGGTGTGACAGCCTTGGATAGTCTCCCCGATCGGTGCAAATCGCGGAGATCCTTTCTGATGACCTCATCCTTCTGTGCCCAGCCATTAACTGTACGTCGACAGTAGATGCTCCATAGACTTTGCACAAGTGTTTGTGAATATTCCCGACTGTTTCTTTCTCTGCAGTCAGAAATTCAATGACGCCATTTTGAAACTGTACTGCAGCTACGCTATCTGTCGGAAATGACGGAAACTTGGCGCGCTCACTCAGGAGACTTCAGATAATGCATGCGTAAAGTTTCGCATTCGTAGCATTGTTTTCGGCTGAGAAAAAAAAATGCGGTGCATTACTCTCTGGGCAACCCTCGTATATCACTACCTGAGCTGGATCTGTAAGATGTGTTGCCTTCTCCAACGCAACAAAGAAAGCAACGAAGTCCTTAGCGTTATTTATTAACTGCCTGTGCACATCGCCGGCCGTAACACTTATATGTCGTGTCACTGTTTCTTTCGAAAGACCGATTTCTTAAAACCTGCTAACGGTCATGGGACACCGAAGTTCTGCAGCATCAAAGAGACAATCTTTTACAAACATTCCTCAGGAAGACGGTTTTCGAGATCTTGCTATTCTTAATGCAATTTTGAAACTCGCTCGCAGTGCAGATGCACTGCTGTTGCCATTGTGGAAAACTGAAACCAGAAGGCTGTACAGTAAAATAGATACGAATGTGGCACAAGAAACGAAGAGTTCTAGAGGTGTCAATTATTATGATTTACATTAAAAACCTGTCGAAGTGCCTCAGCCATTTTCTTAAGCGCATTTAATTTGGCTTGCCGTTATTCACTGTTCAGTTCGCTACTCTCGTCTCTATGAAATGGGTAATAGTGTCTTTGAATCGTGAACTTGCACTGGTCGCCTATTATTCGGAGACTTAGCAAACACTGAGTTTTCACCTACTGTTGCAAAAAACAATTGCAGTTCCCAGTCGTGAGTGTGGGTTAGGCAGTGATATAAAGAGGAAAGGGGTTGGGATGGATGAAGGAGAACAAAGAGCCCTGATGACGAGTGGGATAGGTGGGAAACAGTTTAAGTTGGCAGGGGTAACAAATATCGGGACGGATGTCTTTTCTGGGAGAGGGAGTTGGTAGAAATTTCTTTGGAAGGGTTTGTGGAGAGTGTGTAGCTGTAGGGGTGGAAGGATGTGTCTGCAGCGGTGCGCAGCATACGAGTACTGGAAAGGAGAGGGCAAACTATAGGATTATTGGAGTCGAGTTTGCGGATGGCGTAGAGTGTTACGTGCGCAAATTCAAGCGGCTTGCCAGATAAAATTATTGTCAGTTGTTCTCAGCATGGAGATTTCTCCAAGTAAAGAAGTCAAATGTAAATGAAACCTGTAATTTTTCCTCCTATCTACGTAATTATGTAATTATATAGTTCTCAATTCGTTCGAGCAATCAATCATTCATAATAGGAAACACAGTCATAGCTCAGTCACTCAAAATGATTCAGAAATTTTACTTGTTAGAATGAAATCAGGCGATGATTCTTCTTCTCTGGAGGCTCGTGCTTTGCGGCAGTCTACTAATCTGTACAAATAAAATGCCTCGTATTTTTGGGAGCGTTGTATAATCAGTCGGGAAGCCTCAGATCAAGCGGATATTTGGCTTAGATGAAGTTTAACCTTCCGAAGAAGTAATGGAGCTCTTGGATTATTAAATGCGGGTTCGTATCCAGTCTTTCGGAAGTTCCCTTCTGATTAACAACTACGCAGTATATCGATGAATATCATTAATTCTCAACTGTCAAATAATGTAAATTGTTACCGACCTTTTGTATGAAGAAGCAATATATATATATATATATATATATATATATATATATATATATATATATATATATATATATATATTTTTCCCTTTGAATCGTACAATTTCGTATCAGTTATCTTTTGTCATAAATCTCAATATTCAGATTACAATTCTTCAAACAATGCTCAGGCTAATCGGCAAGAAGACAATCTCGGAAGCTTTTTTCTAACAACCACCAGAGAGAGTACTACAAAGAATAATTATGCGCTCATGGCATAGCTATTGTATGAAACTACTTTGCGCATGGATTCTGCGAGTATGAAGACAGAAAATTAGTAAACGTCATCAAGGGTAGAATTGCATCAGAATAATTCATCGAATATAAAGAGATATTAGAAACCTATCGAAAGAAGCATAGCCATTTCGTTACACTTTTAATACACAAAGCGAAATCAGCAGAGACGCGTATCCCAAGCAAGTAAATTCAACATTAGCGTATATTCGTAAAGATAATTTTGCAGCCCTTAACTCTGTCACTGACAAACTTCCGAAAATACCTCCGTCACTGAGATTTAAAATAAATAAGTAAATAAATAAAAACTAACAGCGCCATATATTTGCTCTCAGATACGCTACGCGTCACTAAGTAATTACTACACCGAGCCGACTCCTAAAACTCCAAATTACATATTTTTTTATCAGATTTTCACGAAATAAATGGTATATGTTGTCCCAAGCCTTCACTTAAGTTACCTGTGGAAATTCCATGTTAATTTTTCTACTAGTTGTGGAGATTAGCTTGTTCAGACAGACAAACACGACGGGTTCACAGTTTTATTATTAATACAGAAAATAGGCCATGATCCTGCCGTTGTCGAATTCACACACATGGTGGTTCACGTTATCGCTCCTTACATGAGTCGTAACACGACCTTCCGATAAAGGTACACTAAAAGGAGATATCTGAATGAGAAATCTGCTGAAAATCATTGGTTGCAGAAAGAATTTAGATGAGGCTGAACGTACCCGCTTTCTGCGGTTGCACAGAAATGGTAATCATTTGCGTATCAAAGCAAGTTGTGTACTCAATGCCAGTTTGACTTCTATTACATTCCGACTTGATGATGTCGTGTTTTTGATTACCAGCAGTGTGGTTGAAGCGACAACAGATATCGGTTGGTTACATTTAAAGTGCAGCTGCTCACAGAGGTGTGGTGTGGGTTGTAATTATCGAATAGCAGCGAAACTTATTAGATACTCTAATGCCTTAATGCGAAACCGATTAACGCTGAAAAAAAAACCAGTTCCAAATTTGGCCACCAGTCGCAAATCTGGCGCTGTGGATGCAAAGAGATGTATAGATACACAGGGTGATCAAACAGTCAGTATAAATTTGAAAACTGAATAAATCACGGAATAATGTAGATAGAGAGATACAAATTGACACACACGCTTGGAATGACATGGGCTTTCATTAGAACCAAAAAAATACAAAAGTTCAAAAAGTGTCCGACAGATGGCGCTTCATCTGATCAGAATAGCAATAATAAGGCATAACAAAGTAAGACAAAGCAAAGATGGCGTTCTTTACAGGAAATGCTCAATATGTCCACCATCATTCCTCAACAATAGCTGTAGCCGAGGAATAATGTTGTGAACAGCACTGTAAAGCATGTCCGGAGTTATGGTGTGGCACTGGCGTCGGATGTTGTCTTTCAGCATCCCTAGAGATGTCGGCCGATCACGATACACTTGCGACTTCAGGTAACTCCAAAGCCAATAATCGTACGGACTGAGGTCTGGGGACCTGGGGGGCCAAGCATGACGAAAGTGGCGGCTGAGGACATGATCATCACCAAAGACTCACCCAAGAGGTCTTTCACGTGTCTAACAATATGGCGTGGTTCTAATAAAACCCCATGTCATTCCAAGCATGTATGTCAATTTTTACCTCTCTATCTACATTATTCCGTGGTTTATTAAGTTTCCAAATTTATACTGACTTTTTGATCACCCGGTATCTCCATACCTAATGGATTAGCAATAGGATGTGGGGAGAAGAGATGTAACAAGTGAGAAATGCGTTGTGTTGATTTTATTATTAATCGCATCTTACACAATTCGTTCAGTACGAGCACCAGAGACGTCGACGAGATGCTGTACAGCGCCTGATTTGCTCCTGGCGGCCAGAATTGGAACTAATTTTTTTCCAGCGTAAATTGGTTCCATATTAATGCATTAGAATCTCGATCGCGTTTCGCTGCTACACGATAATTGCGGCCCACACTGGACCTCCGCGTGTGTCTGTAGTTCATACCAGCCGGTACGACCAGAGAGAGTGCGGCGGGGACAGCGCCGCCCGCGGGTGGTTGACCGCAGGCGCTGCAGCGCCGCGTCGCGCCCGCCGCCCACACACAGCTCGCGCCTTTGTGCGTGAGGGCGAGCCCTCGCGAGCCGCGCCGCCCACGTGGGGCCGCTTTGTCTGAGGGCCGCGGCTGCCAGCGCCAAGGACGGCCGCCGCCGCCGCCGCCTCTGCGCGCACTCTGCGCTCTGCACCGCGGAAGCGTCGCCAACACGCCTGCCGCCTCAGCGGCGCGCCATCGCCGTACTACACTTACTGAGCATTCTTCTTTTGTTTGTAGTCCACTGCCTAAACGGGTTAAATACCACGTGGTAATTCATTGCACAATACTACACAATCCAGTCACATCAATGCGACCACCAGCTGTTTTCGACGTCAACGTGCAATAACCACTCACACTCGGCAGGTGGCAGCACTAGCAGTGGAGGATATGTAAAGCGTGTCGGGGGCACGCGCAAAACAGTGCAGTCATTGTCATAATCCGGAAACGGAGCGATTTATCTGACGTCCGAAAGGGCATACCATTAGCTTTCGGGCCAAGGGCGGAACCATTTCCAAACTGTTCGGTGGCGCAGTGGTTAGACACTGGACTCGCATTAGGGAGGACGACGGTTCAATCCCGTGTCCGGCCATCCTGATTTGGGTTTCCCTTGATTTCCCTAAATCGCTCCAGGTAAATGCCGGGATGGTTCCTTTCAAAGGGCACGGCCGACTTCCTTTCCAATCCTTCCCTAATCCGATGAGACCAATGACCTCGCTGTCTGGTCTCCTGCCCCCAACAACCCAACCAAACTGTTCAGTGCCACCGTAGTTGAAGTACATCGGACGTGGCAAAATAACGCTATCCAAAACTGGCGCACAGGCAACTGCGGTGTTCCACGGGCCATGGACGACACCGCTGTCGGCTGTGGAGATTTGTACGCGCGAGTAGACGAGCAAATGTTGAGCTGCTGTGAACCAAGGGGCTACCAAAAGGATTTCCTCAACGACGGTTCAGCGAATTTTGCTGCCTATGGGCCTCCGTAACAGTTGCCTGGTACATGCATCTGTACTGACTGCTGCTCATCACCGACGAAGGTTGGAATTTGCACGGTAATACCACAACTGGACGGCCACTGAGTGGCGACTGGTGGTCTTTTCAGGTGAATCACGTTTTATGTTCCATCGGACAGCTGGTTGTTAGCTTGTACGGGGTGAAACGTCTAAAAGCAAACACTCTGCAACAATCGTCGGAGAGGTCCAGGCCAGATTTGGATTGGATTGTTTGGTGGAAGAGACCAAACAGCGAGGTCACCGGTCTCATCGGATTAGGGAAGGATGGGAAAGGAAGTCGGCCGTGCCCTTTGAAAGGAACCATCCCGGCATTTACCTGGAGCGATTTAGGGAAATCACGGAAAACCTAAATCAGGATGGCCGGACGCGGGATTGAACCGTCGTCCTCCCGAGTGCGAGTCCAGTGTGCTAGCCACTGCGCCACCTCCCTCGGTCCAGGCCAGAGGAAGGAGCGTTATCATCAGATGTGATCACGTCGTTCTCGAAGGCACAATGGATCAACAGAAGTATGCATTTATCTTTCGGCACCATGTCCACCCTTATGCAGTTTGTTGTTTACTTGGCAAGATGGCATCTACCAACAGAATAATGCAATGTGTCTCACAGTCATAGCGTATGTGCGTGGTCCGAAGAGCACCAGGATGAATTTACCACACTCCCCTGGTCACCACACACCCCAGATTGCAACCAAATCACCAGTCTGTGGGAGCACCTTGACTGGGCTGTTCGTGCTACGATCCTCAACGGAGAAACCTAGTGCAGCCACGCCAATGGAGTCGGAACAGCTCCATATTTCTGTCAGTACCTTCCAGAACGTCACAACTCTCTTCCTGCACATCTCGCAATGGTCCGCGCTGCAAGACGTGGTTGTTCAGACTTTTGACAGGTGGTCATATTAATGTGACTGGACAGTGTATTTCTCTATACAGTGTGATTCCGTGACAATGTTTCCAACATTCAGGGACGGTGGGGAAGGATACATATATCAGTTTGAAGCAACATGCTCCGGAAACAACAGAGTCTGAAGTTATAAGCGAAAATCTACTCAAGTTCCGCATTAAGCTGATGCAGCACTTAAATTAAGGGCCCCAAGTTCCGAAACCTGATGTACAGATGTGCATTTTCAACTTCTCGCGGCGTAATCAATAATCCATTAAATTTCGGGCATGCAGCCGCGGGTAAATTTTATTTGTTCGGCTGCATGCCCGAAATGTAATGGATTACCTGATGTACATAATTCCCGCTGAATTCTCCCCAATAGCCTCAGATAATTTTCCCTGTTCATGGAGTAGTAACAGTGTACGTATCTTCATGTCAGAGAAACTAAAATTCTGAATACATGTACAGTAATAACGATTCCATTCACCAGCACAAGCTCCACGAAGTGCTACATTTACAGCAGTTGTTCAAAATTGTGTCCTTCAGCGTCAATGCAGGTGTGACATGTCGTCTGAACATAGTCACCGGCAGCGAGAATCCTCGCCAGAAGGTGTTCTTCAGTCTCTACAGACGTCTTCTACTTCATATGGCGCCACAGGAAGACATGGCGTGAAATCAGGTGAACGTTCTGGTCGCGAAACAGAACCGCCTCTGCCTCTTCGCTTTTCGGGGAATGTCTGATCCAGGTGTTCACGAAGTCTCAGTTCAAGATGAGATGGGGCTACATCCGTTGACGAATAGAAGTGCGACGTCTGCCAGGAAATTGGGCAGTAGGTCTCTGATAAGCACCGGGTACACTACTGGCGCATTTAAACGGGAAGGAAGAAAAATCAGGCCTATTGCGTAGCCATTGACTTGTCTGCCTTGTGTTGACTGATAATCTGTGTTGACGGCTCTTTACAACTGTAGCGTGCGGATTCTCATTGGCCAGACATGACTACTGCGACTATTTATCATTCCATCTCTGATGAAGCAGGAGATTGATGATCGACCGTAAGGCGCTGCAAAAGCTATTGGTTAAACACAACCGACGTCCGAAGTCAGCATGAGTCAAAGAATGCATTTTTTTGTGGCTGGTATGGGTGTAGTTTCATTTTCCATAATACCCGTCACGCAATTGCGTAACATCGTTTCACGTCCAACTGATCGAGTGCTGATTGCAGACGCTCTAGGAAGTACGACATCTTCTAAGCCGGGAATCCAAGTACGAGTTCATGGGCCTCCTCGGGTGTTGTACTGTGGTACCAATTGCCTTGTTTCACTTAATAGTTGGAGCGTACTTGAAAACACGGTGTGAGCCGAATGTCTTATTCGTGGGTATTTAATCCCGTAAAACCTTTCCACTTCTCTACTGATACATTTGCTTGCCCTATACACGTAAACACGCCTGCAAGTTCCGTCACTGGGCACAACTCCATCTGGTTAGAGCTGATCGACGTTAGTGTTTGTAAACACAGACTGCAGTCTACTACTCCAGGATTGCCCATGTCAGTACGCAGTATGGCCCCGCAATGGATTAGATGATTTATTATCCCAATCTCCACAGTATCGTACAATCTTAGCAACAATAGTACCAGTACATGTATTGCACTGTCAGAGGCATCAGAACAATTTTCGCCTATAACTTTCGACTCTGCCGTTTCCAGATAAGGGTCCATTACTGCAAATTGGTACATTTACCCTACATTTACCCTTCTCCACCATTCCTGTAAGTTTGTGACATCGTCACAGAATCTTCCTTTATATTACTAGCTACTGGCACTGATCTTTCAGCATCCAGCTGCGTAACCGAAGTCGCTCATGCGCACTTGTGCGGTGGCGCTGGACTCACGGGTAAGCCGGTTCGAATTATAGAGGTGGATGAAATTTTCACTGCAAGTATCTAGCGGGCAAGGGGATGAGAGGTGGTGGCTTTGAGTCCATGTGACACTGATGATAGTGATCGGTCCCTCGGACGGGGACATTAAGCTCGATGGTCCCTTTGTGGCTATTCAAAACGAGTAGGCTATGTCCCCGTACGGGGTTTAATCCGGCCGCTCCTTGCATCATCATCATCATACAAAGAAACAACAATTCACTGTACACACACACACATTATAATCATCTGCAGTCCACAAATACACATACAATACAACTCTCACATATCTGCAAGGAAAGGCGCCGAAGTGTGCGGAGGATGAACTCTCATTCTCTTAGGCGGCTGAACCCAAACCGTGGGACATACCAGCCAGCAACGCCATACGACATTTCATGTTTTAAAATCTTTCAATTACAGCGTGCTCCCTGTTATTCAGGTACGAATTATCCACATTGAGGATTAATCGGACATAGTTGGACGATTTTTGAAAACAAAAACGGACAGAGAAAAATAGAAAAACCAAAGCATAAGTATTGTTAGGACGCAAATTTTTGTTTAGAACACACTATTACGTACGTAACAGTTTTACCGCCGGAGGACGATGAGGGATCAGTCTCACCGTCGGAGTCCCTGAAACATTTTTGTATTGCTTCGCGTATCATCTTTAGGTAAATTCGAGGACTCTATCCCTGTAACGTGTTCGTGTCCAATTTGCTGTCTGTCTATTTGCCTATCGCTTTCTCTAGGCGTTGAAGTTCGCTAATTCTCAACTCTCTCAAAACCGACAGCAAAAGAAAATTGTTCTTGTGTTGACAAGAAATGAAAGTTTACTGTTAGAATATCGCTGGAAATAATGTATTATCGATTGTACTTTACGAGGCGCCAATATATCTCGATCGTAGTGTTCATTTTTGGAACGCAGCCTACGACCAGCTTAGAGAAAGAAGCTGCGACACTTTCTGCAGGAACCGCCCATCATTTGGGAGAATAATGCTCGGGCGCATGTGGGATAAGATGTTATAGATTTGTCCGACACATGGGGCTGCGAAGTGTTGTACCAACCATTACACTCCCCGCACTTAAGTTGCTGTGATTCCAACCCAACTCCTAAACTGAAGGAAGCAGTTCATGACATTGGCTTCAGAACTGTTACCGAGATTCGTCTGGCAACAGATAGCTCCTCTGGAACCATCAGCACAACAGGAGCTGGTAAAGGTATCCTAAGGCTTCCACATGGTTGAAAACTGTCTGTGCATTATACTGATGGCTTCTTCGAAGGATAGGACTACTTTGACACTTGGATCTATTTTGTACAAGTCGTAAATAAATAGTTGCCTCTGTTAACGTTCCACCGCTCGTATCAGAGAAACTTCTCCGACTTGGTTAAAACTTCCACATGGCGTAATGAAGGGCATCACTTATTAAATGCGCGTAAATGAAGAGTAAGGTGTCTAAATATGAGGGAAAATCTCCAGCGTATTAGAGTGATATGTTTAATGTAAGTGTCTGACCAATGCTCATTTGTATTAAATGCAAGCTATATTATAGTACATAAAATTAGTTGCAAACAATTTTGTGATCAAGGAAGCCTCAGCTGTGGAAGGACCTGTGGAATGAAAACCGAAAACGCTTGTAAATAAGATCAAATGGTTCAAATGGCTCTGAGCACTATGGGACTTGACTGCTGTGGTCATCAGTCCCCTAGAACGTAGAACTACTAAAACCTAACTAACCTAAGGACATCACACACATCCATGCCCGAGGCAGGATTCGAACCTGCGACCGTAGCGGTCGCGAGGTTCCAGACTGTAGCGCCTAGAACCGCTCGGCCACTCAGGTCAGCTGTAAATAATATCTTTAATTTGGGACTGTAAAATCGTGTTGTAAACCTGTGTAATGTATTTCATTGTATATACACTATTGGATCAAAAGTAACCCAACGTAATGCGGTCCTAAATAAAGGAACCTACGTACAGCCTCTTTTGGTTTCCATTCCACACGACGAAATTAGTTACAGAAAGAATGGGAAAGTTAGCTATGTTAGAAAGTGCAGGTCGTCAGAAAAGAAACAGCCTATAAGAATTTCATTAAGCATATTCCTGAGCACTAATCGATCTGTTACAATCTTCATCAGTTACGCCAGAACCAAACTTTTAAGGAAGTTACAAGAATTGGTGTCTTGACTTTACATGGCTGAATCCATACAAATTTCGTAGGAAGCCAATCGGACAACTGAAATGGGGTTCATTGGGAGAACGGTGACTCTATTCTCACGCTAAAGCCAACAAAACAGAATACCGTATAGAGTATGAAACAATTCTTGTCTCAATCTTATGATTCATTACGGACAATAAGGATAAAACGAGAGACTTTACGACGTGTACGCAGATGCTGGGAAGTATGTGCGCAGATATAAGCCTTGTTTTATGAACCTGACTTCCCCGTAGCGCTCAATGGCACTGTCTACGCTACGTCGTCCAACAGGTTTCTGCGTGTCGGGCTGCCACGCATGTTCATCGTAATAGCGCATCGTAATCGATTTCTCTCTCGAGGCAGCGTATGTGCCCTTGAAGCGTATGGCTCTTCGAAGTTAGCAGTCAGTGATGAGTTAATCTGCAGTATCTGTCAATGCATGTCATTAGGCGTGTCCGGCGGACACTCTGCTTCACAATGGTTGACGCCTACAGAAAGCAAGCTTACGTCGATAGCTTAAAGTAAAGCTCTTAGTTCCGTGGACTTTAGGTGTTCTGGTGACTTTGTTTTGATACGCAGATAACTTCAAGTTCGCATTAACTGATGGACTGTAATATTTGTGGAACATTAAACAAATTGGGTGATAACCTTTGTCGTCTTCATGAAGATTCATCAAAGAAAAGCTTAAGTATGATATCTTACAATTATGGACTTTCTAATAATGCAGTACACCTCCGTAGCCCTCAAGCAGGGGATCCGGTTTAGTTTCCCGGTACTGCAGGGATTTTTCTGAGGAGCTGTCTAATTGCGGGGTAGCGAGTTCCTACGTCGAAAAGTCGACAACTGCCGGGAGTGCGGTGTGCTGACGGTATGCCTCTCCAGACTGCATCTGATGATGAATGACGGAGAATAACGCGGCGGTTGGTCTTCAGGGCCTGATTGTAGTATTCCTTTTCTTTCCTAATAATACAGCAATTATGGCAACATTTTTCGCTTAATAAAGGGCAGAAGATAATTTGGTGACAGTCTATGCTCGTCTGCAGAATTTTTGTGTAGATACTCTAATAATTAATTCTAACTCTTTATGTCTATGTCTGATGCAAAACAATCGATGGGTGACAACTGGGCGACAAAACGTAGTCCTCTCCCTCGCATTATCAGTAATCACTGGCTCTCTTTGCACAAAGAAATGGCTTCAAAGACAATATTGCTAACGCGCCACGCAGTTGCTACTCACACGCATTCCTATCGTACGAGATGAAAGTAATTTCGATTATGTTTGAATGGGAATTCTTGGAAAGCACTGGAAGTACATACTGGGTAGATAATATGACAGATAATGGTCTTTCTGAGGACACAGGTCTTAACTTTCCCAAGAGTTTACACGCGAAACAGAAAAACATGATTGCATTTGCTTTTCATTGGCATGATTCGAGCAGCCATTCGTCTGTACGATGGCGTATCCGGACACAAATATAGACCAGGTGTAACAAAAAAATAAAAAATAAATAAAAATAAATTCCATCCGACCAGGAGACACATTTCCAATATTTCACGACCAATCTCAATGATCCTACACCCACTGAAATCTTAATTTACAACATAAAATTGATTTGTGTAGACCTTGAATGGGCTGACGTTGATTGGCTGCGTGGTCAGCGGGCATCATGAAACTGACTGACGAAGCTGGTTCCTGAGCCTCCAGCACAGCCATAAATAAGCTGACGGTGGATTCAAATTTATTTATTTATATTTGCGTCATCACTCTTCTAACTGGTTTGGTACGGGCCGGCACGAATTCTTCTACAGCGCCATACTTTTCAACTCAGAGTGGTACTTACAACCTAGTCCTCAATTATTTGCTAGATGTATTCCAATCTCTGTCTTCCTGCACAGTTTTTGCCCTCTGCGGCTCCTTGTAGTACTAAGGAAGTCGTTCCCTCAAGTCTTGGCAGAAGTCATACCATCTTGCCCTTCTTCTTTTTGGTGTTTCCCATCTATTCCTTTCCTCGCCGATTCTGCGAAGAACTTCCTCTTTTCTTTCCTTGTCAGTCCAAGATAGCGCGAAAAAACGACTGTGTAAAAAAATATTTGAAATTAATTTTCTATACTTCAGTGTATATACACTGTCTGATAAAAAGTATCCGGATACTCCTATGTAATGCGGCATTGACCACTACACGTCACGAGACTCGGCAGTATAAAACGAGGTCAGCAGTATTGTATTATCAAGCAGAGAGGGAGGAACAGCAGAATGCGTCGCTCAGGGGTGCTCAGTGACATCAAACCTGGATTGGTCATGGGATGTTACGTGAGTCACAAATTCATAAGGGACATGTGGCCTTCTGAAGCTGCCCAAACAGAGTGTGGGTGATGTAATCGTGAAGTGGAATTATGAAGGAACAGCTGAAAGGACATTTTCATGAGAAATATTTCCCATCATTCGTTAATTTTCTTTGAATTTCTTTAATATGATTTCATAAAATGAATCATCCTTGCAGATACGCCAACCCGCATTTAATTTAGCTTGAGCATCGCTTTCTGTCCAGTCATATGATGTGTTACATTCCCGTGCCACTGACCATTTCGGCAATCGATTCAGACAGAAAGCTCACTATTAAGAAAATGCCTATTCATAGAGATATGACGTCCGCCCCCGGTAGCTGAGTGGTCAGCGAGACGGATTGTCAATCCCAAGGGCCGGGGTTCGATTCCCGGCTGGATCAGAGATTTTCTCCGCTCAGGGACTGGTGTTGTGTTGTCCTCATCATCATCATTTCATCCCCATCGACACGTAAGTCGCCGAAGTGGCGTCAAATCGAAAGACTTGCACCAGGCGAACGGTCCACCCGACGGGAGGCCCTCGTCACACGCCATTATTATTATTATTATAGAGATATGGTAATTAATCAAAACCCAGGGCTGCCAACAGATGTTGATATCCCTCAATGAGGACAGCTGTAAATGTGTGCCCCGACCGGGGCTCCAACCCGGGATCTCCTGCTTACATGGCAGACGCTCTATGCATCTGAGCCACCGAGGGCACAGAAGAAGGTCAAAGGCCGGGTAGCCTTTAACTATATGAAGATAGTAACTGTTCCGAAAGAACAGATACCAATGATGACCATGCAGCTTCTCTAGAAAGAAATGATAATTAATCGAATGCGCACACTTTGCCCGAACTCTTGCGGGAATCGTCACCTTAGCTGGCGCGAGTAATGATTGAATAGGCAAGTATCCTTTAGGGAAATTACGAATGTAGGTTGTGGACAGTTGCGAAAGTGGGTCTCACGGGAAGCGGTATCCTCTGTGCCCTCGGTGGCTCAGATGGATAGAGCGTCTGCCAAGTAAGCAGGAAATCCCGGGTTCGAGTTCAGCTGTCCCCATTGAGGTATATCAACAACACCTGTTGGCAGCTGAGGGTTTCGATTAATTATTATTTCTTTCCAGAGAAGCTGCATGGTCATCATTGGTATCTGTTCTTTCGGAACGGTTACTATCTTCACCTATTCGTAAATATTGTAGGTACGAAAAACTGAATTAAAAGCCGTTTTTTGGTACTCCGTATAAGGTAATTGTTTGCACGGCAACAACAGCGACAACATGCTATAACAGAATGCAGTAAACAGTAATGATTTAAAAATGACAGAACCATCGAATGTTTCGGCTCACAAATGAATGCGCTAGATTACATCGACTGTTTTCATTGGGCTGATCCCACAGGCAAGTCTCACATGAAAGAATGAATGAATGGTCCAACTGATACGTGAAACTACGAGGGCCGTCCAATAAGTAAACATATCTTTTCCTACACTGCCAATTTCGGTTCGAAAAACGCTGAATTTGTTGTGGGACATCGTGGAGTATTCCCGCTTCAGCCCCTGTAGTCTACCGAGAGAGGTCGCGCAGTGGTTAGCACACTGAACCCGCATTTGGGAGGACGACGGTTCAGACTAATTTGGGTTTTCCGTGATTTTCCTAAATATCTTGAGACAAAAGCTGGGATGGTTCCTTTGAAAGGGCACGGTCGACTTCCTTCCCCATCCGTCCCTATGTCGACCAACCAACCCCCGTAGTTTCATGAAGTTCCGATAGATGGCGGCGCTATAGTAGCCTTTAAAATGGCGTCTGTAACGGAGGTGGGTTCCAGGAAGAGAGCTGTCACTGAGTGCGGGAAACCAGAGAATCGCAGATATTCATAGGCGCTTGCAGAATGTCTACGGCGAACTGCCGGTGAACAAAAGAACGATTAGTTCTTGGGTCAAACGTCTCTCACCGTCGCAACAAGTTCGCGCAAACCAGTCGGATCTTCCGCGTGCTGCCCGGCCTCATACAGCTATGACTATTGCCGTGTTGGCAACTGAAGAATGACTTCACCGTGTTCGTCTCTTTCTCCATTACAACGCAAGGCCTTACACTTTTCTGCGCACCGAAAGGAGCTCACCATACTTCACTGAACCGTTCTTCCTCATCCACCCTACAGCCGGGATCTCGCACCTTCCAAATTCCATCTGTTTGCACCAGTGAAGGATGCAATCCGCGAAAAGCAATACGTGGATGATGACAAGGTTATCGACGCAGTAAGACATTTGCTTCGACGTCGACCAGTATTGTGGTACCATGCGGGCATACAGGCCCTCCCAATAAGGTGGCGTAAGGCCATAACATTGAACGGAGATTATGTTGAAAAATACCGTTTGGCAGTCAAAAGACTGGGCAATCATGTGGTATATTGAAATCCTGAATAGAACCGACTTTCTTTCGGAAAAAACCTAGTGAACACCCCTCGTAGAAATGACTGAATCGATTGCTTTCATTCGCTTTTTCGCATCAACACCTCTTAGGCTTGTTCCGCAAACCTTTTAGGGGTTATGGTCCAACGCCACATGCTGGAGAAATCTGTTTTAGCTGGAGTACACAAGAAATGATAGAAAATGAGGCGCTTATGGCGTTAGAGAAAGGCAAGTGCCATCAGAGTTGTATCACGCATAGTGTACCACGATAGCTCTAAGCCTAGATTGCGAGTACTGAAGGCTTCACTACGCTTAGCCAGGGTGTTGAAGAGTGCTTGCTGCGCGCGCGGCCTTGGTGAGTCGACAGCACCTGTGGGAGTCGCTCTCGCGGCCCTCGCGGCTGGGCTGAGGACTCACCGGTGGCGAGAGGTTAAGGCCGGCAGGAAGTCGCTCGCTGCCAGTGGCCGCCGACTCCGCGGCCGGCGATCGTGTTTTACGACCTCAGCCAGACTCTTCTCCGCCAGGGTCCTCTCACGGCGCCAGGCACGCGCCCAATTTAAATATTCATATACGCGAGAGTCGGAACAAGCTGCCTTGAGAAATTATTTCTGTACGTTCTATTAGAAAGTCGACACACGCCCGTGCGCGGGCCGTTTAAAATACCTGCCCATCGGAGAGCGTGAATTTCCCGGGAATCGGTTAACGCGGCGTGATAAATACTGCGCCGGCCTATGCGGGCGGCCGGCAGGTGGCAGCAGCGGCGGCCGCCCTGAACTTTGACATCTGACAGTCGCGGCCGCGACGCGCGCGTCATCTGTCCCGACCGCTCCCCCTCCCGCGCCTGCTGCTTCGGACAGATTTCACAGTCAGTATTAAATGTCAGAGACGGAGCTGCTACAATTGTGATGAAGAGCGGGCGCGATGTAACGGTTTTACGATCTGTCTCCTCTGTCGGAGAGACGCGCCGCCTCGCCGAGGCCCTGTAAACAACGCTCGCCGCAGCGGGCGATCGCGGCGCGTGCAGCGCTGCTACTGCTACAGCTTCTAGGCTGGAGTGCAGAGCGAGGCAGAAAAGTGGCTACGTGCATCTGTGTGGCTAACTGCGCACAGCTTCTCGCCTGCAAATGGCTGTTTCTCTGCTAATCAGTTATCACAGAACGTAGTTTAAACAATAAACATGCATTTCTGTACTGCTCAAGGCCTGACAGCACCATTAGAATTAAGCAGTAAACTCCATCCGTGATTATGAAAAGAATCGAACTCTCATATATAAAACGTCATCTCTTCCGAACTGTGTGTTGTGCAAAGATATAATTTTGCAGATAAGTTCAGTGGTATATGTAGTTCCTGTCGTCAAGATGTGTAGCCGGCATAGTTAGTAGCGAAAAAGCAATAAATTAAAGCGTGCCTGACGCTGAAGTTATATTGCAAGAGCAAAGGAAATGCAGTAAGCAATAAACTCCTTTGCTTTCATCATTTTCTGGGGGCGGGGCGTATCAGCGAGAAGAGTTTCGTAAAGGTTTGAAATTGTGGCCGGCCGCGGTGGTCGTGCGGTTCTAGGCGCTCCAGTCCGGAGCCGCGCTGCTGCTACGGTCGCAGGTTCGAATCCTGCCTCGGGCATGGATGTGTGTGATGTCCTTAGGTTAGTTAGGTTTAATTAGTTCTAAGTTCTAGGGGACTGATGACCACAGCAGTTGAGTCCCATAGTGCTCAGAGCCATTTTTTTTTTTTTTTGAAATTGTGTCAGGTTTGTTTAAAGTCACTTTAGGCGTCCACTGGATGCGACTAACCATTATGCGTTGTTGTGCCTCACATTGTCGTGCGTCAGCTGTGCGTTCTTGCGGGATTCAGCCAAAATCTGTGAGCAAAGGGGTTAATGGACAGTGACGCTATTTGCGCGTGACAGACTGAGAATTTGGGTCGGAAAGAGGCGTGTCCGGATAGCCGAGACGGTTAAGTCAACTTCTCGCCTATATAGGGGTGACACGAGTCATGGGATACCTGTTAAAATCGTGTTGGACCTCCTTTTGCCTGATGTAGTGCAGCATCTCAACTCGACATGGCATGGACTCAACAAGTAAGCTGCAGAAATATTGAGCTGTGTTGCCTCTACAGCCTTTCATTATTGCGACAGTGTTGCCGGTGCAGGATCTTCTGCACGAATGGACCTCTCGATTACGTCCCATAAATGTTCGATGGGAATCATGTTGGGCGATCTGGGTGTCCAAATCATTCGCTCTAATTGTTCATAAGGTTCTTTAAAGCAATCGCGAACATTTGATTCCCCATAAAAATCGGGAAATTAAGTCCATGAATGGTTGCAAACGCTCTCCAAGCAGACGAACATAACCAATTCCAGTCAACGATCAATTCAGTTGGACCTTAGGACCCAGTCCACTCCACGTGAACACAGTCCACACCATTATGGAGCAACCACCATTTTGCACAATGCCTTATTGACAACTTGGGTCGATGGCTTCGTGGGGTCAGCGCCACACTCGAACACTACCATTAGCTCTTACCAACTGAAATAGTGATTCGCCTGAGAAGCACACAGTGTTCCCGTAGTCTAACATCCAATCGATGTGGTCACGAGCTCAAGAGAAGCGTTATAGGGAATGGCACTCGCTTCGTCTGCTGCCATAGCCCACTGACGCCAAATTTCGCCGCACTGACTGGACGCATATGTTCGTCATACGTCTCACACTGATTTCTGAGGTTATTCACGTAGTGTTGTATTTCTGTTAGCACTGACAACTCTACGCAGAAGCCGTTGTTCTCGGTCGTTAAGTGAAAGCCGTCGGCCACTGTGTTGTCCATAGTGTGAGGGCAAATGAGAGCTCCGCCAGTGCATTGCCCTACTGCCGTTTTATACCTTGTGTACGCGATACTACCGCCATCTGTATATGTTCATGTCGGTATTCCATGACTTTTGTCATCTCAGTATATGCCCGACACAATATCAGTAGCCGCGCGGGATTAGCCGAGAGGTCTGGGGCGCTGCAGTCATGGATTGTGCGGCTGGTCCCGGCGGAGGTTCGAGTCCTCCCTCAGGCATGGGTGTGTGTGTTTGTCCTTAGGATAATTTAGGTTAAGTAGTGTGTAAGCTTAGGGACTGATGACTTTAGCAGTTAAGTCCCATAAGATTTCACACACATATTTTGAACAATATCAGTATTACCCGATCTAGAGGCGGCCAGAGACAACAAAAATTTGTCAATATTTCACATAATTACTGACCGAATTTAAAAATTTAGACTGCAGTCATGAACTACACTCTAAAAGAGCCAATATTTTGTAAAGGCTTAATACATTAAGGTAATTATTACACGTAGAAACGGTGTATCTGTCTTGAAGAAGCGGCGGAAGTTTATCGCTTACTACATTTTCGCTGTTTATGCAGTAAAACTTCACCATCAACCACGACGTTTTAATTTATTACTTCTCTCAAATGGATCTGAGGAGTATGGGACTTAACTTCTGAGGTCATCAGTCCTCTAGAACTTAGAACTACTTAAACCTAACTAACCTAAGGACATCACGCACATCCATGCCCGAGGCAGGATTCGAACCTGCGACCGTAGCGGTCGCGCGGTTCCGGACTGTAGCGCCTAGAACCGCTCGGCCACTTCGGCCGGCTGTATGAGGAGGATATGACCACTGAGCAAGGTACGCTATTTCTCCGAATTCCCGGACCAAGCGAGATGGCACTACGGATGAGGCACTGGACCTGCATTCCAGCTGGTTCCTTTGAAGAGAACCGTTCCGAGTTAGTGTTCCATCTCTAATTACCTAGTCGTTGACGGGGTAACAGACACTATCACCCTAGTTTATTCCATTGTCTCCGGTAGTCAGCCGGGCAGGCGTGGGAAGGATTACAGTCAGCATGGCTCCAGATGCCTCAAATGCGACGTATCGGCTCTTCCAGCTGCCGTGTGTGACGAGAAGGCAAGTATTCTGATACTACGAGTAGCTGCTGGTCGTAGTAATGTGAGTGTGCAATGTATGACTATATAGCACAGTGTATGATTATACTTAATACGTGCCTGTCAGAGCAAAAGCTTGACGATGCGACCCTGGGCAGGCGAGTGTTTTTTGGGGTCCGAGACCGCACAGTGCAGCAGGTGGTGGCCAGCCTTGGCGGCGCCGCGAGGCCTCTGATTGATCAACGCGAGAGCCAGCCGGCGGCCGTCTCCTCCCGGCCTCCACACCTGCGCACCACCTCTGCCTCGAGCTTCGTTTCCCGGAAAGGCCAGTTCCCTTTACGATTTTCGCAACTTTTTCTCCCACTAAGTGACAGTCGTTCCGTTTCAACGTGAAGGCTGTGGGTGCTCGCCTCGCAGCCAGTCTATAAGTCTGACGAATGAGTTATCTCATCGTTTTACGTACCAGACTCATATTCTAGAGGAGTGGGAGGAGCATATTTCCTGGACGCTCATGTGAGCTAGCCGTTTTCGCCATTCTAGTCGCATCAGCCGTTTCCGGATGCAGGTGTAAGGGCTTTTTTCGGCCTGGACAACATGGACTAGTCTCTTTTTAACCGTCATAAACGGGTAGTTGTCGGAGTCGACCAGGCTGATGTAATGGGCAAGTAATTTCCCGAGAACACCACACAATTATATGGGAAGACTTTACTCGAAGGTACTGAACGATCTGGTATAGAAAGAAAGAAGTCACAAGCAGCAAAAAGAGCAAGCAGGGTTCCGAGCAGGAAGATCGGTAATGGGCAACATCTTCACAATGAAACTAATATGTGAAAAAGTTTGGACTGGAGCCGCATGCTGCACTGACTGACATGGAGAAAGCATATGATAATGTACCCACCAACAAACTGTGGGAAAAGCTGAAATGAATAGAGTTGGATCAAAGACATCTAAACCGTGTAATGAAATTATTTCAAAATAATGCAGCGGGAGTAGGGATAGGGAATAATTAGACAGAAGAATTCAAGGCGAATAAGTGTCTGCGGCAGGGATGTGGGCTGTCGCTGACGCTCTTTAAGATGTATCTATGAGCAATCCAGCAGACTTGTCATAGAAAATGGCAGGTTATGGGAGTGACAGTAGAAGACAGTAATATATTTAGTCTGCATTTTGCAGAAGACCAGGCTGCTCTAACAGAAGATGAAGATGATCTGAGCTTAAAGAGGAATACAGTAAGACTGATCTGAATATGAACATGAAGACGTGTGAGTATTTGGCTGTTGGAACGAAAAAGTAAGTAATTTGAGATTGGATGGATAACTAATTGCAAGTACGGAAAAGGCAAAATATCTTGGGGTACTGTGCAATTAACAGGGCACGAGCAATGATGAAATCACAAGTAGGATTAAAAACAGACGAGCTGTAAAAAGGGCAAGGAACTCTGATTTGTGGAAAAAAATGAGGAGAAAAAGTATGAAGAGAAAGTGTAAGGTTATAATCCACAATGTAGTTTTGTACAGAGCAGAAGCCAGGGACATTAGGGAAAAAAAAAAACTGCTTGCCACTGAGATGGATTACTTAAGGCGAAGCTCAAGTTGTACTAGGATGGATAGGATAAGAAATGACGTAGTCGGACAAATGATGATAATGGATTGGGATATTTGTGACGACATCCAACAAAAACAGCTGATGTGATTTGAACAAGAATGAAGACACGATAACAAATAGGATACTACTATGGATACCGTTCCAGCGAAAGAAAAGGGGTCGCCTACGACGCAACTGGCAAAATAATGTGGAAGAGGCAATGGGAGCAATGAATATGAATGTTGAGAAAAGTCAAGATAGAGGAGACGGCGACTTGGAGAAGCGGCATCAGCCGTAGATAATGTGCAAGAAGAAGAAGAAAAAGAAGAAGAAGGAACAAAAACGTTCTTCCTGTTATTTTGTCGAAAACTGACATTTTCGAGACTGTGGCTGAATACAGAATACTAATTGATTCGTGCAAAGAAGAAAACAGCAACCATCCACTGTGAGTAATGCTATTTATTTACATAAATAGCGCCATTACAGGTTTCGAACCGACAGTTTCATCTTGACACGGCTGCTCGCGTTTATATTACATTTGTTGTTTGGAGAAAAACAAGAAAAGACTAATTTCAACAACACCAAATGTAATAGAAGCGGCCGTCTGAAGATGAACCTGTTGGGTCGAAACAAACAACGGCGCTATTTGTGCAAACAAATAGTATTAGAAACCGTTTCTGGTTGCAGTTTACTTTTTTGTAAAAATCAGCTTGTAAAAACTTTAATATTTGCACTTAGAACGGGCAACTTTCCTGGTTTGGCACTTCGAACGAGTTTATTTTTTCATAATTTTTCTCATTGTTTTTTTGCGTGATGCCGTGCGCAGCATATTTCTGCGGTATGAAAATAAGTTCTCAATTCACTGTATACAAACATCTATGTTATTGTGTTTTCATTCCACTGACATCTGTCACATTTGGTACTTAGAATATTTTCCATTTCCACTCTTCATCTGAATATTTAGCGGCAAAACTGAAGAGAGATATAAAAATGTACGAGCATGTACAATCTGAGGTACGGAAGTTGGATGGAGAACTTAGACTTGGAAGGATTTTGAGTTAGTACAGTGAATAGTACAGGAAAGCGCATACAAGAAATTAGTGTGATCAATTCTAGAGCACTGCTCCAGTGTTTGAAGTTCTTATTAAATACACTTGAAAGCAGACATCAAACGAATTTAGAGACGTGCACGTAGGATCCTAAGAGTTCAGGGTACGCCACGCGAAAGTACAACAGAGATCCTCGGGGAACTTAAGTGGAGAACTATAGAAGAAAGAGAAGTTATCGCGAAACTCTTCTGAATATTTTCAGAGAATTAGTATGCGACATTTTGTTGCTACCACGCGTAGAAGTTAACAGAATTAGAGATATTAGGCCGCACACGGAGACATATAACAATAATATTTCTGTCCCTCAATAGGAGGATGAAACAGGACAGAAAACCTCCAATACTGGTACGAAGAATCCTGACCCATCCTTTTACAGTGGCCTTCGAAGTTTGTATGTATATAAATAGCTCGGCGTCAATACAGAGCCACGCCTCTAAACAACATCATGGCTGGTTTCCTTCGCCATCCCTCTGTCTCCGATGTCAATAGGAGCCTGAAATTTGAAAATGAACCACTATTCAAAACAAGCCGTGGCATCGAATAAAAAAATAAGACGTTAAAGAAAATTTATTTTCAGCCATAAGATTCTTATTCCATGTGCCCTATTTTGAGAAGCCGAATCATGGACCGACTTTTGCCATGCTGTCAATGCTTATTATCGCAAACATTTTCACTCTTTGTCACACAAGGAGAAAGCAACAAAAGCGAGAAATCTTTGGCTAGTGGCCAGTGTTACTACACAAGCACAAGCTGATCACTGCATGTGGTCATTTTTTCTGACCAATCGGACCTTGCTTCAGAGACGTGACTCGTAAGTGAAGCCAGCTGCCAGGAGCGCCGATGTATAGATTTTAAGCTGCCGATATTATACCGTAGCGAAGGAGCAGACCACCAGCGTAGCACAACGAAATGTCGGGTTTATAAGAGAGCCGATCAGAAACGTCGCTAGTTCCAGAGTTTATTTTAATTCAAATCTTGGACCCGTTCGTCACTGTCCAGTGACTGGGAACTAATTTGAAAAAATACTTATCGCTAAAAATCAGACTGAACTAACAACCCTAATCACCTCTTGAAACTAATATTTTGTTTGAATACTCCAGATCAAGGGCCCAAAAGTTTGTCTCTGATGGAACACTTTGAGAATACTGGTACTTTGATGGAAGACTTTTTTTGAAAGTTAATAAAATGAATATTTTTTAAAAATTGTGAAAAACCTGTTTTATTCGGCGAGTACTTCAATTTTAAATCATACCTAATAAAACAGAAATCATACGAAGATTTTTAAAAAATAAGAAAAAATGTCGGAAAAATACCGCCATGTTATTAATAGTTTTTAGCGGAGCACTTATTCTATTCCCCTTGTTCTGCGGATTGCAGTTTGGATATATCCTGCTCCACATAATTGTAGCAAGCCAGTTTCAGAAGAATTTGTTCATTTCTGTCAATCGTAGCCACCCTGCTCCACCAAATCAGTCAAATAAAAGACAACTAAATCTAAACGCATTATAATACCATAATATTAATAAGAGACCATCGAAAACTGAAATACCGGTACCTATTTTTAATATTAATTATTCAAGGAGGTCAATGGAACTTATATAATTTGAAAAGTACTTTGTCACAGATACGCACAAAAAATTCGTATGTATACGTAGCCGTTAAGAGATGTAGAAGGAAGTAGACATACATGAGAAAAGTTTTCCTCTCCACATTGCTACCAATTTCTACCCCGCGCATCGACAGTTGCTATGGTAAGAATGACACACAAAAGCAAAAACGATTCGAAATCGCATTTTAGGGACATTTGTGTTTAAATGTAGCAGATGATTCATCTGCAGTGACACACGCGTAGCTAGCTGCTACAGCTGTCATCGATATTGTTAGCAGTGAAAACAAAGCATCATAGCAACACAGACTGTACATACCCACAACTTCGGGAACAACACAGACTGTACGTTAACATTGTTTTTTGGCGTCATTTTTTCGCTTACTCTTGTCTAAGAATCAAAGGAACTAACTTTTTCTTCATCTGCCGCCGTTACCAGAAAATATGAAGTAAGATCCTAATTTTCAATTTCTTGATCCTGAATAGCAACGACTTTCCTCATTGTGCGGAATACATATTTGTTTTAGGCTATGCTAACCGGTCGGGCTGAAAGACAAGAAGCTGGAGAGACAAGTGTTGCATACACAAAGTAATAAGAATGATGTGGACACTGATAATTATAATTCTATTGTTGTTCTGTGCACTGAACATAATAACGAGTAACTTTGAGAACTATAACTGCTGTTTGATTAATTTAGATTGCTTATTTGTGATTTAAAACATTTCGTGATACTGTGTGTAATACAATGGCATTCACATTATATCGTCATAATGGAGAAGTTAATTTGCAGCAGTTAAAATTTATCTTTCAACGCACTGTATCAAGTACTAACTTCAAATGATAGAATAATTAAAGACAAATGAAAGAAATATTATTCCTAGCTAAAATGCAACTTTTGCTATTGTCCTGAGTCTAAAATTTCAGATACAGTTTTGCGTGTGGTGTATCACTAATGAATACTGCGGCTTATAAGCTTATGTTGTGCTCCACTGCTGCTGTAGAATTCTCACAGGACAGTTCTTTTTTGTGTGCTTTCATGTAAACAAAATACGATTATTTTTATACGCTATCCGCTCTGCTCACGTGTGTTCTGTGGTGAAGAGCGGGGCAGGCCAAATAAATTTTGCCGACAGTCGACCTGTTAGTATCAAGAGATGTCGCACTGGAGAAAAGGAGAACTGACGAGTATTTCTGCGGTACGGATTTCCTTCGCGCCCTGGAATGAATATTTCACGAAAATGTCTCCTGATATTGGAGGACGCTGATCGTATCACTCTTACATGTTCAAATTGTCCACCATTTGTGAGGAGTAACTATAGATAACGTTCCTTATTCAGTGCGATGGCTTTCTCAGTTTCGGAAGGTAATGAAGGAAAAGAAGCGTGCGTCGCGGCACCACAGAGGAAAAGAAATGTTGTGTCTTTCTGCAACATAAGCTACACCATTCGTCAATCGCAAATTACAGTGACGAAACTTTGAAACCATTTGAAAAAGTATCAAATAATACGTAGTGTGGTGTAGTATTACATACAATCAAAATAATCGTATGTGTTACAGCATGGTGTGTCAATAACATTATTAAAATACTTAGTGTTACCGGCTCAAAGTCGCAGAAGTTGTTTTTTCAAGACGAGGAGGCACTTGTAATGTCTCTTGCAGCGGTCTCTCCACGATATTTTCAGAAATTTTATAAATTATATAACTCAGTACATATGTCGAAATATCTCTTCTTATCTTACCGATTCCTAAACTTTAATATACGCTGATTATCAATGCAAAGTAGTTTCAAGCCCTATTATTCCTTGGAGCGTGCATTTACTCCATGGAATAGCTTCTCTGCTATCTATGTTTTCTCTTATGAAAAGAACGATAGAGATCTTGCCGATTAGCCGTGAAAGAACGAAGATGTATATGTATGCATTGTTGAGCTAGTCGCCATCTTGATGAGATTCTGTATGAGAAGGAATTTAATACATGAACTAAACTAAAGTAAGTGTGTTCGCGCATTATTTAACTGATTATTATTGACAGTGTCTGCTTACTACGCTGTGTTGCACGGAATCAGTGGGGAACGTCTGATTTACACTGGACGAACCTGCTGTTTTGTACGCGCAAGATATCCAGTTTACTACTTTCAATAAATGGGCTAACACGGTCTTACCAGCAGATCTCCGGTCTTCCCCATGTGATCACCGAAAGTTAATAATTATTACAAATGTTTTCAGGAGATCGACTGACAATTTTCGTCGCACCGAGACTTCGAAATTGCTTCACTGCCTTATGGAATTTAAGTTAAGCTCAATTTAATCAGGACAGAACAGTATTGAACTGTGTGAATGTGATAAGCCTGCTTTGTGAATGAAAATTCCCTTGATATATGCATGTTTTTACTATCCTGATCAGTGAAGCTAAATCAGGCCGGTGTGAGAGAGGTTTTTACATTTCAGATCCCACAAAAAATATTAAACACTGTACACCTGCATACGCTACGATCGCCACAAGTCGCTCACGTACTTACAACTACACTTCCAAGAACAAGAACTGACACTCCAATCACTCACAGCGACGTCGCTCCTGCGAAAAATATATAATGACTGTTTTCACTTAGTTGGCTTCCGAATGGTTGAAGAAATTCGTACAGCCGTGAATGATTCATAAGTAAAACCTCGACTGAAAAGTAAATTTCTACGAATGATTAGCTTCTGCAGATGTGCCAGATGGGGGAGTGGTTGTGCATCTGAAGCGTAAATTATTTAGTATAAAATTTAAAAAAGAGGGGGGCGGACTGAATTTATTGTGATTTACTACTAAAATTTTCGAAATGCGAGTATTTCGTCATTAAAAGTACTTCTCTCAGTATCATCTTCCGCTCTTCAATCAAATACTTTTAAGTGACTTTTTTACTGTCTGTTATGGGTTTGTGAGAGGACTGGACAATTTATTAAAGTTGTAGGACCTTTAACCTGTTAGTTTTTTCTTCAGACAGGGGGAAGGCCAAATTTAATGGGCGATCGACCCTTCAAGGTCTTTTATTATGGGGCCGAAGGCGTGCTAATCGCATGGGAAGAGACCAGGAGTACAGGGCGTGTGTTCCAGTGTCTCCCTCGTGATTTGGCATAGCTACTGCGTTACGACATTTCCGATGTGGGGAAGTGCGTAATCATGAAGTACCATTCCTCAACGATGGTTTAGACAGACAAGCTGCCCCATGAACTTTCTTTATTTCCCGATGGAAGTCTATCGATGTTTGTCCTTCGGCAACCAAGAAAAGAATAACAGCACGTTGGCGTTGTTTGGACGCATTTGATGATAAGTCGTCATAGCGCACGCTTCCACATTTACCGCACGTACGTCGGAAAGACACGAATGCCATACTAATCCCTTCCCTAAATACTGGTGCTTTATATGCCTATGTCGGAGTCGCGCGGCGTTGCGTATAAACTGCAGAAACGCTATCAAACGGAAATTTTTTAATCACCCTTCACATTTGAAATTAGTCTCATTTGCTGTATTAAATCAGCTTAAAAGTTGACCGTTTAGCACGTAATAACTCCACTATGACAGAATTTTCTCATTATGAGAGAACTGAAAGGCGATCTGTTGTAATTGTTAAAAACTATTCAAAAGTCAAGATCGCACAAAATATTTTTTATTCAAGACATCCGGTTTCAAAAATGTTAGCTCTCATCTTCAGGTCTTAAACATTTTTTTGTAGTAAGACTTGTTCATTTTACGGTGAATCTCATGCACAAGATGTGAAATGGATAGAACTCAACACATTATAAACGTTTCTCATCGCTAAAATATTCAAAAATATGCAGCACCTTGTGCAAAAGGCCATGTACATAAACATGTTGCTCACAGATGCTTGCAAGCATCTGTGAGCAATATATAGATTGACGTGGCCTTTTGCACAAAGTGCTGTGGGTTTTTAAATATTTTAGCAATGACAAACGTTTATAATGTGTTGAGTCTTATCCATTTGACATCTTGTGCATGAGGTTCATCGTAAGATAAATGTGTTTTACTACAAAAAAATGTTTAAGACCTGAAGATGACAGCTAAGACTGTTGAAACCGGATGTCTTGAATAAAAATGTTTTGTACGATCTTGGGTTTTGAATCGTTTCTAACAGCTCCACTATGACAGTAGTTTTAATCTGCCAGGAAGTTTCATATCAGTACCAACTCTGTTGCAGAGTGACAATCTCATTCTAGGAACAGTAGTAACATGTTCAAGTATTACTACCGAAATGCATAGCTCCTGTCAAAAGTGACTCGCTCTAGGATATCGATCAGTTGAGAAATGCTATAACACGGAGATGGAGAATATGCGATTGATGACTGTTGGTGTGGATTCCACTGTCACGTTTTCTTAAAATTTATACTTCGACATTTAAAGAGGTGCAGCTTGCAATATTCAGATCGAACGACGGTTTTCTAGCAACTCACTGCTCAAATTCGCTTCGAACACATGGAATATTGTATGAATTATACTTTTAAGATGTGAACCACCTTTTGCGTGTCAGTTAACGAGTTATCAAGAATGCTTTGATGAGAGTTAGCGCTTCTTGGTTGTGATAAGCTACCAGATTGCCGCGAAGCAACCACACCCTCTCTTGCCAGAACACAGTGACAACGATTTGATATTTATTTCAAATTCAAGAAAATAAATAGCAGATATGAGTCCTTCGCGCTTCTTAGATGTGTCTCAAAGACAGACAAGATAATGAAATGCTCCTTCTGCTAATAAGAAAGTGTAAAAATCGCTTTCGGTAGCATGAGGTTAAAGACTTCACTTTGACATCCGTTAATTAGTACTCAGTACAATAGACTCGAACATTGATGTGTGAGAGTCTGTAGGTTTGTTACTTCACATACTAGTGGCAAATACTGAAGACGTGATTGGCTGGTACGTGGTTTATGTGCCTCTTTGGCTCGCTCCTTGTCGACAAGCAGCTGTAAAACGCACTTACGAGCTGGTCGTAATGTACTAGCACATTTGTCAGCGTATTCTTTGTTCCTTCACAAGCCTAACGAGCATAGCATAAAGATGGGAAGGGAGTTAAGCGCGAAGGAGTGAAGGAATGTTTAACGGCTGGCTCTAGCTCAAAATCAATCTACAGCACGTTGTAACGTCCACCGTAAAACAAGGTCATAACTAAGTTAGGTGAATGAAGTGACGGTGCAGTTTGAGAATCGTAAGTGCCATTAATTAAGCGGCTCCATGTCAAGTTGTATCAGACCTGTTTGTGTGGAGAAAACGTGCAGAAAAATGTAAAGAAACAGCGTCCACACCCATCAAACGGTTCATCCTTAATCTTGCTGCAAGCCGTTCTGCGTTCTGTACTTCCTTCCTGTGCCATGACGGTGACTCCGCCGGAAAATTTTCGCAATGAGGGCGGAATCAAAGCTGGTACAGTATGGTCTGCGAAAGAGAAAGAAGCGTGCTCTACTGACAGTCCGGTATTCAGTGTCAACGTAACTGGGCTACCAATGTCGGCCGACTCCCTGCTGGGGAATGGAAATCTGAACACGTAACCACTCCTCAACTCCATTGCTGATTAGGTAGGTGCCCAGCTCACGTCGTTGCCTTGGAAGAAATTGCATTATGGAACCTGTGTACAATATTTACCGAGTTGTGGCGCTCGTATGGTTATGACGCTACAATGTTTGCTTTGCCGAGTCGTCCCTTCTGATAATACATGAGACCGTTGCCCACAGGAAAAAGGTTTTCGATTATGCTTGACAGGGAAGAGGTAAACCTCACCTGCCAAGACAAAAATTCTGATTCCGCCTAGTAAATTTACTAATTTTACATACAATTATTCTGAAATAAAAGAAGAGTTTTAGGTTTCGGCATTGCTAACTTTGGGGACGTCTTTTCGAGTCTGGAAGAATTAGGAACTCATTTGTTCTCAAATGATTCTCAAACTGCACCGTCACTTCTACGTCTGCATACATAATCCGTAAGCCACCTATCGATCGTATACGAGAACGTATGACTTGGCAATTAAATTGTCTGGAACACAAAAAGAGAAGAACCCGACAAGTTTCTATTGTGAAGGCACTTGATTCTTTTCAAGGCGTTTATTCATTTTAATGACTGAAGTGTGCTGTAGTGTATCTGATCATACAATGAAGGAGTTCACAACCAGTTGTTTTAGTTGCACGTGAAATTTGCGAGTTGTATAGCCGTGGTCCATGTAACTTTTTTGATCCAGAAGTTTGGACCAGAACTGTGTTGGGTATCTGAAGAAGTGCTCCTGGTTCTGCTGAAAGTTACTCCAAGAGACGGCGGAACCTGAAGAGCATCTGGAGATGTTCAACGCAGTTCTGGACGAAACGACAGGAACAAAAAGCTTCCAAAGACTGCTGCAAAACAACCTGCGACTTACAGCTGAAGTAGTTGCGTATAAGATGTTAATCCTTTGATTTGATCAGTTTAGTCTATTAAGGTGCACGCTAAAAGCATTAAAAGTCGCCTTTCTACATCTACATACAGAATCAGTAAGCGACCGGACCGTGCGTGGCGGGGGGCGGGGGGGTTACGTTGTACCACGACCAGCCATTTCTCGTACTCTTCCACTCGCAGATACAGTGAAGGTAAAACGACTGCCTATATGCCTCTGTACGAGCCCTAATTTCTCTTACCTTCGTAGTCCTTAGGAAAAACGTACGTTGGTAGTAGTAGGATCGTTCTGCAGTCAGCCTCAAATGCTGGTTCTCTAACTTTTCTCGATGGCTTTCCTCAAAAAGAACGTCGTCCTCCCTCTTGGGATTTGAGTTCCAGAGGTATCTGTGACTTGCGTGTTGATCGAACCTATTGCTAGCAGCCTGCCTTTGAATTGCTTCGATGTCTTCCGACGTGTTGATCATCCGAGACACTCGACCCAAAATCAAAGAATGAGTCGCACTAGTGTTCTATATGTGGTCTCCTTTACAGATGAACCGCACTTCCCTATAACTCTCCAAATAAACCGAAGCTGACCATTCACCTCCCCCATTACAATCTTTACATGATCGCTCTGTTTCGTATCGCTTTGCAACGTTACACCTAGATATTTAATCGACCGGAATGTGCCACAGAGCACACTACTAATCCTGTATGCGAACATCACGGTATTTTTTTTTCTACTCATCTGTATTAACTTAGATTTTTCTACATTTAGAGCTAGTTACCGTTCATCACACCAACTAGAAATTTCGTCCGAGTCTCGCTGTATCGTCCCACAATCACTCATCGATGACACATTCCCCTACAGCACAGCATCATCAGCAAACAACTACAGATTGCTGCTCGCCCTGTCCGTCAGACCATCTATGCTAACAGAAAATAACACTTCCAAGGGATACTCCTGTTATATCCTTGTCTATGCTCTGGCGAACACCTCCGTCGAGGACAAAGTACGGGGTCTTATTATTTAAGAAGTCTTCGAGACACTCAAATATCTGGGGACCTATTGCGTATGCCTGTACGTTCCTTAATAGTCTGCAGCGGGGACCGTGTCAAACGACTTTAGCAAAACTACGAATGCGGAATCCACTTGTTGCCCTTCTTCCATAGTTCGCAGGATGTCATGCGAAAAAGTGCACGCTGAATTTCGCACGAACGATGCTTCCTAAAACCGTGCTGATATGTGATGGAAGATCTTCGGTCTCAAGGAACTTCATAATATTAGAACTGAGAATATGCTCAAGAATTCTACAGCAAACCAACGTTAAGGTTATTGGTGTGTAATTTTGCGGGTCACTTCATTCAAGTTATTCATTTTTACATGAGTTATGAAGCGCTATATTATTGCAAATACTTTTTGTGCGCGGGTTCTCGAAAGCTTAGCATCCTACGATCTTTTGCTGACAAAGATTTTTTGTACGCGGGTTCTCGAAAGCTAAGCATCCTACGGTCTTTTGCTGACATAGTGAAGGTATATCTGTAGTTAATATTTTGGTAGTATCGTTGGCTGACCAGTCAGGTGCCCACGCTACAGAGGTCGGTCGAAGAATGCCCCTTTGAACGCTAAACAAAGACATTCTGTTTTCTGCTTTCTGCATTCTGTTATGAAGCTACACAGTTGTCGGGGCTGGCTTTTGGACTCTGTATACTGAGTTGAGGTTACATTCCGAAGGTCATACCCATGTTGTAAACAACAAGAATTATGGTGAGATCGTGGCGGTGCTAGAACGGCTTGGCGTAATATTTTGTTTGTAACGCTTTCATGGGTATATATGTACCTCCAGTCGTGTCCAGACCAAGCAGCCGTTGTGCAAAGAGAGAGCTGTCGTTCCGTGCCCACGGAACACAATCTTTATTCAGTTTTCCATCCGTGAGATTAGAGTATGGCATTCGTTTCCTTCCCACTGTTTTACTATCACCCTAAGATTTCTAGACTCTATGTAGTTTTCTTTTGTTCCGATTCTCAAGTATCACCGAACTGTACATTGCGTGATCCGTCATAGGACAAATATAATGTTACTGTTGTCACTACTTACTGAATTTCTCTAAAGGGTTTTGGATGTATTTCTATATCACAGTCATTTGCGAAGTTTGAACGACTTTTGAACTGTTCGCACTGCTCTCACATTTTTACTGGAAATAGTATTTGATCTGAGAACAAGTTATTACGTGCATATGACTTCAGCGGAATTATTAGTGAAAAAAGAACTGGCATCAGCAGAAATATTTTGAACTGTTGCAGTCAGCAAGGTAAGTCAGTGTTTTCCACATTTCGTGCAGCTCCAGACTACGTTCAGCGACTGTTATTTTTGTTTTTGTTGATAGATGTTAAGCTTCCAGAGTGATACTGCACATCCTCTTTGCACGTGATCTGCCTATAAGGGTGACCACACTTATGAATCATACCAACAAGTTACAAAGTGCAATCATCATTTGGATTCATTCAGATATTTGTTCAAACTCCGTCTTTTCTTTGCCGTTGCGCAATGAAAGCACTTCCCATGCTTTAATCAGACGTGGTCAGATAACATTAATAATTATTCTTACGTCAACATATTGTCCAAAAGGGGAACAAGTTCAGAGCGTTCTACGGAAGTCACATGTCCTACGCATTCAGATAGTTCAAGAAAAAGAGTACGAGTCTTTCAGGGTTATTGGTATTAAGCAGATCTGTAAGTATTTTAATCCTTAAGACTATGGGTGGTGCGATCCTGTTTATGAATCCATTTGGTAAAGACTTCCCATAAAATACGAGACAGCGGGCAGTACACGGATGTGTATCTGAAATTCACGTCGCTGGATGGTGTCTCTTTAAAGAAATTCCTAAACTTAGCACAAATACTAAAATGCCTATTTGCATATCCTCCAGTTCATGGTGAAATGTGTTGTTGAAAACAAGGTTACTGCTACTGGTTTCTTTTGTAACTTCCCTCTGCGAAGGTCATAATCTCTAGGTAATTTTTGGGAGATAGTACAGTGTTTCGAGGGCATATCATATGGGACAGAAAAGAAATTCAAAACAGAGGCAAGTCGTGTAGAGACTAGACGGTTGCTCTTTCTGTACGCTGAGTGTACCTAACAAATCATGCGCACTTTTTCGAAATAACTGGTGTTGTCAAGTGCTGTGGTAAATTGGAGACTGACCTCCAAGCACCTGTAGATATCAATAACTCGGGGACTCCACTACCAGTGTGGACTAAGGCAGTTCATTACGGTCCAGACAGTACTGACGATAAGCCCAAAGTAATCGCTGCGCAGAGGGACGCGGACGTAGCCTTCGCGGATGTTTACGGCAACGACGAGAAACCACAGAATTTCACTGTGACGGCTACCTTGTCCTTAATCGCCTTTGGAAGGGGTGTCTCTCACAGATACACAGATCTCTCTGATATCAAAAGAGCCGTGTAAATCTGCTCAGGCTTCATTTATGCGAGGCGGTGGGAAGGACTCTCCGTTTAACACACAGTAGGTGTCACAAATTTTTAGTAGCGTGAAGAGTACCTTGTAAGGCCAACACCACATGAATTTATTGTCCGTTATCTCGAAAACTTTGCGAGTGCCTCATGGTCGAATCTCATGTAATGTTGCAACTTAGAATACACACACATTTTTACTCAGACAGGCGTTGTACCGCTGCGTGTTCAAAACTTCCTCATTTCAGACTCAGTACCCCGCTGCAGATGTAAATAGCAGAGTCGCGATAAACATGCAACTACATCCTTGTCGTTAGTTACTGCAACGAATTCGTACAATCATCTGCCCAGCTTAAAGCTATTTTTAAGTCTGAGCACTTATACACCGAGGTGACAAAAGTCATGGGATAGCGATATTAACATATACAGCTGGCGGTAGTATCGCGTGCAAAAGGTATCAAAGGGCTAGCAGAGATGTCATTTGTACTCAGGTGATTCAAGTGAAAAGGTTTCCGATGTTACTATGCCCGCACGACGGAAATTATCAGAATAGTACAACTAGACGCATGGGGCATTCCATTTCGGAAATCGGTAGGGAATTCAGTATTCCGAGATCCAGTGTCAAGAGTGTGCCGAGATTATCACATTTCGGGCATTACCTCTCACCATGGACAACGCAGTGGCCGACGGCCTGCACTTACCGACCGTGAGCAGCGGCTTTTGCGTAGAGTTATCTGTGGTAACAACCAAGCAGCACTGCATCAAATAATCGCAGAAATCTTTGTGGGACCTACGACGAACGTATTGATTAGGACATTACCGTGCAATTTTGCGTTAATGGGCTATAGCAACAGACAACAGACGGGAGTGTCTTTGCTACTAGCACAATGTCACGTGCAGCACCTCCTGCTCCCGTGGCCATATCGATTGTACCCTAGACGACTGGAAAACCGTAGCCTGGTCAGATGAGTCCCGATTTCAGTTGGTAAGAGCTGATGGTACGGTTCGATTATGGCGCAGACCCTACGAAGTCACGCACCCAAGTTGTCAACAAAGCACTGTGCAACCTGGTGGTGGATCCATAATCTTGTGGCCTGTTTTACATCGAATGGACTGTGTCCTCCAGTCCAATTGAACAGACCATTGACTGGAATTGGTTGTGTTCGGTGACTTGGAGACCATTTGCAACGAAAGAACTGTGAAATTTTTATGAATGACAATGCGCCATGTCCCCGGGGCACAACTGTTCGCAATTGGTTTGAAGAACATTCCGGACAGATCGAGAGAATGATTTGGCTGCCCAGATCGCCCGACATGAATCCCAACGGACATCCATTCTGTTGATCCATTGTGGCTTCCGGAACGACGAGATCGCACCGGACCATAACCCTCCTTCCTCTGGCCTGGACCTTCCAAGATGCTACTCCAGGCGGGTGTAAAATGAATTTTTGCAACGGAGAATAATAAACGCTAAAATGAAGATTTGACCCTGTCTGACTATCCCTTGAAGCAGATATTAGGGTCTCTTAATTTACTAAATGATAAACTTTGTTCCTGCGTATATATATTTTTTGTAGATTAAAACAACTTTGTAATATAAAGTTTTCATTTCCTAAGTAAAATTACTAATCAATTGCCCAACTCTGCCCCTTATTATGACTGCGCGGTCAAATATCAATAACGCGAAATGACTGACATCATCTACGTACTAAACACGAGAAGACACTACTTTCAAAGACGATCTACGGTGGTGTGGAACTTCAGTGGAAATAAACTTAAGTGATCACAGCTCTTTAGCTTTTATAGCCTTAATAATCCGAAGCAATTTGCGATATCACCATATATACTGCGTCCTATGCGTCGAAGTGATGATTCTCGTACTCGTCTGCGACGATGGAAGGACTCCACCCACAAATAAACTCTTTTCAAGCACTAGGACGGCACAAGGCGGTCCTCTGACTAAAATATTCTAATACTGTCTTCTCCTCTCTGTGTTCTACAGACGAGAAACGCGAACTCCCAGCTACAAGGACGGAGTTCAGATAACGTCTCAACGTAAGTATAGGCAGAGGAAGTGCTGTAAATTACTGAACGCTGCGTACTCAACGACGACTTCCAACCCCTGAGGTGAAGTCCAGAATCGTATAAGTTCGCAACAGTACAGTGCTTAACTGTTCTAACTATAAACTCTGCGCCGGTCGGAGTGGCCGAGCGGTTCTAGGCGCTACAGTCTGGAACCGCGCGACCGCTACCTGCCTCTGGCATGGAGGTGTGTGATGTCCTTAGGTTAGTTAGATTTAAGTAGTTATAAATTCTAGGGGACTGATGATCTCAGAAGTTAAGTCCCATAGTGCTCAGAGTCATTTTATAAACTCTCCTGAGAGGCTGTCTGTACAAACAAAGCTGATATCAAGCGACCCTCACACACAGGCACTCACAACGAAGACCTCATCTCTCCTCCGCTGGCCTCCCAGCAAGGCTCGGCTCCCCACCCTCGTAATTCCAAAAACGAATCATATTCTCGAAACCACGGAATATTCCCCCTCTCTACAGATGCTTCCGAACGCCGACCAACCATATTTTAGTCTTTTGTCGTCAAGCGTGGAAAGTTTGCGAGGAGAAACCTATACTAGTACATTGGTGTGCTTCTGAGTAAAAATCCGCGGAAATAACCCAGCCTGCATAATTTCCAAGGTGATGATTCCTCGTTCCTATCAGCTGTGTACAAGTTTTTAGTAGTCAAAATATCCACGGGTGTGCTGCCGGTGTATAGTGTCCAACGGGCACAATATTTCGGCGATCATACATGTCGCCATCATCAGGTGAAAGTTTTTAGTAGTTTCCGAAGTATAATCCTTCCAGTCCAGCTACCATACCGGCCGGGCGCGACTCTACTGTGCTCCAGCGCTCAGGTGTCCCAACGTCCGTCTTGCTACTTCCTGTGTTTAAACAGGACCAACACACCTGTGTGGGCCTTCCACCCAGGGCCTGAGTGCCGCCTGCCGTTTCATTTCCACTGTCGTTCCAACCTCTACTAGTATGATAATAAAGACACTCCGTCACCTTTCATGCAATAAGCGGTAACAGTTATTTGCAAGGCTTACTTGACAATGTCAGTCATCTTTATATATGCATATCTACGATGTACAACCCATCACATGATACCGAATTGTGTTTGTAGGTCACGGCAAAGTATGTGGATGAGTGCGTGTAAGGCGCGAAATTATAACCACCTTACAACCTTTCTGATGATTGTTACATGGTATTTGCTTTCTGACGTTTTACGCAGTACATGCCAAGAGCCATCCG
Organism: Schistocerca piceifrons; assembly: GCF_021461385.2. Lineage (NCBI taxonomy): Eukaryota > Metazoa > Arthropoda > Insecta > Orthoptera > Acrididae > Schistocerca > Schistocerca piceifrons. The sequence goes on along the minus strand of NC_060144.1, from coordinate 452,752,434 downwards.
TCCGCTGGAGTATAACACGTGATTAATTTTAAAAGACCACTCAGTGCTGTACTAGCGTCCATTTTCGGCCTTCACCGCCGATGAATAGCAGTCGGCGTGTGACCATGAACCAGGCACCTGTCTCCGAGGCCTGTGCGCAAAACATTTCTGTCAACGGTCGTTGAGGAGACGCTGTTGGCGGTCCCTTGGTTTATGTTGGCGATAACTTGCTACACAGATGCACATCTGTTCCCCCATACACATCTCCGCAGCTGTCGTTCACCGCTGTCATCTGTGGCCCGTACTGCACCACAGTTTCGCCGGCGCCGCTACTGGTTAGCGCCATTTTGCAGTGCACGGTATACTTCAACCACGGCGGCAAACAAACAGTTTACAAACATACCCATTTCGGAAATGGTTCCACCCATCACCCAAAAGGCAATGCTGATGCCTTTTTCGACGTCAGATGAATCGCTCCGCTCCCGCATTACGACAACGACTGCACTATTTTACATGTCCCCCTGACAACGTTATATACTCTCTAATGGCAATGCTGCCATTCGCTGTCAGTGAGTGGTTATTGCAGCTTGACATCGAAAATAGGCAGTGGTCACATTAAAGTGACTCGACCTTGTAATTATGACTGTAATAAAAACGAAATGAGAACAGGGAAATGTAGTCAGATCAGTAGACAGTAAATAAAAGTTATTTGCTGTATTCCTCGAGATGTATCGTGACGATGCGTAACATCATGTATGTTTTCCGCTTTCCATCTTGTGTATAAATTGTACCGTATTATTTTTAAATAAAACATTAAGAACTAATTCAATGAAAAACCTCGAAGTAAGACAAGGTACAGTCAGAGGTAAGGAGCAAATGTACATCTCTGCCTACCTTCTCATATTTTTTTCCTTTCCCAGAAAAAACTATATGTTTCATTTTTTGTAGATAGAGTTGGATACCGCCATTAGAGAGAAGCACACATATGTAGCCTAGCTTTCCCATCGTACTTAACTGCAACACTACGTTTACATAATTTGTTTTAATACAGACTAATTAAGTTCTGAAGTGTTAAAACATTAGGCATCGCCTGCTCAAAAGTTATTGTGAGACTCTTGGAATATAAACAAAAATGCATAGAAAGGACTGTAATATTATTATTACGAGGGTCGTCCACAAAGTAAGTTCCGTTTCTGTTTCTATCCGCGGCAGCGCTACGGTCGCAGTACCGAGGATACGCGGCAGTTTCTCTGACTCAAGGAGAAGACATTTACGCCATTTTCGAATCCCTGAAACCGAAGTGTGCTTCGTAGTGCTTCTTTATAATGTCAGCCGTAATTGAAAATTCCGCCGCGTGTGAAATCAGAACTGTGATTCGTTTTCTAAATGCAAAGAAAGTTAAACCAAAGGAAATTCAACGGCAAATCTACGAGGTTTACGGACAAATTGCCAAGAGTATTTCAATGGTTAGAAGTTGGGTCAGACTGTTCAATGAAGGACGTGATCAAGTGCACGATGAAGAACACGTTGGACGCCCGTCTGTGGTTACTGATGTACTGGTTCACACATTTGAAGAGAAGATTAAGCACAACCGTAAGTTTACACTTAGTACCCTTGCTATGGAAGTTCCGCAAATCTCACGATCAGTAATTCATGAAATTGTTACTGAAAAACTCAATTTTCGAAAACTTTGCGCACGCGAATGTCACCAAACAACTCTTACGAGAATTTCACTGGGACGCGTTTGATCATCCTCCGGACAGCCCGTACCTCATCTCTTCTTACACCTAAAATCTGTCCTTGGTGGTCAACACTTCAACGATGATGAAGAGCTGAAAGAACATATTACCACATGGTTGAATACACAGGCGGCAACTTTCTATGAAGAAGGCATACAAAAACTTGTGCCACGCCATAATAAGTGCCTGCAAAAATTCGGAAGCTATGTAGGAAAGTAGTTTAACAGTTGTAGATTTTTGTACAATAAATATTTTTTCTGTATCTGTACACGTTTGTTTTATACCCAAACGGAACTTACTTTGTGGGCATACCTCGTATTATTATTTTGCAAACGATATTAATACCATTAATGGTTGTATTTCCAGATCTTCTCTAATCTCCATTGTCCAAATTATTTTTTTTTTTGTAACTTCTGCTTTCCTGGGGCGTACGGCTCGTAAAGTATAAAAACAAGGGTCGATTTTGTAGACGGCCTGATGGAAGATGAGCAGTTGACAGGAAAACCAGAGGATCTGGCATGGATAGGTATCTCTGAAGATCGTAACACAAGGGAAACTACACTCCTGGAAATGGAAAAAAGAACACATTGACACCGGTGTGTCAGACCCACCATACTTGCTCCGGACACTGCGAGAGGGCTGTACAAGCAATGATCACACGCACGGCACAGCGGACACACCAGGAACCGCGGTGTTGGCCGTCGAATGGCGCTAGCTGCGCAGCATTTGTGCACCGCCGCCGTCAGTGTCAGCCAGTTTGCCGTGGCATACGGAGCTCCATCGCAGTCTTTAACACTGGTAGCATGCCGCGACAGCGTGGACGTGAACCGTATGTGCAGTTGACGGACTTTGAGCGAGGGTGTATAGTGGGCATGCGGGAGGCCGGGTGGACGTACCGCCGAATTGCTCAACACGTGGGGCGTGAGGTCTCCACAGTACATCGATGTTGTCGCCAGTGGTCGGCGGAAGGTGCACGTGCCCGTCGACCTGGGACCGGACCGCAGCGACGCACGGATGCACGCCAAGACCATAGGATCCTACGCAGTGCCGTAGGGGACCGCACCGCCACTTCCCAGCAAATTAGGGACACTGTTGCTCCTGGGGTATCGGCGAGGACCATTCGTAACCGTCTCCATGAAGCTGGGCTACGGTCCCGCACACCGTTAGGCCGTCTTCCGCTCACGCCCCAACATCGTGCAGCCCGCCTCCAGTGGTGTCGCGACAGGCGTGAATGGAGGGACGAATGGAGACGTGTCGTCTTCAGCGATGAGAGTCGCTTCTGCCTTGGTGCCAATGATGGTCGTATGCGTGTTTGGCGCCGTGCAGGTGAGCGCCACAATCAGGACTGCATACGACCGAGGCACACAGGGCCAACACCCGGCATCATGGTGTGGGGAGCGATCTCCTACACTGGCCGTACACCACTGGTGATCGTCGAGGGGACACTGAATAGTACCGAGCGAGGTGGCGCAGTGGTTAGACACTGGACTCGCATTCGGGAGGACGACGGTTCAATCCCGCGTCCGGCCATTCTGATTTAGGTTTTCCGTGATTTCCCTAAATCGCTCCAGGCAAATGCCGGGATGGTTCCTTTCAAAGGGCACGGCCGACTTCCTTCCCCGTCCTTCCCTAAACCGATGAGACCGATGACCTCGCTGTCTGGTCTCCTTCCCCGAAACAACCCACACTGAATAGTGCACGGTACATCCAAACCGTCATCGAACCCATCGTTCTACCATTCCTAGACCGGCAAGGGAACTTGCTGTTCCAACAGGACAATGCACGTCCGCATGTATCCCGTGCCACCCAACGTGCTCTAGAAGGTGTAAGTCAACTACCCTGGCCAGCAAGATCTCCGGATCTGTCCCCCATTGAGCATGTTTGGGACTGGATGAAGAGTCGTCTCACGCGGTCTGCACGTCCAGCACGAACGCTGGTCCAACTGAGGCGCCAGGTGGAAATGGCATGGCAAGCCGTTCCACAGGACTACATCCAGCATCTCTACGATCGTCTCCATGGGAGAATAGCAGCCTGCATTGCTGCGAAAGGTGGATATACACTGTACTAGTGCCGACATTGTGCATGCTCTGTTGCCTGTGTCTATGTGCCTGTGGTTCTGTCAGTGTGATCATGTGATGTATCTGACCCCCAGGAATGTGTCAATAAAGTTTCCCCTTCCTGGGACAATGAATTCACGGTGTTCTTATTTCAATTTCCAGAAGTGTATAAAGGAGGCAGTGGATGACAAACGTCTACCGATGATGTGAGAATGAAATAGCTTTTTACGTACATCTATCACCCCAGAAGTTGCACGTCAGCTGTAGTACATACATGAACCGATTCAAAGAAGTGACACACTTCCCTGGTAACATATGCAAACGTTAATTTAGAAACAGATCAGAAACAAGCAGTGTTTCTCTTTTGCAACGCAATGTACCTCCTTGTGAAACGTTTGCTCAGTGGGATATTTCCGGCTCTTGAAGCTAAGATGCAGTTTTTGTCGTGGAAGGCGCTACAGTAACGTCGCGGCGCGAACAGCTGCATGCTAAATCAAAGCCGCATCATAGATCAATGAGGCGTCCTGCGTGAAACCGACACTATTTACTTGTCAGCTCCGTTGCAAATGCATAAGACTTCGTTTGTAAGCGGTCCCTGCGCCTGGCACGCTATTTTCGCTGTCGTACGTCATGTGTTTGGGACGAAGAGTTCGAGAGTGCATTTTTATTTTAGTGAATAGACTTTAAACTATGTTACACTGGGTATCAATAAATGTCTCTAATATACTCCTAATCTTCTTACTGCCCTATCCATGTCGCTGAATTAATTAAATATTTCCGGTGCATAATCCACTGTTTAGTCTTCAGTTGGTTATCATATGCGTAAATACATTGGGGTGAAGAAAGTTGTGGGATAGCGATAAGCATATATGAAGGGCTTATTCCAACAGTGGTAAAAGTCCGTTTTTGTTCATTTTGAGATACAGAGTCCTAAAGTTAAATGAGCGGTGCAAAATCTGCAGTTGAGATACCAGAAGTATTCAAGCATATGGCTTCTTACTAGAGATGAACCTTTCTTTCTGTTTGTTTGGATCATTAATTTCAGAAGCATTATAGGCAGAAAAGTGGAGGTAATGGACTTGTACTACTATTGAAATAAGCCCTTCATATACAGATGGTGGTAGATCGCGTACACGAGGTATAAAAGGGCGGTGCTTTGGCAGAGCTGTTATTTGTACTCAAGCAATTCATGTGAAAATGTATTCGACATAATTATGGCCGCACGACGGAAAGTAACAGACTTTGAAAGCGCAGGGCTGGGTGGAGCTAAATGCATGGGACATGTCATTTCGGAAATCGTTAGGGAATTCAGTATTCCGAGATCCATAGTGTCAAGAGTGTGCCGAGAAGACCAAATTTCCTGCATTACCTCTCACCACGAACAACGCACTGGCCGACGGCCGCACCTAACGACCGAAAGCATCGGCGTTTGCGTAGAGTTGTCGTTGCTAACAGGAAAGCAACAGTGTGTGATATAAGCACAGAAATAAATGTGGAACGTACGACGAACGTATCCGTTAGAACAGGGCGGCGAAATTTGGCTTTAATGAGCTATGCCAGCAGACGAACGACGCGAGTGTTTTTGCTAACAACACGATATCGCCTACAACGCCTGTCCTGGGCTAGTGCCCGTATCGGTTGGACCCTAGGTGACTGGAAAACCATGGTCTGGCCAGATGAGTCAAGATTTCAGTTGGTAAGAACTGATGGTAAGGTTCGAGTGCAGCACAAACCCTACGAAGCCGTGGACCCAAGTTGTCAACAAGGCACCATCCAAGCTGGTGGTAGCCCCATAATAGTGTGGGCCATTTTCACAAGGAATGGACTGAGGCCTCTGTTCCAGCTGAACCGCTCATTGACTTGGAGACCATTTGCAACCATTGATGGACTTTATGTTCCTAAACGACGATGGAGGTTTTATGGAGGACAATGTGCCATGTCATCGGACCACGATTGTTCGCGACTGGTTTGAAGAAGATTCTGGACAAATCGAGCGAATGATTTGGCCACCCAGATCGCACGACATGAATCCCATCGAAAACTTATGATAAATAATTTGGAGATCAGTTCGTGCAAAAAAAATCCTGCACCGATAACATTTTCGTAATTACTGACGGCTACACAGGCAGCATGGTACAGTATTTCTGCAGGGGACTTTGAACGACTTTTTGAGTTCATGCCACGTCGATTTTCTGCACTGCGCTGGGCAAAAGGAGGCTCGACACGATATTAGGAGCTGTCCCATGACCTCAGGGTTACAAATGCTTCTTTTCCTTCGGGTAAAAATAAAAAAGGTCTTGGTTATAGTTTTACGACGACGCTAGTGTTACTTCCTTAGTCTGCCCCACGTGAAGTGAAGCATCGAGAAGGGTAAGAGGAAACGAAAAGAAATGTCGCGTGATGAGAGGGTATATGATGGTATTTCAGTGACTCCAGACTCTAGTCAAATTTGCAAAGAACCTGGCTGTACCATCCCATATCAGCATGACGTCGCACCCCATCTGGCCTAGACATGTGCACTGATACGATTGGGAAGGGCGTTAGGATACCGTTGTATCCCATCCTGAGGCAAGCGAGCCCTGGTCCTCGATATCCTGGATCTCTAAAAATTGATTTTCGAACTATAAAGGAAGCAGGTCAAAGTTGTCCACTGAAATTAACTTCACTGTATTTACACTACTGGCCATTAAAATTGCTACAACATGAAATTTAACCGACAGGAAGATGATGCTGTGATATGCAAATGATTAGCTTCACAGAGCATTCACACAAGGTTGGAGCCGGTGGCGACACCTACAATGTGCTGACATAAGGAAAGTTTCCAACCGATTTCGCATACACAAACAGCATTTGACCTGCGTTGCCTGCTGAAACGTTGTTGTGATGCCTCGTGTAAGGAGGAGAAATGCGTACCATCAGTTTCCGACTTTGATGAAGGTGGAATCGTAGCCTATCGCGATTGCGGTTAATCGTATCGCGACATTGCTGCTCGGGTTGGTCGAGATCCAGTGACTGTTAGCTGAATATGGAATCGGTGGGTTCAGGAGGGTAATACGGAACGCCGTGCTGGATCCCAACGGCCTCGTATCACTAGTAGTCGAGATGAAAGGCATCTTATCCGCATGGCTGTAACAGATCGTGCAGCCACGTCTCGATCCCTGAGTCAACAGATGGGGACGTTTGCAAGACAACACCATCTGCACGAACAGTTCGATGACCTTTGCAGCAGCATGGACTATCAACTCGGAGACCATGGCTGCGGTTACCCTTGACGCTGCATCACAGACAGGAGCGCCTGCGATGGTGAACTCAACGACGAACCTGGGTGCACGAATGGCAAAACGACATTTTTTCGAATGAATCCAGGTTCTGTTTACAGCATCATGATGGTCGCATCCGTGTTTGGCGACATCGCGGTGAACGCACATTGGAAGCGTGTATTCGTCATCGCCATACTGGCGTATCACCTGGCGTGACGGTATGGGGTGCCATTGGTTACACGTCTCCGTCACCTCTTGTTCGCATTGACGGCACTTTGAACTGTGGACATTACATTTCAGATGTGTTACGACCCGTGGCTCTACCCTTCATTCAATCCCTGCGAAACCCTTCATTTCAGCAGGATAATGCACGACGGCATGTTGCAGGTCCTGTACGGGCCTTTCTGGATACAGAAAATGTTTGAGCGCTGCCCTGGCCAGCACATTCTCCAGATCTCTCACCAATTGAAAACGACTGGTCAATGGTGGCTGAGAAACTGGCTCGTCACAATACGCCAGTCACTACTCTTGATGAACTGTGGTATCGTGTTGAAGCTGCATGGGCAGCTGTACCTGTACACGCCATCCAAGCTCTGTTTGATTCAATGTCCAGCCGTTATTACGGCTAGAGGTGGTTGTTCTGGGTACTGATTTCTCAGGATCTATGCACCCAAATTGCATGAAAATGTAATCATGTGTCAGTTCTAGTATAATATATACCCGTTTATCATCTGCATTTCTTCTTGGTGTACCAATTTTAATGGCGAGTAGTGTATAAGAGTCACCATGCCGCAGTCAAAGTAAACAGAGTGCATCAGTGACAAACCACGCTTGTGTATTTGAAGGCGCATTCGCAAGAAGACATTGGACCGCTAGTAAAACTGAGAACCCGTTGACACGGGAGTCGACAAACAAAACGGGTGCCCGATGACATCAGCCTCGACATCCAGGTGCGCGGAACCCGTGCTCCGTGAGAAGCATCGTCTCGTCAGCCTTCCTCGAACACACACACACACACACACACACACACCGGTACGAGCCATTCAGCACAAATAGTCTTGAAAGTACCACTCACATGAGCGCTATGAATTACTTCGCTTGGTAGTTTCGCATCAACATTTGTGCTCCATAAAACAGTGTTTATCCTCTGTGCGGCGGTAGCGCAGTTAACTGCAAGTTCCGCGTGAAGAAACGAGAGCCAAATGGTTGTTGACTTAAGCTACGACATAAACATGAAAAGCACTTACTCCCAACATATTCTATTATGCGAATTAAATGTTGTTAATTTTAGGTTAATACAAAAAGTATCACCCTTTTTTTTATCTCAGTCTCCTTTTATATCATTTATCGCGGTAAAGGTCGCAAAACACGAGTGCATTCTCATAAAATTAAGGAAGTAAAACTTCCCCTCATTTCGGTTACCTTAAGCGCTAGAACACAGATCTGTAAACTTAGTGTTACTGTTGAGCGTCAGTGTCAAGGAAAGCACAAATATTAATAGAAAAGTCTTTTATCTAGCAATAAATCAGGCATTCCCGAGCTAACAGGTACCAACCACTATTTATTCTCACAGCTAATAAGTTTTATTAGTATTACGTTGCAAGAATGTGCTGTGGAAAGCAAAGTAACAAATTTAGTAGTTAACAGATGTGGCAGCGACCTGCTTTCGATGTAGAAGACGAAAACTCCCTTCGGAATAACACCCACGTTACCCGATACATTGCAATCTTCGTTGCCAGGGAAGTGCAAAATAATCGTATACACTCGTCTCCCTACTGTTGCTTGACCAATTCGTGAGGTGCGGCATAGCTATTTCGTCAAACACATGAAGTGGAAAACAAATACTTATGTTGAGCGTTGCTGTCGGATTAGATCTCTTTTATTCATCCCGAATGCAGTTTACCCTAACAAGTCATATTATCGAATAAAGCATCCAGTGACGGAATTTTCCTGGAGTGTTTATTTATATACATTTTTTCTTTCTTTTTCTTTAATTAATAATATTTATGTAACTTAAGATGTTTATGTTTGTATGTATGTAAATGTTGCATTTGCATATTTTCTGTTGTGTGAAGCTGTGTCCAGAGAGATTAGTATCTGTGTAAAATCCACAGACGTATAATAAGTGAAATGGCGCTAGAGACTTACACTGTTCGCTGCTTTGAAGCCGGCACTGCCATACTGGATGCCTCAAAACATTAGCAGACTACTATTAAGGATTAATTCTTGTTCTCAGTTTCTATCGTGGGTACGCAGCAGTTGTTTTAATAGTAAATGTTACAGCACATTCATAATTAACACGGTGTCACTAAGGCATTTTCAGATGTTTTTCTGCTCTTCAATGCATATCTGATCCAATAATACGAACCACTTAACCTCGGCAATGTAACTTTGTTTTTGTTCTACTTTTCGAACAAACAAGAAGAGAAGTATGTACAGTGAGAAGGGTGCTTTCATGATTCAGCATTTTCCTTAGTAAGGAATGACGAAACTGATGTTCGGTTAATGTCCTCTTCCCGAAAATACTGAGAATATATTTCATTATCTTTGGTTTATGTACAGTCTTCCATTCTCACAGCGTTCACTCAAGGAAGCTTTCACGCCTTCAGAGTTGGACTGACAGGAAATCTAAATTCAAATGATGGAACTGAAACCTCTACAGCAGAAGTTATTAGCGCTGGCAAAATTCATGTATATGAATGAAAATAACGCTTGAACGAGACCAGTTATGAATGAAATGTGATTCCTTTACCCTTTATGCTATGATCGGAATAATCAGTACATATGCAAATGGTGCAAGTTAGCAGTTTTGACCGAAACACGTCCGTCATAAGCTACTGTTTGGGGCAACTAACATAGCTGGCGTCGGCTTCAAGTTTGTAGCGTCATGACAACTCCCATTATTATACCTCCATGGTAAATTCAAAAGATGGGACATGGCGAGAAAAGGGGGAGGGAAAGGGAGAGAAACAGAGTGAATTTTTCTTGACATCGAACGTACAATAGTAATGATTTGAGCAAATAGAAGGCTAACTGTTAGTGGAAAAAAATAGAATAAAGACCGTGTGATTCCAAGTGATTAAATTCATTGAGCTCCTGCAAGCTATTTATGAACATAGAGGAGCTGATTTGTGAGCTATAAATGATGAAAGGATGCGTGCTACTGAATTACGCCGAAGAATGGTTTATTACTTAACAGTACTTTTGTCAAGGCGTAGCACATGCAGTTGCCTTAAGCGCATTTTCTGTTTACTTAAGGAGCGCGCCCCTACAACTATACATCGAGCGTTGCAATCTAATACGACTGGAAAAAGACGACAGCGAATAAATCGGAAATATTTGTGCCACCTGGACATTCCTTAACATATTGATCCGAGTTCATTTATACTTTTCAGAAAATCTGTTTCATTCAGCGATCATTTTAGTGTATAATCGCGTAAAATCGAGGAAGACACCACGTCATCTCACGAGTTTCAGCGAAGGCATAATTACAGCACCACCTGCCGTCATCATACGCCACGAGGTGTGAGAGACTTCTTTGCATACATCTTTTGGCATCGAGAACATTGTCAGCAAAAGTGAGCAAAATAAACAGTCGTGTGTCGAAAACAAGAAATGAAAAACTTCCTTCTCTTATGTAGCGAAAATAAAGTTACTTATCTAGAATCAAATTTTCAGGTCAAATTAGCTACAGGACTCACATTTATTGGTTTGTGCAGAAGCACAGTCATTTTGAGAACGGCCTGTCTTAATTCAGAAGTCCCTGACTTTCCAATGAGTCATTACTCTACGTAGAGGAGCAGGAAATAACTAATTTAAAAAAAAAAAAATTTAAAATTTGTAACACACACGATACCTTGTAATGAGATATGTAAAAAATAAAATTTTTGGAACCAGTATTACGAGAACTAATTCTAGGCATACAAAATAAATATTTTAATTAGTAGAAACTATCGTATTTTATAAACTATAGAGGCGTCATACGTTTATTGTGTTCGTGAGACTTACAAGTATGTAATGAAAGCTGTTTTTCTGCCGAGTAAAGTAACGGGAGAAAGTTAGTAAGGAAGTAATAAAAAGTAAAAATACTAATACAGTTATAGACTCCCTGGGTGCTGGATATTTCACCCGAGGATTATGGGCTGGATTTCAGGTGCCCACATTAAATATCACTGTTATGGAAGATCAGCAGTGGAGTCTAGTCACACCAGCGATGTCAACTCGCAATAAGACGTTGCAGCAATAAACCGGCAGCACTGCTGGGACGCGAACAGTCTAGCTGATGGAAGTTCTGTGTCTGTGGGCTTCCCCAGGCTGCGAGTCATAAAACACGCTACATTCAAATAATGGAAATCGCCTTCGAATTTGTGCTTTAGTACATGTTGTTTAGTTCACATTTACTATAAAAGGACTGTGAGCCAGTACTGAAGCTGAAAGTTTTCGATCTCTGTCTTAACGTTCGTAAGCCGTAGTACCAAGAAAAAGCACAAAACAAAATCTTTAATCAGGGGGAAATCGAAACCACTCTCTCTTGGCAGTGAACAAAGCTATAATCACACAAGTCGAACGAGTGCAATGCTATTTTCCCTTCTCTGAATTTTCAAGTAACTGATCGTCGAGTCTGGCTGCTGCGCACAACGAAAAGTCCTACGCAGGGAAATGGACAGCTTAGCAATTCAATAGGTATACTTGGTATTTGTGGGTCGCCTGACCGTCGGGAAAATTATGGGACAGTAAGTGATTATGAAAACTAAGTCAAGACGGAGTAACAGATATTTATTTGCTCTTAATGACTGACGTAATTCGTATAAAAATAACATAGAAGACAGTCCTCTAAAAGCTCAAATAGAATTACAAAATGACATGAATCAAATGGAAAATTTCATCTGGACAGTTCACGAATTCAAAATTAAAGAGACAACACGTGGCCACGAGCTATATCGAATGAAGCAACACAAACTGCCTGGCATAGTAAGAAGCGAGTTTCCCAAGATAAGGATCGTGCTAATGCAACTGCGACACCTACACTTCCCCAAAAATCAACTACCGTGCACTGATCAGCACCAGATGGTAGCCGGGAGACGAACCGCGGAATCTTAGTTCTGAACTATTAATTGCCGACTTAAAGTAAATAAGAACTCTCCATGGAGAGGACGACTCACTGTTGTTACCAATGTGATAAACGAGAAGATCGCTTACTTTATGAAAAGACAGGGGAGCGCAGCAGAAACTTTAGGGGAACAAAACGCACGATGATGAAGATGAGGTAAATACTCCTCTGGAGCAATGTCGCCTCTACTGATCAGTTTGGTTCAAATGGCTCTGAGCACTATGGGACTTAACATCTGAGGTCATCAGTCCCCTAGAACCTAGAACAACTTAAACCTAACTAACCTAAGGACATGACATCAATCCATGCCCGAAGCAGGATTCGAACCTGCGACGTAGCGGTCGCCCAGTTCCAGACTGAGGCGCCTAGAACCGCCCGGCCACAGCGGTCGGCTACTGGTCAGCCTTTCCGTGCCAAGTACAGTGGTGGGGGAATTCCTCCGATTTGCTACTCGAAAATTTTGGAGTGAAGGGACTTTCCCGTGCTGGTTTGATGGCGCCAAACGTCCCATGCTTTCATGCAAACAGAAAAAGCAAAAATGTCATGCTCAATTACGCTCTGTGTGAGGTGTCGCATTGTCCTGCTGGAATTGCCCAAGTCCGTCGGAATGCACTATGGACATGAATGGATCCAGGTGATCAGGCAGGATGCTTAGCTACGTGTTACATGTCAGAGTCGTATCGAGACATATCAGGGGTCCCATATCACTCCAATTGCACACGCCCCACACCATTACAGAGCTTCCACCAGCTTGAAGAGTTCCCTGCTGACTTGCAGGGTCCATGGATTCATGAGGTTGTCTCCATACCCGTACGCGTCCATCCGCTCAGTACAATTTAAAACGCGACTCATCCGACCAGGCAGCATGTTTCCAGTCGTCAACAGTCCAGTGTCGGTGTTGACGGGCCCAGGCGAGGCGTGTGGCCATCAAGGGTACACGAGTGGACCTACGGCTCCGGAAGCCCATATCGATGGTATTTCGTTGAATTGTTCCCACGCTGACATTTGTTGGTGGCCCAGCATTGAAATGTGTAGCAATTTGCGGAAGGGCTGCACTTCTGTCACGTTGAACGATTCTCTTCAGTCGTCTTTGGTCCCTTTCTTCCAGGATATTTTAAAGGGATTGCAGATATTCACGGTAAGCACGTGAGATTAAGAAATTACAATGAAATGAAAACCCTTAGCTGCTTACAGGCGTTGACATACGTCAACGGGGGCAGATGAAAATGTGTGCCCCGACCGGGACTCGAACCCGAGGTCTCCTGCTTTTATGGCAGACGCTCTACCCATCTGAGGCACCGAGGACACAGATTCTGTTCTTTCGGACATGTCCAAAAGAACAGATACCATCTACCATCTTAGTATGTATATATATATAGCTAGGGCTCACCGGCCACTTGACCATCTTCTTCTTCTGCGCGGATGCACAAACAGTGCCCGAACACTTTCGGGAATCGGCAACGCACGGCGAGTGATGAGTATAATGAGCGGGGGCGCTACGGATGTAGTGTTGGACAATACGTTGACAATGTGGGTTTCGCGGGAGGCGTGCCAGAGATAAATCCCTGCAGTCGCACTATCCTCTGTGTCCTCGGTGGCTCAGATGTTTTTTTTCCATTTTGTTCGGTATTATTCGTTGTGTTTGGTCTGGGCGGAGGGCACAAGACAACCGTTCAAGTTGATCGTTGAGTCCTTGACTCAGTTTTTTTTTTATTACAGAGAGCAAGCAGCCCTCTGACCGAACACGCTGAGCTACCGTGCCGGCTAAAAACAAAAAAAAAAAAAAACAACAAAAAAATAAAAAAAATAAACAATGGTTAGAGCGTCTGCCATGTAAGCAGGAGATCCCGGCTTCGAGTCCCGGTCGGAGCACACATTTTCATCTGTCCCCGTTGACGTATGTCAACGCCTGTAAGCAGCTAAGGGTTTTCATTTCATTGTAATTTCATTCTAACGAGCTGCATGGTCACAGATGGTATCTGTTCTTTCGGCCATGTCCCATTGCTCGAGCAGCGACTATAGCTCCACGTTGTAACTCACTTAAATCTTAATAACCTGCCGTTGTAGCAGGAGTAACCGATCTAACAACTGCGCCAGACGCTTGTCTTATATGGACGTTACCGGCCGCAGTGTCTGTTTACATATCGCTATATTTGAATACGCATGCCTGTACCAGTTTCTTTGGCGCTTCAGTGTATAGGCACAATAATAAAAGTTACGTTATTTGCAAGCCATCCTGGTAATGCCATTTTAATGGCCAGTTATATAACTGACCTCTAGCGTTTCGTTTACAGCCTTGACGCTACAGACGCCACGTTGGGAGCATGATTACACTAATGGGACTCGTGATTCACAAGAATATGACGCAGAAGAAGGACGGAAATGTTGTGCCGGGGCGATACGTGGGCCCTCGGACACCGGCGCTAGTGGTAGCGGGACGAGCGTCTCGAGTGCCACACGGCCCGGACGGTAATGAAGGCGGAGAGGTTTTAAATTCTGTGCGCCTATCTGAGCTGGCCAACACGCCAGTAAATTGGCTGCGGGCCCTTTCATTGTGGGACAGACGCAAGAGCAAAAGGAAGCTGCCGGGAAGGGCCTGGGAGCCGGCACCGCGTGTTGAGGGGGGGCGGCGGTGTTTTGTAAACACGCGGCGAGTCCCGCCGTGGGGACACGGCCGGCCCGGCGCGGGGTCGCTGCTCCCATCTGAATAGGGCGCGGGGCGCGGGGCGCGGGGCGCTGGCCGCGGGCGTCGATAGGCATCTCGCCTTAATTGGGGCAGCATTAGCATACTAAATGCGCGCCGCCCGCCGGTGGTCCCCGCAAAACAAAGACACCTGCGACAGTGGCCGCTGGCCGCGGCACGCTAGGAATGCCGGCCACTAAAGCGGGCCGCTCCCGGAGCCTCGCTCCCACAGGACTCTGGCGCCGCACCTCGGCGGGGACGCCTTACCCCCCAAAGCTTAGCCGCTGGTGAAAGTCGTGACATGTTGGTGAACGCTAAAAGTGGGTACGAGATATGCACGTGTACAGCACTTCCTCTGTGTCTGAATTTACCCTTGCGAATTTATTTATCTACTCAATTTACTTTAATTACACTGCCGGGAAAAAAATAGTACACCTGGAAAGACAACACCGATGTTCTTACGATAACGGCATATGGCACATGGGAAATAGTACACTACTGGCCATTAAAATTGTTACACCACGAAGATGACGTGCTACAGACGCGAAATTTAATCCACAGGAAGAAGATGCTGTGATATGCAAATGATTAGCTATTCAGAGCATTCACACAAGGTTGGCGAAGGTGGCGACACCTACAACGTGGTGACATGAGGAAATTTTCCAACCGATTTCTCATACACAAACAGCAGTTGACCGGCGTTGCCTGGCGAAACGTTGTTGTGATGCCTCGTGTAAGGAGGAGAAATGCGTACCATCACGATTCCGACTTTGATAAAGGTCGGATCGTAGCCTATCGCGATTGCGGTTTATCGCATCGCGACATTGCTGCTCGCGTTGCTCGAGATCCAATGACTGTTATCAGAATATGGAATCGGTGGGTTCAGGAGGGTAATACGGAACGCCGTGCTGGATCCCAACGGCCTCGTATCACTAGCAGTCGAGATGACAGGCCTCTTATCCGCATGGCTGTAACGGATCGTGCAGCCACGTCTCGATCCCTGAGTCAACAGGTGGGGACGTTTGCAAGACAACAACCACATGCACGAACGGTCGACGACCTTTGCAGACCCATGGACGATCAGCTCGGAGACCATGGCTGCGGTTACCCTTGACGCTGCATCACAGACAGGAGCGCTTGCGATGGTGTACTCAACGAAGAACCTGGGTGCACGAATGACAAAACGTCATTTTTTCGGATGCATCCAGGTTCTGTTTACAGCACCGTGATGGTCGAATCCGTGTTTGGCGACATCGCGCTGAACGCACATTTGGAACGTGTATTCGTCATCGCCATAGTGGCGTATCACCCGGCGTGATGGTATGGGATGCCACTGGTTACACGTCTCGGTCACCTCTTGTTCGCATTGACGGCATTCTGAACAGTGGACGTTACATTTCAGATGTGTTACGACCCGTGGCTCTACCCTTCATACGATCCCTGCGAAACCCTACATTTCAGCAGGATAATGCACGACCGCATGATGCACGTTCTGTACGACCCTTTCTGGATACAGAAAATGTAAGACTGCTGCCCTCGGCAGTACATTCTCCAGATCTCTCACCAACTGAAAACGTCTGGTCAATGGTGACCGAGCAACTGGCTCGTCACAATACGCCAGTTACTACTCTTGATGAACTGTGGTATCGTGTTGAAACTTCATAGGCAGCTGTACCTGTACACGCCATCCAAGCTCTGTTTGATTCAATGCCCAGGCGTATCAAGGCCGTTATTACGGCCAGAGGTGATTGTTCTGGGTACTGATTTCTCAGGATCTATGCACCCAAATTGCGTGAAAATGTAATCACATGTCAGTTCTAGTATAATATATTAGTCCAATGAATACCCGTTTATCATCTGCATTTCTTCTTGGTGTAGCAATTTTATTGGCCAGTAGTGTAGATATACTTATAATAGTTTCAACGCCATCCGCCAATAGATAGCGTAGTGGCATAACTACCAGAGCGCCATCTGTGTTTATTCTTTAATAGGGAATGCTCAAAGCCAGAAGGGTCATTGCGCTGAAAATGTGTGAAGCAAGGGGTTAAATTGTGGCCTTCCGAGTGGCGAACAGTCCTTTCCGAGAATTGCCACACAAGTTGGACGTGCTGCGTCAGATGTGCAACCATGCTGGTATCAGTGGTCACGTGAACATTCTCACACTGAAGACGAGGTTCTGGATGTCCACGCAGCAAAGATGTCAGCCAGGATCATCGTATTGTAAGGGCAGCAGTGGCACATCGCATAGCTACCTCAGCACACATAAGAGAACCTGTGAGACACCAACTGTTGCGAACCAGTTATTAGCGGTGTGACTACGGACATGCACACGTCTGGCCCATTTTCCATTCAAGCCGTTTTCCATTCGACCGGTGCCGCTAAGAGGATCGCTTGGAAGATTGAATGGCGCTCCCCGATCTTCAGCGATGAAAGCGAAGTCTGCATGCACACAAGTGATGTCTGTTTGCGAGTACGATGTAAACATCGTGAGCGCTGTCTCGTGGAGTGCATTTCTCCAAGATACACTGGCCCAACCCCAGGCCTTAAGGTGGACAGGCTACAATTCCTGTTCACCTTCAATGTTTCTGGAGGGGACGCTGACACCGCTCGATCTACATCTACATCTACATTTATACTCCGCAAGCCACCCAACGATGTGTGGCGGAGGGCACTTTACGTGCCACTGTCATTACCTCCCTTTCCTGTTCCAGTCGTGTATGGTTCGCAGGAATAACGACTGTCTGAAAGCCTCCGTGCGCGCTCTAATCTCTCTAATTTTACATTCGAGATCTCCTCGGGAGGTATAAGTAGGGGGAAGCAATATATTCGATACCTCATCCAGAAACGCACCCTCTCGAAACCTGGCGAGCAAGCTACACCGCGATGCAGAGCGCCTCTCTTGCAGAGTCTGCCACTTGAGTTTATTAAACATCTCCGTAACGCTATCACGGTTACCAAATAACCCTGTGACGGAACGCGCCGCTCTTCTTTGGATCTTCTCTATCTCTTCCGTCAAACCGATCTGGTACGGATCCCACACTGATGAGCAATACTCAAGTATAGGTCGAACGAGTGTTTTGTAAGCCACCTCCTTTGTTGATGGACTACATTTTCTAAGCACTCTCCCAATGAATCTCAACCTGGTACCCGCCTTACCAACAATTAATTTTATATGATCATTCCACTTCAAATCGTTCCGCACGCATACTCCCAGATATTTTACAGAAGTAACTGCTACCAGTGTTTGTTCCGCTATCATATAATCATACAATAAAGGATCCTTCTTTCTATGTATTCGCAATACATTACATTTGTCTATGTTAAGGGTCAGTTGCCACTCCCTGCACCAAGTGCCTATCCGCTGCAGATCTTCCTGCATTTCGCTACAATTTTCTAATGCTGCAACTTCTCTGTATACTACAGCATCATCCGCGAAAAGCCGCATGGAACTTCCGTGCAGAACGTCGTTGGGCCTGTTCTTTTGCTGTCAAAACCACCCATTGCCTGTGGCACTCAACGTCCTCTGCAAGATGTGCAGCAAACTTCCTGGCTAGCACGAGATTTATCTCCAATCGAGTACATGTGGGATACAATGAGACGAGCAACTACTCGTCTGACTAGTCAGCCAACAGCTCTTACAGAAATACATGAATAGGTCGAGCATGCATGGCACAATGTATAACAGGATAGTATTTGCATTTGTACGACTGGATGCCAGATTCAGTGGCTGCATTGCAGACCGTGGTAGGTACATCACAAACTAACATGGGCGTCTCTGCCTGTTTTAGATGACCCACTGATTGTCACCTGTGGGGAGTGAAATGAGACGACAGGACGGCTGTGGATTTGTTCACTTAACTTCTTTATTCCGGCCCCCAGTTGGTGCAGGTGTCAAGTTGCCTTTCATGTGAAACAATAGATGTCCAGCATTGCTGACATTACAGAGAGTGGCACTGAGCGTGGCATCACTGAAATGTTGCTGTCAGCGACATCTCTGTCTGCGCGACCATGAAAACAGCACTGCGGCACAGCTGACAATGGCCGTGACCTCCCTCCATCACGTGTGTGTGTGTGTGGGGGGGGGGGGGGGGGGGGGGGAGCTCCCTGCTCTGGTGCTCTGAGGGCGACTCAAAGCAGGCTGTCGTGTCCCATAGTGAAACAGTGGACCCCATACAGCATCTCGGTGTTACAGGCTTGTGGCTTAGGCTGTGATACTGGGACGAGAATATTTTATTACACGAATGGCTGAGTACTTACATGCTCCAGACTATGTTAGTCTGGGTTAAGGCATGTACTCTACAGGCATCCATCCTTCCTCTAGCGTATTGCTGTATCGACTGTTGGTATCATCATCGTCAGCAGCAGCAGCAAGTTCAATCATTAAATAATGTGGCCTCTTCGAGTCGTGGATTCAGGTATGCTTTCAGCAGTCTTCTCCAAGTGGGACGGTCTTGGGCAGTTCTCTGCCAGGTGCTACCAGCGATCTTCTTGATGTCTTTGTCTCATCTGTCTGGTGGTCTTCCTCTAGGCCTCCGGTGTTCTCTCGGACTCCACTGCAGTACTAGCTTCGTCCATCTATTGTCTTTTCTTCTTGCGGCGTGGCCAGCCCACTGCCATTTCAAGGAACCTACTGTCTCTAAGATGTCATTAACCATCGTCACAGACCGGATGTCATCTGCCTTTTCCTATCCTTTCTTGTATAGCCCAGCATTGATCTCTCCATGGCTGTCTGTGCTGTCCTAAGTTTCCCTTTTGTAAATGAGTTCAGTGTCCATGTCTTGCACCCATACGTCATCACAGGAAGAGTGCATTGATCAAATTCCGGCCGGCTACAGTCTGGAGCGGCGCTACAGTCTGGAGCGGCGCGACCACTACGGTCGCAGGTTCGAATCCTGCCTCGGGCATGGATGTGTGTGATGTCCTTAGGTTAGTTATGTTTAAGTAGTTCTGAGTTCTAGGGGGCTGATGACCTTAGAAGTTAAGTCCCGTAGTGCTCAGAGCCATTTGAACCATTGATCAAATATTGCTTTCTTCAGATTTACTGGAATTTTTATCTTAATACTGTTGAATTCTTCCCAAATGCTTGCCAGCCAAGCTTGATACGTCGGTAGATTTCTGGCCTTTTGTCTCCATATTTATAATCTGGTCAAGGTAGACATATTCACTGACCTCTTCTAATAGACTGTCCTTGACTTTCACATCTCCAGCTGGGACCCATTTGTTGGACATTACTTTTGTTTTGGAAAGGTTCATGTTCAAGCCAACCAGCTGACATTCCGATGCAAGATCTGTAACTAAGTTTTGGAGCTCTGTTGGCCAGTAAGGCAATATCATCAGCAAATCTCAAGTTGGTAAGCCCTCTTCCATTAATTCTAATTCCCTTACCTTCACAGCTCAGCTGTGACATAGCTTTGTTGGTATACTGTGCCCAAATGGCTCTGCTTAACAATGCTTTTTATAATGACCTGGGGACGATCATAAATCGTGTTAATGTCAGTGTAACTATTGTCTTTCAATAAAAGTGTCATTTTTGTTCGTCTCACTGCGTGTTTCTTTCAGTTACCTTCTGTACTATAGTGTTGCAGTTCTTTCTATGATTGGGTCAAGTTTCATCGAGCTACATTACTTGGCAGTGACAGATAATGCGAACGTTACTGTTGTATAGGATATAAGATGAACGTCAACAATAGCAAAACGAGGGTAATGGAATGTAGTCGAAATAAGTTGGGTGATGCTGTGGGAATTAGATTGGGAAATGAGACACTTAAAGTAGTCAAAGAGTTTTGATATTTTGGGAGCAAAATAACTGATGATGGTCGAAGAAGAGAAGATATAAAATGTAGACTGGCAATGGCAAGGAAAGCGTTTCTGAAGAAGAGAAATTTGTTAACATCGAGTATAGATTTAAGTGTCAGGAAGTCGTTTCTGAAAGTATTTGTATGGAGTGTAGCCATGTATGGAAGTGAAACATAGACGATAAATAGACTGGACAAGAAGAGAATAGAAGCTTTCGAAATGTGGTGCTACAGAAGAATGCTGAAGATTAGATTTGTAGATCACATAGCTAATAAGGAGGTATTCAATAGAATTGGAGAGGAGTTTGTGGCACAACTTGAGCAGAAGAAGGGCTCGGTTGGTAGGACATATTCTGAGGCATCAAGGGATCACCAATTTAGTATTGGAGGGCAGCGTGGAGGGTAAAAATTGTAGAGGGAGACCAAAAGATGAATACACCAAGCAGATTCAGAAGGATGAAGGCTGCAGTACGTACTGGGAGATGAAGCAACTTGCACAGGATAGAGTAGCATGAAGAGCTGCATCAAACCAGTCTCAGGACTGAAAACTACAACAACAACAATGTTGTCTTAAAGTTTTGCACAACAGTACCCATAATTGGAGCAGAGACGAAACAGGAATCAGCGCTCCATATGTGCAAATCGCCCAATTCTCAAATGATACGGCGTTTTGTCACGACTGCATGGGGACGCGAGACAAACATTCGTCGTCTCTAACGCTAATTAGATCTTTCTAGCGAGTGGTGCCGAAGGAACAAAGTCGAAGGCAGAGGACTGCTGTCTACTTGAGCAGGGCAACACCTGTATTACGTGACGTGTTACAGCTACGAGACAGGAGCCCTGCTGTCAGGTACTTGGGGGTCAAACTTGACCAACCTCCGTTTTTCCACAAGCATATGGGAGACCTCCGAACTAAAAGGATTGCGATGAAAAAGAAACTCATCCCTCTTTTCCGAGTAGGGAGCTGGAAGTCCCTACAAACTTTGACTGTGCTATCAGAGATACTCTACGGCAGTGCCGTATGGGGCTTGGCGAGTGAAAGTAGTCTCAATGAAATGCAAATAGTAAAAATTAAATGTATTAGTTAGATTCTGAGAGATTACAGGTATCAGAGAGACACAGACCTGCACTACGACTCCCATATGGATGTTTAAGAGTAGCAATTCAGAAACGATAAACGAACTTTTATTGTACGATTGACCATGTTCTTCACGGGACCGCCAGACAGCTGGAACACACAGGCACAACGAGGACACATCCCTGGCACTGATTCAAAGTTCCTGAGATACTTGTCCATATGACGGAAAAAAGTAGTTTCAGAACAATTTTGTTGCAGGTAGGCTTATAGAACGTATTATTTTCAAAACCCTTCTTCAAAGTGAAACAAAATTAAGATAACCCTCTTCTGAAACACATTGCGCGGGGGGATTAACCATCCTAGTGACGATTCGGTCCATTGAGGGAAAACACATAAGTGACTTTAACAAAGGGCAAATTCTTGTGACTGGGCGCCTGTGAACGAGCATCTCAGAAATGAAGAAGCTGGTCGGCTACTGGCGTGTTACTGTCGCGAGCATCAGTGGAAAGTCATTGAGGCTGGTGAATGCACACGTAGGCGACAGAGTGTTGTACGCCCACGCCTTGACGTAGAATGTGGAGGTCGAAGAGCTGCCTGCTCTGTAAGGCAGGAGAGAGGTGGTAATCTGTGCCAGAGCTAACGACAGATTACAACGCTGGCTCTGCACCAGAATGACCCAAAAACATCGAAATTAAGATTTAACAAGACTTGACACGATCTTAATTTTCTACGTAAAATTTATTTTTCTAGATCTCATCATTTGTACAATGATATGACTGGTTTCGAACGCTCAAGCAATCATCTTCAAATCATTAAAACATCGTTACAGTCACAAACTCTCACATGTAGTATAATCACGTACTGACTCATTAAACCTCGGTATTTTATTGTACTACATGTGAAGAGTTATTCACTCTAACGATATTTTAATGATCTGAATATAACTGCTTGAGCAACCGAAACCGGTCATATCAATTTTTTAAAAGTGCAATCGCCGGGTGGTGTGGCCGAGCGGTTCTAGGCGCTTCAGTCTGGAACCGCGTGACTGCTACGGTCGCAGGTTCGAATCCTGCCTCGGGCATGGATGTGTGTGATGTCCTTAGGTTAGTTACGTTTAAGTAGTTCTAAGTTCTAGGGGACTGATGACCTCAGATGTTATGTCGCGTAGTGCTCAGAGCCATTTTAACCATTTGAAAAAGTGCAATCTGGCATGTCGCGACTATGCCTCGTCGCCACACTGACGAAATAGCGTGGCGGGTGGCCTATCACTTGACACCTGCAGTGGGTCAGCGGCTGCAGGCGATCGTTTGGTAAAGTTCAACGGACGGCGCCAGAAGGCCCCTTCGGCGCGGAAGAGTCACGAGGCTAGGACGCGCGCACACCACTGGCTTCATTGGTGGAGAATTCCGCACTACATTATACTTCCGCAAACACATCGCGCCGCCAGTGGCAATCCTGTATGCATCCGCCACCAACGCATTTAGGGCCGCGCTGGCGACTCCGCAAGCAGCTTCGTCGCAGTCAGCTTCCCGGTGATCGCCGAACACGGTATTGATCATCGCCAGACGTCTCACCACCCGCTCTTCTTTAGCCCGCTCCACAAGGTGCTGTTCTGCTGGAAGTGCGGTAACCCACCGGTGTTTGTTTTCGGCCGAACTGATCGGCGGACTTGGCTCAGGCTGTCGTAGCAAACTTCAGTTTTTGCCAATCACACTTCACCTTATAAGACGAGGAAGGCTATATTTTTATTCAACAGACTTTTTTTTACTTGATTTCCTTACTAATAGACTGCTCACTGGACAGTCATCTGTATTCAAAGGAGTGATCTAAGGCCGCGCGGGATTAGCCGAGCGGTCTCACGCGCTGCAATCATGGACTGTGCAGCTGGTCCCGGCGGAGATTCTAGTCCTCCCTCGGCATGGGTGTGGGTGTTTGTCCTTAGGATAATTTAGGTCAAGTAGTGTGTAAGCTTAGGGACTGATGACCTTAGCAGTTAATTCCCATAAGATTTCACACACATTTGAACATTTTTGAGTGATCTAAGAATTAAGTCATTGCTATAATTGGAAAAGACGATTTGTTTCGTTTACAAATTTCCAGCCGAGGAACTTTTGTTAACTCTACTTTCAACTTGTTTTTGATGCATTGACAAACCTACACTTACCCATTTGTGCCTCAAACATTCAGAACCGGAATTTATGAATAAAATCCGTTTTATTTCGTATATACATGTGTTCTCGCTGACGTTTCCTCACCGCGGGACACGTCAGTTGGCGTCGAGGAACTGAAAAGAACCTTGTGCAAATGTTACAGGTAGAGAAGTTGTGCGTTAACTTTTACACCCATGACTACTGGCTCCGATCCAGTGGACATGACTATTATTCTCCAAAGGATGCAACGAACATATGAGCTTTCGGTCGAGCGGTTGGCAGTTATCACGCTGTCGGTACTGGAGTTTGCTGCACATCTCGCCCAATTACACATATCCGTCCGCAACATCCGGCCGACGCTGCCACCCTTCCAACAGTTCGAGAAAAAAGTAGAGTCACGGTCCTGCTACAGCGCAAGGATGGAACAACATTTACTGTTGCACGATTTCTCGGGTGAAACGTAACACTGCACTTTCCTCTTTGCTAACACAGGCCCGTCAGTGTATCACCCATTCAACAACTACACCCCGAGGCGGAGCCTCATGATCTCCCTCACACTACGTTGAAATCTAGTGTGCTTCACTATTTTGATGCACAAGTTCACATGACGGCAGCACACCACAGATTTTTTTAGCTGTCACAAACTTTCCTCTGAACCCTGAAACCAGCAGGTTTTCCCATCTCTCAATCATCCCTTTTTCACAGAATATAGATGTCGTTACTGACATTTTGTGCAGTTGCGTTAAAACTCTGATCAGCAGTATATTCGGCAGAGCAGTACCCTCGATGCGAATTTGAGATTTGTTGCACGTCGCCTTTTATGGTGCCGCAATTTTAAAAACCATCAGTGCAGGTGAGCACAGGTGAAATGATCGACGCAAGATACAAAGATCTGGAGGAAGGCATCAAGCAATTCGAAAGCCAAAAGTAAAAGGATGGAGACGGCTGGTATGAAAAAAAATTCCGGTTATTCCCAGCTCATTAGAAGAACCAAAGGTAACCGGATCACGAGATGTGAGTGTTGCATACATTTCCAGATATGGTGCCAGTCTGGCGGGAACAATTTCCAGCCGAAACCAGAGCAGTGCGTTCGAGTGGTGTTCTCCTCGAAAATGCCATTGCTGGATGGGCGGGTAATTTCTCCCACCGACTGTCCCTCGAGAGGAGAGATATTCCGAAACGGACAACGTAATCGTGGGAGCAGACCATGACGCTATAGCGTGATTCTTAATACTACAAGTAATTATCAGTGAGTGATTTGGTTTAATAAATAAAAAAGGGAAGATATGGGCTTCTATTAAAGCGGGATAGGTGTGTGGAGTTAAAAATAATAAAGTATTATTGATTTGCAACAAAGCGAAACGGCCTGGCTTAAGGTGGGGGATTTACGTTCACCTATTGGCTCAGTTCGGAATCGAGAAGTTGGTTTCAGTACGGATGCTATCTCGCTGAAAGCCCGGAGGCTGCACAATAATGGCTGAGTAATATGTTCCACGGCAATGCGGTAGCACACATGGATGACTTACTAGGCTTACATACAGGGTGTATCATAATTAATGGCGTAAACGCATACAGTTTTAAGTACACGATACTAGAAGCAAAAAAGTCTCAGTGAACATAGGGTCGAAAATGCATACTTTAAGAGCTGCGAGCAGTTTTCATTTTCGATACTGTAAAACAAATCTCTTCTACTGCATGTTCTTCGCTTTCCATATTTTTGGAACTGGTAATGTGGACCAAAATAAAAAATTTCTAGCAAACAAGTGCTCTAAAACGCATACCCTAAAAGTTACGAGCATTTGATCATTAGAAGAGTTGTGTTTCAAAGTAGCAAAGATGAACAAGTACTTATAGCTCTTAAGGAATGCATTTTAGAGCACATGTTTACTGGACGTTTTTTGTTTTGGTTCATACTACCAGTTCCAAAAATATGGAAAGCAGTAGAAGAGATTTGTTTCGCAGTATCGAAGATGAAAAATGCTCGTATCTCTTAAAGTATGCTTTTTCGACCCTATGTTCACTGAGACTTTTTTGCTTCTAGTATCGTGTACTTTCAACTGTATGCATTCACGCCATTAATTATGATACACCCTGTATACAAGACGTATCGATACCTTTGCGACATATTATTAGTGGTGATAGGTCACATCATGTGGAACAACTTTTGTTAGAGACAAAATATTCCATGACGCTTCCCGGTGACGCCAACCATCTTCTTACTGCATTCGCCAGCGCTGGGACGACGAGATTTCACCGAAGCAAAGTGCGGTCTACTAACGAGGTATGCTGCATATGCATATTCCCTGCACACGTAAATTAAGAGAACAATTTTCAACAAGAAAATATTGAGTTAGCGTGTCTAAGCAGAGAAAGATATGTTAGCACAGCCTAAACCGGAGAAGACGACTGGCTTATAGCCACCACACATTGCATACGAATGCCGTAGAGTGCCCACGCCCTGACGCCTCTCAGGGACATAACGAATGATAGACGCCTAAAGTCACTGACAAGCACCGGCGACAATTTTGTCCTAAAAAAAGTTGTTCCCCATTACATGATCTATCTCTGATGCAAAAGACTGTATTAATCTATACATATAGTTGTTAGCATGTGAATTATACTGGTCTACAGTTCTGTTTTTCAGGTACAAGAGCAAATCACGCTATTTCTGGAAGATAATTCGTCCTTGAATCGGCTTTAGTTTCCATGTGATACTGGTTTCTGCAAATTATTTCGTCAGCCAATGTGTTACAGCATTATCTGTATCCGGGAAAAGGAGAATATATGCTTGTTTTGTCACTGTTCATGGTTAAACTTGACTTTATTATACGCATATGTTTAACCTTGAGATGGTGTATATGCTGTTTCGGAATATTCTGTTTGATCTATCTGGAAGATTTTAAATTATGTTCAGGTAACAGAAAACTAGCCATTATTTAATAAAAAGTGAATCTTGCATGTTTAGCTGTTTCTGTATCATAAATAAATATGTGTCAGAAAACAAATTAATCAACGAAATGAGCAACGTAAGAGTAAAGAAAAGTGAATAACCATACCTAATAATATTTGCTTCCCGATTTTCTACGATATTTTGCTTCAGAAACGTCTCTTTTCTAAGTAGCTGCTCAATGTCACATTCTCAGGAAGCACTGGTACCGACAACTCTCGACAGTGACATTTACGTCTTAAAGCAGCTGGTAAACTAAATTATTGCATAGTTTCCTTAGTTTCAGAGGCGATTTCAGCTATTTATGTCACACAGATTTAATAGTCTTTTGCGATCCTTTAGTCCCTTTTCAACCAGCCTGTCAGTGAAACAGCATACGTAGAAGCCGTTTTTTTTTTTGTCTTGGTCGCCAACCTTGCATCGAAAACAAAATGCACACCATTACTTACAAGATGAATAAATTTTCGTTTTTCCATTTCACAGATATAAGGCATTTCTTCCTCTCAATTTCCACTAAAGACAAACCTTCACTAACCTAGAATGAAATTTTCGCTTACAGCGGAGTGTGCGCTGATATGAAACTTCCTGGCAGATTAAAACTGTGTGCCGGACTGAGACTCGAACTCGGGACCTTTGCCTTTCGCGGGCATGTGCTCTACCAACTGAGCTACCCAATCACGACTCACGCCCCGTCCTCACAGCTTTAATTCCGCCAGTGCCTCGTCTCCTACCTTCCAAGCTTCACAGAAGCTTTCCTGCGAACCTTGGAGAACTAGCACTCCTGGAAGAAAGGATACTGCGGAGACATGGCTTAGCCACAGTCTGGGGGTTGTTGGTAGAGCACTTTCCCGCGAAAGGCAATGGTCCCGAGTTCGAGTCTCGGTCCGGCACACAGCTTTAATCTGACAGGAAGTTTCCTTCACCAACCTACAGTAACTGACTTCACGACGTAAGGCTGAGAAGGATGTCACAAATACAATGTGATGCGATGCGACGTGAGCATGTCTGATCGGTCACCTTCATACTCTGGAGGTGAATGTCGGAACTGAGGATCATATATGGAATTCCTTATATATATTTTGACTGTTTACCAACAATTGCATGAGCAAAAAAAATATAAAAGTAAATTAATTATGTAGTACCAAAGCAAAGAATACGCAGCATTTTCGAGTTATTTTATACAGGGTCCCGTACCACAAAACCTGCTCCTGGTAGGAAAAAACATATTTCATTTTCTCATTCAGTAACCAGGACTTAGCTAATAATGCCGTTCACATTGTTTGTGACAAAAATACGGCTTACCAGTATCATTTATAGGACGTTTGTACCAGTACAGATTTTTAGTTGCTGGAGCAGCAGGTGAATAAGTGTAAATGTATGGGATAATCGTAGCAGGAAACTGTTTAGTGTTTTTGCTCTTAAAGTAATAAAAAATCGATTTGTTCACTACTGCCTCACGGTGGTACTATCATCATAACACGTTAGTAAATGTGCCGCTCCACTGCCCGGACATTTTTTTTTTTTTTTTATAGGCCATGTGGGCTACTGGTGTCCCTGTTGTTTATGTTACATTTTAGAATCATCAGTTGCCTTCTAACAGTGCCATTATTCCAGAATGAAATTTTCACACAGTATCGGAGTGTATACTGATATGAAACGTTGTAGCAGATTAAAACTGTGTGGCGGACGGAGATTCGAACTCAAGACCTTTGTCTTTTGCGGGCAAGTACTCTACGAACTGAGCTGCCCAAGCACGACTCACGAACTTTACTTCCGTCAGTAGGAGACGAGGTAATACAGCTTTTGGGACAGGTCGTGAGTCGTGCTTGGGTAGCTCAGTCGGCAGAGCACTTGCACCCAAAAGACAAAGATGCTGAGTTCGAACCTCGGACCGGAACACAGTTTTAATCAGTCAGGAAATTTCAGGGTCATGATTAATTCTGACAAGCTGTGGAGTAGTGTGCGAGGGAAATAAAGGCGCTCACACTATGGAGCAGGGTACCTGTCACAACCTCGCAGGAAATCCGTGTAACCCCACAGCATGTGTTAGGGCTCTTTAAGAAGTATGTGTTAGGGCTCCGTACGAGGTATGAGTCTAGTACGCTGAGACTTTTGGCAGACAGTTATTTCAGCACGGGCCTTCATTCCTCGGCTGGTACGCCGGGCCGCGCGCCTGCAGCTGAGTGCAGAGCGTGCGTGGGAGGAGACGGTTGCAGGGCAGGGTAGGAAAGGGTAGGGGCGTGGTCGGCCGCACGCGACGCGCCTGACGAGCCGCGGCGGGTCGCTCGCCACGCAGCTCACGACCGCTGCGTGTCCCGTACGTTCCTGCAGTGGCAGCCGGACGGCATCCCAATGTAGGAGGCTGCGTACCCCTCCCGGGAGCAGTGCGAGGCTTAGCTCGGTACGTGGCGCGTCTCTTACACACGTCTCTCTCCGCAGAAGAACTGGCCACCGGACTACTTTCGAATCAAAAGCGTCCATGTCGCATCGCTCCACGCTACATGCTCATTTTTATGGGGAAACTAAATACAGTATCCCCCAAATCGTTTCATTTACTCTACGTTCACTATAAGGTATCCTACCCCGTCACTCCTGAACCGAATATCAAAAAATCAAATGGCCACTTTGGCTGACCGTCGTAGATGGATCGACCTGGCATACACTAATGGCCATTAAAGTTGCTACACCAAGAAGAAATGCAGATGATAAACGGGTATTCATAGGACAAATATATTATACTAGAACTGACATGTGATTACATTTTCACGCAATGTGGGTGCATATATCCTGAGAAATCAGTACCTAGAACAACCACCACCGGCCTTGATACGCCTGGACATTGAGTCAAACAGACCTTGGATGGCGTGTACACGTACAGCTGCCCATGCAGCTTCAACACGATACCACAGTTCATCAACAGTAGTGACGGGCGTATTGTGACGAGCCAGTTGCTCGGCCACCATTGACGAGACGTTTTCAGTTGGTGAGAGATCTGGAGAATGTGCTGGCCAGGGCAGCAGTCGAACGTTCTCTGTGTCCAGAAAGGCCCGTACAGGACCAGCAACATGCGGTCGTGCATTATCCTGCTGAAATGTAGGGTTTCGCAGGGATCGAATTTAGGGTAGAGCCACGGGTCGTAACACGTCTGAAATGTAACGTCCACTGTTCAAAGTGCCGTCAATGCGAACAAGAGGTGACCGAGACGTATAACCAATGGCACCCCATACCATCACACCGGGTGGTAAACCAGTATGGCGATGACGAATACACGCTTCCAGTTTGCGTTCACTGCGATGTCGCCAAACACGGATGCGACCTTCGTGATGTTGTAAACAGAACCTGGATTCACGCAAAAAAAATGATGTTTTGCATTCGTGCACCCAGGTTCGTCGTTGAGTACACCATCGCAGGCGGTCCTCTCTGTGATGCCGCGTCAAGGGTAACCGCAGATATGGTCTCCGAGCTGATAGTCCATGCTGCTGCAAACGTCGTCGAGCTGTTCGTGCAGATGGTTGTTGTCCTGCAAACGTCCCCATCTGTTGACTCAGGGATCGAGACGTGGCTGCACGATCCGTTACAGCCATGCGGATAAGACGCCTGTCATCTCGAGTGCTAGTGATACGAGGCCGTTGGGATCTAGCACGGCGTTCCGTATTACCCTCCTGAACCCACTGATTCCATATTCTGCTAACAGTCATTTGATCTCGACCAACGCGAGCAGCAATGTTGCGATACGATAAACCGCAATCGCGATAGGCTACAATCCGACCTTTATCAAAGTCGGAAACGTGATGGTACGCATTTCTTCTCCTTACACGTGGCATCACAACAACGTTTCACCAGGCAACGCCGGTCAACCGCTGTTTGTGTATGAGAAATCAGTTGGAAACTTTCCTCATGTCAGCCCGTTGTATGTGTCGCAATCGGTGTCAACCTTGTGTGAATGCTCTGAATCATTTGCATATCACAGCATCTTCTTCCTGTGGATTAAATTTCGCGTCTGTAGCACGTCATCTTCGTGGTGTAGCAATTTTAATGGCCAGTGGTGTACTACACTATCGTTTTTCGACTTTTCATGACCGTACTGTGAATGAAGTTGGCCGATTTGATGCTCTATCAAAGCGGACTGTTACATGTGCCTACGGGGAACAGTGCACCGCTCGTAGATCTGTAACAGGCCTAGGAAAAGCGCACATAAAAAGATCCTTTCGACTATTGGAGACAAGTGTCTCACCTTGTCATTGACAATCGGTTTCAAACTAAGCAGGAATTACTGCTGGGGGTGAAAGCAGGTCCCTTCTCAACCAATTTTCGCTGCAGGTCCCTTCTCAACCAATTTTCGAGCGAAAATTGCAAAAAGAACTACATTCATTGGATATTTGCATAATGGTACTACGGAGGAAGCAATTTCTCACAATAGCGAATGAAGCCGCTGTACTGTCCCCAGTAGAAATATTACAAAAACTTGGAAGTGGTATTTGAAAAAAAGATTTAATATTGAATTATACGTAAACATTAACCGCTCAGACGACATGTAATTTTCTCTCATGTGTATTATTATTATTATTATCATATAAAATTGTGTGCGTCATTTCCGAGTGCAAATAAAAATATTATATCAAAAGGTGCACTCTAACATTAATGGATCACGTAGATGGTAAAGGAACCATCTTTTCTCATCTTTTAGCCGGGCGTGGTGGCCGAGCGGTTCTAGGCGCTTCAGTCCGGAACCGCGCGACTGCTACGGTCACAGGTTCGAATCCTGCCAGGGGCGTGGATGTTTGTGATGTCCTTAGGTTAGATAGGTTTAAGTAGTTCTAAGTTCTAGGGGACTGATGACCTCAGATGTTAAGTCCCATAGTGCTCAGAGCCATTTTTTTGTCATCTTTTATCCGTTATCACTCTCTCTTCTCTTCGATGCGAGTAGTCGGACATCTTGGCGAGTGCTGTTGAATGTAGGCATTATTATACTTGTAATCAGAAAATACATTAGATTCATGCTATTATTTACTTGTAAGAGGTGAGCCGTATCTCATGTCCGTTTCCTTTGAATATCCATAATTCAGGTTATTTTCAGCACAACAATTGCAGCCGCCGTTGCAGCCACGGCCGCCATTACGTGGCGATTTTAATTTATGAAATTAGCGGAAGCGAATTATTCGCCCGCTTCAATTATAATACACATTTTTTTCATAAAATGGTTCAAATGGCTCTGAGCACTATGGGACTCAACTTCTGAGATCATCAGTCCCCTAGAACTTAGAACTACTTAAACCTAACTAACCTAAGGACATCACACACATCCATGCCCGAGGCAGGATTCGAACCTGCGACCGTAGCGATCGCGCGCTTCCAGACTGTAGCGCCTAGAATCGCTCGGCCATCTCGGCCGGCCATTTTTGCCACAGCTGCCAGCCGCTGCAATGGAAGACATAGCTTTAAGATATTTTTATTTTCAGTTTAACAGCCGAGATCCAGAGCCACGACTCACACTACAATGCATTACGAAAGAAAATGGTAAGAAATTATTCTCTCGCGCGTGTGTGGGAAAATGCAAATAATAATAAGAGCTCTCATGCTTGAGCAGAAACGTTAAGTCGAGGAAAGAACCTAAAAAGGTTTATTTCATTTTGCAACTTATATGTAACCTGTTACAATATGTGTCTTACAATTATTAACATGATTAATCATTTTGCTAAGGATTAACATTCATTGAACAAACCGTCTTACAAAAAGCAATTTAATTTAAATGAAAGAAATAATCAAAATTAAACTAATAACCAAATTAGCAATTAATTTTGAGAAAAGCCCACCACGTAAATACGACATTCATATAAAGAGAAAAATATTTTATATTGTCATAAATCACGCGAGTGGGCACGTTTTGAATCGGCCAAATACCATATAAACTGTACAGCAGCTGACTGGAAGCGCGCTGTATGGTCCGTGGAGTCGTGGTCTTGTCTCTTTTCAAATGACACAAGGCGCAGAGTGCTCCGACTGCGCAATGAGGCGTGTAACCCACAACGTGTGATCGACGTACTTCTGGCAGGAAGTGGTTCTGTGATGCTTTGTGGGTGTTTCTCATACCATGGCTAGGGTAATCTCATTCACGTCATCTTGAACATGAAGCAGAAATTATTTCAACATTTTTGTTGACCAGGTATTGTCCTTTCTTCTCCATCATCAAGAGTATTCTGTGGACGCTATCGTCGTCTCAGCTGACAAAAGCCGTGTTCACAGAGCTGCATGTGTAAGTTAGTGGTTTGACGAACTAGCTACCCGATCACAGCTCGACTGACCCGTTACATCATGCGATCTTAATTCCATGCGAAACGAGTGGTTGTGTTTGAAACAGCTGTTAAAGCATTCCAGTTGACATCCGCACAATTTGGCAGCTCTCCGAGATCTAATCATCAATGAATGGCTTCAGTACGTGAAGCAACTTCTGTGCTCTCTTCCTCGAGGAATGGACGTTACAAGCGGCGTCACACGATATTGACGTGAAGTGTGGTGAGGGAGTGTTGGGGGGTGGCTAATTTTAAAAATTAAGTAAATAATTAGTTCAAGGCTGTTTTATTGCAGTACAAAATAAACGCCTCAAAAACTATCTAATATCGGAAACCTCTTTCTGAGAGCCCTTTTATCCACAGAAAACTGCTTACAACCACCGCCGTATTGAAAATTAAAGAAAACGGTTTCAGTAAAGCACACTGTGCCTCCGATCACGAACGGGCAATGCGACTTGTGAACACAGTTCAACCAATCAGCCTCTTTCTAAGGGACATTTCAAGTTTAGAAAGTGCTAGCAATGTCACTTTACGTTTAGGTGAGTTGTGATTACGGGAAATTGCTCTCCGAATCGGCGTAAACCACATCATTAGATCATTCTAACGCCATAATGAGAGACAAAACATTGAAGCTCTGCCTCATGGTGGCCGACCAAGCTTAACAAGGGATGCTTATGACAGACACCGGCAAATTTTGGCTCATAGGAGAATTAAACAGAAATGTTCCTTTATGGTGGCAACTGGAGGGTAACGTCGCTCTATTTGGCTTCTAGGCGTTCATTAGAAACAACAGTTCGAACACTCAGGACCGCGACGCCCGAAGGAATTGGTACTGTTTTCATCGATGTGTGAAGAACTTCTCCGACGCTTGATGATTGTCGTAGAAAAGGTGGAGGCTGCCAGAATGTCTTACACGCAGCACCATGGGTTTGGCAGTAGCAGCTCTGTTGTTCAGTTGTTTAGAATCATGAACGGATGTCGGATACTCCTTATCGCTGTCAACGGTAATTTGAGGACTGTGGAGTATCGTCGCTAGATCCTCAAAAGTAGTCTTCAGCGGTGCAGCGAACAAAATGGCTCTGAGCACTATGCAGCTTAACTTCTGAGGTCATTAGTCGCCTAGAACTTAGAACTAATTAAACCTAACTAACCTAAGGACATCACACACATCCATGATCGAGGCAGGATTCGAACCTGCGACCGTAGCGGTCGCTCGGCTCCAGACTGTAGCGCGTAGAACCGCACGGCCACTCCGCGCCGGCTGCAGCAAACATCTCGGTGACAGGTTCGTCTTTCAAGAAGGTAACACAGGAGAACATGGCGACCGCCTTGGGAAAAGCTTCCTCCAGCAGCACGAATGAACGGAATAAAATGGCACACGGTCTCTGCTAACATGATCCAGACTGAGTATGCTTGGTATCAGTAGCTGAAACTTGCAGTGCGTTATCACATCAGCCCTCGTCACGATTTGATCTTGGGAGGGTCTCCGTCGAACAATGGGGCGGAACTGAGCGGCAACATCTCGGCACCTCGTGGATAGCCTGTCAAGGATGATAGAGCACGATGCGATGTGCAGTATGCACTGAATATTACCTAGAAGGTCATTTTGATTTCAGGGAGGTGCAAGGACTGGGACTTTCGATCAGACTGCCTTTATTTTGGTCACTAAAACTTGCTGGCAGAGAAAACTGTGTGCCGGGCCGGGAATCGAATCCGGGAATTTTGCCTTTGGCGGGCAAATGTTCTAACGACTCATATATCCAAACGTTCGGGTTCCGCGTCCCAGTCCAGCGCAAAGCTTTAATATATTGTGAAGCCTCATATCAGCGTACTTTCCGCTCCAGTTCGAAAAATTTATTTTGATTATTGTCTTGTTTTTATTTCACATTTGTAAGAGTACAGATATCGATATTAATAGCATGTTCTGAATCTTATTCTTACCCATCTGTGCTGGTCCCAAGATCATAGGTGGCGTGGAGATGCTCCGTGAGCTAGGGAATGCGTGAGGTTTTGGCGCCTGCAGAACAGGTGCGTGTGTAGTTTGTGGAATGAGATCATTGATGAATATGTACGAGTCGTAGCGCGGCCCCGTTGGTGCGAATAGTATCGAGAAATATTTATTGTTAAGTAATTTTATGCCATACCAATCAGTACATTTTTCTTGACGGCAACCGAAGAAGTTAGGTTAAGTCAGAAAAAAGAGATCAAAATAATGGAAACATATGGAGGATGAATAATCACAAAATAACTAAACAAATCTATGACTCACTAAACAATTACAAATCCAAAACCACCTGTTTGAAAGAATTAGGGAGAGATAACGAATATGTGAGTGTCGACATGGACGCAATTACAAACAAAACAATTTGTAAAAAAGCAATAGAAAAGGAGGCTTTTGGAACATGAAAAAATCAAGAACTTAAAAATTGGAAACAAGAAGAGAAGGAACACCTTTCCCGAAGAATGAAAGAATTGTGGGCCAAAGGAAACTACAGTTGCAAACAAAGGAGCAGAAACCATGTTGATTTGTCGTAAGAGCGTTATTGATAATAAAAAACGCAGTGTTAATAATAAACTGCTTAATTCCAAGATCGTTATCCATCACAGTACGTTTGTTTGACTCACTCATGTAGAAGTGTGGCAGTAGCAGATTGAGAAGACACGTGTCATATGGGAACACGTGTAATGAATGTATTACAGTGATAGGTGGAAGTAGTAAATAAGTTGTCCGGAAATGCTATCAATAAATGGTCTCACGCCGAATCAACAAACAACTGTACAGATAAATGAACACTAAACAGACACTTCTAAACGACAGCACAAGTTACACAGTAAAATATTTTTAAGTATCATAAGGCTTTTTCTTTCACTCCCTGCACCTCTCGCATCTACGTCCATAAATGTTCGCAGATATGGTACCGCATAACAAATGTGAGCAGTTTATTTTCAAATTACTATTTCATAAAATTGTTTTTCGTTCTTGCTGGTTGTCGGTGGAGTGTTTCAAAAATGGTTCAAATGGCTCTGAGCACTATGGTACTTAACTTCTGAGGTCATCAGTCCCCTAGAACTTAGAACTACTTAAACCTAACTAACCTAATGACATCACACACATCCATGCCCGAGGCAGGATTCGAACCTGCGACCGTAGCGGTCGCGCGGTTCCAGACTGTAGCGCTTAGAACCGCTCGGCCACCCCGACCGGCGGTGGAGCGTTTATTACATCCTAAATGATATGACTGTAACGACAATTTCTACGAGTTCAGTAGCTTAATCTGAAAGATTTTCTTCCTACACGCGCAGTAATCCCTTCCCTTGTGGAGCGTGAGAGTTGTAAGAAAGTTTAACAGTATAGATGGCTGTTATAGAGGTTTGTATAATGTGGTGTATCATAAAGCGAGAACGGAGAGGGTGACACACGATGCTGGTACATAGACTACTCTTCTCACATCGCACCAATTCGGCCGCCGGGCTTAACATATTCATCCGACGGGTGTATCATCACAAAAAGAATAACATGTCTTCACTCCAAGTGATACTGTGGAGAAGTTTGGAATTTAATGCACGACACTGGCAAAGCATAGTGATCAGGAGTTTTTACGCCATCACCTCTCCTTCCCCTTCGACCAAATAATGGCGGTGGAATTTTCTTCCACGGCCAGTACTCGAAGCGGCTGCCTCACAATCGAGCGAAACCGTACAGGCGAGTGTTATCGAGCTCGGCTACGCAGGCGGGTACCTCATACCAGAGTTCCGACTACAGTGAGATGAAAGCTTGTACATCAATATTATATAGACATGCAGCGCCAGGGGGCGGGGGTTCAATGTCCGTGCGCAGAAAGGAGATTCTTCTCCAATCTGCACATTACCTCATTGTCGAGAGGCTCTGCTCAGTTCGCACGCGCTCTTCCGTGTTGAAGCGGGTAAATTTTGGGTTGTTGCTCTTTGTTTTTCTCCTAGCGGGGACTCAGTGTTAATCACATCCACAAACTATTCGCTGTTCTGCAATGGCACTGTGCTTTTCTACTGCTGAATATGCTTCTCCAGTCTGGTACAGGTCATCTTATGCGACACAAGTAGACATTGCTCTCGACGAAACCTGCAGGTTGATCACAGTTTGCTTAACACCCACCCCAACTCAAATGGTTCAAATGGCTCTGAGCACTATGGGACTTAACTTCTGTGGTCATCAGTCCCCTAGAACTTAGAACTACTTAAACCTAACTATGCTAAGGACATCACACACATCCATGCCCGAGGCAGGATTCGAACCTGCGACCGTAGCAGTCGCGCGGTTCCGGACTGAGCGCCTTAACCGCGAGACCACCGCGGCCGCCCCCCCCCCCCCCTCCCCCCAACTGATAAGCTCTACTGTCTGGCTGGAATAGCGCCACCACGGGTACGCAGAACAGTGGCTTCCAACAAGGAGAGACTGAAAGTGGAACAGGACAGTGCCCATCCACTGCACGGACATAATCCATCACAGCAACGGCTGAGATCGCGAAAGAGCTTCCCGAGAACATCCGAGAAGCTCACCATTTCACCAGAGAAGGCAAGGTTGGAGTTATGGGAGAAGTCGACGCCTCACCTGCAGACGCCAGAAGCTGAAGAACTACCACCTGGACACAACTAGAGCTGGCTGGCGTGGAAATCTTTAAACAGATTACGATCAGGAGTTGGACGATCCAGAGACAACCTGAAGAGATGGGGCTTCATAACAGAAGATACGTCCCGTGATTTTGGACAAGAACAAACCACAAGCCACATGCTCCAGTGCCTTTTGTGCCCTACATCCTGCACGAAGATTGATCTCCTGCAAGCCACTCCAAACGCCTTGGAGGTTGCAAAGTACTGGGCACATGTAATATAAATACAATTTATATATATATATATATATATATATATATATATATATATATATATTGGTGTGTATTGTATGTTTCTGACTCGAGAATAATAATAATTCTGCTGGATACTGACAATGCCGAATTGGACTGTGCTTTATGTGGAAGATATATACTCTTTTCCTTGTACGAAAAGGATGTGTCGTCAGTTTTGTCCTACTTCAAATACTACGTGTATACGTGTACACTGATGACCTCCAGCTGTATCTAAGTGAAATAAACCTGAGGACAGCTGTCGAGGATCTCAATATCAAAATGGGCGAAGGATATAGGGAGTTAAAGTTCAGCCCACCCAAAACCCAAGCGGTACTGGTTGGTTATTCTACGCTTATTCGTCCGAAATGTCGGGAATCCCTACCATCTTTAACCCTTAACGGGACAAGCATATTTCTCTCCTTCAGCAAAGTATCTAAGAGTAATAGTAGATGAAAATCTAAGTTGGAATGAGCATGTAACTGGAATGTGCAAGAACGCATCAGCTTCTCTCCATGCCCTAAAGAGCTATTCCCTCTTGAGCTGAAAAAGAAGTACAAACACTTATACTTCCAGTTATTGATTACAACGATGTTATCTTGCAAGGCCTTTTTCAGGAAAGCTCACGGCGCGTGGAACTGGTTATGAATGCATGTGCTCATTATATCTGTGATGTGCAACTCTTTGATTATATTTTACCATCATATGTGCAGCTATCCTGGCTACGTGCAGACAAGCACAGAGATTTCCATACCCTCCCTCTTCTCTACAGTATTATCAACGTGCATTGTCTCTTATATCTCTCCTCAACCCTAACGCTCTCATTTGAACATGACAGAAACATCCGCTCCCATCACAGCAAAATCCTTTCTGTCCCACTACATCGTTCAGCCAGTTTCTTGAAGTCCTTTTGGTATCAAGAACCCGTCTCTGAAATAACCTCCCACATCATATTAGAGAATTAAATAACTTTTCCGCCTTCACAAGACAGTTAATGACATATCACTAACCCAAAAACAATGATTACCATTGTCCCTGTACGCACAGGTTGCCCTTGTGCGTCCTTTCCAACCAGACCTTCCTCCGTACTCAGTTTTCTTATCTGGCGCAGTCTCCTTAAATTTCCTTTCCCCAGGACTCGCTATATCAGAAATCATCTGTCTTGTACAGCTATAAATTCTTTTTATATCTGCCACTATCATTATTGTTTTTATTACTGTCATCATTATTATACTATCGATATTAGTGGCAGCGGCTGCTGTGGTACAAGTACCGCCAGCATTTTTATTAGCTCATAGTCAGTGTTATTTACACACATTGCCACTTCAGACTTTGAAATCATTTTAACACTATTTGTTATATTAAAATTGTTGTTTCTCAGGAAACTATGATGTAAGAAACGTACTGTTTGTATGAAATCCTGATCCAACGTAAGAAAGGGGCCTGATGGCCCTAGTCAGATAAGGTTAAATAATGTAAATAAATAAAATATTCAGAAAACTAATCATAATTTTCCCAGAGATCCAGAAACGTGTTATTAATAGGTTTAGCTCTGCAAAAGAAGTCAAAGCATTAACATTAAATATGTTACTAACCGTAGCAGGAGTTTAAAGAAAACGCTTATTTACGAGATCTCCAGGCGGAATTATTGAAATTTCCACAAGAGAAGATCTTTAAATAAACTGCAGTGCCTATGTAGCACATAATTAAAGTCACTTCTGCTGCTATTCCATCCTTTAACGATCAGATACCATAAACAATGATAGAAAGAAAACTCGGGAAACTTGTAAATGCACGATTATCACATGAACTTAAAAAACATGAGGAAGAACGAACAGTAGAGAAAAGTGTAAGAATTCAATAATAGAAAACAGTACACTGAGAACGAAAAACAAATTACTGACTCATGATTTATATAGACAGAAGAAACAATGCCATAGCTTTCGGTTCAGACACAGTGCCAAACTAATGACTGAAGTACATCAAATCTAAAAAAAGTCTTTACAGACACGCAAATTAAATATCTCCTCAGATCCAAAAAGAGGACTCGTTGGAGTCGGGAAGACAAAAGCAAAACCTTAGATTCACGCTCTTTGTGCAAGAAAACGTATTTATGTAAATAATAGGTTGGGTAAACCATTACCGGGGTCTCTTAAAAGATGGCTGTTTAATTCTTTTCGGTGACGTACTGACAGTTTGATTAGTGTGCCGATTAATCTGAGGTTCCTGTATAATTATGCGTGTGGCAACTAATTAAAATTGTGACGTTGTCTTGTTGATTCATACCTGCATGCAAAGATGTTAAAGACTGTCACCGATTGTGACGCATGTTTACTGCACTGAAAACGGTTGTGATTATTGCTTAAGATTTACTATTGGAAATGAAGGACGAAAGATTCGAAGTAATCTGATAGAAATAATTGGTTAATAAACATACAGGGTGAGTCGCGTAAGAGATAACACCCATTTTATTTCTTGCATGGTTACACATATCGAGAAGCAGTTTCCGGCAAATATTAGAGCTTCGAGGGTCAGTGTTTTTAGCGATGGTATCAATCGAAATATTGAGGTAAGTTCGTTTTTGTTTTAAATGGGATCGTATACTTTTTATAACCGCATTCGATAGCTCTTGAGAAGACAGTTGCAGTGATATTGCGTTTGTTAATGTTGACGTTGAAACCTGTCGTAAAAAAT
The DNA here is from genome assembly GCF_021461385.2 of Schistocerca piceifrons. Lineage (NCBI taxonomy): Eukaryota > Metazoa > Arthropoda > Insecta > Orthoptera > Acrididae > Schistocerca > Schistocerca piceifrons. The sequence goes on along the minus strand of NC_060144.1, from coordinate 452,711,775 downwards.
TCGAGAAATGTCCTAGAAGGTGAGAGCACGGTGGGCGGAAACTGCATTTGCGGTGCAAAAGTTGCCAAGCGGGCGTTACGGACCAGGCTGCCTAGTTGTATACCGCAGGATAGGCCTGCGCTATGAGAATAAAGCTTTATTTCCGCTTCACGTTGGTGTCTGGAAAGTATGAGTCTGGCGATATTTCCTCTAACTTTCGGAAAAACATCATCCACATTATTCCGAAGACTGCAAGAGCTGACAAGTGTGAGAATTATCGCACTATCAGCTTGACAGCTTATGCATCCAAGTTGCTTACAAGAATAATAATCTGAAGAATGGAAAAGAAAATTGAGGATGTGTTAGATGACGATCAGTTTTGCTTTAGGAAAAGTAAAGGCACCAGAGAGGCAAGTCTGACGTTGCGGTTGATAATGAAGCAAGAATGAAGAAAAATCAAGACACGTTCATAGAATTTGTCGATCTGGAGAAAGCGTTCGACAATGTAAAATGGTGCAAGATGTTTGAAATTCTGAGGGGTAAGCTATAGGGAGAGACGGGTAATGTACAATATGTACAAGAGCCAAGAGAAGATGGTAAGAGTGGACGACCAAGAAAGAAGTGGTCTGATTAAAAAGAGTGTACGACAGGGGTGTTGTCTTTGCCCCTACTATTCAATCTGTACATCGAAGAAGCAATAAAAAAAAGGCTTCAGGAATGGAAGTAAAATTCAAGGTGAAAGGGTATTAATGATACGATTCGCTGATGACATTGCTATCCTGAGTGAAAGTGAAGAAGAATTGCATGATCTACTGAAAATGGAATTAACGGTCTAATGAGAACAGAATATGAATTGAGAGTAAATCGAAGAAACACGAAAGTAATGAGAAGTAGCAGAAATGAGAGCAGCGAGAAACTTAACATCAGGATTGATGGTGAAGAAATAGATAAAGTTGAGAAATTCTACTATCTAGGCAACAGAATAACACATGACGAACGGAGCCAGGAGGACATCAAAAGCAGGCTAGCGCTGGCAAAAAGGGCATTCCTGGCCAAGAGAAGTCTACTAATATAGGCCTTAACTTGAGGAAGACATTTCTGAGAATGTACGTTTGGAGCACAGCATTGTATGGTGGTGAAACATGGACTGTGGGAAAACCAGAACAGAAGAAAATTAAAGCATTTGAGAAGTGGTGTTACAATCGAATGTTGAAAATTAGGCGGAATGGTAAGGCAAGAAATGAGGAGGTTCTGCGCAAAATCGGATAGGAAAGGAGAAGGGACAGGATGATCAGACATCTCTTAAGACATGAGGGAATGACTTCCATGGTACTAGATGGAACTGTAGAAGAAGACAGAGATTGGAATATATCCATTAACTAATTGAGGGCGTAGGTTACAAATGCAACTGTGAAATGAAGAGGTTGGCACAGGAGAGGAATTCGTGGTGGGCCGCATTGCTTCAATATCTCAGTTGATACCAGCGCTAAAAACATTAATCAAGCAAAAAAAGAAAAAGAAGCAGGTGCCCCTCGACGCTCTAACTTTTGAGAAAACCGCGTTTCGATGTGTATAACAGTTCAAAAAATAAACGGGGCATTACGTCTTACTGACTCACACCTATAGTTTCACTCCTGCCATTACAAGGATAGCAACATGTGAGCTTCGTGTTCGTAGATAGGAGCTATATTCAGTCACAGTATACATGTGTTTCTATCGTAAGTGTAATTCATTACATTGCCCTTCAGTTTTCGCAAATGAATGTGAGTTTAAGCGGAACAGTGTCACACCAGAATGCGAACACACTTCAGGCATTACTACCGCCTCACAGCAGTGACATCACCTGGAAATGCTCGATCGCCCCGAACGCATTGGTCCAACAACCTACACTGCTGGCCATTAAAATTGCTACACCACGAAAATGACGTGCTACAGACGAGAAATTTACCAGACAGGAAGAAGATGCTGTGATATGCAAATGATTAGCTTTTCAGAGCATTCACACAAGGCTGGCGCCGGTGGCGACACATATAACGTGCTGAGATGAGGAAAGTTTCCAACCGATTTCTCATACACAAACAGCAGTTGACCGGCGTCGCCTGGAAAAACGTTGTTTTGATGCCTCGTATAAGGAGGAGAAATGCGTACCATCACGTTTCCGACTTTGATAAAGGTCGGATTGTAGTGTATCGCGATTGCGGTTTATCGTATCGCGACATTACTGCTCGCGATGGTCGAGATCCAATGACTGTTATCAGAATATGGAATCCGTGGGTTCAGGAGGGTAATACGGAACGCCGTGCTGGATCCCAACGGCCATAGTATCACTAGCAGTGGAGATGACAGGCATTTTATCCGCATGGTTGTAAGGGATTGTGCAGCCACGTCTCGATCGCTGAGTCAACAGATGGACTATCAGCTCGGAGACCGTGGCTGCGGTTACCCTTGACGATGCATCACAGATATGAGCGCCTCCGATGGTGTACTCAACGACGAACCTGGGTGCAGGAATGGCAAAACGTCATTTTTTCGGATGAATTCAGGTTCTGTTTACAGTCGCATCCGTGTTTGGCGATATCGCGGTGAACGCACATTGGAAGCGTGTATTCGTCATCGCCACACTGGCGTATCACCCGGCGTGATGGTATCGGGTGCCATTGGTTACACGTCTCGGTCACCTCTTGTTCGCATTGACGGCACTTTGAACAGTGGACGTTACATTTTAGATGTGTTACGACCCGTGGCTCTACCCTTCATTCGATCCCTGCGGAACCCTACAGCTCAGCACGATAGTGCACGACCGCATGTTGCATGTCCTGTGCAGGCCATTCTGGATACAGAAAACGTTCGACTGCTGCCCTGGCCAGCACATTCTCCAGATCTCTCACCAACTGAAAACGTCTGGTCAATGGTGGCCGAGCAACTGGCTCGTCACAATACGCCAGTCACTACTCTTGATGAACTGTGGCATCCCGTTGAAGCTCCACGCGCAGCTGTACCTGTACACGCCATCCAAGCTCTGTTTGACTCAATGCCCAGGCGTATCAAGGCCGTTATTACGGCCAGAGGTGGTTGTTTTGGGTACTGATTTCTCAGGATCTATACACCCAAATTGCGTGAAAATGTAATCACATGTCAGTTCTAGTATAATATATTTGTCCAATGAATACCCGTTTATCATCTGCGTTTCTTGTTGGCGTAGCAATTTTAATGGCCAGTAGTGTATGTAGCAATCTTGATGCAGTGCTAGATTTCGAAAATTTAAATTCCGGAATGTCGTCTGTGGTTAATTATATACTATCGAGTTTCTTCTGTAATCTAGATGGTGATGACGAAACCACTAAAGGAACAAGCAGTGTAACTTGTAACAACGGGCGAGCAGTGGACGACAAAGTCGGCCTCCAGTGTAGATCCAAATCTGATTGTCAACGAACGGCCGACCATGCGTTACTCAGCCAGGTGTGTTCATGGAAAAGAGGCCCGTGTACGCCGTACTTAACTAGACGTGACGCGACAATGTCGCGATCAGACGGCCGTGGAGGTCACGGGTCGTCTTCTGAAATGCGCGCCTCACAGAAACTTTCACTGCTCGCACACCCGGCACTCCGTGGAGGCGGCGTGTTATTTATACCACGATTCCCCAATGAATATGGTAATGCTATGGAAATGTTTGTTTCGGTAATAAAGACCTTCTCAAACATAAAAGGAAAAAGCAGAACGAAAATAGACACCGACAATCTTATCCCTCTGATCTCTTCGTTGGCGCTCAAAGCTGATAACTTACACAGCTATAATGGCTGCTGCGAAAAAAATGAGAAAGACGGACACACACACGCACACACATACACACACAAGGATATCGCGTAGGAGAGGGACGACAGTCTAATAACGCCAAAAATTAAAAGGCGTCGTCTCGGAGAAAGCAGAGTTCGTGACGCGAGCTTTGAAACGACACGCTGCGTAACGCATTCGCTGTGGCACGCACAACGCAACGTGATTGCGTCGGCCGCATGCTAGTGGAGTTTGGATTTACGAGTCTGCGTGTAAGCTCGCATCCACGATAATGCTGGTTCTGCAGCCACGCCACGAGTTCCCGACGACGAGCGCTTCGCGCACAATGATTTGTAACCTCAGTGGAACTTTGATTAGAAGCGCCACATGGGAGCTGTGCTAGTGAAAAGGCAAATCCCTGTTTGCTGTTGTATTTGATACAGTTCTGCAGTATCACTTAACGAAGTACGCTGTATTGAAATTCTGATCAAACTTTCCCATGAACCGAAAAGTTTAATTGTTTAATTGGGTAGAAATATACTGTGTAGTCCTGGACTCCTCCACCACTCAAGTTTAAGAGGATCTACATTTCTTACCTACGAAGAGAAATATTGCAAGTAATTGCACGTCCTGTATTGTTCAGTTTGGACTGTGGACGCTTTCAAATCTGTCCCTCATCCAAGGCTCAAGGATCTTCTTGCAGCATCAGTCTCAAAAAAGCGTATTCCAGCCTACTGAAAATCGAAAATGGGACAGAAAAACGAATAGCCAAGTACCGTAAATTGTACGATAATCATTGCAAAATGAACGGAAAGGTATGGGAATCTCTTTTCAGCGGGCCCGGCTCGTATACCATTGCTTTACAATGTCAAGGTCAATCAATTGGCGAAGGACGCCAGTGTTTCTGGCACTGCAACATAGGTCAGTGTACTGACCAGGGATGAATGGGTGAAAAACTGGCGCGTTTTAACTTGCCATAAATGTCAGTATTGTACTGCAATCCTCCTAGTATTTATAAAGTCCTCCATGTCCTGAAAATTTCAGGAGGACCGAAAGCTGATAACTACCCTGGTAAGAATGCGTAGAGTCATGATTCAACTCCTTCCCATTTAGTCCGCCTCGGTAGCTGCGGGGTCAGAACAGTAGATTGCTACCCGAAGGGGCCCAGGTTCGATTCCTTGCCAGATCGGATATTTTCTCCGGTCAGAGTGCACGTTGTGTTGTCCTTATCTTTGTATCGTTATAACTGACACAAAAGTCACTACATGGCATCCGATGACAGGTCTAAACCTACGTAACTTCGTACCAGCGAACAGGTTGACCATACTGAATTTTCTGAATTGTCGAAACACACTGCCGTATCCTCTTTGCAAAGTTAAAATGGGTCAATAGGCACATACCGAAAGCCAATAAATTTTTAAATAATAAAAAAAATAATTCTGATTTACTATGGATAGGCATCAAGGATGTCCTTTCGACGAATGTCAGAAGGAAGAAGAAGGTGATGAAAACCACTTGCTGTTTCCCTGCAGTTTTTTTCGAGGCGCATGAGTTTTTATCCGTACTGCATACACGAAAAAGCAAATTGATAAGGACAAAATAATTAAATTTATTGTTCACGTTACTGTCGTTTACCGAGAGGTGATTTCTCATAGAAACTTTCTGTTATGGAAGATTTGAATGTCCGTTTTTGATGTGGCGACCGGCAGCTCTCTTACTGGCGTTAATACCAACCGTAAGAAGTCGAGCAAAGCGAGTTCTTGTGCACATTCATTTATATATTTCTATTTCTTGATCGTTCTCATGATCCGTATTCGAAGTAAAATTGGGCACAGAAGCACTTTTTTTCTCAATGCCTACCTTTTATTGGTGTAAAGTAGTCCTAGCTTCAATTAATCTTTTCATCTCTACATACACTCAATACTGCAGATAATATGTTTCACTTACTCTAATCTTTGTGTTGGCTAACTACTTCTCAGCTACTACGTGTACATTTCATCATTAAATTAATTACTCCTGGATACCTTAGCAGATTGCGCACTAACTTTTCCATCTTCTAAAAACTGTTTTCCTAAACATCTTTCATCGCCAATTTCTTCTAGTAGCTATTTTTTTTACAGATCTACTTTATATGTTAGTTACATTTCAAACATACCTTATCGAACCTAACGTTCCCGAATATGTTTGTGAAATAGGCGTAAGGGTAGACTCCACCTTAAAACATTAGCTTTATTTTTAAAAAAATTAATGGCCATTTCACATCTTTTGAGTGTTTTCTCTTAGATCTGAAAACGACTTGGCTTTATTACAAGACGTCTAAGGAAGATGACTGTGAGAGGAACCAGAGCATACTGAAATCTGCCAATGTGGTAAGATACTACCTGTCTACCAGAGACTTGCATCTGATGCACCACTGGTAAAATGGAATGATGAGAAGACACAAAATGCAAATAAAAAAGATACTTTTGGGTCTTGTACATGCTGTTATCAGGTCAATATGGAATGTCAGAAGCCTTAAGTAAATACTAGAACTGCTTTATCATCCTCCCAAAAGAAGATTTGCTTGTCCTGAGATCAACGACGGATGAAGCAGTCCACAAGATGATGCCTTGAGAAGGAAAAATTCAAGAAAAAGGCTACTCTGAAATTGCAAGCAGAAGAAGACTTGCAGGAGCACGAAGGGAATACGTATTGTCCTGGTGAATTTTAATGGATACGTGTCTTGTGCTAGCATTCACTTTTAATAAAATTTTCATATCCATTTTCTCGTAAGTTTGTTTTTCCAAGCTTAGTACAAACTTTTTTATCTAAAACATTAACCAATCTCAATGAAATTTTTGCAGGCAGTGTTCCTGAGACACTTGCACACATTTATGTACCAATATTATCGAAAATACTGTTCTTCTACTTCATTATCATATTTATGTACCGATAATTAAGGAAAATTTAAGTTTGAAACTAGAAAAAAAAACTGAAAATAAATTACTAACATTTCTCATAAAATAAATAGATAGAACTGGTGAACTGCGTTTAGTGGATGCACCTAAAAAATATGGAGTGCGAAAATTGAGATCTGAGTCGCAAAGGTTGGTTTTCAAAAATGCCATTAAGATCATATTGAAAATTCAAAACACAAAAACCAACTACGGTCTGGGCTGCAAAGCTCGGGTATTGCTACATCTTCACGTGACAGGCAAGATTTTAAAATTCGGTTGAAATCGGAAAAGAAGAAAAAAAGTAAAATTCTTGAATGGAGTCTGCCCTTAAAGACCACATTCAGGCTGTGCGTAGGGCAAAACACCGACCGATAGCACAACGAACGGATTACCTTATTTTAACTGGCTCGCCATCTACATACGAGTACACATCATTTATCAGATCCACGACGCGCGTTATATGTTGTTCCAGTAGATAACCCACCTACTATTTCCATACCAATTACATTCCTTTTTCACAACCAGTTGGCATTAGGGTGATAACATGACAACACTGAAGAGTCCTTTTCGCACTGACACACCCATTTAACCCACCGAGTGAACGAGCACAGTGGTCACTTACTGAACTAATATTCTGGCGGACGGCGGTTCAGATCCCAGTGCAGGTCAAGATTTTCCTTGATTTCCCAGAGTCACTGCATGTATATCTACATCTACACATTACTCTGTAATCTACAATTAAGTGCCAGGCAGAGGGTTCATCGAACCATCTTCAAGCTGTTTCCACTCTCGAGCTGCGCGCGGGAAAAACGAACACTTAAATATTCTGTGCGATCTCTGTATTCTATTATTTCATTAGTCCTCCCTGTGTAGGTGAGCGCAAGCAAAATATTTTCACACTCTGAGGAGGAGGGTGGTGTTCGAAATTTTGTGAGAAGACCCTGCCGCAATGAAAAACGTCTTTGTTTTAAGGACTGCCACCTCAGTTTGCATATTATATTCGTGGCGCTCTCTCCCCTATTTGGCGATACAACAAAACAAGCTTAAGGTGAATGCAGGGATGTTACCTTTCAAATGGACACAGTCGATTTTTTCCCCCATTCTTCCTTAACTCTAGCTGATGGCCCACCCTCAGTAGGACTTTAAATGCTAATCTTCCTTCCTTCGTTTTGCCAAAAAGAGTATGGACCACGGGAAAATTCCAGTATGGCTGGATTTGAATGTCGTTCTTCCCAACTGCGTTTACACTAACTTAACCACTGGACCATCATGTGTAAATCTTTTCTTTAGAAGCATATGTTCCAAATTATGCACTTATATGACTTAATAATTGTTGTAACTGAGAAATGAATCACCCAAGACGAATCTATCATCTGTAGGCCAAAAAAAAACTGTTGTAAACTACCTTCGATGTACCAGGGTGAGTCAAATGAAAACCTTAAATTTGTAATGACAAATCGAAATTTCGCGCCGTTATCCTGTAAGTTGGTAAGCGTGCTACAAACAGGGTGCAGAATGGCCTGTAGGTGGCAGCATAGTGCAGATGCACACATACCGTCGCAGTATCAGTATAAAGATGGCTGCCCCACTTGCGACTTACACCAGGGAAGAACAGCATTCTGTTATTCGGTTTTTGCGTAGTGAAGGTGTGAAACCTATTGAAATTCATCGACGAATGAAGGTTTAGTACGGTGATGCATGTTTGTCACAATAGAAAGTCTACGAGTGGAGTAGGAAGTTCGCAAATGGTGTGACTTGAGCCGGTCTGGGTGGCCGAGAGGTTCTAGGCGCTACAGTCTGGAACCGCGCGACCGCTACGGTCGCAGGTTCGAATCCTGCCTCGGGCAAGGATGTGTGTGATGTCCTTAGGTTAGTTAGGTTTAAGTAGTTGTAAGTTCTATGGGACTGATGACCTCAGAAATTAAGTCCCATAGTGCTCAGAGACATTTGAACCATTTTTTGTGACTTCAGTGGAAGATGTTCCTCGTCCAGGTCAGGCACAACGAGTTGTGACTCCACAGAACATTGCAACAGTAGAAGCCATAGTGAAGGAGAACCGCCGAGTGACACTGAATGACATTTGCAACATGTATACAGATTAATCATGGGTCAGCACACCACACTGTGCATGATGTGCTCCAGTTTCACAAAGTGTCTGCAAGATGGGTGCCACAGCAGCTAACTCCTGAAATGAGAGAACGACGTGTTGATGCTTGTGAAGAACTTCGTCGGCGCTTTGATGGCTTCCTTGCAACATGACAATGCAAGGCCCCACACTGCCCGCACAACAGTTGCAACAATCACAGACCTGCCTTTTGATTGTTTTCCTCATCCACCACACTCACCAGGCTTTGCCCCAAGTGATTTCCATATGTTTGGACCACTCAAAGACGCAATGGGAGGAAAGAAGTTCCGTTTTCATGAAGAGGTACGCCACGCAGTGCACGAATGGTTGTGAGGACTACCTTGTAAGCGCCGGAGGACTTGCATTGAGCGTGGGGGAGATTATGTTCAAATGTGATACAGCTTTGTACCACTTCCGCACAATAAATAATATTTAAAAAAATATTTAAGGTTTTCATTTGACTCACCCTCGTATACAAAGTGAGTATCTCGGAGAAGAGAACGACTGATGAGAGAATACCGCCTACATAACGACAAATACACAAAACTGACGGTGTAACTAATGAGCAGAAATAGTGAAAGCACGGTACTCCTATTCAGGAGCGATTTTTAGTACCAGTTTCTAATAAAACAACCTCAGTTTTCAAAGAAATGCTGCAATGGTTCTTTCTTTCTCTGTACTTGCCCAGCTGGCTGGTAATCACTTTACAATACTAAAAGCGAGACGGTAAGGCCTGTTAAAAAAAATCGTGCTAACGGAGTATACTTCTTGGAACGACTTAGGTACCTAGCCTGTCGCAAGTATGGATAACGAATTGTTCAGAGCCTAGGTGAAACGAGAGCGTGGACCCCGTCCTGGCTCGGACGACCGACAGAGCAGCACTTTAGACTCGACGTGGCTTTCGTGAGCCTTCCCTGGGCCTGGGTGCTCGGCTTATACCCGAACGCCGGCTGGGCTCTGGGTGCGGGTGGAACCAGTTCCAGGCTATTCGTGGCCGGTGATGGTGCATCGCATCCTGCTGGCTCGCTGGACGCTCCTCTCCACACACGCTGCTGTCACGGCTCCGACGTGTGTAGCGAGCAGTTTCTCTCCCCAGGAAACTGATAGGACAGGGTAACTGTTTTATCCATCCCCCAATTGTAACGATGTCACAGTCAGTTACTTGTCCCCATATCGTTTCAGATGTGCGACTAGATTAGTGATTTCATACCAGTAAGGTCACAATAATGAGAAGAATGTTGTGTACTGAAACCGAAGTTATTTATTAGGTCCCCTAAGGAAGCGTTATAGATCTTCTATTATTCTTATTTTACGCGTATATAAACGATTTAGGAGGCAATCTCAGAAGCTCTCTTAGATTATTTGCACGTGATGTCATAGTTCACCGTTCAGCATATAAGCTAATAAATTCATCATAAGATAGAAATAATTACATAATGGGCTAGAAAAGGTCTGGATGATGCAAAAAATGGCTGTTCACCCTGAAAAATAAGTAATATGACGTCATCCACATTACTAAAAAAATACCTTTAAATTTCAGTTACAAGATAAATTGCACAAATTTGAAGGTTATCGAACCAAGTAAATATCTAAGGATTCAATATAAATTCATATCATCACACAGAAGATGTTGTGGGGGAACGCGAACCAAGGACTCCGTTTTATTGGCAGAACGCTTAGAAGTTTCAACAAACCTGTTAGCTTGGTAGTTGACTTCTGGAGTATAGCTTCACCGTATAGGATCCGTAACAGTTAGGATCAGTGGAGCAAACCGGAAAAGTTCAAAAGGAAACAGCTTCTTTTGTTTCCAGACGAATGTTCACTCTGCAGCGGAGTGTGCGCTGATATGAAACTACCTGGCGTGTCGGACCGAGAATCGAACCTTGGACCTATGCTTTTCATGGGCAACTGCTCAGCTCCTTTTGCATTACCGCGAAATATGGGAGAGAATTCGCGGATAAGAGAGTTGGTGTGGCAATCATTAAAAACAGGCATTTTGGTTGCTGCGAGATATTTTCTCTATATTTTAATCCCCTGTTTTTGCTTCCGAATGCCAAAATAGTTTGTTGACACTCCTGAGACTGGTTTGATGCAGCTCTCCATGCTACTCTATCCTGTGCATGACTCTTCACCTCCCAGTTCCTACTGCAGCCTACATCCCTCTGAATCTGCTTATAAGGAGAAATAAGCGGTGTGGTAAGATAAAAAACTCAGAGGTCGCACCGAAAAATTTAAGTGCTAATTTTTCCCCTCACTCTGTATCAAAGTAATTCTGTGCACCCTCTGGCAAAAACGGAAGTTGGAATTGCACAGCAATCATGTAGAGCTGCTGTAGAAAAAGTACTGCGAGTGTAGAGTGTGTCCACACAGGTTGCACGTTTCTTCCAGTCATTTTCCCTTGAATGAAATGCGAAGTTAAGTAACACTCAGACGAAATAGGAGTATTCAACTCAGTTCTTATAGTTGGGTCTTCAGTCCTGAGACTGGTTTGATGCAGCTCTCCATGCTACTCTATCCTGTGCATGCCTCTTCACCTCCCAGTTCCTACTGCAGCCTACATCCCTCTGAATCTGCTTATAAGGAGAAATAAGCGGTGTGGTAAGATAAAAAACTCAGAGGTCGCACCGAAAAATTTAAGTGCTAATTTTTCCCCTCACTCTGTATCAAAGTAATTCTGTGCACCCTCTGGCAAAAACGGAAGTTGGAATTGCACAGCAATCATGTAGAGCTGCTGTAGAAAAAGTACTGCGAGTGTAGAGTGTGTCCACACAGGTTGCACGTTTCTTCCAGTCATTTTCCCTTGAATGAAATGCGAAGTTAAGTAACACTCAGACGAAATAGGAGTATTCAACTCAGTTCTTATAGTTGGGTCTTCAGTCCTGAGACTGGTTTGATGCAGCTCTCCATGCTACTCTATCCTGTGCATGCCTCTTCACCTCCCAGTTCCTACTGCAGCCTACATCCCTCTGAATCTGCTTAGTGTATTCATCTCTTGGTCTCCCTCTACGATTTTTACCCTCCACGCTGCCCTCCAGTACTAAAATGGTGATCTCTTGATGCCTCTGAACATGTCCTGCCAACCGATCCCGTCTTCTAGCCAAGTTGTGTCACAAACTCCTCTTCTCCCCAATTTTATATCCTCTCTACTTCGACCATCATCAGTTATTTTGCTCCCCAGATAGCAAAACTCCATTACTACTTTAAGTGTCTCATTTCCTAATCTAATTCCCGCAGCATCACCCGACTTAATTCGACTACATTCCATTATCCTCATTTTGCTTTTGTTGATGTTCATCTTATACACTCCTTTCAAGACACTGTCCATTCCGTTGAACTGCTTTTCCAAGTCCTTTGCTGTCTCTGACAGAATTATAATGTCATCGGCGAATCTCAAAGTTTTTATTTCTTCTCCATGGATTTCAATACCTACTCCGAGTTTTTCATTCGTTTCCTTTACTGCCTGCTCAATATACAGATTGAATAACATCGCGGAGAGGCTACAACCCTGTCTCACTCCCTTCCCAACCACTGCTTCCCTTTCATGTCCCTCGACTCTTATAACTGCCATCTGCTTTATGTACAAATTGTAAATAGCCTTTCGCTCCCTGTATTTTACCCCTGCCACCTTCAGAATTTGAAAGAGAGTATTCAAGTCAACATTGTCAAAAGCTTTCTCTAAGTCTACAAATGCTAGAAACGTAGGTTTGCCTTTCCTTAATCTTTCTTCTAAGATAAGTCGTAAGGTCAGTATTGCCTCACGTGTTCCAATATTTCTACAGAATCCAAACTGATCTTCCCCGAGGTCGGCTTCTACCAGTTTTTCCATTCGTCTGTAAAGAATTAGCGTTAGTATTTTGCAGCTGTGACTTATTAAACTGATCGTTCGGTAATTTTCACATCTGTCAACACTTGATTTCTTTGGGGTTGGAATTATTATATTCTTCTTATAGACATTCATCTACTATTTTGGAGTTTATCGATATAAGCCTCATAAATCCCACATCTTGAATCACTCCTGGAAGAGAAGTAACCTCGACAGAATAAGATAAATTCTAAAGAAGTGTAAATACTCTTGAAATTAAAAGGCCGATTTATATATCTGGAAACCCCGATTATAGTATGTTAAAGCGATAGTGGCACCCCTTGAACACAGAATAGGACATGTGGATTCGCAATAGGTAATGTCTAAAGTCTAAACATCTTCAGCGTCGCCGAATCTACTTTCTTTTAGGGAATGGCCCACACCCTGCTAACATCCTCTTGGTTAGCAGACAGGCTGCAAGCTCTTGATGCCACATGAGCACGTAATGGGTGAATGTGCTACGTGTACACAAAACGGTAGAGTTTTCCTACAATTTTTTCGCATGTAATATGTAGCAAAGTTCATTGCAAGTCAGTGACCAAATATCCCAGAACATTTTCTTTAAAACTTCAAAGGATGACCCTCTATTTGCGAGCCACTAAACAACTGTAGAGTCAATACACTGTCCATTCAGAAAGTTCCGAGACTTGTTTTGTTCCTGGCGTAGAAGTGACATCAGTAACTACGGCGGGAACTTGTACTAACAACTGTAAACAACAGATATACACTCGACCAGTCCTTCGTGAGCGGGCAGTGTTAAATAGTGGACGAGTGGCAGTAGTGTGTTAACGTTGATGTGTCAAAAATCGCACTGGAACAACATCTCTAAATTAAGTATTCAAGACATTTTCGAAACTGTTTTGAAGAAATGAAAAGTGTGCGATGTTTGAGCTGCACACCTTGACTCTTGAACAAAAGCACCGACGCGTGGACGCCTGCCGGGATTTGATTGAAATGCAAAACGCGTCCAATCCTTTTCTGGAAAAAAATCACGAGTGAGCAGGCCTGATGTTACCAATACGAACCTTCCACTAAACGACGACGTGCAGAAATTCACATGAGCTGGGGTTAACGATTTCATGACGTAACAGATATTCAAGCCATTATGACGCGCGGAGTGATTTTTTATTAATCCAGTCTCTAAACGGTTTGTGCCGACAGGGTATTCAGGTCGACAAGGCCTCAATCCAACTGTAGCGTTAAGAACCGAATATAGATTAGTGATGAACTAAAGATTAAAAAAATATGCTGACTGAATACTGCAGGGGTTATGAACCATTAACACACTGGTAGGCTTACGAGTTGTAAATACTTTAATGAATTAAGACATCAAGAACACCAAATAACACGTAAAAAATAAAATTAAAAGAGAAGTTAATTTAGTATGTGCGTGATGGAAACGATTGTGTAGAAGGTAGCTGTACCGTAGTGGTAACTCATAAGAGAATACAAACACATTATCAGAAAAAGATTTGGTTATTAACTGTATTTTCAATTATTTACGAAAGAGCAAGGTCACGTTCTCGTAGAGAGCAACGAAGAGAAATTGCCAAAAGCTGCGGCTGCAGTGTTCCGATAACCAACCTCTGCCTTCTCTCAGTAGGTATCACTGTTGAATGACGCGATAGATGTGCACAGGAGAAAACTACCACTTATGCTTCACGACGTACCGACCGTGAGAAATGCCTCGCTGACCTATTATGCAGTCAGATAGGTATTTCCCGTACCGTAATGCTAACGCTGACAACACATTACTTCGCAGAATGCGAAGCATGAACGGCTGTTTCAGAGCGCGTTTGTCCTGTCAATCTCTAACACAGAACTATGGTTTGAGTTATGCAAAAGCAACATGGTGGAAACATCCTCTCCCTCCCCACTCCCAAAAGAAAAGTATTACTTAAAAGAAGCTGTATGTCAAATATTCCGAGGGGCAGGGTGGCATATTCAAAAATGGCATTTAATAAATGCAGAGTCGTGATTTAGAGTCTAGCTTGTGAAACTTAAAATAGGATAAGGATAAATTCGATAGAAATTGCAAATACTTTTTTAATGAAAGCAAGGGTATAGTGAGTATAATCCAAAAATTCACCGCAAAAACAGTTCCGTTATGTACAATAAATTATTTTGTTCTATGTGCATGTAAATTGTCTACGCCCTCCTTTCTTTCATCCTTCTGACTGGAAATGTGAAGTTAAGAAAGACTTCCTGCGGTGTCTTTCCAAGCAGACCATCAGCATGTTTCTAGAAGTCTGAGAGTTTGATTGTAAGTGTTCTGTGCTCGCTGAAAAAGTTCTATCTTAACAATTTCAGTGGTTTGCTCTGTTCTGATTGTTCAGTTTCTCCGAGAGTAATTAATGAGCAATAAATACACGGATGTGCGGCCAGATCACATTGTCCAGTTCTTCAACGCACATGATGATGGCAACGTTGTTGCTTTTTTTTCTTCGAAATATTGTGCCTGTTGGACAGCCATCCTGTCAGTTCAAAATTTTTCAAGACTGGATTTACAAAACAAAAAAAACAAAAAAAAATCGTAGTCAAGTTAAAATGGTGGTTTTAATGCTTCATGATTTCTACGTAGTCTGCCCACAGCACTAAATGTGCATTTAACCACGTGAAACTGTCAGAAAAGTCCTTCTTTGAAATTTTTGTTCAACTCGCGCGTCACGTTGGCTTGAATGTCTGTTGTGTCATCGAAGCGTTGACCCTTTGTATCGCCTTCTGTACTCAGTGTTTCCAGTATGAGTCTACCACAATACGATGAAATTCCATTACCCGTGATGATTTTTTTCCAGAAAAGACATATCCGAGTTCTGCATTTTAGCGATGCTGTAGCAGGCGTCCACACGTGTTCGAGAGTCAAAGTGTGTGGGACAAATACTGCACACTCTTTCCTGTCCTTTAAAACATTCTGGATAATGTCATGAAATATTAAATATAGAGATTTATGAAATAAAAAATTTTTAGTTAATTTTATTTTTATTTTTTAATGCGTCGACCGCAAATTTCTTTTTTACTTACACGACAATTAGTTTCGGTTGCTTTTTTTAATACCATCTTCAGATCGTCCAGACCGTAAAAATTGGTGAATATGCAGTAATATTATAGTCATTAGCTGTAATCATGCAAAGATATGCACCCGTATTGTGGTTCAAAATGGTTCAAATGGCTCTGAGCACTATTGTACTTACCATGTGAGGTCATCAGTCCCCTAGAACTTAGAACTACTTAACCCCAACTAACCTAAGGACGTCACACACCTCCATGCCCGAGGCAGGATTGGAACCTGCAACCGTATCGGTCGCGCGGTTCCAGACTGAAGCGCCTAGAACCGCTTGGCCAACTGCGGCTGTCCCGTATTGTGGCCCAACAAAAGTACGAGAGTATGTAATTCAAAAATTCATCGTGAGCGAGCCAGGTTGTATACCATAATCTCGAAAAATGACGGTAATAAAGAAGGCGAATGGGTAGTTGCATTTAGAGATGTTGCTCCATTGCGATTTGCGACAGAATAACGTTGAGACACTACAGCTGCAGCCGGTCGTGTGGCCGTGCGGTTCTAGGCGCTTCAGTCTGGAACCGCGTGACCGCTACGGTCGCAGGTTCGAATCCTGCATCTGGCATGGATGTGTGTGATGTCCTTAGGTTAGTTAGGGGACTGATTACCACAGATGTTAAGTCCCATAGTGCTCAGAGCCATTTGAACCATTTTTGAACACTACAGCTGCACGCCGACTACTTAACACTGTCTACGCAGAGCTGACTGGTCGAATGCACACTCGCTGTTTGCAGTTGTTAGTTCAAGCTACCAGTGTAGTTACTGCGCTGGAGTCGTTTATACGTCAGGAATAAAACCAGTCTCGAAGCTTTTAGGACGGTCGGTGTATAATTCTGTGCTACAAATGTACATTTCCTCGATGACGGTATTACATGTTATTTTTGACAATAGTATTTAGTGAGATTATACAGAACTGTCCAGCTTGAGTTTTTACACATATCTGTGTGAGTAGGTGATGTTGGAACCCCAGAATGAGATGCTAAATTGCACAACAACGGTTTTCTTGGAGTTCTTTCCAAGGTCGCTCCTATCTCGTCTGGTTTGTGGCAAGTATTTTATATTCTGGGCATCCGCAGCTGTTGAAAGGCGTGAAGTTAAGACGAAATCCGCTGCCAACTGCTAAAATTGTTGTTTTATTGATACACAACCGGTTTCTCGTCATAAAACCGCATCATCTGACGCAACAGTGTTAAAAAGTGATAAGTGCAACCATCAGTCCTAGTGGATTTTTTTCCACCGTGTACAAATTCTGGGGGCTGATCGATGAGAGGACGCGGAACAAAAAAAGGTCTAATGAACTTATGTCCGGAAATGCATGCTACAGACCATTTATACAATCATACTTTGTTACAGAGACTGCGGTCTAATACGCATTGTACCGTGAACCCATAATTACAGTATGCATAGTTTCCCTCTAGAGCCTGGTACTGTTTCTCATGAGCCATGCCCTAGCGCCTTCTCCTGCCATATTAATTGGTAAAGTTGTGCCCGATTCACTTCTTTTGCTTACTCACCTTGTGGATCTAGCCGGGCGGTTTGAGGCGTCATGTCACGGACTGCGCGGCCTCTTCCGCCAGTGGTTCCAGTCATCCCTAAAGCATGGGTTTTCGTGTTGTTCTTAGCATGTTAGTTTAAGTAGTGTGTAAGCCTAGGGACTAATGACCTAAGCAGTTTGGTCCCTTAGGAGTGCACACACATTTGAATGTACACAATGGATCCGAACTCGAATCGAGATCTTGCCGACATGATGTTTGCTTACGGAAAGGCAAATGGCAACGAGCGGCGGGTAGGAAGGTTGTATCAGGAGACCTATCCCCACCGACAACAACCACAGCATTCAGTGTTTCACCGATTGTCTACAACAGAGTCGTTTCAGGAAGCAGGAAATCATGAAGGACGTACCCGAAATGTTTCGGACACCAGACTTGGAGGAAAATGTAATTAACACTGTGGAGGGCGACCGCCTTGTCAGTACCAGGCAGTTGACCCACCAGTACAGAGTAAGCTAGACAACCGAGTGGAACACTTTCCTTGACAATTATTACTACGCTTGTGCAGGGATTACTAGCGACAGACTTTCCACTTCGGGAACAGTTTTGTCACTGGTCTCTTCAACAGGCAGTCACGATTCCGGGATTCGTATCATTCGCAAATGAAGCCACCTTTACGTGGAGTGGTACTTTCTACTTTCATAACAGTCATCTGTGAATCTGTATGCAGAACGTCCATGGTATAGTGACAGCGAATCATCAGCATCGGTGAAGCCAGAATGTGTGGGCCGAGATAACTGGCCAGCGTATTTTGGGACCAGTCTTCCTTCCAAGTCGCCTGACAGCCCGGAACTAACGGCGTTTCTTGCGGATGACTTTGTCTCCCCCGCTGCAAGAAGTGCCATTGATGATTCGAAGTGTTATGTGGTTGCTACATGATGGTGCTCCAGCCCACTTCGCCGTTAACGACCGTACGCATGTCAATCATGTCTTCCCTGGTCGATGGATCGGGGGAGGGGTCCAATTTCATGGCCTGCATGTTCGCCGGATCCCAGTCCCTGAGATTTCTGGTTAGGGGGCCATCTGAAAAGTATCGAGTGTGCAGAGCCCATTCCAGATGTGGAGACACTGGAGCATAGTATTCAAACTGCCTTTGACAGTTTTCAGACGCAGCCTTGCCGATGTGAACATGTGAGACAGAACATGCTAAGGTGAGTACACGCATGCGTTGAGGCATATGGCAGCCTTTTTAAACACGTACCGTAACTGTGGCTGTATATTAAATCGTAGTCTCTGTAACAATGAATGATTGATTAAATGGTTTCTAGCGTAGGAAACCATGAATTTCTGGACATGAGTTCATTAGACCTTTTTTGTTCCGTATCCTCTCACTGATCGGTCCATAGAGTTTGTACACTGTGTAAAAAATCACCTTGTGTTATTGAGTGTTATCTACATCACATTTGGGAACAAAGAGTGACAAAAGCGTGATCGATTAATTTCGTTAAAATTGCTGGTTTGTGAATGATGTAGTTAGACACTTGTTTTAAGATATGGTTGTATCGGTGTGAAGCGGCTCGCATAAGCAACTAGGACGTTGTCAGTCGCTTGTGAGCGCCAACCCATTCTTCGCAACACCGGGTTGCCCTGCCGTCGCACCGATGCAGTCAAATCTTAAAACAAGGGTCTATAACCACACGGCCCACAAACCAGCTATTTTAACGAAATTAATGGATCACGTCTTTGTGACCCTTCGTTCGAAAATGTAATGTAGATATTAATCACTGAATAATTCGAGGGCTTTTGGAGAATATGGTCCAAAATGGAAACCACGGTGAAAATAAAAATAGTTTTTAGAATGAGATTTTCACTCTACAGCGGAATGTGCGCTGATATGAAACTTCCTGGCAGATTAAAACTGTGTGCTGGACCGAGACTCGAACTCGCAGGAGAGCTTCTGTGAAGTTTGGAAGGTAGGAGACGAGGTATTGGCGGAATTACGGCTGTGAGGACGGGGCGTGAGTCGTGCTTGGGTAGCTCAGTTGGCAGTGCAAAGGTCCCGAGTTCGAGTCTCGGTTCGGCACACAGTTTTAATCTGCCAGGAAGTTTCAAAAATAGTTTTATTTGCAACAATTACCTACACCTTCCAACTACTGCTGTACACAGTAGCTGCTCACACTGAGATTTCTGTCATAACGTTGAACCAACCTTCCAACACCATCGTCACAGAAGGCAGCCGCCTATGGTTTCAGACAGTTATCTGCGCCGGCCGGAGTGGCCGTGCGGTTGTAGGCGCTACAGTCTGGAGCCGAGCGACCGCTACGGTCGCAGGTTCGAATCCTGCCTCGGTCATGGACGTGTGTTATGTCCTTAGGTTAGTTAGGTTTAAGTAGTTCTAAGTTCTAGGGGACTGATGACCTCGGAAGTTAAGTCCCATAGTGCTCAGAGCCATTTGAACCAGTTATCTGCGCTGATATGGAGCTTCTTGTCCATGCCAAAATGTTGTCTTCATGGCCAGCGGTTGATCTGAATAGAGATGAAAATCGGAGGGAGCCAGGTCCGGGATGTACGGTCGGTGATCACACACCTCCCATCGAAAACATTGCAGGACTGACCTCATTGCCAGTGTAGCGCGCGGCCGAGAATTGTCATGAAGAAGGAAATGCAAGACAGTTCTGTTGTGTGGGCTGCATGAAATCAGGCGGAATCTATCACAGGCTCTCATACATGGTGGTAGACACTATTTTCTAAGCGTCTTTACTTGCTCACTGCGTTCAGAACTGGAAAGAGCGATGTGGAGCGATGGAGAACCATACTAGGGAGACTGTCCAACACATCTATGCAAAGCTTCATCGGATTTTCACTGAGGTTTCCATTTCGTGATCGATTGGATCATACTTTCCGAATAGCCCTGGTATGTTTTGACTAGGGGCGATACATGCACCCATGAACTTTTAACATTGTTGCACCTGGTGACGCGGCTTTAGGCCGCGAAACCGTTTCTGTATGAATAAAACAATGATTTTACCAGCTGTCAGCGGAATTTTTCGTAACATCTTCGTCTAGGTAGCTGTCGCTTCAGACGGAGTCTGACGCAAAATCCGTATAACGAACCGCTGTCTCATGCGATGTTCACAACCCGTATAAAGAGCTACATCTACATTTATACTCTGCAAGCGACCCCACGGTGTGTGACGGAAGGGACTTTACGTGTGACTGTCATTACCTCCGCCTGCCGCGGTGGCCGTGAGGTTCTAGGCGCTGCAGTCCGGAACCGCGGGACTGCTACGGTCGCAGGTTCGAATCCTGCCTCGAGCATGGATGTGTGTGATGTGCTTAGGTTAGTTAGGTTTAAGTAGTTCTAAGTTCTAGGGGACTGATGACCACAGATGTTGAGTCCCATAGTGCTCGAGCCATTTGAACCATTTTTTGTCATTACCTCCCTTTCCTGTTCCAGTCGCGTATGGTTCGCGGGAAGAACGACTGCCAGAAAGCCTCCGTGCGCGCTCGAATCTGTCTAATTTTTCATTCGTGATCTCCTCGGGAGGTATAAGTAGGGGGAAGCAATATATTAGATACCTCATCCAGAAATGCACCCTCTCGAAACCTGGACAGCAAGCTACACCGCGATGCAGAGCGCCTCTCTTGCAGAGTCTGGCACTGGAGTTTGCTAAACATCTCCGTAACGCTATCACGCTTACCAAATAACCCTGTGACGAAACGCGCCGCTCTTCTTTGGATCTTCTCTGTCTCCTCTGTCAACCCGACCTGGTACGATCCCACACTGATGAGCAATACACAAGTACCGGTTCCCGTTCAGTGCTGGAGGCAGCACTTGCGTCTTACTGTATTTATGCTTCAAATCGTCTCCGCTGCTTCGATACGCTGCTAGGACTCAGCGTCAGTGTTTTAGCAGGAGCACGCGTGGGGCTGGCAGACGCGAGTGATGCGGCCACGTGTGCTTTTGTTATCGTCTGGCGGGCGGAGCAAAGTGTGTCAGCGTGCTGGCGCGGGGGCACAGCTGAGCCGGGGAGCGCCGCTAATTGGTTTACACAGGCGGCGGGTCAACACTCGCACGGTTTACGCGAGCGCCTCTGCTGGGCGCGCGGGCGGCGGCTCTGGCCTTGTCTCGGCCCGCGGGTCGCCGGCAGCGCTCGGCGCTGCCGCAGATCCGCCACACGCAGACAGCACCCACCATCGAACACAATCCAGACAACATCAGACTGGTCAGTCTGATATTGTACCTAGCAAGGCTCACCTGCCAAAGGCTCGAACGTGTTTAATTTTAATTTTTGACTTGAGCACATCTGGTCTAAGCTCTGACCACTGCCTTCTCGCTGTGTATATTCACGATTTCTTAAAATTTCATTTTGATGAAGACATCCTTAGAGGTGCCGAAAACCTAGGTCAGTGTACCACACAGTTACACTACTGGCCATTAAAATTGCTACACCACGAAGATGACGTGCTACAGACGCGAAATTTAACCGACAAGAAGAAGATGTTGTGATATGCAAATGATTAGCTTTTCAGAGCATTCACACAAGGTTGGCGCCGGTGGCGACACCTACAACGTGCTGACATGAGGAAAGTTTCCAACCGATTTCTCATACACATACAGCAGTTGACCGGCGTTACCTGGTGAAATGTTGTTGCGATGCCTCCTGTAAGGAGGAGAAATACGTTTTCGACTCTGATGGAGGTCGGATTGTAGCCTATCGCGATTGCGGTTTATCGTATCGCGACATTGCTGCTCGCGTTGGTCGAGATACAATGACTGTTAGCAGAATATGGAATCGGTGGGTTCTGGAGGGTAATACGGAACGCCGTGCTGGATCCCAACGGCCGCGTATCACTAGCAGTCGAGATGACAGGCGTCTTATCCGCATGGCTGTAACGGATCGTGCTGCCATGTCTCGATCGTTGAGTCAACAGATGGGGACATTTGCAAGACAACAACCATATGCACGAACAGTTCGACGACGTTTGCAGCAGCATGGACTATCAGCTCGGAGACCATGACTGCGGCTACCCTTGACGCTACATCACAGGGAGGAGCGCCTGCGATGGTGTACTCAACGACGAACCTGGGTGCACGAATAGCAAAACGTCATTTTTTCGGATGAATCCAGGTTCTGTTTACAGCGTCATGATGTCGCATCCGTGTTTGGCGACATCGCGGAGAACGCACATTGGAAGCGTGTATTCGTAATCGCCATATTGGCGTGTCACCCGGCGTGATGGTATGGGGTGCCATTGGTTACACGTCTCGGCCACCTCTTGTTCGCATTGATGGCAATTTGAACAGTGGACGTTACATTTCAGATGTATTACGACCCGTGGCTCTACCCTTCATTCGATCCCTGCGAAACCCTACATTTCAGCAGGATAATGCACGACCGCATGTTGCAGGTCCTTTACGGGCCTTTCTGGATATAGAAAATGATCGACTGCTGCCCTGGCCAGCGCATTCTCCAGATCTCTCACCAATTGAAAACGTCTGGTCAACGGTAGCCGAGCAACTGGCTCGTCACAATGCGCCAGTCACTACTCTTGATGAACTGTGGTATGGTGTTGAAGCTACATGGGCAGCTGTACCTGTACACTCCATCCAAGCTCTGTTTGGCTCAATGCGCAGGCGTATCAAGGCCGTTATTACGGCCAGAGGTGGTTGTTCTGGGAACTGATTTCTCAGGATCTATGCACCCAAATTGCGTGAAAATGTTATCACATGTCAGTTCTAGTATAATAAATGTGTCAAATGAATACCCGTTTATCATCTGCATTTCTTCTTGGTGTAGCAATTTTAATGGCTATTAGTGTATTTGCAACCAGTTGGCTGTGTGATGCCTCTGTTGAAACTTATATACGGTTGCTGAGAGACAGCCAGGTTTAAAACTGTAAATATGCAGTTGACTAGAAGAATTATCCATTAATAGAATCCAATACTTTGTAATAGACGTCAAATTTACTGGATGGTTATAATGAAACTGACGTTACTCCGAGAGTTGCCGTGCGGGTTGTATAATCGCAGGACGCTGGAACAACGTAGTACAAGCCCAGCAGACAGAAAACAACAAGAAAGAATAGACAATGATATATCTGCCGTATGCCGGAAAAGTATCGAACAAAATCGGCAGAATCCCGGATGGGCGTGACATTAAATGCGTTTTCCATCCACGTCCGAAAACGCATGCCCCATTAGGTACGGTGAAACATGGCTTGGTGATCCGTAAACGCCGGCCGGGGTGGCCGAGCGGTTCTAGGCGCTACAGTTTGGAACCGCGCGACCGCTACGGTCGCTGGTTCGAATCCTGCCTCGGGCATGGGTGTGTGTGATGTCCTTAGGTTAGTTAGGTTTAAGTAGTTCTAAGTTCTAGGGGACTGATGACCTCAGAAGTTAAGTCCCATAGTGCTCAGAGCCCTTTTGATCCGTAAACCAGGTGTTTACCGTATTCCATGTATTTCGGGGAGACTGTGCGAACAATCCAAAAAAGATGCAATTAACAGAGAAGACACACCGAACTTAAGCAACCAACATAATCTGTAGTTGCAGAACACGACATGGCTTCAGAAGACCCCGTGAAGAAAGACAGACTTCGTCCTTTGGGAATGTATCCAGAAGGCGTCTACTGAACTGCGAATGGCTGACAGGCTGATCAACAGAGACACTGGACTGAGTCTCAGCAAAATCTGGCATCCAGCACTCACTCAGCTAGAATCACAGCGTTGACGGACAGCGACTTCTGTGCCTGACGCACGCCACAGGGACCAGGCTGAGGGACCAGAGCTCAAGCCCAGACATCAATATATCAACACGTGTCGCCAACTGATAAACAGCACACTGATGCCGAAACACTAAACAATTGACATTCTAACTTTTTACAGTGCCATATTTTCCCCTAGTGGCAGAAAGTGGATGCATTATGTTTTTCAGACTACTCAGCGAGCACATCAATTGCTTAACTTCCTTGCGATGCTTCAGCGTATTGCAAAGTATACAGATCGCACATGTACAAAAACTTGGAAAATATTCATCCAGTATTTGAGACAGAGTACTTAGTGACTTGTAGCAAGCTTTATACGTAATTTCAAACGCTTACGAAACTTTTTCTCATAGACGTCTTCGACAAAATTATGCGAGGAAGAAATTTAATCGCTCGCTACATTTTTGCTGTTCATGTAAGTCTGCTACATTAGGCATGTCGTCTTAATTTATTACTTCACTTCTAACTGTATTCGCAACAGAACTGGCAAACAGTATCCATACATACAATTGAATATACCTGCTAAATTATATCATTGTACAACACGTAGTTGAGGAGATATGACGTCATAAACATTGAGATGCGTGAAAAACTAGTTTTTGCTTAAAACAAAGCGCAAATTGCTTATGTTCGACAATGAGAGCGCTTGGCGACTTGTAACAAACTTTAAAAATCTAAACATTAGAAACGTGTGAAACACGTTAATTCATTTCTAAAGTAATCAGAAGTTTAAAGCTGTTTTATACATAGAGATCAATTCTTTAATGAATCGGGATTTAAATACTGTTCCGCATAAACCAAAATAATATCTGATGTCCCCCAAGGAAGTAGCAGGATGTGTACAGTTTTCGAGCTACATAAATGACGTTGTCTCCAAGAAGGATTTGTCGGAAGGGGCCTCGTTTAGTACGATGAGTTATAGAATATTATTCCAGTGTTTGCAGTCCTTATCAGGTAATTTTGACAACAGACATTGATCGAATTCAGAGCCAGAGGTTGTAACAGGTAGTTATAGCCCACACAATAGTGTAACACAGATGCCCACGGAACTTAAATGGGAAACGTAGGAAGAAGGACGACGTACTTCTCGCGAAACCCTTAGGAGTAAGTTTAGAGAACCTGTAATCGAAGAAGACTGCGTGGCCATTACGTAGCCACCATCGCGTATCTCGAGCAACAATAATGAAAATACAATAAGAAAGATTAACGAACGTACACAGGTGCATAGATACTCACTTTTTCCTTGATCACTATGCTATAGGAATAGGGAAAAAAATATTGACACGATGTACCCTCCCCTAGTGACTTGTGAAATATATAGGATGTTTCACAATTCCTGTTACAGGCTTCTACGGGTTGCGGAAGGAAATTTATCTACAAATTTTTGGTAAGGGACTCATGTCAGGAGATGTAGTGTTTGGATAAAAAATAAATTTTAAAATCGAATCACTTTCAGATTTCCCGCTTCACGGTACGTATCCTATCCTACTCCGCACAGGCAGAGCACAGTTCATGGTACTCGCACGGGTGGCAACGTGGAGGCCGAAGGAACGAAACAGGCGGTTTCGGAGGAAAATGACAGAGGAGATCACGACTTGAACGAATAACCAAAACGAGTCCAGAGTGCAGCAAAATCTTCTTAAGGGGCTCCGGAAAGGCTCAAAATCATGAAAAGTTCAATTTTTACTTTTTTGCGTTTTCTGAATCTGCAGACTGTTACCTTTTAATGGATATATAAGTTACTCAATTCCGAAGACTACAACTATTTTTAAATTTTTTTTGAAATGTGTTCTACATGGGCGTGACCCACTGTGGCGCTGTTAAACTGCTGTCAAATGGTGTTATTATCAACGTCCGTGTTCATCAGGTACATTTTAGTGATGTGAGATAAAGTATGTGTTGTGGCTAACCTGTGATGGTTCAATATATATCGCTGGTGTGATTGTCGATTGTTTCATGTTTATTTACTCTGTCGTTATCTCGAAAATATTCGTAATTAATTCTGTTTCTTGAGTCTCTGTTTTGTTGAAGTATAATAATGAGTAAAAGTAAAGTTATTAGAAACCCTCTGAAGGCTTTTAAGAAAAGGAGAAATGTTGGAAAGCCAAAGGTATGTGTTATTACTGTAAACAATAAAGACGATAACCAAGTGAGCGAACCTAACCTCTTAAGTACACCTGCCCATAGCAGTCAAAGTGGGAAAGAAAATACTTCACAGAAGAAGCTTGGTTCAATGAGTGAAAACTATGAATGTTTTATGGGCGAATCGGATGTGAATGAAATATTTGATATGTCGGTTCTCAAAGGAATTTTTTCAAACTGTGTAAGATGTATTCATTGCAGTGAAGTTGGTCTGGAACTCTCCATAATAAAGCACGTAGGACTTGCTAGTGAAATACAACTGAAATGTGATAAGTGTTCATACATGACCACCTTTTGGAACAGTGTTGCAGTAACTGCAACTGAAGAAAATGGTAGCAAAGTCTACGAACACAACAACGAGCGATGCTTGCTTTAGACAAGGAACGCCTTCGGGCTGCAGACAGGGCTGTAAAGAGTCTAGAAATACAAGCAAGAGTAAACAGGAGGAGGAACAAGAGGAAGCTGGAGGAGGAGTTTGCAGAGGATGAAGATAATCCATCCTATGGACCTGGAATGCACTAAAAAGTTAATCCAATCTTTATCGCTCGATTCCCAAAACTTTTATTTTCTCATACTAATTACATCTTCCCAACATATTTGTTTCAAACTTTCAGTAAATGTTACACAGTACCTTCTGCATAATTTAACACAGCCTTTTTTCCAAAAAACTGTATATTTTTGAATATATAAATAAAAAATTGCAAAAAAAATGTTGTGAATTTTCATTACAAATGAAAAAATATCATCTTTAATAACTGAACTAAAATTTTGTAAAATCCCTGTGTTAAGTTGTAGCCCATATTCTAATAAATAATCTGTAAAAAGTTTAACTTCCTACCTCAAATACTTTGTGAGGAAAGATGTAATTTATAAGCGTTATTTTAACATTGCAAGTATAGGGCGTTCCGGAGCCCCTTAAGCGTATACAACAATGCACAGATCAATCGAAATCACAAACGTAAAACAGTCGAGGTCAAAACTCTACTATTCAATGGCGTGTAACTTAAAGGTTTAAATGACTGGCAAGAGACTGGCTCGAAATAGCCGGGGTGCGGTATTTAGCGGAGAACACTGGTCAAAGGGAGGCGCCACGTCACGCGCTTGCAGCGGATGCTGCACTTCACGCGGGCGCCAAGCCGCAGCTGCCGCAGCTGCAGCCTGGAGTCCGAGTACTTCTAAGGTGTTCTCTCGGGCTAGGTGGGGTATCACCGTCAGATACTAAAGTATGCACATGAACGGAAAAGAGGGCGCCGTCGTCTGTCCCTGTTGTAGCTATATCACTCACCACTTTCGTCCGAAAGCAGTAACGGTTGCCGGAATCTCGTACGTTGGCGACTAAGAGGGTTGACTGCGGTGCTCCACGAAAGCAGAGCACTATCGACTATGAATTTGACGATCTTCGTCATGTCAAAGAGATGTAACAAGTACTCAAAACATTGGCCATGCCATTGGCTCCTGTAGAGTACACAGGTGAGCGATCATTGCCGCCGCTGTGTGCGTGCAGTGAAACAGAACATTTGACAGTGATCGGGTCTCCAAACTTATTTTACATCCAAGCAGTACTCCGGACATCAAAGCTATATCTGCAAAGTCCCTTGTACAGCCCATATAATTGTGAAACATCCTGCTCATGTACAAGGCTATTACAAATGATTGAAGCGATTTCATAAATTCACTGTAGCTCCATTCATTGACATGTGGTCACGACACACTACAGATACGTAGAAAAACTCATAAAGGTTTGTTCTGCTGAAGCCGCACTTCAGGTTTCTGCCGTCAGAGCGCTCGAGAGCGCAGTGAGACAAAATGGCGACAGGAGCCGAGAGAGCGTATGTCGTGCTTGAAATGCACTCACATCAGTCAGTCATAACAGAGCAACGACACTTCAGGACGAAGTTCAACAAAGATCCACCAACTGCTAACTCCATTCGGCGATGGTATGCGCAGTTTAAAGCTTCTGGATGCCTCTGTAAGGGGAAATCAACGGGTCGGCCTGCAGTGAGTGAAGAAACGGTTGAACGCGTGCGGGCAAGTTTCACGCGTAGCCCGTGGAAAATTGGCTCATGCCAGAACTGGAGACCGACAGCGCCGACTTCATCTTTCAACAGGATGGTGCTCCACCGCACTTCCATCATGATGTTCGACATTTCTTAAACAGGAGATTGGAAAACTGATGGATCGGTCGTGGTGGAGATCATGATCACCAATTCATGTCATGGCCTCCACGCTCTCCGGACTTAACCCCATGCGATTTCTTTCTGTGGGGTTATGTGAAAGATTCAGTGTTTAAACCTCCTCTACCAAGAAACGTGCGAGAACTGCGAGCTCGCATCAACGATGCTTTCGAACTCATTGATGGGGACATGCTGCGCCGAGTGTGGGAGGAACTTGATTATCGGCTTGATGTCTGCCGAATCACTAAAGGGGCACATACGAACATTTGTGAATGCCTAAAAAAACTTTTTGAGTTTTTGTATGTGTGTGCAAAGCATTGTGAAAATATCTCAAATAATAAAGTTATCGTAGAGCTGTGAAATCGCTTCAATCATTGGTAATAACCCTGTAGGTGTAAGCTCTGCCTTGCTGACAGCACGCGGAGGCATGGAGCAGAACCATCACCGGTCGCTAGCTGCAGTCTATCGTAGATCGCTGGAGGAACAAGTCGATCCAAGTGATTGGAAAAATACACATGTCATTCCACCTTTTCGGTGGGTTCATCGAACGGATGAACAGAACTATCTGTTGTAGAACTTCGTAATGTGTTTTATGAGCTCGTATTATGACCTTCCTGCAGCCCAAAATCTCCTTTATAGGAACAAGGACTCCCCAAACAAGTATCTTTGGAAAGACAGCTCGCTCTGATCGTCCAAGAGACGCAGAACTCAGTAGACAACAGTTTTTTTATATTCGTGGCGCGATTCCAAGGGATGGTACGTCTGCAGTTGTTCAGTACTGAGGAAATAGGGCAAGTTTTTTTTTTTTTCATTCATCCGTCTCAAATGCATTAATATAAATTTTTTGCTGCTGTGGTTATCGGTTTCGGGCTGACACGTGCTTCCTCATACCACACACTTTGTTATTAACCGTAACTAGTCATATAATATGGTGGCAAAAGGAACTCGCTCAATACAGTTCCGCACTGCCGCCTAATGAACAAACCACGAGCGCACTGAAAATCAGCTTAGTTTGTTGTTGGACTGAAGAGTTCTTAGCAAACAGAACACAAAACGTCATTCTTAACGGAAAGAAACCATCGGGCGTCAAAATAGCTTCAAGAGAATGTTACAAGTCCATTACTGTTCACAGTGTACATAAACAACCTAGTAGATAACATTGAAAGTCCCTAGGACTACTGGTGTAGCCGGCCGGTGTGACCGAGCGGTTCTAGGCGCTTCAGTCTGGAACCGCGCGACCGCTACGGTCGCAGGTTCGAATCCTGCCTCGGGCATGGATGTGTGTGATGTCCTTAGGTTAGTTAGATTTAAGTAGTTCTAAGTTCTAGGGGACTGATGACCTCAGAAGTTAAGTCCCATAGTGCTCAGAGCCATTTGAACTACTGGTGTATAATGGTGTTTCATAAGTAGAGGTATCAAAGCTGAAAATTTGTGGCGAAATAAGGAAAATCTGCAGAAGATCAACGGTTCGTGCAGGGACTGTACTTGACTATCAACACAAGCAAATGAACAGTACTGCGCATTAACAGACGAAATAAGTCGTTATTGTACGATTACACAGCTGCTGAACACAATCATTGAAAGCAGTCACATCCAATTAACATCTGGTAGAATACGTACAGAGTATTTTAAAGTAGATCAAGTACAAAAAGGTAATCGTAGGGAAACTAGCTGCCAGACTGAGATTCATTGGAAGTATCCCCAGGAAGCTTAGCCAACTTACAATGGAGATCACTTACAAATCGATTTTCGACCGACTCTTGAGTATTTTTCTTTGATCTGCGACCCTTGCTATGTGTAGCTGATAGGGTAAATAGGCCAGATTCGATAAAGAGCAGCTCATTTTATCACAAAGATGCTTTAGTGGTGCACGCAATAAGGGAGGGATTGAACATCACGGAGGCGGTTACTGCTAAAATTCTGACGGCGCATATTGTTGCAAGGTTCAACCGACGCCTCAGGCTGCAGTGGGCACGTCAACGCCGTTATTGGAGCGATTTGTAAAAATGTAGTGTTTGCAGAAGTCCCTTTCCAACGGCCGCACACATGTTATGCGGTGCCGCCGTAAACGCAGTCAGTCAGTTTGCACTGTTGAGGCTACACTGGACAAACGCAGAGTGGCTTGGGACTCCATTAGCTGCATCGTGCGATCCCGCCTCCTGCGTACTGTGCACAATCTGAACAGTAACGATACATCATGGTAGTTTTAGAGTCCAAGGCATTGCCCCTTTTGAAGGCAGCTCCTTACGCCATATTTCAGCAGGACAATGACCGGCCACGTGCGACGAAAAATGTGCAAGACTTCTTCGCAGAACCGCAGGTACCAATGCATCCCTGTCGCGCAGGTCGCCTGACATGTCACCCGTCGAACACGCCTGGGATATGATCGGTCGGCAGCTTTTCTTTTCTGGTCATCCTGAAACCAATGCCGGTACTCTGTGGGTGCGCATACAAAGCTGGTGGCAGTGTGTGGTCCAGCCGCATATCCAGGCTCTCTTTGATTCTATGACACGAAGTTTAGAAGCTCTTATTGAAGCACCAGCCGGCTTCGCACTGTACTGAATTCTCAAGGTCAAACTGCTTGTTAATTACTGTATCTCTAATCGTTCGTGTTCTGTCAGGTTCCTCATACATGGATGGAAAAAAATAGCGACACCAAAATTTATTACTGCAGAGTAATGAAATTTTGGGAATACATTTGTCTAGGTAACATATTTGAGTAACACTGCAAGACCACAGGGTAATGTAAGCGCGACATAAGCCATTGCAAATGTGAAATGCTAGTACAATAATAATCTATGTAACCGCCAGACAGTTGAATGCAAGCACATTAAAGTCCATTTATTTTTTGTACGGGATCTGGATGTCCGTTTGTGGAATGAAAATGGAAATGAGCGTTTGGCGCCATTGGCCGGGAGGCCCCTTGCGGGGCAGGTCCGGCCGCCTTGGTGCAGGTCTTCTTACATTCTACGCCACATTGGGCGACCTGCGCGCCGGATGGGGATAAAATAATGATGAAGACAACACCCAGTCCTTGATCGGGTAAAATCTCCGACCTAACCGGGAATCGAACCCGGGCCCGTAGGACGACAATCCACCATGCTGAACACTCAGCTATCAGGGCGGACTCGTGTGTGGGATGGAGATCCATCCCTTTTGCACTTGGTCGGTCAGTACAGGTATGGTTAATGCTGTTTGTGGCTGACGCTGGAGTTGTCGTCCGATGGTGTCCCATACGTGCTCGGTTGGACAAAGATCTGGTGATTGAGCAGGCCAACATTCTGTAGGGTTTTTTCGAGCTTTATCATATTGGAAAACACCTCCTGAAATAATGTTCATGAATGGCAGCACATTGGTTCGAATCATCAGATTGAAGTACAGATTTGCAATGAGGGTGCGTGAGATACACACGAGTGTACTCCTGCTGCCATACGAAATCACACTTCCAGACCATAAATCCAGGTGTAGGTTCAAAAAAATAGCTCTGAGCATTATGGGACATAACTGCTGAATCATCAGTCCCCTAGAACTTAGAACTGCTTAAACCTAACAAACCTAATGACATCACACACATCCATGCCCGAGGCAGGATTCGAACCTGCGACCGTAGCTGTCGTGCGGTTCCAGGCTGTAGCCCCTAGAACCGCTCAGCCACACTGGCCTGCAGTAATTACTCAAAATTAGAGATGTGGCACCTACAAGCAGAAGCACAACGGTTTCATAAATACACTCCTGGAAATGGAAAAAAGAACACATTGACACCGGTGTGTCAGACCCACCATACTTGCTCCGGACACTGCGAGAGGGCTGTACAAGCAATGATCACACGCACGGCACAGCGGACACACCTGGAATCGCGGTGTTGGCCGTCGAATGGCGCTAGCTGCGCAGCATTTGTGCACCGCCGCCGTCAGTGTCAGCCAGTTTGCCGTGGCATACGGAGCTCCAGCGCGGTCTTTAACACTGGTAGCATGCCGCGACAGCGTGGACGTGAACCGTATGTGCAGTTGACGGACTTTGAGCGAGGGCGTATAGTGTGCATGCGGGAGGCCGGGTGGACGTACCGCCGAATTGCTCAACGCGTGGGGCGTGAGGTCTCCACAGTACATCGATGTTGTCGCCAGTGGTCGGCGGAAGGTGCACGTGCCCGTCGACCTGGGACCGGACCGCAGCGACGCACGGATGCACGCCAAGACCGTAGGATCCTACGCAGTGCCGTAGGGGACCGCACCGCCACTTCCCAGCAAATTAGGGACACTGTTGCTCCTGGGGTATCGGCGAGGACCATTCGGAACCGTCTCCATGAAGCTGGGCTACGGTCCCGCACACCGTTAGGCCGTCTTCCGCTCACGCCCCAACATCGTGCAGCCCGCCTCCAGTGGTGTCGCGACAGGCGTGAATGGAGGGACGAATGCAGACGTGTCGTCTTCAGCGATGAGAGTCGCTTCTGCCTTGGTGCCAATGATGGTCGTATGCGTGTTTGGCGCCGTGCAGGTGAGCGCCACAATCAGGACTGCATACGATCGAGGCACACAGGGCCAACACCCGGCATCATGGTGTGGGGAGCGATCTCCTACATTGGCCGTACACCACTGATGATCGTCGAGGGGACACTGAATAGTGCACGGTACATCCAAACCGTCATCGAACCCATCGTTCTACCATTCCTAGACCGGCAAGGGAACTTGCTGTTCCAAAAGGACAATGCACGTCCGCATGTATCCCGTGCCACCCAACGTGCTCTAGAAGGTGTAAGTCAACTACCCTGGCCAGCAAGATCTCCGGATCTGTCCCCCATTGAGCATGTTTGGGACTGGATGAAGCGTCGTCTCACGCGGTCTGCACGTCCAGCACGAACGCTGGTCCAACTGAGGCGCCAGGTGGGAATGGCATGGCAAGCCGTTCCACAGGACTACATCCAGCATCTCTACGATCGTCTCCATGGGAGAATAGCAGCCTGCATTGCTGCGAAAGGTGGATATACACTGTACTAGTGCCGACATTGTGCATGCTCTGTTGCCTGTGTCTATGTGCCTGTGGTTCTGTCAGTGTGATCATGTGATGTATCTGACCCCAGGAATGTGTCAATAAAGTTTCCCCTTCCTGGAACAATGAATTCACGGTGCTCTTATTTCAATTTCCAGGATTGTATTTCAGGACGAAACGGCAAACAATGGAAACGTTCTCATCTCCCTAAAAGAACGCGCCCTGAAGACCTTCTTTAGTGACAAGTCTTTTATTCATTGGCTAAAAGCGCACTAAATATTCCATTTGAAGTCATTCCATGTGCAGATCTTTTAACTAAAAACAAAATTGATGAATAATGAGAGAGTCGCGGCGGTTCCTGTCTGTAGCAGTCCAGCAGCTACCGCGGCGAGCAGTTTTGTTGACGTATCATTTACGTCGCGGGACGTAACTCCAATTCTAACACGACAGTGATGGCGGCAGATCATGCCGTGATAACTGTGAGGCAGCTAATTGCAGAGTATCGCGTGTACACGTCGGAAAAGCATTCAGAATGAGCATGAAACACGGACCAGCGCCGCGTATGTATAATTCAACAGGCTGGCATGCCCGACGGCTATCTTCCGTTGTGCTGCTTCTCACTGCTGGCGCTAACGACCCACTGACATTGTGCCTCGAAGCTATGGAGACATTTTCACATTAGGAGTGATGCGTGTCTTAAATTACAATGATGTTGCTTTGCATTCTGTCCGCTTGAAAGGGCGGTAGTTACCTGTGAGAAACGAATCATCCTCGTCTCGTAACAGAATGCCTGAGTAGATATAACCTGATCAGAAAACATCGACAACGCAGACGCCACGGACGGGCATAGCAAATTGTCGCTGGAGGAGCAACAAGAGCAGCTAATGGCAACATTCTCTCTACATAATTCAGCAGCATTTTTTTCAGCCTGTGATTAGCGGATAGTTTCTCCGCTTCACTATTCACATTTTTGCCGTATTGGTCCCATCTTTCTTTTCTCTTTGGCTAATTTCTGCTATAGTTTATTCGTGATCCGCTCGAATGTGAAACAGAACTTTTTGCATTTTGAATGAAAACGCACTTAACTATGATTCAACTGTGGAAAATGCTGCTAAACGTAAGCTAAGTCAGTTAAGTATAACATTTAATGAAGAGCACTATTTTGTTGTAGTTTCAAGGTTTCTCATGTACAATCGTCATATAATCTTTTTATCATTCAACGACTTCTACAGCTAGCAGCACGTCAATTATGTCAGAGGACTGCAAATAGATGCCACTTGGATCTAGGTTTTTCCTGGATTACGAGAGATAAGAAAGCATAAAGATAAGAAAACATAACATGGGTTGATGTCATTAAAAAATGTGAAAGAGCAATACGATGAAGGGCGTAAGCCATGAAGAACCTGGAAGTGGCTTTTATACGACGTCGATTCGAATTGCTGATGATGGTGATGTTTACTGCATCTTCATAATACGATAAGACAAGTACTAGCCTAATTGATGGAAACAATGGGGCTGGCGTTTTGTCTTTGAAATTTCCTATGTTCAAATTTACCTCTCTAGTAAGAAGAAAGAAAGCGTAAAAGGTCGTTCATAAATGAACACTCAGCTACCGTTCCGTGGAGGACGTGATGTGATATAAAGCAGTTCATAAGTTAATGATAACCAGAATAGCATCTTACCTAAGAGGAATGATGTGGACATTAAAGGAGTGAACTCGACATCATTAGTTAGCACATCAAGGTTAATGCTTGACAAAAGATCCATATCTAACGACAGGGAAGTCACAAGGGATTTCACCAGTTCACACGAAAGGAAACAGAAGTAATCCGCTGAATTATATGCCCATATCATTGACAGTGATTTGCAGTAGGACTTTGTAACATATGCTATATTCAAATGTTGCGAAATACCTCGATGAAAACCAACTATTGCACATAACCATCACGAATTAAAAAAATATCGTTCTTGTGAAACACCACTGAATCTTTATTCAGACAAAGTAATGAGAGCGATCGACAGGGGATCTCGAGTTGATTTCAAGTGTGTAGATTTTCAGAAGGCTTTTGACACCGTTCGCCACAAGCGACTTCTAATCGAATTGCGTGCCTACGGAATATCGTCACAGATTGAATTAGTGGTTTCCTTTCAGAAATCTCACGGCTCACAGTAATAACTGACTGTAAGTAAATAAATACAAAAATTCTGATAAACTCTAATACAAAAGGTACAACAAGTAAAATTTACTTTAACAAATTTAAATTAATATTTCATAAACCGGAGTAATAGCTGGGGTTCTCCAAGGAAGTGTCATAGTCCCGTCTAGAGAAGTCATCAGAAAATCAAAATAATTGCAAAATCATTTAGCGAAAATACCTGTTTCTAAACAATATAAGCAGTAAAAAATGTGAGGTCCTCCACATGAGTACTTAAAAAAAAATCGAGTAATTTCGGTTACATCACAAATCACACAAATCTGAAGGTTGTCGATGCACCTAAATATCTAAAGATTACAATCACGAATAGTTTAAACTGGAACCATAACAAAGAATTGTAGGGAAGGTGAATCAAACACGGCATTTTGTTGACAAAACAGAAGACACAAAACTACAAAAGAGATTACCTACACGATTCTTGTCTGTCCTCTTTTGGAGTATTGCTGCAGGGTACAGGGTATGTACCACATATGATCGATCGAGAACATCAGAAAAGTTCAAAGACGATCACTTCGTCCTGTGTTATCGTGAAACAGGGGAGGCACTGACACGGGTTTGATACACGTGTTAGTGGTTTCAGTCATTAACATAAAGGCGTTTATGGTAGTGGCGATTTCTGTCCACGAAATTCCAATCATCACCTTTTTCCTCTGAATGCGAAAATAGTTTATTGACTCCCAACTACACAGAGAGAAATGACCATATGATTCCTCCTGTTTCATTGCAACAGGAGAAATCAGAGCTCTTATAGAAAGATTTAGGTAGTCATTTTTTCCTCGTGCTATTCGAGAGTGGAACTGTCGAGAAATAGTCTGAAAGTAGCTCTATGGACACTCTGGCAAATACGCCATTGTGGATTGCAGAGTAATGATGTAGATGATGTGTATGTAAATGTAAAAGTAACATTGGAAATGGATGCAACCATGAAATAAACAATATAATTCACTTTACGAGGGATGAGTTACTACAAAGAAGCTTTGTTTTACATTCTGTATCAGTTGCATACAAGTCCACAGTTATTTGTTGAACACATTCCTATCTTTTTCCCTATACTTTTTCCGCTTTACAGTTTTCCCTATCGCTGTGGAGATTATTCCCCAATATCTTAATTAATATTTTTATGCATCCTTTTCATCGCCGATTGTACTTTTTTTTATCACTTCACATAGTGTCAATTATTATCTGTAAAACTACTACTTAAAATCTTCCGCTATGTTCTTTTGAGCTTTCGTCACAATCCCAAAGTCGCTTCAGTAAAATGCTGTGTCCCAGACCCACATTTCCAGAAAATTCTTAAATTAAAGCCCATGCTCGGTAGCAATAGAGTATTCATTGCATTCAAACGGTCCTGCAGTAGTTCTTCACTTTCACAGACGATAGCAGCGAATGTTACCACTGGTAGCTTTACACCTTGTAATTTAATCACATGGTTAAGTATTTTATTTTTATTTTCTTAATTGCTTTTCGACAGGCAGAGTGAAGAGTAGGGAGGAGCGACTGCGTGCCTACCTTACGTCCTATTCAGTCCAATGCCTTTGCTGCCGGTCTTCCATTCACGCTGTTTCCTCCTGATTTTTGTACATCTTGTATATTACCGCCGTTTCCCTATGTCAACTACCTGTTTTTCTGAGGATCGATTGTGGCCTTAGTGGGTAAGTTTTGGTATCTAGACAGTAGTGAATAACTTACGTGCTTTCTCCCGCTATTAGACTACCTTTATAATGTAATACATTGCTACGCGTTTCGGGCATGTTTTGCTCATCATGAGGTATTTTTATTGCATGGATATCAAGCAGCAGTTACTGAAATAATCTTATATTAAGTATTTGATAATTTGGGAACCAGTCACTTTCCATTTTCTCACCCTGGTGTGGATCCAAGAGGGGCTGTGGGGAGGGGTCATGGCGGTCATGAACATCCGCTCCCCCCCAAAAAAAGAATTACTAAAAGCGTTTATATTTTTACGTATATCAATTTCCAAATTTCTCAGATAATTTTCGGAAAATAAAGTAGCAAGAAAACAGTTTGAACGTGGAAGGAACTCCACAAAGTTGCTAGCTATGTATAAGACAGGCCACTTCCCAGTTGTTTGCTTGGGGCTTGGCCCACATGGTTGGATTTTCAGTGTGACCAGCTAATGAGAGTGTTCCAGCTAGGTAAAGGAGCGTCCGTTCATAGGCTTGGCGTACCTGCTGTATAACATAAATCCGACACGGTTTTTGGATCTACGGCAAACAACACGAAGCGGAAAAGGCAAGACAGGAAGGAAAAGGGACAAAATAATAATAGGAACACTGACTATCGTGACCGTAGGCGGACATGACTAAAAGAAACAACAAAAGGCTCCCATAGCCACATTCTACAGAGCTTTTCAGTGCTAAGTGAAATACTGACAAGAGCGAATGAACACTTCTATTTTATATCTTTTAAATTATTATCCTTGTATGTTACGATAAAGCGAAAAATTAATTCCATTTTGAAATATTTAATTTTTTTAATGTCGTTTGTTGTTAACAATACGAGATTACTCCCAAGAATTAGGATCTTCCATTCAGATAGTACTAGGCAGAAATACAGTCTGCACTTGGATCGCACCTCCTTGACTCAAATGCGGAAAGGCGTCCTGTATTCTGCTGCGTCCATTTTCAATAAGCTACCACAAGAATTAAAAAACTCTTAGTAATAATCCTCACACATTCAAGTCTAACCTGAAGAACTTCCTCATGAATCACTCCTTCTATTATATCGAGGAGTTTCTGAAAAAAAAAAAGAGCTCATTCGTTTGTGATATTGTTGATTACACTAGAGTAAACTCACAGCTCGTCATCTGCATGAAATTCATCTACATTTTATTTTTTCCATGTTAATTTCATGTATGAATATCAAGAGCTCAGATGGAAACCCAGTTCTAAGCAAAGAAGGGAAAGCAGAAAGGTGGAAGGAGTATATAGAGGGTCTATACAAGGGCGATGTACTTGAGGACAATATTATGGAAATGGAAGAGGAT
Organism: Schistocerca piceifrons; assembly: GCF_021461385.2. Lineage (NCBI taxonomy): Eukaryota > Metazoa > Arthropoda > Insecta > Orthoptera > Acrididae > Schistocerca > Schistocerca piceifrons. Next base: position 452,673,262 of record NC_060144.1, on the reverse strand, counting down.
GTAGATGAAGACGAAATGGGAGATATGATACTGCGTGAAGAGTTTGACAGAGCACTGAAAGACCTGAGTCGAAACAAGGCCCCCGGAGTAGACAATATTCCGTTGGAACTACTGACGGCCGTGGGAGAGCCAGTCCTGACAAAATTCTACCATCTGGTGAGCAAGATGTATGAAACAGGCGAAATACCCTCAGACTTCAAGAAGAATATAATAATTCCAATCCCAAAGAAAGCAGGTGTTGACAGATGTGAAAATTACCGAACTATCAGCTTAATAAGTCACAGCTGCAAAATACTAACACGAATTCTTTACAGACGAATGGAAAAACTGGTAGAAGCCGACCTCGGGGAAGATCAGTTTGGATTCCGTAGAAATGTTGGAACACGTGAGGCAATACTGACCCTACGACTTATCTTAGAAGAAAGATAAAGGAAAGGCAAACCTACGTTTCTAGCATTTGTAGACTTAGAGAAAGCTTTTGACAATGTTGACTGGAATACTCTCTTTCAAATTCTAAAGGTGGCAGGGGTAAAATACAGGGAGCGAAAGGCTATTTACAATTTGTACAGAAACCAGATGGCAGTTATAAGAGTCGAGGGGCATGAAAGGGAAGCAGTGGCTGGGAAGGGAGTAAGACAGGGTTGTAGCCTCTCCCCGATGTTGTTCAATCTGTATATTGAGCAAGCAGTAAAGGAAACAAAAGAAAAATTCGGAGTAGGTATTAAAATTCATGGAGAAGAAATAAAAACTTTGAGGTTCGCCGATGACATTGTAATTCTGTCAGAGACAGCAAAGGACTTGGAAGAGCAGTTGAATGGAATGGACAGTGTCTTGAAAGGAGGATATAAGATGAACATCAACAAAAGCAAAACGAGGATAATGGAATGTAGTCTAATTAAGTCGGGTGATGCTGAGGGAATTAGATTAGGAAATGAGGCACTTAAAGTAGTAAAGGAGTTTTGCTATTTGGGGAGCAAAATAACTGATGATGGTCGAAGTAGAGAGGATATAAAATGTAGGCTGGCAATGGCAAGGAAAGCGTTTCTGAAGAAGAGAAATTTGTTAACATCCAGTATTGATTTAAGTGTCAGGAAGTCATTTCTGAAAGTATTCGTATGGAGTGTAGCCATGTATGGAAGTGAAACATGGACGATAAATAGTTTGGACAAGAAGAGAATAGAAGCTTTCGAAATGAGGTGCTACAGAAGAATGCTGAAGATTAGATGGGTAGATCACATAACTAATGAGGGGGTATTGAATAGAATTAGGGAGAAGAGGAGTTTGTGGCACAGCTTGACCAGAAGAAGGGACCGTTTGATAGGACATGTTCTGAGGCTTCAAGGGATCACAAATTTTGCATTGGAGCGCAGCGTGGAGGGTAAAAATCGTAGAGGGAGACCAAGAGATGAATACACTAAGCAGATTCAGAAGGATGTAGGTTGCAGTAGGTACTGGGAGATGAAAAAGCTTGCACAGGATAGAGTAGCATGGAGAGCTGCATCAAACCAGTCTCAGGACTGAAGACCACAACAACAACAACAACAACAACAACAATTTCATGTGCTGACACTTTGCATAAGCATGGAGATTTGCTCCTCAACGTTGTCCCGTGCAGGTTAGTGTGAAACCGAACGATGTGCCGTTTCTGGCATATCTTCACATCAGGTGAAGACTAGCGTAACGGCAGACCGAAAAATTCCGGTGTCCGACCGCGATAGAATCCCGAAACTTTAGGATTTAAAGTCTCGCACTTTACCACTGGGCCACCAAGCTCCACGCGAAAGCCATGTACTAAGTATTAATGTAACTAATTTATTATTACACTAAAACATTTTATATATGTTTTTATTATTACCAAATAGAGGGCAACTGTGATATGTTGAATTTGAAGGTGATAGCAAATTACATTTGATGGGGAGGTAGGAGGAGGGGGTGAGAAAAAAGTGAGAAACTCTGGACCAGCCCCTCCCAGAACCCAATCCTGGATCTGTGCTGTTTCACATAAAAAGCGACTGCATCAAGATTACACTGTCAACAGTTTGTAAATTATCACATAATTGATTATTTTAGATCACTTCTGTAGTTTTTCTTTCATGTACATGAAATGAAATACGTCTGATTATGCAACATATGCTCAAAACATATACAATCGTACTACTACTGGCATTCAATAACCAAAAAGACAAACTTATGTAGAAGAATAAGATGTGTATTTTTACAAAATGAAACTCTCACTGCTTCTCACAATACAGGGATAGGCAAAATAATGTGAACAGTGGTACTAATGGATGGTCGTGTTTGTCGTTCAACAACGGAAGTAAGGCGCGTGTCGCGCTGGACTGTGTGTGTTCAGTACGGACTAGGCATCAGTGCAAGTTGTTTACGAGTAGTGCACACTTCGTATTTGCATTCAGAGGCTGTTGGAGTGAAAGACCTAAAAGAGTTCCAAAGAGGTCAGATTGTGGAGGCCCGATCAGTTGTAGCATCAATAACCAACTCAGCCAACGTATTGAATGTTTCAAGAGAAACTGTTTCAACAGTCATGACAGCCTACACTAAACATGGAAACGTAATAGTGGGCGGAAATCAAAATTAAATGACAGAGATCTTCGTACGCTAATACGAATAGTGTCAAAACAACACAAAACCACGGCGACCCGTATCTATTGACGCTGTAAGCCGAGAAATCAATAAAGCGAATATTCGTTAGTGACGACAACCAACGCAAAGAAGCGTAACACACAGTGGCAGGAGCATAAATCCTGGACGGCTGATGAGTGAAAACATGTCTTGTGGTCCGACGAGTCAATGATTTCGTTATTTCAAACATAGGGGCGGGTTTACGTCTGGAGGACGCCAAAAGAAGCGTACAGTCCTGATAGCTTGATTCCAACGGTTAAGCATAGAGGTGGAAGTGTGATGGTGTGAGCAGCCATATCATGGTATTCTGTTGGCCCCATCTTTACTCTCAAAGGCCATGTTACAGCCAACGATTATGTGAACAGTTTAGGTGATCAGGTGCACTACCTGATTCAAATGTTATTCGCCAACAATGATGCCACATTTCAGGACAATAATGTACCCATTCACAAAGCCAGGACAGTACAATTGGGGTATGAGGAGCATGTAACTGAACTGCAGCATATTCCCTGGCCAGTACAGTCCCCGACCTTGAACATTATCGAACCCTTGTCGGCGGTATTGGAGCGCAGACTCCGGAGCAGATTTCCAGCTCCCTCGTCACTACAGGAATTAGAAGAGGTTCTGATTGAAGACTGGCATAATATTCCACTGGATACCATACAATCATTATATGCCAGTATTCGAAGAAGAAGCGAAGCTGTATGGCGGGCAAAAGGGGATCCAACCCATTATTAATAAATCACTCAAAAGTTAAGTACAGATGTGCACATTATTTTGCCTATTCCCTGTAACTATCACCAATATTAATATACGTATTTCAACGACGAACGAGTTTTTTTGGTATATGATGCAAAGACGTCTCTGTCATGTTCAAAATGGCTCTGAGCACTATGGGACTTAACAGCTGTGGTCATCAGTCCCCTAGAACTTAGAACTACTTAAACCTAATTAACCTAAGAACATCACACACATCCATGCCCGAGGCAGGATTCGAACCTGCGACCGTAGCAGTCGCGCGGTTCCGGACTGCGCGTCTAGAACCGCGAGACCACCGCGGCCGGCTCTCTGTCATGTTGTTTGACCCATTTTCCCACAAATTCTTTAACCTTCTTACTGTTGCTGAACTTTTTCCACTCCTCGAGAGGACCAAACAAACGAACATTTTGTTTAGAAAAAGGTCTCCTTCCCTTTCAGAGTGTTCTTGCAAATCTGGTCACACTTTGAACCCTGTCTCCGTATCTTTTTGTGTTAACGCTTTCCGATCCACCTTCCACTTGTTTTGCTGTTCTTGAGTTTGTTCCTGATGACGTTATTAACTGCACCAACACATACTGCAACTGTTTTAGCTATATGTTCAACTTTAATATGTCGGTCTCCACGAGAAACATCAGTGTGGGTTTCAAGCGAAGGAGTTGATACCTCAGCTGGCCAGTCATGGAGGTTCGATCGTTTTTGAAATAATCCACCCACTTATAAAAAATTTTACCGTTCATACAACTTTCACCATAATGTAAAATTATTCGCGAAAACATTTAAGCCGGATTTTCACTTTCATAAAGCAAACAACAGATCACTGAACGTTGTTTAACTATTGTGGAAACTTGGGGCGGACACGACATACTTAAGTGTAATACTGATGTTATAAACAAAACAATTTTTATTAGTCAGCCGTTCTCAGCAGTGATGCCAACCTAGAGTCATGAAAGTGTAGAACTACTACAAACTGTTTTATTTCTTCATCAGTTTGTCTCTTTAATTACTGAATGTCCTAAATGGCTCAAAATGGCTCTGAGCACTATGGGACTTAACATCTGTGGTCATCAGTCCCCTAGAACTTAGAACTACTTAAACCTAACTAACCTAAGGACATCACACACATCCATGCCCGAGGCAAGATTCGAACCTGCGACCGTAGCAGTCCCGCGGTTCCGGACTGAGCGCCTAGAACCACGAGACTGAATGTCCTACCTAAATACAAAAGAAAAAGAAGGGACTACTAGCGGAACAAAACAGATAACTTTTTCTGAGGACGCTGAAAGTCTGGTACCATTTTACGCTGTCGAGCCGTTTTTCTAGGCCATCAAAGTCCACTTCGTATGATGGGCCAGCAAGCTTTCGCACCTGTCGAACAGCCTGCGGCCAGGTTGGTAGGCTACCCGCGGCGCTCGGCCGCTCTGGGAAGCGCTATCGCGGCTGGCCGGGTCTGGTCTCAGCGTCACCAGACACTGGCGCTGCCGCCGCCGCGGCCCCGGGTCACTGGCCCGGCCGGCATCCGCCAGCTCAGGACCGCTTCGCCGTGCACCGCGCCACCCTCGTGTCACGGGATGCGTCACCCGGGCTTCCGCAGCCGACTGCGCGCTCGACTTGGGGTGATGACACCAAATGTAAACCCATGTAACTTATAGTCACTCCGGATCGAGGATTTAGATGGTAGAAAGGATGCACGATTTTAACGTGGATAAAGGAAAGTCGGCAGACGTAGAGGCAACTTTATATGTGCCTCAAGGAAGCGTGTTGGGACCCATGCTGTACGTTAATGACATTCCAGCCATTATTAATAGTAAGACTTTTCGCAGATAATGCAGTTTCAAGGGATGAACAAAAATATGGAAACACTAAAAACAGAGCACATTATCATGCCTAATACGGGGCTCGAAACCTGTTAGCATTCGAAACACCTTCCAAGACCTGCATGATTTTCAAGCTAATTTTCTACCATTCTTCCTGCGAAATAGTGGCAAATTCAGGTAACGGCGATAAGGGTGGATAACGACCACGCATCCTTATCTCCAAAGTAAGGCAAAAATCTTCACATTATCGAGACCTGACGGATGTGTTGGCAAGGGTTAATGCGACAATTCATCCTGGTGCTCACAACATCAGACCTGGACGGTACGAGCTATGTGAATAGGGGCCGTGTCGTCTTGGCACACAGCATCACCACTGGGGAACAGACATTGTGCCACGGGATTTACATAATCAGCCAAAATGGTCACAGTAACACGACCTTGCGGAGTAGCCATGGGGCTCAATGAATATCATGCCATGTTCACTCTTTGGACGCAAACTCGGATTCGCCTCCATGATGAATATACCGTTTTCGCAGCGGAGCTCCACGCGATCCTGAAGACACTGCAGCGGATGAATCGTGTTCGGAGCAATTGATTTCTCCTCTGCTCCGATTCTCTTAGTGCCTTACAATCATTGCAGAATCTGTACCCAACTGAGGAGATGGTCCACCTGATATATGACCAACTGTACTTGCTCCAACGGCGGGGTAAGGAGGTGTCCTTCTGCTGGGTGCCAGGTCATGTAGGAATATGGGGCAATGAACAGGCCGCTCGGGCTGCCAAGGAGGCCTGCAGAGAGCAGGATGTAGTCCAGTATCCTATTCCTTTGCAGTCTGTCATTTATGCTCTCCACAAGAAGTGCATGGAGTTGTGGGAGGAAGAATGGCTAGCGGTGACGGCCAATAAACTGCGGTTGGTGAAGTCAACAACTCGGCCGTTCAAATGGTTCAAATGGCTCTGAGCACTATGGGACTTAACATCTATGGTCATCAGTCCCATAGAACTTAGAACTACTTAAACCTAACTAACCTAAGGACATCACACAACACCCAGCCATCACGAGGCAGAGAAAATCCCTGACCTCGCCGGGAATCGAACCCGGGAACCCGGGCGTGGGAAGCGAGAACGCTACCGCACGACCACGAGATGCAGGCAACTCGGCCGTGGCGCACCTCCTGCTGGGTGCTCAGGCGGGAAGAAGTGACTCTCACGCGTGTTCGGATTGGGCACTGTCCTCTCACCCATAGCTTTCTATTACGGCGGGAGGATACCCCCTTTTGTGATGCTTGTGGTGTGCACATATCTATCCGGCACAGTTTAACAGACTGCATTTTATACCGTGATGCAAGGGCAGAAGTACAAGTTGCTGGGGATCTGCCCTGTGTTTTAGCTGATGAGACGTGTGTGTCTAGGGTTTTAAAGTTTTGTGATGTGTCTGGACTCTGGCCTAAACTTTTAGGCTGGAGGTTTTAGTGTATTGCAGAGTGGCTGACTCCTCCCTTTTTTTCCTTGCGGTCAGCCAGCCACTTACATCTGCTATATTGTTTTAGCTCCCTCGACCACTTTCTTCCTGGGTTGTCCATGGTTTACTGCTGGCGGCATGCTTCGTCCCACGCTTCAGCGTGGATAGGCAAATATTTTTCCAAGCTTGTTTCCTGTGTCTTACGTTCTGTTTTATCTTATTGTTCTGAGTATTTTCTTGACAACCGTCTCAATCTGTTACTGAGCGGGCGGTGAAGACTTTGCCGTCGTGCGCCCATAAAACCCTCTCCATCCATCCATCGTAAGTTGGATACTGTGTGAAACAAGACTCATCTTACGAAACGACTCTCCCCCATTGCTCCACAATCCGTGCTTTATGGCTTCGGCACCGCGTTTTCATATTATTGGCATTTGAATCACGGATGAGTGATTTTGGAATTCCAGCCCGCCCTGCAATTTCCAGCTTTTGGAATTCCCTTCGTGTTGTTTTGGTGCTGGCAGGGTTCGCGAGTGCGACATTCTGTTCTGTAGTGACTTCTGCAGCTGCGGTCTTCGAATTTCTAATCAAAATCCTCTTGAATGATCTTCAGTCACAATCACACAACACCTATCTTTGTCCGCGTTGTGATCTAGCGGGAGACGTTTTTCCGCTTTCCCTGTATGCGGTGTAAATCTTCGAAACGGTGCCTCTCGAAACACCAAATACTTCGGCTATCTTGATTACGAAAGCACCAACCATACGGGCACCAACATCTTCCCCAAGTTTAAATTCACTCAGCTGCGATGTAATGCACTCACGACTACAGAAACCACTCTTCTGGCCACGACTTAAACTTGTATCGAATTGACAACACTGCACAGGTGACATCCCTGGCCAGGTACAACAGTGCAACTTGCAGGCTTAGCTGGCATCTGAATTTACATTAAAGCTTGCATTTTTCGCGATGTGGCCATAATCTGTACAATCAAAATGGCTCTGAGCACTATGGGACTCAACTGCTGTGGTCATAAGTCCCCCAGAACTTAGAACTACTTAAACCTAACTAACCTAAGGACATCACACACATCCATGCCCGAGGCAGGATTCGAACCTGCGACCGTAGCGGTCGTGCGGTTCCAGACTGTAGCGCCTTTAACCGCTCGGCCACTCCGGCCGGCTCTGTACAATCCCTGTACAAATAACTACTCTACTCTGCTCTACTTCGCACAGGTAACGCAAAGTACTTACGATCGGAAAACTTATTTGTCGTAGCTATAACTCGTTAATCAGTTTTTCTTCTAATCAAAATCCATATAAAAATCTTCGCAGTGGTTCATGAAATTAGCATTCACATACAAACAGAAAAAAGTAGCGGGGGACTCACCTATGTATCTGAAGTACTGTTCCCGTACATTCATTTTCTGATTGGAATTGGGACAGCAGCTGCATATTTATGGCAATTTATAATACTTTCATCTAATTGTAATAGTTTTTACTTATTTGTGCACGTTTCGGTGGTAGAATCAATCATCTTTAGGCCTCTCTACAATTGATGGTGACCATGTTATGAACGAGAAAACACCATCATATACTTCTACTAGAATGTCCAGAACCATCGGTGTCTGAGAAACTGCAGCTTTCTTCTTGGGTGTGTACGGTTGTACGACATCAAGCTTTTGTATTACAGCCGTTATTACTCCAAGATCGAATGATCAATAACGGGCAATAGTAGCAAGTTCAGCGCCGTTTTCATGAAGCAGTCCAAAAAAAATCCAGATATCCTTTTGCTGATCCCTTTTTAGATGAGATGCAAGCCATGTCCTGCTTTAAGAAAACATTCTTTCCCCTCAGGCTCTTTGAATGAGTATCCTTCTTCTGAGCTATCCAAACTCGTAATCAACATCATCACCAGGTGGTATAATAACATTACTTTCTAATTTTTAAATTATTTCAATGTCTGCTCACCTGTGCGTATCTCATACCAAATACAACTAACAGGGAACATCGAACTTCTAGGAGAAGACAAGACTGATGGTCATAGGTTTGATTGACCCATGGGAAAGGTTATGAGAAGCTGAACCCGCAGACACTTCAACGTTCTAATTGCAGGGCTCTGCCTCTGTCCATCAAGCATTCTAGCAGAGTACAGGCGAACCACAGCGCAACAAATTATTCGGAAATTCAGTGTTGGACAGTGACAATCAATAAGCAGTCATACCATCCAGAACCATCCTCTCACCATGATGTGCATAAGACACCACCCTTCACCTTTACCTCAGCGCACGGCAAGTAACCTACAACAGATTGACCTGGGTTAGAGCAACACCGGAACTGGACATTCTAAGCACGGAAAAAGGTTGCAAGGACTGATACACATTTGTACACGCGGATTCGAGTACGTGAAATTATACATTCAATGTATTCAGTACACATCTTTATGAACACATGCGTATACTTAAACATTAATTGGTGAACACTTCTTACACTATATTGTAGAAGCCTTCATTTTATTTCTTTCTAATCTAGAAAATGGGCTGTGCAATCTACTATACAGGAGTCAGGCCTTCATTTTATTTATTTCTAATCTAAGCAAATGGGCTGTGCAATCTACTATACAGGAGTCAGGCATCGATACTGTTTCAATGTGTGACTGTGTCGTTAAGTAGAGAACTGAATAGTGGTGTAGACGTAACAGAAAGAGTCAGTGTGAATATCTCACTGTAGCAGCACATTTCAAAAGCTTCTGTTCTCTTCTTGTGTGAACTGTTTATCGTTGATATTTCATTTCTGCACTAGGCTACAGTTCAGGTAAATACCTTCACAAAAGACTTCCTAACACTTAAACTTGTTTACATCAAATATAGATTTATCTTCTTCAGAAATGCTTTTCTTGCTGTTACAAGTCTGCATTTTATATTCTCTCTGTTTTGGCCACCATCAGTTATTTTGCTGCCCAAATTTCAGAACTCATCTACTACTTTTAGTGCCTCATTTCCTTATTTCATTGACTCAGCATCGCCTGATTTAATTCACTACCTCTAATTAACCTTGTTTTACTTTTGTTGATGGTCATCTTGTAAATCTTCGTAACACTTTTCATTGTTTTTATTTAAGAGCATGTAGTATATTTTCTGTATGCAAATAAGTATTTCTTTTGCCTAGAATATTTTGCTATTATTCTGAAAATCAACCGTAATCTTTTTGTATTCGTTTTATAAAAGTGAACTGCTTGAAATCTTCCTTCATTTCAGATAACATAATTACAGAAGTAAAAAGAAATAAAGGCATTAACAGCTCTCCTGTAGTCCGCCGCATATGTACCATCTCGTTACGAAGTGTCACAAAGGTAGATGCTGCTCGTTGTGCCCAGCGAATGGATGGGTGAGAGCGAAACTGCCCGTCAGACCCATTAAAAGACTGATATTGCTAAAGGGTTGAAGGAGGGAGGCCGCATGTCACCTGAGGGGTATCAAAGGCCAACTCCGAATTAAAAGCTACTGCTTATAGTCACTGGGTTATTAGTTGTTGGTGGTGTGATTTCTGACAGTTGAGCTGAGTTAACCTCTAGCCAGTGGGCCAATTACAGTGCATGTATAGACATCAGTCTATTCTGCATGCAATCGGGACTTTCACAGGAAGCAATCATTCACTGATGGACATAAATACAAGCAGTGAGACATTGACTTACGCTAATTAGGTGCCAGCTGAGTTTCTATGACATTTGTTGTAGGGTTTTATGCAGTAAAAAGTTAATCCAGAACATTTCGAAAATAAAGGTCCAGACGACATGCAATAAGTTTAACATTGAGCTATATCGTCATTCTCAAGTAATCTGTGAATACAACATAGGTGAGATTATCTACATAAGTGGTGGTTGGCCCTGTGAATAATTCTACGTTGTAATTTTACGTTGGTACTTCGCCTAGTTTGATTTGACGTCCATATTGCATCTATAGTAAACAGCCACTGTCTAATTCGTAGTGATTACGTGGCAACAACACATACTCAGACCAAAGGTATAATTGACAACAAAATCCAGTCAGTGAACTATGACATTCATTGCTAAACTAATCATAGTTTGTAAACATAGAGCACCTAAGGAAACGACTGTCAAATAAATCTCAAATAATACTTTATAGTAAACTAAATGTCAAATATGTGTCGGGACGTATTCCATACGTTTCTAATTACGGTATGTCAAGTAATCACCGTGAATTACACAGTCACTGTTCACTACAGATTTAATATGGATGTCAAATCAAACTAGACGTAAGTACCAACGAAAAATTACAATGTATAATTATTCACATGGACAACCATCCCATATGTAGATATGTAGCTGCCTGCTACTAGTCGACATGTAGATACTAACACGGGCTAACAATTGTTTGAAAATCCAGGATGGAATGTAACAATATTACGTGAAGGAAAGTTGGCACTCGCCATATAGCGGAGATGCTGAGTCGCAGATAGTCACAATAAAAAGACTGTCACAATATAGACTTTCGCCAATAAGGCCTTTGTCGAAAATAGGCGACACACACACACACACACACACACACACACACACACACACGCACGCAACTCGCACACACTTGACTGTAGCCTCATGACTCATGATTCACACATGACTCGCACTCATGGCTTCAGCTGCTAGTCATGTGCGTGTGCGTGTGTGTGAGAGAGAGAGTTGCGTTTCTTTGTGTGCGTGTGTGTCGCCTATTTTCGACAAAGGCCCTATTGGCCGAAAGCACACATTGTGACAGTCTTTTTGTTGTGCCTATCTTCGACTCAGCATCTCTGCTATATAATAAATGGCAACCTTCCTTTACGTAATATTGTCAGGGACATAGCCTGTTATTCTAAGTGACTTTTTTTACTAATGTGATAAGCCCTTGATTCTAGGGGCCTTAATTTTTAAATGTGGACTTACAGACCGTTGCTTTTACAGAGAGAATTGCTAATGTGAAATTGCCTGTCGTTCTGAAGAACCGAGCCAGGTGGCGCAGTGGTTAGCACACTGGATTCGCATTCGGCAGGACGACGGTTCAATCCCGCGTCCGGCCATACTGATTTAGGTTTTCCGTGATTTCCCTCAATCGCTCCAGAAAAATGCCGGGATGGTTCCTTTGAAAGGGCACGGCTAACTTACTTCCCTAATCCGATGAGACCGATGACCTCGCTGTTTGGTCTCTACCCCCAAACAATCCAATCTAATCTTAGGAAGACGGGTTTAGATCCGTCGAAACAGTAGTCGAGGTTATTAGAGAACCACCATCTACGATACTTGTTGGCTGTCTTTTATACCTACCGTTTTTTAACCGTTGCTGTGGTGCAGCCATGTTCACACGCACAAAAACGCAACTTCCACACACATGACTGTAGCCTCTAGCAGTTGAAGACACTGAGTGTGGCTTCAGCTGATAGTCATATGTGTGTGTGTGTGTGTGTGTGTGTGTGTGTGTGTGTGTGAAAGGCCTTATTGGCCGAAAGCTTATACTGTGGCAGTCTTTTTGTTGTGCCAATCTGCGACTCAGCATCTCCGTTATATGGTGTATGGCAACTTTCCTTTACGTAATATTGTCACTAGCATAGTCTGTTATTCTAAGTGATTTTTTACTGATGTGATAAGTCCTTGATTCTAGGGGCCTTGATTTTTAAATGTGGACTTACAGGCCGTTGCTTTTACAGAGTGAATTGCTAATGTGAAATTGTCTGTCCTTCTGAAGAAGACGGGTTTAGATGCGTCGAAACCGTGGTCGAGGTTATTAGAGAACCACCATTTACGCAACTTGTTGGCTGTCTTTTATTCCTACTGTTCTGTAACAGGCCTAACATCTGGTGAGCAAGATGTATGAGACAGGCGAAATTGCCTCAGTCTTCAGGAAGAATATAGTAATTCCAATCCTAAAGAAAGCAAGTGTTGACAGATGTGAAAATTACCGAACTATCAGTTTAATAAGTCACAGCTGCAAAATACTAACGCGAATTCTTTACAGACGAATGGAGAAACTGGTAGAAGTCGACCTCGGGGAAGATCAGTTTTGATTCCGTAGAAACGTTGGAACACGTGAGGCAATACTGACCCTACGACTTATCTTAGAAGAAAGATTAAGGAAAGGGAAACCTACGTTTCTAGCATTTGTAGACGTAGAGAAAGCTTTTGACAATGTTGACTGGAATACTCTCTTTCAAATTCTGAAGGTGGCAGGGGTAAAATACAGGGAGCGAAAGGCTATTTACAATTTGTACAGAAACCAGATGGCAGTTATAAGAGTCGAGGGGTATGAATGGGAAGCAGTGGTTGGGAAGGGAGTGAGTCAGGGTTGTAGCCTGTCCCCGACGTTGTTCAATCTGTATATTGAGCAAGCAGTAAAGGAAACAAAAGAAAAATTCGGATTAGGAATTAAAATCCATGAAGAAGAAATAAAAACTTAGAGGTTCACCGATGACATTGTAATTCTGTCAGAGACAGCAAAGGACTTGGAAGAGCAGTTGAACGGAATGGACAGTGTCTTGAAAGGAGGATATAAGATGAACATCAACAAAAGCAAAACGAGGATAATGGAATGTAGACGAATTAAATCGGGTGATGCTGAGGGAATTAGATTAGGAAATGAGACACTTGAAGTAGTAAATGAGTTTAGCTATTTGGGGATTGTCGAAGCAGAGAGGATATAAAATGTAGACTGGCAATGGCAAGAAAAGCGTTTCTGAAGAAGAGAAATTTGTTAACATCCAGTATTGATTTAAGTGTCAGGAAGTCATTTCTGAAAGTATTTGTATGGAGTGTAGCCATGTATGGAAGTGAAATATGGACGATAAATAGTTTGGACAAGAAGAGAATAGAAGCTTTCGAAATGAGGTGGTACAGAAGAATGCTGAAGATTAGATGGGTAGATCACATAACTAATGAGGGGGTATTGAATAGAATTAGGGAGAAGAGGAGTTTGTGGCACAGCTTGACCAGAAGAAGGGACCGTTTGGTAGGACATGTTCTGAGGCTTCAAGGGATCACAAATTTTGCATTGGAGCGCAGCGTGGAGGGTAAAAATCGTAGAGGGAGACCAGTACACTAAGCAGATCCATAAGGATGTAAGTTGCAGTAAGTACTGGGAGATGAAGAAGCTTGTACAGGACAGAGTAGCATGGTGAGCTGCATCAAACCAGTCTCAGGACTGAAGACCACAACAATAACAACGTTCTGTAACCGTTGCTGTTGTGCAGCCATGTTCAAAATATTGACACTTCTGTGTGTGAAGATGTGGACAGGAATAATGCTTCCGGTATACGGCAGTGTTTAGTCTAGCTTTGAGTGTGTGTGGCGGGCCAGCAGCGTTAGTGGCGGCTGCGCTGCGCTGCGGTACTGACCAGGCCTCGGCAGGTGGAGACGGCGACGACGGAGCCGGGCTGCCCCCGCACGGCGCCGCGGTAGTGGCAGTCGGCGGAGCGGCGCAGCGCGGCGCCCACGAAGCGCCGGCTGGGCCGCAGCTCGAGCAGCAGGCCGCGCCCGCCCGCCGGCAGCCACACGTGCAGCACGCCCGAGCCCTGGGCCTGGCCGTGGCCGTGGCGCACGTCGTGCGACAGGTGCGCGCCGCTGCTGTCCACGCGCCTCGGGAGCACCACCTCGCCTCGCCGGCCCGAGTACGCCCCTGCTGGCACAGCACAACACATCCATCAGTTGGGACCACTCTCCGGGCGTAAACGACAGTTGTACAGGGTCTTCGATAAGGATAGTTGCGGAAGTACACAACTGCCCATTAAAATTGATACACCAAGAAGAAATGCAGATGAGAAACGGGTATTCATTGGACAAATATATTATACTACAACTGACATGTGATTACATTTTCACGCAGTTTGGGTGCATAGATCTTGAGAAATCGATACCCAGGTCAACCACCTCTGGCCGTAATGACGGCCTCGATACGCCTGGGCATTGACTCAAACAGAGCTTGGATGGCGTGTACAGGTGCAGCTGCCCATGCAGCTTAGTTCATCAAGAGTAGTGACCGGCGAAATGTGACGAGCCAGTTGCTCGGCCACGATTGACCAGACGTTTTCAACTGGTGAGAGATCTTGAGAATGTGCTGGCCAGCGCAGCAGTCGAACATTTTCTGTATCCAGAAAGGCCAGTACAGGACCTGCAACATGCAGTCGTGCATTATCCTGCTGAAATGTAGGGTTTTTGCAGGGATCGAATGAAGGGTAGAGCCACGGGTCGTAACACATCTGAAATGTAACGTTCACTGTTCAAAGTGCCGTCAATGCCAACAAGAGGTGACCGAGACGTGTAACCAATGGCACCACATACCATCATGCCGGGTGATACGCCAATATGGCAATGTCGAATACAACCTTCCAATGTGCGTTCACCCCGATGTCGCCAAACACGGATGCGACCATCATGATGCTGTAAACAGAACCTGGATTCATCCGAAAAAATGACGTTTAGCCATTCGTGCACCCATGTTCGTCGTTGAGTATACCATCGCAGGCGCTCCTGTCTGTGATGCAGCGTCAAGGGTAACCGCAGCCATGGTCTCCAAGCTGATAGTCCATGCAGCTACAAACGTGGTCGAATTGTTCGTGCAGATGGTTGTTGTCTTGCAAACGTCCCCATCTGTTGACTCAGGGATCGAGACGTGGCTGCACGATCCGTTACAGCCATGCGGATAAGACGCCTGTCATCTGGACTGCTAGTGATACGAGGCCGTTGGGATCCAGCACGGCGTACCGTATTACCCTCCTGAACCCACCGATTACATATTCTGCTAAGAGTCATTGGATCTCGACCAACGCGAGCAGCAATGTCGCCATACGATAAACCGCAATCGCGATAGGCTACAATCCGACCTTTATCAAAGTCGGAAATGTGATGGTACGCATTTCTCATCCTTACACGAGGCATCACAACAACGTTTCACCAGGCAACGCCGGTCAACTGCTGTTTGTGTATGAGAAATTGGTTGGAAACTTTCCTCATGTCAGCACATTGTAGGTGTCGCCACTGGCGCCAACCTTGTGTGAATGCTCTGAAAAGTTAATCATTTGCATATCACAGCATCATCTTCCTGTCGATTGAATTTCGTGTGTATAGCACGTCATCTTCGTGGTGCAGCAATTTTAATGGCCAGTAGTGTATTAAATTAAAATTTGTGCTGTGGCCAGGACTTGAATCCGAGTCTTCTGCTTACCAGGCAGATGTGCTAATCGTTGTGGTTAACACAGCTGCATGGAAAACGCTAATGCAATATCACCCCAGCTTTGTATGTTCCAATATCGGAGAGCCTCACCAATACTGAAGATTTAAGAAGAGCAACATCGAGATCAGCTGAGGCGTGAATTGAGATTTGTCTTAGGGAGGGCCTTGGACTGGGGTATCCTGTGATAGTCACAAAGGCAGGGTGGTGTAGTGACTAGCACAGCTGCCTAATAAACATAGGACCTGTGTTCAAGTCCCGGCCATGACGCAAATTTTAATTCATTACCCTAGCTTTTACCCTTACCACAGACAAAATTGAAACTCAGTATATCTCCAGCAAAATGTAATTACATCAGATGTGCAGGTTCTATTATAATTAATATTGAAAAACGAAACGAATGAAACTTAACGATATTACAATGTGGCGCTTATTGCATCTACCTACTTCAAGTGATAATAGAAACATGGAGAGTTAATTTTATTTATCATAATCGACTTTTTTTGGAAAGCCTGCAACTATGTCATTCGTGATTTAAATAATGAAACTTTGCACCAGTTACATTTTTTGCCGTACCCACCATAAGGGATTTCTAGAACGGATTATCATTGTCAAGTGCAAACATTTACCTGAGTATTACGTGTGATCTCAGAATGAATTTTCCACTTGACAGGCGACAATCGATACTTAAGTTTCATTTCTGACAAAGATTTTCTCTGCTGATCACGTGTAAACTCGACCACGTTCACTTTACAGAATATTTATGTTGTTCTCTGACGTCCGAATTGTCAGTATGCAAGACTCACCGTCGTCAGGTGCACATCCGAAGATGTACAACACAGCTCTGGATGAAACGTTACGAACTGAAGAGTTTCTTCGGCCGCAGCCACATAGACCGGAAGACTCATAAGTAAGTAGTGCATCCACTCCTCAAAGCCTAACCAAAAACAGCTCGTATCACGGAAAACCGGAAATTTGTGGAAAAGTCTTATGGGTCCAAACTGCTGAGGTCGTCGGTCCCTAAGTCTACACACTACTTAACCTAATTTAAATTAATTTACGCTAAGGACAACACAAACACCCATGCCCGGGGGAGGACTCGAACCTCCGATGGAGGCAGTCGGGCTCGTATCACGCTTGCGCAATAATTTGAGGAAGAAATTTCTGAGAATGTATGTTTGGAGCGGATTACTGTGTGGCAGTGATTCATGGACTGTGACAAAACTGGAAAGGAGGAGAATCAAAGCATTTGGGATGTGGTGCCACAGAAAGGTGTTGTAAATTAAGTGCCCTGGTAACATAAGAAAATAAGAACATTATCCACGGAATACGCGAAGAAAGGGATTATGGAAGACACTGACTAGAAGATGGAACAGAATCGTAGGACATGTGTAGAGGGCAGAAACTCCAGGGGAAGACAAAAATGGTTCAAATGGCTCTAAGCACTATGAGGCTTAACTTCTGAGGTCATCAGTCCCCTAGAACTTAAACCTAACTAACCTTAGGCAGGATTCGAACCTGCGACGTAGCGGTCGCGCGTTTCCAGACTCTAGCGCCTAGAACCGCCCGGCCACTCCGGCCGGCGGGGAAGACAGATACTGTAATATATCTAACACGTAATTGAGTACGTAGCATGCAAGTAGTATTCTGAGGTGAAATGTTTTTCACAGGAGAGGAATTCGGGGCGGGCCGCGTCAAACCAGCCAGAAAACTGTTGGAAAAAAGACAAAAAAAGAGCTCCGTAAAATGTAAAGATCTTGCCTGGATAGTACGATTGCAGGATTGCATAATATTAAATTTGTTTACAATTCAACGTGATCCTTCTCAAAGTACTAACCGCACTGCACGTAACGAAATTCATCTTATGAGAAACATTCAGTAGTGATCTCCTTGCGAAAGTCGCACTTGTTCGGTAAAATTAGTGCTGATGAGCAAAACTCTCGGGTGACCTCGTGCGCAGTAAGCGATACGTCGTCGCCATTCAGGCAACTCCAGCCGACAGAGTGAACCGATTTTGCTTCAGCTGAGCACGCACCTCAGCACAATAACAGGGAGTCGGTTGGCTGCCGCTGCGTAAGTCCAACAGATCAGCTTCCCTCTACTCCACTACGTCAGAACTACACTGGCAGCACTTTTACTTAACGGAGTGAATCCACTGTTACGCTCTACTGGCCTTACGGCCTCCTTTGCGTTACACTGTTTTGACACGTAACGACTCTGTTCTTCGCGATGACGCGTCCACAAACGCCGGCCGACAAGCGAATAGCTATGTATGTTACGTAACAACTAGGAGGACTCTACAGCTCTATTAAGCTAAGTGTAAAATCAGTATACTAACTACTTAACTCAATGTAGTCGTTAAAGTCATTACAGCCAACATTTTAGATAAGTACCTTACAACGAAGCAGCCATGGTCTTATTGCAGAATTATCGTGCTAATGAACTAAAGAGAAGTGGAATTAGGAAATGCCGTAAGACCTAACGTCGCTACTCTTTTGTCCTTAATATATTCCAGTAAAAATCACAACCCTACCTTGTTAGATTGTTGTGTACAATATGTGATTTAGTGTCTTAACTGACAACATGTTTCCTCCTCGGGACAAAGGAGATAACAGCAAAGCGTAATGTCAGACACTTCAGTGCCAGAGTGTACAGTTATATCCGAGAGTTCATTCCAACATTCCTGTGCTCGAGAGAAGAAGGCCTTCCTTGCGGCACAATAAGAAAAATATAATACATACACGCACACAGGGAATATTGTTGGGTTGACAACGAGACAGGTGTTGCGTTAAGAATGCATAAACACATGAGACTGGCCTAAATGGTGGTGATACAAAATTTCTCTCTGCAACTGTAGTTGTTGTTTACTCAATTGTAGAAGAGAATCAATGGGGGGAAAAACAGGCAAAAGTGAGAGGACGCATCTGCTGCGCAACATTAACTTCGCGTTAAAATGTTCTGCATCTAACGTGTGAGAAACAAGAGTTAATTCATTTAAATATTTGTTGCTGCAACACAAAACTGAGACGACAGTGAGTATTGGACGAAGTATGCTGAAAACCGCTTTGCCCCGAGAACGAGAAATATCAGCTCTGAACTGGAATGAATCCGTTCAGAAGTGTTGTAGCTAAATTTCAGATCCAGAACGAACTACCGTTTATGGTTTAATGTCTTTTCTGCCATAACGTAAGTATTCAGATCCAGGGCTTAAAGACTTTAAGAAATTTTCTAATGTTTTTACATGAAAAAGTAAAAGTTAGGGGCGTTCTTAGGGTTGATTTCAGTGCTGTGTAGTGATGGGTCGTTTTCTTAGGCTATACGTGCCGATCAGTCACAAACAGATCATTTCGTAAGTGACCCATTACTAATTCGACCATAACAACTCACACCTACAACAATAATTACAGATTCTTGTTAACATTTAATGCGAGCAAAAGCAAAATAATTACAAGCAACTTTTTTCTCGGTAGTGGACTGTATAAGTCCGTGACTATCTGGATTAGGTGATGCATTAATAATAGGAGACAGTAAGTTACTGGTTACTTTATTTCGCCAAGATGAGTTCTGCTCCTATGCCTAATAGTGTTAAAAAACGCAACGAGCCAGTTTAAAAGGCGTTTGTTGGCTATTGTCGTCATTGAAGCGTTACCTACTTGAATAGTAAACTAATTTTACTGGCTCAGGAGTGCACAAGTCTGAGACAAATGCCGCTGTGGAAAGGCAAAAAATGAGTGGAGAACAAGTTATAGGAAGTGATTACAGCCATCACAGAAAATTCGTCGGAACACTGTGTGTATGACAGTCACCTTTCAAAAACAAATTTGGAAGATATCAGTTGATGCCAACAACTGGAAATAGTTCGAAAAATAATTATACGTACAATATTGCCGTGCCTATGTTACTCTAAATTAAGACGCAAAGGGTCTCGAAACCCGATCGCAAGCGATCGCCTTACCATTTGGTCAGCCATGCACGACTCAAACAGCCAGATCCAAACTTTCAGCCGGCAGTGCGGTTCTAGGCGCTACAGTCTGGAGCCGAGCGAACGCTACGGTCGCAGGTTCGAATCCTGCCTCGGGCATGGATGTTTGTGATGTCCTTAGGTTAGTTAGGTTTAATTAGTTCTAAGTTCTAGGCGTCTGATGACCTCAGAAGTCGCATAGTGCTCAGAGCCATTTGAACTGTGAACCAAACTTTCATATGTCGTCAACCATGTGTCTACAACCTAAACTCGTACATACATTATGTACATTCCCGCACAGGTGAGACAGTTCACATGAAAGTCGCTTTGCCCGGTGTCGATGCATAATACGATATTGCAAGACCCGTGTTATCCTGAATTACTATGCAAAGTCCTTTTGGACATGCATGAATGTCCGAAGGAGCGTTGCATCGTAATTCAGAATAATGCTTGTCCTAAGGAACTTTGCATCATAATTCAGAATAACACAGGCACTGTAGTATCGTCGGGTTGTAGACGCATGGTTGACGACAGATGGAAATTTTGGCCGGGCTCTGAGTCGTGCACAGATAGCCAAACGGAAAGGCGACCGCTCGCGATAAGCAGGAAATCCGGGTTCGAGTGGCGGTCCCGCACAAAATGTCGTCATTTCATTCAACACCTGACAGTCGTTCGTATTCACAATTGTGAATACATTTCATGTAATAATTATAGGGGTGAATCAGTTCCAAGGAGTGCATTAAAGCACATATAGCAATTCCCCTCCCATGCTCACGCCAAATACTGTACCAAGTCGGAATTTGTACTACTCCACTAATGATATCGTCCATCGGGTGTCAAATCATAACAAAAAAGAGAAAGTTTTTTGTGGATCGGTCGTAGAGATGAAAGGGAGCAGTAACTTTACAGAACAATCTCAGTAACGACATTCTCATGCTACAGTGATAATTTTAGCACTCACAATCCCACCTTTCTGCTACGAAGCATTTATTGTGCCTTCTCGAGAAATTTTTTACATAGCTGCATACACATTTTTCGTCTATGTTGGACAGTATAAATGGAAACGGAGCCCACCAGGAAAACGAACACTAAAATTGAGTGGTTAGACACTGGACTCGCATTCGGGAGGACGACGGTTCAATCCCGCGTCCGGTCATCCTGATTTAGGTTTTCCGTGATTTCCCTAAATCACTCCAGGCAAATGCCGGGATGGTTCCTCTGAAAGGGCACGGCCGACTTCCTTCCCCATCCTTCCCTAATCCGATGAGACCGATGACCACGCTGTCTGGTCTCCTTCCGCAAAAACCAACCAACCAACTAAAATTGAACGCAGGGATAGGAATTTACAGACTACTGATACTATCTTCAACCTGACTCTGATTCGCTCATTGTTAAAATTCATATTTTTATCGCACGCTGTACTTCGCCTTGATATTTGTCCTTTTTATTCCCGACAATGGTGAGCAGATTGAGTCCTGGCGTAGAGCGCTCCCTTCGATTAACCTGTAGCCGTAGAGCGGCTCGCCCCTGGACGCTGTATGCTCCACGCGCGCCCTTGTCATGTAAAGCAGGCTGCTATAGCAGGGCCATTGTGCGCCCGCAGCCCCGCTGACAAGCAATCGCGCGGGACTTCCGTATCGCCACGGCATCTACGGCCGCCTGCGGCAGGGACGCGCCCTCTGTCTGTCACCACAACGCTTCTGAAACCAACACGACGTTCCAAAAATGCTACAATGGTCGCCATGAAACTAGGCGGGTCTAGGTCATTTCATTCCTTACAACATTCCAAGTTAGTGATAGTTACAAATGTTAGCAAACATTTCGAAAAAAAAAAAACATTCACTGATGTGACAAAAGCTATGGGACATCTCCCAATATCGTTTTGGACCTCCTTTTGCACGGCATAGTGCAGCAACTCGACATGGATGGACTCAAAAAGTCGTTGGGAGCCCTTGCAAAAACAGGTGGTGGTAGTGGTGGTTAGTGTTTAACGTCCCGTCGACAACGAGGTCATTAGAGACGGAGCGCAAGCTCGGGTTAGGGAAGGATTGGGAAGGAAATCGGCCGTGCCCTTTCAAAGGAACCATCCCGGCATTTGCCTGAAACGATTTAGGGAAATCACAGAAAACCTAAATCAGGATGGCTGGAGACGGGATTGAACCGTCGTCCTCCCGAATGCGAGTCCAGTGTGAAAAACAGTTAGCCATGCTGCCTCTATAGCCGTCCATAATTGCGAAAGTATTTTCGGTTCACTATGCTGTGCACGGGCCGACTTCTCGATTATGTCCCATAAGTGTTCGATCGGATTCATGTCGGGCGATCTAGGTGGCCACATCATTCACTCGAATTATACAGAATGTTCTTCAGACCAAACAACTGTGACTCGGTGATATGGCCCACTGTCATACATACTAATTTCATCGTTGTTTGGGAATGTGAAGTCCATGAATGGCTGGAAATGGTCTCCAAGTAAAACTAAACTACGCTAAACTCCTCCTGAACAGGCCACGAAGGCCCAAAGGTACCTACCGGTCGCCGTTTCATCCTCAGCCCACAGGTGTCACTGGATGCGGATATGGAGGGGCATGTGGTCAGCACACCGCTCTTCCGGCCGTATGTCAGTTTCCGAGACCAGAGCCGCTACTTCTCAATCAAGTACCTCCTCAGTTTGCGTCACAAGGGCTGGGTGCACCCCGTTTGCCAACAGCTTTCGGCAGACCGGATGGTCACCCATCCAAGTGCTAGCCTAGCCCGACAGCGCTTCGGTGATCTGACGGGAACCGGTGTTACCACTGCGGCAAGGCCGTTGGCATGGTCTCCAAGCAGCCGAACATAACCATTTCCAGTCAATGGTCGGTTCATGTGGACCAGACCAGACAGTCCATTCCATGTAAACACAGCTCACATCATTATGGAGCTACCACCACCTTGCACCGTGCCTTTTAGACAACTTGAGTCCACGCTTTCGTGGGGCCGGTGCAGCACACGAACCCTGCCAGCAGCTCTTACCAACTGAGATCGGGACTCATCTGACCAGGCCACAGTTTTCCCGTAGTCTAGAGTTCAATCGATATGGCTGCGGGTCCAGGAGAGGCACTGCAGGCGATGTCGTGCTGTTTAGCAAAGGCACTCGCGTTGGTTGTTCCGGCGCACTGTCCTAATGGACACGTTTATCGTACGTCCCATATTGATTTCTGCGAGTGTGTCAAGCAATGTTGCTTGTCTATTATCACTGACAACTCTACGTAAAAGCCGCTGCTCTCGGTCGTTAAGTGGAGGTCTGGATTCTGCTATTATTTGATAGAAGCATATTATTATAAGATACAGCTTAGAATGGCAGGCTGCACCAATATTTGAAGAGAGCCATATAGTATGATGTCCACATTTAGAGACGGACGAAAACGGTATGTGATGTCAGTACTAGACGCTAAAGACGTAAGGGCGACAGTAGGAAAGGCGAATTGTCGACTTCAGTTTAGCAGAAGAATTTTACGAAAGTGTGGTTCATCTCTAAAGGTTATCGCATATAGAAAGCTACTGTGACCAATTTTCGGCTACTGCTCGAGTATTTGAAGACCCCACAAGTTAGGATTAAAGGAAGACATGGAACCGATTCAGAGGCGGATCGCTAGACTTGTTACCGGTGCGTTCGAACAACAGGCGAGTGTTACGGAGATGCACCACACAGCTCTTATCAACTGAAATCGGGACTCATCTGACCAGGCCACGGTTTTCCTGTCGTCCAGGGTCCAACCGATATGGACAGTAGCCCAGGAGACTCGCTGCAGGCAATGTCATGCTGTTAGCAAAGGGATTCGTGTCGGTTGTGTGCTGCCATAGCCCGTTGACCCCAAATTTTGCCTAGCTGTCCTGCCGCATACAGTCGTCGTACATCCCACATTGGTTTCTGCGATTATTTCAAGCAGTGTTGCTTGTCTGTTAGCATCCACAACTCTACGCAAACGCCGCTGCTCTCGGTCATTAAAATGAAGAGCATCGATCACTGCGTTACCCGTGTTGAGACGTAATGCCTGAAATCTGATATTCTCGGCACGCTCTTGACACTGTGAATCTCGCAATATTGAATTCCCTAACAATTTCTGAAATGGATGAAAGAAGGAAAGAAGGGAGATTCGGCTTATCGTCGATATCGATGCCATTAGAGACGGCAAAATGGTATACCCCATGAGTCTCCAACTACCATTCCGCGTTCAAATTCTTTTAATCCACGTCTTGCGGACATAATCACGTGGGAAACCTTTTCACATCAATCACCTGAGTACAAATTATAGCTCCACCAATGCCCTCCCCTTTTATACAGATGTAGCCGATGCTACCGCCATCTGTATATGTGCATATCGTTGTCCTATGACTTTTGTCGCCTCAGTGTATTATTTCGACGAAACGAGTAATACATCCTTATTTATGGAATTTTCTCACAGTCGTAAGATGTCAGATGCAGATGAAGTAATAATTCAAAACGAAAACTACTCTGAATACACAAACAGGTGCAAACCGTATGTGAAATTATGAATACTACGCGATTGCTCAGATCTTTGGAAATTAAGAGAGTGAAAGGGAAACTTTATTACGTAATAGTACGAGGCGAAAGAAAACCATTGTGAAACATTTTTGATGACATTTACTCGTAAGATATCAGCAAAGAAAGGAAGAAGAAGGCAAACATAAAAGAGAAAAGGAAAAAAAGTTTTATTTGAAAACACAAATTTTCTGGTCGGAAATAATTGTTTAAAAATAAGAAAAAAAACATGGAAGAAGAGCAGTCAGTGAAAACAGGAGAGGAGGAATGATTTAGCACCCAGATGAAGTGAGACGTTCAGAGATACTTTTCGGAGCAGACGATGAAATGTGTTTCTCTGGTCACAAAGGACAGATTAATTGGAATTGGGCGGAGACTGCTAGGGCTTCCTACTTTGTCAAGGGAGAACGGGATAGACAATCTTAAGAGGAACGGAAGCTGAACTTTGGAAGATATAGCAAGTTTATTGCTCTCAGATACATCTAGTATATAGAACTGAAGAGCCCTCTAAAACATGAAAATAAATGGGGAATATCATCAAAGTATCTGAAATAGTTGGGGAATTAAGGAGGAAAATTTATGGAAAAAGAGTAGAATGTTTTTTTAATTGCGGATTGGGTGATATGTAACACTAATGAAATACTCGGAAACTGGAATCATTAAACAATCCTGACACAGCTTCACCTTTTCCACAGGCAAAATTACTACACATACATGTTTAATCCTATATTTCTAGAATTTTATGGACTTTCGATGAATGGAGCTCTTGTCATTCGATTAAAATATGGACTACTTAAGCTTCTCGGCTAGCTGATTTGCATAAGATATTTGCTTTTGCAGATGAGATGGCGCTATGCCATCAAAAGCAATAAATTATTCCAAGCCTGTACCCAAATCACTTTCATTTTTAATGTTAGTGAACCGTTCTTGTAGCGATCAGCTAACTGTTTCTCAATCGCACATCTAGCCTTACAGATAGCAAAGGTAACAAAAGCATGGATGTAGACAGCCACTGCTGAGAAAGTGTACAACTCTAGAGAAGTACCGTTGAAAATAAATTTATTCGTTAAGGAATGCAGAACACGTAAGAGACCTGGCTTAACGAACGCGCGAAGAAAGATAAACACGACAATAAAATGAACAAGTACTGGAGAAAGATCAGACAACCGCAGAAGCTGTACTTGCCTATGGTTATTGGACTCATGAGGAAACAAAACAAAGAAACGTAGAAAATCGCTATTCAACGAAAAGGTTGTTGAATCAATATTAAATACTATGCAGTATGAAGTGTTTCTGTTACTGGAGCGTATGGCAAATGCAACGATCAATATTGCTGAAGTTGATTCGCTAGAACTCTTTTATAAGTAAGACGTTCGATAAAAATTTAAAATGCATGTTATCTACATAAAATTCTGTGCACGGTGCACCGGATAGTATGCGGAAAGCATGGTAACTTCTACGGCATTCCATTTAAGCCCGAATCAGTCTACTTTGGAAGTCGTGCTGAATAAGTGAGCTGAATGTGCGGAGAAAAGTCTGTTGTACCGATGCTACAGAAACAGTGAGTTTCCGTAGAATCATCTGGAAGTATGTTACACCGACAGTGAGTTTTGTGTAACATTTTTCCTGAATACTAGACAACATGAGTTGAAGGCAGAAAACAGAATCAAAACACGTCTCGTTACAGAGTTTAGATGGGAAGCACTTGCACGTTCCTGTTACAGTTCTGACTTCTCCCATCCTTAATTCCCTCTCTCTTTGTTCGTGTAAGCTTTCCTTGTTTGTAAGACAGTCCACGTTGTCGATATATCATTTCAAAGGAAATCATTCTTCGTCAAGGCGACAAAAATGTGGTGTCTTATGGCAGTAAGTGTCTCAACACGTATGGCTGTTATGTTGAAACATAATAAAAAGCCTGCGCTTCAGTTTACAATACAGCATTCTGTTCTGTTATTCTCTGTGACCTTATGATAAGCCTAAAGAACTTACTCTATCTGATGAGAAGTATCGGAAGACCGACTGCTGTACATCAATATGGAATCTGTCCAACCTTCACCTTTATGACGACTTGAACACTTCCGGGAACACTTTCAATATGTTTGAATGTCTGCAGAGGAATGGCAACCCAGTTTTCCTCAAGAGCCGAAGCCAGAGATAGTAGTCATGTTGGACGCTGGGTTGGAGCTAAGTTGACGTTCTAACTCCTCTCGAAAGTATTTCACTGGGTTCAGTTGGGGGCTCTGGGCAGACCAGTCTGTTTCAGGAGTGTTGTTGTCCACAATAATTCACCTCACAGATGTTGCTATATGACAGTGTGCATCGACATGGTGATACAAATGATGATCGCCTCCGGCCTGTTTCTGTGCTGTACGCAGTACACGCAGCTGTAAAATGTGTTCGTATAGTTACACATTTAGCGTTTTCTTGAGAGCAATAAGGGGACCACATCCTAACCAAGAAAAACACCCGCATAGTGTAACGTACTTCGTTGTTGGCAGTACAACGATCCCTGGTAACGGTCGCCTGGATTCGCTAAACCCAAACACTTCTATCGACTGCCACAGAGTATAGCGTGAGTCAACACTCTAAACAGGTTTCAGTCATCCACTGTCCGTGGCGTCTCTCTTTACAGCATAACTAGCAATTATGCTTCAAAGGCTTACCCAACACTCTCGCATAATTCTTCATTAGTATTGTACCGACGACGTTGATGCACATGGAACTTAATTATTCCTCTTAATGAGTTTTTTGGTAAGGTTCTGCTTTCATCCTGCCTATTTCAGTGAGGTCAGAGATGTTGTCGAACAATGCCCAGTCCATTCTGCTCTAACCACGTCCTATCCATCATTCCCTAGACTTCGAATCGACGTCTTATGCACGTTTGCAGTATTTCCAAATAAGAATTTCTATCATTCACATATCCTTCAAAATATAGGGTCGGAACAGATATCGCGATGGTATCCCAGGCTCATAATATAACAAGAAGCGGGACTGTTACAGATAACGGAAATTTCCTTAGACGAAAGATTAAAATCTCCTGTGTGACCTGAGATTTTCGCACATTCATTGAGCCACTCACAGCATTTGCAAATCGTGTCAACAAAGCGCGGCAGGCAGAAACGCGCTGCTCCATGCCTTTGTCAGATAATTAATTCAAATGCATCGCCCTAAATCACTTCAATTTCAAATCGTTTTTACTGTGCTCATGCTCTGGTGACCATGGTGCCTGTAGTTCAGCTGCTCTGTTGCGAATGGGTTTCATTGGCTACAGCTCAACTGATTGAGAGCTGTTGACACACGTTTCGCCTCGCTTTTTTTTACTTCCACTACCAGACCTGTCTTTGACACTGCCTGAAACAAAAGAACGTTTCTCCCAATCAAGCAAGGTTGCTTGCCCTTTCTATGGACGTTTATGCATCCACATCCATGCCACTAATCACTTGAAACTGTGTCCGTTCACATCAGACATAGCTTTACAAGTGGAGAAATGTAACAAAACAATACAACACAAAAATAGGGTGTAGAAAAATGTCCGCTACCAGTCACAATAAAAGGTTATTTATTTGTCACACGAAAGGTTTCAGGCTTGCGCCCATCCTCAGTTTTTCATGCATTCATGTACATGTTTATACTGTTAGATATCACTGTATAAACACAAAAAAATTATTTGCTGGTGACTACACAGATACAAGATGGACAATTGTAAGTGGCAAGGCAGCATTTGACGAAAATATATCTGTAGTTACAGAAAGATGAAGCACCATTATTACAGTTACGCTGTGGTGACAGTTTTGCCACTTGGTTACACACTTATTATCACTTTCACGTCCATATTTCGTTTTTACCAAGTATAGCTTCATATTTCACTATTACGATGTGCACTCG
This sequence comes from Schistocerca piceifrons, assembly GCF_021461385.2. Taxonomy (NCBI): domain Eukaryota; kingdom Metazoa; phylum Arthropoda; class Insecta; order Orthoptera; family Acrididae; genus Schistocerca; species Schistocerca piceifrons. The sequence goes on along the minus strand of NC_060144.1, from coordinate 452,644,998 downwards.
TGAAATACACTGTTTACATACAAACATGTGGGCTGTGGTCAAAGAACTTAGACTTAGCAGATATAAAGGTGTTGCTCAGTCTGAAACATGTAGGTTATGGTCAAAGAATTTAGCCACAGGAAGTGCAAGGGTGTTGCATATATAAAAACTTAAAGCTATTATAGACTGCGAAGTTTTTTAATACACATTATGAAATTTTTTGATTCACATTTTTGTCTGAAAACTTAAATCTAGGAAGTACAATGATGTTATATATATGAAATTACTAAAAGCCATTACAAATTAAAAAACGACAGCTAGAACTGTTTTGAGCCACACTGTTGTCAGAGAACTTAGATCTAGGAGGTACAATAATGTTACACACATGAAATTTTGAAATCTACTACAAATTATACAATGACAGTTACAGCTTGTGTTTACAATATGACTATTACATATTACGAGAATGACACTTGGACTGTTGTATGACTGCTACATCGAATGTCCATAGAATGTTACTTTGTCATTATATCAGAGGATAATTAGTTTCTGTTTTTGAATATTTCATGAAATATGTGAAGATAGGATTTGTTTGCAAGCTCCACTTGTTCGACGAACAGTGACCTCCAACACTATAAACACGTACATGAATGTATAAACAACTGAGGATGGGAGCAAGCCCGAAACCGGTCGTGTGACAAATAAATAACCTTTTATTGTGAATGGAAGCGGATATTTTTCTACACCCTATAAAGGAACAGTCACAGAGTTCGACAGCATCCATTATGGATAAAATCCACAACACAGTAAATAACGCTTTTTTCAGCTTTCGAGCATGGAATCGTACGAAGTCAAGAGGGGTACGTGAACTTCTCGGACACTCCGTACAGTGTGACTGGTCGAGACAATGTAATTTGCAGTGTCTATCTGAAAAACACACTCTCCGATCAAAAGCATCCGGAATCCTCTGTATAACGACGAACTGACCACTAAATGTCTGAGGCATATCCGCCAGCATGAAAGGAGGCGGGAAGTATTGTGTTTTCAGCAGAGAAGGAGTGGCAGCAGAACTGAACTCAGGCACTTCGAAGGTGGACTGGTCATTGAATGTCACCTGGGTAATAGAGCCATCAGAGATATTTCAACTCTTCAAAATCTGCACAAATCAACTGCTGGTGATGTTACAGCGAAGTGGAACCACGAAGAAACAACCACAGTTAAATCAAGCCAAGGCGGACAGGTACTGTGGAGCACTGCAGAGGGTGGCTGTAAGAACTCGCTTTAAATCAGCTCGTGAGTTCAAAAGTGCTACCAGCAGTCAGCTAGTGCAATGACTGTGGGTAGGGAGTTTAAAAGAATGAGATTCACTCTTCGAGCAGCTCCTCATGAACCATACATTTCTGTCTTCGTAAATCCATATTTAAATTGGATGATGGTGGGACATCAGTTGGTATAATTTTTATTAAAAATGAAACTCCTCCAGCTGTTCTTAAGATTTAATATTTATTTGGCTACTAGTTTCGACGTTGCGTCAACGCCATCTTGAAGCCCTTGCGCTTTCATGATATCAATTGTGTGTGGCTGAGTACTAGAAGTCCGCGGTGAGACCAATACGTACTCCACATGGATGGCGGGCGGTAACTAATGTGAAGTTTAAACCAGTGGGTCAAAGATCGTAAACAGATAACTTCATAGACCAAAATAATGGTCGATGAAGTTGTTTACTGTCACTGACTGAACAGGCAACAAATGGTTTGCAGTGATGAATGACGATGTACCACGTGGCAGTCCGACACAAGAGTTTGAGTTGGGTAACTTCTAGGAGAACGCTAGCTGCCATCATGGTGTTACCGCATGAGGGTGTTTTTCGTGGTTAGGGTGTGGTAACCCCTTATTGTGATTAAGAAACCGGTAAATTTGGAAGAGTACGAACTCATTTTAAAGCACTATATATTGCGTTTATTGGAGAAAAATTCCAGAGATGGTGATTGTATCAGCAAGATAATGCACCCTGTCCTAAAACAGCATCTATGAGGCAATGGTTTGGAGACAATAACGTTCCTGAACTGGAGTGGCTTGTCTAGCGGCCGACCTGAATCCAGTGCAATATCTTCGGGATGAGTCATAACGTCTACCTGGCTGCAAATCCCAGCCGGCCGCGGTGGTCTCGCGGTTCTAGGCGCGCAGTCCGGAACCGTGCGACTGCTACGGTCGCAGGTTCGAATCCTGCCTCGGGCTTGGATGTGTGTGATGTCCTTAGGTTAGTTCAGTAGTTCTAAGTTCTAGGGGACTGATGACCTTAGATGTTACGTCCCATAGTGCTCAGAGCCATTTGAACCATTTTTGCAAATCCCAGAGTTCTATAACACTGTCTTCTCTAGTTTTGGCTCTTGTGGAAGAATTGGCTGTCGTTCCTTCACAAGCATTCACAAATCTCACTGAAAGTGTCCCAAGCAGATGTCAAGCAGGCCGCTGTGGCCGAGTGGTTCTAGGCGCTTCAGTTCGGAACCGCGCTGCTGCTACGGTCGCAGGATCGCATCCTGCCTCGGGCATGGATGTGTGTGATGTCCTTAGATTAGCTAGGTTTAAGTAGGTCTAAGTCTAGGGGACTGATGACCTCAGATGTTAAGTCCTATAGTGCTTAGAGCAATTTGAACCATTTGAGCAGATGTCAAGCTACATATAAGCTCGTGGTGGACACGCCTGGTATCCGTGTCCAACAACAGCTGCCCATGCACCTTTGATCAGGTAGTGTAGTCTTTTGACTTATGGGCACGAGGACTTCTCGGACACAGTAGATGAAAGTCTCCGAGAATCGGTTTCACGTGTATCAGTCCTCAGCTGACCGTTTCTTTGGGACTCGTGACACGGACGTCGACACGTTAGCCATTTAACATAGGCGAGAGCCGTGAGAAGCGTGGAAATGTCTACATAAACTAATGCACGTGCCGCGCAGACTACCAACAGGCCTGCTACAATCCGCTACACGTGCCGCACGCTCGACATCCGCTGGCGCCATACCTGTCTCTGGCGATAAACAGCGCTGAATTCTGCTGGAGGAGTTTATGGTAAGTGCCGTCGTCCCTGTCCAGCATACAAGCGCGCTCGTCTCGCTTTCCTACTGACCTTCGTTTTAAATGCTATTCCTGTGCTATAGTCTGATGCAAGCAATCGCCGTGGAATACAACACTCCAGGTGCACCAATCATTTCTCAATCTACTTTCACGTTATGTGCTGTGGTGACCAGAGACTTTCTCAAAGTGGAACAGAATAATGAGAGGGAGATTTAATCTCAGGCAGGTTCCCTTACTTATTAAGGCATATTAACTTATTTAGTAAGTAAAAGCAGAACCGACCCAAGCTGCCCGTACAGACACGCTATACACTGATGGAAAAAAATTCAAACGTCAAGGAAAAGATGTGCGAGATAAATGAAACTTGGTGTGTTTCTACATCTGAAAGATGACGTCTATTCAAATTTAGTGCCGTCGCATAAGAGTGGAGCTAGTAGCGCTACTACGAGGATGCATCTACATCTACATCTACATTTATACTCCGCAAGTCACCCAACGGTGCGTGGCGGAGGGCACTTTACGTGCCACTGTCATTACCTCCCTTTCCTGTTCCAGTCGCGTATGGTTCGCAGGAATAACGACTGCCGGAAAGCCTTCGTGCGCGCTCGAATCTCTCTAATTTTACATTCGTGATCTCCTCGGGAAGTATAAGCAGGGGGAAGCAATATATTCGATACCTCATCCAGAAACGCACCCTCTCGAAACCTGGCGAGCAAGCTACACCGCGATGCAGAGCGCCTCTCTTGCAGAGTCTGCCACTTGAGTTTGCTAAACATCTCCGTAACGGTATCACGCTTACCAAATAACCCTGTGACGAAACGCGCCGCTCTTCTTTGGATCTTCTCTATCTCCTCTGTCGACCCAGCCTGGTACGGATCCCACACTGATGAGCAGTACTCAAGTATATGTCGAACGAGTGTTTTGTAAGGCACCTCCTTTGTTGATGGACTACATTTTCTAAGGACTCTCCCAATGAATCTCAACCTGGCACCCGCCTTACCAACAATTAATTTTATATGATCATTCCACTTCAAATCGTTCCGTACGCATACTCCCATATATTTTACAGAAGTAACTGCTACCAGTGTTTGTTCCGCTATCATATAATCATACAATAAAGGATCCTTCTTTCTATGTATTCGCAATACATTACATTTGTCTATGTTAAGGGTCAGTTGCCACTCCCTGCACGAAGTGCCTATCCGCTGCAGATCTTCCTGCATTTCGCTGCATTGCAAGTCATGTTTACTTTAAAAAAAGCGCTGTAACTGTCTTGAGCATTAGTTCCTTTTGAGATTGGACGTGGTGAATTGATGTTAGTCAAGAATGGCCTTAAGACGACAAAGACGTCTTTATCAACACCTCACAGAGTTGGAACGAGGTCGTGTACCAGTACTACGAGTAGCTGGATGTTCCTTCTGGGATATTGCAAAATTACTTGGCGAGAATGTAGCCACTGTACATTACTGTTGGCATCGGTGGTCACGGGTAGGTTGGTCGCAAGAAGATATGGTTTCGGACGGCCATGTAGCACTACCGAGAGGGGAGACCGTCGTGTTTGGCGTATGACTGTGGCGCATTGTACTGCGTCTGCACCAGCAATTTGAGCAGGAATTGGCATCAGAGTGACACAACGAACTGTTACAAATCGGTTACTTCCAGGGCATCTCCGAGCCAAATGTCCTGTAGCGTGCATTGCACTGACCCAAACAACCACCACTTGCGACTTATGTGGTGTCAAGAGAGAGCTTGTTGGAGTGGACGTCTGTTGTGTTTTCTGACGAAAGCCGGTTCTGCCTCTGTGCCAGTGACGGCCGTGTGCTGTTTAGAAAAAAAGCTAGGTAACCGTTCGCAACCAACCTGTCTGCGACCTAGACACATTGGACCTACATCTGGAGTTATGGACTGGAGTGCGATTTCGTATAACAGCAGCAGCACTCTCGTGCTTATCCCACGTACCCATACTGCAAATTTGTACGTCAGTCTGATGATTCGAACCATTGCGCTGCCATTCATGAACATTATTCCAGGGGGTGTTTTCCAGTATAATAAAGCCCGCACACATACCGCTGCTGTAACCCAACATGCCCTGCAGAATGTTGGCCTGCACGATCTCCACGGCTGCCTCCAACCGAGCACGTATGGGACGTCATCGGATGACAACTCCAGCGTCATCCACGAACGGCATTAACCGTTCCTGTGTTGACCGACCAAGGGCAACAGGCGTGGAACTCCATCCCACAAATTGATATTTGGCACCTGTACGACGCAGTCCGTGCATGATTGCATGCTTGTATTCAACATTATGGCGGTTGTTAATATACAAGCATTTCACATTTGCAATGGATTTTCGCGCGCTTACATTAACCTGTGATCTTACAACGTTAATCACTTCTGTATGGCACAGAGTCAAATCTATTTCCGAAATTTCATTACCCTACAATAATTATTTCTTGGTGTCGATATTTTTTTCCGTCAGTGTATCTCTGATAAATATGTCGTTCTAAAACTTGCAAAAGGTGCTGAATTATTACTTTTCTTTCATGTACTTTCTTACGAAGTAACAAAAACTGGTCACCTTGTCAAAGGATGTCTTTTTTCATATATACAAATACAGAAAAGATCAGTTCTTGGCATATGTTTGAGATCTTAGGAGAGTTTAGTTGTGCTCTTATAATTAGTAATCAAATGCAAGTTTAAAAATAATTCAACGACCAAAATGCTGAAGGTAATCGTCAACATGGAACACTCAACTTTGTATGAAAACCTCATATTTCGTTTGTTCTTCGAGTATTTCATATTTCATGTGCCATAATGTTTGTATTCGATGTTATGATCACTGACACCATACATACCAGTACTTGGCGATTAAAAAGTAGCTCGTAGCCGTAATTATAATGTTAGCTCAGTTACCGCAGCGTATATTTCACTTTAGTGGGTCAATGCTGGTGTATCACCTTACTACTCAGACTGACAGAGAAAAAGAAAAACCATTTATGTGACAAAAATGTTGTTTACAATAGTGTGAAGTTACAAGGACCTTCAAAATTTTCTTCGTGGGTATAGATTAATGGTTGATTGGCGCAAAATCAATCGCTTAGAGCTATCACTGCTAAATGCCGTATGTTCAAAGCTAGTTTGAAACATTTAGTGCTTGATAAATGTTAAAATAATGAACATATTATTATTTAGTCTTCTTCATGCAACTATACTTAATAACAGTTTTTCCTTAATTCCCACTATTTTCACAAGACTGTTTCCTCTCTCTCTCTCTCTCTCTCTCTCTCTCTCTCTCTCTCTTTCTCCCCCACCCACTCTCTCTCTCTCTCCCTCCGGAATACTTGTGAAGCTGCTTCTGCGTCCACCGTTTGTTTCGCAACCGGTATTATAGATGCAGCGTGTAACGTAAAAGCTGACAGCTTTAAGCAATTCTTCCCTGCCTTTCCAACACATTTTACCTTGGTAAGACGTGATGTGCGATGATAAAACAACTGCAGCCTGGCTACTGAGGTAGCAGGCAGTACTACCATCGTGTATATTGCGTTATAGGGAGTAACCACTTCGTGTAATTTGGATAACTTCTTCACCTACCGATTGTGGAAGTAACCAAGGATATTTATCTAAATGACGAGTATAATAATAACTATGCTTCAAATGATAAAAACAAAACTTAGGCTACCTTCCATTACGAACGTGGGTGCACTCAGCGAATGTGATCTGATTTATATATGATAGATCACAGCAATCAGTCGTCCTTCTTAACAAGTTTTATTTGGCAAATCCAGATGTCGGCTAGTGGCTAGCCATTATCAATGCACTATTTTCTAGTCTCAATGCCTGTCAGTTCCCTGTTGTTCGGACGTCAATCACAGTTTCTTGTATACAAGGATTTGCCAAATAAAACCTGCAAAGAAGGGCGACTGATTGCTGTGCTCCATCATTTATAAAATTTAGGCTGCTAATTTGAATATATGGGACGTGAAAATTATGATACCTTCTCATGTTGCTGCACATGGAACCCACATTCTTGAACAGTGGGACGGAGATGATCCATGTCTGAGGCTTCATATAAGACCAGAAGGTTTGCCACGAGCCTCGACGGTTGCGGTCTGGAGCCATATACATGGTCCCTATGAATATAAGCATCGGATTTGATTAACATAACTTTCCAGACTTACTTTTTATTTCCTCTGGGTTTGTCGAAACTTGGATGGAACGAGATGTATCACATAATTAGCACAGACAATGGTAGAAGAATTTATATATCTTACTATTCGTCACGTCAAGATTGTAGACAGTCAAGAGTGATTACTTTGCGAAAAAGTAACACAAAGAAGAAAAGATGATTTGTCGATACTGAGGACATAAGGGAGGGCGCAACAATTGTGAAAGAATCCATTTTGGTTTTCATCTGTCACGGGAAGCACTGAGTGTTTCAAGAAGATTCATCGAATTTCGCAGTTTACCTCGACGCCATTTGTAAGCTACTAGTTTATGTGGTTGCCAGTAGGTGACTGCTTGGTGCAGTCAGCTTGCTTGCTCGTTGATCACCCAGTGTGCCTTGAGTCGAGGTAGAGACAACGCAGCAACAAAAGGCGTCTTGAGTCATTCGTTTCAACAGGTATAACTCACTTACAGCTGAACTGCGTGATTTACGCCGAGAGTAGGGCACTGCATCTCCTACAGACCTTCAGCGATGGTATCAACAGTTTGTGACAGGCGAAATAAAAAAAAATGGTTCAAATGGCTCGGAGCACTATGGGACTTAACAGCTATGGTCATCAGTCCCCTAGAACTTAGAACTACTTAAACCTAACTAACCTAAGGACAGCACACAACACCCAGTCATCACGCAGGCGAAATCCACACGCCGCACCCTGAGCACGTTCAAGATGTGGAGCGTATTAACATGTAATCCAGAGAAGTCTTTTCGTCGTGTCAGCAGAGAGTTAGCCATTCCTCGTGTGTCACTATGGAGTGTTATCAGCGACGTTTGAATTTTATATGCTGGAGGATTCAGTCGCTGTAAGTGCCTTCTGGGCGTGGAGTAGCTGCATGAAGAAGATACACGCCTGACAAAAAAAGTGAAACAGCCAGGTGACACAGTTGGATTTCAGTCTAACTTTGCAATCGTACGCACTATCGACGGGTGTGTGATTAGGGTTGTAATTCTAAGACGGATACCACAGTGCATTAGTATTGTTTGTGGCCGGCCGGGGTGGCCGAGCGGTTCTAGGAACTACAGTCTGGAACTGCGCGACCGCTACGGTCGCAGGTTCGAATCCTGTCTCGGGCATGGATGTGTGTGATGACCTTAGGTTAGTTAGGTTTAAGTAGTTCTAAGTTCTAGGGGACTGATGACCTCAGAAGTTAAGTCCCATAGTGCTCAGAGCCACTTGTTGTTTGTGGCTAGTGTTGCTATCATGTCTGATAGGGTATATAGGAGTCGTAAAGATGTTGAGCGAGCGTTGTAAGGGACACGGGAGATGTCGCGTACTAATATGAGACAGCAGTATCAGCACCTGGCAGAGTTCGAAAAGGTGGTCGTTGTGGGTCACTGGTCGAATCATGCAGTATCCAGATTTTGGGTGGTTCAGAATGACATTTAGAATGATAATGACCCGATGTTGGACTGCATGGAAACGCGATGGCAAGCGTACTAGTCATCAATGTTCCGGTCGATACTATCTGACGGTCACAAAGGAGGATCGCCCTATTGTGCACCAAGCAAATCGTAACCCCTTTGCCTGCCATTCGAAATGTAGTGGATTCCCTATAACATTTTGTGTCGTCCCACAGCATTGGTCGGAAACTACCGGCAGTCGGACTGGAGAACTACTGTCCCAATCGTAGGCTGTCATGAACACAACAACACCAACGACTGTTTTTGGAGTGGTGACATGACTGAAAAGCATTGACTTCTGGTGTAGGCCAATGTATTGTGCTCAGCGATGAACTGCAATTCTGCACTACCCCGGATGACCATCGTCGGTGAGTATGGCGTCGACCTGGAAAGATGTCCCGTTTGTCCAGTGTTTTAGAGAGGCACAGCGGTGTTACTCCTGGAGTCAGGTTGTGGAGAGCCATCTCGTATGACTTCAGGTCACGGATGGTAGAGATTCAGATAGCTCTGTCAATAAAGTACCTCCGGACATCCAGCGCCCGCATGTGTTACCTCTCATGCGACACTGTCGTGGTGCCATTTTCAACATAAATGGCACATGTCTCTATGGACTGTTGGTTGGTTGGTTGGTTTTAGGGAAGGAGACCAGACAGCGTGGTCATCGGTCTCATCGGACTAGGGAAGGATGGGGAAGGAAGTCGGCCGTGCCCTTTCAGAGGAACCATCCCGGCATTTGCCTGGAGTGATTTAGGGAAATCACGGAAAACCTAAATCAGGATGGCCGGACGCGGGATTGAACCGTCGTCCTCCCGAATGCGAGTCCAGTGTCTAACCACTGCGCCACCTCGCTCGGTCTATGGACTTTCACTTAGATGTTGATGTATACCTGTGACCAGGAGATCCCCAGATCTGTCCGTAAAAGAAAATGTTTAGGACTCGCTCGGACGTTCCAGTATCTGCGATATCGAAGACCAGTTACAACAGTTGGGGTACAGCATGTCTCAGGAGCGGATACTGTGACTTTATGACACCCTTCCCAACAGAACTTGTGCATGCCTCCAGGCCACAGCGAGTGCAACTTCATACTGACAAGTGGACTCGTATGTATGTATGTATGTTAATCGGGGACCTAGAAGCGACGGAGAGGCTCTGTCCCCGCCGCAGCCGCAGTGGTCCACAACCCCACGACGACTACCGTAGTCCACTTTACCCCTCCGCCGCCCCACACCGAACACAGGGTTACTGGGCGGTTCGGCCCCCGGTAGACCCACCCCCCCCCCCACCCCCCCAGGGAACGTCTCACACCAGACGAGTGTAATCCCTATGTTTGCGTGGTAGAGTAATAGTGGTGTAGGCGTACGTGGAGAACTCGTTCGCGCAGCAATCGCCGACATAGTGTAACTGAGGCGGAATAATGGGAACCAGCCCGCACTCGCCGAGGCAGATGGAAAACCGCCTAAAAACCATCCACAGACTGGCCGGTTCACCGGACCTCGACACAAATACGCCGGGCGGATTCGTGCCGGGGACCAGGCGCTCCTTCACGCCCATAAAGCCGTGCGTTAGACCGCGCGGCCAACTGGGCAGGCTTAAGTGGACTCGTACTTCAGTTTCTTTGTAAATTTGACTCGATTTTGCAATCACTGAAATAACATCACACACCCTCTTAACCCACAAAGTTACATTTCGTTTCCTCGTCCCCTTCTGGCTGCCTCACTCTTTTGTCAGGCAGTGCGAATTCTTATAAAAGCGAATGGTTTTCTGGAAAAAATAAAAATATTTTAAGAAAATGAAACACCTACAGCCGTCCTTATGATGACATTTATTTTATGGCCACCAGTATCGGTGCTTCAAAGTACCATTTTCAGGCACGAGCTGAGGCTGATGGGGTAACACCATCAGTGTACACGATGCATCAGTGGCCGACATCTATAACCGGTTTTACAGGCTACCTATAAACGTCATGTTGTCTCTACAACCATCAGTTATCAATATTTTTCGCAAACTACCTGTAACCGTGATGTTGTCTCCCCAATCATCAACTATCAACAGTTGATAGTTGGAGAGACAACATCACTGTTATAGGTAGTCTGCGAAAATAAGTTATAGGTGTTGGCCACTGATGCATCGTGTGTACGGATGGTGTTAACCCCCTCAGCATCAGCTACCGCCCGAAAATCGTACACGGAAACTAGTAGCCATACAATAAATGACATCATAAGGACGGCTGTAGGTGTTTCATTTCCTTACACAAGTGAAGGGCCGAAGCCCCCCAGACCTCCAATCATAGGGATAGACATACAAAAAACAAATTGCAGTCCTATGAGTAAGTTAAATTCAGCATTAAGTTTACAACTTCACTCATGTAGAAGATGTAATTTTGTGAAACGTCATTACTCTTTTTGAAACACCTTGTACAATTCTCAATGATGAGGTTCGCACCACGCTCATCTCGGCTGCGACCTTTGGCTTTACGGTTCAACATGCTGGTCGAAGTAGTGTCACATGACTAGCATTTAATCGAAATTTACGACAGGTTCAGAAGAAACGATGTTTTACGGCTGCAGTCTAGAATTCCGTGGCGAACAGGTTGGATTACGGGAAGATGTTCCCCTCTAGCCGCGCGTTAAGACTATTATAGCTAGCGAAGTAACTTTAGCTACGCTTTACGACCGAAACCCTCTGGCGGAAATAGAACACTGATCTCAAACTATGCGAATAACAGGTAGGAATAACTGCAGGAAATCCCCAAGAGAGACTGGTGACGGCTGACCAAACGACCCGAACGAAATTTTATGTTGAACCATGGAAGGCTGCACTATCGTTTACATAATTCTGCAGTAAATTCTCTGCGCTCCGACACCGTGCATCTACTTCACGCAGTCTCTAAAAGATCCACGGATATTAACTCTGCTCCCCGCAGTAAACGTTAGTGAATGTGGCTGTGGCAACAGCAGCCGGTTTGGCGCGGTTACCAGCCTACTATAGGAGAATTTTCGCGATCCTCGGATGAACTTAATGACGTCAGTGGCCCGATACTAAAGTTTCTGTCCGTAATTTTACAATTCAGTATCGATGGCTCTTCATATTATGTAATTGATTTCCGAAATGCACGTCAGGAAGCAGTCATGAAGGAAAAATAAAAAAAAAAGCTTAATATCGCGTCAGATTTGTTGCACAGTCCATTGTTCTAATAAGGTGTAAATCTCAATTGACATACCAGAATGAAACGACCCGAGGTTGATGGCCTGTATTCTTTATCGTATCCAGCAAAACCTGTTTTCTCAACGGAAATTTCCGGTACCGTTTTATGTTAACTCAGGGGCGCTCGATGTACGCATATTATTTTCAGTTATCATTCAATTGTCCTATTCGAAGCTTATTTGAGTGTTTTGTATATAATCAGAATACATGATTACGGTAACTCCCGAAAGGTTAATCAAGCACGGATTCTTTATGTTCACTTAAAATGGAATTGGTTAAAATAATAACTGCAAATAACACAAATCATATTCTGCAATAGCGCAACAATTTCTGATTTTTAACTGGTTAGGTTAGGTTAGTGTTGTTTTAACGTCCCGTCGACAACGAGGTCATTAGAGACGGGCCGGCCGCAGTGGTCTCGCGGTTCTAGGCGCGCAGTCCGGAACCGCGCGACTGCTACGGTCGCAGGTTCGAATCCTGCCTCGGGCATGGATGTGTGTGATGCCCTTAGGTTAGTTAGGTTTAAGTAGTTCTAAGTTCTAGGGGACTGATGACCACAGCTGTTAAGTCCCATAGTGCTCAGAGCCATTTGAACCAGCCATTAGAGACGGAGCGCAAGCTCGGGTTAGGGAAGGATGGGGAAGGAAATCGGCCGTGCCCTTTCAAAGGAACCATCCCGGCATTTGCCTGAAACGATTTAGGGAAAGCACGGAAAACCTAAATCAGGATGGCTGATTTGTAACTGTCCACACTTTACATTATCACAGTTTACGTCTTAGTATTAATCCAACATCTCTGATATTTAATTTTGATATATTATTGTATTTGATAATATGTTGGCGCCAAGTGTGGCGGGACCGAGTTATTTTGAGTTGTGTTCATTGAAAGCAGAAATGCTTAAAATAATTATTATAAATAATAATATAAATCACATTCCGCAACAGCGCATCAGTTTCTAATTTTTAGTTGGCCAAAAAATTATTATCATAATTTACGTTTTATTATGAATCTAACAGCTCTGAGATTTTATCTGAAATATTATTGTATTTGGCACTATACTAGAGCCAAGCGTGGCAGAGAGAGTTGTTCTGAGTTGTGGTTAAGTTACGAACTTATTACGAGCAGTGTTATCTGCTAATGAAACTATTTCAACGTTTTGAAAAGCTCTTTGAAAAGAATTGTCGTCTTTATGAATGAGACTGTAATGAAATATGGGGAGTCCTGAGAAAAGTATTTCAGTCATTTCGCAGCAAGTTCATAGCTCATTTTTGGAGTATCTGAATGGAATTTAGCTGCCCTTGGACACTGACGCCGCAACAAAGACCCACCAAGGACGAGGCTATTGCACAGGACACACAAGCTCTTATTGCACAAGGACAAAAGAAGAAATGAATTTACAATGAAATCCAGACCATTAGCTGCTTACAGGCGTTGATGAATGTGTACCCCGACCGGTACTCGAAACCAACATCTCCTGCTTACATGGCAGACGTTCTATCCGACTGAAGCATCGAGAACACAGAGGATAGTGCGACTGTAGGGACTTATCTCTGGCACGCTCCCGGTAAGACCCAAATTTCCAACTTACTGTCCACACACTACATATGTAGTGCCCCTGCCCAACACCGTTACTGCTTACAAGAAACCGTACCGGTATTCACCTCAGGTCATTTAAGAAGATCACAGAAGAGCTAAATATAGAGGGCTGGACAAGGCTGTGAGCTATATTCGTTCTGTATTCGAATACAGCTGAAACTCTGAAACTTCCCTTTCGTTAACGCTGCAAGGACAGCCATACCTCTTTCCGGTCTTAACTTTCGTCCTCGGAGCTTCGGGATTCGTTGCGCAGAGTAGCACTTGTGACCACGACCAGAACGACTGAGGTGTTCACTATGGTCTGAAACTTCCAATCTTGACAGACGACAGTTGCATCCACTTCACGCAGCCTCCAAAGACACACGGATATGAACTCTGATCCCCGCACTAAACATCAGTGAATGTGGTTAGCAACCCTGCATTGGTGGAGCGTGTAGAAGCCTAACTGAAACGACTTACCTGGGACGACAGCGATACAACACCGATACGATTCTGTGTCGTATCGCCAGGCACAACGAAGACTGCTGATTGCTCCACACAGCTGTATTGTACAATACAGGGGGAGACAAATTTCAAGTCATCTGATGCGCTCCAAAAAAGACTGTTTTATGTTAATGAAGCAATGCTAAATTCGACTCTGTATCTAATGTCCCAGTACCTTTCGTGTAAAAAATTGAAAACCACTGTTTTTGTATTCCCACGTGTTCTCCACCATGCTATGTTTCACATTCGATCCTGAGGAAACTATTCGAAAAAACATTGTGCTTTATTCACATATTGATATCACAGCTTGATAACGAACTAGTTTTCTTTTCGCTGTTGTCCATAATTATTGCGCTACTTCAACGTTAAAAAAAAAAAAAACACAGTGCATATTTCGAAAAGTTTGGTATAAATATTTATGTTTGGTGCATTTTAGGTCAAATGATGCTGTGTACCAAAAATACCAAACATATAGAAATTGTTTTTAACGTTGGGAGGAAAGCCATACCTCTTTCCATTCTCGATTAAATACATGACATATTTGGAAGTTGCCAGCGATAAGACTGGCAAGTACACGCCACATGCGAGATTTCTCTGCCTGCTGTGTCTTGTTGTTTTCGTATCAGTCCTAGGAGTGTCGCATGGATAAATGTCGTGCTTATGGCATTTCCTATCGCTTCAGTGAGACTAGCTCCTTAATAATGTGAAATGCGCCATACAAATTACCTAACCAATTGCTCCACAGATTTAATCAGGAACGGTTGGTGGTGGAATCGCATTGATCCTTTGCTATGCAACACATATAAAATTAATCTAAGCAAGGGTCACCAGCATCGCATTGCTCAGACTCCAGAGTCAGTAATTAACGCCTTGTAGCCATTTAACTATTTTCCGGAAAATTCCGAGATCCGACAACTAGACTGCAAAATCTGCACTATTACGAGCTCATATTCTGCCCCCAGCTGGATCCTTGCAACTTCCAGCGATACTTCCACAAAAGTAAAATAGGATAACCGTTTAAACAAAACAGGGAAAACGTCACACCAAAACACCACACTCAAATTTCCACGGAAACAAATGAAATTGAACTTCTTCATGTCCAGCCCTTTTATCGAACGTCACCCCCAGCTAGCTATTGTCTCCACTACGAGTCCTGTCTTTCTACCGATATCGTTTCACTCATTAAACCGCAACAATCCCCGAGGAAGAAGCGGCAGATGACCAACGGAATTCCACGTCTCTGCAGAGGTAAACCCTTGAGAGCTTCTTCGAGGCTTTACGTACTGACAGTACAAGCATGAGCACGAGTGTAAATGTCGATGAAGAATAAACAGTTAGCGTTAGCGAGATGATGAATGCTGCTTAAGATCTGCCAGGTGACTAACATTCTAGCGGTAGCAATGAAAGCAGGTGGTGGACGGCTGCACCAGAATGTTGAGGACGCTGATGGGGCGTTTGCTAAGACAAAAAAAGAAATTTCGCGTTACAGTGAAGTCTGCGATGAAATGAACTCACCCGACCAGTTACGTCTTGGAAATACGTTTAATTGCCGAGCATTTGTGGTTTGAAGTGTACTCGGTCGGTAAGCCCCAATAACCCTTGCGCCGACATTCCGGCGACTCTGTAATGAGCGGGTAGCCACAGCTGGTGGGCATGTGCTCGCCGGCCGCCGACGGCACGGCCAGTCGTTAACGCAGAGAACCTGCCGTAACACGCCGTGCCGGCGCTCGATGCGGCCGGCCATCGTAAAATGCCTGGCCCAGCCGCTTGCCCCGGCACGCAGGATACCTTGACGAGCCCGCCACGGTCACAGTCTAGCCCGAGTGACGGGTACCGTGCCACACACTAGGAATCACAGGTCTGTTGTGCTAGTGATTATCTCGACTTTTGGGTCGCTTTCAGAGAGAGTCCGGATCGAGAAGGTAAGAGATCGCCAGCTAGCCAAGGGTAGCAGTGCTGTTTGGGGGGAAGAGTGATGGTGCGCATTGCCACAGCACATTTTTAGAGATTTAGGAAGGCTGTCTGTCAAATTTTTTAGAGCATCAGCATCCTTAAATTTTTAGACAGCATAGTTGCGTGGGGATAGCAACGATTGGTTTACTTATAATCAAGCAATCAAAATGACAGTCACAATGGCGTTATTTATTTTGTCGCCAACCGGTCTCAACCCGCGATGGTTACCAACCGTGCACAAGCAAGGTGAAAACTCCAGCGAGCGACCAAATGGCGTAAATTGTTCTGAAGATGACCACATCGCGGGTTGAAACCGGTCGGCGACAAAATAAATAACGCGATTGTTTCTGTCATTGATTGATCAGCATCCTTGATAAAATATTTTGAGGTGGATGTGTTTAACTACCAGAGGGTCAGCTAGGCATTCGCGTCTTTCCGAAGTGCATGCGGTAAATGCGGAAACGCGCACTATGACGACGTAATTACCAGATGCATCGAAAGAGTATCAATGAACTTGAGAGGTGGCATGAGCCCCCTCTCATATTTCTATCTTACGATTTTCCTCTCTAATTGCATTCAGTGAAAAGTCGCTATTCCTTCACACGCGGACTTCCCACGCAGCGTGTCTCGTCACCCGGGTGGTCCGGTGACAGGCGGGCACTGCTGATCTGGAAAGGGTTAAGCCGACGAATGTGAGGGAAGTCGAGTGAATGCTTTGCAGACGCCGACATTGTCAAAAGACACGCCCGGAGGGGTCTGAAGTAGCGGCTGGGCTAGAGGTTCCGTTACTTCGCAGAAACTTAGCGAAAACACTTTCTGGCGGGCTACCAGCGAGGCGTGGGAATGACTTGTGTACCCAGGCAGTTGTGGCGGGAAAATTCCCGCGCTTTCTGCAAAACAGTAACTGTGATTGGCTTGCTCAGGGCATAGCTCCGTGACGTAGCAAAATCAGCGCAGAAATTGGCGCCAAGAATCTCCATTGGTGGAATGGTAGTGCTCCGGCAATAGAGTGGAATTTTCCGCCGGTTTTCGAGTTGCTGATTGGAACGTTTAACCACGGCCACTGTCGTGGGGGCGGGAATGTTGTGTGTTCGGCCTGTATGGGTGCTCTAGGTAGTCGGCTCTCGCCTTTCGGTCGAGGACGTCGAAGCAACCAGCCATCGCCTCCGGTACGCCAAATCGTGTTCTTGCAGTTACGAAGACAGATTGGTAAGGTATGTCCGCAGCACCGGCAGACAGGGATTTTCCTAGGTGATAATCAGAGCTCAGCAGAGCGCGCCTGTTCGTCTTTTCCTAACTTTGTTCTGTCTTGGGTAGCAGCAATTAATTTTGGGTTGGCTATGTGTTTTCTCTTAAGATTTGAGTTGCAAGGAATTGGCTCCACATACCACTTCGTCATAATCCTCACAATCTAGTTTAGGGACAACTTCACATTCACAGCGTTTGTTTGAGTATCCAATTTGAGCCAATTTGATGTATTGTAAATGTTTCATGTGTTTTTGTTTATTATTTTGTGTTTAGTCTTAATAAATCATATTGTTATTTTGGACAGAACTTTCATTCTGTTAATCGGTTGAGCAACCATATCATTCCTCACTATGTTAATGAAACCTTCGTTTATTTAACTTATTTATCAAATTAAATTATTGCAGGTGCCAAACTCTCTTCTACTCCACTGGCAGGGTTGATTAGAGTCAGTTCGCATATTTTTTTAATCCTTGTGCAACAGCAAAAGTCGGAGATAGAATAGGGGGGGCTTAGAGCATCATTTACATATGTAGATTCTAGAAGAATTTAGTGTTAAATACACTGCTAGCCCCGGCACCTCGCAAACTCTTACTCTTTTCTTGACTGGCGAAAGACGAACACCGGGAAAACTGCGACAAGGATTGTTGCTGCTTCATGCTAACGCCCGTCCCCATATCGCAAATGGCGTCACGCAGAATTCGCGACACTCTAGTACCCGCCCTGTAGTCCTCATCTCTCCCCATGCGATTACCACGCCTTCGGTTCCTCGAAAAAGAGCTTGAAAGGTCAACGATTTCTGTCGGACAAATATGTGCAGCAGGCAGTTACGGCCTTTTTCAAGCAGCAGGACAAGATATTTGAGGAAAGGGATATCTTCAACCTTGTGCATCGGTGTAGATTGCCTCAGCGCTCATAGCGGTTTTGCTTGATTGCCATACTGTAATGTACGACCTTCGAACGGAAACTTTCTGATCGTCTCTTGTATAACTGTTGACCAACATAACTGACAATGGTCGAAGTAGAGAGGATGTGCTACGCGGAGCCACAATCTTGCTAGATAGCATATTCTGACAAAGAGAAATTCGCCAGCATTTATTATACATTGAAGTGTTAGGAAGTCTTTTCTAGGGCTATATTCCTGAAATATAGATTTGTACAACAGGGAAGCTTGGATGATACAGAGTTCCGACAAGAAGAAAATAGAAGCCTTTGAAAACTGGTGCTACAGGAGAATTCTGAACCTTAGATGGGTAAAGTATGTAAGTGTGAGGAGATACTATAGAGATGGCACACTTGACTAAGAGAATAGGTCATATCTTGAGGCATCGGCAACTGGTAATGGAGGGAGATGTGGAGGGCGAAACTTGTAGAGGGAGATTAAGGCTTGCACGCAGTGAGGAGTTTCAAATAGAGTGGAAACTTAACACGTTCCAAATTCCATTTACTCATAAATCACGTTTCCAGGCCAGCTGTTTTCTTGTTAATCTACAGCATGTCCATAGACTTGGTTGAAGTGTGAAGTCATGGAGGAAATGTTTCAAATAATTAATAAATTAACGGCCATCGGCAACTACTAAATGGCGGATGGTCTTTGCTCTAGACAGCGCTTGCCCCTGGATTTACAAGTACCGTACGTCAGGTTTCCTCCATTTAATCTCGGACGGTTTGAACACATAATACACAACATTTTGATGATTAGATACAGTTGCGACACAGATTTTGGAATTATAGAAAAACGAAGAAAGGTAAACAAGGCCTTCGTTCCGCAAGATTTATACAAAATGCTGAATCAGCTAAATGTATGAACCCATTTCATGTAATTCCTATTTTAAATATGCTGTTGAAAGATTGTTGTTAATACTGGAGTAAAAGATCCCCAAATGCACTACGATCTAAGTGCCTCATAGTCACGCAACTACAATAGCTATTAAAAATTCTTTCTCTGAAACAGAAGAAAGGGAAAAATATCAGTATATTAAAAAGATAAAGACGAAGACTGATGTATATCATGCCATACTTCATCTGAAATATAAGCCACCTTCATCGGTTGAAAAATGGAAATATCTGTTGACAACGTTACGATTCCTTTCTCATCTGCGCATGGATTCCTACAGTAAACTTTGTAACATCTGATCCCAAGCATGGAGTTGTGTAAGAAACAGAATTCAATACCGAGAGATTTTTTCTTCAGTTACTTTTGCTATTCTCTTACAAGAAATTTATAAGATATGGGAAATTAATTTTGACGTCTTCAACTGTACTAGTTACAGCATTAGTGGTGTATTTCTGTATTTGTTTTATTACAAATGGCACGTAGGGTCTAAGTGTTAATGGCACTTAAAGCTTTCTTATCAGCATTTACAACCAGTCATTTCCATAGTAGGGCACTTAGACTGTTCTTAAATAAATTTTTCTTTTGCCAATATGTGTCATTATTTTTTTGCAGTGGTGAGGTTGTAAGGTGGGTTAATTATTCATGTAGCGCTAATCTACATATTTTTTATTCGTAATTATATGCTCTCACAGTACTCCCCAGCTCTATTAATATTATGATCGGGTAACTAAGACGTTCTTTTCATAATTCGCAGTACCACTTGCAAAATGCATATGTAACTCTACATATGCCAACAGTCATGCCAGCAGCTGTTCACTGCTGTTTGTCGGAAGCTGTATTTTTCCATTTATTCAGTTTAACCCTTAGCAGAGAGAGTGAGCAGAGGGAAGCAAGTGTCTGACCTCCGCCACAACCACAAATGTGTTGCTCAAAATGGGATTTAGGTCAGTTGCTGTCCCCCTCCCCCCCCCCCCCCCTACCAAACCGCGGTGATGACTACGTGAAGGAATGTCTCATTAAAAAAGTGACGGTTGCAATCTTCCATGGGAATTGAAAGACACAGCATCTCAACGGCTACTTTGGAACGTGGCTGGAAAGACGATTAGCTTCTGGCCTTATCTAATACTCCCTCTTGTAGACGCTGTGTCAAAATCTTGAAATTTCATTGAGATGGTGGTTCCAATCTCGACAAAACTTGGCAAGAGATTGGACGGCGCTTGAACTCATTACCGTCATTGGTGTATGACTTGAGCTTTTCCAAAACTAGACCGAAGTTAGAATTTTAGTAAGGGGCACTCTGCCTTCTGCCTCCAAGGACGACAGTCTAGCTGCAACCTCTCGGGCCGCGCACGTGAAGATGGGTCCCGAACTCTGTCAACTGCCACACAATCACGAGTGTGGGAAGCTATCTGAAGATATTCGTCGGCGGGCGTGGCCGAGCAGTTCTAGGTACTACAGTCTGGAACCGCGCGACCGCTACGGTCGCTGGTTCGAATCCTGCCCCGGGCGTGGATGTGTGTGCTGACCTTAGGTTAGTTAGGTTTAAGTAGTTCTAAGTTCAGGGGACTGATGACCTCAGAAGTTAAGTTCCATAGTGCTCAGAGCCATTTGAACCATTTTTTTTAAGATATTCGGGCCGCAATGCTTTTCCGAGGTATAATTCAGGAGGTGCAGTATTTGTTAACTTTGAGGAGTTAACCGTTTCGGTAATTGATCACTGCAGTTAGCTGTTTGATTTGCAGGATGTCCTTTGCATCTTTGAACGGTGTTGCTCTTCGGGATCACTTATCATTAGCGCTTTCTGATATGCTTTTCTCTTGGCCGTTGGCAATGTTCATACGCGATCCCAAAATTGGTACTAAGTTCGGCGTACAACATTATACACTCCTGGAAATAGAAAAAAGAACACATTGACACCGGTGTGTCAGACCCACCATACTTGCTCCGGACACTGCGAGAGGGCTGTACAAGCAATGATCACACGCACGGCACAGCGGACACACCAGGAACCGCGGTGTTGGCCGTCGAATGGCGCTAGCTGCGCAGCATTCGTGCACCGCCGCCGTCAGTGTCAGCCAGTTTGCCGTGGCATACGGAGCTCCATCGAAGTCTTTAACACTGGTAGCATGCCGCGACAGCGTGGACGTGAACCGTATGTGCAGTTGACGGACTTTGAGCGAGGGCGTATAGTGGGCATGCGGGAGGCCAGGTGGACGTACCGCCGAATTGCTCAACACGTGTGGCGTGAGGCCTCCACAGTACATCGATGTTGTCGCCAGTGGTCGGCGGAAGGTGCACGTGCCCGTCGACCTGGGACCGGACAGCAGCGACGCACGGATGCACGCCAAGACCGTAGGATCCTACGCAGTGCCGTAGGGGACCGCACCGCCACTTCCCAGCAAATTAGGGACACTGTTGCTCCTGGGGTATCGGCGAGGACCATTTGCAACCGTCTCCATGAAGCTGGGCTACGGTCCCGCACACCGTTAGGCCGTCTTCCGCTCAGGCCCCAACATCGTGCAGCCCGCCTCCAGTGGTGTCGCGACAGGCGTGAATGGAGGGACGAATGGAGACGTGTCATCTTCAGCGATGAGAGTCGCTTCTGCCTTGGTGCCAATGATGGTCGTATGCGAGTTTGGCGCCGTGCAGGCGAGCGCCACAATCAGGACTGCATACGACCGAGGCACACAGGGCCAACACCCGGCATCATGGTGTGGGGAGCGATATCCTACACTGACCGTACACCACTGGTGATCGTCGAGGGGACACTGAATAGTGCACGGTACATCCAAACCGTCATCGAACCCATCGTTCTACCATTCCTAGACCGGCAAGGGAACTTGCTGTTCCAACAGGACAACGCACGTCCGTATGTATCCCGTGCCACCCAACGTGCTCTTGAAGGTGTAAGTCAACTACCCTGGCCAGCAAGATCTCCGGATCTGTCCCCCATTGAGCATGTTTGGGACTGGATGAAGCGTCGTCTCACGCGGTCTGCACGCCCAGCACGAACGCTGGTCCAACTGAGACGCCAGGTGGAAATGGCATGGCAAGCCGTTCCACAGGACTACATCCAGCATCTCTACGATCGTCTCCATGGGAGAATAGCAGCCTGCATTGCTGCGAAAGGTGGATATACACTGTACTAGTGCCGACATTGTGCATGCTCTGTTGCCTGTGTCTATGTGCCTGTGGTTCTGTCAGTGTGATCATGTGATGTATCTGACCCCAGGAATGTGTCAATAAAGTTTCCCCTTCCTGGGACAATGAATTCACGGTGTTCTTATTTCAATTTCCAGGAGTGTAGATTCTGTAAGTTTGCATTCATTATCATGTTGTTGAAGGCTTTTTCAATTAAATGCACATTAAGGGAAATAAATAGCTCTTTCATAAGTGTCCATTCTCATTCAATAGTTATATGCCTCTCTTAACTAATATGTGGTGGCGTATGGTGATTAAACTATGTATTTGATGCAAGGCTATTAACTTTTAAAGGTGGATCTACCTCCTTCAAATTGAGATTTAAAAGACGGTATCCATTGTGCGACTAGTTTCATTATCTTTTAGCAGTAAGATCGCATCTTTGCATACGGAGCTGCGCTGTTTTCTGATCACAGGGACTTTAATTTTTCTATCTCAGGCGTATGCACTACTATGGCCGCAATCACCCCACGTCACAAGGCGCAGCGTATTTAGTGGTATCAGAAGACCTTCCCAAGTTTTTGGACACAAATAATGTATTACAAAAAGAGATGTGGGACCTGGTAGTCAAGGGAAGGCAAGATTTAGTTACAATTGTGGAGGGGGCCGCAATCAGTTACTACTGGTTGCCTTTTACAGTTACATACAGTTTATTTTAAACCAGTAATTCCAGACTCAACAATAAATAAAAATACGACACGTTATTAATGAAGGAATAAACGACTGTGTAAATAATAGTGTTTTCAGTGAGTTACAATTTAGCAAATCACCATTAAATACAGATACAGCAGATAATGTTTTAAAAGCAAGCCACTGTGATCTGGGCAGAAGGCCTAACACGCCAGGAATGGCAGTAAATTAAGAATTGTTTAAGAGCTCGCTACAATTTACAAATTACAGGTATTGAAATATTAAAGGTAAGACGCCACAAACACAGCAGAAGGCATTAGACGCCAGGAATAGCAATAATTAAGGTTTTAAAGGCTTACTGCGTAAGTACAAATACCAAATTAGAATTTTAAGGCAAATGAAACAATTACGGATGAAGGCCTTACACGCCAGGAACGGCAATAATATAAAAATTTAGAAGCCTGCTGTAAAACAGCAAATACAATAGCAAAGATTAATTAAAGAAACAAGCAAGTGATTACCAAACGGGCGAAATAAGATGACGGTAAATTTTGTAACACAACCCTTAACATCCACTGACATTATACTGCTGGATTTATTCCAGAAGGCGACCAGAACTATTAACTAGACATATATAACCTCTAATGTAGGCATTACAAGGTATTGCAATAAATAATACAATAATGAAACACAAGGACCAGTACGTAAGTTCCCTAAAGGGCAGGTTATACACGCAGATGGCGTGGGCTGAAGGAGCGTTACACTGAACTACTGGCCATCAGACCTCCTCATAGAACACACGTGTCTTACAAGAACCAAGGGGCCACAGATGGTGCTCCAGGAATCGACCTCTGAGAAGGTCCGGCAACAAACACTTTCGCGAGCGATGAGACAGGCAGCCAAGGGTTGCATTCACTTCACAAGATGGTAACTCAGACTAGTGGCAGTCTAACGAATGACTAATGATACTCTTGCTGAAGCTACCTGACGTCCGATAAACCAAATGCCACGATGGAACAATACGCCAAAGCCGGAACCGGCGGTCTGCACTAAGTCACCAGAATACTGTGAATAGAGTGCCCGGAAGGAGAAAGGAATCACCATCACCAGAGTAGAAGAATCACCAACCGGCCTACAATGAAGAAAGCTGTCAAAACTACACGCCTTACCAGACAGCAGCGAGAAAACGTACACTGCCGTTACATACACTTACCCCCAGGGCAGGTAACTAGGGTGTTAGCGGCCACCAGGCAAGAAAAATTACTGCTGGTTGAACTTAAAAAACTGTAACAAGTTGAATGCAGTAAATAGTAATAAGAAGTCGAGGAAAGCTGATCAGATCCGCCTTTCCCCCAGCACTCCACTCGCTGCTCTTCGCCTCGGCGACACAACGAGCACACGAACCCAAGTCACTGGAGAATCGCGAGATATCACAATGGTGGATGTTTCTCTACTTCGATTGAAATGCACTCACCTTAAAGCTTGCAGGATCTGGTTTACGACGAGGTCGTGCACCCTCGTGACCACAGCCCTTGCATCCGGCAGTCCATGCGTGCCGCCAGCGGTTCCGGCGTGTGTTGACACTGCGCGGACCTGGCTCCTCCTGAGTCCCCAAACGAACTGGCCCACTCACACGACCCAGAAAAACAACGATGTCGCCCCAAAGATAGGGCAACAGTTACTACATATCGAAAACCGCCGCTGCTGCTACTAGCTGACAGGCAGCGGTTGCGAAACCGAGTGGCGCCAGTCAAGACGAGGAGAAGACAAACAACCGCAACGATGCCAACTAAACGATACCGTCTGGCCTCCAACAGAGGGCAGAAACCTGCAAACAGCACCAACGCGAGCCGCAGCACGGTTCAAGATTCACTGTCTTTTTTTTTTCTCGTGAAAAGTGTGAGATCTGGGACTTAAACCGACTGACGTATTCACTATTCAGAAGAATGTCGGTTGCAGTAGTTACCCAGAGATGAAGAGACTTCCAAGGAATAGAGTAACGTGGAGAGTTGCAGCAAACCAGCTGACTGAAGGTCACAACGACGACAAAAACGCATCGATTTACACAAAAGAGTCGGTCAAAGAAGTCGACAGACAGCAGGCAGCTTCGCAAGTGGATCGAGGCGCAGCATTGGGCTGCGAAAGGCGAGCAGCTGGCGGTGCGCCAGCAGCGCGGGCGGGGCAGGTATGAATGAGAGGCGGCGCGGCGCGGCGAGGCGATGTCTGTCCCTCAGCTGCCGCCACCGCAGACAGGGCTGTCTGGCCTACTTGTTGCCACCGGCTGCCTGACTCAGACCGCG
The DNA here is from genome assembly GCF_021461385.2 of Schistocerca piceifrons. Taxonomy (NCBI): domain Eukaryota; kingdom Metazoa; phylum Arthropoda; class Insecta; order Orthoptera; family Acrididae; genus Schistocerca; species Schistocerca piceifrons. The sequence continues at coordinate 452,619,873 of NC_060144.1, read as the reverse complement.
ATGCGGCCCAGCAGCCGGCTTCATGCTGCGCCCGCAGATTGCCCTTTCCGCTGGCTGACTGGCCAGTCGGGCCCTTCCACTCGCTCAACAGAGCTCACGCGTGCACAGCTACTCAATCACCAGCTACGCGCTGCTGGTACTGAGCAGGTGCGGGGTGACCCTCGTCAAGGTTACTTTGTGAAAGGCCGAGAGTGTCCAGGTTCATGATATGTATCAGTTTCCGAGACAAATCAATAGCCAATACGGCCTTCAGGGGCTACGTTTAATAATTACTAGAGTAGTTTCAAGTCGGCGGCAACTGCAATTGATGACGACACAATCTGTGCAATTTCTCGCTTTAAAATTCACACTTGGCTTGTCATACGCAACAGAAACTAGCTTTTACACTTCTAACAAATTGTGCCACCCCGCACAATTCCATTAAGAGCTGCGCTTAAGTCTGTTTTTCCAAATGGTCTCTCCTTTGATATCGGTACATACACCACTGGCCATTAAAATTGCTACACCACGAAGATGAAGTGCTACAGACGCGAAATTTAACCGACAGGAAGAAGATGCTGTGATATGCAAATGATTAGCTTTTCAGAGCGTTCTCAAATGGTTAGCCCCGGTAGCGACACCTACAACGTGCTGAGATGAGGAAAGTTTCCAACCGATTTCTCATACGCAAACAGCAGTTGACCGGCGTTGCCTGGTGAAACGTTGTTAAGATGCCTCGTGTACGGAGGAGAAATGCGTACCATCACTTTAATAAAGGTCGGATTGTAGCCTATCGCGATTGCGGTTTATCGTATCGCGACATTGCTGCTCGCGTTGGTCGAGATCCAATGACTCTTAGCAGAATATGGCATCGGTGACTTCAGGAGGCTAATACGGAACGCCTTGCTGGATCTCAACGGCCTCGTATCACTAGCAGTCGAGATGACAGGCATCTTATCCGCATGGCTGTAACGGATCGTGCAGCCACGTCTCGATCCCTGAGTCAACAGATGGGGACGTTTGCAAGACAACAACCATCTGCACGAGCAGTTCGACGACGTTTGCAGTAGCGTGGACTATCAGCTCTGAGACCATGGCTGCGGTTACCCTTGACGCTGCATCACAGACAGGAGTGCCTGCGATGGTATACTCAACGACGAACATGGGTGCACGAATAGCTAAACGTCATTTTTTCGGATGAATCCAGGTTCTGTTTTCAGCATCATGATGGTCGCATCCGTGTTTGGCGACATCGCGGTGAACGCACATTGGAAGGTTGTATTCGACATTGCCATACTGGCGTATCACCCGGCGTGATGGTATGGGGTGCCATTGGTTACACGTCTCGGTCACCTCTTGTTGGCACTGACGGCACTTTGAACAGTGGACGTTACATTTGAGATGTGTTACGACCCGTGGCTCTAACCTTCATTCGATCCCTGCAAAAACCCTACATTTCAGCAGGATAATGCACGACCGCATGTTGCAGGTCCTGTATGGACCTTTCTGGATACAGAAAATGTTCGTCTGCTGCCCTGGCCAGCACATTCTCCAGATCTCTCACCAATTGAAAACGTGTGGTCAATGGTGGCCGAGCAGCTGGCTCGTCACAATACGCCAGTCACTACTCTTGATGAACTGTGGTATCGTATTGAAGCTGCATGGACAGCTGTACCTGTACACGCCATCCACGCTCTGTTTGACTCAATGCCCAGGCGCATCAAGGCCGTTATTACGGCCATAAGTGGTTGTTCTGAGTACTGATTTCTCAGGATCTATGCACCCAAGTTACGTGAAAATGTAATCACATGTCAGTTCTAGTATAATATATTAGTCCAACGAATACCCGTTTATCATCTGCATTTCTTCTTGGTGTAGCAATTTTAATGACCAGCAGTGTATTTAGACATGCGTTTCGTTGAAGTGACAACTCATACCGCCCACAAATTTCCGATATTTTCAGTAGGTTTTACACTACGTTCTGATGCATTATCTAGTGCTTTTCTTTGTGTGCAATAAACCACCTGCTCCCTTTGCTGTATATGAGTGCGTTACTGGTTTAGATTTACATATAAAATGAACAAGGAAAACATCTCCAGGAAACATTATCCAAAGACCAAATAATTATCAAGGGCCTCTCCTTAAAGCACAACGCCTCTCTTGTAACGTCTGCCGGTGGAGCTTGTTGAGCATCCCTGAAACGCTTTCGCGGTGACTGAACGATCTTCTGCTTCTTTGGTTTCGCTAAAGCCGTTGGTGAGGCTTGACTTCTTCAACGATTTTCTTTCACGTTTGACGGTGGTTTGGTGCTCTTTCCCACCCCCGCCTCCCATGATGGTGAGATCTACTATTACATCGTCTATCCATCTTCTAGGTCTCCTTTCTCGCCTAGCTGAATGGGTTACACCTTTCATCATTTTCTTTGGAATTCTCTCCCTCTTACATTCCTTCCGCGTGTCCTAGCCATCGTATTCACTTCGATTTCACAAATTTTACTATGTCCCTATCTGGTATTAATAGTTGTCATTCGGCGTTTTAACGTATTCTCCAGCCTTCTTCCTCCATTATTGGACTATAGATTTTGCCTAGTATTTACCGCTCAAAGCCTATTAGTGCATTTTTGTCATGTTCTGTCAACGTACATACCTCTGACCCGTATGTGATAAGTGAGCGGACAAAGGCGTTATATTTTAGTAGTATTGTTTTTTTTTTTTTTTTTTTTTTTTTTTTTTTTTGTAATAAGGCTGAACGTTTGTAAAGTAAGCTCTTTCTCCCTTATAGTCTTTCCAATACTGTTCTCATTTGTTATTGGAGCTCCCAAGTAGTTAAAAGAGGAACTCCATCGAATTATTTCTCATTGATGTTTAGATCTTTAAGGGTTCTTCTGGCCTCAGATCGTGACATTACCATACATTTTGTTTTATTTTTGTATACTATGAGGCCAATTTTAACGCTTCTGTTTTCATTTGCCGGCATGCTTCTTTATGTCCATTGATATTTCTTCTTACTATAGCAGTGTCATATTCGCATGCACGTATCTGGATGGTTTTCATAAGTATGGTGCCTCTTATGTCGATTTTATTTATTACTCTATGCAGGAGTGTATCGAATAGGACGGTGGAGAAACAATCACCCTGGTTCACGCCTTTATTAAATTCAAAGCTTTCATGTGTTCTGCTAAAGACCTTTACTTATGCTCTCTGTCATTGTCATTCTGATTAGTGTTATTAGTTTAGCACCAGTATCCTGTATGCTTCTTGCCTGTTTATGCTGTCAAAGGCTGGTATCAAGTCGATGGATGGGAAATACATATCTACATCACATTCATAGACGTTTTCCATCATTTGTCTTATCAGAAATATTTTATCAGTTGTTCCTCTGTCTACTCGAAAGCCACTAGTATGTCTTCTGCGTACTTCTGTATATTTTCGTTTAATATATTTGTGAACATCTTATAAACTGATTGTGAGTATTATACCTCTATAGTTTTCACGTGCTGTTCAATCCACTTTCTTATAACTGGGGATTATTATTCCAGTTTTCCAATTATCTGGCATTGTTTCTGTTTCCCATATACATGATGCTAGTATGTGCAGTTCCTTTATTACAGCCTCTCCACCAGTTTTAATTAATTCAGGGATTATGCTATCTTCCCCAGGGGTTCGATTGTTATTCGTCTTGTGCTCAGCTTGGGAGACCTCTTGTAGTGTTGGCTTTCTTGGCTCATTGGCATCACTGTCTACTTCCAGCTCCACTCTTTCCTCTTGTGCTCCTGCCTCTTCATCGTATAGGCTGGTATTTAGTATATCTTTGAAATACTCTCCATAACTTCCCACTATCTGTTCTCTCCCCAATATCATTTTCCCATCTATACTGGAGCATGCCATTATTTTTGGCTGGAATTTGCTTTTTATTTCGCCAACAGCATGAAAGAACTTTCTTATTTCACTCTGTTCCTTTAACTCAACTCTTCTAGTTCTTGAAATTTCTTCTTAGTCCACTCCCTTTTTTTTCTTGCACTATCTGTTAGCTCTTCTCCTTAATTTTTTTATTGTTCCACATTTTTCTGGTTTCTCCATGCAGCACTTTTATTCTTGCACTGTTCTTTTCCTTTATTGCTGACCAGCAATCTTCGTTAAACCATTCATGGGTTCTTCTGTTCCTTCTTGTGCCTGTTATTTCTTCTGCAGCATCTTTAATGGCTTTTTCAGTCCTGCTCCACTTTTCGTCCACTCCTACTGCAGTCTCTTCATTTCTGCTTAGAGTTACTTTTTGTTTTTGTTACTTGATCAGCGATTTTCTGTTTGGCAGTACTCCAGTTCATCTTCTTTTCTGTTCTCTTGCCATTTGTTAATGACTGTTTCTCTCTCAAGACTGATTTTGCCACGAAGTGCTTCGAGTCAAAGTTTGGTCCTCTGCAGCTCCGTACATCTATAAGTGACTTGGAGGGGCGTGCAGTCATTAAAATATGGTCAGTCTACTCCATTAACTGCAGACTTTCAAGTACCCAGATGGATTCTTTCGTGGGGGAAGCAGCTACTTTTAATAATCGTATTACTCCTTGCTGTGAATTAGCATAATAAGTCTCCATTCCGGTTGTTTTCATCATGTAGTGAATACTTTCCAGAAACTCAATATTCACGTTCCTTCCTCCCTATTTTTGCATTAAAATCTCCTGTTACTAGCTCTCACGGTGACTAAACGATCCTGTGACGAAAAGCGCCGCTTTTGGTTGAATCTTCTGTACCTCTTGTATCAGTTCTACCTGGTAAGGATCTCAGACAGATGAACAATACTCAAGAATCCCTCGAACAAGCGCCTTGTACACCACTTCCTTCGTAGATGAGTTACAATTCCTTAAAATTTTTCCTATGGACCTCAGTCTGGTATCTGCGTTTCCTACTTGCTTTACGTAGTTATTCCTAGATATTTTACGATAGGTTCTGTTTCCTGCAGTTTGTCATCAGTAGTGTAACTGTGCAACTGTGGACTTTTTCCCCCTGTTTATGGGTAATACGTTGCATTTATTTACGTTCAGGGCAAACTGCCAGAGCCTGCACCGTTAATTAACCCTCTGCAGGTCATTCTGCAAATCGAAACTCTCTTCTGGCGTTGCCGCTTTCTTATAGACAACCGCATCGTCTGCGAGCAACCTAAAATAGCTTCCGACGCTTCCTACTAGACGATTTATATATACATTATAACCAGTAAGAGTCCTATTCCTTGGGGTACTCAGGAAATTACCTTTATGTATTATGCAGATTTTGTTCCGTTAAGAGAGACGTGTTGAGTCCTATCTGCAAGGAAGTTTTGAATACAATTGCATATCTGCCCCAGTACTCGGTACGCTCGTATTTTTTTCACTAAACTGCTGTGCGGGATATTTTCAAATGCCTTCCTGAAGTCAAGGCACACGGCATCAATTTGAAAGCATATTCTGCAGCCCTATAGAACCGCCATATATCAAGTGTCTATTGAGACATATGTAATTTATTTGCTTCAATTGGATCTCACCAAGTCTGTATCGTCGACAGTGTATAGCTGCAAGATCCGATAAGGTGCCTTTGCTTACTCTCATTAAAACGAAAATTCCTCTCCTAGAAAACTGCAAAATGGCTGATCAGAATTTCACGCCCACACACTGAATTGTTGGTCAGTAACTACCTACATCAGACGTGGTAAACACTTACGAACCCAGCCCCGCCCGAGAAGACAACCAAATTGTGTCCTACACCCAGGAGAGTTGCTGGTCGACTAATCCTTCCTGCGAGCTGCCGACAACTCGGGAAATTATTTAAAACGTTCCAGTGTTTCAGCTAGTCGGCCCCTGGAGAAGACGGCGGGCATTTCCACTGGTGATTACTTTCTACTGCTAATAGAATCCTCTGGAAACTGCTGCTCAGGTGGTGGAAAAAACTCGTTGTCATGGGGAAGTCTCTTGGTCTTAAGCCAACCTAGTAGGGTCCAACCGCAACCCACTTTAGACGGAGCAGGGAAAGACCAACGCCTCGTCTCCGGGCTGGACAAAGGATGTTGGATGTCAAGTGCTGGCTGGCTCTTGAGACACAGCCAAAAGTGGCATTTCACACTACGAAGCGAGTTATTTACGAACAGGAAGTGTCAAAAGATTTGTTTTACTGGGAACATCATTCATCCGCGACTCTTATGAAACATATTGCTGTAAACACAAACAACTCCTCCTGTGATATGTTGTAGTGGGAAGTGCCCTAGAATGACATAGTCTAGTAAATTGACATATCTCGTGTTTTTTGTTAATACCACAATAGGCAGCACTTTATGGAACAGGGTTATGTTCGTGTGTTGGCGACACTGTTACAACAGAAATGGCGAGGCAGTTTGGTTAGATGCTTCGGTGTTATATGGAGAATCTGTACACACTGGATTTCACACAGAAGTTGAGTAAACACTTCTTCTGCGGACATTGTAAAAATATTTCTGCGTAGGTCTACGTCTCTATGAGTAGTGTCCTTGTAAACGGAATGCTGTAACTGCGGGTAAAATGACATAGGTATGTAATTTTACGCACAAGCATAGTTTATGCTTCCTGTCTTTTGAGTCGGGTTTATCGTTATGTAACATGTAGTTCATTATTATTATTATTCTTTCTTTCTTTCTTTTCTCAGACGTTATGTCTGGTCAAAAATGAAAAGTGACGCGGACCTTGATCAAGCGTGACTTCCTTTTAACTGTACGGTATATGTTATATTGCATTTAGGAACTTGTATCAATAATTACGGATTTCTGTAGCTGTATATATAAGTTTGGATGTAGCTGTATTGCATTGATGTACTGGTGGATATTGTGTGGTATGACTCCTGTAGTTGATAGTATAATTGGTATAATGTCAACTTTATCCTGATGCCACGTGTCCTTGACTTCCTCAGCCAGTTGGATGTATTTTTCAATTTTTTCTCCTGTTTTCTTTTGTATATTTGTTGTATTGGCTATGGATATTTCGACTAGTTGTGTTAATTTCTTCTTCTTATTGGTGAGTATGATGTCAGGTTTGTTATGTGGTGTTGTTTTATCTGTTATAATGGTTCTGTCCCAGTATAATTTATATTCATAATTCTCCAGTACATTTTGTGGTGCATACTTGTATGTGGGAACGTGTTGTTTTATAAGTTTATGTTGTAAAGCAAGCTGTTGATGTATTATTTTTGCTACATTGTCATGTCTTCTGGGGTATTCTGTATTTGCTAGTATTGTACATCCGCTTGTGATGTGATCTACTGTTTCTATTTGTTGTTTGCGAAGTCTGCATTTATCTGTTGTGGTATTGGGATCTTTAATAATATGCTTGCTGTAATATCTGGTGTTTATTGTTTGATCCTGTATTGCAATCATCAATCCTTCCGTCTCACTGTATATATTGCCTTTTCTTAGCCATGTGTTGGATGCGTCTTGATCGATGTATGGCTGTGTTAGATGATACGGGTGCTTGCCATGTAGTGCTTTCTTTTTCCAATTTACTTTCTTCGTATGTGTTGATGTTATGTGATCTAGAGGGTTGTAGGAGTGGTTATGAAATTACAGTGGTGTAGCCGATGTATTTATATGAGTGATTGCTTTGTGTATTTTGCTAGTTTCTGCTCGTTCTAGAAATTATTATTATTATTATTATTTCTTTCTTTTCTCAGACGGTATGTCTGGTCAAAAATGGAAAGTGACGCGGGCCTTGATCAAGCGTGACTTCCTTTTAACTGTACGGTATATGTTACATTGCATTTAGGAACTTTCGGGTAATTGAACATGTATAAATAATTACGGATTTCTGTAATTGTATATATAAGTTTGGATGTAGCTGTATTGCATTCATGTACTGGTGGATAATTGGTATAATGTCAACTTTATCCTGATGCCACATGTCCTTGACTTCCTCAGCCAGTTGGATGTATTTTTCAATTTTTTCTCCTGTTTTCTTCTGCATATTTGCTGTATTGGGTATGGATATTTCAATTAGTTGTGTTAATTTCTTCTTTTTATTGGTGAGTATGATGTCAGGTTTGTTATGTGGTGTTGTTTTATCTGTTATAATGGTTCTGTTCCAGTATAATTTGTATTATTATTATTATTATTATTATTATTATTATTTCAGTAATAATAGTTGGAAATTATAAGAGACTCAATAACTGGCAGTCAGGGGATTCAGAGAGAATGCAGAAGGCTAATGATGCCGTTAATAACAAGCGAATGGGTTGTTTGGCAACGCGTCTCAAAGATTTAGGTGTCCCTCAAGCTATTTTAAGAAGGAGATTACAAGGCAAGAATAAGCAAATCGCAGGAGGAAGACAGAGACTAGAATAAGCCTAGGAATTAATTGAGAACGTAGTTTGCAATTGCTAATCTGAGATTAAAAGGTTGTCATAGGAGAGGAATTAGTGGCGGGCCGAATAAAACCAGTTACAAGAAAGACGACTTAAAAAAAAGGTTTATGATGGTTCTAGCAAACGCTTTCAACATAACTAGAAATCGAGCTACTACAGCATTAAAGACCTTGAATCCAGGCTATCGGGACTTACTATGGATGATGATGATAGGAAACTGACATTGTAATTAGGCGGCATGAATGACATTGGCAATCGATTCACAAAGTAGACATTGATGGCAGGTAAATAACTATTTAATTTAATGAAACAAACAATAAGCAGTTCGGCAAACCATACTTTTGTGATATTTACGTGTGACATTTACAAATAAAACTGAATATCTACTGAAGATATAAGAGCGTGTCATTTTGCCTAACGACTGTCATGACATGACGTTGGGTAAGATTTCTGATAATACACTGAAATAATCATGTAAGGTACAATATAGTACTCTTTCATGAATCACCGTATAGGTATACATTTTAAAGTTAAATCACAAAATATAAAGCTCATAATTAAAAAACTGCATCCGCAGTAAAATTTTCCCTTTATTCTATGTCATTCAAGGACACCTTCCCGTGAGTAATTCATCGCTTATTGTTTTTTTTATCTATAATAATCTAGACTAAAACTAAAATTAAATATCAGTATAGGACTTTTATACATGTTACACTTCGGCAAATATAAACTGTTTCTAAAATGCTTGATAGATAGCTGAATGATAACATAGTGTCTAACACACTAATCTGTAGCACGTCTGTCAGTTGCTTCCAACCGAACCTAACGAGTATGAAGAGTAGCGTCCTAGCGCGATGGAACAACATGCAAAAAGTGGTTTCTTTGTAAAATACTGCAGAGGCAACGGAAGTAGAGGCAACATTTGTGCGAGTGTGTGTCGTATACAACATCAAAAATGTTTATACAACTCGACGAAAGATTTATGAGATAATGCAAAAACACTGGATAATGTACTACATTTGGGCCGACGTCTAAAATGGGTTACGTCAGATTGCTTGGGTAGAATTAGAGGACGACCTAATCTGCAACTGATTCTGATGCTGCTGTGGGAGGAATTGCGGATTACCAGTGATAATGTTAACGTTGATATTCTACATCCACATCCAAGCTACTTGACGGTGTGTGGTAGAGGGTAATTCTGGTATCACAAACTGACCTCCCCTCCTCCCCGTTCCCTGTTCCACTGGCGAACGGCGAGCTGGATGAATGATAGGTGGTAAACCTCTGCATAGCACTAATTTCTTCAATTTCCTGGTCGTGGTCATTTTTCGAGACGTATGAGGGAAGACGTTATATATTGTCCGACTCTTCCTAGAAAGTACTCTCTCGAAAATTCGATGGTAAACCTCTTCGTGACGCACAATGCCTCTCTTGTAGCGTCTGCCACAGGAATTTGTTGAGCAACTGCGTAATGCTCTCTCACCGACTAAACGGTCCCATGACGAAAAGCACCGGTCTTCGTTGGATCTTCTCCGTCTTTTCTGTCAGTCTTTCCTGGTAAGCGTCCCAGGTCGATGAACAACACTCAACGGTTGGTCGAACAACTGCATGGGAAGTCACTTCTTTCGTCGATGAGTTACGTTTCCTTAAGATTCTTCCTATGAATTTCAGTCTGGCGTCTGCTTTACCTATTATTTTTGTATGTAGCCATTCCACTTAAGGTAGCTCTGGATAGATAATTTACAGCGTATGCTGTATCCAGCAATTTGTCTTCAATAGTGTAGTTGCACAATAGTTTATTTCTTTTCCTAGGTATGCGCAATATGTTACTTTTGTTTACGTTCAGGGTCTATTGGCAGAGACTGCACCATTAATCAGTCCTCTGTAGGTAATTTTGCAGATCGATACTGTCTTCTGGCGTTGCTACATTGCTACAGGCAGTCAGATCATCTACGGACAGTTGTAAACATCTTCCGGCGCTTTTTACTGGATCATTTATATACATTGTATGCAGTAACGGTCCTATCACCCCTCTTTGGGGTAGTCCGGAAATTACCTTTACATCTGTCGATTTTGTTCCATTAAGAGCGACGTGTTGAGTTCTTTCTGCAAGGAAGCCCTGGATCCAGTCGCAAAACTTTCAGTTAGTAACAGAAAGTAGCTCAAGGGCAGAAAGCAACACTAGTGGAAATTTATGGAAATTTAACAGACACTCGTATGTGTAACGAAGTCTCGTCTTATCTACAAACCATCATCACAGTGGTGTCTACACTTCTAGGTAGTCAACCATCAGTGTTGCAGCTTACAGCTGTTTCTAGGAGCTTTACACGCATCTACAGACATGTAATTTTGACATTGTAACTCTGCCAGAGATGGCAAAGGACTTGAAAGATCAGTTCAATGGATTGGAAGGGAAAGAAGTTATAAGATGAACATCAACAAAAGTAAACCAAGGGCAATGCAATGTAGTCGAATTAAATCAGGAGATGCTGAGGAAATTAGATTAGAAAAATGGACACTAAAAGTAGGAGATGAGTTCTGCTACTTGGGCAGTAAAATAAGTGATGCTAGCCAAAGTAGAAAGAGGATATAAAATTAAGGCTGGCAATAGCACAAAAGACATTCCTGAAAAAGAGAAATCTGTTAATATGGAATATAAATTTAAGTGTTAGGAAGTCTTTTCTGAAGATATTTGTCTAGAATGAATCCTTGTACGGAAGCTAAACGTGGACACTAAATGGTTCAGAGAAGGAGAGGATAGAAGCTTTTGAAATACAGTGTTACAGAAGATTATACGGTGGGTCAAATAATGGCGAAAAAAGACATTTATGACACATCAAAACGAAAACACCAATTGAACGAATCTATGCTGAGGGATCTAGGAATTGTCAGTGGGGGAAAGTGTGGACTGTAAAAACTGAACAGAGAGTCAGACTTGCATACGGTAAACAGTTTCGAATGGCAGTAGGTTTCAGCAGTTATGCGGAGATGAAGAGGCTTGCACAGGCTAATTTAGCGCGGAGAGCTGCACAAACCAGTCTTTCGACCGAAAACAACAACGGCAACGAAGACAGTAACAACAACATTGTGTTCCATGGAGATTAATTTTTGGCAAATGAAATTATTTCCGACAGTCTCCGTAGCCGAAAAGCATCGCTGCCTTCAGTACAAAAGGGCACGGGTTCGATTCTCGGTACCTTCTTAGACTTTTTATGAGGTAGGGAGGCTGAAACCGGGTCCACCTAGCCCCGTGAGGTCAAACGAGTCTGCTAGAGAAAATAAGCATCTGCATCACCAGGATTCGTCTAGTGGTACTAATGTACTGATGGCTGGAGGTATTGACGTCATAATGGTCACATGTCTTACGATGATACATCGCTCCTTGCATTGTCTGGTAGTCAGGAATCAGTCCTTGGAACGTGCCTTAGACCTAATCTATGACTGGTGCTTACGTTTACGCAGCTTTTTTTGTGTGTGCTTTCCTTTGTTACATGGCAGTAGTCACTAAAATTTGAGACGTACCTTTTATCAGCACTCATCGGCAGTGATGGATGACAATGCGAATGGCCAGCACATTTCATTAGGGTCATAATAATTGGTGACTTTTACGGTATAGTCTCGGGAAATTGCCTAGCAACAGTAATCTCTATATACTGCTTAGTCTGCAGACTTGCTGCCAAAAACCATACCTCCTATCCAGAGGAAATTTCCTCTCTTTCTGTGTGTCTACCAATGGAAATGTCTATATTCTCTTGCATATTTTAAAAACTTTTCCCGCCCATATAATTCTGTCCTCTATTGCTACTACTGCTAGCATCTAATAAAGCTGGCCGGGGTGGCCGAGCGGTTCCAGGCGCTACAGTCCGGAGCCGCGCGACCGCTACGGTCGCAGGTTTGAATCCTGCCTCGGGCATGGATGTGTGTGATGTCCTTAGGTTAGTTAGGTTTAAGTAGTTCTAAGTTCTAGGGGACTGATGACCTTAGCAGTTAAGTCCCATAGTGCTCAGAGCCATTTGAACCATCTAATAAAGTGTTAGTACAGGATCAGACGACTGGACGTTTTCCCGGAAAATCTACACCTACATCTGCATCACTGCTCTGCAAATCACACTTAAGTGTCTGGCAGGGGTTTCATCGAAGCATCTTCACACTAGTTCTCCATTATTCCACTCTCGAACAGCGCATGGCAAAAATGGAACAATAAATCTTTCAGTGCTATCTCTGATTTCTCTTATTTTAATTCAACGATCATTTCTCTCCATGTATGTTGGCGACAGTAAAATAGTTTCACATTCAGAGGAGAAAGTTGGTGACTGAAATTCCATGAACATTCCCGTCGCAACGAAGAACGCCTTTCTTATATTGATTGCTACGCCAATTCTCTTATCCGTGACACTCTCTCCTTATTTCGCGATAATACAAAACGAGCTGCCTTTCTTTGGACTTTTTCGATGTCCTCCGTCAGTCCTGTCTGTTTTGCCAATAAAACGCAGTCTCTGCTTTGTGTTCACTACAACATTATCGAAGCGATCGTTCCAATGTAAGTTATTGGTAGATGTTATTCTTAGGTGTTTAGTCGCATTTGTGTGACTTATCGCGTAATCAAAATTTAACCGATTTCTTTTCGTAATCTTGTGAGTGACCTCACACTTTTCCTTATTGTGAGTCAACTGCCACTATTCGCATCAAAGAGATATTGTGTCTAAGTCATTTTGCAATTGGTTTTGATCTTTTGATGACTTTACTAGACGGTAAATGACAACATCATCTGCAGACAATCTAAGAGAAATGCTCAGATTGTCTGCTAAACCGTTTATGTAGATCAAGAACAGCAGAAGGCCTACGATACCTTCGGGATGGAGTTCTTGCTTTGCCTACATATTCTAGTACGTGTTTATTTCTCCCTTTATTTGACCACTTAATTTCAGAGATTCTTCTACAGCTCTCAAAAGGATGAAATTTTAACCAATAAATCCAACAGGTATGTAAATACTGGAGTATCAATGGGCTTCTTTGAGATCGGGCCTGCAGCTGTGATGAACTGTTCAAACGATTTAGTGCCACCTGCAGTTGCCATCTTTCCTTTATTAGTTGCACGATTGTACAGTTTCAAGCATTTTACAAAAAAAATCAACGATTGTACATAACAACACACAATTCTCTGAGTCTGTGTATTCGTATATTAAAGTAGCGTCAACCGTTATTGTGTCTGTGGGTGCTAGTGTTGATGATGTTTGGTTTATAGGGGCGCTCAACTGCGCAGTTATCAGCGCCCGTACAAATTCCCAACCTTTGCTCAGGCTAATCTCGTCACTTTCATGAATGATGAAGAAACGATGAGGACAACACAAACACCCAGTCATCTCTAGGTAGGTGAAAGTCCCTGACCCCGCCGGGAATCGAACCCGGGACCCCGTGGTGGGTGCAGGTGCCGTAACTGTCAGCAAACCAGAAACACTCTCCCAGTTAGTGCAAGTTCGCATTCAGTGAATAATTTGGAATGATATTTCATACACCTTTTGATTGTAAAATCACATATATGAGTTTCGTAAGCCTAGACGGGGCACACATCGATAAAAACGGTCTCGGTTCCTTGTGGTGCGTCATCCTCCCTCAGTGGGAATCAAGTAATGTTGCTAGCTTAAAGGGGGACAGGCGTAAGACTATGATAAAGGACATGGTCTGTGACACACGGAAGTTTAGATCTGGCCGAGAAGCGTGCACGGCTGGCCAAAGTGGTTAAGACGACTGCTCGCTATAAGCGGGAAATCCAGGGTCTAGTCGCGGTTCGGCACAAATTCTCACTCGTCATGACTGGGTAATACATCTATACCCATTGCAAACGAGGTCAAGAAACTCACGTTCAGTGAATAATTTGGAGTAATATTTCATACACCTGCTGATTGCCAAATCATACGTAAATAAAATCAACTGCACATTTGTAATATTATAGGAAGTCTAAATAATAATTCTAATTCAATTTAAAATTTTATTTTTGTGAGGGTCCACAGCCTCAACGTGTCTTGTGAATGAAAACATTGTCCATGCAGGATCTATTTTTTTAATTATCTATGCGATTGGCCAATTTCGACCTTTAAGCTGGAAGCTGGAAGCTTAAGATACGTGCTTGAAAATGACCATAGGTCGAAGTTGGCCAATCGCATAGATAATTAAAAAAATAATGCACCTTATCTGGGCCATGTTTTCATACACAAAAATTTCTAATTCATTTGACTTCAACTAAGATTGGAAAAGGCCAAGTCGACCAGTTAGTCGATGCTGTGTAGAAAACATGCAGAAGCAACCTCGACATATATGGATTAAAATTATATGAATACCTTCAGCTGCTGACAGGCGTGGATATATATCAACGGCGACGGGTGAAAATCTGCGCCCCGACCGGGACCCGAACCCGGGATCTCCTGCTTACACGGCAGACGCTCTCTCTATCTGAGCCACCGAGGGCACGCAGAATAGCGCGACTGCAGGTACTATCTCGCGCACGCCTCCAACGAGACCCACATTCTCACCTTGTATGTCCACACATTACGTTCGTAGTGTCCCACCACAACACACTCACTACTCGTGGAAGACATTCTTACTAAGTCCCTTAAGAGTTTGGGGAATATGAGTCCATCCAAACAGAAGAAGAAGGTCATGGCCGGTATTGCCAGAACTATATGTTTTTTCGGACATGTCCGAAAGGACAGACACCATATCCATATAAGTATATAGTTCTGGCAATACCGGCCATGACCTTCTTCTTCTCTGTGGATGGTCACATATTCTCCAAACTCTTACGGGAATTGGTAAGAATGTCTTCCACGAGTAATGAGTGTGTTGGAGTGGGACACTACGAATGTAGTGTGTGGACATACAAGGTGAGAATGTGGGTCTCGCGTGAGGCGTGCGCGAGATAGTACCTGCAGTCGTGCTATTCTGAGTGCCCTCGGTGGCTCAGATGGAGAGAGCGTCTGCCATGTAAGCAGGAGATCCCGGGTTCGAGTCTCGGTCGGGGCACACATTTTCACCTGTCCCTGTTGATATATATCCACGCCCGACAGCAGCTGAAGGTAATAATATAATTCTCATTTCGTTCTAGACGGATGCAGGTCATCAATGGTGTCTGTTCTTTCGGACATATCCATATAAGTATATATATGGATTAACATCGTAATGCATTGATCACTGCAGGAGACCATTATTCAGCTGCGGATGTTAAACGGCTGAAGCTGATAATGATGAATGTTTTAATACTGACTAGCAATTCAGGAAGTCAGCGATAAGCTAAATCTAGATAACTGGACCGGGGATTAAAATGGCTCTCCTGCTTGGTCTCTGCGAATCTTCTTAATGCTGAATGGCACTGCCCTGTTCTCTAGTGCTGGCGTATCTAAACATAAGTGCGTGCTCTGTGCAGCTTCCAGTTAACAGCTGTTGCAGCGGCCCCTGTGTAACGTTAGAGTACAGACAGGCGTCTCGAGTAGAGACTTGATGTCATGTCAGCAAATATCTGCGTTCCGGAGGTAACTGACCTACGGGTTCTCGACTGAGTGTCTGTTCACGGTCGAGGTCGCCAGATGGCAATGACGAGGCGTTTGAGTAAGTAACACGTAAGACGCTCTTGACGGAAAGTAAATAGATGACAAGTCCAGCTCTAGCACCTGAAAGCTCTCGCTATTAGGTTTCAGTGACTCGTTACCTTCCAGTAACGGCCTCTCCCTCTACTTTTTATTTCATTTTTGTAGGTGATACTCCGATATGCGCATCTGTTTGATCAGCAGAGGTGCTTTAAGAAACTTACATGTAGATCCTTAACTGTGCGAACATGACTCTCGGCCATAGTTTTTCCTGATTTTACTTTACAGCGAATGCGTGTATTTAACGACTCGAATGAGTAGTTCAGACACAATACGGGGTGTCTAAGGAATGGGATCTTCAAATCGCAAGAAGCTTAGCACCCGCTGCTCCGCTCGCTTAGACTGTTTGGCTTGCAGAGATTTATATTTTGTTTTTATTTAATCGAATTTTTATGTTGTTTACAAATTTCAACACCTTCTCAGCTTTTCACACTAATTAAGGCTATATAAGAATCGTCTACTACGAATGTGCTTCCGACCAAAAAGCGATTCTGGTAGTTTTTGTTGATTATGCCTCTTACACTCTTGTGGAGATATTTCCATAGCAACCATTAGCAAATATTTCTTTATATCTATCCGAGAAGTGAAATACCGATTTTTATTGATGTAGCCTTAAAAATCCTTTAGCAGTTCTTCAGTAATTATTTATTTTCAAAAAAATTTTCACCCATTACTTTACACTCTTAGTGACTGAATTTCAAAAATACTGAAACACGTATTTTTTATTTTCTGGCTGAGAAACCAAACAAGAAGCCCTTTATACCCTATTTCACACCCTTAGAAGTGGAATTTCGGACAGTATAAAATTCACAGCCTCTCCAAATTTCAAGTTTCTATCCCTAGTGGTTTAGGCTGGGCGATTATGAGTCAGTGAATCAGTTTGACACTTAGGGCTTGAATTTCCAAAAACAGTTAAACAGGTATTTTTTCACCTCCAGCGATGAAGCCAAACATCAATTTTGAAATAATTTGCTTTAAAAATGATTTCGCATTGAAATATTTTCATAAAACGTTTCACCCCTATTTCACCCCCATACGGATTAAAATTCCAAAAACAATGACACCCGTATATTTTGTTTGTAACAGAGAAGCCAAATACAAATTTTCAAATATTTAGCTTCAGAAATGCTTGCACAATGAAATACTACCATAAGCGTTTTCATCCCCCGTTTCATCTACATAGGGGTTCAATTTCCAAAAACACTCAAACACGTATTTTTAATTTGTAACCGAAAAGTCAAACACCACATAGATGTAGCTTTAAAACACTTTAGTACTTCTTTAGTAATGATATATTACCAAGGAAAGCTTTCACCCACTATTTCACCACCTTAGGATTAAATTACCAAAAGTGCTAAAACACATATTTCTTTATTTCTGACCGAGAAACCACATATCAATTTTCTTAGGTCTGGTTCCAAAATTGCCTTAATAGCAACTTAAAAAAAAAACCTCCATCTGCTATTGGAAATTCGAGAAGTCCCTTCTTAAACGACGCCTATAGATCCATATCTTCTTTAAATTTCAAGTTTCTGTCCCTAGTGGTTTTGGGCTGGATTATGAGTCAGTCAGTCAGTCAGTCAGTCAGGACATCGCCTTTTATATACAGATATTTCACTGGAAACTGATTTCAATAGCAGATCGGCAGATATTGTATTACCAAAATAACGCCAGACGTACAAGTGATATCAAGGAACCGCCTTTCAACGCTGTATTTACAATACTATGTCGACTTGAAGATTGATGTAGCACCTTTGGGGAACTGAAAATGCCATTCCTGGATCACTTGAGAGCTTTGGAACAGTAGCTACAAAACGTATTTTAAAAATTCATGTGTCATATCTTTTCTTTCTCCTTACGTGAAACAACAGGGGGGCGGGGCGGGTAACTACGGGGATACAGCATTTTCTTATTTTCGTTTTCTCACTCACAAATATTTATGTTGACAATCTGCTTTTTTTGTAGCTTTCCCACTTCTTATCAGTGATATCCATTCAAAGCCATTTAAAAAAAACAGTATCTGTTATCACTCTGTGTTGAATTCACTACCGTAAACAGATATTCGAATGCAGTGAGAGGGAACAGTCGACATGATTAATATATTTTTCTTTTTTTTTCTTTCAGATTTTCTGGTGACACCCCAGAAGGGCGAAACGCATCAATAAAAGTATTGTTTTCCGTGCAACAAAGACTGTTTTTTTTTTTAAATACTACCTAAGGTTGTTTTACCAGATACGCCCCGGAGAGGGAAGAACTGTAGATTTGTACACTGTATCGTGCTTGTGCTGATCACGTACGAATTTATGTCGCTTTTTGGGGTGTGATCGATTATTGGCTTCTTTCAGAAATATTCTGGTAATCGTTTGATTGAGCACATCGAATAAACTTCCTGTGGTCGTTCGTTGTGGCTTGGTGAAATACATTGTCTTTTGAGAAGCACTAGATGTCTTCGAACTCATGAAGACGTTTTTCAGTGATCTGGCAAACGGAGATTGTATTAATGATAAACATAATAAACTATAATGATAAGATATTATTCAGTAAGAGAACTGCTTTTTATCATTTTACAGCATGTTGAAATTCATAGTGTTAAGAATTGTAACGGACACAAAAAACTGAATTTTTGGTGCTATGGTGTGAGCTTGCTACACGTTTTGAAGCCATTATCAGTATGAAACTTTCGGGCTATTAGCACTCTCACTGATATACATGAACTTGTGAATGGAAAAACAATATCAGGCACAGTTTTCACCTAAACTATAAAAAGAAAACTTAGTATCTAATGCCGATCTAACAACTGTCATTTGCATAAAGCTGTCATTTCAGGTGTGCCCTGTATTTTATTCACTGACTTTGCAGCCAACCATTGCACAACAGCTCATTAGCTCATATGCTCTGTCACCCCAGAAACTCGTGACTGAAACCTTTTTAGATACTTTCATTTTATATATTTTTCTGTTAATATTGTAGACGATACTCAAAACAAATAACCCATCTCATAAAAGGCTTACTCCCTCTTTCCTACACTGATATTCATTTTTGCAAGATGACCTAACGCTCCCACCTTATTTGAGACGGGTGATATCAAGGAAAGAGCTGGTCTCGAGAATCTGCCATGTTCATCCCACGCGTCTGGACGCCTGACATCACGCTTCGCTACTGTATTCCTCTCAAAAGGTCTCCGTTACAGGATAAAATACAACAAGTAACGTTGAGAGCTATGTCAACTTACTTCGATTGTAACACGTAGACTACCTCTGGAAAAACCATTGACGTGCTAAACAGCATAAAGTATGAGCAAATACTTCTGGAAAGTTTTCCGGGGTACGTCACGTGTGAATATACAACATTAAAAGCGGACTTCATTTTGATCCTGAGACAAGAGTAACAGGACGATGTATAAGACAGGAAAAAATCCGAAACTGAATTCTAACGTTTTTCCATACCTTGGAACTAGTGTAAGGTGTGAAATACAAGATTAAGAAGTTAAAGACAAATGACAAACATAACGTCACGCTAGGAAAATTTTCATGCCAAGTGCACCATGTCCTGACGACGACTGTGGCTCTTCTTGTGCAGGTTAAATAACAAGTGAAATGGCTGCCATATTGTATAGGAGATTGATACCTTATTCATACAGTACATGTTATTCAGAATTACTGACACGAGTGATACTTTACGCAAACACTGAATGATTGTGGCGAAAATTAAGACTTACGTGGCTCTTAAACCAAATGGGTATCGGTCTGACACAGTTTTAGTTGAAAGTAATGACGCTCTACAAAAGCGCAATAAAGAGCTGGTAAACATCGAAGTTGAGAGAGACGAAAGAGAAGAAATGAAGACAGTTTCTGTTACTTAGGAAGCACGATTACGTAAATGACTGGAGGCGGGGAGACGTCTGAAGAAAACGAGCGAAGTAAGGAAAGCTTTTAAGAAAAAGATGTCTATTTGTAGTAAATACTGAAGCTGAAGTAGTTTCTATGACAGTACATCTGGAGCACCACAGTGCACGGAAATGAAACACACTGTGGGAAAAACGGAGAGGAGGAAACGAAAACTTTCTGAAACAACTATAAAAGAATATTAAATATTAAATGCATACAAAAATAAAAGATACGCCACTGGACAGCGGAGGACTATGAACTACTGATTTGAATTGATGAATCACGCTATAGCCTGTGACAATGCGATGGAAGGGTTTGCGTTTGGCGAATGCCTTGAAAAACGTTACGTGCCATCATGTACAATACGAACAATGAAGTACGAAGGTGGAGGTGTTTTTCGTGATTGGGGTGTGGTCAGTCTATGGCGCTTAAGAAAACTCTAAACGGGAAAGGATATGAACACATTTTACATACTCTGCAGCACGCTTCTTTCACTCCGTGAATTCATAAACTCGACACGCTCAACGTTCACGTTCGAATGCACGGTTCGTGTGACGATGGTATAAGGCCACTGTGTAGTCAAGAGTATGTAGTGTCGACGCAAACTAGGCAACACAATTAAATTTTTCGAAACCCCGTAATTGTCTCCAACTGCAAAGCAGGAGTTTGAAATATGTTTCAAAGATGCTTATAATCATCCTCTACAATGGCGCAAAAGAGTGAGGCCCTGCACCCTGGCCCTTAGGTTCACCAACGTTTCAAACAGCAGCACACAGGAAAAAGGCCAAAGCTCAGAAATTCACGTGAGTTTTCAGATGGGTTAACGATGTCAAATTTTCATCAAATTTCGCAACAAGTACGCCCAACGTCACCGCGGTCTTATTACAGGATGGTAAGGGCGTCACGCTGGCCGGAGTGGCCGAGCGATTCTAGGCGCTTCGGTCTGGAACCGCGCGACAGCTACGGTCGCAGGTTCGAATCCTGCGTCGGGCATGGATGCGTGTGATGTCCTTAGGTTAGTTAGGTTTAAGTGGTTCTAAGTTCTAGGGGACTGGTGACCTCAGAAGTTAAGTCCCATAGTGCTAAGAGCCATTTTTGATGGGCGTCACATCCACTCTTAACCACATTTCAGTCCTTGTTTTAGCATCTCTGCGATGGAGATCAGAACCAGGACATCCAGAGTTGAAATCATGCCGTTTTCTTAAAAGCGCCCGACGAAAGCATTTCAGGCGCACCGCTCCGCTGAGAATCGAAACGAAACGCTCTTAGGAGGTGACATAAATGGCGTCAACAGAACTCCCACTTCCCCTGGGGCGTTGATGCCCACACATTTCCTGGTCGAAAACGACAGCTCCCAGCGCAATGAGAAAGTGCTAACACTCCCCCTCCTTCCCAGACGATTCAACCCTTCTCCAAGAAACTCTTGAACAAGCATCCATGCTCAACATGACTGCATCTCTTTGGAGCGTGCAGCGATCACAATTTTTGTTCTGGTGTAAAGGGCAGAATAATTAGAGACCTTTAAAAACAATTTGACGTTATTTGACCCTCATCCGACAGATTCTCCCTCGAACCGATGACTGTATCAGCATGGTTCAAATGGCTCTGAGCACTATGGGACTTAACTTCTGAGGTCGTCAGTCCCGTAGAACTTAGAACCACTTAAACCTAACTAACCTAAGGACATCACACAGATCCACGCCCGAGGTAGGATTCGAACCTGCGACCGTAGCGGTCGCGCGGTTTCAAACTGGAGCGCCTAGAACCGCTCGGCCAACCCGGCCGGCGACTGTATCAGCATGTCAATGCACCCTGTCATACAGCAGTATCTGTAAAGGAAAGGTTTGTGCAGAATTACATTCCTCAAACGGACTGGCCTGTCCAGAATATCGACCTGAAATCAATGGAGCATCTTTGGCATGGCTTAGAAAGTCGACTTCCCTCCAGACCACAGAGTGCAGCAGCACTACCTTCTCTGGTTTCGGCTCTTGACGAAGAACGGGGCTCATTCCTTCGCAGAGATTCAGACACCTCATCGGAAATGTTCACAGCGCAGCTCAAGCCGTCGTAAACGCGAAGGGTCGACACACCCCATGTTAATGACCAGCTTGCTAGATTCTTGTGGGTGTGTTCTCCATACACTTAGCGAGAAATGCTGGTAGTTCTAAAATGAAATCCTTATATGAAACGAAAAATTTCGCGACAATTCTGTAAGAACTCGCACCGGCGAACGACTGTTTCCATTGTACGAGAGACGTTCGCCGCGCGGGATTAGCCGAGGGTCTCAGGCGCTGCAGTCATGGACTGTGCGGCTGGTCCCGGCGGAGGTTCGAGTCCTCCCTCGGGCATGGGTGTGTGTGTTTGGCCTTAGGATAAGGAAGCTTAGGGACTGATGACCTTAGCAGTTAAGTCCAATAACATTTGAGACACATTAGAACATTTTTTTGAGGGACGTTCAATAAGTAATGCAACACTTTTTTTCTCTGACAATTTCGGGTGAAAAAAAGTGTGGAATTTTTGGCTACATCGTGGAATATTCCCGATTCAGTCCCTACAATTTCGTGTGGTTGCAATAGGTGGCGGCGCTCTATGTAGTCTTCAAAGTGGTGCCTGTACTGGAGGTGCAGTCCAAGCAAAAATCATTCATCGAATTTCTTTTTGTGGAAAAACAGAGCGTTGCAGATATTCATGGGCGCTTGCAAAATGTCCATGGAGATCTGACAGTGAACAAAAGTACGGTGAGTCGTTGAGCAGGTCGTCTGTTATCATCGCAACAAGGTCACGATAACCAGTCCGATATCCCACGTGCCGGCTGGTGGCACACAGCTGTGATTCCTGCAGTGCTGGAACGTGCTGACACTCTCATTCGAGATGATTAACTATAAAACACCTCTCTGCTCAACTGGGCGTCTGCATTGGTACTGTGACATCCTCACCCACCAGTTAGGGTACTCAAAGGTGTGTGCCTGCTGCGTTCCTACGCTTGTCCGTCTTCTTTTAGAATACTGCTGCGCTTTGTGGGATCCTTACCAGATAGGGCCGACGGAGTGCATCAAAAAAGTTCAAAGGAGGGCAGCACGTTTTGTATTATCGTGAAACAGGGGAGAGAGTGTCACTGAAATGATACGGTATTTAGGGTGGACGTCATTAAAACAAAGGTGTTTTTCGTTGCGGAGGAAAAAAATGGCTCTGAGCACTATGGGACTTAACATCTGAGTTCATCAGTGCCCTACAACTTAGAACTAGTTAAACCTAACTACCCTAAGGACATCACACACATCTATGCCCCAGGCAGGATCCGAACCTGCGACCGTAGCGGTCGTGCGGTTCCATACTGAAGTACCTAGAACCGCTCGGCCACAATGGCCAGCGAAGATATTGGTGTTCGTTCTTTCCGCGTGCTATTCGAGATTGGAATAAGAGAGAATTCGATGAACCCTCTTCCAGGGACTTAAATTTGATTTGCAGAGTATCCATGCAGATGTATATGTAGACGGCCGCCTGACAGAAGGCCGTTAATAGCAATGAAGGAGCAGTTACGAGACTCATCGTGACATTGTTTTTTTTTTTTTTCACAGTTGATGAAACACGGGTTCATGACTTCGAACCGAAAAAACAGCAATCAATGTATAGAGGCCACAGTTCCTCTCCTCCGAAGAAAAAGTTTAAAGTTACTCCCTCAGCCAGTTAAGTCATGGCCATCGTCTCTGGGACTCCAAAGGGTTTATTCTGTTCGATGTCCTCCATCATGCTGCAACGATGAATTCTAAAGTGTTTTGTAATACCCTCAGGAGACTGAGAAACGCCTCAGCGCGTTCGTTGCCATAAAAATGTATACGAACTACTTCTTCTTCATGACAACACAAGGTCTCACCACACGTCTGCACGTCGGAGCGGAGCTCGCAAAACTTCAGTGGTCTGTTCTTCCTCATGCGCCGCACAGCCCAGATCTCGCACCTTTCGACTTCCATGTGCTTGGCCCAATGGAGAATGCACTCCGCGGGAAGCAGCACATGGACCATGGGTAGGCTACCGAGGCAGCAAGACGTTGGCCCCGACGTCCACCAGTAGAGTGGTACAATTCGGGCACACGTTCTGTGCCAGTAAGGTAGTTAAGGCCGTCGCATTGAACGGAGATTATGTTGAAAGTAGTGTTTTGTAGTAATAAGAATGGGCTATAATATGGTGTATTGGAATCCTGAATACAACCAACCAGCTTTAAAAAAAAAAAAAAAAAAAAAAAATGTTGGATTACTCCTTGTACAGTGATACAATAGCTTGGAACAGTTTCTTTTCTTTTTGTTTTTAATTAGTGAGGGGCTAGCATGGAACATTGCGAAGAAGGTGCGAGCGCACTGGAGGTGGGTGCGGAAGTAGCGGCGGGCGGCGTCGACGGCCGAACCGGTTGACGGGGCAGACTGTGAGCGCGGCCTTGGGAGGCGTGCCGCGGCGAGGCGAGCAGTGGCGAGGTGAAAGCGCCGACCGGCGACCGGCGCAGACTGCGGGCCCAGCCTGCGCGGCGCCTGTCTAGCCCGGCCACGCGCTCCGCCACCGCCCCGTTGCTGCCGACGATCTGCTTTCACCGGGCGCACCCGCGAAAACACTCCCGCTACCTGACTGTTGCCGGCCGCCTCTGCACGCCACATGCTGACGCTGGTTGCCTGTGACCACCCGCAGAGTGGGCGCTCAATAAGTAATGCAATACTTTTTTTTCTTTTTTTTTTTTTGAAAGCATGTTGGTTGTATTCAAGATCCCAATACACCACTACTGTTTTGGCTAAAAAACCCTATTTTTCAGCATAATCTCCGTTCAATGCGACCGCCTTACACCTAACTGGGAGGGCCGGTATGGCCGCATGGTACCACTCTACTGGGCGACGTGGGAGACAACGTCTTGCTGCATCAGTAACATCATTATCCACGTACCAATTCCCGCGGAGTGCATCCTCCATTGGGCCGAACAGATAGAAGTCGGAAGGCGAGGAATCTAGTGGACACACATCTTTGAGTACCCCAACCCGTGGACGAGTGTTTCAGCACTGCCAATATAGGCATCCAATTGTGCAGCGAGGATTTGATTGTGATCCGTCGATCACCTCGAATGAGAGTGTCCGCACGTTCCAACACTGCAGGAGACAGCTGTCCGCGGCCGGCCAGCATTCGGAAGATCGGACAGATATGCGCCACCTAGTTTAGGTGATGACAGACGCCTCGCCCAACGGCTCGCCGTGGATTTGTTCACTGCCAGGTGTTCGTAGACATTCTGCAAGAGCCTATGAATATAAGCGGTTGTCAGGTTTCCCGTCAAAATAAATTCAATGACAGCTTTCTGTTTGGAGCGCATCTCCATTACAAATGGCATTTTGAGGGATACGTATAGAGCCGCCGCCTATGAGAGCTTCACGAACCTATGGGGGGTCAAGGGAGAAAATTCCACGACATCCCACAGAAAATTCCGAATTTTTTCAGACCGAAATCGGCCGAGAAAAAAAATGTGGTCCATTACTTGCTGGGTGATTTTGCTGAAAGGTGACAAACGCAGAAAACGAATCGCTGAGAGGATAAGGAGAGAAAAGGTCAAACCGACATATGGCCGGCATTTGCATTTCAAGGGGCGTAGACTCATTTGAAGGTGGAGATGATAGGTATTTGGCAGGGAATTTTTCAGGACACATAAGGAAACAGGGAACGTTCTGTTTGTACTAGTATTTTAGCTCCATACTCAAGAGGACAGTGAGCCGCAGCACCATCATGTTGAGGATGGCTGAGTGGCCAGACTAAGAAAAAAATATGTGTGAAATCTTATGGGACTTAACTGCTGAAGTCATCAGTCCCTAAGCTTACACACTACTTAACCTAAATTATCCTAAGGACAAACACACACACCCATGCCCGAGGGAGGACTCGAACCTCCGCCGGGACCAGCCGCGCCAGACTAAGACATCCCCGTTTTTTTTAAGCTTAGCATCAATAGAAGAAAATGCATAGAAACGAGTGACTATAGTTTACAGATACTGAAGTATACTATCGAATAGATTAATTACCTTAGGATCAAATTAAGTAGTTTAAAGAACTCAGTTTTTGCCCGGCGTGAGCGGGCAAAGTGGCTACCTAGTTTTAAACTAAAAAAAGAGAGATATAAACTGTTTTAAAAAGAACGTAAATATATATTATCGTGAAACATTATTCGAATTAATTTATTTACAATTTTCTCAAATAAAAGTCGAACTGTATTCCTGACCTCCCGTACAGAGTCCGTCGGCCCAGAGCGAGCACATTTGAATTTGAAAATTTCTCTTCGCAACACAGGTATTTTGTGTCTCCTCGCTGTTGTCAAAAGAGCTGATATAGGCTTGAGTTTCTTGCTCTTCGCAGTCTTCTCTTTACTGTCTTTCTTCTATTCGGCTGCTTTACGTTTTTCTTTCTTTTTCATTCTCTTTTCTTTTTTTATTTGGCCCTTCTTCGTCACACTTACAAGGATTGGCTGTAAGTATCACCACGGAGACCTTCTTTCGGCCACTAATTTTACGTTTTCACCCTATAAAAAATGACCAGAAGCCAACACCGAAATGGACACTTTGCCCGCTTTGACTCCATTACTTAAAAGCTGTATACCCTCTAATACCATGGCGGGACTTTCAATAAGTAAAGTAAGTTTATGGATTCAAGATATGACTTTTCAATGCAGTTTCATTAAAAAGACATACGTCAAATTTTCTCTTTACAACAAACACAAAACTGACCACTTACCCTAAACCAGGATAAATAAAATTCACAAAATCCCTGAGAACCGGCGCAGCAGACACGTTACACTTCATTGGGTGACTGGGCCCTCCAGGAAGAAAAACTTAAGGCATTTCACGCGTGATGCTTGCATCTCGTAGACCCCGCGATCGCAGTAGCCACTTTATCCACCATGGCCACTTCCCAGCTTTCCCCTACTAGCTACATTACCCTTCATCGTACAACAAAAGGCGCCAGGGGAAGCAGTGTCACCCGCAGGAAGTTCAGAGATGCCTCGCCTGCGAGGCTCTGTGGGAGGATGGTGGGCCCACGAGGCGGGGTGACGAACCAGCTGACAAATCCCTAGACCTGTATGTGTTATAAGTGATACTGGTACTCGTGGTGAATGTTCAACCCGGTCGTCTAGCTTACCCCATGGTGCTCTCTTGAAACGCATTTCCGCCGTATGTTCATATTATCATATCTTCACAGGGATCGTTTCCTGCGGTTCGCCCCCATTTAGAAAAATCACCCTACATAATAAAAACCTTACATTAATTCAAAGAGGCGATGTTTTACAGCTTTAAAACACGATTTGTCACAAAAGCTGTATGTCTCTTTCGCAAAATGATTTTATTGATAAAGGAACTGAATTTCCTGTAAGAATCCTCGATCATTGTGACTATTTTGTGAATAGGGTTACCTACATCGCTTACGAAAATTTCTTTATTATGACGCTTTGGATACTGCCATCACTAGATCAAAAAGCTTAGAACTTAAAGAGAAGGATCTGTGTCAGTACTAAAACCTATGCCAAAGCTTTTTGATATCTGTTAATGGCATTCTTAATTCGACTCTGTATTCTGTGAAAGTTTACTTACATGAATTTTCACCGTCTTTGTTGGGCAAATGCTTACGAAAGTGGGTGTTAAATGATCTTCCTGTTTGTCCTATATAAAATCTAGGACACCCATTACACTCAATTTTATGTTCCAGATTTGTAAAGTTTGTCAGTCCTAGGCCTCTCATTATATATAAAAAGCAGCTTGGTGACATTATTAGTGGTAAAATTAATTCAGCAGTAACACTAAGAA
This sequence comes from Schistocerca piceifrons, assembly GCF_021461385.2. Lineage (NCBI taxonomy): Eukaryota > Metazoa > Arthropoda > Insecta > Orthoptera > Acrididae > Schistocerca > Schistocerca piceifrons. The sequence goes on along the minus strand of NC_060144.1, from coordinate 452,592,202 downwards.
AATAAAAGTTTGGATTGTACCTTGTGTTTTCACTCTCACCTCAAGAAAATGAATTATTTAATAGCGAGTTTTCTCTTGGCCATGGCGGAGGTAAAGCTGCAATCGTTTTAGTGTTTATCTCGAAGACACGCATAAGCCATCACGATGTCATGCTGGGATGTCACGACCCTGCGGAGTGAAAGGCAGCCCAAAGACTCAGTGTTAAATTAATTACGGCTGTACGGCCACGTGCGGCTTATCCCACCAGCTGATTAGCCGCGTCGTGTGGAGAGCTCGACTCTTCGCCGGACGGCTGCCGTCGGCCTCTCCCCTATGCTCTGCCAACCAATAGCGTTTGATTTACCGTCCGTGGCTGCTCGCTGACGCGGTAAGTGCCTATCCAGACGGCACGCTCCTTCCCGCCGAGGATAATTTTGTACAGTTAGCCCAAGGACGGGACCAGCAGCGGCCAGCTGCAAATCTGCGGAAGACCGTCGCGGCCCACTCCCCAGGCAAACCCACGCTGGGCAAACACTGCCATGACGGTCGTTGTGATCCACCTGTTCGTCCTCCGCAGGAATTCTGCCTGCGATGAAGTAACTGTAATACTGAGAATAATAAACACGACCGAAGAAAGGCAGCTGGGTCGAAAATAACCGTGAGGTTTGCCCATTTCGAATGCCCAACGAGCAGCGAAGTGTGTTTTCTTTTACATCTAGCCACCAAGCGGTGTGTGGCGGAGGGCACAATTCGCGCCAAAGTCAAATTTCCCCTCCTCTGTTCCACTCGCAGATCGCGTGAGGAAAAAACGACTGTCTGAACGCCTCAGTACGAGATCTAATTTCCCTTATCTTTGAGTGGTGATCATTGCACGATTTGAAAGTTGGTGGTAATAATATATGCAAAAAAATGGTTCAAATGGCTCTGAGCACTATGGGACTTAACAGCGGAGATCATCAGTCCCCTAGATTTAGAACTACTTAAACCTAACTAACTTAAGGACAACACACACATCCATGCCCGAGGCAGGATTCGAACCTGCGACCGTAGCGGTCGCGCGGTTCCAGACTGAAACGCCTAGAACCGCTCGGCCACTCCGGCCGGCAATAATATATGCTCTACATCCTCGGCGAAGATCGGATTTCGGAATTCAGTGAGCAGCCCCCTCCGTTTAGCGCGTCGTCTATCTGCAAGTGTGTCCCACTTCAAACTTTCTGTGAGATTTGTAACGTTCTCGTGACGGCTAAATGTACCAGTTACGAATCTTGCCGCTCTTCTTCGGACCTTCTCAATCTCTTGAGTCAGACCCAACTGGTAAGGGTCCCATACAGACGAACAATATTCTAAGACTGGACGAACTAACGTACTGTAAGCAATTTCCCTGCCCGTTACTTGTGTAATCTGATCATTCCATTTGAGACCATTTCGAATAGTCACCCAGATACTTGACGGATATTACCGTTTCCAAAGACTGGTCATTTATTTTGTACTCGTACATTAATGGGGATTTCCGCCTTTTTATACGCAGTAGGTTACACTTTTTAATATTGAGTTATAACTGCGAGTCATTACACGAAGCATTTATTTTCTGCAAATCCTCACTGATTTGTTCACAACTTTCGTGTGGTATTACTTTCCTGTAGACTGCACCATCATCGGCAAACAGTTTAATGCCGCTGTCAATACCATCAACCAGATCGTTTATGTAAATCGTAGCCGGCTGGAGAAGCCGAGTGGTTCTAGGCGCTACAGTCTGGAACCGCGCGACCGCTACGGTAGCAGGTTCGAATCCTGCCTCGGGCATGGATGTGTGTGATGTCCTTAGGTTAGTTAGGTTCAAGTAGTTCTGAGTTCTCTGTCTGAGTTCTCTGTCTGTTAGAAAACTTTCTATCCGACCGCATATGCCATCGGATAGACCGTAAGCGGGCACTTTTTGGAGGAAGCGACAGTGCGGAACTGAGTCGAACGCCTTTTGAAAGTCGAGAAATGTGGCATCAACCTAGGAGTCGGTATCTAGTGCCTGTTGTATATCATATACAAAGAGGGCCAGCTGTGACTCGCATGATCGCTGCTTCCTAAAACCGTCCTGGTTTTCTGCAGACGAGCTTGTCAGAGTCTACAAAGGTCATTATGTCTGAACACAAATGTTCCATGATTCTACAACAAATCGATGTCAGTGAAATTGGCCGGTAATTATGTCCATCCAATTTTCTCCCCTTTTTATAGATTGCTGTGACCTGGGCCTTCTTCCAGCCCCATGGAACTTTCCGCTGCTCAAATGATTTATGATAGATGATGGATAAGAATGGTGCTATACTTGTAGCATAGTCAACATATAATCTTACGGGGATACCGTCTAGGCCAGATGCCTTCCTGGCTTCTAAGGATCTTAACTGTTTTACAATCCCAGATACATTAAACACTAGGTCAGCCATCCTTGCGTTTCTTCGTTAATCGAAAGGGGGATTGGTGCTGCAGTCCTCTACCGTAAACGAGTCTCGTGAGACAATACAGCACACTTCAGAAGACAAGCTGGCTACACTAGTATAACGCCATATGCAACACACGCGTATCAGACGTTACTACACTGCTCAAAAGAAGTAGGGGAACAACTTTCGGTATTTCAAATATATTTTGATGCAAGGAATACCTGTCGTGCATGGACTGAGATCTTCACTTTCAACATAGGCAACAATTAAAATCAGTCGGCGACTATTGGTTGTTTAATGCATAACGATATTAGGTTGCCAGTCAGAAGGAAGTGAGTACCCCTGTCCCAGTGTTTCTAGTAAGGCACACAGTTATCATTTGTCACTTTTGGACGTTATATTCAACCAAGCACATGCAATGCGATATCTTAATGCGTTTCAAGTTGCAAGAGCAGTCTGTTTGATCCAAAAAGGATGTACCCCTGGGCGTGTTGTTGCAGATCGAATGCTTCTGAATGTGTCATCCATAGGTTGTGGACACGATACAGGGAGATACGCAAGGCGAACTGGACAAGGTTGCCGACGCATTATACGATACGACACGACAAGACAAGACCGATATCTGGCCACCTCTGCGTTGCGGCGTCGTACTGATACCGCCAAAGCAACGCAAGACGATCTCAGAAGGGTCACTGGAGCCCGTGTGTCCGATCAGACTGTAATGAACAGGTTACGAGAAAGGACGTAACGACCGAGTGGTCCTGTTCGAGTTCGACATTCGACACCGCAATATCTCAAAAATGGCTCTGAGAACTATGTGACTTAACTTCTGAGGTCATCAGTCGCCTAGAACTTAGAACTAATTAAACCTAACTAACCTAAGGACATCACACACATCCACGCCCGAGGCAGGATTCTAACCTGCGACCGGAGCGGTCGCTCGGTTCCAGACTGTAGCGCCTAGAACCGCACGGCCACTACGGCTGGCCCGCAGTATCTTGCAGCTCTCTTTCAATTATGCAGTTCCTATGCTAATATGCAACTTCGTCACTGGCGAAACGTGTTATTCCCAGATGAGTCCAGATATCCTCTGACGCAAGGCGATGGCCGTGTGAGCGGTATCTTCCAAATGTTGTCCTGGAAATCGACAGATTTCCAGCGTTTGTGGTGTTGTGTGGAGGTTTTAGTATTGACAACCGTACGGGCCTTGCCGCCTTACCACCATCGGACAGATCCCGTTGGACCATGTGGAGGCCGCTTCTTATAGCGGTGGCCTGGAGTTCCTTCTAAGGCCAGGGACGTTGAAGTAATGGAATGGCCGGCGGTGAGTCCCGACCTAAACCTCATCGTGCCTATGTGGAACATGCTTAACACACGTGTTCGTGGTCGTCCTATTCCACCACTGACTCTACAAGAACTCTCATGGGCTCTCGTAGAAGAATGGGAACAGATACCACAGCGTGACTACCGTAGACTCATACGGAGCATGCCACGTAGGTGTCAGGCAGTGGTAGACGCTCACAGAGGGCACATAAGTTACTGAAGCTCTGAAGCTCTGAAAGTACTAAGAAAAGCAATCAGGATGACCGGATGAATGATTCTTTCCACTTTGTTTCGACACCTGTCGGACATTTCAATTCTCTTCATGTAAAAGATAGAGGACGTAACGATATTTTCTCGTGCACTTAATTCCTGACAGATGAAGGTTTAATTTGGTGACATACTCAGTCCTCATTTATTGCTCTATGGAGTATGGCAGATGGGCATTGTCATGTTCCCCCAATTCTTCTGAATAATGTATTTTTCAGGCACAACCTTCTACATTTCACATATGCTGGAAACGAAGGTTATCCTTATTTACAGAGAACCCCACGAATGGTCAACACAATATTCCCCTTTTCAGTGGCTGTATTGTAGCTGTACATGCTGCGCAACAAGTTCAGAGACATAAGTACAAGACTATATTGTAACAGTGAATTATTTGAAATTATAACAAGCAGATTTTCTAACCTTGAAATGGTATTTTCGAAAATGCTTTGCCTCATAATATAATTTTATTTTTTCTGACTAAAAATGGTAAACAGCACTATGCTCGTTTCATTATAATACTCTGAATCAAATAAGTAATGTTCTCTCCCCTTAAGTGACAGTCATGAAATTCTATCACTTCCGCATTTCTGGCCGCTGTGGCCGAGTGGTTCTAGGCGCTTCAGTCCGGAACCGCGCGACTGCTACGGGTCGCAGGTTCAAACCCTTCCTCGGGCATGGATGTGTGTGATGTCCTTCGGTTATTTAAGTTTAAGTAGTTCTAAGTTCCAGTGGACTGATGACCTAAGATGTTAAGTCCCATAGTGCTCAGAGCCATTTTGAACTTCCGCATCAAGAAGGCTCGCAGAATTCTACTTTCGGAAGTGCTTTGGCCTCAAAGTATAATTTAATTTTTTTCTGACTAAAACTGGTAAACAGCACTATGCTCTTTCCATTATAATACTCTGAATCCAACAAGTAATGTTCAGTTAACAGTTCTCTCTAATCATAAGTGACGGACATGAAATTCTATCACTTCCGCATCACGAAGGCTCCCAGAATTTCTTTCGTTAAATTCGAGCCCTTGATTGATTACTGTTATCTTGAGAGTTCTGCATTCATCAGCACTGCACATGTACGCTGCATGAAGGCTGAAATTGCGCTAAAACTGTTTATTAACTAAGCGCTTATCTTTGGATTCAACTGCTGCGCCTCGGTAAAGAAACAGGGAGTCCCCACATCTGTCCCGGTACAGAGCACTGCGTGGAGCGTGAACGGTTTTTAACCACGCTGTACTATAACTCGCAATTACGTTAATTAGAATATCACGCAAAATTGCAAGGACCGTGAACATAATTCGACTAATCCGTCACCCTTCATACAGCCCTGTAATTTGCGTTGCCAAAGTTCGCTATACATGAAATATGAGGTCAAGGAAGTATAAGAAAAATTCGTTAGACATACATCTACATCTATACTCCGCGAGCCACCTTACGGTGTGTGGCGGAGGGTACTTATTGTACCACTATCTGATCCCCCCTTCCCTGTTCCATTCACGAATTGTGCGTGGGAAGAACGACTGCTTGTAAGTCTCCGTATTTGCTCTAATTTCTCGGATCTTTTCGTTGTGATCATTACGCGAGATATATGTGGGTGGTAGTAATATGTTGCCCATCTCTTCCCGGAATGTGCTCTCTCGTAATTTCGATAATAAACCTCTCCGTATTGCGTAACGCCTTTCTTGAAGTGTCCGCCACTGGAGCTTGTTCAGCATCTCCGTAACGCTCTCGCGCTGACTAAATGTCCCCATGACGAATCGCGCTGCTTTTCGCTGGATCATGTCTATCTCTTCTATTAATCCAACCTGGTAAGGGTCCCATACTGATGAGCAATACTCAAGAATCGGACGAACAAGCGTTTTGTAAGCTACTTCTTTCGTCGATGAGTCACATTTTCTTAGAATTCTTCCTATGAATCTCAACCTGGCGCCTGCTTTTCCCACTATTTGTTTTATGTGATCATTCCACTTCAGATCGCTCCGGATAGTAACTCCTAAGTATTTTACGGTCGTTACCGCTTCCAATGATTTACCACCTATGGCATAATCGTACTGGAATGGATTTCTGCCCCTATGTATGCGCATTATATTACATTTATCTACGTTTAGGGAAAGCTGCCAGCTGTCGCACCATGCATTAATCCTCTGCAGGTCCTCCTGGAGTACGTACGAGTCTTCTGATGTTGCTACTTTCTTGTAGACAACCGTGTCATCTGCAAATAGCCTCACGGAGCTACCGATGTTGTCAACTAAGTCATTTATGTATATTGTAAACAATAAAGGTCCTATCACGCTTCCCTGCGGTACTCCCGAAATTACCTCTACATCTGCAGATTTTGATCCGTTAACAATGACATGTTGTGTTCTTTCTTCTAGGAAATCCTGAATCCAATCACAAACCTGGTCCGATATTCCGTAAGCTCGTATTTTTTTCACTAAACGTAAGTGCGGAACCGTATCAAATGCCTTCCTGAAGTCCAGGAATATGGCATCAATCTGCTCGCCAGTGTCTACGGCACTGTGAATTTCTTGGGCAAATAGGGCGAGCTGAGTTTCACATGATCTCTGTTTGCGGAATCCATGTTGGTTATGATGAAGGAGATTTGTATTATCTAAGAACGTCATAATACGAGAACACAAAACATGTTCCATTATTCTACAACAGATTGACGTAAGCGAAATAGGCCTATAATTATTCGCATCTGATTTATGACCCTTCTTGAAAATGGGAACGACCTGCGCTTTCTTCCAGTCGCTAGGTACTTTACGTTCTTCCAGCGATCTACGATAAATTGCTGATAGAAAGGGGGCAAGTTCTTTAGCATAATCACTGTAGAATCTTAAGGGTATCTCGTCTGGTCCGGATGCTTTTCCGCTACTAAGTGATAGCAGTTGTTTTTCAATTCCGATATCGTTTATTTAAATATTTTCCATTTTGGCGTCCGTGCGACGGCTGAAGTCAGGGACCGTGTTACGATTTTCCGCAGTGTTTCGGTGCCATCGTGGTCAACGAGTGACTGAATAGGGGATTTAGATCCGCTTACCGATTTTACATATGACCAAAACTTTTTAGGGTTCTTGTTTAGATTGTTTGCCAATGTTTTATGTTCGAATTCGTTGAATGCTTCTCTCATTGCTCTCTTTACGCTCTTTTTCGCTTCGTTCAGCTTTTCCTTATCAGCTATGATTCGACTACTCTTAAACCTATGATGAAGCTTTCTTTGTTTCCGTAGTACCTTTCGTACATGATTGTTATACCACGGTGGATCTTTCCCCTCGCTTTGGACCTTAGTCGGTACGAACTTATCTAAGGCGTACTGGACGATGTTTCTGAATTTTTTCCATTTTTGTTCCACATCCTCTTCCTCAGAAATGAACGTTTGATGGTGGTCACTCAGATATTCTGCGATTTGTGCCCTATCACTCTTGTTAAGCAAATATATTTTCCTTCCTTTCTTGGCATTTCTTATTACACTTGTAGTCATTGATGCAACCACTGACTTACGATCACTGATACCCTCTTCTACATTCACGGAGTCGAAAAGTTCCGGTCTATTTGTTGCTATGAGGTCTAAAACGTTAGCTTCACGAGTTGGTTCTCTAACTATCTGCTCGAAGTAATTCTCGGACAAGGCAGTCAGGATAATGTCACAAGAGTCTCTGTCCCTGGCTCCAGTTCTGATTGTGTGACTATCCCATTCTATACCTGGTAGATTGAAGTCTCCCCCTATTACAATAGTATGATCACGAAACTTCTTCACGACGTTCTGCAGGTTCTCTCTGAGGCGCTCAACTACTACGGTTGCTGATGCAGGTGGTCTATAGAAGCATCCGACTATCATATCTGACCCACCTTTGATACTTAACTTAACCCAGATTATTTCACATTCGCATTCGCTAATAACTTCACTGGATATTATTGAATTCTTTACTGCTATAAATACTCCTCCACCATTGGCGTTTATCCTATCCTTGCGGTATATATTCCATTCTGTGTCTAGGATTTCGTTACTGTTCACTTCCGGTTCACTTCCTTAAATATTATAAGATGTACAGACAAACAAACGATTACAATTTCAGAAAAACTGGATGTATTGAACAGCCGAGTCCTGCAAACGATTCTGAAAAGGAGGACATACAGAGATTCCATAATAGGTCTGTCTTTTGTCAATTACACAGTCAGTTAACCTTCCCTTCCCATCCAACCTTTTACCATCACTGAGTTTTTGTTTTTTGCACGAATCTCTCAGTCACCGAGGTCTTGATCCCACTCGTTTCCATACATGTTCAATTTCTGCACTACAGCATCATCAGCATAGGAATTCCGTTCTTGAATATGTCTGAAACTTTTAGAATCACCGTCATCAAGGTAATTCACATTTAGCACTTTATCTAACGCAACAGAACGTTGAAATATACTAGCAACACCAGTCACTTCCATTCCTCTACTACTGCCACTATAGTTAGCTGTGAAATTATTTTCATGTGTACCTTTATTTTTTGTGAATACCTACAATATTTATATATTACTGCTACCTCTAAAACTTTCCCTCTGTGAATATTGGTGGCACATACTACACCTTGAAGAGATGTGTGTCCCCGTTTATGCCAGGTACCATCGAATGCTGCAGTCAAGTCTCTATTACTGCCTCTTCCACAGCTTTCTTCGTAGATTCTATATAGACATCTTCAATTTAGACCCTATAAATCTATATAGTTCGTTAACTTGGCTGTAGATTTGGAAGATTCATCATGCCATAGAAAACTGCTCCTACGGTAGCACCTTTACCAAATGTACGCAAGGCATAAACAAATCTAATGTTGTGTTCATAGATTTTGCCACCATTTTCTTCATTTGGAGTTACTGCAACACTGTTCCAAAAAGTGGTCACGTACGAACACTTACCACACTTAGGTTCCATTTCACTGGCAAGTCCTACGTGATTTTTATAGAGAGTTCCAGAGCGACTTCACTTCACTGAATAATCTTACACAGTTTGCAAAAATTCCGTTGAGAACTGACATATCAAATATTCATTCACATCCGATTCGCCCATTAAACATTCATACTTTTCACTAATTGAACCAGGTTTCCTCTGCGAAGCACTTTCTCTCTCACTTTCAGTGCAATAGCCAGGTTTACCAGCAAGATTAGGTTCACAAACTTGGTTATCGGCTTTATTGTTTATTGTTTGCCTTTCCAACTTTTCTCCTTTTGTTCAAAGCCTGCAGAAGGTTTCTAGTCACTTTACGTTCATCCTTCAATAAAACGGCTATTTAAATGAACAGAATTCACTACGAATATTTTCAGGATTACGAAAGAAGAAAAAACATGAAACACACGACAATCGAGCGAGCGATGTATATCGAACTGTCACGGGTTAGCAACAACACTTATTTTGTAACATTTACTCTCACATCACTAAAATGTACATATTGAGCATGTATATCCAAGAGTACAACATTTGACAGCAGTTTAACAGCGCCACAGTGTGTCACGCCCAAGCAGAACAGTTGTAGTCTTCAGAACTCAATAAATTAGATATCCATTGAAAGGGGAAAAACCTGCAGATTTTTAAAATGTAAAAAAGTAAAAATGGAACATTTCATGATTTTTAACCTTTCCGGAGACGCTTAAGAGTGTCTCAAATGCTAACCCGCTTCCCCTATATCGTGAGCCACGCTACGCGCATAAAGGTACAATCAATTGAAAATACGTTCAAGTTGCTTGGAGTAGACTATTTAAAGAAAAAGCTGTTAGCATTTGTTCAGAGTATGTTACCCAGTGATGTTTTTGCATATTTGATGCTTTCCGTTGCTTACCTGCTCGTATTACTTGTTTTACACATACTTCTACCAGTTACTGCTGCTCTGATTATAGTTAATAGTGCAACTGTTCAGTTTGTACCGGGGTATAAATTAACTTATACTAGATAGTGATACAAATCGTGACTTTTACCCACTAAATCCAATCATTTAATATCTTCGGTTGTACGACATTAAATATCTTGAATAGCTTAATCATTCTTTTAGATCAATTGTAACCTCATACAGCATATGCTAAAAATTGTTTTCTTTTGTGTTATTACTTAGCTTTGTGTGATTACGGTATGTTGGAGGTATAAGATGCATGCTCCAGCTAAACAACAAACCTGTAAGAACCGCAGTACGCCCATAATGTTACATGAATCTTGTGGGATTGCGTTATATGTGGTACACAGACATGAACCAGTTAATAATGTACTAAGGAGCAAAGTTTTTCTTGCGAAAGTTATCTTGACAGGTCACTGTGTTATTCGACTTTACAAAGTAACTATAAAGAGGTGCTCTAGGGGAACGTCTTTAATTAGTAATCAAAACGTCCTCAGTCCCGGGTTAGAACCCCGCCACCGCTTATATTTTGAATAAAAACCATCAGCTTTGAGGGCCTAAGAGTTCAAATGGCTCTGCGCACTATGCGACTTAACTTCTGAGGTCATCAGTCGCCTAGAACTTAGAATTAATTAAACCTAACTAACCTAAGGACATCACACACATCCATGCCCGAGGCAGGATTCGAACCTGCGACTATAGCGGTCGCTCGGTTCCAGACTGTAGCGCCTAGAACCGCACGGCCACTCCGGCCGGCGCCTAAGAGTTCCGGCATACGAAGTCACCCTCATTCTGTCAATGCCCTTGTCCAAGAGTATGGAGGAACGAAAAGAGGTTCAGGGCGCTCTTTTGCCCTTGTGGTGGGAAACGGCACCTAAAGGTGGTAGAATCAGCAGTAATCAATAGCTTGAGGATGCAATGGAAACCGCTGCACTGAAGAGACATAGTGTGTATCCATAGTACATGTAGCCTGTAATTCAAAAATTGTCATAATGATCTCTCCATTGGCAAAAGGTTCCGGAATAGTCCCCCATCCGGGTTTCCTGGGGGGGGGGGGGGGGGGGGGGACTGCTAAGGGGCAGGTGACCGTGAAAAGAAGATTAAATAACCAACGAAATGATAACGTTCTACGAGTTGGGGAGTGGAAAGTCAGAAGTTTGAACGAGGTAGGAATTTGAAAAGGGACATAGACTGTGATAAAACCGGAACAGAAGAGAATCGAAAAATCTGAGGTTAAGTGCTACAGACGAATGTTGAAAATTAGGTGGACACACAAGGTAAAGAATAAGGTGGTTATTCGCAGAATAGGAAAGGAATATATGGAAAACACTGAGGAGAAAAAGGGACAGGATTACATCTGTTAAGACATCACGAAAAAACTTCCATGGTGTTAGAGCGAACTATAGGGGGTCAAAACTATAGAAGAAGACAGAGATTGCAAATACATCCAGCAGATAGTTGAGGACGTAGGTTGCAAGTGCTAGACTAAGATGTAGAGGTTGTCACAGAAGAGAAACTAGAGGAGGGCCGCATCAAACCAGTCAGAAGACTGATGACTCAGATAAAATGAAATAAAAGGAGGAGGATTCCCTTTTGCCAGGAACCTACATATTTACATTAAAGTTGGAATTTAATCTCTTCGTAATATCGCTTCTTGGAACACTCTTGTGAGGAAGCAAATATGCTGCATTTACTAATTACTAAACTGTGTTGTGTGTCGTATCTGCAGGTGAGAGGTATTCGATCGTGTTTCATTTAAAATTGTTTCCAAATATTTTATTCAAGTGGTTCATATGGCTCTAAGCACTATGGGACATAATATCTGAGGTCATCAGTCCCCTAGACTTATTCAACATACAAGTTTAGCAATATAAGTAAAAGCTGATCAATGGTTGGTTGAAATTGTAAGAAAAAGATGAAATAATCGTGTAACATTGATGGTCGAGAGGCCCCGTTCGGGTGAGTTCGGCCGCCAGGTTGCAAGTCTTATTTCAGGTGACGGCATATTGGGTGATTTGCGCGTCGGTGATAATGAATGATGAGGAGGACTACACAACAGCCAGCCCAGGAACGGAGAAAATCTCCAACCCGGCCGAGAATCGAACCCGGACTTGCTGCTTTGTAGGCAACAACGTTAACGCTCGCCTAAGCAGGAGGACGAAGTGGTAAGTGATTCCTCTCGATAACTGGACAGTAAATACTCTAACTGCGTTCCTCATAGATTTCTACAGCTAACTGTACTACCAAAAGAATTTTTAGAAGCTAAGTTATTCTGAACCTCTAGTCTGTAACGCAGTATTTTCGTAGAAAAGCTGCAATTCCTGCCTCGTGCGCTCTTCAAGGAAAAAAAAAGAGTAAGCCGTACGTGAAGAATAAACAACAGAAGTCGTAGATGCAGTGCCAATAATAACAGTGTCTGATCGTAACAGCGCTATTCACGCACTGTTTATTCTGTGTATAGCGGAATATTTCCGCCAGCGCATTGTAAGTTGTTAAACAGCTAGCAAATGCTGAGCCAAAGAATAGTGAATGTCCTGACACTGATGCGATCCTAAGCTATTTTTTCAACAGGAGCTCAGTCATTTGCTGTAAAGTGACAATGTCAGATTGTTAAGAACGTTAAACGCTCTTGGGTGGGTAGTTCAGCGTCGTCTTCATATTTTAACATGGACGCCCAACGCTACAAACGGCAACTTTCATATTATATGTGACTCAGATGTGGTAGCATACGTCGATGAAAAATGAAAATAATGAAACTTAATGACAAGTTAAAACTGCGTGTCGTATGTGCAATAAACCCGGACATTTGCCACTCTCGCGTAACGCTCTAATAAACTGATTACAACATTGGCAGTGGAGGAAAAATACACATGCTGTGAAATCACACATGGCAAAATAGTAAGACGCAAAATAGTCAATTTTCCTCAGTCAAAACTAAACCAGGACGCTAGCTACAATGTGTCAGGAAATGTGAATAAAGTTACGCAGTTTCAAACAGTGGCTACTTTGCATCGACTCCCGATGCCCTCACGATCATAATAGGTTTCCTTCCTCACTGTGTAATGTAATTCCAGAGGAATACCGTTTAATTTTTCAATTTTCGAAAGTCTGTCTATTAATTTAAAATACAGCCCGTTCGGCGGATTTTCATCAATTTGAGATGTAGTCCATTCGGTTCAAACAAACCGCATGGTGGATAAAGAAAAGATGCAACTCTCGAAGAGAACGGATAGGTTTCAGTATTTACTCCAACTGAGGTCAAGATGGTTGATAACAACATAAACTATCGCTGCCGTTCAGTTTAAGATAAATTGCAACATAGTAACAGACTTCCCCCACTCCATACCGGGGTCTTTATTAAATAAATACTACACACAGAGATAGAAAGTTATATTTGACGTCGTAATGTCAGCACAGGCTTCCTACATTTAACAGTTTACCGTGCCTGAAAGATATTGTAACCTTTACTGGAATTTGAGTCAATCGTTGTTCACAAATATATCGCGTTTTGCTCAGGTTATGTTAGTATCGAACATGTTTGCTAATAAAACAGTTAGTTTAAAGTATTTAAATATGGCTGCTGGGAAGGAAAACAGCTCACATATTATCGCACACAACTGTTAATTCTTCATTTGTAAAAAATTCAGAAATTCTAAGACTGACATTGGACCTATAAAAGTGAAGTGCGAGAATCTTAGACTCCACAAGCACACAGGACAAGCACCAAAGTTATTAGGACAATACATTCACTTTCGGAAGTTGTGAGGTTGAAAATATCGTCCAGTCATTTTCGATTACGTTTTGTGTAGTTCCCCAAAAATTATTTCACGTGAATGCCGAAAAATTATTTAAATAAAAATAAATGTTAATGTAAAAGATATTAAATTGGCCTAAAAAATATAAAATAATTTCTCCTAGCCCCATATCCTAGACCCATGCAGCGAGTCTGAAAATTTATGCTTGCAAATTTTTAAGAGCTATGACAGTACTCGTAATATTTACAACGAAAAAGCATGGTTTGATTAGTACGTAAATGATGCATGAATGGCTCACCTCCTAACTACTATCTATTGCATCAATCCCAAGATTTTAGTTATAAAACTTACACCTATTGGCATTGCTGTCTAAAATTCACAAGCATACATTTTCAGGACTACCTGTATGTGATTAGAAATCTGTTGGGTTAGGAGAAATTATTTTATACTTTTCAGTTCATTTCATAAAAGTGTTATTTTAATAATTTACATTTAATTAAATTTTTTCTGCTTTTTAGTGATGTGAGTGTGAAATTCCTCAATGGATTTTAAGAATTTTGATGAGATTATACTTTTTATTGCGATACATATAGTTTTTACCTGCAGCGTCAACAGTGTACGTATATGTACACATATCGCACATACCTCCTCCTCTTCCGCTCTCTGTTCATCTCCTCTTCCTCACTCTTTCTGCTCAGTCGTGCTGACCGACTCGTATGCCGCTTAGAACGCACAACACACCAGTCCTGCAGGGCAGCCAAAATGTCAGGCTTTACAAACTATTTCCACTCCACCCCCTCGCCCCTACTGAACAGACCGAAAAGAAAACGAGTTGACATTGTATTTTCATCGAGTTCTGAGTTATATTTAAAATGTCAAGTCTCTGTCTCCTTGGTAAGTTTGTTTAAAACTGATTACAAAATTAGTAACGAACGCACACACAGACAAGAAAACGACCTAAAGAAACCTGTTAAGAAAGACTATGGCTTTCCTTTAGAATATCTCTATTTCTGATATTGCCAACGTCGAGTAGACGTTTAAACTCCAACATTCAACCAACCAACACGTGATTACTACCGAAGCAACGATTCCTAGTAATTTGTACGAGTCTGCAGCCGGAATTCAGTTTGTACGCGACATCGGCGGCAATGGGCGTACACCGGCGGGTCTTTCACGGATAATGGAGGGCAATTAACGTGGAGGCCTGTGAATAATAAACGAAGCGCAGTACGCTTCTAACAAGAAGAGGACACAAAATTTTACTGACATAACTATCAGAACAAGACGTTCTATTAAATTTCAAGCCGTAACGAGTTCTTTCCGTCTCTGGAGCGTATAAATGTTTTCCTTTTGTGCCAACGGTAGGATGGGTGCCAGAAAGCCTAATAGAAACAGGAAATTCAGTTCTAAGTTCATCTCAGAAATAACAGCCACTCTAGCATGAACGGACGAAACTACTGCAATGATCTAAATTACGTGCAAACAGTATTTTGAAGCTTCTTTGAGACCGATAGAGAATATACTACCACGAAATGTAATAAACAGTATAAATTTATCGTATTCACTCGTTTGTACAGTACACAAGACTAATGACAGAAAGTAAGAGTTACATGTTGTTAGCAATCGTGCAGAGCCCGAGAAACGAAAGGCCGGCACATGAGCTTACTTCATTCGTCTATCACTTTCACTGAACGGTATCTTTAATATTATATTTATTTTTCTCCAAATTGAATCATGCGAGTTCTACGTTGCATCTGATGTCACCGCAGGGATATGAGAATTCACCATACAACAGTCAAGCACCCATTGGTTCAACACGACAGGATTCCCAAATCAGTGGGCTGCAGTTTCTGCTGTATCTGCGTTATTACCAACACAGTACCCATTTCGTAAGGAATTCATCGAGTACTGACTCAAAGCTGCTGATCCCTGCGATTATTCGCTGCTTCTTTCTTGCTGAGCGACCGTTAAGTTCTATATAGTTCTCAGTCTTCGTATTTTTGTGGCATTTAACGTGTTTCCTGTACCTGTAGGTGTACTGAAAGGTAACAGCGCACACTGGACGTTTCCTGCTTGAGAATTAGGCTTGTTGGGACCTGTCGTTTGGTTATCCGTGCACGAAAATGATGTCTGCTTATTCCGTACCCAGGCACAATGCCAACTCACATGTGTAATCGACCGTAATCTATAACTTACAAATAAAGATTGCAGTCTTACATCCCTTTACGTCAGGACTAACTGTGTCGGAATACACATCACTGCCGACCGGAGTGGCCGAGCGGTTCTAGGCGCTACAGTCGGGAACCGCGCGACCACTACGTCGCAGGTTCGAATCCTGCCTCGGGCATGGATGTGTGTGATGTTCTTAGGTTAATTAGGTTTAAGTAGTTCTAAGTTCTAGGGGACTGATGACCTCAGAAGTTAAGTCCCGTAGTGCTCAGAGCCATTTGAACCATTTACACATCACGCCATCTAAATTGTATTAATGGAATATCTTTTCAACATCCTTCATGAGATAAGGCAGTGTATTAGCATCTACAAGCCCGAAATATCAGTGTCACATGTCAACATGTTCTGGTATTCCAGTAGCAAAGTTATCCAGCTTTTCCTCCTTTCGGCTCAGCTGTTTCTGTACCAGAGTTACTAATCTCAGGCTAAAACATTTGCCCTCCTCAATTATTAAATTTCTATCAACACAAAGCTGTCTGTAGAAACCAGAGAAACGTTAAAATTATATTAGTAAGTAGGAAGGCCAACCTTCCTACTTACTAATATAATTTTAACATTTACAGTGCTGAAGTAATGAAATGTCGAAAAACAAGTTCAACTAAAACACTGTGCTTAGGCTGGAAAACTTGGAGCGTCTACATCGTAAGCAAAATAGAGGCAGACAGTTTCCATTCAGCCAGAAGCATTCGGCCGTCCGCTGCTTATAGCTCTGCGGCCTGCGAGCTAACGGAGTGGCGTCAGACGCAGCAATCCCGATAAGGAAAGACTCTGTGTAAATCATTGCTTACACAAACACCCCGACGGCATGCAAATGCGAAAGTGTTCAGATTAATGTGTACACAGGCGGCGGGCACGACGGCGGACGGCGGAGGACTAAACGCCGCGTACGCCGGTGTTAATCCTACGCAGACATCTCACTCACCGCAAGTTTCGGTTCCTCTGTTAGGCAAGGCACGTCGTATTTGCGAGTACCAAGGACGTGCTTTAATCGTCTTACTCACGGCGAGCGTTGGCTGCACTGTCAACGGACGCCGCATTTGCTTAGGCTGTTTTTTAAAGGTCGTGGTTCTTGAAAAAATTTTCCCACGGCTGGGATTCGTCCGCCCGCGTTACAAGTTTCACTGTAGAGGCTTACTGCTACAAGACACGGAAGGAGCTTAGCCTTCTACCCACTCCAAAGGAAAGGACGGTTAGATTTCGACATTGTGTCGACTTCGATATCGTTGGAGAACGACTGTTAGCTCGGTGAGTCATAGACAGGGACAGGAACGATGACGAAAAACTTGTGTGTAACGTCCTGTCAACGACGGAGCGCAAGCTAGTACTTCGGAAGGACGGAGAAGGGAACTCGCTGTGCCTTTGGAACGTTTCTTTCGTCCGTTCGTCGGAGCTCCTGTCGCACAGCACTAAGTCCCACTTGAGGTCGCAGATGTCACGCACTCTTAAGCCATCCTCACATGGGACGAGAAAGCGTTTGTGCACGAGGAGGTGGTCGAATTATATGACATTTAAAATTGGAATTTTAAGTTCTATAGCAGTCCTCAGCGTGTAAAGTCAGATTTTTACTTCGTGACGAGTAACATGGCCAATGAGATGCAAGATCGCTTTCTACAAGCCCAACTTGGGAGACGTTATATTCGATCTCGTCGTTTTTAGTTAAAGCTCATATTTGACGGATTCTGTATTGTCCTATGAATATATCCTGTTTCGAAGCACCAGCACATTCAAGATCTCTCCAAAACGTGCGATTTGTTGTAAAAAATGACGACAAACGTCACTGACTGGTGGTTAAAATTTTTCGTATTTCGTATTTGTTGTTTTGGTTTAACTTAGCTGCCACGAGTGTATGCCGTTTCAATGTAAAGGCGCATTGAAAGTTTATCATAAATATAGTTAAATGTCCTTTAATGACACATCGACGGTTAAAGCCTTCAGGACACGCTAAGATGAAAGACGTTGTCGCTAGTTACGTAAGTTTACTGTAGTGTACTGAACAGATGCGTAGAGCTACGAAGTCTGAAAGATTATTTCAGTCAAATCAAAAATTTACTTAAAGAAAGAAGCTGGTTCGCGTCTTGTTGCAACCAAATATTTTTCGTATTCACCTTCAAGTTTCTAAAAGAGTCTGGAACCTTGTTATTAATTTAACAGAAATTTGTTTTGCAACCAGCAGAAAAATGCTCCTATCGGAGAACGTAAAAGGTGAATATGCTCCTGTTTATTAAAAGACCAACTGAAGAGTGGGATACCATCTGCTTCGTTCTATGTTATTTAGCACCTTTAAAAATTTTCCCAAAAATTTTGGCATGCGAACATATTCATGCTCTTTTTAACTTGCAGCTCACCTCTCGCTCCCACGAGCACCCCTAACTGTAACTCGCTTACTCCCACTTGTGCGTCGCTGTCAGTTGGTCATACCCATCACCTCCCATTCTCACTCGTTCATGCAGCTTAACTGATTATCAATACCTCTTCGCGTCTATCTGTCATAGTCTCCCGTGTCGCAGCCACAGTCTCCTTCCTTCTGTCCTACTACTACTGCCTCCTCTCACTGTCACTGTCTAGTTCTTGGTCTCTTTTTCAGCTACTGTCTCATTAATTCCTTCCCACTGCTGTTGTCTCTTCTCGCTGTCACTGTCTCATTCTCATTGTCAGTGTCATATACTCTGCCTCTTATTATCACTGGCGGTCACCCACTTGCACTTTCTCCTTCTCTTTATTGCTCTCCCACTGGCACCGTCTCCTTCATTCTTTTCCAAGCACTGTTCTGTCGCTGTCAGTTATGTTCCAGTGCCAATGTGTCCCTCTCTTTCTCACACTGCCACTATCTCGTTCGCTCTTTCTGTACCACAACAGGTTATGTCACTCATACGAAATGAACCTTATGGGTCAGTAAAATTTTGATAATTTACTTATGTGAAAATGGAATAATGCAAACTATGTAATTTTAAACTTCAGTCCGGAGATTTTATGTGCACAAAAATTGTGCATGTGCTTCAGTGCTACAACAACGTGGGGTTCGCAAAAACCTTCTTATGATAACGGAGAAACCTTACAGAATTTTTTTCCAAGCTACGTCACTTTATAAACTACATTTTCGCCCCGCTTCGGATATTACGTACGTATTTTACGTGTAAAAGTAGGGTAAATTTGAACGTCTGTATCTCGGAAACAGATGAAGTTATCAAGAAAATTTTCAAAGCTGTTCGAAATTGGAATGTTAGTAATATACTGTAAAAGTTACAGTCATTTGCTGTTCATAGCAGTCTTGGAATCTGCGACTTGGTTTTCGAACCCAAAAGCATGCTTTGTTTTCTCAGGAACCGAAATTAAATAAATGGTGCCTCCATAAGTCCATTAAGACGCATTGAAGACCAATACACCACTTCTAATGGAAAAGAACCAATTGATTTGCTCCATTTGCCTAATGCAGAGGAAGTGTGTAATATTCACACTTCGACTCTGTACAGTAAGATAGTTACAGTCAGACGATTATTCAGTTGGGTCATAAGGGCTATGCAAAATACTTGACCCTATATTGCTAACATCAACAGAGCCCGAGGTATAAGCCCGGGAAAACCCCGTTTTCATGTGTAGTGTTTTGGAACATATTAGGTAGCTTACCGATATTCGAGCGCATTTCTCAAGTTTGTCTGAGTTTTGTGAATATTCCAAGGAACATAGACCAACAAACTGCAAGCTTTGCGAAGTTACTGGACACAAAATTCCTTTATAAATGTTATGTAACAGTAAACAAACGGTTTTCTGGCTTTTCGTACTTGAAATAGGATATTTTGCACATTCTTGCTTGAAGCCTTAATTTACACATGTTATAAAAACTGTGCTACTGAAAAGAATCAGTGTTATAGTGAGAGTGACCTTACACTTTTACTAAAAAGTGAGAATGATCAAATAAAATGTACCTTATGCGGAACACAATTCTAATTTTGTATCGCATTGTGTGTAATTGAAATTTTAAGAGCTATTATCCGTACAGACTGGACAGGAAACTTTCCTCTTTGCCATAGGCTAATGAAGTTCTTATCTACCCATAGCAAGAACCGAACAAAGCTGATAGACTACTGACAAGGGAGGAAATGTGCGTTTTGACAGAGCTAACGTATTAGTTTTACGCGGGTCCATTTTCGTAAACAAACTGTACGGTTTGTGAGTCAAATAAAGCGGACAACTGCGGCTGGAGAACGTCGCGGTCGCACGCTATGATGAAGAACACACTCCGTGTGATGCACCACGATGTAAAACACGTCTGGAATGCTGCAAGATATGGCTTTAGCAGCGTGCGGCGCGCAAGACAAATTGCACGACATCCTGCTCCGCAAAATAAAACAGAAGCGTTCATTGGCGTGCGTAGTTTACTACTTTACAATGCCACACTATACAAGCAGTTTAAACAAGGGTCGGCAGCCTTACTTTGTCTCAAGAGACAGAGTTAAGCTTCTCACTACTCCAAGGTAAATAACTGATAGTCCTGCAGCTATCTAGCTACTTTCAGAAAAAATGGCTCTGAGCACTATGGGACTTAACATCTATGGTCATCAGTCCCCTAGAACTTAGAACTACTTAAACCTAACTAACCTAAGGACATCACACAACACCCAGTCATCACTACTTTCAGAAAGATCCGACCTATGGACTGGAATATGAACACCGCTCACAATTCATACAGTACCTCCAGTTGGCTCTTAGCAACTTTCGCTGATAATCTTCACAAAAGCGAAACGAGAATATATTTCAGACCACATAGGGAAAGAGTGACAAAAAAAGTGCCATTGGAATTTCTAAGGAAACGAATATAATTTGTCTTCAACCAAAACGTTACCAAGTGCTTCGCATTCACTTAAAACCAACCGACCAACTAGCTTCTTGGCTTCACAATCTAGTTTGAGAATTCTGTCCATTGAATGGGCCCATACTCGCTAAATTACATTCTCCTACCAGGCTGTAAACCCGATGAGCACTCCACATCCATGAATGAGGAACGCCCTTACCAAGTCTCTCAGCTTTCTGTACTCGAAGCAATACTTGGTGTATCACTAAATCTTCGATTACAAAAATCAATAACACTCTCCGCTTCGCAAAGTCTACGACTCCAATATCCAGGAGGCTGACGCGCGAGTTCCATACAATTACAAGAAATTATTTAACATTCAGGCCTTTGGATCATCTACACGCAGTAGCCGCTTTCAGGCAATTTCATTCTCCCTGTCCGGCTCGTGGCGACCACTCCACTGAAAAATGTTGTTTACTGCCAAGACTTTTAAAACTTTTATTTTCCAGCAGGTGCCTGGAAACAAACGTCTTCCTACGAAAATCAGTTGCCCTTGAACCAACCTCTTACATTTCCTCCACAGCCGGCTTTGAGGATTAGAGAAACCGGCCCATGACTTCCAGGCTGGAGAAACGTCCTTCCACCAGATACCGACTCCGGCGTAGTATACAGCCACAAGCGCGGTCGGGAAATGATATGGCTGGGCGGGGATCTGAAACGATGGCCTCACAAATGCGAGCTGAGCTGCTTACCACAGCACCATCTCGCTTGATTCATACACTGGGAATTATCCGTGGTCCCTTCGTCGACGAGACCCAAAAAGCAGTAGAGAGCCAGGCGCCCGAGTTGATGTCATGTTCCTTGACTTCCGAAAGGTTCAAATTGTTCAAATGGCTCTAAGCGCTATGGGACTTAATATCTAAGGTCATCAGTTCCCTAGATTTAGAACTACTTAAACCTAAGTAACCTAAGGACATCACATACATCCATGCCCGACACAGGATTCGAACCAGCGACCGTAGCAGCACTTCCGGAAGGCATTGGATACATTTCCGCACCAGCGAACCCAATAAGCGCTTGAGCTGTATGACTGGATTGAAGAGTTTCTATCAAGCAGAACACAGTATATCATTCTCAATGCAGAGAAACCTTCAGACCCTTAAGTAAATTTAGGTGTACCCTAAGGGTTATAGGTCCATTAATTTTGACAACATATATAAATGACCCTCACATAAACAGGTGTCGGCATAAAGACCCATGATTGTATATTTACACGATTTCAGAACAGTGCGTAAGGGGTGATTTAAAATGCGATGACCACATAAAAATAATCGCAGAAAGGCAGATGCCAGACTGAGATTCGTTGGAACAATCCGCAGGAAATGTAGTCCCCCAACATTACCATGGAAACGAACTTAATTTGTCTCCAACCGAAACATCACCAAGTGCATCACATTCACTTAAAACCAACCGACCAACTAGCTCCTTGGCCCCACAATCTAGTTTGAGAATTCTGTCTATTGAATGTGCGCATACTCGCTAAATCACATTCTCCTACCACATTGTAAACCCGTTGAGCACTCCACACCGAAAACTGCGAAACGTCCTTACCAGGTCTCTCAGCTTTCTGTGCTTGAAGAAATACTTGGTGTATCATTAAACCTCCTTACAAAGCCCTAGTTCGACTAATACTTGAATACAGCTCGTCAGTCTGGGATCCCGAAGAGATGGGACTCATAATGAAAATAAAGAAGATCCAAAGAAGGGCAATTTGTTTCATCATAGGCTCATTTATTCTCAGTAAGTCCAAAAGCGTCATGGAGATCCTCAGCCAATTCCAGTGGCAGATGTTGCAAAAAAGACATTCTTTATCACAGTGTGCTTTACTGTTAAAGATCCGTGAATGCGCGTTCCTAGAAGAGTGAACCAACATACTGCTGTCTCCTGCGTATATCTTGAGAGATTCGAGCCCACACAGAAGGTTACCAGAAATCG
This sequence comes from Schistocerca piceifrons, assembly GCF_021461385.2. Taxonomy (NCBI): domain Eukaryota; kingdom Metazoa; phylum Arthropoda; class Insecta; order Orthoptera; family Acrididae; genus Schistocerca; species Schistocerca piceifrons. Next base: position 452,569,570 of record NC_060144.1, on the reverse strand, counting down.
TTCTTCCAGCGAGCCGTTCGCGACTGAAAGAGAAATGTACCCTTCGCCGCACCACGCCATAAGGTGGCTTGGGGAGTACAGGTGCACGTGTCGACTAAACAGTTTTAACATTCACCTTAAATTATTTAGAGAAACTTCACTCATAGCAGCAAAGCTCTGCCTTCTGACCCAGATCCAATCGGTACCGACCAACCCCTGCGCCATCTACTACCAATGGCGTCATTTGGATGCGAAGGGCAAGTGGTCAGCACACCCCTCTCCCGACCGTTGTCGGCTTTCTTGACCTGGGAGACGATATTTCGTAATCAAGCAGCCCCTCGGTTAGCACCAGGATGCCACGGCTGTGCCGGGAATCTAACTTGAGTCCCATCCGTAGACACACTGACAACGGAACTAATGAGGGTACTGAATCAGAATAACAGGCCAGGGAAACCTAGGTCTTCAAGAATAGGAGGGGGGTCAGTGCCCTCACCACTTCAACAGTTACTTTGGTTCATCGCACACCGACTTTCGGGAAGAATGATTAGAGGCTTGCTGGCAACCCTGCAGCATTTGCCCTGTTCTACAGGAGAGTGCAACTAGAGGTCCCAGTCAGCGGATCTGCCAAGAAATGAGGCGTAGGCAGTTTTAGCCCCCTGCGGTTGCAATTCATGTTTCATCTCAACTGCAGTGAACGATAGAAAGGGTTTCCACGTATCGTCAGATATCCTCTGAAACTCTTACTAAGAGAGGATTTAATGAGAAAACTGCGTAATGTTTATATACGTATGTGAGCATAGCATGAAATATAAGGGGCGATAAAAAATTTTCCGTTTGAGGGCTTTGCTGCAGCGTATATGCAACTTCGCGCGATTCAGATGCAGGTATATCAGCACTGACATGTAGGCAAGGGATTAGTGTGGAATTCGTGTCTTGCCGACGTGCGAGCGGTAAATACGCAAACATGAAATATGGCGGGGTTATTACCAAATGCTTCCAAACAGGAACGACATGCTGATATTCTTTCGGCGGCTGCCGAAGGACAAACACCGGTAGACATCCATCGGAGAATGAAGAATGCGTATGGAGCAGCATGTCTGTGGAAAGCCAACGTTGTGGAAGGTGCACCAAGGGATGCTGCCACTTGATAACTCAAGTCCCCATATTTCAATACCGTAACATAGATGTTACTCCAGCTCAAATGGGGAACACTCGAGTACTCGCCCTGTAGACCTGATTTCTCGCCATGCGATTATCCGTTTGAAGTCAAGCATTGAAGATTAGATTTCGAAGTGCTACAAACAGCAGTCATGCTGATTGACGGACTTCTTCCGTTTATTTAGCAGATGAATTAAACGCCAGTTGATTTGCGTTCAGATGCAACGATGTTCGCCAAACGAGAAACATATGTGTGCGTGAGTTCGCCTATTGTAATCGTATAACACAGGAGCGTCCACAGCAAGCTCGCCATGAAGTAGAAGAAAAGGCAAGACTTAGTCACATAGAACGTTGAAATAAACATCCTGCTTCACGTTAACGGCGACCTAAATGAGTGGACCCAAGTCATTGTATGACAAACACTCCCAGAGCATCACAAAACTACTTCTGGCCTGAACTACATCGCCCACAGTCGACGCCTTGCGTCATTTGAAAAGAGGCAAAAACACGACTCCGCGAATGACCGTGCACACCTCCAGTCGGCTTCTGTGTAGTTTCTACATCTACATCTACATCCATACTCCGCAAGCCACCTGACGGTGTGTGGCGGAGGGTACTTTCAGTACCTTTATCGGTTCTTCCTTCTATTCCTGTCTCATATTGTTCGTGGAAAGAAGGATTGTCGGTATGCCTCTGTGCGGGCTCTAATCTCTCTGATTTTATCCTCATGGTCTCTTCGCGAGATATACGTAGGAGGAAGCAATATACTGCTTGACTCCTCGGTGACGGTATGTTCTCGAAACTTCAACAAAAGCCCGTACCGAGTTACTGAGCGTCTCTCCTGCAGAGTCTTCCACTGGAGTTTATCGAGCATCTCCGTAACGCTTTCGCGGTTACTAAATGATCCTATAACGAAGCGCGCTGCTTTCCGTTGGATCTTCTCTATCTCTTCTATCAACCGTATCTGATACGGATCCCACACTGGTGAACAATATTCAAGCAGTGGGTGAACAAGTGTACTGTAGCCTACTTCCTTTGCTTTCGGATTGCATTTGGATTCTTCCAATGAATCTCAGTCTGGCATCTGCTTTACCGACGATCAACTTTATATGATAATTCCATTTCTGTGTGGTTTGGTCGATTCCAAACGTGCAACTTTATTCACTACTGTAAGAAATGGCCTTTTACAAGCCATCCGTCTCCTAATGTCCTTTGCGCGTAGTTCCCTAAGCAGTTTTCGATCGGAAACTGACTGAGAAATCAACAGCAGCAGATGCTGTCGGGTTTGGAAGGGCTTGCAATGAAAAATAGTGAGACTTCTCTGAGCGCTGTCGTAAGGATCATTTTACGACCACTGACATGCACTTGTTACAGGGCTACGAATAATGTGCCATTGCTTGTGTGTGTAATCCGCATTGATACACTAGCAGATAGGGCAACTTCAGTCATGGTGTGATCATGGGCACCACAAAACACGATACCTCCTTTCTGCCTTTCTGTCACACTTCGAGACAGTTACCGAGCGAGGTGGCTGTGTTTAGCACACAGGGCTCGCATTCGAGTGGACGACAGTTCAAATCCGCATCCACCAGATTTACCGCGATTGCCCTAATCACTCCTTTTGAAAGGGCACGAACGATTTTGTTGCCCATCCTTGAAACATTCCGAGCTTGTGCTCCGTCTCTAACGACCCTAATCTTTCTTTCATTTCGAAACTGACCCATCCAACAGAGGAGGTTTCATACAAGCCAGTGGTAGATATAGTCCAAGGCCCTCAGAATACTAAAACTGTTTCGTTAAAGAATCCGTCGAGACACGAGTAAAGGACCTATCGGGTTAGCGAAGGATGGAGAAGGATGTCGACCATCCCGGCATTTGCCTGAAGCAATTTACGGAAAGCACTGTGACTTCAGCTACAACTTAGTAAGGCACAGAAATTTGCACTTTCATAGAAAAGAGGAAGGACACGCCCTGCAAAAAGAACGAACTGACGTCGGCGGTAGGCAGGCGAGGACCACGTGAAAGACAGGCAGCTGGGCGTACGTCACACCACGTGACACTGCAGGGCTTACAAGTGCCAGAAGCAGTCTCCGGCCGGCAGCGGGTAACGGTTTCAGACGAGTTTAATAGTCGTTAACTGTGCTTTTAAATGCATACAAGCACCCGATAGCACACAATAAGAACCTTAGTGGGTACCTTTACACCGACATGTTTATTTCCCGTGGTCCCTGCAAGAGGCGGTTGGTTGGTTGATTTGAGGGAGGGGGCCAAACAAAAAAATGGCTCTGAGCACTATGGGACTCAACTGCTGAGGTCATTAGTCCCCTAGAACTTAGAACTAGTTAAACCTAACTAACCTAAGGACATCACAAACATCCATGCCCGAGGCAGGATTCGAACCTGCGACCGTAGCGGTCTTGCGGTTCCAGACTGCAGCGCCTTTAACCGCACGGCCACTTCGGCCGGCGGGACCAAACAGATAGGTCATCGGTCCTATCAGGTTAGGGAAGGATGGAGAAGGAAATCGGCCGTGGCTTTTCTAAGGAACCATCCTGGAATTTGCCCGAAACGATTTAGGGAAAGCACGGCAAACCTAAATCAGAATGGCCGGACGCGGGTTTGAATCGTCGTCCTCCCGAATGGGAGTCCAGTGCGTTAAACACTGCGCCACCTCGCTTGCTAAAGAACTGCAGACAAAGTGACTAGTGTGACATAACAATTCGTTGTGGGCCTCGTATTTATCGTGTGCCCTGTGAGCAGAACAGCAGCTGGCACACCTCCAGCCGGTGTCTCTGGGCGCAAGCAAGTCGTAGGCGGTGGAAGCGCAGGTATTATACCGCGTGTCCGCCACCTGACGATGATAACGTCCTCGTTTGCTGAAACACTGTAGAGTCAAAGTTGAAGCAAAGATCCGATTGTAAGTCTGTGGACTATTTCTTCGCAAATAGGACGAGTAATTTGAGCATGGAAATTTGCTTTCTAAACAGCAATTCTGTCAGGAAATTCTGCAACAGCATATGTGCGCAGCATTTATTTCTCCAAATACTTCTATTTCCTGTCTCACTGCTTACGTATGACTCAAACGCGCCCTAGTCAACAACTGTGTAGGATGCCGGTGAACCTGAACCAAATTCAAAATGGTTCAAATGGCTCTGAGGACTATGGGACTTAACATGTGAGGTCATCAGTCCCCTAGAACTTAGAACTACTTAAACCTAACTAACCTAAGGACATAACACACATCCATGCCCGAGGCCAGATTCGAATCTGCGACCGTAGCGGTCGCGCGGTTCCAGAGTGAAGCGCCTAGAACCGCTCGGTCACAACGGCCGGCGAACCTGAACCCTTGTACTCTCTACGTGTTCTGCTTGGGGAAGCAGGTGTAAATAGCTGTTTCTTCTTAAATGCAGCGTCATCTCTTAGGTTTTCACAGCAATATTGATTAATGGTGTATTATGCCGTGTTGTTGTCCCCATTTTGCGCAGAATCTTTCGACGATCCACCCAACCGTCTTCCTCAGGTGCTGTGAGTTTTGCTGTTGTGTGTATTTGTCTCCTGGATTCCAGCCCTGTTGAGAGTTTCCCCGCTGTGTGCAATCGCTGCCTGGATTCCAGCCCTGTTGAGAATCTGGTTGAAGTGAAAGGCAGCGAATGCACACAGCGGGACAACCCGCAGCACCTGAAAAAGACGCCTCGATCGATCGTCGAAATATTCTGCTTAAACGCCAAGGGGCCCAGATTCGATTCCAGGCTGGGGCAGGAGATTTTCTCCGCTCAGGGACTGGGTGTTGTGTTGTCCTCATCATCATTTCATCCCCATCTCCAACGCGTAAGTCGCCCAATGTGGCGTCGAATGCAATAAATACTTGCACTCGGCGGCCGAACTTTCCCGAATGGGGGACAATGCCTTACGCTCATTTACATTTCTGCTTAAAACGAAACAGCAACACGGCAGAGCACCCGTAGGCACACTATTAATAAATGCAGTGTGCTTAAAGAAGATTCATCCGATTTCGCAGCACTGTTTCCACACGGAAGGAGTCAGAAACTTGGCGTGAATTTTAAAATACGCATCAGCTGACAGGACGGAACATCGCCACACGAGCACCTGCATCAAAGAGCAGTTTTTAGCAATGAACTGCCACGACGATGGACCGCGCAGTAGAAGTAAGGGCCGAGTTCGTCTACCTTCGTACTTCTGGTGGAGGACGCATTGGACATTTGCATGAGATAAGTGAAAAATTTGTTCCTAAACGTAATCGTTAACAGTGCCGCAAGAATTTATGTTGTTGTTGTTGTGGTCTTCAGTTCGAGACTGGTTCGATACCGCTCTCCACGACACTGTAACCTGTGCAAGCCTCCTCATCTCCGAATAACTATTTACATGCAAGTAAATTGTAAGGGGCGATCAATTTCTTTCGGAGGCCGTACAGTCCAGAATCGGAGTGCCAATCCGGCGAAATCGCCGTGAACACTGAGGCAATCATCCCACCGAAGCATCAGTTTGAAGACGCATTGGACATTTGCATGAGATAAGTGAAAAATTTGTTCCTAAACGTAATCGTTAACAGTGACGCAAGAATTTATGTTGTTGTTGTTGTGGTCTTCAGTTCGAGACTGGTTCGATACCGCTCTCCACGACACTGTAACCTGTGCAAGCCTCTTCATCTCCGAATAACTATTTACATGCAAGTAAATTGTAAGGGGCGATCAATTCCTTTCGGAGGCCGTACAGTCCAGAATCGGAGTGCCACTCCGGCGAAATCGCCGTGAACACTGAGGCAATCATCCCACCGAAGCATCAGTTTGAAGAAGTCTTGCTACCTGAAGAAGTCTCTAACTGTCTACTGCACGTCCTTACCGTCGACTATTCAAGGCCTTTCTAAGGGATCGAAGGCGTTATAATTCATGGATAGATATCAGGACCATACAGTGGCTACTCGAGTGCCTCCCAATTGAGATCGCGCAACTTCTGCGTCACGACATTTGGGATACGGGGACGTGAAGCAGCAGCAGTCCTTGGCGCACCATTCCACAACGGTACTTTTCGACAGACACTCTGCCCCGTACGCATTCTTCACTCTCCGATGGATTCTACTGGCAGCTAGGAAAGAATAACACCACGTTGGTACTGTTTCTACGCCATAGGGTACATTGCCACATTTACAGCACATTTGTCAAAATGACACAAATGCTACAATAGTCCCTTGTCTGAATGTCGGTGCTGATGTACCCGCAGCGAAGTCCCGCTACGTTGCATTTACGCTGCAGAAACACACGCAAAGGGAAACCTTTTGATTCACCGTAAGTTTTCAGCTTTATTCATTAAGATGGCATTGTCTTGTGAAATTGGAGGATTTTTTTAAATACCCTCTGTTTCTTGTATTACGTTGTACCAGTTGGCGAATATTCTCGTGATTTTGCGCGCGCATTGAAATAGAATACGACATGTTTATTAAACCAAAAAATTGGTGCATATGTACGACCAATCATAATTAAATTAACATTTCCTTGTTGTCAAGAGGTACCGGAGAATGTGGGAAGCTATGGGGCGCACAGCTATGAAGAAGAGCAGATATGAAATAGGGTCCACACAAGCGTTACGTCAAAACCCTGTTTACACAGCTGCAGAGTCTTGTAACTGCTTGCGCAATAGTAGCGAGCGAGCCCAGGCCAGACTGTATGGCCTTCTCGCCACGAATTTGTCACCACCACTATCAGTACCTCCGACACCCTAATATGTACTCTGGCAGGCACAAGTATTCGATCTTTGCGGTACTGATATTCTCATAGTTGTGTACGCCATGACGATCCTGACGTATAAGAGGTCTGCTCAAAAAATCCCTGAACTTTATCCACAAAATATTTCTACGCTTAACTTCTACTTATTGTGCATGATCGTCCGGGCACAGTGGTCACCACAGCCTCTCGGACTACCCTAGCACGCCTCCCATCAGACCCAAATTCTCAACTTGTACCACACACTACTGATGTAGTACCAATGCTCACTAGCCCCGTTACTCACGGCATCTCGTCAATTCCCTGAAGACTTCGAGCTTAGCGCGCATCTGCATTAAAGGTATGATTGGCCGTCATCTCCCTAATTACATGTATGTGGTGTCTGTTCTTGCAGACACGTGCGAAAGAACAGACGCCCCATACATATTTTTACTGTCTAGTTTCTGTGTTATTTGGCCCAGTGAAGATGTCCAGCTTCATGTACCGCTGTGAGCAATGGCCGTTTACTAGATACGCGACTAGCCGGCCGCTGTGGACAAGCGGTTCTAGGCGCTTCAGTCCGGAACCGCGCTGCTGCTGCGGTCACAGGTTCGAATCCTGCCTCGGGAATGGATGTATGTGATGTCCTTAGGTTAGTAAGGTTTAAGTAGTTCTAAGTCTAGGGGACTGATGACCTCTGATGTTAAGTCCCATAGTGCTTACAGCCATTTGAACCGTTTGAAGATACGCGACTATAAATGGCTATTGCACGCTGTTCGCTCCGCAGTGTTCGCTCGGAAACTGGTTGAGGCGGACCAGCATACACTGACAGCAGCAATTCTTGTCGGGTTGGAAAATGATTATCGTTGACAGCGGGTGACAGACATGTCTCCGGTCCCCTTCGGTTAGGATATTTTTACGACCATGGCTGCGAATGCTACACACTTCCCTTTAGTCACGTTGGACAGCCCGCGTCTGGCATCTTCTTCCACGGTGTGGTCATAGGCAGGTCCAAACGTGGTAGCTCCCTTCTGCCATTCCGTCACGTCTCCAAGTCGACCTACTTTACTCCTCTGATTCCATACGGTGGACTGGCACATGCACAACACTCGACTGTCACGACTTACGCCAGCGGTGGAGGGTCAAGTGACCACCAGGCACCAGATCTATACCATCAACGGCGCTCCAAAGCTGCCAGTATGCTCTTTTAGGTGAGTGACAAAATTTTGTCTCGTGAGCATACTTTCCAGACTTGACTTGGCTTTCACCTCTGTCCACGTCGTGTTACAGTCCGATACCGACAAGCTTCGAGGTAGGGGTGAGAAAAGACGACCGGCTAAAACCGATACCGGTATCTTAGTTCTGAATAACCAGTATTTTTCAGCATTTGTTTGGTCTCAGCTATAACAGCGTCTTTTTTATTTTTTACTAACAACCTGGTAAAAAACCGATATATGGTATAAATTAGCCATAGCAGCAGTGCTAAATTTTTTCCGTTTTTAAATAAACTTTTTTTTAAAAAAATGAGTAATTTTTATTCGTAACATTTCCATTGTTTTGAAATATTGGTTTTTAAACAGACAATGAGAAGAGCGATCAGTGCTATTTCAATAGCAGTGCCGAGAGAAACGAGCAACAAGCACAAGAACATAAGAACTGGTACAGCATTACTTAGACAATAATGTAGCTGTTACCACGTGGGCGTGGCCTGTTAGATGCTACGCATATACACGCAGTGTGCAAGGCTTGTCCCGTCTGGTCTGCACGGTAGTTTCTTGCTGTTGTCGTCACACATCAGTTGTATTACAGAATGGCACCATCTCTAGACTGAAAGTATATCAATAAAGTAAAACGCTCTATTTCCTTTAGAAGATTAAAAACGGGAGATCTGCAACAGACTTGCGACCTCTCACAAGGAGAAAACTTAAAACCTTACAGTTCATTCATAGTTTGCAATAAAAATAGAAAGTAGCTGATCTCCTGCCTGTGTCTATATAATATGACTTTATCTGCATGTAGTCCTTGAAAAGGGGCAGATTAACAGAAAAAATGGATTACTTCAGCCTCAGTTTTCACCCTTAAGCACTGACTACTCGTAATACCCAAATAGAGGTATGATTCTCTACTACAGCATTATTCTTGAGCAGAATTTCAAAAAATTAAAATCAGTTGCTAAATTCTGGCGACCTTTTGTAGTAATCCACCACTTACCACTATTCGATAAAACGCAAACGGACTGTTTTCTTTCTTTTATTTGCCTATTTAATTTCATATTTTGATTCTATGTATCTTGAAACTGAAGTGCCAAAATTTTTCACCCTTTGTTCGATTTCTACGTTTATTTGCAACAAATAACAGGAATGAAAAACCGAAAATCTGTTATTTCAGAAACCGGTAATTTTGAGCCACTTTAACAATCAGGATAAACTGGTACTGAAAAATTCGATATGACCGCAAATCGATTGTTTCAGTGATAACCACTGTCGCTACTTCGAGGGATTGTAGAGGGTGACGTGAGCAACAAATCGAGGATAGAAAACAACGCTACAGAGAGTCCAAGTTGTTGGCGTCAACACTAGCAGCTAGGCCACCCCTTCGGTAGCAAACGTCACTTTCTACGCTGATGGACCGTAGGCGTAACATCTCGCGATGTTGCTTGTTATTCAGTGATCACCAGTGGAGAGGCCTTGTGTCCTATGAATACAATGTCCTTTTGCCTCGGTGGATGGTGCTTTCAGACACGGTGTCCATCCGCAGCTTATTTTTCTCCTATACACCGAAAAACACTGGAGATTTCAGAGGCTTTTAGAAGAAAAATAACCTGCAGATGGGAACTTGTATCCAAAATCGTCGTAATCAAGTTTCGATTTCTAAGAGTTTGTCCACACATGTATCACCCTTTCACACAGAATAGAGCACACTGGAACGCTGCAACTGTCTGAAGCCTTAGTTCGTTGTCATCGATCATCCTCCAGTCCCAACTTGGCCCCATCCAAACTTTATTTGTTTCCAAAACGTAGGGCATTCTTTCTAGGATTTCATTTTGATAGCGCTGAAGCGGTGCAAGCAAAGGTGAGGTTGTCGCTCCGTCAACGAAATCAAACATTCTTCAGCATTGTGAGAAATGTGTTCGTCATCAGGGTAACTAAGTTGAGAAATAAATACGTAAGTATGAAGAATAAAGATGTAGAATACTACTAATGTTTCTTTAATTTATAAAGCTTTAAAAAGCACTCCGTCTTCAGGCCACAAAGGGCCCATCGGGACCATTCGACCGTCGTGTCATCCTCAGTCGAGGATGCGGATAGGATGGGCGTGTGGTCAGCACACCGCTCTCCCGGTCGTTATGATGGTTTTATGTGACCGGAGCCGCTACTATTCGGTCGAGTACCTCCTCAATTGGCATCACGAGGCTGAGTGCACCCCTAAAAATGGCAACAGCGCATGGCGGCCTGGATGGTTACCCATCCAAGTGGCGGCCACGCCCGACAGCGCTTAACTTCGGTGACCTCACGAGAACCGGTGTATCCACTGAGGCAAGGCCGTTGTCATAAAACTTTAAGACTTTCCAATAAAAAATCTGGAGGGGTGACTTTTCAACATGCCCTCGTACATAGTTCAAGACTGTTGAAGCCGTTCCGAATATCGTTGTGTTCATTATATTTCGGAATTCCTTAAGGAATTCAATGTTCCAAGATCCACGGTGTCAAGAGTGTGCAGAGAATACCAAATTTCAGGCATTGCCTCTCACCACGGACAACGCAGTGGCCGACGGTCTTCGCTTAACGACCGAGAGCACCGGAGTTTGTGTAGAGTTGTCAGTGCTAACAGACAAGCAACAATGCGTGAAATAACTGCGAAAATTAATGTGGGACGAACAACAAACGTTATCAGTTGGGTCGGTGCGGCGGCATATGACGTTAATGCGCTATGGCAGCAGACAACCGTCGCGAGTGCCTTTGCTAAAAGTACGAGGTGCATTAAAGTTCTAAGGCCTCCGATTTTTTTTCTAATTAACTACTCACCCGAAATCGATGAAACTGGCGTTACTTCTCGACGTAATCGCCCTGCAGACGTACACATTTTTCACAACGCTGACGCCATGATTCCATGGCAGCGGCGAAGGCTTCTTAAGGAGTCTGTTTTGACCACTGGAAGATCGCTGAGGCAATAGCAGCACGGCTGGTGAATGTGCGGCTACGGAGAGTGTCTTTCATTGTTGGAAAAAGCCAAAAGTCACTAGAAGCCAGGTCAGGTGAGTAGGGAGCATGAGGAATCACTTCAAAGTTGTTATCACGAAGAAACTGTTGCGTAACGTTAGCTCGATGTGCGGGTGCGTTGTCTTGGTGAAACAGCACACGCGCAGCCCTTCCCGGACGTTTTTGTTGCAGTGCAGGAAGGAATTTGTTCTTCAAAACAATTTCGTAGCATGCACCTGTTACCGTAGTGCCCTTTGAAACGCAATGGGTAAGGATTACGCCCTCGCTGTCCCAGAACATGGACACCATCATTTTTTCAGCACTGGCGGTTGCCCGAAATTTTTTTGGTGGCGGTGAATCTGTGTGCTTCCATTGAGCTGACTGGCGCTTTGTTTCTGGATTGAAAAATGGCATCCACGTCTCATCCATTGTCACAACCGACGAAAAGAAAGTCCCATTCATGCTGTCGTTGCGCGTCAACATTGCTTGGCAACATGCCACACGGGCAGCCATGTGGTCGTCCGTTAGCATTCGTGGCACCAACCTGGATGACACTTTTCGCATTTTCAGGTCGTCATGCAGGATTGTGTGAACAGAACCCACAGAAATGCCAACTCTGGAGGCGATCTGTTCAACAGTCATTCGGCGATCCCCCAAAACAATTCTCTCCACTTTCTCGATCGTGTCGTCAGATCGGCTTGTGCAAGCCCGAGGTTGTTTCGGTTTGTTGTCACACGATGTTCTGCCTGCATTAAACTGTCGCACCCACGAACGCACTTTCGACACATCCCTAACTCCATCACCACATGTCTCCTTCAACTGTCGATGAATTTCAATTGGTTTGACACCACGCAAATTCAGAAAACGAATGATTGCACGCTGTTCAAGTAAGGAAAATGTCGCCATTTTAAGTATTTAAAACAGTTCTCATTCTCACCGCTGGCGGTAAAATTCCATCTGCCGTACGGTGCTGCCATCTCTGGGACGTACTGACAATGAACGCTGCCTCATTTTAAAACAATGCGCATGTTTCTATCTCTTTGCAGTCCGGAGAAAAAAAATCGGAGGCCTTAGAACTTGAATGCACCTCGTATATCGCCTGCAGCACCTCTCTTAGGCTCGCCACCATATCGGTTGGGTCCTAGACAAATGGAAAACTGTGGCACGGTAAAGTGAGTCCCGATTTGAGCTGGTAAGAGCTGATGGTAGGGTTCGAGTGTGGCGCAGACCCCACGAAGCCATGGATCCATGTAGTCAGTAAGATACTGCGCAAGCTGGTGGTGGTTCCATAATGGTGTGGGTTGTATTAACATGCAATATACTGCGTCCTATTGGTCCAAATGAACCGATTATTGATTGTAAATGTTTATGTTCGGTTACTTGGAGACCATTTCCAGCCAATAATGCACTTAACTAACGACGGAATTTCTATGGATGACAATGCGCCATGTCATCGTGCCACAAATGTTTGCATTCTGAACAATCTGAGCGAATGGTTTGGGCACCCATATCGCTGGACACGAATCCCATCGAACATTTGTGGCATACAATCGAGAAAATGTTTGTGTGAATTCCTAAGGGACCAAACTGCTTAGGTCATCGGTCGTTAGACTTACACACTACTTAAACCAACTTATGCTAAGAACAACACACACACCCGTGCCCGAGGGAGGACTCGAACCTCCGGCAGGAGGGGCCGCGCAATTAGTGAGACGGTACCTCAAAACCGCGCGGCCACTCAGCGCAGAGGTCAGTCTTACACAAAATCCGGCACCTGCAACACTTTCGCAATGATGGACGACTATAGAGGCAGCAAGGTTCAGTTTTTCTGCGGGGGCTTCTAACGATTTGTTGAGTCCATGCCACGTCGTGTTTCTGCACTATGCCGTGGAGAAGGAGGTTCGACACAATGTATCTCATGATTTCTGTCGTCTCTGTGTATTATCAATCGCCCCCCCCCCCTCGCCCCCCTCCAAAATAAGCCGGTTACATTAAATTTCCGGAACCGCTTTAGGAGAAAAGAGAAGAGGTGGTAAACAATGAGAGTATAATGCCAGGGGCGTTATAATTGGGGCCTCTTATTGCGACCTTCCTGTCCTGATGCTTGACGTGTGTAGGGAACATTAATTAACAGCTCCACAGGAAGTTCTCATGTATTGGAGAGTTATATAGAAATATACGTTCTGGTGGACTTGTATGAGAGTGATAAGCTGTGCCTTTTTAAGGAAGTGACTAATAATTTGTCCAATGACCTTACGATAAATGCTTCAATCTTATATAAAGAAGTAGTACAGTGGTGAAGTTTTACTTTAACGAATTTTCTTTAACTGTTCGAAAAGAAAGATACTTTACTGACGGCCTTATCACCTGACTTACCACATCTACAGGGTGTATAAAAAGGTGTCAGAAGCTTTAGGGATTTATTCTTGACATGAAAACATTAAAAAAGTTAGTATGAACATGGGTGCGAAGATTCTTCGTTACGGAGGTATGAAAGGAATTTCCCGTGGTGAATCCTCGTTGTGTAATACACCCCAAATGTGCATTTTTACTCATTTTCTTATTTACGGTTGGTATGGCGTGTGTTTCGTCTGGTTTTGCTGTGTTCTGTATCGAGTAACTTCCATCTCAATAAATCACAACAGAGTCTCAAATGACGATATGCACTAAATGCACGGCTTAGCGGATGGGAATGCGGACACAGCGCGGCTACGTTATGCTGAACAGTAGCCTGGGAAGTAGTTACCTTGTCCAAGAACGTCTGTACGACTCCACCAACGCTTGCGAGAGACAGGCGCATTTGAGAAGATGGTGGGCGATGGACAAACTCCTGTTTCTAATCCATGTTCGTATCAACTTTTGTAATAAATAAATAAATGTCGTGGGACTAGGGCCTCCCGTCCGGTAGAACCGTTCGCCGGGTGTAAGTCTTTCGATTTGACGCCACTTCGGCGACTTGCGCGTCAATGGGGATGAAACGACGATGATTAGGACATCACAACACCCAGTCCCTGAGCGGAGAAAAATCTCCCACCCAGCCAGGAATCGAACCCGGGCCCTGAGGATTGACATTCTGTCGTGCTGACCACTCAGCTACCGGGGATGGACAACTTTTGTAATGTTAAGATGCCAAAAACAAGCCCCTAAAGTTTCTGACACATGTTTTCGTACACCGTGTAGGTAGGCCTATAGTTGTCGCATGGTAAGCAATTCATGAAAGACAGGCAATACTGTCTCCAAAGTTGGCGATTGCAGCTAGGAGACCGTCTAACGGTGCCTTGCGGACGTAGCTTACGAAGTGTGGTTTGCCGCGTCGCATGTCCACTGGGGCGGCCGGTTAGTGAGGCGGTGCGTCCTTTGTGCGGCCGGGCCGCCGTGCGTGGGAGGACAGTCACAGAGAGAGACAGGGACGGCGGCAGGCAGGGGCCGCTGGCTGCGCTGCCCACGCTGCGGCCCGCGAAAAGCCGACGCGTAACACCGCCGCCTCCACAGGTGTGGGTCGTATCAACAAGTGTTTGCTTTACGGGCCCCGACAAACGGCGCAAACAGAGGCGGTTACAAACGACAGCTGGCGAACTCAAATACACCATTGAGACGAGTGCTGCCCGAGCAGTCTCAGCGCAACTGTTGTAAGAGCACTGACCGCCGGAGCTGAGTGTCCAGTTTCAAGTCAAGGTCTGGAACACAGTTTATACTTTCAGAAAGTCCTAGAGTTTAGCAGTGCTGAGAGGCAGAAACTGGTCTCGCTGGATATAATTTTTCTTAGCCCTGCTGATTTTAATTGTTGTCTTCGGGGGATTTTCTCTGCCTCGTGATGACTGGATGTTGTGTGATGTCCTTAGGTTAGTTAGGTTTAGGTAGTTCTAAGTTCTAGGGGACTGATGACCATAGCTGTTAAGTCCCATAGTGCTCAGAGCCATTTTGTTGTCTTCGGACTTGAGAATGGATTGATGCAGATCCGCACTTTAATGTATCCTGTGCAAGTCTTTTCACATCGCTGCTTAAGAAGAGCAACCTACATCCATTTGAACCTGATTACTGCAGTCAAACCTAGAATCCCTCTCCAGACAGAGAGATATAGAGAGACACAGAGGGAGACAGGGAGAGAGAGAGAGAGAGAGAGAGAGAGAGAGAGAGAGAGAGAGAGGGAGAGAGAAAGAGTAAGATGGGAGAGAGAGACGGGAAGAGAGGGGGAGGGGGGGGAGGGAGGGAGGAGAGAGAGAGAGAATGAGTTTCATAGTGTTTCCCTCCATTCTACGTCTCTTCACGACAAGAACGTATGTATGAGAGGTGTCATAAAGTTTCAGTCATCACCTCGCAAAAAATCACATTGAAATTAATTAAATGTTTACACACCGGTGTTCGAAACTTAATGACAAAAGTGTGGACGGATCCTTATATGGCGAGAGGTTGGAACACGTAATGCATCCAGGAACATTGTCGAACATGATAGTTTTGAGGGGGAGATCAGTGTTTAACGTCCCATCGACAGTGAGGTCATTAGAGGCAGAGCACAAGCTCAGATTGGGGAAACATGGGGAAGGAACTAGGCTGTGCCCTTTCAAAGGGACCATCCCAGCATTTGCCGGAAGTGATTTAGAGAAATCACAGAAAACCTGAATGAGGATGGCCGGACGCAGGTTTGAACCGTCGTCCCCTTGAATGTAAGTTCAGTGTACGCTCGTTTCGGTGACCCAGGTGTTATGCCGTGGGGAGGCATAGTGTTGCAAGGGTGTACCGAGAATAAATCTTTCAACACGGTACATATTCCGGTCAGTATTACTGTGACACTATACTCCTTCTCCAAGTGCATCTTTTCAGGAGTGCATTCGTCTGTGGCTTTACTTTTGCGGATGACAATGCGCGACCGCAGCGTATTGCGCAGGTGGAGGACCACTTGGAACGAGAGGATATTCAGCGAGTGGACTGGCTTGCTCGTTCCCCAGACTTACGAGGGCTATTCGGAAATTAAGGTCCAATAGTGTGAGAAATGGAAACGACAGTGAAAATCTGATGGAGCTTGGCACAGATGTGTTGGGAAGTGTCTCTGGTGTGCTTGTCTATCGCGTCACTTCGCTCTTTTTAGTTCTGAGCATACAGTGAGCACGTAAAGATGCCTAGAACAGCATCTCCCGCGAAGTATGAGTGCCTGCTGAGAGGTGTCGCCTGATTTCATTCAACCCCACATAAAATACCTGGCATGCATTTTGGCAAAGATCACAATCCGCAGACCAGCGTAGAGAACTGGCGGAACGCACAGGGGATTGCCTTCTATGACGAGGGTATTGGTAACTCCTTTTTTTTTTTTTTAATCTGTTTGCGTTCGAGCCGTGCCTGTTCAGCCACCTCAATAATAATGTCAATTATAACGATACGATAGTAAGGACAAGACAATACCCAGTTCCTGAGCGGAGATATTGGAAAGTTAGAACAACGCAACGACTGATGTCTAGGTCGGAACAGCGACTAAATAGAGAAGTAGCTGGAAGTTGTACCAAACTGAGGCAACTGAAACATTTTTGTTTCTTAATTTTTCGCGACCAATTGGACCTTACTTTCCGAATATCCCCCGTAAATCCCATGAAGCAGGTGTGCGATGCGTTGGGGAGACGTATTTCAATAAATCCATATATGCCAACGACCACCGAGTGAGGTGGCGCAGTGGTTAGCACACTGGACTCGCATTCGGGAGGACAACGGTTCAATCCCGCGTCCGGCCATCCTGATTTAGGTTTGCCGTGATTTCCCTAAATCCCTCAAGGCAAGTGCCGGGATGGTTCCTTTGAAAGGGCACGGTCGACTTCCTTCCCCGTCCTTCCCTAATCCGAGGAGACCGATGACCTCACTGTCTGGTCTCCTCCCTCCCCCCCCCCCCCAAAAAAAAAAAAAACAACCCAACCCAAACCCAACGACCATCCAGCAGTTGTGAAGAACGCTGGTGGAGGAATGGAACGCCCTACCACAATAACTCCCTGCCAACCTCGTTGCCAGCATGGCAGCACGTTGCGGAGTACGCAATGTCGCCCGAGGTGAACACAAAACCTATCGTAAAGTACAGGCGGCCTCAACATAATTACTGTGTTTCAATAAAAGTTTCATCACTGTTCGTCTCACTGCGGATATCTTTCATCACCTTTTGTACTGTACTGTACCAGTTCTTTCTATGTACAGTTCAATTTTCATCGAGCTATGTCATTGGCAGTGACCAATTACTCGAATGTTACTTTCCTTCTTAACGTCTGCAAACCAGTGTAATTAATTTTTTCTTTAAAAATCGATAGAGGTCACGGTGAGGAGTTGTTAATTTTTTCTTGTAGTCAACAAGTATTTATCCTCAGCTCTTGGCGGTGAACTATGACGTTTTGAAACACATGCGGGCCGTGGGCCACCACTTTCACAAAATATACTGTTCTCTTTGTTTGCAAGTATATGTGTGCAGTTTAGATACAGAGTGAAATAGCCGCTCCAGACTACCGTAACGCTTCGCAGCAACATAAAAAAAGACTCAGATGACAGGTAAATTGTACTATGGTACGTTAATTGGTTTTCTGCATCTGAAGGGAACGAACACTGAGCAGTCCATGCCGAGCTGGAGGAAGTGCAGGCCATTTTTATGCGCCTTCACATGACAGAGTGGTTAGGAGGCGCCAGCGCTTCCATTGTGGTCAAACAGGTCTGAATAACGAAGAAATCAGTGGCAGACTGTCTCTCTGTGCGGGAAAAAAAGAACAGAGAACTGCTAGAGAAATGGAACCACTGGTGCTCGAAGATCAGCGTATGACAACAGAGGCGATGGTGAAAAAGTGAAAATCAGTTAAGGATCAGATTTCAACAACTTGCACGATGTTTTGAACGTGACAGAGCTCCTCGTACGTTGCGTCACGCGACTGCTCATACCAATTCAAAAAGTCCGCCAAATCGACAAAGCAGCGGAAGTGTTGCAGCTGTGTCAGACCAATTCATATTTTTTCAGGTGCTGAATCATCATGCGTGACTTCTGGGGGCACCTCTGACACCGGTACAAAGGTGTGAAGCAAGCATTAGGGACATGTGGATTCACTATCGCCGATGAAGTCCAAGAACCATCCATTATCGGCGAAGGAGATGCTAATTCTTTCTTTAAGTATGAAGGTACAACCATTGTCTGGTGCTGGGAGATTTCCAAGTGTCAAACTGTCACAGGAGCACGAGACAGAAATCTGACAAGACGAAGCGTAGCCGGAAGCTGTCCAAGGGTGGTGTTTTTGCTCCACGGCAACGCTTCGGCTTATTCCGCAGAGGAAACAGTCAAATTTTGCGGGATTCATCGTATTCTCCTGACATGCCACGGTGATGTCTTCCTCTATCCTCGGATGAAGAAACCATTGCGTGGCAAGCACTTGTAGAATGACAACAAAGTAATTTTTTAGCTGCAGTATTCCGTGAGCAACCATCTCCACGAAGTCATCGACAGAAGGAGAAAAGGATTCACAATGAAAGGTTAAAAGAAAAGAAATAACAGCATCATGAAGTTTAATGACCGAAACTGGTTTTTCGAGGTAATAATTAATATCTGTTATATAATCCCTACATTGAGCAAGCAATAAAGAAAACCAAAGAAAAATTGGCAGGAGAAATTAAAGTTCAGGGAGCAAAACCATAACTCCACAGTTAGACGATGACATTGTAATTTTGTCACACACAGCAAAGAACTTGGAAAAGCAGTCAAACGGAATTGATAGTGTCTTGAAAAAGATGAGTGAATATCGACAAATATAAAACAAGGATCATGGAATGTAATCGAATTAAAACAGGCAATGCTGAAGGAATTAGGTTGAGAAATGAGGCGTAAAAGTTGTCGATGGGATTTGCTATTTCGACAAAAAATTAAATACGAAATAACAGTGTCTGTTGTTAAAAAGTACGATGCAATGTTCCTTAGGACATGCATGCATGCGTGCAAGCAGAAACGTCAGGTGATAGCACTATATATAAAGGGCGTCAGGGGACGCAGTAGTTGTCGTAATGCTGAAACGGAGCGATTTATCTGACATCCAAAAAGGCATGAACATTGAGTTTTGGGCTAAGGGTGGAAGCATTTCCGAAACGAGTAAGTGTGTAAATGGTTCGTGTGCCGCCGTGGTTAAGGTATACGGTGCGTGGCAAAATGGTGCTATTCAAAAGCGGCGCCGAGTCAATTGTGGTGTCCCACGGGCGTAGATTTCAGGGGTGAACGTCGGCTGCGGCTGTGTACGAGCGAAAATACTGCAACAGTTAAGCAACTGACTGCCTAGATGAACCAAGGGGCTAAGAACAGAGTCTTCTCAACGACCGTTCAACGAACGTTGCTACGTATGTGCCTCCGCAGCAGGTGCCTTGTTCGTACATTCATGGTGAGTACCATTCATCGGCGACGAAGGCAACTGGACGTGCACTGAGTGCGTTACGGAGATGTTTAATAAACTCAAGTGGCAGACTCTGCAAGAGAGGCGCTCTGCATCGCGGTGTAGCTTGCTCGCCAGGTTTCGAGAGGGTGCGTTTCTGGATGAGGTATCGAATATATTGCTTCCCCCTACTTATACTTCCCGAGGAGATCACGAATGTAAAATTAGAGAGATTAGAGCGCGCACGGAGGCTTTCAGACAGTCGTTCTTCCCGCGAACCATACGCGACTGGAACAGGAAAGGGAGGTAATGACAGTGGCACGTAAAGTGCCCTCCGCCACACACCGTTGGGTGGCTTGCGGAGTATCAATGTAGATGTAGATGTAGAGTGGCAGCAGGTGGCAATTTCAGATGTCTCACTGCCGTTAGCTTGTACGGCTTGAAAGGTCTGAAAGCAAACACCTGCAACAGCCACCGGGGGGTCCAGACTGGATGAGGGAGCGTTATCGTCTGGGCAATGTTTTCGTGACTTTCCCTGAATGAGCCCATCATTATAGAAGGCATAATGGATCAACAAGGTATGCATCTACCCTTGGAGACCGTGTCGACTCGTACAAGCAGGTTGTCTTCTTCTTGGCATGGTGACTTCTACCAGCAGCAAATGAAACATGTAATACAACTGGGAGTGTTCGTGCATGGTTCGAAGAGCACCAGGACGGGTTTACCGCATTGCCCTGTTCACCAGATTCCTCGTATTCAAACACAATCGGGAATATGTCGGACCACCTCGATGGGGCTGTTCTCGCCATGAATTCTCAACCGAGGAACCCAGCGCAGGTCGCCACGGCACTGGAGTCGGTATCATCCAGAACCTTATTGGCACTCTTCTTGTATGTCTAGAAGAGATCCACGCTGCGAAAGGTGGTTGTTAGGCTTTTGACAGGTGGTCACATTAATGTGACTGGACAATGTGCACTTTTATGTGTTAGACAGTCTTTTCAGAAGACTTTGTCTGGAGCTTAGCCTTAAACGCAAATGAAAAGTAGTCGATAAGCAGTTCAGACAAAAAGGGAACAGAATCTTTCGAAATTTGGTGCTGCAGAAAATGTTGTAGATTAGATGGGTAGATCGCGTAACTACTGAGGATATGCTGAACAGCACTGGAGAGAAAAGAAATATAAGGTACGACTTGACGAAAGGAAGGGATTGATAGACAAGATACATTCTGAGACATCGAGGATTTGTCAGCTTGGTACTAAAGGGAAAAGTGGGGGACAAAAATTGTAGAAGTAGACCAAGGGATGAATACAGTAAGAAGTTTGAAATGGATGTACGTCGCAGTAGTTATTCGGAGATGAGGAGCCTTGCAGACCCATAAGCGTCGAGAACTGCGTCGAACCAGTCTTCGGATTAAAGACCACAACATCAACTACATTTTTTAGGACTGCCCCTCGAATTCTTCAGTACACTGAGAACAACTGAAAAATTCATCTATCGGAGCACAAAAAAGGCGAATATCCTGCTGATTTTTAAAATACAACTGAAAAGTGGGGTACCAGGTGTCTCATTGCACCTTCCTCAACATCTGTAAAATTTTCCCAAAAATTTTGCAGCTGAACATATTCGCGCTATTTTTACCATGAGACTAACCTTTTACTCGCGCATAACTGTAACTCACACCCACTAATCCGACGCTATAAGTCGCTCGTACCCATCCACTTCCAGTTGCCTGTTCTCACTCAGTCATCCAGCCGAAGTCATTATCTCCTTGTATCTCTCTGTCACTGTCTTCTGTCGGCTACAGTCTCCTTCGTTTTGTCCTACTATTGCTCTCACTACCACTATCTCCCTCTGGCTCTTACTGCTACTATCTGATTCATTCCTTCCAACTGCTGCTGTCTCTTCTCACCGTCACAATCTCTCTCATCCTCGTTCTCTGTCCCTCATTATCAAAATTGGTTCAAGTGGCTCTGAGCACTATGGAATTTAACATCTGAGTTCATCAGTCTCCTAGAACTTAGAACTACTTAAACCTAACTAACCTAAGGACATCACAAACATCCACGCCCGAGGCAGGATTCGAACCTGCGACCGCAGCACTCGCGCGGTTCCGGACTGAAGCGACTAGAGCCGCTTGGCCACAACATTCAATAATATCTCTAAATTTTTCTCCTAGTGGAGGTGATCTTACCCACTCCAAGGACTATTTCGCTTTACAAGACAACGACGAAGCAATAAACAGAAATAGCACTATTTATGGACACAGAGCGACCTGGATCAACGCAGGGGTATGGGTATACGAATGATCACTAGCGCAAGAACTATCCCCACATCTAATGCAAAGAGAACCAACTGATTTGCTCCAGATGCCTAAGCTGGAGGAAGTTGGTAATGTTTAATAATTGAAAAATGGTTCAGATGGCTCTGAGCACTATGGGGCTTAACATCTGAGGTCATCAGTCCCCTAGACTTTGAACTACTTAAACCTAACAAACCTAAGGACATCACACACGTCCATGCCCGTAGCAGCAGCGCGGTTCCGGCCTGAAGCGCCTAGAACAGCTCGACCACTGCGGCCGGCTTAATAATTGAACTGTACCATAAGACAATTACAGTAAGACGACCCTTGTGTTGGGTACACGAATGGCCCCTAACCCAAGAACTGTCTAAAACAGTTGAATCGGCCTTTCTGTCACCAACAGAGCCCGAGGTATGAGCTCCGGGAAAATCCAGTTTCTATGCGCCGTGTTTTGGCACATACATACGGGCGCCCAAAAAAAACTAGAATTATTTTTTAAAAGCTATATATTTTCAAATTGTTTAAAAAACAATCTTACCCTCTGAAAATACTCTCGATTACAACTAATAAATTTGTCCCACCGGTGCTTGCACTGTTCGAAACAGTTTTTTGTAGTCATTTTTAGAAATGGCTGAAAGCTCCTCCCTCATTTCTTTCTTGACTTCTTCAATGTTGTCAAACCGGTGTTGTTTCACGCCCCTTTTTATGCGTGGAAATAAGAAAAAGTCGCACGGTGCCAGGTCAGTGCAAGTAAGGTGCGTGGGCAGCAGAACCTTGCCGTCTTTAGCCCTATTAGGTAACGCATTTTGTCGCGTGTGTACCGATAGCTGAATCGATGCCATGGTTGTCATGAGCGTATATCGATATTAAATTCTTCGGCTCCTTCCGCAGTGACAGCTTGCGTGTTTAGGAGCCTGCAGTGTGGGTGACCGGAACAGACGGACAGAGCAGTCCAAACAAAAGGGCGCCGGAAGTGCGAGCGGCCGCCTGCGTAGCCGGCAGCCGTGAATGGCCCGGCCGCCGCTCGCCGGCTCTCTGGGCGGCCTTCGGCCTCGGCGCTGACGCGGCCGGGCGTACGCGCGGACTCGGGTGGCGCTGTCTCAGGCCGAGAGCGGCGCTGCGCGGCGCGGCGCACACGTGCTTCCAGTTTCCACTGACTGCGCCGGCCGCACGCGGCGAACGACACCCGACACTGCCGCGAGGCGTCAGCAGGCCGCGGCGCCGTGTGCGGTGGGCCGGTGCGGTTCTCCAACTGCTGCCTGTCTCACTGTCCAGTCAATAAGTGCTTTCTGGGACAAGCCTGCACGTTACTGCCTCATTAGTTACGTCCCAGTGTTTAATCACACAGTTAATACATTTACTGTTCAAATGTTTGAGCGAAAACAAGACTCTCTAGAAATTTTCATAGCCAAACGAAGAGTGGAAATTGGACAAATGACGCACCAAATTGACCACCTTGAGGTCTAGTTTGGCCAAAAAATGTCTTTTGTCTGAAAGTAGCCGGCCGCTGTGGTCGAGCAGTTCTAGGCGCTTCAGTCCGGAACCGCGCTGCTGCTACGGTCGCAGGTTCGAATCCTGCCTCGGGCATGGATGTGTGTGATGATCTTAGGTTAGTTAGGTTTAAGTAGTTCTAAGTCTAGGGGACTGATCACCTCAGGTGTTAAGTCCCATAGTGCTTAGAGTCATTTGAACGACTTGTCTGAAAGTAGCCTAGGTTATTAAGAAAAAATTAGTAATTTGAGGGAAAACTGTAGAACGAATTTTTGTCCGGATTTTCATAGGTAAACCAAGAAAGGGAAATGGGCAAATGGGCAAATCGTTTGTCAAACTGATCAGACTGAGGTCTAATTCTGCAACAGAATTAGTTAATTGCTTGAAAGTAATCAAAATAATTAAGAATAATGTAATTAGTTATATGAGGAAAAATTGAAGCACTTCACCAACAGATGCTGATAACTAAGTATATACAGTGTCAAAAAGTTCATCTGTTCAAGGTCTAGCTATTTTTCACACAAAAACTTATATTAATGTGATATTTAACTGAAACTTCCTGGCAGATTAAAACTGTGTGCTGGACCGAGACTCGAACGCGGGACCTTGCCTTTCGCGGGCAAGTGCTCTACCAACTGAGCTACCCAAGCACGACTCACGCCCCGTCCTCACAGCTTTACTTCTGGCAGTACCTCGTCTCCTACCTTCCAAACTTAACAGAAGCTCTCCTGCGAACCTTGCAGAACTAGCACTCCTGAGAGAAAGGACGGGGTGTGAGTCGTGCTTGGGTAGCTCAGTTGGTAGAGCACTTGCCCGCGAAAGGCATAGGTCCTGAGTTCGAGTCTCGGTTCAGCACATAATTTTAATCTTCCAGGAAGTTTCATATCAGCGCACACTCCGCTGCAGACTGAAAATCTCATTCTAATATTTAACTGTCAACAGAACTTTCTGGAAAGAAATTCTCGAAATAAAAATAAATAGAAAAAACGGCTAAATGTTTTGCGAAATGATTTGTCTAAGCGCAATAAATAAAATAGATTAGATAAACATTTGATTCCCCTTGGATGCTCGAAATCATGTACAGCAAATGAGGTGCTACAACGTAGCGAACTGCACGATCTACATAAACCACCAGACAAATATTTTCTAGCAATCTTCAAAATTATAAGTTAAACATTGAACTTTAAATTTTCTGTCGCCACCTCAATTGCTGTGCATGATTTCGAGAATCATTCAAAGGCGCGTCAAATGTTTCTCTGGTCTTAAATTTCTTACTCATAGACAAGAAATGTCACAAATGATTTGATCATTAGTTTCTTTAAAAAAAGGTTTGAGTACATTATTACAACAGGAGGGCTATTGTAAACTTTTATTAGCATCTCGTGAAGAGAACCATTTTACGGGGTGAAGTGGAGACCATGCCTGTGTTAAATAACCCTCTTTCATTGCTGGTATGACAATACATGCCGAGTAAACAAAGACTAAACAATACCATTTTGAAATTTACCGTCCTCGAGTCTTTCTGAGAAACCCCCTACCCCCCCCCCCTCCCTCCAACCCTCCAGGAGGAGGAATACATACTGAAGAAAAAACAGGATGATAGTTTCTCTATCAGGACACTCCCTGCGTTGATCCAGGTCGCTCTGTGTCCATAAATAGTGCTATTTCTGTTTATTGCTTCGTCGTCTTGTAAAGCGAAATAGTCCTTGGAGTGTGTAAGATCACCTCCACTAGGAGAAAAATTTAAAGAAATTATTGAATGTTGAAAAATATGATATAGAAACAAATATGAAATGTAAACGTAACAAAGACTCAAGCTGACTGTATAATCCCCCTCATCCAAGCACATTGCTGTTCAACAGTGCTGGAGGTATCTTCAAATGGCGAAAGGTGGCAGCACATAGTGCACCAGAAACACTGTCGGACATGAGTGCTTTGGTGGTCCAGAGCTGTGGTGTGGGGAGGACATTAGTAATGTTGCGTGGCCGTACTGACCGTCAGCGTTATTGTGGTGCTGTATTTCTTCCCCATGTGCGTCTTTGAGGGGTGAATTCGGCCCTGAATTCATTCTTATGAATGACAGTGCGCGACCTCATCGAAGAACGCAGATGCAGGAGCTCTAGGGTGAGAGGTTATTTAGCGAATCGACTGGCCTGCTGTTTTTCCCGAATTAAGCCCGACCGGGCACGTGTGGGATGCGTTGGGAAGACTTACTGCAGTACCAAGGACCATCCAGCAACTGTCAATCGCGCTGAGGGAGGAATGAAACGCTCTACCACAAGAGATCGTTACCAACCTTGTGGCTACCACTGGAGCACGCCACGGAGGACTTGTTGCCGTCCGTGAACACCATAAGCCCTATTAAGAACCACGACCCGCCGCGATTGGTAATGTTGTAGGGGAATTCAGTGTATTTATTGTTGTTGAATAAACGTGTCATTTCTGTTCGCCTCAATGCGTATTTCTTTCGGTAATCATCTGTGTATATACTCTAGCAGTTCTTTGTACGTATGGGCCAAATTCCATCGAGCTATGTTGCTTGACAGTGACCATCATGCTAAAGTTACTTTCGTCCTTCAATTTTGCACAACAACGTAGTGTTGTGTATCGCCCAGTTATTGATTGACACAACACGAGTCATACAAGTACCCAGAGGTAGTCAGAGAATCCGCAAACGGGCGAATACGTTGCTGTTCGCGCTCTATTGAAACACTGTTGCAATTTACGTGACAACGAATGCCATTCTAAACGATTCAGAGGTACAATTTAAAATTTTAGCCCCCATTCCCCGTCGTTTCCGTTATATGAAACACGTAACGTATTGTTTCCGAACTTTTACTTGTTGATATATTTGCTGACTGTCTTTAGTTGTCTGGATTGACAGTACTCTTGGGTGAAATAGGAGAGATGTAGATCCTCTGGAGCGGCGGTGAGGTTTGAAAGTGTTACATATTTCTGTTGTAGGACGTTAAGCGATCGACAGTGTTGATCTTTCAATACGCAAAGTGTACAATATGAACCCTGCCTAAAAACAGAAAAAAAGAAATGGAAGGAGGAATCGACGTAAAACTTCACGCGTAGAGACAGTATGTCGTGTTATTTCAGTGATTACAAAATCGAGTCAGATTTACAAAGAGCTTGGCAGTACGTGCCCACTTGTCAGTATGACGTTGCACCCCCTCTGGCGTCGATGCTTGTATTAATTGTCTTGGAGAGAGTGTCATAGTAACGTTGTTTTCTCTCTTGAGGTAAGCTGGTCGACAACTGTTGTAACTGATCCTCGATATCTAGGCATAGTGGTATAGGGACGCAGTTGACGCCCGAACTGATACCACATATATTCCAGCAGGGAGAGGTATAGGGATGTTTGTGATCACAGGAGTATCTCAACATCACGCAGACAATTCGTAGAGACACAAGCCATTTGTGGACGAGCATTGCCCTGTTGACAAATGGCACCACGAGACTGTCGCATGAGAGGTAACTCACGGAGGATTTCCGTGACATGTAGTTGTTCCGTCAGAGTTGTTTTATTCATTATCAGCCGTGATCTGAAGTTATATCGGATGGCTCCTCACACCTTAACGTCATTAGTGACACCCTGTGCCTCTTCAAGATATTAAAAAAAATGGACGCTATACTCGCCGAAGATGGTCACCTGAGGTAATGCAGATACCGCCATTCATGGCCAAAAAAGTGCGACGCCATTCATTTGCAGCAATGCTTGCCGGCCGCGGCACCACCATAAATGCACCGCTAATGTGAATGAAAGTAGCGATCATCAATCAAAGATGCGATCTAACACAGTCTGTTACAGTGAGCGCATCACTTGTTCTCGGATGACAGATGCAGATGTGAAACAGTTAAAATGCGCTCTGTGCAAAATGTGGCTATCCTCACTGATGGTGAAACTTGGACGACCGGAACCTTAACGAGTATACCCACCCTGACAAGAACACAAAGGGCGAACAAAACTAATGCACACTTTTGTCATCTGTCACAGAGAATGGCAGCTTTGATCATTTACACCGGTAATGTATACAAGTATGAAGCTATGTTGACGTCCAGCTATGCTTTCTAGACGCTTCACATGCTTTGGCAGGCAGTGTAGATTGGTGAACCCTCCGGTAAGGCGGCTACATATGTATAGACACTGCGAGTGCAGTGATGTCTCTCTCTCATAGTGATTCAAATCAACTACTGAGCGGGTGGCACAGTGGTTAGCACACTGGACTCGCATTCGGAGGACGGCGGTTCAGATCCGCTTCCGACCATCCTGATTCAGGTTTTCCGTGATTCCTCTAAATCGGTCCATCCAAATGTAGGGATGGTTCCTTCGAAAGGACACGGCCGATTTCCTTCCTCGCCCTTGAATTTTCCGACCGTGTGCTCCGTCTCTAATGACCTCATTGTCGACGGGACGTTAAACCTTGCTCTTCCTTTCTTCAAATCGACTCCGAGCACAGCGAAACTGTATTACCCGACAACGCGGTGCTAGCGCCGGCGTCGGCAGGCAGGTGGCTGGTCCGGCGGACGGCCTTGCCTCGCTGCAACGCCTAGGCTGTGCTGCGCCCTCTGCTGCGTTCCCAGAAGTGGGCCATAAAGTTCAGCCGCGGCAGCCACCAGGAGGCGGCGCCGCGCACGTGCCGAGTCATTGTCCGCTGCGCGCTGCACGTGGGAACACAACACACGCCCACACCTGCACGCAGCGACCACCCCCTCCCCCTCCCCCGCCCCACTCCCACGCTCCATTCAGTCGGGCGGAGCGTAACTAGCCCCCTCTGCTTGCTGTTCAACGTGGCCGGCTTTTGTCAGAAACCGGAGTTACAAGGATTCTGTGAATGACGTCTTGTATGCCGTACCCCATTCAGAGTGTTTATACGCTACAAGAACTTTTCCCACCTGTCAAGGGAGAGAGGGTCTGGAGACAGTGTAATGAGTATGTTCTTATCTCTGCCTCACAAATGCACACACTAATCCTGTCCCGTATTTCTGTCTCCCACATTTCTCCTGTTGCGCTCCACTGCCAGCCGACAGGATCTCCTGCGTTACGTATTCTCTAGACGCTTTTCTCCATTTCTTCCACTTGCTCATGCAGGAAAACAGAACTTATAAATCACCAAAACTCAGACGTCATTCCTGTAACCACATCATACTTTGCACTGTCAGTACACGTTATCATATTACTCACTGACCGTGCTACCTTCAGTTCAATCTAGAGTCCGAATCGTTTTGTTGTGGAATACTGTTTGCCCAGCGCAATCAATTTTCACGTCTAACTTTCACCGACAACACTGACCAAATATTCTGTATTAGTCTGTTTCATGACATAACTTGTAACTGTTAATGTTCTTTACAGTTTCTTTCTGTATTTTACTACCTTTTGTACACTTCTGTGGAGATGGTCTATGGCCACTTCCTTTATATATTTCGCTTTACACTTACTGTATGGCCGGCCGCGATGGTCTAGCGGTTCCAGGCGCGCAGTCCGGAACGCAAGTTCGAATCCTGCCTCGGGCATGGATGTGTGTGATGTCCTTAGGTTAGTTAGGTTTAAGTAGTTCTAAGTTCTAGGGGAGTGATGACCACAGTAGTTAAGTCCCATAGTGCTCAGAGCCATTTGAACCATTTTGAACTTACTGTATGTTTTGTTAACAAGTATGAAAAGATTTTATTTCCTGCCTTTCTGAAGCTAATGATTGCTAATATGTTAACACGTACGGGTTGTGAATCATGCTCACGTGACTCAACTGGTAGACTACTTGCAGCAAAAGACAGAGTTGCACTGTTCGATCCCTGGTCCCTCGCACTGTTTTAATATGCCAGCAAGTTTAATATTTACACATGTTTCTCTGGTACTTTGTCATCTTTGTACACTCTTTTGAACATGGCTTGCATCCAAAGACGCCAAACAATTAATAAAATAATTTTGGTCAAGACAAACATATAATTAAATTACACAAATTACTACTACTTGCCGCAAACGTTTGCTACAAAAGAACGAAAGGAAATGATCACTTGGGAGAGACTATTACGGGAGCTTCCCTCCGTGGCAGAAACTGATATTTAGGCATTCAATTCCTAACTTCCGATGCGGTATCCGTCGTGTACTCAATATTAATTTCTTGCGGTACCTGAACATTGTTGCAACATTACTGTTGCTTTGTTATCGAGACTGACTCTCTAGTCCTCCTAGATCTTCTTTCCCCTCCATTATCCATTACAAAACTAGAGAATGAAAGCGATACAAAGATCCACCTACCGAGCTGAGTACAGCGATAATCTTTCGGAAGCTGGCACTGAACGTTGCCTAGAGACTGGTCAAAATCATCGATAGGTGTTAGTAACTGATTGTTGTAAGCTATACCAAACGCGTGTGGATGGCATTTTACCTAAAGTTCTACGATTGTCACCAGCCTCATAATAACCTTTGGTTGCACTTTCTCACTGATTTTACGAACGTCAGAGGAATGCTCTCTAATCTTTTCCGTCTGCCTTATTTACAGTGAGGCCTACACCACTATTAAGCTCTGAATGTACTAAAAGATCCAGTATGTCTACCATATCGAGTCTCATTTCCCCGAAAATTATTCCATTCCATTGTGATAGGGTGTTACTGCAACCAAAAGCCACATAAAATGGAAAATGGACGAAACAGTAACTGGATTGGTAATCCATCAATCATAAAAACGTATAAAAATGAAAGGCGGATCTTGAGCACACCAACTGATTCCGCCATCGCAGTACAAAATAGGGCCACGCTTACAAAATAAAAGCGGTATGAGGCGCACGCACCGCAATCTCCGCTTGGCATGCACACTAATATTTCTTCTACCACGTTATCAGACCAGACAGTTCCTCCCCTCGTAGAGACCTTCAACGGACCTTTCCAGCTACCTGCTGTCTCCTCCGCTTTTAACGAAGAAATCCCTCTTGCAGTCTTAATGTTGTCGCCTTTGCTTTTAATTTCACCGAAGATTATTATGATCTTTCTTTAATGCTGAATCTGTCCTTGAGATGTCAATTTCTTTTTCGATTCCTCAGTTTTTTCCTGCAGCCATTTAGCTTTAGTTTTCTTGGATTTCCTGTTTATTTCATTCATAAGTGACTTTCTGACGAGGCAAAACATTATGACTACTGCCCACAACCTGGTGGCGATGCGAGCACGTGACATGATAAGCGGAGCACAGAAAATGGGGAATTGCTTTAGTGACGATATGGGCAGCAGATGCGTAAATATACTGATATAAGTAGCTCTGACAAAGGGCACGCTATTATGACCCGACCAACGGGAACAAACATGTCGGAAACGGCAAAGCTGGTCAGTTGTTCGCGTGCTACTGTCGTGAACATTTCTGAAAAGTGACTGAAAGATGATGAAACCTTGAACAGGAGCTAGTGTGCTGGACATCCACGCCTCATCACAAATACGTGCATGTCGGGGGCTTGTCCGATCAGTAAAGCAGGCCAGGTAGCGATCTGTGGCAGATCTAATGACAGAGTACAATGCTGGAACAGGCACAAGTGATTCCATTGCCGAGCCGAGGACATCGCCAATTACGATTTCAGTGGGCATGGATTCGTGCAGATTAGATCGTGGATCAACGGAAATGTGTCACCTTGTCGGAGGGATCAGGTTTCTTGTTACACCAGGTCAACAACCATTGTCCGGATACGGCGTCGCCCAGGAGAGCGGTTGCTCGAAAAGTGGACCGCCCCACGGACGCAGGCAGGTAGGAGCTATGTTATGCTATGGGACCTGTGGTAGTAATATAAGACACCACGACACGTGTGGACTGCGCGAGCATTACTGCGAAACAACTGCCTGATGTCTTGCTCAATGACGGTGGCATTTTCAGTTTCACATGGCCAGTATCGTGGCACAATGGTTTGAGGGCCGTGATAGTGATCTCACGTTAATATCTTACAATTTTCCTGATCTGAGACCGATGGAATACATCTGGGAGGCTATCGGGTGGCAAGTTTGCGCCCAAAAACCGCCGGCCTATTGTTTACGAGACTGCTTGGCCTGTGGGTACACATGGAGCCACGTACCTCTCGAAACCTGCAAAGGTCCTGTCGAATCCATGTAATGAAAACAATCTGTTGTACTGTGCTCCAAAAGTGGACCAACACGCCGTTAAACAGGTGTTCATACTGTTCTGGCCCCTCAGTGAACTTGTCTGTATTCCTATCTTTTCACGGACATCTTTCTGGCTGTCTCTTCGATCAGTTGAAGTATTTCTACAATTACTCGGTTACCTTACTTGTATGAATATTTGTCCATCCAACATCTCTGATCATCGTTTTCAGAGCTGTGCGTTCCTCTTCCGCTGAACTATTTCTTTTCGTTTTGGCTATCTGAGGACCACGTTAATTCGCGTCAGCTTCTTTTCTTCTTGTGTTTCTTCTTGTCCAATATTCATTCATCCTCATACTTCGTTTTTCTGTACATGATGATTTTGTTCTGGGTCTGTGAAAGTCTGAATTTTTCATTTAAAACACATTTTGTTGTATAACTCTGGTATCTGTATACCCATTTCTTCCAGATCCTTCTGTAGCTCTTGCCTCCAGCGTGCTTTGGTTCTCTTGTTCGCCTGGAACTGTATTATTTGCTGTGTTAACCTACCTTGGACATTATATAGGTGTGTCGGAAGAACACGCTCCTTCTTTTCCAGATGATATCAGAGATTCTCTCTATCTTGGTATAACTTCTTAGTTTGCACGTCTTCTAAACTGATCATCTTCTGTTCTTCGAGGTCCCAGTATTCTCCTGGGAATCTTTCGTTCCACCAGTTATTCGAGGTCCCAATATCCTCCTGGGTATCTTTCGTTCCACCAGTTATAGTCTCTTAAGTATTCCTGTTATCACTAGGTTAAGAGTTTCTGCTGTATATAAAGCTTCAGGGCGGATCACAGTCTGGTAAAGTCTTAGTTTTTCATGGATCCTAACATTATTCTTATTGTAGATGTTCATGACTAGTTTGTATGCTAAATTCGTTTGTTTATTCCTGCTCCCACTGCTACCTTTTCTGTCAGCCCAGTTTCTATCCATTCTCCTATATGTTTAAATCTCTCCACCTTCTGAATTTTCCCTATTGCATCTGTCTTCCATCTAGGGGCTACGTTTTCTCAACAGGATCTGTAGGTCAGCTTTAGTCGCTTGTCCCTATAGTTGCATGGTTTGGTCAATCACCTCTTCTTCTTTTTTTCCTTCTTCTCTTTTTCCTTCTTCTTTTTTTTAACCCCAGTCGTATTCCACGCAATTCTTTCGCACCTCGTCGCCACCCACTGCTAGCCTTCAAGAGTCCATCCCCCGGTCTCACACGGATTTTAATCTTCAAGGCCTCTGAATGCATTCCTCCGAACTTCACCTTGGATGTTGTGTTGATTAACGTCTGTCTAGTTTACTGTACTGTCTGTCTACTGTGGTGTCCATTATTGCAGATGAACAACCATAAAAACACATAATAACTCCTGTTCTTTAGTACCTCACATCCTCGTAAGTCTATCCTTTCGCAAGATCCTCTTAAACGACAACTTACTCTTCATTATTACTAAATTGTGATCCGGTTACGCCTTATAATAGGTGATTTCGTAATATCTGTCTGACCGTGGTGTAATCCAGCTGGTATCTTCCTATATCTTTACATTTTTTTCAAATATACCGTCTCCACTTGTGATTTCGTAGCACTGATTTGCTCTTGAGAGCTAAAGTTTCTTTTTGTAGAGCACAAAGTCTTTCCCCTCTCTCATTCCTACTACCTAATATTTGTTGTGTCGTAACTCTGGCTTCTACTCCTTTTTCGCTACAGCGTTAAAATTTTCCTTGATTATCACAAGGGGCTTTCAATAAGTAAAGCATCATATTTCTTTCGGTTTCGGTTGAAAAAATACAGAAATTGTTGTATCTTCGCTTTAGCGCCTATAGCTTCATGAAGCTTTGATAGGTAGCAGAGTTATGCGTAGCCATCAAAATGCCGTCTGTAACGGAAGCGCGTTCAAAGCAGAGCTGTCATTGAGTTACTTTTGGTGGAAAATCATAGCATCACAGATATTCAAAGGCGCTTGCAGAATGTTTACGCAGACATAGCAGTGAACAAAAGCACGGTGATTCGATGGGCGAGACGACTGTCCTTATTGCAACAAGGTCGCTCAAACCCGTCCCGTCTCCTGTATGCCAGCCGGTCGTACAACAGCTGTGACTCTTGTAATGTTGGAAAGTGTGGACACTCTCACTCTAGGTGATCGACGGATCACAATAAAACACCTAGCTACACAACTGAATGTCTCTGCTGGTAGTGTTGACACACCCGTCCATCACTTGGGTTCAAAATGGCACTAACCACTTAGAACTACTTAAACTTAACTAACCTAAGGACATCACACACATCCATGCCCGAGGCAGGATTCGAACCTGCGACCGTAGCAGCAGCGCAGTTCCGGACTGAAGCGCCTAGAACCGCTCGGCCACAGTGGCCGGCCATCACTTGGGGTACTCAAAGATGTGTGCCCTTTGCGATCTTCGCCGTGTAACAGAAAATCATAAAGATGTACGAAAGACCGGCTGTGCGGAATTCTTGCTCGTTATGAGACTGATCGTGACAGTTTTGAGCCGAAAATCGTCACAGCCGATGAAACATGGGTTCACCATTTCGAACCGGAAACAAAATACCAGCCGGCCGGAGTGGCCGTGCGGTTCTAGGCGCTACAGTCTGGAACCGAGCGACCGCCACGGTCGCAGGTTCGAACCCTGCCTCGGGCATAGATGTGTGTGGTGTCCTTAGGTTAGTTAGGTTTAATTAGTTCTAAGTTCTAGACGACTGATGACCTCAGAAGTTAAGTCGCATAGTGCTTAGAGCCATTTGAACCATTTTTTTAACAAAATACCAATCCACACCAGCTCCTCTCCGAAAAAAAGGTTCAAAGCCACACCTTCAGCTGGTAAAGTTATGGCGACGCTGTTCTGGGACACTGAAGGAGTTATTCTGTCCGGTGATATCCATCATGGTGCAACAATAAACTCTGCAGTGTACTGTGGTACCTTTACGAAATTGAAGAAACGATTTTAGGGTGTTCGTCGCTACAAAAAAGAACTTTTCCTTCTCCATGACAACACAAGGCCTCACACAATACTTACGATACTTTAACGAACTGTTCGTCCTCATCCACCCTACAACCCATATCTCTCAACTTTCGACTTCCATCTGTCTGGTCAAATGAAGGATGCACTTCACGGGCTGATGGGGAGGTTACTGATGCAGCAAGACGATGGATATGACTTGACCAATAAAGTGCTACCACGCTGGCATACAGATCCTCTCAGTAAGGTGGCGTAAGGACTTCGATTTAACGGAGATTATATTCAAAAAGAGAATTTTGTAGCTGAAAGAGTGGGGAAGAAGATGGTGTAACAGAATCCTGAATGAAACCACCCTGTTTTCAGAAACAAATATTTATGCATTGCTTATTTAACGCTCGTCGTGGATATCCGTATCAATCAGAAACTCAAGCACGAAACTAAGTTACATCAAGCGTCATGCACGTCAGTGCCGCCATTGAGGTAACATAAGTAGAGTTTAAACGTGTGTAGCCATACCGTGGTCTAGTGTTTAGTATCTTCAAGTATCTGGAGTGCTTGTTCGACCCCTAGTACTGTTTGAACTACAGGATCTAGATTTATTACTAAACTACTGGCCATTGAAATTGCTACACCACGAAGATAACGTGCTACAGATGCGAAATTTAACCGACGGGAAGAAGATGCTGTGATATGCAAATGATTAGCTTTTCAGAGCATTCACACAAGGTTGGCGCCGGTGGCCACACCTACAACGCGCTGACATGAGGAAAGTTTCCAACCGATTTCTCATACACAAATAGCAGTTGACCGGTTTTACCTGGTGAAACGTTGTTGTGATGCCTCGTGTAAGGAGGAGAAATGCGTACCATCACGTTTCCGACTCTGATAAAGGTCGGATTGTAGCCTATCGCTATTGCGGTTTATCCTATCGCGACATTGCTGCTCGCGTTGGTCGAGATCCAATGGCTGTTAGCAGAATATGGAATCGGTGGGTTTAGGAGGGTAATACGGAACGCCGTGCTGGATCCCAACGGCCTCGTATCACTAGCAGTCGGGATGACAGGCATCTTATCCGCATGGCTGTAACGGATCGTGCAGCCACGTCTCGATCCCTGGGGCATCAGATGGGGACGTTCGCAAGACAACCACCATCTGCACGAACGTTTCCAGCAGCATGGACTATCAGCTCGGAGACCATCGCTGCGGTTACCCTTGACGCTGCATCACAGACAGGAGCGCCTGCGATGGTGTACTCAACGACGAACCTGGGTGCACGAATGGCAAAAGGTCATTTTTTTTCGGATGAACCCAGGTTCTGTTTACAGCATCATGTTGGTCGCATCCGTGTTTGGCAACATCGCGGTGAATGCACATTGGAAGCGTGTATTCGTCATTGCCATACTGGCGTTATCACCCGGCGTGATGGTATGGGGTGCCATTGGTTACAGGTCTCGGTCACCTCTTGTTTGAACAGTGGACGTTACATTTCAGATGTGTTACGACCCGTGGCTCTACCCTTCATTCGATCCCTGCGAAACCCTACTTTGCAACATGATAATGCACGACCGCATCTTGCGGGCCTTTCTGGATACAGAAAATGTTCGACTGCTTCCCTGGCCAGCACATTGTCCAGATCTCTCACCACGTGAAAACGTCTGGTCAATGGTGGCTGAGGAACGGCTCGTCACAATACGCCAGTCATTACTGTTGATGAACTGTGGTATCGTGTTGAAGCTGCATGGGCAGATGAACCTGTGCACGCCATCCAAGCTCTGTTTGACTCAATGCCCAGGCGTATCTAGGCCTTTATTACGACCAGAGGTGATTGTTCTAGGTACTGATTTCTCAGGATCTATACACCCAAATTGCGTGAAAATGTAATCACATGTGAGTTCTAGTATAATATATTTGTCCAATAAATACCGTTTATCATGTGCATTTCTTCTTGGTGTAGCAATTTTAATGGCCAGTAGTGTAGCTGGCCGCGCGGGCTTAGCTAAGCGGTCTAGGGCACTGCAGTCATTGACTGTGCGGCTAGTCCCGGCGGAGGTTCGAGTCCTCCCTCGGGCATGGGTGTGTGTGTTTGTCCTTAGGATACTTTAGGTTAAGTAGTGTGTACGCTTAGGGACTGATGACCTTAGCAGTTAAGTCCCATAAGATTTCACACACATTTGAACATTTTTGAAGTAGTGTATTTGTAACGGAGGAGATCAAGCAGCTTTTGGTATAGCTCAGCACCCGCCAGAGCCAGCAGCGTCCTCGAGAAATGCGCCAGACTGATAAGGAACGGCCTCTGGAGTCGTCTTTCGCACCTCGTCACACGAAGCCGCCGTGTATCCCCTGGCTTTGCCAGAGACGCTCCGTGGCGTAGCAACCTCGGGAAACCTGTGGAGGTCGCTCTCATAAACACAGACACGTACAGATGCGCTACTGCGTCAACCAGCATTGCGTTCTCACGAACATCCCGACACCGTTGTCGCATCGCCATCTTCCACTTCAGTGTTCGTGTAGTGTCGGTAGCTGGACCGACACCGTGATGTGGATTGCTGAAAAGGAATGCTAAACTAACGCTGTGGCCGATAGTGCACGCTCGGCATAACGCAGACGGGCGTGAAGTCTGGAACATGAGAACTTATGAATGAATAAGAAGAAAAGTATGTAGATGCTTTTTACTTAACTTTTATTGATTCCTTGGAATACATCTCTCTTGAATACTCGTACGCTATAGGCACTGATACAAATGGCTCCTTGCTAGTTCGTAGCCAGTACTTAGCTGATGGCTATTCTGTCTCTCGGCTAATGAGAGAGAAAGGCTTCGTACAACTGGGCGATAGCTAGGTTCGCGTACAACTGGTCGGTACCTTGGTTCTCGTACAACTGGGGTCGAGTCCACTCTCGTATCACGAGACCTGCCTTGGTGGTGGCGCTAGGTCTGCGATCACAGTGGCGACACGCGGGTCCGACATGTACTACATGGACCGCGGCCGATTTAAACTACCACCTAGCAAGTGTGGTGTCTGGCGGTGACACCACAGTTCGCTTTAGACTCGCTATTCCTCTTTAACACAAAGGAGTATGGATTATCTGCGTACTGCAGGTCCTATTCCAATGTACATGGATACTGCGCAGACAACCTTATAGTGTGTGGCAGAGTGAATTTTGAACCACTCAGTCTTCTATATCCTGTTCCAGTGGCGAATGGTGTGCGGGATACTGGTCAGCTTCCTTACAAGCTCGAATATAATTTTACCATCATGCTCTTTTCATAAGACGTACGTAAGAAGAAGCAGTATACGAGGGTTGGAACTTTAATAGTGGCAACTATCTATTTACAACTTACACAAAATATAAATACTTTTCGAAGTTTTACTGTCCTTCAGAGTAGTCACCAGCATTGTGCATAACCCGCTGCCAGCGATGTGAAAGTCGTAGGATATACTTAGAAGCGCCAGTTGTGTCGATAGTTCGAATGGAACTGTGCTCACCCGACAAATTTCTATAACAGGAATTAAGTGGGAGCGACGAGGGCTGTAAGCCCGTGGGTGTCGTGGGTGGTACAATATCTCCCAGTCCCATCGATTGAACCCATCTGTCACAACTTGCGCCATAAGCGCCCGAGCACTGTTCTTAAAAATGTTGGGCGAGTCCTGCAGAAAGTGTCGCCACTTCTTGATATAAGCTGGTCGCAAGCTGTGTTTCAAAAAATGAACAGCTGAGAGAGAGAGAAGCGGCGACACTTTCTGCAGCACCCATCCACCATCTGTTGCAGTAGTGCATCTGTATTCCGTGGGGCTGGGAAGTTCTGCACCACCCACCACATTCACCGGAAATTTGCCCTTGTGACTTCAACTTGACTCCCAAATTGAAGGTAGGACTTTATGGCATTCGCTACAGAACTGTTACAGAGATACAACAGGCAACAGACCACTCAACACTACTGGCGCTGCTAAACGTATGGTACGACTTTCACATCACTGGAAACGGATTTTACACAATACTGGTCACAACGTTGAAAGACAGTAAAACTTTGAAACAGGTATCTTCAATGTCGGTAAAAAATCCGCGACATCAAAAAATAATTAATATAGAGTAATTAAATTTCGGGAATAAATTTGTCTAGATAACATATTTAAGTGATTAACATTGCAAGCTCATAGGTTAATGAAAGCGCTAGATAAGAAATGCTAGATGAGAAATGCTGGTACATCAATAACAGGTGCAACCACCAGAAAGTTGAATGCAGGCACGTAAATTTATGCATTGCGTTGTACAGGTGCTAGAAGTCACTTTATTGGATGGACTTCCAACTATCTTGCACTTTGTTGGTCAATACAGGGACGGTTAATGCTGTTTGTGGATGATGCTGGAGTTGTAAGATCATATGCTATATATGCTCGATCGAAGCCAGATCTGGTGATCGAGCAGGCCAGTGCAACTTGTCGACATTGTGTAGAGCATATTAGGTTACAACAGCCGCAAGTGAGCGAGAGTTCACCCTAGGATGCTGTTCGTTAATGGCAAGACAACAGGTCGAGTGACGAGACTGACATACAGATCTGCAGTCAGGGTCAGTGCGATAACCCCGAGAGCTCTCCTGCTGACGTAAGAAATCGGATTACAGACCCCAGCTACAGGTGTACCGGGTAATCAAAAAGTCAGTATAAATTTGAAAACTGAATAAATCACAGAATAATGTAGATAGGGAGGTACAAATTGACACACATGCTTGGAATGACATGGGGTTCTATTAGAAGCAAAAAAATACAAAAGTTCAAAAAATGTCCGACAGATGGCGCTTCATCTGATCAGAATAACAATAATTAGCATAACTGTAAGTGGGCTGTTTATGTTTTTTTATTGGTAACGCCACGTAGCGCTCTGTATGAAAATCACTGGCTGTGCTGTGTGCAGTCTGTGGCTGGTTTGCATTGTTGTTTGCTACTGTAGTGTTGGGCAGCTGGATGTTAACAGCGCGTAACTTTGCGCAGTTTGGGGTGAGCCGCCAGCAGTGGTGGATGTGGGGAGAGATATGGCGGAATTTTGAGAGCGGACGATCTGGACGTGTGTCCATCAGAAAGAGTAAATTTGTAATATTGGATATCATGGACTGATATATATATTATGACTTTTGAACACTATTAAGGTAAATACATTGCTTGTTCTCTATCAAAATCTTTCTTTGCTAACTATGCCTATCAGTAGTTAGTGCCTTCAGTTGTTAGAATCTCTTATTTAGCTAGCAGTATTGGCGCTCGCTGTATTGCAGTAGTTCGAGTAACGAAGATTTTTGTGAGGTAAGTGATTTGTGAAACGTATAGGTTAACGTTATTCAGGGCCATTCTTTTCTAGGGATTTTTGAAAGTCAGATAGCGTTGCGCCAAAAATATTATGTGTCAGTTTAGTGTTGATCAGAATAAGTAAAGAGAGAAATGTCTGAGTACGTTCAGTTCTGCTCTGCTGTTTGAAAACTAAATAACGTAACGGGTTTACCAGCATAGTAATTCATTGATTTTTCTAAGGGGACGATTCATATAACAAAGTAAGACAAAACAAAGATTATGTTCTTCACAGGAAATGCTCAATCTGTCCACCATCATTCCTCAACAATAGCTGTAGTCGAGAAATAATGTTGTGAACAACACTGTAAAGCATGTCCGGAGTTATGGTGAGGCATTGGCGTCGGATGTTGTCTTTCAGCATCCCTAGATGTGTCGGTCGATCACGATACACTTGCGACTTCAGGTAACCCCATAGCCAATAACTGCACGGACTGAGGTCTGGGGACCTGAAGGCCAAGCATGACGAAAGTGGCGG
Organism: Schistocerca piceifrons; assembly: GCF_021461385.2. NCBI lineage: Eukaryota > Metazoa > Arthropoda > Insecta > Orthoptera > Acrididae > Schistocerca > Schistocerca piceifrons. The sequence continues at coordinate 452,529,467 of NC_060144.1, read as the reverse complement.
CTGAGCACACGATCATCACCTAAACGACGCGCGCAAGAGATCTTCCACGCGTCTAGCAATTATTGTTTTTTTTTTAGTTCTAGTAAAACCCCATGTCATTCCAAGCATGTGTGTTAATTTTTACCTCTCTATCGACATTATTCCGTGGTTCATTAAGTTTTCAAATTTATACTGACTTTTTGATCACCCGGTACATCCAGTGTGTCTAGCGCACAGACAAGTTGATTGCAGGCCCTCAGCAGGCCTCCTCCTAACAATACACGGCCATCTCTGGCACCGAGGCAGAACCAACTTTCATCAGAAAACACAACAGACCTCCACCCTGCCCTCCAAGGAGCTCTCGCTTGACACCACTGAAGAACTAAAGGCGGTGGTTTGAGGTCGAATGCACGTTATAGGGCGTCTGGCTCGGAGCTGTTCTTGAAGAAGAGTGATTTGTAACAGTTCGTTGTGTCACTGCGGTGCCAAGAGACGCTCAAATTGCTGCTGCAGGTGTAGTACGACGCGCCACAACCACACGCCGTACACGATTGTGTCCCCTCTCGGTAGTGCTACGTGGCCGTGCGAAGCCCTGTCTTCTTCCGACCGTACATTCTCGTGACCACTGCTGCCAGCAGTCGTGTGCAGTGGCTACATTCCTGTCAAGTCTTTCTGCAGTAACGCGGAAGGAACAATATCGTTCAAGAAACATCCAACTTCTTGTAGCCCTTTCACATGACCTCGTTCACACTCAGTAATGTGTTGATTAAGCGTCTTTGTCGCCTTAAAGGCATTCCTGACTAACAACAACTCACCACGCCCAGTCTCATGGGTAACTAACACTCACCATCGTTACAGAGTGCATTTAAAGCAAAGCATTTATTCGAACGGCGCGAAATTTGAATAGACATCATCTTTCAGATGTGGTAACACGTCTACCAACTTTCGTCTCCATGTATTTCGTAGAAGTTATAAATAAATAGTTGTCTCTATTAAAGTTCCAACCCTCGTGTTCGTTGATTCTTCTAGGAGCGAACGAACGTCCCCTTAGAAAAATTATAAATGACTGTGCTTAAACTGACACACAATATTTTTAGCGCAACGCAGTCTGACTTTCAATAATCCCTGCAAAAGAATGGCCCTGACTAACATTAACCTATACCTTTCACAAATCACTTACCTCACAAAAATCTTCGTTACTCGAACTACTGCAGTACAGCGAGCGCCACTACTGCCAGCTAAATAAAAGATTCTAACTACTGAAGGCACTAACTACTGATAGGCATAGTTAGCAAATGAAAGATTCTGGTAGAGAACAAACAATGTATATAACTTAATAGTGTTCAAAAGTCATAATAAATATAGCAGTTCATGACATCCATTCTTACAAATGTACTGTTTCTGATGGACACACGTCCAGATCATCCGCTCTCAAAACTCCGCCATTTCTCTCCCCACATCCACCACTGCTGGCGGCTCACCTCCAACTGCACAACGCTACGCGCTGTTAACAGCCAACTGCCCAACACTACAATAGCGAATATTACAACAATGCCACCCAGCCACAGACTGCACACAGCACAGCCAGTGATTTTCATACAGAGCGCTACGTGGCGTTACCAATATAAAAACCTAAACAGCCTACTTACAACTACACTAAGATGCACAACGCCTCTTTGGTATCATTCTGCCACAGGAGGTGAATGAAGATCTTGGTGACGCTTTCGTGTTTACTAATCCAACCTGTGACGAAACCCGCTTCTCTTCTTTGTCTCTCCTCTGTACTGTCTGGTAGTGGTTCGAGAGCGACGAACATTGCTAAAGTACCGGTCAAGCGAAGATTACGGAAATATAAACATACACCCAAACGAAATTTTTTTGTTCGACAATCGTGTAATCATACACTAACGGATTTTCCAGCCTACTAATGCGCGATATATTATATCTATTTACGTTAAGAGTCAGTTCCCAATACTTGCACAAAGCATCTACCCTCTGCATGTCTTTTGAGTTTCTTTTGTTTATGTTTGCTGCTGAGGATATTCAGCCGCTAAATAATTGTTAAAATTCATGGTGAAGCCCTCGGCTTAATTTATTTTGCGCAATTCACTGATAGTTTCGGTCAATGACAATTCCTGGATTTCGCTACAATTCTCTAGAGTTGCAACTTTTCTGTATAAAGTGGCGTCATCAGCGAACAATCTCATGTTGCTTCCGACTTTATACATCAGATAATTTGATTTATTTGAAAATAAGGATTTCCTCTGCTAATAATTTTCAATTGACAACGACGTGAATTATTTTTCAGTTTCATCACAAGATATAGCAGATCCCGATTTATTTGGACACTTTACTTTCACGTAACATCCACTGATTCGAATGCCGGTCTGGTTTTCATTCTAAATAGGCAGGATGTTTGCGGCAAAAATATCTATTATATTTGCTAGTGCTCACAACTCTTGTCTGTAATATAATTTCTTGTCTTAGCGCTTGACACCGATGTGACTATAAGTGATCATTTTTTTAAATTGCGAAACTGTTACTAATTATTACAGCAATACATCACCCGTAAGGTATTATACAGCGTGGTCAGAAAATGTGTGAAAAGCTTGTAAGGATGTTTCAGGGTAGGTTGTGCTGAGAAGAAATAGCTTAGAAATTAATTCGACACATTACGCCGTTTCCGAAATAATAGCGTTAAAGTTAGCCAATCAGGCCCCTTGAGAGCGCACATTGAAGCCGACCGCCAGAGATGGTGTCTTGAGCACGTCAGGTCATACAAGTATTTAAGGACGATGCTAAGTTGTGACATCAGATATCATGACAACAGACATCGAAGAAATCAGACATTTTTCTCTAGCTAAATACGCGAATGGAATACGAAAGAAGATCAATTAATGATGTTGCGATGTACCCTCCGCCATGAACTGTACAGCCGCTTGCGGAGTACAAATGCAGCAGTCGATATACGGGGTGTTACAAAAAGGTACGGCCAAACTTTCAGGAAACATTCCTCACACACAAAGAAAGAAAATATGTTATGTGGACATGTGTCCGGAAACGCTTACTTTCCATGTTAGAGCTCATTTTATTACTTCTCTTCAAATCACATTAATCATGGAATGGAAACACACAGCAACAGAACGTACCAGCGTGACTTCAAACACTTTCTTACAGGAAATGTTCAAAATGTCCTCCGTTAGCGAGGATACATGCATCCACCCTCCGTCGCATGGAATCCCTGATGCGCTGATGCAGCCCTGGAGAATGGCGTATTGTATCACAGCCGTCCACAATACGAGCGCGAAGAGTCTCTACATTTGGTGCCGGGGTTGCGTAGACAAGAGCTTTCAAATGCCCCCATAAATGAAAGTCAAGAGGGTTGAGGTCAGGAGAGCGTGGAGGCCATGGAATTGGTCCGCCTCTACCAATCCATCGGTCACCGAAACTGTTGTTGAGAAGCGTACGAACACTTCGACTGAAATGTGCAGGAGCTCCATCGCGCATGAACCACATGTTGTGTCGTACTTGTAAAGGCACATGTTCTAGCAGCACAGGTAGAGTATCCCGTATGAAATCATGATAACGTGCTCCATTGAGCGTAGATGAACGAAACTAAAATGAGCTCTAACATGGAAATTAAGCGTTTCCGGACATATGTCCATATAACATCTTTTCTTTATTTGTGTGTGAGGAATTTTTCCTGAAAGTTTGGCCGTACCTTTCTGTAACACCCTGTAGATGTAGTTTTAATTTGCCAGAGTTTCTTAAAACCGTTCACTCCGCTTCGGAGTTAGTGATTCATTACGATACGAAAAATTATTTACACAGTGAAATTACCAGCAGGTGACAGCCTCCTACAGAACCCACTGAGTATTAGCTGACCCTGGGTCTGCCGAGTCTTTGTACAGGCAGAGTTGTAGCAGAATCCACGCCAAGGCGACGCGTGCCTTTTATCTGCTCGACCTTGGCACCACTGTTTCCGCTATTCCATTCATATCTTTCACGCCCATTGCGTACCAGTACTTACAGCGACCGTTAAAATAGTTCCAGCTCAGTAAGGCTGTAACGCCCATCCACGATGATTCAGGAAGAGGGATTTGTTGTTAGGCACTGGATTAAAAAAAATTCCGGAGATATCATCGCTTGGAAATATTCGTGTCCTTTAAACTCAAATGTCAGTTTAAACTAAGGAGGAAAGCAGCTACCGACAACACACGACGGAATGATACATGTTTTATTTACTATTTTAATATCATTAATTGAGTCACCAGTCTTCTGAATGATTTCATACAGCCCGCCATGAATTCCTCTCCTGCCCTAACCTCTTCATTCCAGAGCAGCGCTTGTACCCCACATCCTCAACTATTTGTTGTATGCGTTCCAATCTCTGTCCTTTCCTACAGTTTTTACTCTCTACATCTCCCTCTTGTACCATGGACGTTACTCCCTGATGTTTTAACACATGTCGTATCATCCTGTCCTCCTTGTCAGTAGTTTCCATATATTCCCTTCTTCGCCGATTCTGACGAGAACCTCTGCAGTCCATACCATATCAGTCCACCTAATTTTCAACACTCTTCTGTAGTACCACATCTGAACCGCTTCGATTATCTTCTTTTATGGTTTTTCCACTGTTCGTGTTTCACTGTCACGCAGTGCTTTGCTCCAAATTTACATTCTCAGAAATTTCTTCCTCGAAATAAGGCCTATGTTTGATACTAGTAGATTTCTGTTCCCCAAAAATTAGTACATTTCTCTTCGCCAGGAATGGTGTCTTCGCTTGTGCTAGACTGCTTTTTTATTTCCTTCTCGCTTCGTCCGTCATTGGTTATTTTACTTTCAAGGTAGCAGAATTTCTAAACGTCCTCTGCTTCGTGGTTTCCATTTCTTATGTTAAGTTTATCGGTAATGTCATTTCTGCTATTCCTCATTACTTTCGTCTGTCTTGGGTTTGCTCATTAGATTGATCGTTTCATTTAATAGCTTCTGTAATTCTTAGGCACGTTTACTGAGGGTAACAATGACATCACCGAATCTTATTGCTGATATCCTTCCATCCTCAGTTTTAATCCCACTGTTGAATATTTCTGCCTGCCGGGATGGCCGAGCGGTTCTAGGCGCTACAGTCTGGAACCGCGCGACCGCTACGGTCGTAGGTTCGAATCCTGCCTCGGGCATGGATGTGTGTGATGTCCTTAGGTTAGTTAGGTTTAAGTAGTTCTAAGTTCTAGGGGACTGATGACCTCAGAAGCTAAGTCCCATAGTGCTCAGAGCCATTTGAACCATTTTTTTAACATTTCTTTTATTTCTGCCATTGCTTCTTCGATGCGTAGTCTAAGCAGTACGGGTGAAATAGTACATCTGTTCTATTCTATGCGCGCACTGAGCGTTTGAAAAGTGACTATGGGTATGCCTCAGTCCGTACCCTAATCTCTCTCATCTTACTGTCATGATCCTTACGCGACAGATACAATGGTACAATAGTCGCACAGTCTTTCTAGAAAATAGTTGGGTGTAATATAAAGCATGTCCAGAATTATATTTATAGCTTCAGACTTAAATAACGAAAGACCTAAACTGAACTCCGCCCGAACAGGTCATGAAGACCGAACGGTACCGACCGGCCGTCGTGTCATCCTCGGGCACAGGCGTCACTGGATGCGGGTACGGAGGGACATGCGGTCAGCATATCGCTCTCCCGACCTACCTTTAAAACTGTATTAGATAATAACAACTTGTTTTATACAGGTGAAAAGACAAATCAAAGTTTTTCTTTTATTTTCGACGTGCTGCAAATCTGACAATAAGTATGGATTCGACAGATGAGAGCTCAGTTTGTAGCCCGGTTCATGGAGATATAGCCCGATACCGAAGTGCAACGAACCTCCCGGACACAATAAGGTAGGAAATTGCTGTCCCGACTGAGTGTTAGTCTGTATGGAAACAGGTAGCGTTTTCGATTATCAGACGGAGGGTTGGCTATGTGTTTCAGGTGCCAACATGGTTCAAAAAATGGTTCAAATGGCTCTGAGCACTATGAGACTTAACATCTGAGGTCATCAGTCCCCTAGAACTTAGAACTACTTCAACCTAACTAACCTAAGGACATCACACACATCCATGCCCGAGGCAGGATTCGAACCTGCGACTGTAGCGGTCACGCGGTTCCAGACTGAAGCACCTAGAACCGCTCGGCCACCCCGGCCGGCTGCCAACATGGAGAAGGTACTGCTGGTGCCCAACAAAATCAGTGCGTACGTTGGCCAGAGAGTGGAAAATGCCCCAACCTTGGAAAAGAGGTTACCTCTTTATGCCTACAAGGTGCAACTGTTTCAGACAATAAATTCGACGGACAGACCTCAGCCTGACCAGCTTGCACTGGGTACACTAAAAGAGAATGACGCAAACAATGACTTCTTAGAAAAAGATTTGCTTCTTCGAGGAGCCAACTTTTCAGGTATCTGGCAAACTGAACCGTTATATAAAGCTGATATATGGGGACCACGCAAGATGGAAAAGAATAACCCCAAGTTCAATTTATGGTAGGACCCTATACACAATTGTATCAGTGTTCCATTTATTATCAAAGACTCTAATGTCAACTGGGATGTTTACCTCAGCATATTACAAGAGTTTTCTGTGGCACAATTGGGACACTTGCAAGCTGACGTCATATTGTAGCAGGATGGGGCACCACCTCACTGGTCCCTATTTCTGGATTAAAAGTTTCCAGACAGGTCAGATGGACGAAATGGGAGTTATCATCACCCGTACTCACGCCAGTAGAATTTTTCCTACGGGAGTTTCGTTAAGGATCGGGTCTACTGAATCAAAGTTGCGGACCTATAAGATTTTATTGAAAGGGTACAGTACCGCCCAACATCGAAAAAAGGTACAACATTCTTCGTTATTCTTGTCAGAACAACATATTTTTTGTAATAATAACTCAATTTCACTTAATACACCGAAGCTGGAAACCAATGTAGGAAAGAAGGACAACTTATTTATTTAATTGATCACATGTGCACTCGCACAAAATAAATCCCTACATCCAATTTGGTGAGATCTGTGAAATGAATGAATGTATGGTCGTCTGCTAACCGCAGATAGTGAATGCGCAATATATGATCATCTTTGAGACGGTCCTTTGGTCACCTTTGGTGGAACCAAAGAGATGAAATTTACCTGAGCTTTGAGCGCCTGAAATGTGGTTGACCAATACGGTAGCAAGGTGCTCCCCCACTTCGGCAGAGGTGCGAGATGACCTGAAGAACGGCCATGTTTCAGCACTCTGGCGCTGGATCTTGTGTTGGTAGGACCTGTCTTAGGTGTGCTCCGTAAAGACAAGAGTGTGGAGAAAATGGTATGCACGTGAAATGCTTAAGAGTAGTTTGGAATAATAATTTCTCTATTTCAGGAACTTTTTTTTGGGGGGGGGGGAGAATTAAGTGACAGGCAGGTAATATTAAGGGGATCGTAGTAATCTTCGGAAATGACCAACGGTCACAGTGAAACCACGTGTAGCAATAAGTTGAAATACTTGCGAGTGCTAGTAATAAGTTGAAATACTTCCGAGTGCTAGTAATAAGTTGAAATACTTCCGAGTGCTAAAGTTAAGCTGAATTACTGGGGTGTGTACTATAAGTTGGAAATATTTAAGAAATGGCGTGTTCAGGACTTGAAATTAGAGATGAGTACTTCCACGTGGTGAGTACAGTGTGTGTCTCAATCTGTGTATGAGACAAAGGATAAAGAGAAGTACTCGTCCATGGTATCAGTTGAGGACTCGCGTGTGTGACGAATATGTTCTTAATATTACTCTGCGTGTTATGTTTCCGTGTGACGCTGGATTCAAACTCTAATACTCTGAGAGAGATGCAAGGTGAGTCAGTCGTCCATCCAGCAACGCCACTTGGCTTGCATTGCACAGGAAGACGTTTATATATCCTCCAGAGTTCGAAGTAGGACAGAAAAGTTACGAAGTGGGGTAGTGTCGTGTGAAACTGGGATGAATACTAATTGAAGTGGGAAAGCTGAAAGTGAAGTGATTCTAGCGTTGTGACTATTCTTTGTGATATATGTTGGCAGTGTGATATATTTCATGTAATTTAAGTATGTGTGGTTTGCATGGGAGAGTAGCAAGATAGGTTCAGAGGCAGTGGGCTATGCATGTTCCTTTTTGTACCGCTCGGTCTGGAGTAAATTTTCGTGATGATGGGTGTGAGAGTCGACTTGTGAGATACAGCAAAAGATCCACCATCCTATCCAGAAAGTGCACTGTAGCGTTAGATAATTACGAGACCATAAGATATAGAATGACCAATGTAAAACCATGCCCACTGGGCGGAGTTTCTCATGTGTAATTATTGTATAAAAATGTAATAATAGAATAATAGAATTTATCGGAATCAAAAAAAGACAGTGAAAAGAAAAAGATTGGTGGCCTTGTTCTTCGCACAGTGGGTAGTCATGATATCCAGAATTTATAATGTGTGCGCCATTCACTTTCAGTGCGATGGCCAAGGAATAGAAAAGCAACTGGAATCACTCAATAGAGGAAAGCCCACTGGACCTGACGGGATACCAATTCGATTCTACACAGAATACGCGAAAGAACTTGCCCCCCTTCTAACAGCCGTGTACCGCAAGTCTCTAGAGGAACGGAGGGTTCCAAATGATTGGAAAAGAGCACAGATAGTCCCAGTCTTCAAGAAGGGTCGTCGAGCAGATGCGCAAAACTATAGACCTATATCTCTTACGTCGATCTCTTGTAGAATTTCAGAACATGTTTTTTGCTCGCGTATCATGTCATTTCTGGAAACCCAGAATCTACTATGTAGGAATCAACATGGATTCCGGAAACAGCGATCGTGTGAGACCCAACTCGCCTTATTTGTTCATGAGACCCAGAAAATATTAGATACAGGCTCCCAGGTAGATGCTATTTTTCTTGACTTCCGGAAGGCGTTCGATACAGTTCCGCACTGTCGCCTGATAAACAAAGTAAGAGCCTACGGAATATCAGACCAGCTGTGTGGCTGGATTGAAGAGTTTTTAGCAAACAGAACACAGCATGTTGTTATCAATGGAGAGACGTCTACAGACGTTAAAGTAACCTCTGGCGTGCCACAGGGGAGTGTTATGGGACCATTGCTTTTCACAATATATATAAATGACTTAGTAGATAGTGTCGGAAGTTCCATGCGGCTTTTCGCGGATGATGCTGTAGTATACAGAGAAGTTGCTGCATTAGAAAATTGTAGCGAAATGCAGGAAGATCTGCAGCGGATAGGCACTTGGTGCAGGGAGTGGCAACTGACCCTTAACATAGACAAATGTAATGTATTGCGAATACATAGAAAGAAGGATCCTTTATTGTATGATTATATGATAGCGGAACAAACATTGGTAGCAGTTACTTCTATAAAATATCTGGGAGTGTGCGTGCGGAACGATTTGAAGTGGAATGATCATACAAAATTAATTGTTGGTAAGGCGGGTACCAGGTTGAGATTCATTGGGAGAGTCCTTAGAAAATGTAGTCCATCAACAAAGGAGGTGGCTTACAAAACACTCGTTCGACCTATACTTGAGTATTGCTCATCAGTGTGGGATCCGTACCAGGTCGGGTTGACGGAGGAGATAGAGAAGATCCAAAGAAGAGCGGCGCGTTTCGTCACTGGGTTATTTGGTAACCGTGATAGCGTTACGGAGATGTTTAATAAACTCAAGTGGCAGACTCTGCAAGAGAGGCGCTCTGCATCGCGGTGTAGCTTGCTCGCCAGGTTTCGAGAGGGTGCGTTTCTGGATGAGGTATCGAATATATTGCTTCCCCCTACTTATACTTCCCGAGGAGATCACGAATGTAAAATTAGAGAGATTAGAGCGCGCACGGAGGCTTTCAGACAGTCGTTCTTCCCGCGAACCATACGCGACTGGAACAGGAAAGGGAGGTAATGACAGTGGCACGTAAAGTGCCCTCCGCCACACACCGTTGGGTGGCTTGCGGAGTATCAATGTAGATGTAGATGTAGAAAGCCGTGGAGTAAGAAAGAAAATGTGGTATTGCCAGTGCGTAGTGAACAATCAGAGTTGTGTAAATTACTGATAGTCAGATGTGCGTTATCCGTTTCCGTTGCGTAATATTCAAACGTGAGAATAATTTCTAGCTTAATTGTGAGTACTAGAGCTCATAATCAGTCATTGATGTTTTCGAATAATTAGAATAAATCCACTCGCTTGGAAAACCACTCATCTTGTAGGCCTGACTGCTTGATGCCACAGTATGAGCAAGGCATGTGGGTGCCTCTCATTATGACTGGCACTCACAATGCATTTAAACATTAGAATCTAATGTTGCAAAAATAATTTCCTTGCTTACGATCAGAAACGGCCGTTTTAAGACTTTACCAACTTTACCACAAGTTTGCGTGTTCTGTTGGACCGAGACAGCCACTAAATGGCAACCATTCCGTCTCGCTGCCTGCGGTACGCCTGTCGGGACCACCCATGCGGCCGGTCTGGTACAGTAGAGGTGCCCAAAATGGGAGGAACATTGACGCAATGGGAGGCTGATAGGTTTGGAGATAATTACTTCCACAGCCGCCGTTGCGACAGGCTTCCGCTCCACCTCGGGCGTCGGCGTGCGCGGCACGTAACAAATGACGGGCTTGACGTCTGTCGCAGGCAGTTTGGAAACAGCAGTCCCGGGCCGAAGCAAGGTTTCATGCGAGCCTTAAACGCTGAGGCAGCCAGTAGGAAGCAAAACAATGATTTGATGTCACGACATGGTGCGATCTTGTTGACAGCTGCCGGCCGGTGTGGCCGAGCGATTCTAGGCCTGGAACCGCGCTGCTGCTACGGTCGCAGGTTCGAATCCTACCTGGGGCATGGATGAGTGTGCTGTCCTTAGGTTAGTTAGGTTGAAGTAGTTCTAAGTTCTAGGGGACTGATGACCTCAGATGTTAAGTCCCATAGTGCTCAGAGCCATTTGAACCATTTTTTTTGTTGACAGCTAACACGTGTAAAACAGGTCTTTCTGTGCTCCGAGCCATCTTGTCATCAAGAAAGTGAACATTCAACACCAAACAAACGAATCGAGGCGAAATCTATCACACTGCGGCTCACTGGTCTAGTGGATGTCGACTACAAGTCCACAAGGTTCAGTCGTTGTCCTATAATGTTCCCCTAATTTTCGCTTCTATCAAGTGTGATAGTGATTGGTAAACGTTGAAAGTGCCACGTAGCAACGTATTCTTTTTTAAGTTTCAGGTCCCCCAATAAGTGCCTCGGGAAGACAGTTGAAAAGACCAGAGGAAGACAGGACATACCGCATCAAATAAGATCATGCCTAATAAAGCAATGCGATGTTCAAACTAGACATTGGTTTGAGAGCAGCTTTACTGTCTAGGTCTAGATAATCTCAGACTCTAAGGGGGAACCTCTGTCGTTTACGGTTTTTAACTCGCTTCCTTGTCACTAATACATGTTGCCAATGGACTTTTTTACTTGAGCTATCAATCTTATGACTGCTTGGATGCGACGGATTTTCTTTGCGAACCTCTCATCTCAGAGCAGCACTTGAAAGGTGGCTACACTGAGCCACAGCGCCAGAGATTGCGCCAGAGAGTATTATTCCGCCGCCTCCACAGGCAGTGCTTGTTGAGAAGTAGCAGTAGTCGGTCGTTGTTGAGATGTGGTGGTAGTTAGTGCTTTGGAGAGAGGATGTTGATACCTGTACTATTTGAGGCCATGTTGTGTGCAGATGTTTTGATGGGCTAGACACCAGATGCTGTTCGAATGGAGATATAGTAATGATCAGAGTACTTTTCGTCAAGATATATAAAGGTAAAAGAAAATTTTCTTATTTTTTTATTTCAAATGTGTTAAACAATAATGCCCCTTGGTCACAGGTTCAGTCAACAAAGCATTTGGCTCGTGTTCTTGTATTAGACTGTATTTCTGGTTTCGATGTGCAATTATAGTATTTATGTTTATTTTTTTAATTTCTTCATGGTAATGGCTTGTCGTATTGAGGAAGAACCGTGCCAGATGTGTACGTTGAATCACACTTCCACACACAGAACAGGTACACTTGTGCTTTGGTTTCGTAGGTTGTATAGTTGCTGGGGACTTAATTAATTAATTTTGTTAACGGAAATTTTCTTTCATTCTTTGTTGTTGTTCTATGCAGTCAGATTGCGTACAAATACTAGTCAGGGCCAACCGGTTACGAGACATCGTAGCCGGACATTCAGCTACTAAAATTAAAAATAATTGCAAAAATATAATTAAGCCTCCATGCACTCTTGCAATCCATGCCCTAGTTATTTGCTGGAGGTATTCCAGTCTATGTCTTCTTTTACAGTTTTTATCCTCTACAGATCCCTCTAGTACTACACAAGTCATTCCCTGATGCCCTACCACATTTCCTATCATCCTGTCACTTCTTCTTGTCACAGTTTTCCTTATGTTGCTCTCTCGTCCTTTAGGAGAACCACTTCATCTATTACCTTATCAGTCCACCTAATTTTCCTCATGCTTCTGTGGCACCACATCTCAAACATTCTCTTCTGTTCCGGTTTTCCTACTACGTCCATCATTCTCTACCATACAATACCGTGATACAAAAGTTCATTCGCAGTAATTTCTTCCTCAAATTAAGGTCTATGTTTGATACCAGTAGGTTTCTTTTGGTCAGGAACATCCCCTTTCGCAGTGCTAGTCTGCTTTTTATGTCGTCCTTGCTTCGTCCGTCATACGAATTCCTTAATTTCATCTACTTTGTAATCACCAATTTTGATACTATGTTTCTCTCTACTTAAAATTACTTTCATCTTTCTTCGGTTTACTTGCTGCGCATATTCTGTACTCATTAGACAGTTAATTCCATTCCACATACCTTGTAATTCTTTTTCGCCTTCACACGATAGCAATGTCATCAGCGAATCTTATCACTGATATCCTTTAACCTTGAATTTTAATCCCACTTTTTGAACTTACTTTTGCCTCTGTCATTGCTTCTTCAATGTACAGATTGAACAGTAGGGGCGAAATAATGCATCCCTGAAGTACACCCTTTTTAATCCGAGCACTTCCGTCCAGGTTTTCCAATCTCATTGTTCCCTCTCGTTCTTGTATACATTGTGTATTATTCGTCTTTCCCTGCAACTCACCCCTGATTTCTCAGAATTTCGAACATTTTGCAGTCTTTTACATTGTCGAACACTTTTTTCCAGATGATAAATCCTGTGAAAGTGTCTGGATATGTAACTTTGTAGAATGCAACAAAAGTGTTACATTTACGTGTCCGAATGCGGAATCCGATACCGTGATACATACTGTGTATTAATTAACATAATAAGAAAACTACAATTTTTATCTGAAGAGACTGTAATCCTAACTGTTTTTAATATTGTTGTTGTTGTTGTTATTGTTGTGGTCTACAGTCCTGAGACTGGTATGATGCAGCTCTCCATGCTGCTCTATCGTGTGCTAGCTTCTTCATCTCCCAGTACGTACTGCAGCCCACATCCTTCTGAATCTGCTTAGTGTATTCATCTCTTGGTCTCCCTCTACAATTTTTACCCGCCACACTGCCCTCCAATACTAAATTGGTGATCCCTTCACGCCTCAGAACATGTCCTACCAACCGATCCCTTCTTCCAGTCAAGTTGTGCCACAAACTCCTCTTCTCCCCAATTCTATTCAATACCTCCTCATTAGTTATGTGATCTACCCATCTAATCTTCAGCATTCTTCTTTAGCACCTCATTTCGAAAGCCTCTATTCTCTTCTTGTCCAAACTATTTATCGTCCATGTTTCACTTCCACACATGGCTACACTCCACACAAATAATTTCAGAAACGACTTCCTGACACTTAAATCTATACTCGATGTTAACAAATTTCGGTTCTTTAGAAACGCTTTCCTTGCCATTGCCAGTCTACATTTTATGTCCTCTCTACATCGACCATCGTCAGTTATTTTGCTCCCCAAATAGCAAAACTCCTTTACTACTTTAAGTGTCTCATTTCCTAATCTAATTCCCTCAGCATCACCCGATTTAATTCGACTACATTCCATTATCCTCGTTTTGCTTTTGTTGATGTTCATCTTATATCCTCCTTTCAAGACATTGTCCATTCCGTTCAACTGCTCTTCCAAGTCCTTTGCTGTCTCTGACAGAATTACAATATCATCGGCGAACCTCAAAGTTTTTATTTTTCTCCGTGGATTTTAATACCTGCTCCGAATTTTTCTTTTCTTTCCTTTACTTCTTGCTCAATATACAGATTGAATAGCATCTGGGAGAGGTTACAACTCTGCCTCACTCCCTGCCCAACCACTGCTTCCCTTTCATGTCCCTCGACTCATGTAACTGCCATCCGGTTTCTGTACAAATTGTAAATAGCCTTTCGCTCCCTGTATTTTACCCCTGCCACCTTTAGAATTTGAAAGAGAGTATTCCAGTCAACATTGTCAAAAGCTTTCTCTAAGTCTACAAATGCTAGAAACGTAGGTTTGCCTTTTCTTAATCTAGCTTCTAAGATAAGTCGTAGGGTCAGTATTGCCTCACGTGTTCCCATATTTCTACGGAATCCAAAGTGATGTTCCCCGAGGTCGGCTTCTACCAGTTTTTCCATTCGTCTGTAAAGAATTCGCGTTAGTATTTTGCAGCTGTGACTTATTAAACTGATAGTTCGGTAATTTTCACATCTTTCAACGCCTGCTTTCTTTGGGATTGGAATTATATTCTTCTTGAAGTCTGAGGGTTTTTCGCCTGTCTCATACATTTTGCTCACCAGATGGTAGAGTTTTGTCAGAACTGGCTCTCCCAAGGCCGTCAGTAGTTCTAATGGAATGTTGTCTACTCCCGGGGCCTTGTTTCGACTTAGGACTTTCAGTGCTCTATCAAACTCTTCACGCAGTATCATATCTCCCATTACACCTTCATCTACATCCTCTTCCCTTTCTATAATATTGCCCTCAAGTACATCGCATTTGTATAGACCCTCTATATACTCCTTCCATCTTTCTGCTTTCCCTTCTTTGCTTAGAACTGGGTTTCCATCTGAGCTCTTGATATTCATACAAGTGGCTCTCTTTTCTTCAAAGGTCTCTTTAATTTTCCTGTAGGCAGTATCTATCTTACCCCTAGTGAGATAAGCCTCTACATCCTTACATTTGTCCTCTAACCATGCCTTCTTAGCCATTTTGCACTTACTGTCGATCTCATTTTTGAGACGTTTGTATTCCTTTTAGCCTGCTTCATTAACTGCATTTTTATATTTTCTCCTTTCATCAATTAAATTCAATATTTCTTCTGTCACCCAAGGATTTCTACTAGCCCTCGTCTTTTTACCTACTTGATCCTCTGCTGCCTTCACTACTTCATTCCTCAAAGCTCCCCATTCTTCTTGTGCTGTATTTCTTTGCCCCATTCTTGTCAGTTGTTCCCTTATGCTCTCTCTGAAACTCTGTACAACCTCTGGTTTAGTCAGTTTATCCAGGTCCCATCTCCTCAATTTACCACCTTTTTGCAGTTTCTTCAGTTTTAATCTACAGTTCATAACCAATAGATTGTGGTCAGAGTCCACATCTGCCACTGGAAATGCCTTACAATTTAAAACCTGGTTCCTAAATCTCTGTCTTACCATTATGTAATCTATCTGAAACCTGTCAGTATCTCCAGGCTTCTTCCATGTATACAACCTTCTTTCATGATTCTTGAACCAAGTGTTAGCTATGATTAAGTTGTGCTCTGTGCAAAATTCTACCAGGCGGCCTCCTCTTTCATTTCTTTCCCCCAATCCATATTCACCTACTACGTTTCCTTCTCTTCCTTTTCCTGCAATCGAATTCCAGTCACCCATGACTATTAAATTTTCACCTCCCTTCACTATCAGAATAATTTCTTTTATCTCACCATACATTTCTTCAATTTCTTCGTCATCTGCAGAACTAGTTGGCATATAGACTTGTACTACTGTCGCAGGCGTGGGCTTTGTGTCTATCTTGGCCACAATAATGCGTTCACTGTGTTGTTTGTAGTAGCTTACCCGAACTCCTATTTTTTTATTCATTATAAAACCTACTCCTGAATTACCCCTATTTGATTTTGTATTTATAACCCTGTATTCCTGACCAAAAGTCTTGTTCCTCCTGCCACCGAACTTCGCTAATTCCCACTATATCTAACTTTAACCTATCCATTTCCCTTTTTAAATTTTCTAACCTGCCTGCCCGATTAAAGGATCTGAAATCCCACGCTCCGATCCGTAGAACGCCAGTTTTAGTTCTCCTGATAATGACGTCCTCTTGAGTAGTCCCCTCGCGGAGATCCGAATGGGGGACTATTTCACCTCCGGAATATTTTACCCAAGAGGACGCTATCATCATTTATCCATACAGTAAAGCTGCATGCCCTCAGGAAAAATTACGGCCGTAGTTTCCCCTTGCTTTCAGCCGTTCGCAGTACCAGCACAGTAAGGCCGTTTTGGTAAGTGTCACAAGGCCAGATCAGCCAATCATCCAGTCTGTTGCCCCTGCAACTACTGAAAAGGCTGCTGCCCCTCTTCAGGAACCATACGTGTGTATGGCCTCTAAACAGCTACCCCTCCGTTGTGGTTGCACCTACGGTACGGCTATCTGCGTCGTTGAGGCACGCAAGCCTCACCACCAACGGCAAGGTCTACGGTTCATGGTTGTGCAAAAACATCTGTCGAATTTGCCGTAGTTTTCCCTGCTACCGATTGCGTTTTCTCTGTTAATGCACGACGAATTTACTGAATTTGTCCATTTTAATGATGCAGTATCATTGGCTAAGTGGGATAGAGTTGACATTTAAGGCCGGCCGGAATGGCCGAGCGGTTCTAGGCGCTACAGTCCGGAACCGCGCGACCGCTACGGTCGCAGGTTCGAATCCTGCCTCGGGCATGGATGTGTGTGATGTCCTTAGGTTAGTTAGGTTTAAGTAGTTCTAAGTTCTAGGGGACTGATGACCTTAGAAGTTAAGTCCCATAGTGCTCAGAGCCATTTGAACCATTTTTTTGACATTTAAGGTAACATAGCGAGAGGAAAATAAAACTGGGGAAATTTGCGGTGTTGGAGACCACGGCATATCAACAACGCCTTTGGTGACTCGTTTAATGAACAAATTTCATGCTGCTGTCATGAATGCTTTTCAGTGTAAAATGTCCACCACCAACCTGCAACAAAGTATCGTGAAGCTGTAGAGATCTGGCTAACGAAAGAGGCAAAATTACAAAATATCGATCGAAATGATACTGTTTGTCAGTTTTCCTCATTTTTGTAACGTTAAGTCGACAGTTGCGCTTCTCTTGCCATTATATTATATTGTGTGTTAACCGGGGGCCTACAAACGGCAGAGATGGTCCGTCCACGCAGCCTCAGTGGTCAGCAACCCCACGACGACTACCGCAGTCCACTTCACCCCTTCGCCGCCTCACACCGAAGCCAGGGTTATTGTGCGGTTCGGCCCCTGGTGCATACCCGCACCCCCCCCCCCCCCCCCCCCCCCCCCCTCTATGGAGAACTTGTTTGTGCAGCAATCGCGACATAATGTAATAATGTAGCCGAGGCGGAATAAGGAGAACCAGCCCGCATTCGCCGAGGCAGGTGGAAAACCGCCTAAAAGCCATCCACAGACTGGCCGGCTCTCCGGACATCGACACACAAGTCCGCCAGGAACCAGACACTCCTTCCCAACCCGGAAAGCCGTGCGTTAGACCGCACGGCTAACAGGGCGGGCATTCTCTTACCATTACTCAGCCATCTTGGAACTTTCTGAAGGACGTTGGTGAATTGCATCTTGGTTTGATGACTGAAATATTAAGCACAAAGAGGAAGGGTCACAATGGCTCTGAGCACTATGGGACTTAACTTCTGAGGTCATCAGTCCCCTAGAACTTAGAACTACTTAAACTTAACTAACCTAAGGACATCACACACACCCACGCCCGAGGCAGGATTCGAACCTGCGACATTAGCGGTCATGCAGTTCCAGACTGTAGCGCCTAGAACCGCTCGGCCACCCCGTCCGGCAAAGAGGAAGGTATACAATTAATTAATCATACCAAGAAAACCTTATCCAGACTTTCACTCTCCTTGTTTATGCTTGGCTTCATCCATTTGCCCGTGTACTTAAAAATTTAAATACACTGAGAACTAAAGAAGACTTGCCCAGTGCAAACTGACTGCGGCTGCTAGCTTACGATGTGACTACCGCGGTCTCCGTAAGATTGAAACACGCACAGTCTCGATGCTGCGTGCACTACCGGAATATCCTGCTCGTCTTTTCTGTTGATCTTCAGAGCCGATCCAGTCTGTTTAGAGTTAGTAATAAATATGTTTATCGGCTGTTTCGAGGCTATCCGACCGAGACGGCCTTACTGGAAAGATCGTAGGGGGTCTGCCTACGCCTTTTTTATGATGAAAGCACGGTGTTGCCGTTGTGAATGCTCCAGGGTTGCTAAACAGAGATGTTGTCTGTAGCATACGTTCCCTAGTCCGGACAGACTTTCCTGTACAACCACGGGACTGTGATTTAAAAGCATGGGGCAAAAATTATTATCAAGTAATTCGTTATTGAACTGCGGGGGGGGGGGGGGGGGGGGAGACAGGCAAACTAAGTCGATGTATTCTCTTAAGGAACCATAATTATTCTTTTATTAGATTTCTTTTTGTCCAGTATCCTTGACTGTGCCATAGTTAAACAATAGTTTTTGAAAAGTTTCAGGAACGGTTATAAACCGTGCACCACTACTGTTAATCACAATCCGGATCAGTAGACCTGTTGGTGTAAGGCTACGCGGATCTCCTGGCTTGTTATGACAGCTAATTACTGCCGCAGTGTGACCTCATTTACTCCCTTAGCGCCTCTGCTTCCTTTCCATGTTGCCCTACAGCTTGTACATAGCATATTTTAATTAAGGCAACTGGCAACTCTGTAACGTGATAGAAATAAATTCAGCATCGAATAACACGGTTGCCACTGACTTTAACATCTAGAAAAGAAAGAAGGAAGGTATGTTCCTGTTCTACGTGAGAGCAGCTATTCAGTTTAAGAAGTTATGACGACAGTTCCGTACTAACAGGCTCAGTGAACATTCAGTGACATTTAATTTAAATAAATTTATTAACATGAATTGACAAAGAAGAAATTCTTAGAAATAATACAACAAGTAACACGTACATAAATAGCAAACTGCCTCCAGTGCTAACTCCAGAGGCTCATCCACATGTGCTACCGCACTTGCATGGAACTTATACCCAGCCAATCCCACGGAGGACATAGGGGGCATCCTTCTATCAGATCACAACGTGAGTGAGCTCCTGCCCAGCGATGTTTTGGTGGGCTGGCGTCCGCCACGCACTTAACTGCACGATTTTGAAATGAGCTAATCGCCTTTCGCCAAATCCCCCCCCCCCCCCCCCCCCGGTGCTGCAAATACTGGATAATTATGAAATATTTATAAAATAAGACTCTCCCTTCAACGGAGTCTCTTTATATTTTAAAATTTTTGTTACATTAGGTCGCTCACTGTTCTAATAATTCGTACTTTAGTATTCGTTCTTTCGTGCCATAGACCCTTACCACAGTTTCTCTGTTCATTCGAAAACCTCTCGAGGATGGGGAAGGGCCGAGGAATGAGAAGACAGACGCCCTCTCTGGAAGGGTAACTTCGCGAAATAAACCTCGTCGGTATAATGTGTTTACCACAGCGTACAGTTTTCTCAGGGAAAACGGACGCCTTGTGTGTGCTGGATTGGAAGTCAAACCTGGGACCTTCCCTTTCACGGTAAAGTGGCCTACCGAGTGCGCTACCCAGACACGACTTAAAGCTCGCCAGTACCTCTTCTTCAACTTTCCAAATTTCACAGAAGTTCTCCTGTGTACCTTGCAAGACTAGCACTGCTGAAAGAAAGAATACTGCGGAGAAATGACTCAGACACAACATAGAGAGCTGTTTACAAATTGAATTTTCACTGCCGGCCGGAGTGGCCGAGCAGTTCTAGGCGCTACAGTCTGGAACCGCGCGACCGCTACGGTCGCAGCTTCGAATCTAAGTTCTAGGGGACTGATGACCTCAGCAGTTGAGTCCCATAGTGCTCAGAGCCATCTGAACTATTTTTTGAATTTTCACTCTCCTGCGCAGAGTGCGCTGATTTGACACATCCTGGCCGACTAAAACTGCTTTCTTGAGAGGGACTGGAACCAGGAAAAATTGCCTTTCGCGGCCAAATAAACTACCGCCTGAGCTATCCACGCACACTCCATTGCAAAGTGAAAATTCATTCTCGAAGCGATCCCCAACGCTGTGCCCAAGTTGTTTCTCAAATATCCTTTCTTAATCCCGCAAGAAATGCAGGAAGCTTATGTGAAGTTTAGAAGATAGGAGATTGGTATGGCTGCCAACAAACACGCATAAAACTAAGCGTTCAAGTGGAGCACAAGACACTAGCTACGTCCCTAGGTGTTACCCACCGTTGCAACTTAATTTATAAAAAAAATTTCCGGATATGTTTTGTTTTTATTGCAATTTCTATTAGTCCACCTCCTCCTTCATCCACTCTCAGCTGATCTTCCATTTTCTCTATCCGTCTCCTCCATCCTCTCTCTCTGTCCATCTCCTCCTCTATCTCTATCTGTTTCCTTTTCTCCTCTTCCTCTCCACGCTAGCACCCACATCCCAATAGGAGGCTGATGGTTCCCATCCCTACAGTATTTCTTTCCAGACTGTAATTAATGTGTCTACCAAATTTGGTTAAAATCGTCCCAGGGATTTAAGATGAGCATTTTGCCCATGGCTATGTCCGCATACGCACATCTCAAATATATTTCACATGCATTTAACATATTTCACTTGTGTATCTAGCGAAAAATGCCCTGCAGTCATTTTCACCCTACTCAATGTTTATGACATCGTATCTCCTTAAGTATCTGTCGCACAATGATATAATTTTGCAGGTACTTCCAGGGGTATATGTGGCTACTGTCTACGAAATGTAATTTGAACCCCGGGTTCGATTCCCGGCGGGGTCAGAGATTTTCTCTGCCTCGTGATGACTGAGTGTTGTGTGCTGTCCTTAGGTTAGTTAGGTTTAAGAAGTTCTAAGAAATGGTTCAAATGGCTCTGAACACTATGGGACTTAACTTCTGTTGTCATCAGTCCCCTAGAACTTAGAACTACTTAAACCTAACTAACCTAAGGACATCACACACATCCATGCCCGAGGCAGGTTTCGAACCTGCGACCGTAGCAGTCCCGCGGTTCCGGACTGCGCACCTAGAACCACTAGACCACCGCGGCCGGCTAAGTAGTTCTAAGCTCTAGGGGACTGATGACCATAGATGTTAAGTCCCATAGTGCTCAGAGCCATTTGAACCATTTGTAAACTGAACAGAGTTAGTAGTAAATAAATAATAAATTAATGTTCATGGATGGCGGGGCAGTTTTTTACGCATACTCAATATTAGACGTCATATCTCTTCAACTATGTGTCGTACAGCGACATATTTTTGTAGGTACATTCAGCGGCGCATATGGATAATGTCTGCGAAATGTGTTACAAATAGAGTTAGCTGAAAGAAATAATAAATTTGAACGTCAAACATGATGCGACATTTTTTCAAGCATCTTACTGGTTACGAAGTCGTATATTCTGAACTATGTCTAGTACAACGATAAAATTTTGCTTGTACCTTCAATGGTATAACTGAAAACTATCTGCAAAATCAACGCGAACAGACTTACTAGTAAAGAACTAATAAGTTAAAACTTCATACTTGATCTGCTAGCCTCACTGCATGAACAGCGAAAATATAGTAAGTGATAAATGTTTTTTTCTTTCATCATTTTGTGGGGTTTGTCAGAGGGAAAAAGGTTCATAAATGTCTAATATTACGTGTAAAGGTTGTTGAAATTCACAATGTGCTCTAATTCTCAAATACCGGGTAAGTAAAATATGGGTATTCGCGCGTCGTGGGCTACACTTCTTTGTTACGTTCACGCCCACCTCTTTGACAAGTAGCTATGTATAAGGCAGCCTATGTGTTAAGTCAAGGTGTAATCTATGTCCATTCCAAATGTCATCCAAATCCATCCAGCCGTTTCAGCGTGGAGGAGAAACAAACGTACTCATATCCACACACACACACACACACACACACACACACACACATACAATCATGCGACAGTATTCGCTTAAACGAGCGTGGGAAACCGCCTCAAAACCTCATTCTGAATGACCGGTCTATCAGCCGACGGTCGTTCATCCGCCGTGCGGATTCGATGCGAATTTGACTTATTCCCCTGACTCGAAAGTATAATTTGACTTACTCCCCTGACTCGAAAGTTAGTGCGTTGTGCGCTACGATACAGGAACTAGTCTTCGCGACTATTGTAGATACTGTCTTCATTGAAGTGAAGTAGTTCGATGTAAAAAAGTTCCGACGGGCCGAAAGGGCACTCTATCAAGAACAGCTCACCGGAGAATCGGCGCATACCCACCGCGAGTTTTGTTTACGACCGTAGCTTGCCAGTCACAGCGCAGACCGTGACGCGCGTGAGTAGTGACGTAGGGCGCTGGCGGGTCGGGGCGTGTGCCACCGGAACTGGGCGTGAGACTGAAGGGCGTTGAATCGGCGAAGCGGCTTACGTAAGGGCACAAGGCTAGGCCCCGGCCACGGGCCTTGGCACGCTACCAGCCAGCTGCGGCGGCCGATAGCGTCAGCCTCCAGTCTCTCTCTCTCTCTCTCTCCCGTCTGCGTTCCCTGCTCCCTCCCCCTCTACCTGCGCGTCTGCTCCACTCACTCCTATTTTGCTTACCGGCCACATCCCGTTCCGCACCTTCCCCCAGGTCATCCTAACCCACACCTGAGTCTCCGTCTGCATATGGAGCACGGCGAAGGGTACCTCGTACCACTGCTTATCTTTCCCTTTCATGTTCCACTAGCAAATGGAGAGATGGACAAACCACTGTCTATATGCTTCCATAGGAGCTGATGTCTCTTATCTTCTCTTTGCAGCCACTAGGCTGGTCCATTGGTGGTCCATTGATAATGACCGGGCCAAATATCTCACGAAATAACCATCAAACGAAAAACTACAAGGAACGAAACTGTCTGGCTTGAAGGGGGAAACCAGATGGCGCTATGGTTGGCCCGCTAGATGGTGCTGCCATAGGTCAAACGGATATCCTTAGGTTAGTGTCCTTAGGTTAGTTAGGTTTAAGTAGTTCTAAGTTCTAGGAGAGTGATGACCTTAGATGTAAAGTCCCATAGCACTCAGAGCCATTTGCTACAGTTTCTCTGTCAAAGACATGCAGGGGTGTACGAACACCAATCATAATCCCATCCCACACCACCAAACCACGACCTCCATACAGATCCCTTTCAAGGATACTAAGGGGATGGTATCTGGTTCCTGCCTGGTTCATGCCAGATGAAAACCCGGCAAGAATCTCTGTTCAGACTATACCTGGACTCGTCCGTGAACATAAACTGGGACCGCTGTTCCATTGACCATGTACTGTGTTCTTGACACCTGGCTTTACGGGCTCTCCTGTGAGCAAGGGTCAGTGGAATGCACCTTGCAGGTTCTGGGCGAATAAACTAAGTCTGTTCAGTCGTCTGTAGACTGTGTGTCTGGAGACAACTGTTCCCGGGGCTACGGTAAGGTCCCTAGAAACGCTACCTGCAGTACTCCGTGGCCGTCTGCGGCCACTGATGGTGAGAAGTCTTCTTGTGGTGTTGTACACTGTGGACGTCCCGTACTGTAGCGCCTGGACACGTTTCCTGTCTGCTGGAATCGTTGCCATAATCTTGGCTCACGGAGGGCCCGTGCTACGCCCTGCTGTGTTTGACCAGCCTCCAGTAGCCCAAGTATTCTACCTCTCACAACGTCTTCAATAAATAAATTCCTCGCTAAAAACTAAGCAGTTCAGTAAATCTGTCTGCAGAGCAGTATTATGCACGAGTACGACGAGAGAGACAGTGAGCGAGAGAGAGGCGCAAAGTGAATAGGGATGAGTGCCAAGACGGGGAATCGTCGGCAGCTGTCAGCTAACCTGTCACCAGGGCTACGGAGCGGAGAGACGGGACGCCGGGAGCGCCTTGATAACCCGGGCTGGGCGCTGGGTCGGCTCGCGGAGTTTCCGCCCACAACGGAGAGGTTGATGGCCCGTGACGGCGCCTTATCTGGCGTGGCGTGGCGTGGCGTGGCGCAGACGACGGCTGGTACCATAGTTCCAGACCCACTTGAGGGGCCGAACCGAGCTGCGCTGCACTGCTCTGCCCTGCCAGCCGGCCAGAGAACGCATCGACCGCACTCTCCCGATTGACCTTTCCAGGGCACTTAAGTAGGGGACAGGAGCGAGCCAAGGCACACACCTCAGCTCTGTGGGAAATTGTTCCTGATTTCTGGACGCATACTGAGCATAGATTTCTTGCAGTCACGTGTTTTTAGACTTATTTGATGGCGTTCTCAGTCCCATCCTTCCTTAACTTAATCATTTCTTACGCCATACATCACGCAATATCTTTAATGATATACACGTCCTGATCTTCCTTATACTGTAATTATTCCTCTGTGACTCGTTCCTGAGGAACCGTTCCTAGATGTACAGGGTGGCGCAGGGGAACGGGAAATTTTGAACGTTACAGTTGGCAGCACTGTAGTGCCGGCAGATGTTCGAAACTTTGCACAACTGATGTGAACGCATTACCATTTAGTAATCATGGAGAATTGGACTGGTGCGGAACGTGCAGTAGCTGTGAGAGCGTTTTACAAAAATGGTGATAGTGCGACTGCCGCGCAGAGAGCATTTCGACAGCATTACCAGCTTGGACGTGATGGACGTGTCCCATCTGCGCATGCGATTACAACGTGGGTGCGTAATTTTGAAGAAACAGGATCTGCCTCGAAAAAGAAACCTCCAGGTGGCATTCCAACGGTACGTATCCCTAAGAACATCGCAGCTGCTAGAGCTGCAATCGAGAGAAGTCCTCGCCGCTCCGTTCGACAGCATGCATCTTCGCTAGGGATTAAGCGACGAAGCTTACAAAGAATACTGCACGAATTGGACTTCCATCCCTGTACGTTGCAGATTGTGCAACACTTACATGAACGAGACCCAGCGTCACGTATGGAGTTTAGGAGCCAGATATTGACTAAAATCAACGAGGACGCGAATTTCCTTGGTAACTTATGGATATCAGACGAAGCCTATTTCCACCTGAACGCATTCGTGAACAAACAGAATTTTCGTTATTGGGCACAGGACAATCCTTGTGAGTTTCACCAGCGACCACTACATAGCGCCAAGGTTACAATATGCTGTGCTGTATCATGTCATGGTGCTACCGGCCCTTATTTTTTTGAACGTGAGGATGGTAGTGCAGTGACAGTAACATCCGCTCGATATGTTGAAATGCTTCAAACATTCTTTACACCGAGACTGTACGAGCTTAATCTTAACGTCGAAAACACGCGGTTTCAGCAGGACGGAGCCACGTCATACACTGCTCGACAATCGATGGCAGCAGTTCGTCAATTGTTTGGAAGATGCATTATTTCAAGTAACGGTGACATTGCATGGCCTGCGAGATCCCCTGATCTTAGTGTGTGCGACTTCTTCCTGTGGGGATATCTTAAAGGCAAGGTGTACCATACACGTCCTGTAACAATCCATGAACTGAAGGAGAACATTGAAACGAAATCACTGCCATTCCGCAAGATTTGCTACACCGCGCATTCCAGAGTTTTCATAACAGACTGTTAGAGTGTGAACGCCGAATGGGAGCACATCTTTCCGATGTCATCTTTAAAAAGAAAAGAGACACTTTTGGACATTTTGATTGTAAAGACATACTGAATAATGGCATACTGAATGCATTCACTTTCGTTAATAAATTACTGGTTTTATGAATTTATTTATGGAAATGACGTTATTTCGAAATTTCCCGTTTCCCTGCGCCACCCTGTATTCACCCTTATCTCTCTAGCACGTTTCTTCTTCTGACAAGTGTTTTCAGAGTCTCGTTTATTTGCATATTCACTCTAGAACCTCTTAAATTCAATCTTAAACTAGCCCTTTGAGGCCGAACGGTTCTAGGCGCTCCAGTCAGGAGCCTGCGCTGCTGCTACGGTCACAGGTTAGAATCCTGCCTCGGGCATGGATGTCCTTACGTTAGTTAGGTTTACGTAGTTCTAAGTCTACGGGATTGATGAACTCAGATGTTAAGCCCCAAAGTTCAAAATGGTTCAAATGGCTCTGAGCACTATGGGACTTGACATCTATGGTCATCAGTCGCCTGGAACTTAGAACTATTTAAACCTAACTAACCTAAGGACATCACACACATCCATGCCCGAGGCAGGATTCGAACCTGCGACCGTAGCGGTCACGCGGTTCCAGACTGAAGCGCCTAGAACCGCACGGCCACACCGGCAGCCTGAGTCCCAAAGTGCTTAGAGCCATTTGAACCATTTTGTCCGTCTGAAATTTATAAAATTTTTCTGTAATATCATATTTGAAAAGCTTACGGTTTATTCTTCTCCCGCCTTCCCCTGGCCCTTATTTCCCTTCTAGGCAGTTCTACATTTCGCGCGAGATATTACATGAACTTATTTTTCATTTTAAGTCAACATTTGTTGCTACTAGAATGCTTTTGTCGAATACAGCTTTCTTCCTAAATGCTATTCTAGCCGTATCTTACTTTTTAATTTTTCTTTGCAGATAGGGGAATCGTTTCACTTACACTTAGCTGTATACTCCAGTTTTGACAATACCTTGTCCCTCTACCTTCCACAGAGCAGCTGAACGGAATGGACAGCGTGTTGAAAGGAGGATTTAAAATAAACGTCAACAAAAGCGAAACGAGGATAATGGAATGTAGTCGAATTAAATCGGGTGATGCTGAGGGAATTAGATTAGGAAATGAGACGCTTGAAGTAGTAAATGAGTCTTGCTATTTGGGGAGCAAAATAACTAATGATGGTCGGCGTAGAGAGGATGTAAAATGTGGACTGGCAATGGCAAGGAAAGCGTTTCTGAAGAAGAGAAATTTGTTAACATCGAGTACAGATGTGTCAGGAAGTCGTTTCTGAAAGTATTTGTATGGAGTGTAGCCATGTATGGAATTGAAACGTGGACGATAAATACTTTAGGCAAGAAGAGAAGCCGGCCGCGGTGGCCGTGCGGTTCTGGCGCTGCAGTCCGGAACCGCGGGACTGCTACGGTCGCAGGTTTGAATCCTGCCTCGGGCATGGATGTGTGTGATGTCCTTAGGTTAATTAGGTTTAAGTAGTTCTAAGTTCTAGGGGACTGATGACCTAAGATGTTAAGTCCCATAGTGCTAAGAGCCATTTTTTGAACCAAGAAGAGAATAGAAGCTTTCGAAATGTGGTGCTACAGAAGAATGCTGAAGATTAGATGGGTTGATCACATAACTAATGAGAAGGTACTGAATAGAATTGGGGATAAGAGTAATCTGTGGCTCAATTTGAGTAGAAGAAGTGAGCGGTTGGTAGGACATGTTCTGAGGAGTGAAGGGATCACCAATTTCGAACTCGAGGGCAGCGTGGAGGGTAACAATCGTAGAGGGAGACCAAGAGATGAATACACTAAGCACATTCAGAAGGATATTGGCTGCAGTACGTACTGGGAGATGAAGAAGCTTGCACAGGATAGAGTAGCATAGAAAGCTGCATCAAACCAGTCTCTGGACTGAAGACCACCACAACAACAACTACTTTTCACTAGTTTTCGTTGGCTTCGTGCTATATCGACTTCTTGTTATGCTGAATTCTGTGGATAATTATTCAGCCCATTTCATCCATCAGTATTTGTTTCTTTACTTTGTACATTTATTTATGGTCTGAAAATTTTCTTTCATATCTTCATTTTATCATCGACATAAAAGTTCAATAGTCGTTTTGATAATCCATATTTCTGCCGAACATTCTTCTTGCAACAACTTGTGTTCAATAATCACTCACTTTAATACACAGTACAGAAAGGACTATTCCGTGAATGGCGCTCCAGTGTGAAGTTTCCGAAGACTGTTGAAACGTGTGGTACAGAATTCCACCATGGAAGCATGACTATAATTTATTCGGAAAACAGTAAGCTGTCGAAAAGCAGCACGTCCTGCTTAGTAGTCGCATCTCAGAGATGCAAATGGACAGAGTGTTCTGCCTCTGAAATATTTTACCGAAGAGTAGGACATCGCAATTAAATCATACCGAAGAACTGGGTGTCCTTTGGATAAAAAGGCTACAGCCGTTAGCAGCTCCAACATAGGAATGTCACGTTGGCTAATGTTATAGGGCCATATCAACAAATCACCAATACTATCGCCCCTGTAAATACTGAAAAGCTTCCTGCCCCTCTTCAAGAACCATGTTAGTCTGACTTCTCAGTAGATACTCCACCTTTGTGATCGGACCTAAAGTACAGCAACCTGTATCGTTAATGATGATGATGATGATGATGATTTTGGATGCGGGAAACTCAACAGCATAGTCATCAGCGCTCTGACGAAAAGTCAGGATGTCATTCTCGTGTGAGGTAATGGGAGGGGGGGGGGGGGCGGAGCGAAAAGACTTTCCTCACATGTGAAGTAGTTTAAAATGCATGAAAGTTCGCCTCTCTTCCCCAGCACTTCAGTGATGAGACGTGACAGTTCACAAAATTTCATAACATATGTAACACTGGTGTCAGTATCGACTAGGAGGGTGAGCAGATCTCCCACCAGTATATAAGAGACACGTAGCCAAAATTTGCTGAACCGAAAGTAAGTGACACTCCACGAACTCCACAGAGTGGTGGACACTTCATCCGGAGAAGTGAACAGTGCGTTAAAGGACAACGTCCTAATCACAGTCTGTTGAGCAGAGCTTGCTTGCATCGGTGCCGTTGGCGTCCCAAGTCCGCCGCGCCTGTGTGGTCGATCTGACTGACTGCAGTTTGTTTTCCGCAACCTCCAATCGTTCAGTTTCCCGCTGACGCTTCATTCGTTTGTCAGATGATAAGATGACGGCATGAAAGGGGACGGCACATCGACTACACATGCTTCTTTGACTGCTTTGTCGGCTATGTCGTTTCCCTGTATCACAATGTGTCCAGGTACCCAGCAAAAGATCACCTCCTTGCCACGGCTTTGGAGCTACTGTAAGGAGCCACTGATGTGCTGTATAAGTCTATGGGACACATTAGTCGGTGCATCGTTAGTATAAGCAAGAATTAATATAAGACATGAGTTAAAACCAGCAATGTATTAGAACCGTTGTTATTTGCAATGCTATGCTGATGCTTTTCTAAACGCGTTAGTAATGCAACTGTAATAAGCTTTAATTTACGTAATCAGGTGTCTTGTTGGAGTGTTCACACTCCTGCCGATCTGGTCATGACACGAATTTGGATTTAACCCTCACATTTTCTCACCGAAGCCACACCCGTTTATATGATCCACACGAAGAACGTCCACAGAACTGTAAACAGATGGAGGAATTTAGAAAGCGTACTGGACGATCGGTGACTTAAGTTGCATGGAATAGTGAAAAGCATCAAGGAGTTGCCCAGCCAACTCTTGTGGGAGACGCTGCAACAAAGGCGTTCCGCATCGCGGTGTGCTTTACCGTTAAAGTTCCTAGAACGTACATTCCTAAAAAGAGTGAACCAGTATTTTGCTTTCTCATACGTATATCTCGCGAGGAGATCATGAAGGTAAAATTAGGGAGATTAGAGCTCTTACGGAGGCTTACCAACAGTCGTTCTTCCCGCGAACAATTCGTGGCTGGAATAGAAAAAGTGGGGACTGGCAGTGGTACACAAAGTACTTCTTGCGGAGTATAGATGTAGATGTAGTAGATAACGAACTGGTGTCTCCCAACTATTCCATACAGTTTCAATCACCGATCCTCCCTGCTAAATACGACCTCTGTGCTGATACTCATGAGAGAATACAGCACATTCTTGGCCAGCACCTCTTTCCTTCAGTGACGCCGTTCGGTGCTTGGTTTGTGGTAAGGATTTTTGATATACGACGTATATAATTTCACATTAAAGGAAACGTCGTTAAGCTATATCGGGTCAGAATACACACATCAAAAAAAATTTTGCTTCACCTCGGTTCGGAGAGTTCCGGAACCTGTACAGGAAACTGGAATAGAGATCAACACAAACATAATTTCCCTCTTTTCATTCCTCATGACACCCACTCATTACATGTTGTACCACCCTACAGCGAGACCTTCAGAGGTGGTGGTCCAGACTGCTGTACACACCGGTACCTCTAATAACCAGTAGCACGTCTTCTTGCATTGATGCACGCTTGTATTCGTCGTGGCATACTATCCACAAGTTCATCAAGGCACTCTTGCTCCAGATTGTCCCACTCCTCAACGACGATTCGACGTAGAACCCTCAGAGTGGTTGGTGGGTCATGTCGTCCATAAACATCCCTTTCAATCTGCCCCAGGCATGTTCCATAGGGTACATGTCTGGAGAACATGCTGGCCTCTCTAGTCGAGCGATGTCTTTATCCTGAAGGAGGTAATTCACAACATGTGGACGATGGGGGTGCGAATTATCGTCCATGAAGACGAATGCCTCCCAATTGCTTGCACTATCGGTCGGAGGATGGCATTCACGTATCGTACAGCCGTCACAGCGCCTTCCATGACCACCAGCGGCGTACGTCGGCCCCACATAATGCCACCTCAAAACAGCAGGAAACCTCCACCTTGTTGCACTCGTTGGACAGTGTGTCTAAGGAGTTCAATCTGACCGGGTTGCCTCCAAACACGTCTCAGACGATTGTCTGCTTTGAAAGGATATGCGACGCTCATCGGTGAAGAGAACATGATGCCAATCCTGAGCCATGTTGTTGGGTCCATCTGTACCGCGCTGCATGGTGTCGTGGTTGCAAAGAAGGACCTCGGCATCGACGTCGGGAGTGAAGTTTCCCATCATGCAGCCTATTGCACACAGTTTGAGTCGTAGCACGACACCCTGTGGCTGCACGAAAAGCATTATTCAACATGGTAACGTTGCTGTCATGGTTCCTCCGAGCCATAATACGTAGGTATCGGTCATTCATTGCAGCAGTAGCCTTTGGGCGGCCTGAGTGAGGCAAGTCTTCGACTGTTCCTGTCTCTCTGCATCTCCTCCATGTCCGAACAACATCGCTTAGGAACCAGACGCCTGGACACTTCCCTTGTTGAGAGCCCTTCGTGGCAAAAAGTAACAATGCGCAGACGATCGAACGGCGGTATTGACCATCTAGGCATGGTTGAACTAGAGACAACACGAGCCGAGTACCTCCTTCGTGGTCGAATGCCTGGAACTGACCGGCTGTCGGACTCCCTCCGTGCAATAGGTGCTGGTCATGCATGGTTGGTCTTTGGGCGGCTCTAGTGACATCTCTGAACAGTCGAAGGGACTGTGTCTGTGATAAAA
Organism: Schistocerca piceifrons; assembly: GCF_021461385.2. NCBI lineage: Eukaryota > Metazoa > Arthropoda > Insecta > Orthoptera > Acrididae > Schistocerca > Schistocerca piceifrons. The sequence continues at coordinate 452,497,996 of NC_060144.1, read as the reverse complement.
TATCCACAGTCAACGTCTATTTCAGGTGTTCTTGGAACGGCGGGTGATGCAAAGCTTTTTTTGATGTGTGTATAAAAAATGAGTACATTTGTGACAGATATAGTTTTATGCTAAAAACATTGTGCACTGTGCGTAGTCGTTCCTTTCTGTTACATGGGTTCGAGGACATTGGAGCGACGGCGGTGGACTTGTTGCAACAAGGTGCGGCGTCGTTGAAAGCTGGTCTCCAAACAACGAAGCTGACAGCCGTGTCAAGCTGAAAGACGTGGTCGTTGGGCCAGCGGCTTTTGATTATTATTGAAAGAGATATTGTATCATAGAAAGGAAAAAAAAGAGGAAATGTTTTGCATGAGCTTAAGCCATTTATAAGCTGTAGCGTGGTTGTCTTCACAGCATTAAGTTGCACTCCTATGTATGAGCAACCAGAGCTCCTGTTATAGCATTGACGATAGAAATGCATTATGAAGAAGGAATAAAAACTGAACAGAATATGTAATTAATGGAAACTTAAAACACAAGTCGAGAAGTCGTTTGTTGCAGCAGTGTTTGAGCTAGATGCTCTTCGTGTTAAGTCTTATCTAGATCATGTTACTGAACAGAAGCCGATTCATTAAATGATTCAAAAATGGCTCTGAGCACTATGGGACTTAACAGCTGCGGTCATCAGTCCCCTAGAACTTAGAACTACTTAAACCTAACTAAGTACATCACACACATCCATGCCCGAGGCAGGATTCGAACCTGCGACGTAGCAGTCGCGCGGTTCCGGACTGCGCGCCTAGAACCGCGAGATCACCGCGGCCGGCATTAAATGATTGAGGCTGAGAAAATGGAAGTGGACTATTCTCGAGAGTGATCATTTTCGGTGAAATGGTTTGCTGTTTAAGACCATGTTAACATCAACGATCAATTTTGAAGGCTATCACATGCTCTTTAAGAGATTTACAGTTTACAAAAGTGAAAATGTGCCATAATTTTTGATAATGACGTAACGATAGCTCAGAGATATGAGTTACATAGCTGCGCTCATGACTGATTACTTGCAAGTGCTAATATCGTTAGTTGTCTTAGCAACAGACGACAACAGTTCAATTAAGAGCTGCGAAAAGTCCGTTATTACTTGTAGTTATGAGTTACGTAGTTAATGCCCGCTAGTCCTATTAAACAAGAAACCGCTAGGCTAAAGTATTTCTTCGGAAGAGGTGACGGTGATACCGACCCAGTCCGTGTTGATGGAACAGTTTCCAACTTTTACATAAAGTGATGGCCTCCGCAGGATAATCTTATTAACCAGTGTGAGGACTAATAAACTGCTAAGAGCACTGTAAGACCGAATCGGTCAAGATACAGCATCAGAGTTACTAATATCATTGGAAACGAATTCTTATTAACGGATTACACTGTCAGACCGATTGACAGACACGGTGAAGAAATATAATATGCACGTCGACCCTCTGCACCGTACTCCCTCATCTCTTTGGCCAAATTTTGCATTACAGTGGTACCTGCTGTAACGCCGGCAGACCTATGCGGCAGCTGTGAGGTGTTAGCCAACCAGCAGGCAACAAGTAGCGAGGCGTGTGCGTGGGTGGGACCGTTTGGCAGCCAGCGCCGTCGCCGGCGCCGGCGCCCGGCGCGCCCCTCTAACGCCTACGCAAACACGGTCCGTGTACCGGCCTAATGGGGTGAGCTGAGCTGGGCTGGGCTGGGCTGGGGTGGCAGGCGCTGCCGCACCGCCGTGCCCCGCATTCCTTGCCGCATTCCTCCACTGCCCTTTCTCCCGCAGTCACCGCTCTGTCAACAGGCTACCACGACGTCGCGGTTCTCTGTTTGTCGCTGAGGACTGGGCCTTCAGCAATGAAATAAAGTTGTTCGGTGTTAGTATTCTCGCCGCCTCCACTATAGAGACTTTCAAGAAAACGTAAAAAAATCCATCTTTTTGTTAACGAGCTGTCCCGGGGCGAATAGCCTCACTGCATTGTTTCATATTGGCTCACATTTTGCAAACCAATGATGATGTTGGGGGTCACCTGAAATGGGCAACTTGACCTTGACGTCGCGGTCCCCTGAGGGGAGACAGTAGTTCGAACTCCACAGTGACATGAAAGAAATCGGAAGATGTCTTTATTTATGGGAATACTACCTGAGTACCCGGCGCTGCCCAGATATGAAACAGGGTGTTACAAAAAGGTATGGCCAAACTTTAATGAAACATTCCTCAGACACAAATAAAGAAAAGATATTATGTGGAAATTTGTCCGGAAACGCTTAATTTCCATGTTAGAGCTCATTTTAGTTTCGTCAGTATGTATAGTACGTCCTCGATTCAAATTGTAAATTTTCACAATCAACATGTGTAGGCCGACGAGAATCCGCACGCAATTGTGCAATCACGTCATCAACACAGATTTTCTGTGAACGTTTGGGCAGGCATTGTTGGTGGTGTCTTGATTAGGCCCCACGTTCTTCCACCTACGCTCAATGGAGCACGTTATGATTTCATACGGGATACTCTACCTGTGCTGCTAGAACATGTGCCTTTACAAGTACGACACAACATGTGGTTCATGCACGATGGAGCTCCTGCACATTTCAGTCGAAGTGTTCGTACGCTTCTCAACAACAGATTCGGTGACCGATGGATAGGTAGAGGCGGACCAATTCCATGGCCTCCACGCTCTCCTGACCTCAACCCTCTTGACTTTCATTTATGGGGGCATTTGAAAGCTCTTGTCTACGCAACCCCGGTACCAAATGTGGAGACTCTTCGTGCTCGTATTGTGGACGGCTGTGATACAATACGCCATTCTCCAGGGCTGCATCAGCGCATCAGGGATTCCATGCGACGGAGGGTAGATGCATGTATCCTCGCTAACGGTGGACATTTTGAACATTTCCTGCAACAAAGTGTTTGAAGTCAAGCTGGTACGTTTTGTAGCTGAGTGTTTCCATTCCATGATTAATGTGATTTGAAGGGAAATAATAAAATGAGCTCTAACATGGAAAGTAAGCGTTTCCGGACACATGTCCACATAACATATTTTCTTTCTTTGTGTGTGAGGAATGTTTCCTGAAAGTTTGGCCGTACCTTTTTGTAACACCCTGTATATTCCAATATTTCATTACTTCGTCCTCCTACCACGTCTCCCTACCTATCTCTTTCCTCCTCTCTCCCCATCCCGTCCTCCCTCTTCTCCCCATACATCTCCTCTTCGCCCCTCTCCCAGTACATCATCTCCTCCACCTCTCTCTGCCCCTCTCCTGCTTCCTCCTCTCTTTATCCATCTGCTCCTCCCCCTCTCTCTGTCCATCTCTACTCCATTGTCTCCCTGTCTTTCTCCTCCTCTTTCTTCTCCCAGTTCATCTGCTCTCCACTCTCCGTCTCATCCACCTCTCTCTGTCTCTTCCTCTGTTCATCTCGTCTGCCCTCCTCCCTTTGTCCATGTCCTCCTCTTCTCTTTCTCTGTCCATTTCCTATCCCCCACTCTCTGTCTATCTTCTCCTTCCTACTGTCCGCGTCGATATCCCTCTACTCCCTCTATCTGTCCATCTCTTCCTCCCAGTTCCCTCTTCACATGATGACCCCCACATTAATAAGAGAATGCTGGTTCTCACTCCCACAGTACTTCTTTCTTGACAAAAATATGTACACCAAGTTTTGGTGAAGTCGATCCAGAGGCTTAGGAGGAGATTTTTTCCTTACGTCTTTTCCCGTGCACGCACTTATCGCATGTGTTTCTCGTATCTCTGGCGAATTTCCCCCTCCTGTTTCGTTTTCACGCAGCTAAATGTTTATGACGCCATTTTTCCTGAACTATGCGTCGTAAAATGATGTAATTGTGCAGGGACATCAATTAGTATATGTGGATACTGTCTACGAAGTGTGTTGCGAATAGTGCTAACAGTGAAGAAGTAATAAATTTAAACGTCATGCAATATGCATCAGTTTTTCACGCATCTCAGTGTTTATGACGTCATATCTCCTGATCCAGGTCTCGTAAAGTGATGTAATTTTGCATGTGCATTCAGTGATGTATATGAATATTGTCTACAAAACGTCTCGTAAACACTGTCCGCATTCGGGAGGACGACGGTTCAATCCCGTCTCCAGCCATCCTGATTTAGGTTTTCCGTGATTTCCCTAAATCGTTTCAGGCAAATGCCGGGATGGTTCCTTTGAAAGGGCACGGCCGATTTCCTTCCCAATCCTTCCCTAACCCGAGCTTGCGCTCCGTCTCTAATGACCTCGTTGTCGACGGGACGTTAAACACTAACCACCACCACCACCGTAAACACTGTCTGTAGTATGGAAGTAGTAATAAATTAAAGCGTTGTGCCTGATGCGGCTGTTCTACTGGAGGACCGGCGAAAACTTATCAGATGACAAACGTTTTACCTTTCACAATTTTCTGGTGGTTGTCAGAGAGAAAAAGCTTCGTAAATGTGTGAAATTATATGTAAATGGGATGAGAAATTCCGCCTTATGCAAGGCACCTTTTTTTTGTTTTCTTTCACCCATACATGTTTCAGCACTTTTGTGTGTTTTCAGTGGGTCTAATTTTTACTTTAACAGTAAAATTGTTATTACATATTAACATTTGTGTTGTTTATAACATTATGTCAAAGTTCCATTTATAGCTTAATTGGCGAAAAGTGGATGTATGCATTAGTTAACATACCTTACATAATGCTACTGTCCATTTATTTTGGTAGCTATTCTGCTACACAATATATAACTTGTCATCTGCAAACGGCAAAACGTAATTTATTTTTCAGTTTGTTATGCATTTACGAACAGAAATGAGTCTGAATCACGTTTTTTTGTGTAACTTACAGTTTTGAAATTGTGGTGCGTTCTTCTGTGTTGTTGGCGAAGAAATAGGCTTACTTAGAACAACACAGGAGAACGCACCACAATTTCAAAACAGTAAGTTACACAAAAAAACGTGATACAGACTCATATCCGTTCGTAAATGCATAAAAAACAGAAAAACAAATTACGTTTTGCTGCTTGCAAATGACAAGTTGTATACTGTGTAGCAGAATAGCTACCAAAATAAATGGACAATAGCATCATGTAAGGTGTGTTAACTAATGCATACATCCACTTTTCGCCAATTAAGCTATAAACGGAACTTTGACATAATGTTATAAACAACACAAATGTTAATATGTAATAACAATTTTACAGTTAAAATAAAAGTTAAACCGGCTGAAGATAGCACACAAGTGCTGAAACATGTATGGGTGAAACAAAACAGAAAAAAAGGTGCCTTGCAAAAGGCGGAATTTCTCATCCCATTTTCGTAGCAAGCACTGACGTAACAAGAAGAACTGCACCACAAGATGACTATTATATGTAAAGTTTGTTGGAAGTCGCTAAGTGCTTTCATTCTCAAATACTGCAAGACTAAAGTCAGCGAATTCACGCATCGTGAGCTACAACACTTTTTCATCCTCACCCCAGCTCCTTTGCTAGGCAAGTGGTTGTTAGATCTTCAGCGATTGTCTCGAAGCAGTAAGTGATATGCGTTCCACGTTGGGTTAAGATCGGTCTAGTGGTTCAGGAGGGGAAGTGGAATGAATACATATACGGAGTGTAACGAGGCTAAGTGCACATATTTCTGTTGGTGACTCAGGACGGTGTTTTGAACAACATTAAATCAGCGTTTACGTCATTTTCAGAGTAATAATTGCAGCTATTACAAATCGTATGTCTTTCGGTTGGTTAGTGCCTCCAAGTATCTGTGGCAAGAGTAAGCCGTTAATGCTTATTTCTCCCGGGCAATGTTGAAGTGTGGACGCTTGGATGAAAAATGGTTAGTCTACTTACTGATGCAATTGTGACCGTGCAGGAAACATCAGGTCGTAAAGTTTTTGACGTTTTTGTGGGAAGACTGTTCGACGCAGAGAAGAAACAACCGACCTACTGATGTGAGTACATATTAAGGTACTACATATAAAGATATCTGCGTTTACACCCTGTATATGTTAACCCATTTTTGTAACATGAATGGATTTACCATTGTCACAAAAAAACTGGTGTGGATTGCACTGTCGTCTTGTTTTGTAGGGTTAATGCCGAGCACAGAAGAAGGTGGCGTACAGTTGACGCTGCACAGTGTTGCAGCAGCCCGGTGCTGGGAAGGGATGCGTCAGACAGAGGCAGCGGCGGTTGAGCGTGCTATGCTAATTGTAGAGAGTTATTTCTGCACAGCCTCCCCCCAGCGCCATCTGCAGGCCGTAATTGACCCCTGAAGTCGGCGACGCGAGGTTACTTTTTGTGGCGACTCTGCGTTCTGGGACGATGACTAACAACTCATTTAAGGGGTTGTCAAGAATCGGCCGAGCGTCTCCCGGAGCACAAATTACCCAGTCGTCCGGCTCAGTATTTATGTACGCGGCGTAGCTTCTGGTGATTAAACAGGGAGAACACTGGCCGGGATTCCGCTCGTAATGAAGTCGTTCGTTCGGCACACGTATTCCCGTCTCGCTCGCCCTCGCCTTCCTCACACAATCACTCGGATTCCTCCGCTACACGGCCCTCCATCGTGTTTTTGTCCGGACTGCTCGTAACAATCACGCGAGAACTGATGTTGCCTGACGAGTCGCAGACGCAGCGCTTTCATTTTAAATTGGCTGTCATTTATTTACTGGTACGATAATTGCACGAGTAACTACAATGTTACCCTTCCAGCTTCTTTTCCCTCTGCTATAAGCTTTCAGACGTTCACTTTCTGGTGATGAAGGAAAATATATTAAACCTTTGCCGATTATCTTTTCACAGAAAACCACTGAGATGATGTAGAATGTCGAGCTTTGATTTTGTTGAGGAAACGATAAAGATCGCTGTGCTGGAAACACTGTAAATCAAACATCATTAGTATTAAATGACCAAACTCTATTTCCATTTCCCCTCTGTTAAATCAAGTTTTAGTTACGAACATTATACTAAACTGAACTTCGTTTATCATCACTAGCTGTGTCTTCAAGCAAAATACATTGTTTCCTTTTTAGTTAATTTCTGACTGTCATAAAAAATGAAATACTTTAATACACTACATGTCATTACTTTTGTATCATTTGCACGAATACGAATGTATTTTTCTGCAATAGTTTATCACTTACTTACAAGTCTAATTCTTAGTTCAGAGAAAGATCCCCTCAATAATTACTCAAAAATATGTACGAAGATACAATGATGGCTCCAAGAGAACCTTAAAGAACGATGTAGGATGCACCTCTTACTGCCCACAGTCACAAGAGTATAAAAAATATCAGTTATAATTCCAAACAAATTTTGATACTCACTGGTCCTATGTCTGTGTTAAATACAATGGCGACAAGAAATTGGAGAGCATTTTCTTAATAACTATACCATCAACGTAATAGAACAATGCATTTAACGTAACAGAGAAAGGGAAACTCATGGAAATGACATGGACAAGAACATACTATTTTGTGAGATACAAGGAAAAGGTGGATGAACTTGTGAAGGAAGCAATGACAACAGGGTTACATTTAAATATAAAATTACCACATACAGATTTTTCATGACGCTGTCAAATCAAATATTAATCTCCTTTGACAAGGAGACTGGAAATCATAAAGTCAACAAAGGGCAGTCACTACGTAGCAGTGCAAGACAGGATAACATTGAAATCTTCGTTCCACAAAACCAATTACAACAGAAGAGGTATCTCCCGTTTAATAAGGATGGTGGTAAACCACTGGAATCTTGCAAGTCATTTGTATCCAGTCGGTCTTCGTGGGACACTCTGTTGCGCGTACGGAAATTCAGCAGTTGCTTGCTCGCTATTAATGGTTCAGCAAGAACAACTAACGAAAAATTTATGATAGAAAAATGTACCTCTCCTAGTTTCTAGTAGAATTGTCTTGGGATCAAGAGTAGTTGCCATGTGCGAACTGCTGATAAAATATCTAAACAAAATTAATTTACTCATAGTGCATATTCACGGTAAGGAAAGTAGCAGTATACGGTCATGAAGAAAATCTAATATCAATGAATGAAAAATTATGACTACAGTGTTTATGAACTGTTGACAGCAATTATTATGTTACTATAGTAAAACTTGAATCCACACACTCATTATTATTGTTATTGTACCTATGTGACCTGTTTAGCACATCAATTAATTTTCTAGGTTTGTATTTTACGTAAATGTGTATGTGGAAAATGCTCGTATGATGAAAAGGCCGAAAACCAATAAACAATAAACCAAACAATAACCAATAATAATAATGATATGTGTAAGCCGCACGTCATCTTTTTCTGTGTTTGCGACTTTCACTTGTCACGTGACGATGACCTAAAGAGCCGAAAGTCGGTTCTGGGACAAATAAATATAATTTTGCCAAGATTAGGAAGTGTTCCCTGTTTCAAATTACTGTTTCTAAAAATCATTTGAGGAATACTACGAGGGTCGGAACTTTAATAAAGGCAACTATTTTTTTACAGGTCGTACAAAATAGATACGTGTTTCAAAGTTTTACTGACCTTCAGAGTAGTCACTGGCATTGTGTATAACGTGCTGGTAGCGATGTGGCGGTTGTAGGATATTCTTAGCAGTGCCAGTTGTGTTGACAGTTCGAGCGGCGCTGTCTATTGCCCGACGAATTTGTAGCGAATGCCGTGAAGTGTTTCTTCAGTTTAGAAACCGAGTTGAACTCACGAGAGCTTAAGTCAGGGGAGTGCAGTAGGTGTTACAGCACTTAGCAGCCCCATCAGTCAAACAAATCAGTAAGAGCTTGCACTGTACGTGCTTGAGCATTGTCCTACAAAATGATGGTCAGGTCCTGCAGAAAGTGTCAACACATGTCTCTATGCTGTTCATTTTTGGAACACAACCTACGACCAGCTTAGAGACAGAGGTGATGACACTTTCTGCAGGACCTGACCATCACTTTCTTGCGTGCTGGGGGGCCATCACATCACCTGTAACTTTGCTCCTCGAACCATTTCATCGTAACCTTACACTTGTGACATGGCGCATTGCTGGAGAATGCCTCTGACGTCAGGAAACATGATCATCATGAAAGGGTGTACGCGGCCCCATGGATGTCCACGAGAATGTTCCGCAGAGCATAATGGAGCCGCGCCCTCTTGTCTCCGTCTCGCAGTACAGGCGTGAAAGAGCTATGTGTGTGAAATGTTATGGGACTTAACTGCTAAGGTCATCAGTCCCTAAGCTTACACACTTTATCCTAAGGACAAACACACACACCCATGCCCGAGGGAGGACTCGAACCTCCGCTGGGATCAGTCGATGAGGGAGCTGCTCCCCTGGTAGACGACGGATTTGCGCCCTCCTATCGGCGTGATGAAGAAGGCATCGGGATTCATCAGACCATGCAATGCTCCTCCACTGCGCCAACGTCCAGTGCCGATGGTCACGTGCTCATTCCAGTCCTAGTTGACGATGTCGTGGCATATGCACGAGTCGTCGGCTACGGAGGCCCATCCTTAGCAGTGTTCAGTGCACCGCGTATTCAGGCACATTTGTACTCTGCCCAGCAGTGAAGTCTGATGTTAGTTCGCCCACAGGTCGCCGTCTGTCCTATTTTACCAGTCTGTCCTATTTTACCAGTCTGCCCAGCCTACAACGTTCGAAATCTGTATGATGGGTGGCTGCCCCACCCTACGACGTCCGGACGTGGTTTCACCTTGGTTTCGCCACGTTCTGAAGACACCACAGCACTCCTCGAATACCCGAGACTTCGTGCAGTTTCTGAAATGTTCATGTCGAGCGTATGGGCCTTCACAATATGCCCTCGGTCAGACAGGCCGCCCCCCTTCTCCATCCTACACACTATCAGCACGCTCACTGATACTACACGCACCGTGCGTGTGTCTGACTAGCAGCCATTCCTTGCCAGGTGACGCTGCTGTCGCCTGAACGGGCTTATATCGATAGGTCGGTGATCGTAATGTTCTGGCTGATCAGTGTAAATTCGTATGTTACTAGCCCCCAATAGAGTGGTAAGGCAGCGACAAGTTGGCCGCCGGGTGCTAAGTACTGATCGTTCAAATTCAGCTCATTTGCAGCACATCGTGCTGATTGTTTTCCATTCCACATTGCTTGCCACCCTCAGCAACCACGGAGATCAGACTCCGTAACTGCCTGACGAAGTGTTATGTGAGAGGATTAGTAATTTATTAACAATAGTAATTGTACTTATATTTAAATGCATTAAGCAATATGAGAAATATCACAAATGTTTAGATGGCTGTCTCTGTAACGCGTATTCACGGATCCATGTTACCTCTGTGTTAAAATTTATATAATAGCAGCCGATCGGCACGAGTCGCGCACCCCTATGGGCAGTCAGCAGTGGAAGACGAACAGAAAAACATTCCCCCTCTCACATACTCTAACCCTGCAGTGGTCGCGCTACTTACTACTCTATCTCTCAGGTAGGTGACCAATGTTATATAACTCACGGCCGAATTCACCAACCTTAATTAAAATTACGTACGTCTTAAAATATTGCTGTCTCCGTAAGAATTTTTGTTCGTTACTGAGCAGGAAAACTACAGTCTTACTAGCTCGTAACGATAGTTGATTTTTTTGGGCTCAGCTGTTATTTGCTAGATGTATATTATTATTATAAAATACGGCTCGGAACTGCGAGCCGCATTCTGACGACTATTGCTCTAGACTGTGCCTCCCTTCGCAGAACTGCTGCCCCTCCAGTACCACAGCCTCTGAGATATGAGGCTTGGCTTCACTGTCCAGAACAAATCGTAACTGCCAACCTGCTTAGGTCGGCCACGGGGTTCTCTTTCTGCTGTTGGCGCATACTGTGGTGTGGTGTCCGCGTTAACAAAAGTGTCGAGACAGGATATGGCCGTCCCAGTCGGTCGCAGTTCTTGGTTGGAGCAGGTCGTTATCCTCATAGGACGCTTCCTGTTCTTCCTAGCAGCCATGGACAGAATGGCCTGTTTTAGTGCAGCTCTGATCAGTAATAGCGCTCCGAGTATTTCGGCTGCGATTTCATAGTGATGCAACCTTTAGCATCCCGACTGGTAGACGTGATAAAGTTAAGTTTGCTTTCGCTATATGTCATTTGTGCTGTGCCTCCCTGGGCTTTCGTCATCTCAGTTCTCTTGCCTACTAATCATTTTAACGCAACTCTCAGTGCACACTCTCTCTCTCTCTCTCTCTCTCTCTCTCTCTCTCTCTCTCTCTAAACAGGGACTGGACGACTTACCCAGACGCTCGTTTACGTTTCAGTTACTTATTTTACCTGCAGCATAACATTTTCATGCCAGGTTTGATTTAATAATGTGTGGAGTAACTGTTTTTGTATTCTAAGAGAGTAAATCGTATTTCAGTGTGCTTTTGGAACAATACGTTTAATTTTTTACTGAGTCTATCTGTCTTCTGATCTGACTCCCCAATTGTCTTCTATAAATGTTTCTTCTAGCTATTAGAAACCCCTGCTACACGAAAAGGAGACCTTGCGGGTTAGGCCAAGAAAACAGCAGCAAATTAGCAGTCATACCAAGTTTTCCAACTAATTGGGAATCGGGGGGCAGAAAGCTTCAATAATTCATCAGTCTTATCGCTACTTTCAGTTAGCAAAAACAATAATATGTACACGCTTAATGACTAGATTGTGACAATGTTTTACATTTCTAAATTTGATCAATAATTATATGAAATACCGAAAAACAAATTTTAGTTGGCCCTGGAAGCCGTTACATAAGTGACCTAAAACTAAGACTGACCGTTGCCAAGAAAGAGATAGACAGGAATAATCACAGACAGTGATGGACAACGTGAAACGCAGTCCGACCATATGCAATGAAGGTGAAATAGTATGTTTATAACGGAAAATAATTCAAATTTCACAAACAATGTTCATTTTTGACACATGTCAGACTCCCAACATAAAGGTCGATATCGGGCTCTTAATAAGGAATATCCCCTCCTCTGGCACTAAAGCACATTTTGCACTCGTTATTCTTGATGGCTGCCAGATTCTTGAGGACTTCTTGAGGATATTGTTCCACACTTCTGTCAAGGCGGTTTTCTATTCTCGCACCGTTCGAGGATGGGGTGTTCGTTGAGAAAAACGTCTCTGAAGAGCATCCCAGGCATCATTTATAGGGTTTATGTCCGGGGAGTACGCAAGATATTCCGTAAGTTCAATATTTTCAGCTTCCCCTGCGTTCGACACCTCAGCGATTCATTGACGTTCATAAACAGAAAGGCGAGGCCTGCCGTATCCGTTAACATACGGACATGATCGATAATAATCTCCCTGCCTGCGATACTGCAATGATGTAACGGTACCTCGCACGAGGAGATGCTGCGGGGTTCGGCCATTGTACTTAATGCCTGCCCATACCATAACGCCCAGGCCATACCGATGACGTTGATGAACACTCTGTGGTGTGTAACGTGTTCCCCTCTCTCTCTCCGTGCTAACTGGCGGACAGAATCACTTGCCACAATGAAGCGGTTTTCGTCGGAGAACATCACTCTGGACCACTTTTGCTGTCCCGAACCAACGTGCTACCTACACCAATGAAGACTTTCTCGATGTTGGCGTGGACAAACTGGAATGCATTTAACTTGTTTCCGACCATACAAACCAGCCTGATTTAATCGACGCGAAAGGTCTGCAGCGATCTGCCTAGGAGTGAGATGTCTGTTCCTTTTCGCCACTGGGGCTACGTATCGATCCTCTCACGGTTTGGTGATCAGTCTACGTCTGCCAGCATACTTTCGCATAGAATTTCCATCTTCAGCGGCCTTTTTTAATCGCAGGATGACACTTTTGGTCCCACCAATGACAGTGACCACAGCAGTGATAGTTTGACCAGCTTTGAGCCGTGCAGCTGCTCGTCCATGATCGTAAACATTCAAATGACGTCTTACAGACATGTTGTTATACAACGAGGAATGTCGCACTAATCGGTTTCACAACTTTCGCCAGACACAGTGCTGCATAATTTGTCGAATGTATACAGAACGTTCGTGCATAGGCTTCGCTGCAGTTAACTTGTGCCCTCCACTTTTCCTTTCACTATCATTGGTTGGGTGTTTCACGGCAATTGTTGGCTATTCCGTAGCGACTGGTAGTCGTTCTCCGGAAAGAGTCAGTTGCTCCTTAACTAATGTCAAGCACTGCAGATGTGCAATCAGCCTTTCCTCACTCGCTGATGAAACGTCAGCCAGAGAATAGGTGTTGAGGTAGATGCACTCAAGCTACTCCAGGAATAGTTTGGAATGCTTTACTAATGAGTCAAGGCCGGTACAGTAAAAAGTTAACTCAGGGAGTGTAGAGCGAATGAGAAAGCTGCAGAAACCGCGCAATTTAGCGGCACGCTCGTATGAGGCGCGCCTTGTTTTATTGTGACCTAAAGTTAGAGACGTTGCCAATTAGTGGTTCCTCACTCGGCTTCTGCAGAACAATGGAGGATAGAGTGATTCACGGCAGTTGACCTCCGGAGCAGCCGCCTCATGTGCTGTCTTCACGGAAGGCCCCGTGCCCAGCCACTCGGCCGGGCTGTTACCGCCAGGGACGGTTTACTTAAAGGGACGGAGCGCTCCACCGGGTCTCCGTAGAGGCCGAACCGCGACCTCACTCATTAATTAATGAAAATTGGTGATAGGGACCACTTGAAGGAAGTGTTCCAAAAAGAGCAACACTTGGCCTCCACCTCTGTTGCCACCAAACTGAGCAAAGTCTCAACCAGAATAACTACTGAGCAGTTGCAGCGTCTCTATCATCGGCTGGACGATTCAAAAGCTATAGTCTCCTTGACAGATCAACGTTACCAAAAATAAACCAATGAGTAATAGTTGCAGCTGGTAAGGAGTTATTTCAAAACTTAAACATTAATTCTTAGTAAAATTTTAGATCACCATATACACTACTGGCCATTAAAATAGCTACACCACGAAGATGACGTGCTACAGACGCGAAATTTAACCGACAGGAAGAAGATTCTGTGATATGCAGATGATTAGCTTTTCAGAGCATTCACACAAGGTTGCCGCCGGTGGCGACACCTACAACGTGCTGACATGAGGAAAGTTTTCAACCGATTTCTTATACACATACAGCAGTTGACCGGCATTGCCTGGTGAAACGTTATTGTGATGCCTCGTGTAAGGAGGAGAAATGCGTACCATCAAGTTCCCGACTTTGATAAAGGTCGGATTGTAGCCTATCGCGATTGCGGTTTATCGTATCGCGACATTGCTGCTCGCGTTGGTCGAGATCCAATGACTGTTAGCAAAATATGGAATCGATGGGTTCAGGAGGGTAATACGGAACGCTGTGCTGGATCCCAACGGCCTCGTATCACTAGCAGTCGAGATGACAGGCATCTTATCCACATGGCTGTAACGGATCGTGCAGCCACGTCTCGATCCCTGAGTCAACAGATGAGGGACGTTTGCAAGACAACAACCATCTGCACGAACAGTTCGACGACGTTTGCAGCAGCATGGACTATCAGCTCGGAGACCATGGCTGCGGTTACCCTTGACGCTGCATCACAGACAGGAGCGCCTGCGATGGTGTACTCAACGACGAACCTGGGTGCACGAATGGCAAAACGTCATTGTTTCGGATGAATCCAGGTTCTGTTTACAGCATCGTCATGGTCGCGTCCGTGTTTGGCGACATCCCGGCGAACGCACATTGGAAGCGTGTATTCGTCATCGCCATACTGGCGTAGCACCCGGCGTGATGGTATGGGGTGCCGTTGGTTACACGTCTCGGTCACCTCTTGTTCGCATTGACTGTACTTGAACAGTGGACGTTACATTTCAGATGTTTTACGACCCCTGGCTCTACCCTTCATTCGATCCCTGTAAAACCCTACATTTCAGCAGGATAATGCACGATCGCATTTTGCAGGTCCTGTACGGGCCTTTCTGGATACAGAAAATGTTCGATGCTGCCCTGGCCAGCACATTGTCCAGATCTCTCACCAACTGAAAACGTCTGGTCAATGGTGGCCGAGCAACTGGCTCGTCACATTACGCCTGTCACCACTCTTGATGAACTGTGGTATCGGCGTGAAGCTGCATGGGCAGCTGTACCTGTACACGCCATCCAAGCTCTGTTTGACTCAATGCCCAGGCGTATGAAGGCCGTTATTACGGCCAGAGGTGGTTGTTCTGGGTACTGATTTCTCAGGATCTATGCACCCAAATTGCGTGAAAATGCAATCACATGTCAGTTATAATATATTTGTCCAATGAATACCCGTTTATCATCTGCATGTCTTTTTGTAGTAGCTATTTTAATGGCCAGTAGTGTACCATTCTGTCGGTTTTCTCTACGACGATTTAGAAAATTTTATAATTTTTAAAGTAGGTGTAATAAAAATGAAGTGGATGTATCCATTGCTTAGCTAAGCCGTTTTCGACTGCCTCGCGAGGCAAAATGGGCATTTTTTTAAATTCCAAATTTGAGCAAAGTACTAATAGCTGTTAGAGCTAATATTCAATAAAACATGGTCTGTATAAGGAAACAGGCATACGAACTGTATTAAGCATATGTTCAATGCACTTTTGGATAAGCCTGTGCATTACTTACTTCGCACGATGTATCCTGGTTTGTTATATTGGATAGAAGCCAAAGTGAATAGTGAAATCCTTTTAGGGTAGCCAGAAACAGTCTGAGAAGCTTGTAAGGGTGTTGCAGGGTAGGTTCTGTTGATAAACAATTGTTAAGAAAAAGATTCGCTACAGTCTGCTGCTAAGGTAGAATACTCAAAATTTCTGGTTGTGTGCATTGATGAGAAATTGAATTGGAAGAAACACATCGATGATCTGTTGAAACGGTTAGGTTCAGCTACTTACGCTATTAGGGTTATTGCAAATTTTGGAGATAAACATACCAGTAAATTAGCCTAGTAAGCCTATTTTCATTCACTGCTTTCATATGGAATCATTTTTTGGATCAATTCGTCATTAAGAGAGAAAGTATTCATTCCACTAAAGCGTGTAATCAGAATAATAGCTGGAGCCCTCCCAAGATCACCTTGCAGACATTTATTTAAGGAACTCGGGATATTCACAGTACCTTCGCAATACATATACTCACTTATGAAATTTGTCATTAATAACCCACCTCCAATCAAAAAATAATAGCGAAGTGCATAGTTACAACACTAGAAGGAAGGATGATATTCACTATTCTGGATTAAATCTCACTTTGGCACAGAAAGGGGTGAATTATGTGCCACAAAATTCTTTGGTCATTTGCCAAATACACTCCCGGAAATTGAAATAAGAACACCGTGAATTCATTGTCCCAGGAAGGGGAAACTTTATTGACACATTCCTGGGGTCAGATACATCACATGATCACACTGACAGAACCACAGGCACATAGACACAGGCAACAGAGCATGCACAATGTCGGCACTAGTACAGTGTATATCCACCTTTCGCAGCAATGCAGGCTGCTATTCTCCCATGGAGACGATCGTAGAGATGCTGGATGTAGTCCTGTGGAACGGCTTGCCATGCCATTTCCACCTGGCGCCTCAGTTGGACCAGCGTTCGTGCTGGACGTGCAGACCGCGTGAGACGACGCTTCATCCAGTCCCAAACATGCTCAATGGGGGACAGATCCGGAGATCTTGCTGGCCAGGGTAGTTGACTTACACCTTCTGGAGCACGTTGGGTGGCACGGGATACATGCGGACGCGCATTGTCCTGTTGGAACAGCAAGTTCCCTTGCCGGTCTAGGAATGGTAGAACGATGGGTTCGATGACGGTTTGGATGTACCGTGCACTATTCAGTGTTCCCTCGACGATCACCAGTGGTGTACGGCCAGTGTAGGAGATCGCTCCCCACACCATGATGCCGGGTGTTGGCCCTGTGTGCCTCGGTCGTATGCAGTCCTGATTGTGGCGCTCACCTGCACGGCGCCAAACACGCATACGACCATCATTGGCACCAAGGCAGAAGCGACTCTCATCGCTGAAGACGACACGTCTCCATTCGTCCCTCCATTCACGCCTGTCGCGACACCACTGGAGGCGGGCTGCACGATGTTGGGGCGTGAGCGGAAGACGGCCTAACGGTGTGCGGGACCGTAGCCCAGCTTCATGGAGACGGTTGCGAATGGTCCTCGCCGATACCCCAGGAGCAACAGTGTCCCTAATTTGCTGGGAAGTGGCGGTGCGGTCCCCTACGGCACTGCGTAGGATCCTACGGTCTTGGCGTGCATCCGTGCGTCGCTGCGGTCCGGTCCCAGGTCGACGGGCACGTGCACCTTCCGCCGACCACTGGCGACAACATCGATGTACTGTGGAGACCTCACGCCCCACGTGTTGAGCAATTCGGCGGTACGTCCACCCGGCCTCCCGCATGCCCACTATACGCCCTCGCTCAAAGTCCGTCAACTGCACATACGGTTCACGTCCACGCTGTCGCGGCATGCTACCAGTGTTAAAGACTGCGATGGAGCTCCGTATGCCACGGCAAACTGGCTGACACTGACGGCGGCGGTGCACAAATGCTGCGCAGCTAGCGCCATTCGACGGCCAACACCGCGGTTCCTGATGTGTCCGCTGTGCCGTGCGTGTGATCATTGCTTGTACAGCCCTCTCGCAGTGTCCGGAGCAAGTATGGTGGGTCTGACACACCGGTGTAAATGTGTTCTTTTTTCCATTTCCAGGAGTGTAGTATTAAAAGTCTGACAGATAGTCAACCAACATTTAAAAGCAAATTAAAAGACTTTCTGAATGACAACTCCTTCTACTCAATAGATGAATTCTGAGATATGTAGTAAGTGTAAAAAAAATTAATTAATTAATTATTTTGTGTAAAGAAAAACTTATGTTAAAGTGACACGTTCCACATCATTACGAAATGTATTCATGATCTATGGAACAAGGATTAACGTATGTATGTATGTAGCACTGAAGTTAGGCAATCAGGCGGTTGCATGCGCAAATGCAAGCGGGCCGCCAGATACCATTAGTGTCAGTTATTCTCATACAATAGATATTACTGCGCGAGACTGCTCAGCCTTTGTCTCGGGTTCGATCCTAACTACCGTCTCTTTTCCAATTTTTGTGTCGCTCTCTTGTTCAGGTTTGGGAAACCAAAGGAACAATACATTTGACGACAACGTATCTGACAGGCTGATTAAATTTGCTCGCTCAGCGGCCTAATCGGCTAACTTCACAGCTAATGAAGTCGGAAATGGCGCAAGGTATAGAATTTTTTCTTAACAATTATTTATCTGCACAACCTACCCCTCCCCCCCCCCCCCCCCACTCCATTACAGATTTTTCCAGCTGTTTCTGACCACCCTGTAGAGCACACTTAGCCCTCACAAAAACTGTCAATAGTGAACAGGTCGATTGGGTGCAAGAACCATTTTTCACGTAACAGCACGTCTAAAACAAAGCTTGACATATGTGCATAATAAGAAAATCGATGTGCTATGTATCAACAAACAGCACGTATCCATACCAGAATTGTAAAACTACCGTAGGTTAACATGAGTAAGTGTAGACTATAGTAGTACTTCTGCTTGTAGCGCCGGCCGGAGTGGCCGAGCGGTTCTAGGCGCTTCAGTCTGGAACCGCCTTGACCGCTACGGTCGCAGGTTCGAATCCTCTCTCGGGCATGGATGTGTGTGATGTCCATAGGTTAGTTAGGTTTAAGTAGTTCTAAATCTAGGGGACTGATGACCTCCGATATTATGTCCCATAGTGCTCAGAGCCATTTGAACCATTTTTGCTTGTAGCCTTGGTCAGTAACCGCATTACACGTGCGTTAGGTGTGCTGCATACCTATCGCTTGTTACCTCATAACGATCACTTTGTTTGCGCGTGCGATAAGTGTGTTACTAGATTTTCCTAAAAACCGCAAGCGGTGAATCGTCTAGAAACTCAGTGAGGGTATATAAAGGGCTGTGTAACCCACAGGACATTTTTGCTCTACACAGTTATTCTCCTGTTACGTAAAAGTGAACAGTATTTATAGAAAAACTGGAATTCTCGATGTTTAATTCAGGTTTTATTCGAAGTTTGTTGATCTGTGTCGTGAAACAGAGGGATACTGTGGCAAAAATGAAGAAAACGTCTTTGATCATGATGAAGAGCTGCCCATTCAGCAGAAAATAACAATTTATATATATATATACTAATAACGAAGTGACTACCGCTAATCAAGCCTCGCTAATAATTGTGGGAATTATTTCTAGATAAATTTATAACAGATGTAGTCATCCGTAGTCTGCATCTTAAGGTGTAACATGATCTTTTTCAGGTCCGTAAAGCCAATCATTCAGTGTGGAATGTCCGGAACACTGCATGACTGAACGAATGAATGGATGAGTACCGAAAGCTATTACTCAGTATGCTGCGCTGTTGGAATATGTAAAATTCATTCATCAAAAAAGTTTTGCATCACCTCGGTTCCCAGAACTCCTGAAGACAAACGTTGACTGTGGATATTGTATCACAGACACAGCCCCTGTAACTGTTCATAGGTGTCACTAAACCCGCCCAAATACGTAAACAATCATGCATGAGCACCGCCTATTACACGGAGGGGGCCCGACAGCCGATCAGTTCCAGGCATCCCACAAGGTTGTCTGTAGTTCAACCATGCCTATCGGTCAGTACCACAGTTGGATCGCGTCCCCATTGTTACTTTGTGCCAGGAAGGGCTCTCAACAAGGGAAGTGTCCAGGCGCCTCGGAGTGAACCAAAGCGATGTTGTTCGGACACGGAGGAGATAAGAAAGACAGGAACTGTCGTGACATGCCTCACTCAGGCCGACCAAGGGCTACTACTGCAGTGGATGACCGCTACCTACGTATTATGGCTCGGAGGAACCCTGACAGCAAACCCACCATGTGTTACGACTGCAACTGTGCGCAATGTGCTGCATGATGCGCAACTTCACTCCCGACGTCCATGGCGAGGTCCATCTTTGCAACCACGATACCATGCAGCGCGGTGCAAATGGGCCCAGCAACATGCCGAATGGACCGCTCAGGATTAGCATCACGTTCTCTTCAGCGATGAGTGTCGCATATGCCTTCAACCAGACAATCGTTGGAGACGTGTTTGGAGGCGACCCAGTCAGGCTGAACGCCTTAGACACACTGGCCAGAGAGTGCAACAAGGTGGAGGTTTCCTGCTGTTTGCGGGCGGCATTATGTGGCGCCGACGTACGCCGCTAGTGGTCATGGAAGACGTAACGGCTGTACGATACGTGAACACCATCCTCCGAACGATAGTGCAACCACATCGGCAACATATTGGCGAGGCATTCGTCTTCATGGACGACAATTCGCGCCCCGATCGTGCACATCTTCTGAATGACTTCCTTCAGTGTAACGACATCGTTCGACTAGAGTGGCCAGCATATTCTCCAGACATGAACCCTGTCGAATATGCCTGGGATATATTGAAAAGGGCTGTTCATGGACGATGTGACCCACCAAGCACTCTGGGGATCTACGCCGAATCGCCGTTAAGGAGTGGTACAATCTGGACCAACAGTGTGTTGATGAACTTGTGGATAGTATGCCACGACGAATACGTCAATGCCGCAGAACGTGCTACAGCGTATTGGAGGTACCGGTGTGTACAGCAATCTGGATCACCACCTCTGAAGGTCTCGCTGTATGGTGGGACGACATGCAATGTGGGGTTTTCATGAGCAATAAAAAGGGCGGAAATGATGTTCATGTTGATCTCTATTCCTATTTTATGTACAGGTTCCAGAACCCTCGGGACCGGGGTGATGCAAAACGTTTTTTGATGTGTGTATATGATATGAAAATAGTGGAATCAGAAATTTAACGAAGCATCCTGAGAGAACGGAAAACTCCAGCTGTGAATGAACATAATAATAGACAATATCGCGTTGAATATTAAATTAGTCGACAACACCCAATGAGCTAAATAAACAATAAGTTGCTGTGCGTCGCGTTTGGAATGAATGAATAAATGCTGTACCGCTCTCAGTGTGGTGCAAGCATGTCGATTTGACGCCACTTTCGCAGCTTGTTTGCCAGTTTGATAAGGCGCATCACATTTGGCCCAGAAAGCTGTGTGGTCCAACATGTGATGTTAAAATAGGAACAAGAATAAGTGGGACATTATAGACAGGGTATAAAGGAAGAGTAATTTAGAAAGTGGCTTACGAAAATAAAGACTTGGAATGTGTACTCAGTGGTTTCCACAAACTCCATCATTACGTCCTGCTGTTTTTGATCGAGCAGGGCATCCCCACCATGGCAATATGGTTGCGTAAGTCACTGTCAATGACAGTCTGCTGTGTTGAAAGGCGATTTTCTACAGTATGGAATGAATGTTTATTTACAATAGCCTTATTTTCGTAAATTACATGTAGAGTGGGGAATCACTATTGTGTAAATGTGTCTTGAATATGTCCCACTAGCGAGTACTTTGCTTTTTCAGAATACAAATAAGAAGGCTTCTATTACTGTGTTACTTAAATGACAAATATTTGGTTCTTTCCTCACCTGCATACGATGAAAATATATTATACCAATTCACGAACTTTAAAATTAAATAGCATTAAATAGACCGCAAGGTTTAACGGGTTCTCATAGTGCAGGAGGCTATCCCGACTTCAGGTGACACATGTTTTACCGCCTATCATTACGGGGAAATATACTGGTTGGAACAAAGGCCACATTTCTATCCTACGCCACTTAATCATCAAGCAGCCGCTACCCCCCACAAAAGCGCGCTCGAGGCACAGTTTATCAGCAGCTGGTCACGACGCCTAGTCTATTGTTGTATTATTATAGCCAGTCGTCGGTGCTTTAACTGCAGGATTTTCTTTACGCAACCAAAGGCTCTCTCGAACAATAGCTCGTCGCTTTCATAAGCAGTCATTCGTGCGTGGGAGCTGTATGACCTATTCCACAAGAGCATTCTTCACGCACAAATTCCATTTATCGTAAAAGTTTTAATAGCTGAATGTTTCTCATCAGTTCCTCGCACTTCTATCTTGATGATCAATGAGCATAAATACAAACGTACCGGCATCATTTTCTTTTTCTCGTAAGTAAATGTCCGTCGAGAGGCAGGCAAGCATTAGTAACAAACGGGTTGCCTTTTTGAAGGGATGATGCATTAAATCTCAACTACAGTACGTAGAGGAGAAACAGAAAACCCAAACCACGATGGAGTCGAAGATGAAAGTTTAACACCCTATCGACGCTGTGTGAATTATAGACTGAGCAATTGCACACTGGCCTATTCGCTCGAACCAGCGCGGAATTCATCGAAAGTAATTTGCAAAAAACGCGAGAAACCTACTGTTGGGAAGCAAGAGGATGATTTGGATAAGAGCTCAGTTTTTTGACTCCTGTATTAGCTTTCTCGGTAAATGAGAGTAGAGGTACCGCCATATAGTGCCAGTTTCACCTTAAGTAAGTTAAAGTCGATTTAAAATCGCTCAAGTAAAACTAAGAAGATGGGGTAAAACTGGGATTAACATCCTTTCCAAAATGAATCCGTTAGAAAAGGAGCACAAACTGGAGTTTTTCAATTGGTGAGAGATCTGGAGAATGTGCTGGCCAGGGCAGCAGTCGAACATTTTCTGTATCCAGAAAGGCCCATACAGGACCTGCAACGTGTGCTCGTGCATTATCCTGCTCTATTGTAGGGTTTCGCAGGGATCGAATGAAGGGTAGAGCCACGGGTCGTAACACATCTGAAATGTAACGTCCACTATTCGAAGTGCCGTCAAAACGAACAAGAGGTGACCGAGACGTGTAACCAATGGCACCCCATACCATCACGCTGGGTGATAACGCCAGTATGGCGATGACGAATACGCGCTTCCAATGTGCGTTCACCGCGATGTCGCCAAACGCGGATGCCACCATCATCCGAAAAAATGACGTTTCCCACTCGTGCACCCAGGTTCGTCGTTGAGTACACCATCGCAGGCGCTCCGGTATGTGGTGCAGCGTCAAGGGTAACCGCAGCCATGGTCTTCGAGCTGATAGTCCATGCTGCTGCAAACGTCGTCCAACTGTTCGTGCAGATGGTTGTTGTCTTGCAACCGTCGCGATCTCAGGGATCGAGACGTGGCTGCAAGATCCGTTACAGCCATACGGATAAGATACCTGTCATCTCGAGTGCTAGCGATACGAGGCCGTTGGGATCCAGCACGGCGTTCCTTATTACCCTCCTGACTCACCGATTCCATATTTTGCTAACAGTCATTAGATGTCGACCAACGCGAGCAGCAATGTCGCGATACGATAAACCGCAATCGCGATAGGCTACAATTCGACCTTTATCAAAGTCAGAAACGTGATGGTACGCGTTTCTTCTCCTTTCAAGTGCTGTTTGTGTATGAGGAATCGGTTGGGAACTTTCCTCGTGTCAGCACATTGTAGGTGTCGCCACCGGCGCCAACCTTGTGTAAATGCTCTGAAAAGCTAATCATTTACATATCACAGCATCTTCTTCCTGTCGGTTAAATTTCGCGTCTGTAGCACGTCATCTTCGTGGTGTAGCAATTTTAAGGCTAGTAGTGTAAGTTTACTGGGGGAGTTGGCGGAGGTGGGAACGCAACTTTGGCAGTTGTGCCAGGGGCGCAGGATCACCTCAGTATGGCTGTACTGGCAGGGAACAGCACAGGCGATGGCAGCAGTGCCCTGACGAGTCGGCACTTGTCGGAGGGAGATGTAGGCCGCGAAACAAGGACGCTGGCGGCGGGCGTGTCCGCCCCACGGATGCGGCGTCGCAGTCAGTCTGCGGCTGTCTCCTGCGGTCGCTGCCGCTGCCGGCGTGACGTGCCCGGAGATGGGAACTCGGCGCGGTGCGCTCCCGTATTGGTCACCGCCCTGCAGGAGGCCTGGTGCGGCCGGAACGTGACTGGACTGGCATCCCGTGGCAGCCGGTACGTCAGGCGCCCGTCTCACGTCGGTGTGAACACGGGTGTCTGACCCGCGTGGTCGCCGGTCAAGACGCAACCTGTCCGCCGCCGATTTCCCTCGTTCCATTTACACCAGTGTCAAGTAACACTACCCCAGTTCCGCGGCAGCCTGTGCGCTATACGTCACGACTCCCGGATTCGGTTTTCAATAAACCGATCGATTTCCAAATACCGCCCCTGGTAAGTCGTGCAATCTCGCCGGTATCGATTCTGGAGGTACGAGCTTAGCTACGAGATTTCAACATCAACAACAGGTTTTCGCTGAGTCCGAGAGCGATAATTCTTCTTCTTCTTCTTCCCCTTTTTTTTCCTTTTTTAGTCGTCAGTCTCCCGACTGGTTTGATGAAGCCCCCGCCACGTATTACCTTTTGATCTCAGAGTAGCACTTACAACCTACGTCCTCAGTTATTTGCCAAATGTATTGCAATGTCTGTCTTCCTTTACAGTTTTTACCCTCTATAGCTCCCTCTAGTACCATGGAAGTCATTCATTCCCTAATGTCTGAAGAGATGTTGTCTCACTCGGTTCTTGTCAGCAGGAATCGAGACCGTGTGTCCTGCTTACTAGGCAAGTGCGTTAGCCACCAAACCACTTTGGTGCAGCGGCTCACACAACTGCAAAGATTGCACTGGCACGCCTTCCCACTCGATCCAAATTCTCACTGCCGTACCAGCCTACTTTAAATTGCCCCTTACACACAAACTGGAGACCCATGTTGATTCCCAGCCTTGGTACAAATTTTCACTTGCCGCTTCAGTCTACAAACATAAAATAATATCTGTATGAGACCAGTAGAGTCTCTGAAATTGTGTCATTTCATTTGTATAAATACCTGCACCTAGGTTTAAGGCTGGATCTCCCGTTTACGTTCGATGCCTTGGTGCTATTCCAGAACATGGAGAGTCTCGGCAATTAGCCGGCCGAAGTGGCCGTGCGGTTAAAGGCGCTGCAGTCTGGAACCGCAAGACCGCTACGGTCGCAGGTTCGAATCCTGCCTCGGGCATGGATGTTTGTGATGTCCTTAGGTTAGTTAGGTTTAACTAGTTCTAAGTTCTAGGGGACTAATGACCTCAGCAGTTGAGTCCCATAGTGCTCAGAGCCATTTGAACATTTGAAGTCTCGGCAATTCTGTTTGTGTGGAAAGGGGAATTTAAAGTGGACTTGTGGCGGCAGTGAGAATTTGGATCGAGGGAGGAAACATGCCAGAGTAAACAGAGCAGTTGTATGAACCGCTTTTGCCAAGGTGGCTTAGTGGCTAACATACCTGACTAATGAGCAGGAGACCCAGGTTCGATTCCGGCCTTGATAGAAATTTTCACTAGCCGCTTCAGCCCATGTACATATTTCACACTATTGTTGCATAAGAAATTTATCTAGGCTTGTTTCAAGTCAAATTATAAAACATGACGAAGTAGAATTTATTTGTGATACGCATTTGCTCCGTTCTAAGCTACCTAAGCAAGACTCAAGACCCGTCCTCAGATGTAGAGCACTTTCCCGCGGAAGACAAAGGTCCCGATTTCGAGTCTCGGTCCGGCACACAGTTTTGATCTGCAGGAAGTTTCATATCAGCACAGACTCCGCCGCAGAGTGAAAATTTCATTCTGGTAACATCCCCCAGGCTGTGGCAAAGCCATGTCCCCTCAATATCCTTTCTTCCAGGAGTGCTAGTTCTGCAAAGTTCGCAGGAGAGTTTCTGTGAAGTTTGGAAGGTAGGAGACGAGGACGGGTCATGAGTCGTGCTTGGATACCTCAGATGTAGGGCACTTGCCCGCGAAAGGCAGAGGTCCCGAGTTCGAGTCTCGGTCCGGCACACAGCTTTAATCTGCCTGGAAGTTTCAACAAATAGACTGACTGACGAGAAAGGTTTGTGTATGTAATTTATTACCGGTACGTCAGGCACCCGTTCAGCCATAGGTACTTGTAGGGCGTTTAAAATTAATTGCGACTTTTGACAGTTCAGTACGGAACGAGTGGTGGACAGAGCAGTTGCCAGCGTGTGCTGAACGCGGACCACCAAGCTCACTTTACCGCGTGAACAGCAAGCAAATAATAATAATAATAATAATAAAAACTATTCGGTAATAAACTCTGATTCTCGCACGTCTTGTAGCTTCATTCGTCAGCCTCGTGATGAACTCCCTATAATTTCGTTAACGGTCATAGTTATTGTGATATTCCGGTATTAAGTACTGCAGGAAATTCTTTTTGCAATGATAAATATAGCTCACTATGAATTTGTGTTTGGTGCGTGTTAGACTATTATTGCTTGCCCTCAGTTGCTCGTTTAATAATACACTGTTTTAGGATACTGTCACAATTTCAACTGCACTAGAATTTAGTGAGATGAAAAATTGTAAACAGTGCTGTGTTTAGGTGAAAGAAGCAGATTTTAACATGGCACAAGAGAAGTTACGTATTCTCAAAACTTGTCAGTGCTACATGAATCCGTGTCTTCTTAACTACCTACTTTGGTATGGCTGACAACTCGAGACCAGTCCTGTGGTGTAATATTTTCAATGGCCCCTTTTGTCAGCATTTCAACTTCATTGAGCGTAAATTTCTGCCGTATTACTTTTCACCTAGACTCATATATTCTAAGTCGGATTTAAATGATCGTGGTACGGAGGGAGCATGATTAATCCAGCACCTTCAGTGGTAGCCAGTTCCATTAACTACGCCTTACACAAGCTAGGTTCGGCTTATCCAGTGTAACAAAAAATGGTTCAAATGGCTCTGAGCACTATGGGACTTAACATCTGAGGTCATCAGTCCCCTAGAACTTAGAACTACTTACACCTAACTAACCCAAGGACATCACACAAATCCCTGCCCGAGGCAGGATTCGAACCTGCGACCGTAGCGGTCGCGCGGTTCCAGACTGAAGCGCCTAGAACCGCTCGTCCAGAACGGCTGGCTCCAATGTAACATTTCTTTGCGTAGTTTGAGCTTTATCCATCACAGCGTAGTGGTATGGAACATTGTCATTATTATCGTCGGATTCGGAGGAATATTTTGCAGCAGAATATTGTCTTTACATGTGATGAACGTGTTCTTGGGCGGCGTCCACTTTTATTGCGAATCTGATGGTCAGACTTACTGTACTGTTATTATTAATGCAACGCAAACTCGGAACACTTATTCACAATACTTGACTACTGCAGAACATTTCAACGCGAGAAAATACCACCTTATAGGGAGAGGTAATGAACGGAGGTGCACCTAACCTAACACGCGACGCCATGTGATGCCGTTTATCCACGGCGTGGCAACAGGGGCGCTTTACCGTTCGAACCGCTTGCGGCGTGGTGGGAAAAGCCGACTCGCCATTGGTGTTACCTGGGCAACGGCGTCAAGTCCCCTACGCCGAGCCAAATGTCAAACGTCGCAACTATTTTCAAACACACTGTAATGCTATACGTGGCTGGGGCAGGTCGCTAGTATACTTTCTAATAATAAAAAGTGGAACGTCCCCTTAGAAAAATTAATGAATTACTGTGCTGATAAACCTCTACGTTATTTGATTTTCAAACAGCTGAGCAAAACTGAACGTACTCAGACATTACTCTGTTTACGTATTCTGATTAACACTAAACTGACGCACAATATTTTTAGCGCAACGCAATCTGACTTTCAAAAATCCCTAGAAAAGATGGCCCTGACTAAGAATAACCTATACCTTTCATGAACCACTTAACTCACAAAAATCTTCGTTACTCGAACTACTGCAATACAGCGAGCGCCACTACTGACAGCTAAATAAAAAATTGTAACTACTGAAGGCACTAACTACTGATAGGCATAGTTAGCAAATGGAAGATTTTGATAGAGAACAAACAATGTATTTACCTTAATAATGTTGAAAACTCATTAACAAAATGGTTCAAATGGCTCTGAGCACTATGGGACTTAATTTTTGAGGTCATCAGTCCCCTAGAACCGGACACACGTCCAGATCGTCCGCTCTTAAAATTCTGCCATCTCTCTCCCCACATCCACCACTGCTGACGGCTCACCTCCAACTGCACAACGCTACGCGCTGTTCACATCCAACTGCCCAACACTACAATAGCGAATATTTCAACAATGCCAACCAGCCACAGACTGCATACAGCACAGTCAGTGATTTTCATACAGAGCGCTACGTGGTGTTACCAACATAAAAACCTAAACAGCACGATTCGTCAGGTGTGTGCTTAGACAGCATGAGATGTCTCTCAATAAACTGCTGTGCGAGACGTTACAGTAGTGAGGTTTTGCACCACCGATAACTTTACTTACAAAAATAGAAAATAAATTAGAAGGGACTTGTACAACAAATATTGTCCGTCCCACAACGTTTTATGGCTTCCGCACTACAGATACAGACATAATGCTTCTAAACGGGCAGCAGATAATGCTTCCCCTTCTCACGCTCCTGCCGAGCTAGTGTTCCAGTGCCGTTGACCTCAGTGGGACGTTAAATGGTAACTTTTCTTAAAGGCACTTAACATGCTCACAACACCCGCTTGTAGTCGTATCTTTACGGCCAAGTTTCAACATCCTAACTTCTCTAGGAATCCCGTAATGCAGGGGGTCGGAGGGACTTTACGACTCGTTAAAGCGCCTTTGTCGCTGCCCGGATCACAGTCGTCACGCCTGAGGGGAAACTCAAGTGTCGACGTTAATGGACCGCAGGGTCAACGCACGTTTTCTTGAGGAATAAAAAGCGGGGGAGTCTGGCTGCCGCAGCTGGTTAGCAAACGTTATTTGGCTACGACGACAGGCGGGGTCGGCTGCGCGCTGGCCGTAAATCAGGGGCACTCTTCCGCCAATCCTGTCGTCGCTCCCGCAACCCCGCCGGTGGCGACGGACGCCCGGAAGGCGCGAGGCGGTAACAGGCCACGTGTGCCCCCGACACCCAGCGCGCTCCCTGAGGGCTGCCCTCACACGAGACGACGCAGCCAACGTTGGCGTGGACGCAAGCAGGATATGCGGCCGTCGGCACACGGAACTAGCTGGTTAACGTGATTTGCGCTCTCGGCGCACTTCGAGGGCCGTTGCCGGCTTTATTTGGCTCGCAGAGCACACAGTTTCCTTACAAAAATCGACGAGCGTAAAACAAATGCGGTAGCTCTACTAGCGATTGTCGAAGAAGAGCGGACAAAATCGCGAAGAAGGTTCTGGACTCTTTGACGGCTTTAATAGCAAACTGCTGATAGAGGAGTACGACACTACGATCTGATATACATTTTAGTAGAAATTATTTGTTAACTCAACTGCCTCTTCATCCCATTTTCGGTTTTAAATTGAGTATAGGTAAGGTTTAAGCAGTAAAGAAAACAAAAGAAAAATTCGGAATAGGTATTTAAATCCATGAAGAAGAAATAAAAACTTTGAGGTTCGCCGATGACATTCTAATTCTGTCAGAGACAGCAAAGGACCTGGAAGAGCAGCTGAACGGAATGGACAGTCTCTTGAAAGGAGGATATAAGATGAACATCAACACAAGCAAAACGAGGATAATGGAATGTATCGAATTAAATCGGGTGATGCTGCGGGAATTAGATTAGGAAATGAAGAGGCTTAGAGTAGTAAATGAGTTTTGCTATTGGGGGAGCAAAATAACCGATGATGGTCGAAGTAGAGAGGATATAAAGTGTAGACTGGTAATGGCAAGGAAAGCGTTTCTGAAGAAGAGAAATTTGTTAACATCGAGTATAGATTTAAGTGTCAGGAAGTCGTTTCTGAAAGTATTTGTATGGAGTGTAGCCATGTATGGAAGTGAAACATGGACGATAAATAGTTTAGACAAGAAGAGAATAGAAGATTTCGAAATGTGGTGCTACAGAAGAATGCTGAAGATTAGATGGGTAGATCACATAACTAATGAGGAGGTATTGAATAGAATTGGAGAGAAGAGAAATTTGTGGCACAACTTGACTAGGAGAAGGGATCGGTTGGTGGGGCATATTCTGAGGCATCAAGGGATCACCAATTTAGTATTGGAGGGTAGCGTGGAGGGTAAAAATCGTAGAGGGAGACCAAGAGATGAATACACTAAACAGATTCAGAAGGATGTAGGTTGCAGTAAGTACTGGGAGATGAAGAAGTTTGCACAGGATAGAGTAGGATGGAGAGCTGCATTACACCAGTCTCAGGACTGAAGACCACAACAACAACAAGGTATAGTTTCTGATATGTTTGCGAATGCATAATATACGTGTACTCGATGTTCCATTGGCTACCAATACTCTGAAATAACATAATCCATCACATAGATTTTAAGATCGAGATTCGCTCCGTAATTTCATTCGAATGGAAGAGAAGATTTTTCGGAGCTGCCCACCAGCCTTACAAAAGACATTTACCAACGAGACACAAACATGAGCCAGTCCATAAACTCCGATATATGTAAGTTACATTTCACAGAAAATTTCGTAGTAGCAAAAACGTCCGGTGCGTAGCTTATGTTTACTGTCAGGCATAGACTGTCAGTCACGGTAAGAGTTACGGCCACCGAAAAGCATTTCAGTCATTGGCCTTTGCAACAGGAATTGCAGCATATATATTATTTATAATAAATAACACCGATTTTTGAGAGAATACTTCTGTTAAATTAACAAGAAAGACACAGAATCTTTTAGAAAACAAAAGGTGAAACCAAAATGTTGGGAGAAGCCACCTCTTGCCAACTTTCTCATCGTCACTCCAGGCCTCACCATCCTGCCACCTGCGCTACAATTTGGACCCATCGACGAGGCACTCCGTATACAACATACACTGTCTAACGACTGTGTCTACAAATGTCATTGTTTTATATTTAATACACAAACTGTAACAAAAATAGGCACTTTTGATAGCTCGTCATTGTGCAGTAGCACTGAAAAGGCACACTTTCGTAGCGTACAAATGAAAATACTAAAAATATAAACTACGGAAAACCTTCACCTACCGATATGTAGTTTACTATTATTTTATTATAACAAATCGTAGTTAAAACTACGTAGAATCATTCTGCAATCCGCGACAAATGCCGGTTATCGAAATTTTCTCTATAGCGTTTCGCTAAAGAATATCGTCACCCCTCCAGAAGTTCCTATCTCAGTATTACTCGCGTGTCAATCGGAATTACTAGCAATAAATACACCAGCACGTAGCTGAATTGCTTTAGTCTGTCTACAATCCGACCCAAAGGGGATATCAAACACTGTAGCACTACCCTTTAGGAAGGTGTCACACTGGTGTTCAACACGCTGTCTCCTTTATACCAGATGAGCTATACTTCCGTACAATTCTCTCAATAAAGCGAAGTGTATCATTCGCTATTCCCACAACTGACTTTAAGATCTCGTTCCATCTCATATTTAACTGATGTGACCAGCGTCATAGTGCCCCTGGAACGATTTTCATTTTTCACCTCCCCTCTCTCGACTCATTTTCTAGGAAGAGAAACAACACAACAACTTTTGAACGTGCAGCGCACAGAGAGTTGCGACCCTGACTGCTGTCCACCTGTCGAACCCCTGATTACGACGCTGGGCGTGGCTGCGTCAAGCAGATAGTGTAGGAGAATATTACCTACACTTGCGCCCGCCCTGTAAGCCTCAGCTACAGTATGTCGGCGTTTGCTGCGCAAACAAGTTCTCCACGTACGCGTACACCACCATTACTCTACCACGCAGACATAGAGGATACACTCGTCTGGTTTGAGACGTTCCCTGGGGGGTCCACCGGGGGCCGGACCGCGCAATAGCCCTGAAAGAGTGGTTCGGTGTGGGGCGGCGAAGGAGTAAAGTGGACTGCGGTAGTCGTCGTGGGGTTGTGGACGACTACAGCTGCGGCGGGGACGGAGCCTCTGCGCCGTTAGCGGGCCGGAGTGGCCGAGCGGTTCTAGGCGCTACAGTCTGGAACCGCGCGACCGCTACGGTTGCAGGTTCGAATCCTGCCACGGGCATGGATGGGTGTGCTGTCCTTAGGTTAGTTAGGTTTAAGTAGTTCTAAGTTCTAGGGAACTGATGACCTCAGAAGTTAAGTCCCATAGTGCTCAGAGCCAACCAACCTTGAAACTTCCCCTTTGAACATTTCTACATGACTGTGCTTAACCTGACACACAATATTTTGTTAGCGCAACGCAATCTGACTTTCAAAATTCCCTACAAAAGAATGGCCCTGACTAACATTAAACTATACCTTTCACAAATCACTTACCTCACAAAAATCCTCGCTGCTCAAGCTACTGCAATACAGCAAGCGCCACTACTGCCAGCTAAATAAAAGATTCAAACTACTAAAGGCACTAACTACTGATAGGGATAGTTAGCAAATGAAAGATATTAATAGAGAACAAACAATGTATTTACCTTAATATCATCACAAGTCATAATATATATATATCAGTTCATGACAAATTACAAATCTCCGCCATCTCTCTCCCCACATCCACCACTGCTGGCGGCTCACCTCCAACTGCGCAACGCTACGCGCTGTTCACATCCAGCTGCCGCTGCCCAACACTACAATGGCAGACAACAATGCAAACTAGCCACAGACTGCACACAGCACAGCCAGTGATTTTCATATTGAGCGCTACGTAACGTTGCCAATAAGAAAACATAAACAGCCTACTTACAACCTCTGCGCCTTTAACATACAATACAATACCTACACTCGCAAGCTGCCATTCATCACACCAAAATCACTCTAAGGGGAAACAACGACGAACGATGAAGGAATTATCCGAATGGGAAGGACGCGGTAGATGTGATGTACGTTTACAAACAAATAATAACAATTTCAGAAAATTTGGTTGATTCAGGAGAAATAGCTTCACAAATTGATTAAGTCATTAACGTGTTGGTCCTCATCTGGGCCTTATGCAAGTAGTTATTGGGCTTGGAATTGATTGACAGAGTTGTTGGGTGTTCTCCTGAGGGATATCGTGCAAAATTCTGCCCAATTGGCGCGTTAGATGGTCGAAATCCCGAGTTGGTGGGAAGGCTTTGCCCATAATGCTCCGAACGTTCTCAATTGGGAAGAGACGCCGTGACCTTGGTGGCCAAGGTAGAACGTGGCAAGCACGATGACAAGAAATAGGAGCGGGCGAGTATTATAGTGGTGTAATGTAAGCCCAAGATGGCTTGCCATGAAGGGCAACAAAAGGGGATGTAGAATATCGTCGACGTACCGCTGTGCTGTAAGGGTACCGTGGATGATAACCAAAGGGGTTCTGTTATGCAAGGAAATGGTAACCCAGATCATCACTCCTGGCTTCGGGTCTTATGGCTGACGACAGTCGGGTTGGTATCCCGCCTCTTTCAGGGACGTCTCCAGACACGTCTTTGCTGGTCAAGTTCGAAGCGAGACACATCACTGAAAAAAATTCTACTCCGGTCAATGATTTCCCAAAAATGGCTCAAATGGCTCTGAGCACTATGAGACTTAAAATCTGAGGTATCAGTCCCCCTAGAACTACTTAAACCTAACTAACCTAAAGACTTCACACACATCCATGCCCGAGGCAGGATTCGAACCTGCGACTATAGCGGTCACGCGGTTCCAGACTGAAGCGCCTAGAACCGCTCGGTCACTCCGGCCGGCGTGATTTTCCAGGCCGAAGACATGCCAGGAGACGCTTCGGACAGCGGTAGCATACCAACCTGAGTGTCGCCCACCATACAGCCAGAGATAAATAAAAAATGTCGTGTGTCTAGAGCCTCCCGTCGGGTAGACCGTTCGCCGGGTGCAAGTCTTCCGATGTGACGCCACTTCGAGGACTTGCGTGTCGATGGGGATGAAATGATGATGATTAGGACAACACGACACCCAGTCCCTGAGCGGAGAAAATCTGCGACCCAGTCGGGAATCGAACCCGGGCCCTTAGGATTGACAGTTCGTCGCGCTGACCATTCAGCTACCGGGGGCGGACACAGCCAGAGACAACGTGCAGTAATTGTCTTGGGTACCATCCATTTTCGTAGTAGGATCCCTTTGGTTGTCACCTGTGCCACTCTTACAGCACAGCGATATGTCGACGATATTCTACGCCCAATTTTGCCACCCTTCATTTCAAGCCACCCTGGGCAATCAGCCGGCCGTTGTGGACGAGCGGTTCTAGGCGCTTCAGTCCGGAACTACGCGGCTGCTACGGTCGCAGGTTCGAATCTTGTCCCCTGCAAGGATGCGTGTGGTGTGCTTAGGTTAGTGAGGTTTAAGTAGTTCCCAGTCTAGGGGACTGCTGACGTCAGATGTTAGGTGGTTAGAGCCATTTTTGAATGTGGGCAAGCAAGACAACGCTCGCCCGTACACGGCGAGAGTTTCAGATGCTTGCCTTCATGCTTGCCAAACCCTAGGTAGGCCATCACCGTCGCCAGATGTCTCGTCGATTGAGAACGTTCGGAGCATTAGCGACAGGGCCCTCCAGCCATCTCGGGTTTTGACGATCTGACTCCTCAAGTGGACAGAATTTTGCACGATAACCCTCAGTACATCCAACAACACTGTCGATAAATCCCAAGCTAAATAACTGCTTGCTTAAGAGCCAGAGATGGATAAACGCGTTACTGACATGCTCAATTTTTGTACCTTTTCCTCTTTAATGAATTGTCCAATTTATCCAAATTGTAATCATTTTTTTGTTTGTAAATGTACATATCATTTACTAATTCCATGTGAACAATTCCTTCATGTTGCTTCGTTTTCTTATTTTTGTTTTTTATTTTTTGTGTTAGAGTGTAGAAATCCTAAGTCATCCTGTATCGCCGTACAGCCACTTAACGACGACACTTTCTCGTACTTCACAGCGCCATCTGCAAACATTCACAGATTGCTGGTCATCCTATCCATCGATTATTCATGTATGTAGAGAGGAAGAGTGGCCCTACCACGCTTCCTTGAGGCACCCTTGACGATACCTTTCTCTCTGATGAAGAGTTGTCATCCAGGGCAACGAACTGGGTTCCATTACCAGGGCAACGAACTGGGTTCCATTACTTAACAAGTCTTCAAGCTACTACCATACCTGGGAACCTATTCCGTTTGCTGGGACCTTCTACCCTCGTGCCGGTCCCCCTTCCCCCGCTACCACTGATCCGCGACTGGTTGAGCAGTGCGTTTTCTGCATCTACATCTACATCCACACTCCGCAAGCCACCTTACGGTGTGTGGCGGAGAGTACTTTCAGTACCTCTATCGGTTCTCCCTTCTATTCCAGTCTCATGTTGCTCGTGGAAAGAAAGAGTGTCGGTATGCCTCTGTGTGGGCTCTAATCTCTCTGATTTTATCCTCATGGTCTCTTCGCGAGATGTACTTAGGAGGGAGCAATATACTGCTTGACTCCTCGGTGAAGGTATGTTCTCGAAACTTCAACAAAAGCCCGTACTGAGCTACTGAGCGTCTCTCCTGCAGAGTCTTCCACTGGAGTTTATCTATCATCTTCGTAACGCTTTCACGACTACTAAATGATCCTGTAACGAAGCGCGCTGCTCTCCGTTGGATCTTCTCTACCTCTTTTATCAACTCTATCTGGTACGGATCCCACACCATTGAGCAGTATTCAAGCAGTGGGCGAACAAGTGTACTGTAACCTACTTCCTTTGTTTTCGGATAGCATTTCCGTTGGATTCTTGCAATGAATCTCAGTCTGGCATCTGCTTTACCGACGACTAATTTTATATGGTCATTCCATTTTAAATCACTCCTAATACCTACTCCCAGATAATTTATGGAATTAACTGCTTGCAGTTGCTGACATGCTATATTGAAGCTAAATGATAAGGGATCATTCTTTCTATGTATTCGCAGCACATTACACTTGTCTACATTGAGATTCAATTGCCATTCCCTGCACCATGCGTCAATTCGTTGCAGATCCTCCTGCATTTCAGTACAATTTTCCATTGTTAGAACCTCTCGATATACTACAGCATCATCCGCAAAAAGCCTCAGTGAACTTCCGATGTTATCCACAATATATATAAACGACCTAGTAGATAGTGTCGGAAGTTCCATGCGGCTTTTCGCGGATGTTGTTGTAGTATACAGAGAAGTTGCAGCATTAGAAAATTGCAGCGAAATGCAGGAAGATCTGCAGCGGAGAAGCACTTGGTGCAGGAGTGGCAACTGACCCTTAACATAGACAAATGTAATGTATTGCGAATACATAGAAAGAAGGATTCTTTATTGTATGATTATATGATAGCAGAACAAACACAGGTAGCAGTTACTTCTGTAAAATATCTGGGAGTATGCTTACGGAACGATTTGAAGTGGAATGATCATATAATATTAATTGTTGGCAAGGCGGGTGCCAGGTTGAGATTCATTGGGAGAGTCCTTAGAAAATGTAGTCCATCAACAAAGGAGGTGGCTTACAAAACACTCGTTCGACCTATACTTGAGTATTGCTCATCAGTGTGCGATCCGTACCAGATCGGGTTGACGGAGGAGATAGAGAAGATCCAAAGGAGAGCGGCGTGTTTCGTCACAGGGTTATTTGGTAACCGTGATAGCGTTACGGAGATGTTTAGCAAACTCAAGTGGCAGACTCTGCAAGACAGGCGCTCTGCATCGCGGTGTAGCTTGCTGTCGAGGTTCGAGAGGGTGCGTTTCTGGATGAGGTATCGAATATATTGCTTCCCCCTACTTATACCTGCCGAGGAGATCACGAATGTAAAATTAGAGAGATTCGAGCGCGCACGGAGGCTTTCCGGCAGTCGTTCTACCCGCGAACCACACGCGACTGGAACAGGAAAGGGAGGTAATGACAGTGGCACGTAAAGTGCCCTCCGCCACACGCCGTTGGGTGGCTTGCGAAGTATAAATGTAGATGTAGATGTCATTTATCTATATTGTGAATAGCAACGCTCCTACAACACTCCCCTGCGGCACACCTGAAATCACTCTTACTTCGGAAGACTTCTCTCAATTGAGAATGACATGCTGCGTTCTGTTGTCTAGGAACTCTTCAATCCAATCACACAATTCGTCTGATAGTCCATACGCTCTTACTTTGTTCATTAAACGACTGTAGGGAACTGTATCAAGCGCCTTGCGGAAGTCAAGAAACACGGCACCTACGGTTTTCGCGGCAGCCCGCTACAGCTGGGGCAGCCGGCGCCTCTGGTGCCGGGCCGTGCCTTGGCGCGCGGTCGAGGACAAAGGGCGCGTTCTGCGGCGGATCGCGCGCTGCCCCGCACCGCCGGGCGGGCGCGAAAATAAACGGCGAAGCGGCGGCGGTGGCGAGGCGCCGCCCGGAATAACCGCGGCCGCTACACGCTTTTAACGGCACGGAGCGGCCGCTGCCGGGGCCGGCCGGCCGTCCGGCGGGGTGACGAGGGCGCGCGTCGCCGCCTCGTAGCTCACTGGCCGCAGCTGCGGGGGCGGCTGCTCCAGTAAACACACGACTCACAGGCCGACGTGGTCCACTCTTGACGTACCTCTCATACAGGCCCCCAGCGGACATCACGTTAATATCGCCCCTAACCTTGATAATACCATCATTCCACAAGGAACAGAGTCTGTAAGTTTGTTTCTGTGTGCCACACCCAGATGTAGTCACCAATTTACCACAGAGCAGGGACGGCCACGGTGTGCCATACCGGACGCAAGCCCCGGGCGGGTGGAGGCTTGGGCCGTCTCGGCTTTAGCACTAGCTGACAAATCTTCCATTGCTCGCGTACCGTATTTAATCTAACGCGACCTTTTTCTCCGGTCTTTCTAATCCAAAAAAACCGCCTGCGGCTTAGAATAGAGTGCACAGTAAGCGGAATTTCTGAAAAATGTTGGTAGGTGCCGCCACAACTACTTCTGCCGTCGAATATACACTACTCGCCATTAAAATTGCTACACCAAGAAGAAATGCAGATGGTAAATGGGTATTCAGTGGACAAATATATTATACTAGAACTGACAGGTGATTCCATTTTCACGCAATTTGGGTGCATACATCCTGAGAAATCAGTACCCAGAACAACCACCTCTGGTCGTAATAATGGCCTTGGTACCCTTGGGCAGTGAGTCAAATAGGGCTTGGATGGCGTGTACAGGTACAGCTGCCCTTGAAGATTCAACACGATACCACAGTTCATCAAGAGTAGTGACTGGCGTATTGTAACAAGCGAGTTATTCGGCCACCATTGACCACACGTTTTCAATTGGTGAGAGATCTGGAGAATGTGCTGGCCACAGCAGCAATCGAACACTTTCTGTATCCACAAAGGCCCTGTACAGGGCCTGCAACATGCGGTCGTGAATTATCCTGCTGAAATGCAGGGTTTCGCACAGATCGAATGAAGGGTAGAGCCACGGGTGGTAACACATCTGAAATGTAACGTCCACTGTTCAAAGTGCCGTCAATGCGAACAAGAGGTGACCGAGACGTGTAACCAATGGCACCCCATACCACCAAGCCGGGTGATACGCCACTATGGCGATGACGAATACACGCTTCCAATGTGCGTTCACCGCGATGTCGCCAAACACGGATGCGACCATCATGATGCTGAAAACAGAACCTGGATTCATCCGAAACAATGACGTTTTGCCATTCGTGCACCCAGGTTCGTCGTTGAGTACACCATCGCAGGCGCTCCTGTCTGTGATGCAGCGTCAAGGGTAACCGCAGCCATGGTCTCCGAGGTGATAGTCCACGCTGCTGCAAACGCCGTCGAACTGTTCGTGCAGATGTTGTTGTCTTGCAAACGTCCCCATCTGTTGACTCAGGTATCGAGACGTGGCTGCACGTTCCGTTACAGCCATGCGGATAAGATGCCTGTCATCTCGACTGCTAGTGATACGAGGCCGTTGGGATCCAGCACGGCGTTCCGTATTACCCTCCTGAATCCACCGATTCCATATTCTGCTAACAGTCATCGGATCTCGACCAATGCGAGCAGCAATGTCGCGATACGATAAACTGCAATTACGATAGGCTACAATCCGACCTTTATCAAAGTCGGAAACGTGATGGTACGCATTTCTCCTCCTTGCACGAGGCATCACAACAACGTTTCACCAGGCAACGCCGGTCAACTGCTGTTTGTGTATGAGAAATCGGCTGGAAACTTTCCTCATCTCAGCACGTTGTAGGTGTCGCCACCGGCGCCAACCTTGTGTGAATGCTCTGGAAAGCTAGTCATTTGCATATCACAGCATCTTCTTCCTGTCGGTTAAATTTCTCGTCTGTAGCACGTCATCTTCGTGGTGTAGCTATTTTAATGGCCAGTAGTGTATTTACCGCTATACAGGCATGCTTTGGAGGCACAAAGATAAATACTGGCGCCAAAACCTCTGCGGCGGTAAATAAATTAAAAGAAAAGGTAGAAGAATGTAAACATTATGCCATGTACTCTTTCGTGTTTGCTGCTATGTCATTTAAATCCTGTCTCCCGAGTAAACTACGAAACTAGAGTGAGACAACAGCAAACGCGGAAGGATATACTTATCATGTCATGTTTATATTCGTATTATTCTCATGCTGAATAGTGATACAGTCAAAAATGAAGCAAAGCAACTGACTAGATTTTTAAATCTAAGATGACTCTAATTTCTGTGCAGAATGTAATGTACTTAAGAGGTGTCTGCGAAGATTTTCAAACGGAGAAAAATTTTCGCTAAACTCTCGTTCAGAACATCATCAATCATACTCAGTCTATTATTTGGTTCTTGTTGATTATTGTCAAAGAAAGCAGCAGTGTAACTAACAACAAATAACGGTCTCTTGCCATTGTTTTGCTTATGAGAATTTTTCTCGTTTTTTTTTTTTAATTTTGTAAGCGTCGGTAGCGCGCTCAAAAGCAAGCCATGCCGCGAGCGGCGACAGGCCGTAAACACTCATTATCAGAATGCGACACACAATGCGTGACACGGCACAATAATGCATTTTCAGCTTAGAGTGACGTAAACACCTATAACAAAGAGAACAGCACTTATCAGATCAAACCAAAATAAGCAATCGATTGAAACCAGACGAAGCATCTGAAAAAGGAAGGTTACCCGTATAAATACGGACGGAGCACCTGAAACATAGCAATGGCTACTTGGTAAAGCTTATTAAGATTATGACTCGAACCAAACTACTGTAGCTGTATCTTCATCCATTCGGCCTAAATTGTGTCTCATGTTACAATGGACCATATTTGTTTCCATTTGGAGATGCGTCTAAAACTTTTCTCTCCCCTTGAATTTCGAGTCTCAAATTTCAGGTGTGGCATAGATTCGTGAAATTTTTTTTCCTTGATTTCGAGTCTCATTTTTCAGGTGCGGTTTAGATTTGAGTGCGGCTTATATTCGAGTAAATACGGTATTCATTTTGTCAATTTTCTATTAGAAACGAAAACAAACAATCCTGTTGGAGGAACACCCGAAACTAAGCATTATACCAGAGGTTGAAAATACCGCTACAGCTGTAAGGTTCTTGTATTTAGAACACGACTGGTTTCGGGCTCTTATACGCCCATCTTCAGGTGTCGTAAGTAGGTAGCGTGACCCTGAACGCCGCGGTGGGCGAATACAAGAAGCGGTGTGCTGCCAGTGAGTGGAGAGCACGGAGTCTCAGACACACCGCTTCTTGTACTCGGCCACCGCGGCGTTCAGGGTCACATTACCTACTTACGACACCTGAAGATGGGCGTATAAGAGCCCGAAACCGGTCGTGTTATATATAAAAGAACCTTACAACTGTAGCTGTTTCTTCAGCTTCTGGCGAAACGAAAACAAAAAATTAACTATGTTGAAGTGAAGTATAGAAAAATTTCATTTCGTTGTATTCGTGGAAACACCATTGAAATTATGAAACAATCGTTCAAAGAAATAAGCATAATATATAGATTTACAAATACAATATCCAAAATAAAGAACATGAACCCGGACAATTTCTATACGCTGGGCGCAGCTGATTCGCGTGTATACAAAGCGACTTGGTAAACGTCTCTTTGGCAACGCCTCTTTATTGTTCTATAGGCGGCTACTGTTTTCGCCTATAGCCTGCGCATTGCAGTTGAGACTTGTATTAAGCGCTCTCAGGTGTCCGGGATTTCCTTAATTTGACTCAACTGTACGCGTGTCCTAGCAGTAAAGAATAACTGTATTAAATGTTAATGCGTGATGGGGCAGGTTATCACCCATTTCAGTGTTTATGGCGTCGTATATCTTAAACTATGTGCCTTGTGTAGGTACATTCAGCTAAATATATGGATAGTGTCTGCTGAATATGTTGCGAATAGAGTTTGTAGCAAAACAGTAATGAATTTAAACGTCAAGTATCTTGCGGCCGTCGTTGGCTCATCTCACTTTTTATGAAATCACATCTCCTGATCTTTGTCTCATACAAAAATACAGTTTTGTAGGTACATTCAGAGGCATATGTAGACTGTCTGCAAAATGTATTGACAAAAGAGTTTATGGAAAAAGTGTAATAAACTTCAACGTCCTGCACAATGCGGCAGTTCAACAAGCATCTCACTGTTTATGATGTCATGTCTCCTGAACTACCATAGGTAGGTGGTTCTTACCGTCACAGAGATTGTTGTCTGACAGTAAAGAATATATGTCCCAAGTTTAGTTGATATCGCTTCAGCGGTTTAGGAGGAGATGTTTAACAGACACATCTGAACACATACATACATAGACACGCGCATGCGCTCTCTCTCTCTCTCTCTCTCTCTCTCTCTATCTTCTACCTCTCTTTCTCACTCACACACACACACACACACACACACACACACATCCATTTTAATAGTATGCATGGATTGCGGTCACAGGTTTCGGTCCGCACAACTCCCTTCACTTCGGCGGAATCGTGGTGTCAGCGCCTTTTACCCTTCGCTATTTGTTCGTGGTATGAAGGCGGTTCACAAGTCCAGTGGCTGTTTGCGTAAAAAAGAGGCCGTCTGGCGATATATCCTTACAAGCCTTTAGAGCTGAATGGGAATGACAGACGAGAGGGACGAGAATTCTTAACAACCGCTATGCAGTCGCATAATCGACGGCTACCACAAATTTGCGATGAAATTACATTACAATGCCACGAAGAAAGAATGTTAGTTGACAATGAGAGAACAAAAAATTACAACGATCCACGGACGGGAATCACCGTTCTAGTTCTATACACCAAGGAGCGCTCTGTTCTAAATTTTCAGGCATGGAGTTCGTAAAGAAATTGGTGGTACGAATAGCAAAATTTCTGAAATAGCGCGCATAATTCCACTGTCAACTGCAATAGTTTTCGAATGAGGAGTATGGAGACCTTATACACACATTAAAAAAAGCTTTGCATCACCCCGGTTCCCAGAACTCCTGAAGATGGACGTTGACTGTGGATATTGTATCACAGACACAGTCCCTTTAACTGTTCAGAGATGTCACTAAACCCGCCCAGAGATGTAAACAATCATGCATGAGCAGCGCCTATTAGACGGAGGGGGTTCGACAGCCGATCAGTTCCAGTCATTCAGTCAGGAAGGAGGTATACGGGTCGTGTTGTCT
This sequence comes from Schistocerca piceifrons, assembly GCF_021461385.2. Classification (NCBI taxonomy): domain Eukaryota; kingdom Metazoa; phylum Arthropoda; class Insecta; order Orthoptera; family Acrididae; genus Schistocerca; species Schistocerca piceifrons. The sequence continues at coordinate 452,455,579 of NC_060144.1, read as the reverse complement.
GTAGTTCAACCATGCCTAGACGGTCAATAGGCGGTTCGATCGTATCCGCATTGTTACTTTGTGCCAGGAAGGGCTCTCAACATGGGAAGTGTCCAGGCGTCTCGGAGTGAACCAACGCAATGTTGTTCGGACATGGAGGAGATACAGAGAGACAGGAACTGTCGATGACATGCCTCGCTCAGGTCGCTCAAGGGCTACTACTTGAGTGGGTACAGATGGGCCCAACAACATGCCGAATGGACCGCTCAGGATTGGCATCACGTTCTCTTCACCGATGAATGTCGCATATGTCTTCGATCAGACCATCGTCGGATACGTGTTTGGAGGCAACCCGGTCAGGCTGAACGCCTTAGACACACTATCCAGCGGGTGCAGCAAGGTGGAGGTTCCCTGGTGTTTTGGGGTGGCATTATGTGGGACCGACGTACGCCGCTGGAGGTCATGGAAGGCTGTACGATACGTAAGTGCCATCCTCTGACCGATAGTGCAAGCATATTGACGGGGCATTTGTCTTCATGGACGACAATTCGCGCCCTCATCGTGCACATATTGTGAATGACTTCCTTCAGGATAACGACCGCACGACTAGAGTGGCCAGCATACTCTCCAGACATGAACCCTATCGAAGACGCCTGGGATAGACTGGAAAGGGCTGTTTATAGACTACGTGATCCACCAACCACTCTGAGGGATCTACGCCGAATCGCCGTTGAGTAGTGGGTCAATCTGGATCAACAGTGCCGTGATGAGCTTGTGGATAGTTTGCCACGATTAATACAGGCATGCATCAATGCAAGAGGACGTTCTACTGGATATTAGGGGTACCGGTGTGTACAGTAAATTGGACCACCACCTTTGAAGGCCTCGCTTTGTGGTGGTATAACATGCAATGTGTGGTTTTCAAAAATGGTTCAAATGGCTCTGAGCACTATGGGACTCAACTGCTGAGGTCATTAGTCCCCTAGAACTTAGAACTAGTTAAACCTAACTAACCTAAGGACATCACAAACATCCATGCCCGAGGCAGGATTCGAACCTGCGACCGTAGCGGTCTCGCGGTTCCAGACTGCAGCGCCTTTAACTGCACGGCCACTTCGGCCGGCTGTGTGGTTTTCATGAGCAATAAAGAGGGCGGAAATGATGTTTATGTTGATCTCTATTCCAATTTTCTATACAGGTTCCGAAACTATCTGAACTGAGGTGATGCAAAATTTTTTTTTTTTATGTGTGTAAGGGACTTACCTAGAACGATTTTTTTTCTTTTAAACCCGCTACTGTTGAATTTTTGAAAGACAAAACAGTGCAGAAACGAAAATTACAACATCCGGAATGGATTGCAGGCCTCGCATTTCAAGTTTATTTGGCTGCAAACTAACCACACTAAGAGATTGCAGGGTGAAAAACAACTTATTTCTGATTTGATGAGGATGTATTCAAAAAGAAAATCGATTGTAGAAGAGACAAATACTGACAACAAATGCAGTCAGTTTCCCTCGGCTCACCGGCACTAAAGAAAAACGCGAGGTTTGAAAAATTCACTGTGGCCTTGAAAGAATTACAAAGGATGGTTTTCTAAATGTTTTGAGGACACAGCCAATCCTACATCGGATACCGTTTGCCGTTTTAACTGAAAGCGCCCTTGTGCATGTGCAGATGTAACTGACATGTTTGCATGTAATTCCCATTTTGAAGACAAATCTTTTTACGTTAAAACTATCCAGGACGTCTAATTGCTTCCCTCAGGCAGAGTTTCCACATCTCCGTGATGAGATCGCAGAAGTGCTACATTATTTCGATCGACATATGTGCATAAAAGACACTTTTTCGATTATGAAACTAATTAAGTCACTATTTCATGGCAACCTGAGTGTAAAAAGCTGTGAATCTGTGTGTGTATGTCCATATGCTGACAGTTCGTATGAGATAAAAATTATAATTACTATGTCTTCCATGCGCCAAAAATATTTAAATAATACTGAAAATTTTATTTGTGTTCTGTGTTGTTGAGAAATGTGAAATACAAAACCAAGTCATAGTGTGACAGCAGTGCAGTTTAAGTACAGCGTCTTCCCCTCCTCACGCTCAGACAGCTCAACACGCTGTGGCAGTGGGGGAAATGTGCTGTCAGGCTAAACTGCATGGCACTCGCGCCAGGGCACGGCCTGCGAGCCGTAATCTTGACCACCTCCGCCATAGAGTAGCACAATTGCTGGGGTGATCATTCCTGCGTATCACATGCTGCTCCAAGTAATCCCAGACATTTTCTATGAATTAAGATTGGATGATTTAGTGGGTCAGGCGAAGTGCGATGGGATGCCTGACCGTTCGCCAAACTAGGAACTTCTTCCAGCAATAATTTGAACACGGTTGTCTAGTGTGGAACCGAGAGGGAGGTAGGCGCCATGACTACCCCGTAAAAATGGCTACAAGCGTTTATATTGTTATATGCAGGCTAATTCAGTACTACTACAGGCTTCTAGGTATTGTAGAGGGGACTCACTAGATAATTTTTTGATAGGGAGTACATATTGAGATGCGTACAATTTTGGTATAAAATAAGTTTAAAGATCTGATCACTTTCAAATCACCTGCTTCACTTCATGCCCGAACTGAGAAGTCGCGAGCTGTCGCCAGTCTTCAATGTAATTGCGACGGAATCAGTTGCCATTTCTGTTCTTCTACAACAACGCCTGCGAGAAACTGAAAGCCACACTCTCGACTTTTAAGCTGATGTCCTTCGTCACGTTGAAGAAAAGCCGACAACGAATTCTCGTAACACTTCCCGTACCGTGGGCTACTGTAGAAAACACAGGTCAGAATTCATCGTCTCCGCTGTGTGAGCACCGTGAAGGCAGAGATTTGAAAATGATCCGATTTAATGGTTATGTTACGAGGAGACAAATCTTACGTCCTCGCTACTAATGATAAATGGCAGGAAGGCAGCGAAAGCATGTCGCAGGAGGAATCTGGACAGGCAAGCAAATGATTGTTGACACAAATACACCTTAAATAAATATGTTGTATTCAACTTGTGGGTGAAGAAATGCTACACTGTTGACAACCTGTGGCAGTTATGGCAAGCTATAAGCAGAAGCCCGACACTGGCTTGCGTCTACGTACACTGAATGTTTCCCTTAGAGCTATCAACAACTCGACACCAGCTAGCGGTACATAAGTACTTTCATCCAGAAGAAATCTTGAACTAGAAGACTGGTGCCCATGTGGCTAACCCTTGTCGGCGGCCTGGAGGTTCTCCATTGGTGGCGACGTTCAGAACGCCGAACGCTGGGCCCACAGGAATCTTCGAGGCACCGGCTCCGGCCGTATCGATAGGCTACGATACTTTAGGTTCCTTATCAAATTTTCATTTATTAATTAAAACTTTAGAGTTGCCCCAAGTCGCAAGTAACTTTTTCTTTATTTTACATGTTTCCCTCGACCAATGCGAGCATCTTCAGAAATTATCTAGCCAGGAGCTACACGTTGTAAGAATCGGCCTGTGTGCAGCGCCGCCTTCATACATAAAATTTTATTAATGACGTCGGCGCTATACACAGCCCGATATTTCGTGTGGCCCTCGGCTACGTAATTTCTGCAGACGCTTACATGCGACTTGTAGCAGCTCTACAATTTTGATTTCTAACTGTCGGTGTTCCCCTACAGGCAAATGCCTGCGCTCGCTTTGTCTATTAACCTCGCTCAATAACCCGTAGCAGCCGGTAGTAGGAATTCTGACACCCTTTACATAAATTTCCAATTTCCTCAGCTAAGGTTCGGAAAATACACTAGAGTGGAAATTTCCAGAATGCCATTATTTCTAGTACGTATAATCTATGTGTAAGATAGGGCTTGTAGCCCAACAGCCTGCATATAACACGCCCACACGGAAGTGGCGCCAGTTAACTGGCTGACTGTGCTACTGTCAACAACGAATCCGATACAAACTGTGAGTCCACAAAAACGGAAGGTACAAATCACAGGAAGATGAATGAGGAGAAAGGAAGAAAAAGACCCTAACCTAAGAAAAAAAACAACAACAGAGATACTGGATTCCCGACACGTAAGCGGAAACGACTGAAAGAGCCATACTCCGCACACCTATGTGACTCATAATGGTCAATCCATACTAGGATTTTGTGTGAATTAATAAGCTGGCAATCTTTGTACACTTTGAAACGTCCCCTTAGAAAAATTTTATAAATGACAGAGCTGGAAAACCTCTACGTTATTTGATTTTCGAACAGCTGAGCAGAACTGAACGTACTCAGACATTTCGCTCTTTACCTATTCTGATCGACACTAAACTGACCCACAATATTTTTAGCGCAACGCAATCTGACATTCAATAACAACAGAATGGCCCTGACTAACAATAACCTATACCTTTCATGAATCACTTACCTCACAAAAATCTTCGTTACTCGAACTACTGCAACACAGCGAGCGCCAACACTGCCAGCTAAATAAAGGATTCTAACCACTGAAGGCACTAACTACTGATAGGCATGCTTAACAAATGAACGATTTTGATAGAGAACAAACAATGTATTTACCTTAAAGGGACACACGTCCAGATCATCCACTCTCAAAACTCCACCATCTCTCTCCCCACATCCACCACTGCTGGCGGCTCACCTCCAACGCTACCCGCTGTTAACAGCTAATTGCCCAACACTACAATAGCAAATTCCAACAATGCAAACCAGCCACAGACTGTACGCAGCACAGTCAGTGATTTTCATACAGAGCGCTTCGTGACGTTACCAACATAAAAACCTAAACAGCCTACTTACAACTTTGTTGCCACTACACACTCTAAGATGAAAAATACGATGCATCAAAAAATGGCTCTGAGCACTATGGGACTTGACTTCTGAAGTCATCAGTCCCCTAGTACCTAGAACTACTTAAACCTAACTAACCTAAGGACATCGCAGACATCCATTCCCGAGGCAGGATTCGAATCTGCGACCGCAGCGGTCGCCCGGTTCCAGACTGTAGCGCCTAGAACCGCCCGGCCACCCCGGCTGGCCTACGATGCATCACCAAGGAATTACACGAACGGGACGGTAATCGGCGTATGTGATGTACAGATGCAAAAAAAAGGCGCAGTGGTTAGCACACTGGACTCGCATTCGGGAGGACGACGGTTCAATCCCGTCTCCGGCCATCCTGATTTAGGTTTTCCGTGATTTCCCTAAATCGCTTCAGGCAAATGCCGGGATGGTTCCTGTGAAAGGGTACGGCCGATTTCCTTCCCCATCCTTTCCTCACCCGAGCTTGCGCTCCGTCTCTAATGACGTCGTTGTCGACGGGACGTTAAACACTAATCTCCTCCTCCTCCCAATAATGCATTGGTTCACCTCACGGTCCTTATCCAAGCATTTATTCGGCTTGGCATTGGTTGATAAAGTTGTTGGATGTCCTGCTGAAGAGTATCGTGCCACATTCTGTCCAATTGGCGTGTTAGATCGTCAAAATCCCGAGCTGGTTGGAGGGCCCTGCCCATAATGCTCCAAACGTTCTCAATTGGAGAGAGATCTGGCAACCTTGCTGGCCAAGGTGGGCTGTGTGGGTAGGCATTATCTTGCTGATATGTAAGCCCAGTATGTTGAATCCTCCCTAGTCGTAGAATATGGAGTGTCTAGGAAACCTGCTTTGTCGGATCGCTAGACAACAATTCAAGCAAATCGTATTAATGAGCTATATTATGAAAAGTAAATGACAGTACTTAACTTTGAGAATTACATAGATGTGTTGTAAATAAACAAGTTTCTTCAGTATAACAATTCTAGCACATTCGACGCTTCTATTCAAGTCGCTAGTCTTGATGCTTCTCTTCGACTGGGCCGCGAGCAGTCGGCCTCTGCGCTAATGTCCTCTCCGCATAGAGGCCACTGCTACCGCGTTGTCGTCCTGCAGAGGGTCGGTCAGCGTGCAATTGGCTGACGTCTTGTCACAGCCGTCTCCGCTCTATCGCTCCCGACTGGGTTGCTGGCGCTTGACTTTCCGCCGGAACACAGTACGGCTTGCCATAGAGGGCAACAAACTGGGCGTAGAATATCGTCGACGTTCTGCTGTGTTGGAGGGGCGCTAATGTCGGTACTGGTGGGGCAGGGGCTACGGTGAAGAGGGGGGAGCAGAATGTAGAAGTTCTCAATGGCCATCTCCTGCTGCTGCTTACAGCGCTTCTAGCTCTTGCTGCAGCGAGTCTGGAAACATCTGTCGTCATAGGGAAATTAGTCTTCCTATAAGAAAGCTGGGTGGCTCCGATTGCTACCTATTTAGGATGACTAGGCAAAATGCGACTCATTTTTTCAGGTTAGACAGAAAAAACCTCTTCCACTGCAGCTGGAAACGGCTGAAGGAGAATCCACTAATGGCCATTAAAACTGCTACACCAAGAAGAAATGCAGATGATAAACGGGTATTCATTGGACAAATATTTTATACTAGACCTGACATGTGATTACATTTTCACGCAATTTGGGTGCTTAGATCCTGAGAACTCAGTACCCAGAACAACCACCTCTGGTCGTAATAACGGCCTTGATACGCCTGGGCATTGAGTCAAACAGAGCTTGGATGGCGTGTACAGATACAGCTGCCCATGCAGATTCAACACGATACCACAGATCATCAAGAGTAGTGACTGCGTATAGTGACGAGCTAGTTGCTCGGCCACCATTGACCAGACGTTTTCAATTGGTGAGAGATCTGGAGACTCTACCGGCCACGGCAGTAGCCGAACATTTTCTGTATCCAGAAAGGCCCGTACAGGACCTGCAACATGCGGTCGTGCATTATCCTGCTGAAATGTAGGGTTTTGCAGGGCTCGAATGAAGGGTAGAGCCACGGGTCGTAACAAATTTGAAATGTAACGTCCACTATTCAAATTGCCGTCAATGCGAACAAGAGGTGACCGAAACGTGTAACCAGTGGCACCCCGTACCATCACGCCGGATGATACGCCAGTATGGCGATGACGGATACACGCTTCCAATGTGCGTTCACTGCGATGTCGCCAAACACGGATACGACCATCATGACACCGTAAACAGAACCTGGAATCATCCGAAAAAATGACGTTTTGCCTTTCGTGCACCCAGGTTCGTCGTTGAGTACACCATCGCAGGCTCTCCTGTCTGTGATGCAGCGTCAAGGGTAACCGCAGCCATGGTCTCCGAGCTGATAGTCCATGCTGCTGCAAACGTCGTCGAACTTTTCGTGCAGACGGTTGTTGTCTTGCAAACATCCCCACATGCTGACTCAGGGTTCGGGACGTGGCTACACGGTCCGTTACAGCCATGCGGACAAAATGCCTGTAATCTCGACTGCTAGTGATACGAGGCCGTTGGGATCCAGCACGGCGTTCCGTATTACCCTCCTGAACCCAATGATTCCATATTCTGCTAATAGTCATTGGATCTCGACCAACGCGAGCAGCTATGTCGCGATACGATAAACCGCAATCGCGATAGGCTACAATCCGACCTTCATCAAGTGGGAAACGTGATGGTTCACATTTCTCCTCCTTACACGAGGCATCACAACAACGTTTCACCAGGCAACGCCGGCCAACTGCTGTTTGTGTATGAGAAATCGGTTGGAAACTTTCCTCATGTCAGCACGTTGTAGGTGTCGCCACCGGCGCCAACCTTGTGTGAATGCTCTGAAAAACTAATCATTTGCAATATCACAGCATCTTCTTCCTGTCGGTTAAATTTCGCGTCTGTAGCACGTCATCTTCGTTGTGCAGCAATTTTAATGGCCAGTAGTGTACAATAATTAGCCCACGTGGAAGGCTAGGAAATGATACGTTGCATGTCGTATGCTGAGAGAACTGCGCCGTGGCGCCAGTTTGGCTGACGGCGACGTCACCTCCCGGTGCGACGAGCGGCTGGGCGGAGGCGGCGGCGGCGGCGTCGGCGAGCGGGATTCGTCAGTCGGCGCGCCCTGCCGACTACCCAGCCCGGGCCGCCTCCCGAATTAACGATGCATTGTCCCGCGGCCGGCGCACATCACAGCGCCGCGCACTGCACACACGCACAGCCGCCCACCTCTGACAGCGCTCCCACGAGAGGAGAGTATCCGAGCCTCCGCCACATCGAGCGACTGTAACTGCGCAGATTACGACTGTCAGATTTTCTGTTGTGCAAACGAGGAACTGATAAACATCCTCCACAATTCGTACATCTACGTCTATGCTCTGGAAAACACTCTAGAGTGCATGGCAGACGGTAATCCTCATTGCATCAGTTGTCCGTGTAGTGTCCCTTTTGCGATGTTTAAGAATAGTATGTGTGAAGTGTGTATAAAAATATTGAATAAGGCCAAACAGACCAGACTGAAAGTCAATTGTCAAAAAATATAAAATTATTTACAAAAAATATAACGTCGATACTACGGTAGGGAAAGACAATAACGATGAAAAACAATATCGCAGTAAATAATAGTGTGAAATAAAGATTTATAGCTTTGTATAACTATAGAAGATGGGAAAGATAAGTTATTATTAGCTCTTCTGCTGCTTCTGATTCTCATGTTACTATTGTTAGGTAGAGATTGTGTGTAGCGTTGAACGCTATCAGATGTTCCTTTTAGTTCTTTCGACTAGACGATAAAAAAGCTGTGTATCAGGTTATTGATGGAAATATATGTGTAAAAGTGAGTTCATTGTATTATTTGAAGAACATGCCAGCCACTAATCGTAACGTTTTAATTGAAAAGAGAGAATAATTTGTATTTTTTAGCTATCAGGAAGAAGAAAGCAGAGATCGCTGACTGGCAACAATTGGCCGCCATTACACGGCGGACTTCATATTAACTATTATTACAGCTTTCCACAGAAGCAGAAGTGATAAAATCATTTTAAAACATTATTTAATTTAAATATGAATAGTTCCATGAGTTAATTTTGTGAGAGTTCGAATACTTTCAGAGATACCATTGTCGTAGATCTGGGAACTTTGGCCTTGACTATATTTAGATAAAAACCAATTAAGATAATCTTGTAAGAAGCCTGGTGCTCATTTAAATAGAAAACAAACATTTATTTTGGTCTTCTATAAGATACTCTGCTTCTAACGGTCTGCCGGCCGCGGTGGTCTAGCGGTTCTAGGCGCGCAGTCCGGAACCGCGCGACTGCTACGGTCGCAGGTTCGAATCCTGCCTCGGGCATGGATGTGTGTGATGTCCTTAGATTAGTTAGGTTTAATTAGTTCTAAGTTCTAGGGGACTGATGACCACAGATGTTAAGTCCCGTGCTCAGAGCCATTTGAACCATTTCTAACGGTCTCGCCTACGTAAAGAAAATAATTAATGCTAACCTCTTACCTCACGTAGTATCAAAAATCATAAAACCAGTGTACAATATTAGTAGAGAACCGTTAGATCCGCCCCCGGTAGCTGAGTGCTCAGCGCGACTGAATGTCAATCTTAACCGGGGTTCGATTCCCGGCTGGCTCGGAGATTTTCTCCGCTCGGGGTCTGGGTGTTGTGTTGTACTAATCGTCATCATTTCATCCCCATCGAAGCGCAAGTCGCCGAAGTAGCGTCAAATCGAAAGACTTGCACCCGGCGTACGGTCTACCCGATGGGAGACCCTAGTCACACAACATTTTTATTGCATCAGTTAATAGGGATATTTCCCGTTCCATTCACGTATAGAGCGCAGGAAGAGCTATTGCTTAAACGTCTCCGTGCATGCTGTATTTAGTCTAATCTTGTCTTTACGACTCCTACGGCAGCGGTACAGGGGTGGGGGTTGTAGTATATCCCACGTGAGCTAGTTATTGTAGTCGCAAATCAACCAGTTTCCCGCTGCTGTGGAAGGGGTTCTCTGGCATGAAAAACTGAGCCACATTTTCCCTAGTCCTCCTAAATGGGTAGCACTTGGAGCCAACTATGCTAGCTTGCCGGGAGACTGACTTCCCCACGACGACAGGTGTTTATAGACATCTGTTGCAACAAAAGCTAGAAGCGCTGAGGGCAGCAGCAGTGTCAAGTGATGAACGTTGGTTGTTCAAACTTATTATGTAGGCATTCACGGGATGCTTTGCGTGTTTTTCAAAAGTCTGCAGTTCAGTTCGTTCAGCATATTTTATTTCTTATTTATTTATCTATTGCAAATTAAAAACTTGTTACATGATGTTTAAAAACAGGGCGTACATCTTACAGCTTTCGTTTGTCATCTTTTTGTTTTGATTTTATCTGCAACATTGACAAGGAATAATACTTTTTAGAACAACAATAATTTGAGGTTCAAATATAAATATTACTTTTGTTTTAAGATGAACGTAAAAATACAATAGGATAGAGGAGAGATTTGTTAGTGCCATCGCCGATTGAGGCTGGCGGTGAACACCTTGGAATAGTTTCTTCGAGCTGTTGACCGGCAGTCACTACAAAAAAAAAGTAGTAGAGGCACAGAACTGATAATTCTAACATTAACATTAGGTACTCATCCGTGTACAATATTGGGTGCTTTCCTGGCTAGATCGTCAGCACCTTACACTACATTTACTCTAGCATTCCCTGTCCTTAAATATTATTTGACTGATGCATACAGTTTGTCTGTGCATTTTGGCAGGTTTTGTCCACTTCATAAGTCTGTATGTCTTTGTTTACTGTTGCAGCTCGTCATCCTCTTAATCTTCCTCCTGTTCCTCTTCGCTCTCCACCTTCTGGAGATTGTTGTTACTGACATGTATTCGACTAATGTCTGACGTAGTTCTGGAGGGAACTGACACCAAGAATCCTGCAGGGCTGTCCGTAAATTCGTAATAGTACAATGGGGTGGAGGTCTCTTCTGAACAGCACGTCACAAGGCATCCCAGATATGCTCGATAATGTTCATGTCGAGAAGTTTGGTGGCCAGCGGAAGTGTTTAAACTCAGAGGACTGTTCCTGCTGGAATTGCCCAAGTCCGTCGAAATGCACAATGGACACGAATGGATGCAGGTGATCAGACAGGATGCTTACGTACGTGTCACCTGTCAGAATCGTATCGAGACGTATCAGGGGTCCCATATCATTCCAACTGCACACGCCCCACACCATTACAGAGCTTCCACCAACTTGAACAATCTCCTGCTGACATGCAGGGCCCATGGATTCGTGAGGTTGTCTCCGTACCCGTACACGTCAATCTGCTCAATACAATTTGAATCAAGCCTCGTTCAACCAGGCACCATTTTCCAGCCATCAACAGTCCAATGTCGGTGTTGACGGACCGAGGCGAGGCGCGAAGCTTTGCTTCGTGCAGTCATCAAGGGTACACGAGTGGTCCTTCGGCTCCGAAAGCCCATATCGATGATGTTTTGTTGAATGGTTCGCACTCTGACACCTATTGATGGCTCAGCATTGAAATCTGCAGCAATCTGCGGAAGGGTTGCACTTCTCTCACGTAGAACGATTCTCTTCAGTCGTTGTTGGTCCCATTCTTGCAGGATCTTTTTGTGGCCGCTGTAATGTCGGAGATTTGATGTTGTGCCGAGTTTCTGATATTCAAGGTACATTCGTGAAACGATCGTACGGTAAAATCCCCACTTCATCGCCATCTCCCAGATGCTGTGTCCCATCACTCGTGCACCGACTATAACACAACGTTCAAACTCACTTAAATCTTGATAACCTGCCATTGTAGCAGCAATAGCCAATGTAACAACCGCGCGCCAGGCACTTGGCTTACATAGGCGTTGCCGACCGCGGCGCCTTATTCTGCCTATTTACATATCTCTCTATTTGAATACGCATGCCTATACCAGTTTCTTTGACGCTTCAGTGTAGATATGTCTGTTATGTCGTGTCCGCAGATACTCTTCATGTGTTGTTTTTGAAATACTGTTTGTTAATACATTTTGTTGTGCCCATTCTTCTTCGTCTCTTATTGGTGTGTGTATACAGGGTGTTACAAAAAGCTACGGCCAAACTTTCAGGAAACATTCCTCACACACAAAGAAAGAAAATATGTTATGTGGACATGTGTCCGGAAACGCTTACTTTCCATGTTAGAGCTCATTTTATTACTTATCTTCAAATCACATTAATTCATGGAATGGAAACACACAGCAACAGAACGTACCAGCGTGACTTCAAACACTTTGTTACAGGAAATGTTCAAAATGTCCTCCGTTAGCAAGGATACATGCATCCACCCTCCGTCGCATGGAATCCGTGATGCGCTGATGCAGCCCTGGAGAATGGCGTATTGTATTACAGCCGTCCACAACACGAGCAAGAAGAGTCTCTACATTTGATACCGGGGTTGCGTAGACAAGAGCTTTCAAATGCCCCCATAAATGAAAGTTAAGAGGGTTGAGGACAGGAGAGCGTGGAGGCCATGGAATTGGTCCGCCTCTACCAATCCATCGGTCACCGAAACTGTTGTTGAAAAACGTACGAACACTTCGACTGAAATGTGCAGGAGCTCCATCGTGCATGAACCACATGTTGTGTCGTACTTGTAAAGGCACATGTTCTAACAGCACAGGTAGAGTATCCCGTATGAAATCATGATAACGTGCTCCATTGAGCGTAGGTGGAAGAACATGGGGCCCACTCAAGACATCACCAACGATGCCTGCCCAAACGTTCACAGAAAATCTGTGTTGATGACGTGATTGCACAATTGCGTGCGGTTTCTCGTCAGCCCACACATGTTGATTGTGAAAATTTACAAATTGATCACGTTGGAATGAAACCTCATCCGTAAAGAGAACATTTGCACTGAAATGAGGATTGACACATTGTTGGATGAACCATTCGCAGAAGTGTACCCGTGGAGGCCAATCAGCTGCTGATAGTGCCTGCACACGCTGTACATGGTACGGAAACAACTGGTTCTCCCGTAGCACTCTCCATACAGTGACGTGATCAACGTTATCTTGTACAGCAGCAACTTCTCTGACGCTGACATTAGGGTTATCGTCAACTGCACGAAGAATTGCCTCGTCCATTCCAGGTGTCCTCGTCGTTCTAGGTCTTCCCCAGTCGCGATTCATAGGCTGGAATGTTCCGTGCTCCCTAAGACGCCGATCAATTGCTTCGAACGTCTTCCTGTCTGGACACCTTCGTTCTGAATACAAACGTACCGCGCCACGGCTATTGCCCCGTGCTAATCCATACATAAAATGGGCATCTGCCAACTCCGCATTTGTAAACATTGCACTGACTGCAAAACCACGTTCGTGATGAACACTAACCTGTTGATGCTACGTACTGATGTGCTTGATGCTAGTACTGTAGAGCAATGAGTCGCATGTCGACACAAGCACGGAAGGCAACTTTACCTTTCTTCAATTGGGCCAACTGGCGGTGAATCGAGGAAGTACAGTACACACTGACGAAACTAAAATGAGCTCTAACATGGAAATTAAGCGTTTCCGGACACATGTCCACATAACACCTTTTCTTTATTTGTGTGTGAGGAATGTTTCCTGAAAGTTTGGCCGTACCTTTTTGTAACACCCTGTATATGTTTGTTTGGTTCTGTATAGTCTAAGTGTCGTGTGTGTCTATTGTTCGAGTGTTGCTCGCAGAAGTGTGTTCTGGGGAGCCTTTTTCCCCCATGTGCATGTAGGTGTTTGTCTCAGACTCAACGCGATTTAAGTGCGAAGGATTCTTCCAGCATCTCCGTCAGTCTTTTACATGGGTTAAATCAAGCATGTGCAGTTTTTGGTGACCCGCGTGGGTGATTCACATACTTAGCTCGCGGGCTGCCTCGTCATGTGACGCGACAGCAGCGCTCCTAGAGCATAAAATCGAAACCGTAGCGTCCGAGACGTTAACGTCCATCGGGCAAACGCACTGATATGATGGCATGCCTTTCCCGACACTCCAAGCCAACAAATTATGCCCAAAAACAAGCGTTTTTGGGAGTACATCTATTTTATATTCACCCCGGCTCCAGATGTTTACCGTTATTTATGCATCTTACTTTACTCTCTGTACTTACGACTTATAACAATAGCTGTCCAAAAAACTACCGTTGCAAAATTCTGGAACGCTGATAATGAAGAAACAATGTTCACGACACGAAACAAATTTGAACACCTGAAGATAAGCCGCCAGGCATCTTGAAATATCATCGTAGAGAAATAAACTTCCACTTTCAACAATGAGACCACAACGTCAAACAGTTGTTTACTAATGTTACTCCGAGAAAGAACAGAAAAACAAAATACAGCAATGAGGTGGGCAGTCCAAGTCGACAAGCAACTAGCAGTAACTTTGCAATCTTAGCAAACGGGCAGGTCATTCGAGTGTTTGAAATTTAATGTTTTAATACCCACAAATACCATTCACAGACATTTTTAAAATATTTGTCCAAAAATAATTTTCATTAGGCATGGTTTGTTGTCAACACTAATCCGGAGGTGAAATAACTTCTCCCTGCAACCCTTCAAGGTAGTGAGCTGTTTCTCCCACTCTCCGCACATAGGCCGTAACTTCGCGCTCAGACTGGAAACATGTTTCTTTTCTTTTTTCTTTTTTTTTATTCAAATCTAGCGGCAGCCAAATGGCATTGCGCATCCTCTGACTAAGAAGAACTTTCACTGGTCAGCGTCATGAGCCACAAAGCGGACGCGAGCCGATCGTCGGCAGTAATATCTGAAAATCTGCCCCGGGCAAAGAACAATGGCAGCGCCTCGCGGTCTTCCCCACGAATTTCTTCCGCGGGCCGACTGAAACCAATCGCGGGCCAGATCCGGTTGCCCGCCCGCGAGTTAAACAAGCCTCTCATCAATCGTGTTGCCCTTCTCTGTATGTGATCTATTACCTCTGCTAGTTCTATCTGGTATGGGTTCCACACAACTGAGCAATATTCTAGGATGGGCCGCACATGTGTTTTGTAATCCATCTCCTGTGACGACTCATTGCATTTTCCTAGAAGTCTAGCAACGAACCGAAGTCTGTCACCTGTTTCACCTATAACTGAGCTTACGTGATCGTTCCAGTTCGTATCCCAATAAATTGTTACACCTATATATTTGTATCAGTTGACCGATTTCAAATGTGGCACTGATTTTGTAGAAGTAGCGCACTGAAGTTTTTCGTTTTATGAAATATAAACTTTAATTGTCCTGAATATTTAAAGCAAGTTTTCAATCTCTGTACCCTTTTAAAGTCTTATCAAGATCTGAGTGGACACCTGTGCAGCTTTTTATCATATAATACTTTACTGCAGGCAGCTGTATCCTCTGAAAAATGTCTGAGGTTACTGTCAGTGTTATCTGCCAGCTCATTCAAAACAACATGAACAGCAAGAGTTCTACCACGCGTTCATGTATACATCCGGGGTTACTTCTACATCCGTCGGTCGAATGGAAAGGGAAGAAACTAATATATAGTACCATCCTAGTTACTCTCTGCTGCACTTCACATAGATTATCAGAGTATGTACATAGATGTAGGTGTACAGTGGATACAGTTGAGGGGCAACGCCTCTTGATGGGATTTATTTTGAAGACACAAGGAAATTAAAGACGTTATCTGCCAGTGGGCATTGATTTAAATCAATGAGGGAAGTTGAAAATTTTTGTCGGACTGGATTCCAATCCAGGTCATCGGCTTACCAGGCAGGTGCACTGACTACTACATTATCCGGACACAGTGGTTGTCGCAACTGCACGGACTACCCTAGCACGCCTCCCGTCAGACCCAAGTCCTCAGGTCATTCACCCACTACAGATGTACTGCCCCCTGCCCATTATCGTCATTACACGCGGCATTTCGCCATTACACGCGGCATTTCGCCGATTTTCCTAAGACTTTGGATTTGGTGTGCATCTGCACTAAGTGGCTCATTGAGAGCCCTCGCCCTAAATATATGTGGTGTCTGTTCTTTCGGACATGGCGCATGTAAGATTCTTACATTAAAGGAAGAGTTCCTTAGTTTTCACGAGCCGCTAGTGATTCACAAAACAGGTAGACTAGTGTGCTATACATCACGATATCTGTGAAAACGTTCTGTAACAGCCTTCCATCCTAGACCCTTGAAGTACGTTCACTGTCTTCGCCCACCTCGTCTTATTGAAGTATGACACACACTGTTACATCAGGTGTCACAGTTGTCCTCTCGTCGACAAAGAAACGAACAAACAGACAACTTCAAATCTTCATCGTTTTCTACTACATTCATCGAACCGTTCTAATAAGGGTAAAAAAAAAAAATGGTTCAAATGGTTCTGAGCACTATGGGGCTTAACATCTATGGTCATTAGTCCCCTAGAACTTAGAACTACTTAAACCTAACTATCCTAAGGACATCACACAACACCCAGTCATCACGAGGCAGAGAAAATCCCTGACCCCCGCCGGGAATCGAACCCGGGAACCCAGAAACCCGGGCGTGGGAAGCGAGAACGCTACCGCACGACCACGAGCTGCGGACTAAGAAGGGTCCCCAGACTCATTTCGACTCGTAAGACACGAGTCGCTGCTATCTACTTCTGGATTTCCGATTTTAGTTCCATTACTATCTGCTAACGAAACTCCCTTTGCGACAACTGGTAGGTCGCCTTCATTTAACTGATGCTTCCAATTGAGAAATAAACCCAAGTTCGTTCCCTAGAACAAATCGTTTTACATCTTACATTTACCTATACCACAAAAAATACTAGAAAGCGATAAATTATTTTATAAATCTGATTTTTGCAATTTGAAATTTAAAAAATCGAACTATCGATATGCTACCACTTCCTCGCCTCGCCCAGTACGAGGCAAACTTGTTCAGTAGTCCCTGACAGAAAGCAAAAATTGCATTCAGTCAGTCATCCATGTAGTTACAACTTTATTGGCTATTGCCTCCTTTTCCAGTAATTACACTTGTCTACTAGCCTGCATGGGAAGACCCGATTTTACTATTATTTACATTTTAACATCGTCATAAATATCTATTGAAGTCAGGGGAAACCATCTGACATTTAGGCTAGCTGTGGAAGAGTGGTCTATGGTAACTGACTCCCAGGGCAAACTTCTACTTTGCACTTCCCACTCCTCCCGCCCCTTCCCCCCCCCCCCCCCCCCCCCATACTGACAACTATACATCTTTTATTTAATCCTCATCGCTACTTAGTCCGCATATTCGTTTATTCCGATCAACAAGTTTTTATAATGAAATAGAAAGGTACAAATTTCAAAAAGTTTTCTGTGTGTTATATAAGTTCGAACGTTAGAAAACGTACATTCCAAAGTGCTTACAATAATAACATGATTCCTAACTTGATTCTTCCATTGCTGGTCAACGCAACGCCGTAACAAAACCAACACAAAAAAACCCTTTACACCCACTAGGTATAACGAGAGTGGTTGACGAAAACCAAAACAAAAAACGTTTTCGTAGCAAGGTAAGGTAGGTCTTCTGAAACTGTTGCTCTACGCAATCCAGTCCGAATTTCCACGTGATTTAGTTTCACACATCTCCGCCCCTTTCCATTTTAGTGCCCTCCAATCCACTACTTTCTTCTTCTGCTTCTTCTTCTTCTTCGTCTTCCCCCTCCAGTTTCGAACTCCCTCTACTTTTCTTCTGTCCTTCCTCATTTCTTCACCTGTGACAAAAATGCACCCCAAGCAAATACAGCCAGGACACGTGCCCGGCTGCCATATCCTGTTTACGCAACAAGTCCTGTAAAAACACTTTGCAATCGCTGGAGCCCAGCCATAATTCAGTTATATTAGGCGTAGGAGAATAACTCGGCAAATAAAAATTGCCGACGGATTGCGGCCCACTCCTTAGAGAAAACCGGACGTATTTCTCACCGACTGGACTCCATAGTCAGCGGCATTATCAATGACTCGCCAAGTTGGCCACTCACACCGCAATGAATGTGTAATCCGGATCGATGTGTATTCGTAAAGAAAGCACCACCTACAGTTACAAACAGTAGATTACGATTTCTTATCCCGGAAATTAGTTGAAGTTTTTACATAGCGGTTAGTTGTCTGCCATGACCTTGCTTTCGCGAGACTTCTTAGCCGTTACGGACGTTGTGTCTGGCCTAGTGACACGTTTCTCAGATCGCTACTACGCGTTTGCCAAGGCCAAACTCACAACCAGTGTCCCGAATGTGTTTAGTGTGAATGCGCCAAGAGCAGCAGATTTAAACTTGGCACCGGGACAACTAATTTGTCAAGCTAAGTCCTGCTCTCTCTGAGAATCAAGCAAAAAGTTGAGAAGGCTGCAACTAATATCCTGTTGACATGCAAATAATTGGAAACGATGTATTTTTAATCGGAGATGAAGACCACGATGTTTAAAAAAAAGTGAAAACCAATGGTAAAGACCGAGCGAATAGATCAAACCAGGTTACCCGACGCCTGTGTGCATTGATTCTGGCGTATAGGCTGACCAACAGCGTGCTGTCCTAGAAATGTCAATGTAATGGCCACGTTAACATCTGGGATGTGATCTGCCTAAATGTGCTCTTTACAATCGTCCGTACGTCCGTTCTGTATGTAACCTACACTCGGGAGGGGGGGGGGGGGGGGCGAGATGATGGCGCTCAACGGTGTTATCAGCATCACGTCGCCGCAACAGGGATTTACGCATGGCAGAACTCCTGGTGTGTTCAGAGAGAACCGTAGTAAGGTGGAAATCGACGAAAGGACAACTAGGACTTTTTTATTGGCTAAAAAAATATAATGGGG
This sequence comes from Schistocerca piceifrons, assembly GCF_021461385.2. Lineage (NCBI taxonomy): Eukaryota > Metazoa > Arthropoda > Insecta > Orthoptera > Acrididae > Schistocerca > Schistocerca piceifrons. Next base: position 452,436,928 of record NC_060144.1, on the reverse strand, counting down.
AGCTTGAAATATGAAATGAAGGATGTTACCCAGAATAGATGCTATATATAAGCAACTAGCTGAGTACGCGGCATTGCCCGGATATGTGCTTATGTGCTTATTCCAATATTCTTTCAGTCCATCTCCTCGTTGCACCTCTGAAAATATCCTTCTTCCTCTCACCCCTCCCCCCATTCTCAGTCCAACACTTACTGTCTTTCTTCTGTCCATCTGCTCCTCCTCTGTCTCTCTGTCCATCTGCTTTTCACCGCTCTCTGTCCATCACCTACTTCCCCTCTTCAAATCTATCTCCTCTTCCGCCTCTAAGTTCATCTCCTCACCTCGTTAAGTCAATCTCCTCCCCTTCACTGTCCATCTCCTCCTTCCTCATAACCCACAGTATTCTCATCCCACCAATCAATCCCTGTTCATCTCCTCTCTCCCCTCTCTCTGCCCATCTCTTCCCCTCCCCTCTCTCTTTCCATCTCATCCTCATCCCTTTCTCTCTCCCCCACCCTTTGCCCATCTCTTCCTCGACCTATCAATATTCATCTCCTCCTCCCCAGTTTCTCTCTCCATCACAAGTTTATCACTCCCCACTCCACTAGCAGGCTGGTGGTTCTTACTTCCAATTATTTCTTTCGAGGTAGTAAGTAAAATGTGTACAAAATTTGGCTGAAATCGATCCAGGGGTATAGGAAGACCTTTTTACCCCCGGGTTTTCCACAATACGCTCATGTGATATATATTTAACATACTTCACACATATCTGAACACACATTTCATCTGCATCTATAGCGAATTTCGCCTTGCAGTTCCGTTTACACGCAGCTCAATTTTTATAATATCCTATCTCCTGAACAATGTGTCGTACAATAATATAATTTTGCAGGCATATTAAGTGATATATTTGGATACTGTCTGCGAAATTTGTGCGAACAGAGTTGGTAGCAAGTAAGTAATAAATTTAAACGTCATTTTGTGGGGGTTGTCAGCGAGAAAAAATTTCGTAAACGTTTGAAATTATGTTTGAAGTCTGTTGCAAGTCACTAATGTTCTCATTCTCACATACTGGATAATTAAAATACGGTATTCGCTCGGCGTGTGCTTCACTGCTATTTCACTCCAACCCCTCACCTTTTTGATAGGTAGATGGTTCTTTACCCCCACAGCGATGATTTCCAGACAGTATGTGATATATGTATTAAGTTCCGTTGAAATCGTTCCAGTGATTTAGGAGAAACCGCGGAAGATAGATATATGTAGATATACAATTTTTTAAATATATATGGATCCGCTAAAAGAAGTAGATTAGTTCAACACTCGTTATAGAAACCACGAACATCTGTGTTGCGTATCGTGTCAGAGAGTTGTGTGCTTAGCACTTCTGAGTAACTGGTGACATTTTTCTTCCTCCTTCAATATAGATCATTGTGACAGCTGCCCATGCATCAATGTTGATGTTTCTCTTCGCATTTGGACTGTGAATTGCGTGCCAACTATAGAAGCATGAAAACAAAAATGAAATTCAATAATAATTTAGTAAGAACCGCAAACAATTGGCTTTTTGGAACTGGTTATTCCAGTCGAGTTGCATTGCGGTGACCACAACGCGATCGTGACAAACATTGTGCAACAGCTCTTCTGCGTTTTAGAAATACTTGTTTATGCTGCATATATTCACCACGACGTCTATTTCCTTTGGCTGGATTTGAAACATATTTCGGATACTACATCTAAATTATACTTTCGAAAATTTGGCAGGCATGGCCTATAATAAGGACAACAGGATTAGTTTTCACAAAGTCTGAAGTAACTGCCAAGCTAGAAGCTGCTGAGCCTAGTGTATAAGTCAGCAGTAATGTTGCTCGCCGCAATTAGCCGCAGACTGAAGACCACGGCAGCTGAGCAAATCCCAACTGTTTGCTCGAGGTGTGAGTCCACACGCTATCTCACGTGTGACACCAACGCTAACTTCTACTTCCCCAGTGTGTTTTTGGCCGCTTTGTACGAGGACACATTATTGTCTGACGAGTACAAGTGAGGTGTGTGCAGGGTAGTCCGTAGTCGTGTAGAGAGCAACGACAGTCTAATAACAAATCCTTCGGGATGCGCGAGGGGCACTTAATATGAAATGCAACACATACTTTTTTGAAGGCAAGTTGGTTTTATTTAGGATTCCTATGCACCATATTATTTCCCAGTCTTTTGGCTACAAAACTCTTTTTTTCAACATTAATTTTTCGATATTATCTCCGTTCAAAGCTTCCACTTTGGTGGAAGGGCGCGTATGCCCGCATTGTACCACTCTACTCGTCGGCGTCGGAGGCAGCGGCTTTCTGCATCAATAATTCATGAACTGCTTCCCACGGAGTGCATTCTTCATTGGCCAAACACATGGTCCTTCGTTGCTCTTTAGGTTCTTCTGTTGAACGACGAGAAACGCAGCAGGCACACACTTTTTAGTTCCACAACTGGTGGACGAGTGTTTCAGTGCTACCAACGGAAAAGTCCAGTTTGACAATGAGGTGTTTGATTGTGATCCTTCGATCACCTACAGCACGATTCTGCCCTTGTAATACGGACAGGTGCTCGCTGGAAAATGCCATCGCTATCGACAAAGACTTGAGGCATGAAAAGATGCAGGTGGTACACAACAGTGTCCAGGTAACCCACAGCTGTCACGGTGTCCTCAATTACTACCAAGTGTTCAACGGAAGGCCTATGTGATTGCCACCCCCCTCCTCTCCCCCCCCCCCCCACCATCATATAGGCCAAAACTGTCCCAACCATCATATATCCGTGGCGTGTTGAATGATTCCAGCAGCAGTTCGCCTGGATGACAGTGTATCGAGACACTACCATAGACGAAATGTAAAAAGAAACGTTACGCGTCCTTCCCGGCGACAGGTTTTCGTTGATCCCCGGTGCAATCTCGATGACACTGTGTCCACTGCAGTTATAACTGACGATGTTGTTTGGTGGACACGGGAAGACGCAGATGTCGCCTGCTGCGGAGTGCGACGTTCAGCCGTTCAACAATGTGCGCTGAACGGTGCGCTCCGGAATACTTGTGTGTGCGTTAGCACTGTGCTCAGTCGGCAGACCTACCACATATCGTCGCTTTTCCAGCGTTACAGAGCGGACAAGCCATCGACCTCCGTTTTCTGAGAAGCGTCATGGACGTCCAACGTCTTTCATTCCATCTCGTGGTGGGCAGTGAACACAATGTTTTAACTCATCAACGGATATTTCACTGCAAGGACGTGGATTTCTGGTAATCTTTGAGCTGTCTGGGCTTTAACTCACTTCTTACGTAAGCTACTGTCACGTAGATTTTCGTCCACGACGACAAGGTCACAGATCATGAAGCTGACAGTTCTTCTTTTCCCGTTTCAAGTGGTTTTACGTGAATTTCCAGTACAACGAGGAACTGATAACAAAGATATTTAGTCCCTTTAAGCCGATAAATTTCATCATAGAGCCACGAGATACCCGCTACCCCACTGCCGAGAGGCTGCCAAAGTGAAGACTAACGAGAGCGCGATGCGCCTGCTGGCCGCCCTTAGGTGTCTGTTATCAGTGCAGATTGTTCGGGTGAGGGAGCTGGGCAATGAGATATTACTTATATGTTCTCTGTCCAGTGATTACAAGGTTCGGGTGGAACAGAAGGCTGAAAGAGTGTAAAAGTGAAGCCTCCTTTACACCGAGGCGACCACGGGCGTCGACGAGCGAATTCGTATTCGTGCGAACATTACGCACAGATTTGCTAGTGTGCACCATCAATACTTGTATCTGCGAACAGGCATTAACAGTGGGACGAAATGAAGGGAACACGAGATAAAAGAGCAGTCGATAAGTTGATTTCAGTACGTGCAAAGCTAATATTCCCTATTTCGTGGTTTTCGTGTACATAATTAGATATAAAATGTAGACTAGCAATGGCAAGGAAAGCGTTTCTGAAGAAGAGAAATTTGTTAACATCGAGTATAGATTTAAGTGTCAGGAAGCCGTTTCTGAAAGTATTTGTATGGATTGTAGCCATGAATGGAAGTGAAACGTGGACGATAAATAGTTTAGATAAGAGGAGAACAGAAGCTTTCGAAATGTGGTGCTACAGAAGAATGCTGGAGATTAGATGGGTAGATCACATAATTCATCAGGAGGTACTGAATAGAATTGGAGAGAAGAGAAATTTGTGGCACAACTTGACTAGAAGAAGGGATCGGTTGGTGGGGAATATTCTGAGGCATCAAGGCATCATCAGTTTAGTATTGTAGGGCAGCGTGGAGGGTAAAATTGTAGACGGAGACCAAGAAATGAATACACTAAACAGATTCAGAAGGATGTAGGTTGCAGTAGGTACTGGGAGATGAAGAAGCTTGCACAAGATAGAGTAGCATGGAGAGCTGCATCAAACCAGTCTCTGCACTGAAGACCACAACAACACTTGCATATTGAGAAAATAGTCGGCCTCCATAGCTGAGTGCCCAGCGCGGCTGGCCGCCCTGCGAGGGAACAGGGTTCGATTCCCGGTAGCCGGCCGCTGTGACCGAGCAGTTCTAGGCGCTTCAGTCTGGAACCTCGCGACCGCTACGGTAGCAGTTTCGAATCCTGCCTCGGGCATATGTGTGTGATGTCCTTAGGTTAATTAGGTTTAAGTAGTTCTAAGTTCTAGGGGACTGATGACCTCAGCAGTTAAGTCCCACAGTGCTCAGAGCCATTTGAACCATTTTGAACCATTGTGACTGCCTGCTTAATAGCTTGTTTATCCCGCCTCTGGAGCGAGGTGCATCACTGATTCTGCGTACCAGGGATCTGACAGTTTGTTGGTAGCTTTGTGAAGGTATGTGGCATTGGATGTCTGCGCACATGTCATGTTATTCGCGTAAATAACGGGCCTCTCATTTGCAGACGCGTTGATGGAGCTCGAAAGCGACCCAGGTGGGTGCCACAGGATTTACATTGGGCGAAGCTGCTCGCCAAGACTTCGACATGAGTTCACTGCAATGCTCCTCAAATCACTGTAGCTCAGGTCTGGATCCGAGACACGGACAGTTATACTGCTGAAAGATGGCATCGCAGTCGCAGGAGACATGAGGTGTGAAGAGATGCAGGTAGTTCACAGCTATCAGCTTGTCTTCGATTAGTACCACAGCTCCCATGTAAGCCCAGGAGAATATCTCCCATATCATAAAACTAATTCCAATAGCTGCGTCCGTGGAGCGCTGCACGTTTCGAGACGCGGTTCACCTTGATGACGGCGTTTGTGGAGATGACCAGCGACCTACTGCATCAAAATAACGTGATTCATCCGAAGTCATTATACGTTTCTGTTGATTGCCGGTCGAATCCCGATGGTCCATTGTCCACTGCAGTCGTAACTGATGATGTTGTTGCGACAACTTATGAACAGGTAGGGGTGGTCTGCTGCAGAGCTCAATGTTCGACAACGTACGATGAAGGGTGTGCTCCGAAACAAATGTGCATGCAACAGCATTGTGATCTTTCGGCAGAGATGCCACAAATCACCATCTCTCATAGTTTACAGAGCAGAAAAGTCGCCGAACCCCACTTTCTGTGAACAGTCGTGGACGTCCAACCATTTAGGACATAGTGGTAGTTTCACTGTCCTTCCTCTTTCGGAGATGCTCACGATAGTAGCATGTGAACATATGACCAGCTTCGTTTTTTAGCGATACTCGTTCACAGGCTCTGCGTAATAACAATCTGCCTTTGTCAAAGTCGCTTACCTCAACGAATTTTCCCATCTGCAGCCCGTATCTTCGCTAGGGTGATCCCCCGTCCGCGTCTGCTTCGGTTACATACGAGCACTTCTATTAGAGCGTCACGTACTCGCAACAACACCGGGCGGCATCCATCGTCGCGGTGGGCAGTAAGGTGACACTTTCTGCTGGCGTCTCATTACAGCTGAGGAGGAAATTTAAAAACAGAATACTGACGATCAACATAACCAGTAGAAAGGCTAACATTAACAATCTCGTTATTAGCAACAGGAAACCTTTACGTTGATGGTTGTTCCGCTTTTCACTATCTGTTGTATATCAGATAGTTTCTGATGTCTGTAGTGACATACGCGAAGCAATGCAAGAATTTTATTAGGTCGTACATACAAGGCACATAACGTCAGTAAAATATGATCAGTGAAACATGAAATAAGTATATGACGTGTCATGGGTTTCTTGAGGTAAAGCCGGCCTGTGTGACCGAGCGGTTCTAGGCGCTTCAGTTTGGAACCGTGCGACCGCTACGGTCGCAGGTTCGAATCCTGCCTCGGGCATGGATGTGTGTGATGTCCTTAGGTTAGTTAGGTTTAAGTTGTTCTAAGTTCTAGGGGACTGATGACGTCAGATGTTAAGTCCCATAGTGCCCAGAGCCATTTGAGCCATTTTTCAGTCTTGAGGTAATTTGCTATACAGTTTGTTGGAAGGCAGTGCGCATGATCCCGTGTCAACCATTTTTATTTATCATCAAAAATCACTAACAGTAATAAATCAGCCATCAGCTACCGTGAACATAAGCGTCTTCAAGTCTTTGGTCTCTATTTAATTTTAATTCATATATATATATACAGGGTGTTTCAAAAATGACCGGTATATTTGAAACGGCAATAAAAACTAAACGAGCAGCGATAGAAATACACCGTTTGTTGCAATATGCTTGGGACAACAGTGCATTTTCAGGCGGACAAACTTTCGAAATTACAGTAGTTACAATTTTCAACAACAGATGGCGCTGCATGTGATGTGAAAGATATAGAAGACAACGCAGTCTGTGGGTGCGCCATTCTGTACGTCGTCTTTCTGCTGTAAGCGTGTGCTGTTCACAACGTGCAACTGTGCTGTGGACAACATGGTTTATTCCTCAGAACAGAAGATTTTTCTGTTGTTGGAATTCCACCGCCTAGAACACAGTGTTGTTGCAACAAGACGAAGTTTTCAACGGAGGTTTAATGTAACCAAAGGACCGAAAAGCGATACAATAAAGGATCTGTTTGAAAAATTTCAACGGACTGGGAACGTGACGAATGAATGTGCTGGAAAGGTAGGGCGACCGCGTACGGCAACCACAGAGGGTAACGTGCAGCAAGTGCAGCAGGTGATCCAACAGCGGCCTCGGGTTTCCGTTCGCCGTGTTGCAGCTGCGGTCCAAATGACGCCAACGTCCACGTATCGTCTCATGCGCCAGAGTTTACACCTCTATCCATACAAAATTCAAACGCGGCAACCCCTCAGCGCCGCTACCATTGCTGCACGAGAGACATTCGCTAACGATATAGTGCACAGGATTGATGACGGCGATATGCATGTGGGCAGCATTTGGTTTACTGACGAAGCTTATTTTTACCTGGACGGCTTCGTCAATAAACAGAACTGGCGCATATGGGGAACCGAAAAGCCCCATGTTGCAGTCCCATCGTCCCTGCATCCTCAAAAAGTACTGGTCTGGGCCGCCATTTCTTCCAAAGGAATCATTGGCCCATTTTTCAGATCCGAAACGATTACTGCATCACGCTATCTGGACATTCTTCGTGAATTTGTGGCGGTACAAACTGCCTTAGACGACACTGCGAACACCTCGTGGTTTATGCAAGATGGTGCCCGGCCACATCGCACGGCCGACGTCTTTAATTTCCTGAATGAATATTTCGATGATCGTGTGATTGCTTTGGGCTATCCGAAACATACAGGAGGCGGCGTGGATTGGCCTCCGTATTCGCCAGACATGAACCCCTGTGACTTCTTTCTGTGGGGACACTTGAAAGACCAGGTGTACCGCCAGAATCCAGAAACAATTGAACAGCTGAAGCAGTACATCTCATCTGCATGTGAAGCCATTCCGCCAGACACGTTGTCAAAGGTTTCGGGTAATTTCATTCACAGACTACGCCATATTATTGCTACGCATGGTGGATATGTGGAAAATATCGTACTATAGAGTTTCCCAGACCGCAGCGCCATCTACTGTAATTTCGAAAGTTTGTCTGCCTGAAAATGTACTGTTGTCCCAAGCATATTGCAACAAACGGTGTATTTCTATCGCTGCTCGTTTAGTTTGTATTGCCGTTTCAAATATACCGGTCATTTTTGAAACACCCTATATATATATATATATATATATATATATATATTAGCACTTGTTTACTTTAACGAAATTCTTTTTGTTTCCTTTTTTAATAAAAATAATTACGGAGCTTTCTCTCACTCACTCACTCACTCCGCTCCCGCCTGATATAAGCATCTAAATGAATTTATTGTCTTTCTCACGTTCCCAAGGGCCCTTTGAGTGCTTTAGCAATTTTTTGCCAATCACACCAGGAGGTGCTGAAAAGTAATGCCTCCGAATTTTTTATGTGAATGTTCTTATAGTTTTTTTAAATAAGACAGATGTCATCAACACTCAACATCTATATTCCTCATGTCTACATATTTGTTTCTCAACAGGGCCACCGCGGCGATGAACACATTTCTCCCAACGAGTGACTAGTTTATTGATACAGCGGCATGAATAGTGATGTTCTTGAAGGTGTTCCTTAAGCTGGGGGCCAAGTCGGGATTGATTGGAGGATGATCGAAGACAGTGAACCCAAGGTGTCGGATTGTTGAAGATGTCGCTGCGCTCGTTTGTGTTCTAACATTGTCACGCTGAAGTAGAGGGTGCTTTATGTGTGGACGAACTCTTCAAATTCTAATCTCAATTATGCCAAGTTGTTTCTCACGCACCGACATAGTTGCGTTACATATCGCCATGTTACATGCTACAATTCGGAACCCTGTAGCGGCAGAGGGTTGCAAATGTGTAGAGATAGACAATAAAGATGTAGAATGTTAACAATGTTCGTCTTATTTAAAAAGCATTAAGAGTTTTCACATGAAAAATTTGGAGGCATTACTTTTCACCACTCTGACATGTTTCTTTTCCTTCGGCATTTGCTCTGTGTATCTCTTCATATGATGTACACTGAACCGTCACGCTAATTTCCAATGTGACTACACGTCAAAAGTCTGAGTAACCACCTTTGGCAACTCATCTCAATACGAGAAGTGCAGGAAGAGAGTCAAGGGGTTCTGGAAGGTACCGATGGGGATATGGAAGGTACCGATGGGGATATGGCGAAGTGCCGACTTCAATGCCGTGGCCACCAGCGCTTGGTTTTCGCGAACAGCCCGGCCGAGGTGGTCCCACGTATACTTGATTGGATTGAAATCTGGGGAATCTGGTGACCAGGGGAGTACGGCAAACCCACCCTCAAGCTGTTCGAACTACGCACTTGCACTACGGGCTGTGTGACATACTGCATTGTCCTGCTCGTAGCCGCCATAATGCCGAGGAAAAAGAAACTGGATGTAAGGGTGGTCGTGGTCCCCAAGGGTATACGAGTAATTCTGTAGATCCAATGCGCCTTTCAGAATTACGAAATCACCGAGGAAATGCCAAGAAATCATACTCAGACCATGACGCTTGGAGGCATTTCACGCTGTATACGCAAAGAGCCGTCTGTCCGATGGAGCATAAAACGTGGTTCTTCTGACAACGCCACGTGGCGACGCTCACTGGAAGTTCACTTACGTAATGGCGTGCAAATTCCAGACTTGGTCGTCATTGAATAACAGTCAGCTGCTGCGGAGGCCCTTACGCAGAATGTTCACTGAACAGTCGTTGAAGAGACACTGCTGCTAGTCCCTCTGTTCACCTGGGCGATCAGTAGCTCAATAATTGCACGGCTGTTCCCCGGTACACATCTCCGCAATTGTCTTTGACACCTATCATCTATGGTACCCGTGGTGCAGCACAGTTCCCTTGGCGCTGATTTCGGATAGCACCATTTATGCACGATACAGTATAACTAAAAACACGCCCGAACAGGTTACAAACTTAGCCATTTCGAAATGCTTCCATCTTTGGCCTAACAGCCAATGATCATGCTCTTTCGGACGTCAGATAAATCGCTGTTTCCACGTCGTGACAACGACTGCAATGTTTCTCGCGCCCCCCAGACACGTTTTATATACCCTCCGCTGCCGGGGTGGTGAGTGGTTATTGCCCGTTGACGTCGACAATGGGCGGTCGTCACATTACTGTGACTGGATCATATACACTACCGGCCCATAAAATTACCACACTACGAAGATGACATGCTACAGATGCGAAATTTAACCGACAGGAAGAAGATGTGATATGCAAATGATTAGCTTTTCAGAGCACTCACACAAGGTTGGCGCCCGTGGAGACAGCTACAACGTGTTGACATGGGGAAAGTTCCCAACCGATTTCTCAGACACAAACAGCAGTTGACCGGCGTTGCCTGGCGACACGTTGTTGTGATGCCTCGTGTAAGGAGGACAAATGCGCACCATCACGTTTCAGACTTTGGTAAAGGTCGGATTGTAGCCTATCGCAATTGCGGTTTACCGTATCGCGACATTGCTGCTCGCGTTGGTCGACATCCAATGACTGTTAGCAGAATATGAAATCGGTTGGTAAAGGAGGGTAATACGGAACGCCGTGCTGGATCCCAACGGCCTCGTATTACTAGCAGTCGAAATGACAGGCATCTTATCCGCACGGCTGTAGCGGACCATGCAGCCACGTCTCGATTCCTGAGTCAACAGATGGGGACGTTTGCAAGACAACAACCATCTGCAAAACAGTTCGACGACGTTTGCAGCAGCAATCTAAAACGTCCGGTCAATGGTGGCCGAGCAACTGGCTCGTCACAATACGCCAGTGACTACTCTTGATGAACTGTGGTATCGTGTTGAAGCTGCTTGGGCAGCTGTACCTGTACACGCCATCGAAGCTCTGTTTGACTCAATGCCCAGGCGTATCAAGGCCGTTATTACGGCCAGAGGTGGTTGTTCTAGGTACTGATTTCTCAGGATCTATGCACCCAAATTGCGTGAAAATGTAATCACATGTCACTTCTAGTACAATATATTTGTCCAATGAATACCCGTTTATCATGTGCATTTCTTCTTGGTGTAGCAATTTTAATGGCCAATAGTGTATTATTCTATCAGCAACATTACATTCTGTTCAGCCGGCCCCATCGCTCACTTAATTCTTGACAGCAGCAGCGAAAGTAGAGAAGATAGGGGAGGAAAGCTTCCTGTACTACTCGAGCCAAAGCGTAGGGGACACGAGCTACTTTTATGGTTCGCTTAAAAACCGACAACCAGCGGATCACAAACGAGCACCTGCGAATGTGACCCGCAGACGGTCGGATGCCGCTTGCGCACGAGCGCCTAGCGTTTGCACCAGAGAGAGTTCTCGTTCGCTTGTGTCGGCTTCGTCGAAAAGGGGTCTGGATAGTGTGTCAGTGGAGCCGCTCGGCCGGCAGACAGCCGCCGCCTCGGCAGACAGCGGCGCTGCGGGCGCGGGTCAGCCGCTGACCGCTGCCAAGGCCGCCGCTGCCGCCGCCCATGCCGCGCGCTCCGCCGGCCCATCCCTACCGCCGCGCCGCCCATCTATCACGGCCGCCGGCCATTCACAGCCGCTAACTGTGCCGCGTCCGCCGCCCACCAGCTGGCGACGCGCGCGCGGCCACTCCTGCGCGCCTGCACCCGACTGTTCGCCGATTCCTCGCAGAATGCTAATTTCCTCGTTTTCATTCGTGACGTCGTGGCGGCGGGTGTAGTCTGCCTCGTCCGCCTCTCGTCGCTGGGAGCGCGAGGATTCGTGCCACGGACACGTGTAAATGGCTGCGACGTACAGAATCGCTAACTAGCGAAGATACTTATCGACAGATCCAGATGAAATCTCCTCACTGTTACTACACCTTTATTTTTATTTCTTTCATCTGTATATTGAGCAAGCAGTAAAGGAAGCAAAAGAAAAATTCGGAGTAGGAATTAAGATCCATAGAGAAGAAATTAAAACTTTGAGGTTCACCGATGACATTGTAATTCTGTCAGAGACAGCAAAGGTCCTGGAAGAGCAGCTGAACGAAATGGACAGTGTTTTGAAAGAAGGCTATAAGATGAACATCAACAAAAGCAAAACGAGGATAATGGAATGTAGTCGAATTAAGTCGGGTGATGCTGAGGGAATTAGATTAGGAAATGAGACACTTAAAGTAGTAAAGGAGTATTGCTATTTGAGGAGCCAAATAACAGATGATGGTCGAAGTAGAGAGGACATAAAATGTAGACTGGCAATGGCAAGGAAAGCGTTTCTGAAGAATAGAAATTTCTTAACATCGAGTATAAATTTAACTGTCAGGAAGTCGTTTCTGAAAGTATTTGTATGGAGTGTAGCCATGTATGGAAGTGAAATATGGACGATAAATAGTATGGACAAGAAGATAATAGAAGCTTTTGAAATGTGATGCTACCGAAGAATGCTGAAGATTAGATGGGTAGATCACATAACTAATGAGGAGGTATTGAATAGAATTGGGGAGAAGAGAAATTTGTGGCACAACTTGACTAGAAGAAGAGATCGGTTGGTAGGACATATTCTGAGGCATCAAGGGATCACAAATTAAGTATTGGAGGGCAGCGCGGAGGGCAAAAATCGAAGAGGGAGACCAAGAGATGAATACACTAAACAGATTCAGAAGGATGTTGTAAGAGGTATGTGCTGCCTGCGATACGTAAGCTATAAGAGAGTCTGAGACCAAAGAGCAGTGTTGGCTGCAGTACGAACTGTGTAGCAGTAGCAGTAAGTTGTTGCTAGCGAGCAGTCGCCTGTCTGCGCTTGTCAGTCCTGTCTGGTGTGTCATGTTGGCTGGGCCGGTCGCGGTGCAGCGATACCGGAGCCTGAGAATTATTGTATAAGGTAAAAAAGCAGCCTCGCGCATATCTAGTAATGTATGTGAACTCCCATGTAAATCTTTTAAAAATGTCTAATAATAATCTTCGTGATACACAGTAATTTCTAAAAAAAATTCATTTCAATTTAATGAATTTACTAATTTCTTCAATCCATGATCATTACAATTGTTGCAAAAGAGAAACCAGTTGCTTCCTTTCATAAATGACAAATCTATCGGCCAGCATTGCACAGAGCTGTCCCGGAAAATTTTTATATAAGAGCATATATATTCGCCGTTTTTATTGAGGTAAGAATTTTTCCTTTTTTTATTCAGAATGATCTTACAGGGCCATGACGCAGCGCTGCTGTCGTCCAAATTCTACCAGGTTACTGAATTTATATTTTACTACGCGGTTTAGGAATTTTTCTGTTTTGAGCTTACATTAAACGGGAAACAAATTTTGTGTGAAGGTTAAATGTGAATGAATTTCTGTAGGGAGGTTATAAATGGGAACCAATTTTGTTCTGAGCTTACACTAAAATTAGAATCATTAACCAAATAATATTCATTTATATTTTTTGTGGTGAGGTTACACTTGGCGACAACCGGCCAGGATCGTATTTCTTTGTGACTCTCTGAGAAGTAGTCATATATCTGCTCTTATTTAGTTAAATGTAGTTTGCATCTGGCGCAACGCATTTACTAATTTGTCACTCTTTCTTTCACAGATCATCGGCAATTTGTTGATCTTTGTTGTAATTGTATTTGTTCCATTTTTGCTTTGTCTTTGTTTCATTTTCATGCTTAATTTTGATTTGTGAAAAATGCCGCGAAAAACTGTTAACAGTACATCGCGATGTGCAATGAGCGAAATAGCCGACTCGAATAGTTTGACCGATAATATTTGCGACACTCAGTGTAATAGTGATAATCCCCTAATTACAGATAATCAGTGCCTACCGATCACTAATAATGATTTTAATGCTAATGATGAGCAAACAAATTCAATGATGTCTACAGTAAATGTAACAATTGATGACGCGGCACGTTCCGTTACAATGAACGCTGCCCAGTTTGACACACCCGGTTTGCAAAATTTACGTAATGAACAGATAATTGTTTCTAACGAAGGTGAACAATGTACTCAAAGTACGTCAGATTTATTTGATTCCGAGGTAGTGACCCATAGTGCACATCCGATTGGCAAACCTTTTCAAGAATTACAGAATGACCAAATGGTTACAGAAAACGTGACAAATGCAGATACACCAACACACAGCATAGAAAATAGAGTCGCTAATTTTGGCTGGGATCAAGTTATGGCAGTATTGCTACAACTTAATAAAAAAATAGACAACAATTCCAAACAGTCGAAGAAAGAACAAGACGACAATTACAAACGACTTAATGAATCGAACAAACAGTTGAATGAAAATCTCAAACAACAAGTTAATGAAAGTCTCAAACAGTCGAATGATAAGCAAAACAACAATTACAAACAACTTAATGAAAAACTACACAACAATTCCAAACAGCTTAGTGAACAGATTACAGCCGTTGCCGTACAATGTCATGATACTAAGGAACAATTATGTGAAGAAATTAAGGCTTGTGCTGGAAACAGTAGTGAAGAAATTAGATCCGTGGCTCAAGAATTAAATAATACGCAAGCAGCTTCAACGAAATTACTTAAAGATGAAATTAGTGCAGTCGCTAAAAAATGCTCTGAAAACGCAACACAGTTACGCGACGAGTTTAAATTAATGTCAGCAGAACTTTCGCGCACACTGGATGCAAAAGTAGATACGAAATTTGAACAACAGAACAGCCAAATTGACAAACGTTTTAATCACCACCTACAAAATAGTGAAATGCGTTACCGTAAATTTATACAGGAACAGAATAAAGTAAAGCGACAAGTCATGGAAACAATTACTGCACAGAGACAGGAAGATAAGCGTAAATTGTTTACGAAAGCAAAAACCTACGTAGACAACAATATTGCTACAGTATCAGACGAAATTAATACTATCAAACAGTTGAACACCGAATTGCATGATGAAATCTCCGATCTTAAAACAAAAACAGACACACACACATTAGACTTTCAGACAATGACCAACAGACTTGAAAAGTTGGAACTAATACAGGATCCCGATGCCATCAAAGCAGACGTTAAAAAATTGAACGAAACTACACGTAAAATACAAAAACAAATTAATGCTTGTGATGATAAAAACGATGAGTAGGTAAAAGCACTGACTGAAAAATATGATGAATTGGCCAGTCGTATTGACGTTATCGAAAGTAATAATGACAGCAAATCAGACGATACTTCACCGATTTCGTTTAATCAAACACCTGAATTCCAAAATTTACAGCAGACAATCAGTGAGATAGGTTCGTCCAATAATACATTACGTAGAAAATTGTCAGCTTTACAGCAAGAGGTAACAGAGATGAAAAATGTTTCAGCCTTTAACACATCACAGCATACGCCACTTAGCGAACATTTGTCAGACTCACACAGCCAGTATAATTTAGGTAATTTACAGAGAGTACGTGAGTTAGATTCCGAACAGTCACAGACAAATAGATTCTCATACAATCCTGAACCTGTTCAGACATACAGAGACGATAATTTTGATTACAAGCATTTTCTATCCGTGAGAAAGTTTAAAGTATTTAAAAATGACAGAACACAGATCCACCCCTTGGATTGGATACAACAATTTAGCTTTGCTTTTCCACCGACTTGGCCCGTAACACATAAACTTGAATTTATTTGCAGTTTTATGGAAGGCGAACCGGCGACTCATATGAGACCGATCGCGAGACAATGCTATTCGGTAGAAGAATTTCAGAATGCTTTTCTGTCAGCGTATTGGTCGGAGACGACACAGCGCGGAATTAACGATCAACTAATTAGTTTACCGAATTATGAGAACTCAAATTTTTCCACTGTCACGCAATTTTTTGAACACATGGTCCAACAAAACCAATACTTAAGTGAGCCATACAGTGAATCTGCACTTATCCAATTATGTATTTCTAAATTACCATGATCATTAAGAGTATCACTTTTAACAGATCTGTTACAGCTTTTGGAAGTTCAGCAATCAGATTATTCCTTCATAAACAAAAATTTTTCACATCATAACCAAGGACAACCAACATACAGTAATTACGATCAGTCACGCTATTTTAATAGCAAAGGTAATAGATGGTCCAGAAACGACAACCACCAGAACTTTAATAACAGCCAAAATTTTAATTATCAGTATCGTCAAAATTATCAGCAACAAGAACCACATTTTGGTAACAATAGAGGTTTTTCCCAACAACAGCAACAAAACCAGCCGGTCAGCATAGCTAACCAACAATGTAATGTACAAGGTCAACCAAGCTTTAATGTTTCGCCGCCTACACGCATAGCGTCGGCTCCACCAAACAGTAACGCACCGCAACAAGGAAACCAGTACGTACAGAAAACACATCATTTCAATTCCTATCGCAACGCGCCGTATAGCAATGATTATTATGACAGACGTAAAAATAATGAGCACAATTTTCAGCGTACGTTTAATAACAGTCGGTCTTATCAGCAGCAAAATCATCCGCAACAACATATTATCATGAATGAACCAGACAGTAGATATCATCCCGAACGTAATACGTCAGGAAGAAATAACAGAACAGTACAAATAGTGGAAATGCCACAGCATCCTCCCGAAAATAATAGCACGTCAGATAGAATTTGACTAGATACAGTACAGGTTGCATCTTCCAGCAACGCAAGCAATACTTCAGATACGCAGAATCTTGTTCACGAAAATGTTATTACTTTTGACGACATCCGAGACACACTTTTGCAGGAAAAACCAGTTATTCAAAAACCATTTCACACCCTGTCATTGAAGTAAAGATTGGATCATCTAAATTTTCAGCAGTAATCGATTCTGGATCACCTATGTCAGTTACAAATGAGGAAACTTTCAACGAATGTAACAAAGAGAATACCTATACTACGTTACCATTAGGCAAAACTAAAGTAAAAGGAGCAGTATCTGGTAAAGGAGTAGATGTAAAATTACAGACACATTTATCATTTTGTATTGCAGGTCATACATTTCACTCAAATTTTTGGATTGTTCCCTTATTGACAACAGACGTTATTTTAGGTACGAATTTTCTGGTACAACACGACGCAATTATTGACTTTCAAAACTCCTATTTAATGTTAAAGGCTGAAAATGTACAACTGGCTTTAGAATTTCAGCACTCTTAATCTGCTGAAGAACAAACAATTAATTGTACAGAGGTTATTTCCGCATCACCTATGTAGGTCGGTGTCAATAAAATACATTCGCATTCGAAGGACAAGGTTGGTGACTGGACTTTCGTGACAAGATTCCGTCGCAACGAAAAACGCATTTCTTTTAATGATGTCCAGCCAAATCCTGCATCATTTCAGTGACTCTCTCACATTTCGAGGCAATACAAAACGTGCTACCCTTCTTTGAACTTTTTCGATGCCTTGCCTATATGCCGATGCTTATATACCAGCATCGGAGTCACGCTAAGTTGCAGCAACGACCGGAAAAGGGAAATTAGTGTCCGCCCCTTGTATTTACTTCTGTATTTTTAATTCTCTCCTCTAACGAGGACTTGACTGAATATGTAAGGAGAAAAAAGCACAAATTCAAGATGTCAGTCCCGGCAATCGATTCCGAGCAAAAATTTGGGCCATAATTCTGATAGTACGTAGTTATGACCGTCTAAGAGTACAGCATTTTAATTTTCGCCGTCATCGTTTGACTGTCGCTCCCTCCAGCCCACTTCAGCCGCCTAATGCCCGATTTACTGTATATTGGGGTGACAAACAGAGCTCTCCTATTCGACAGATGTTGAAGGCGTGGACAGAGGAGGTCACTGTGGAGACATCTGCCCATCGTGTTTCGAAATCTTGTTCGAGAACACAAGTCGTTTTATGGGGAAAATACTAAGTAATTTGAGCACATAATATTGCAACCTTAAACAAAGATACGTTCAGTATCATTTTAACAATATTCTCATATTCATATTCTGCAGGTATACATTAGCCTAAAAATCAAAATGAATAAGCCTATTGTGTATTGAACCGGAGACCTGGAAACGAGGGAGAGACTTCGTCCCGCCGTAGCCCTCAGTGGTTCACAACCCCACAACAGGACACAGCAGTCCGCCCACCTCACCGCCACCCCATTCCGAATCCAGGATTATTGTGCGGTTCGACCCCCAGTGCCCCCCCCCCTCCCCCCGGAGAACGTCTCATACCGGACGAGCGTAACCCCAATGCAATGTTTGCGTGGTAGAGTAATTAAGGTGTAGGCGTAGGTGGAGACAGTGTTTGCGCAAGAATCGCCGGCATAGAGTAACTGAGGTGGAATAAGGGGAACCAGCCGTCATTAAATGAACCTAACAAACAGGAGAATTATTAAAAAATAAAGTTAATGATTTTAGATTTACGGTTCAATCCCACCTGTCACGTTGAAGAACAGTGCAGCTCCTGCAAATGTACTGTACTCCAACAGTGCCAGCATTGAAATCCAAACAAGATAACGTAATACAGCGACGTTAGTAATTAAATATCGCACACTCATTCGCAACATAAAGATGTTCAAGCAAAGAAATCTCTGGCAATAGCTACAGGTAGGAAACCGCGCTCTGTGACATAACGAACAGAACACGTTATCAATGAGAAAACATTATTTCACAAATCTGTTACTAAGTCCACTCTACAGTTCTTCGGGCACTGGTATTAAGCTGCTGCTGTGAGACAGAGCGAGTGACAAACAAGCAGTGCGCGCGAAAGTTTAAAAGCTGTTCTTTCAAAATGTCATAACTGTGTACTATCGAATTAATTATGGTCCAAGTTTTCGCGCTAGAATGATTGCTAGGGGTGACTTTTTTTCCTTAAAATATGTGATCAAGTTGGTTAGTTAACAGCTCCGAAATCTAACATGAGGCTTGCAGCATTCAGTCACGTGCTTGTACATTGTACTCGGGAGACTTACTAGCGTATTCTTGTACTGTTTTCTCTACTGGAAGAATGACTTCGATGTCACTTTGGATCTCTAGCTCCCGACTTCAGCAACATATAACAATGTGCAAAATAACTTCCACCGAAAAGCGCCTACGACTGCTGTCTTACAAATAAGAGGACTGGTCACCAACACCAAGATTTTACGAAACAACTGCCAAAATTGCTTAAACATTCAAGGCTTTCAACCAGTCAGGCTTGAGTTGCAGAGTGGTTCGCGTTTGATTGAAATTTTATGCCCAACCCGCTGTATTTACTGTTTTTTCATCATTGCAATCGTTTTTAACTGCAAAAGCTTCACCCCACAAGACACAATATGGTGAACAATATATCACGTAATCAAAAGCAAGTATCCACTCATCAACGAAAATGGTTTAATCACAACTAATTTTTGTGTACTTAAACTTGCCACATATACCTGTGGATCGTGAAACAGTAATAAGTTTTGACAGCTTTTTGAACACTTTCGTATTATTGTTTGCCAGCCTTTTCATCGTGGCTTCAAGCGCATACACATTTGACACACACAGTGCGCGCATCTCGCCATCCCCCTTCTCTGCGTCCACATTTTCCTTCTCCCATCTCTCTGCCTGCCTAATCATCCCATCTGTATCTGTCCATCTCCTCCTCCCCCTCTCTTTCTCTATTCCCTCTGCCCCTTTCTCAAATTGTATCTTATTCTCCTCTCTCTGTCCAGATCTTACTCCACTCTCTCTGTCCATCTACCTCCTCTCACCTCTTTCTTCTTCAGTTGTCCACTATCCCTCTACTCTTCCACATGCCTCTTGCATCCCTGTCTCATGCATCTCTCCCTCTCCCTCTGTCTGGCCCCTCTTCACACCTCTCTGTGTCACAGCCTCCTGCCCCCTCTCTCTCTGTCCATCTCCTCCTGCCTAATCTTTCTCTATCCATCTCTTCCTGCACCTCTCTGTCCCTACTCTCTGTTTATCCTCTACTCAGACCATCTCAACATTCTTCCAGCCATATGCATTCACATGTGTAGCCCCTGCACAACAAGTCAATGAAGCACGCTGATACTAATCCAACAAGTTTGTTGTGCAAAGCAGCTTACATGTGAGGAGCTTTAAAACCTCTTTTTGCCCCTGACAAATAGGCTGCCCTGATAAATAGTTCAGTAAGGCAGACCAATATTGCTCTAACACAACATGTCTGTCATGCAGGGCAGCCTACATGTCTGGGGCTTAAAAACTGTTTCGTGCCCCTGACGTGTGGGCTGACCTTCAAAGCAGATCGAGAAGCCAAGGTAACACTATTCCTACACAATCTGACTGTCATGCAGGGCCGCCTATATGTCAGGGACTCAAAAAAAGACTTTCTGCTCATATCTACACCTCTATTGGAGCTGGGAGGCTATAAACCCCACAGTGCTGATACTCGTGAGGCCTGTTCTGAGCAGAATTTGACAGAAATCGATACAGAGGTTTGGAGAAGATCCCAGATATACAATATATATATATATATATGATCTAATTTGAAGATGTAGAAGTGAGACAGCGCTATCAAGAAAAAATTGCAGAACATCTCACAATAACAGAGAACCCTACCAGTGTGGAGAACGCATGGATGCTGCTGAGGAATGCAGTGTTAGAAAGTGCAAATGAAGAACTAGTTTGCGATGCAAAACGAAGAAGTAAACCTTGGTTCGATGAACAATGTCGAGAATCTGTTGAGATTAGATCAGCGAAGAGGATAAAATGGCTACAGCAACTCTCGGAAGAAGCAAGGGTAGCTTACTACGAAGCGAGGCGTAACACGGACCAACTCATGAGAAAGAAGAAACGGGACCACCACAAAAGTCTGTTGATTGCAGTCGAAGAAGCAAAGTCGTCACGCTCGTTTTTCCAGGCCTCAAGATTCGCCAGAGGCGCATACAGACAACGTACATTGGTCCTAACGAATGAGACGGGTGAAGTTGTACCGCCAGAAGAGCAAGCAACCCTATTTAAAAAACATTTTGAAAACCTATTGAATCCCGACAACCCACCAGTAGGGACAACACAGACGGATGCCCGTTTTGACAGAGTTGAAGTCCCTGAACCATCTGAGGAAGAAATCAGTGTTGCCCTAAAAGCACTCAAGAACAACAAGGCTCCAGGAGGTAGTGGTATCACAGCTGAGATGCTTCGCTTGGGAGGGGAAACACTGGTGGGTGCTTTGAAACGATTAATTTCTACCATCTGGGAAGCAGAAGTTATTCCTGAGGAATGGAAGGGAGCAATCATATGTCCCATATTCAAGAAGGGAGATGCTACTCATGTATCCAACTACCGAGGGATTTCGTTACTTGAAATTGGCTACAAAGTTTTTACAACACTGCTACTAAACCGCATGAAACCACTGGCTGAAGGAATTGTAGGGACCTATCAATGTGGGTTCGTTGCTGGACGATCGACAATTGATCACATATTTACTCTGAGGCAGTTGATAGAAAAATTCTACGAATTCAATAAGGATCTACACCTCATCTTCATCGATTTTCGACAAGCTTATGACAGCATTGACCGCGCCACGTTATGGGAAACGTTAGAGGAACTTGGCATCCCATCAAAATACATCCGCTTAATTGCTGCTTGCTACTCTCAGTCTACGGCCCAAGTGCGGTTTGGTAATCAACTATCACCATCATTCAGTATACAAAATGGATTGAGACAAGGAGATCCATTGGCGCCAATATTATTCAATTTGGCCCTGGAAAAAGTAAGCCGTGACACTTGTCGAACCAGAGAGATGGAGATGGTGGGAGCAGACACAATCTTGGCATTTGCTGATGATGTTGTGATCCTTGGCGACACTCTAGAGCAAGTACGCAGGGATACTTCCCGATTCCTCCACAATGCAGAGAAAATTGGGCTGGTGGTGAACGAGGAAAAAACTAAATATCTTGTTGTATCACGCCGCCGAGATCTCCCTCCTTCCATTGATGTCGACAGGCATACCTTCGAACGAGTTGAAGAGTTCAAGTACCTGGGCTCCATACTAACAAATAGAAGTGAAGTAACGAAAGAAGTACAGCAACGTATAACAAATGCTAATCGCATGTTCTTTAGCCTGAACAATCTTTTCAGATCTCGGCTGATATCGCAGAAGAACAAGATCCACCTATACACGACACTGGTGAGACCAGTACTTTTATACGGCTGTGAAACTTGGGCAACATCAGCAACAGCAGAAGAAGCAATATGTGCATTTGAAAGGAAGGTACTTCGGAAGATATATGGACCCATCTACAATGCCATGGAAGGTAAATGGGAACGAAGAAAAAAAGAAGATTTATACCAGCGGTATGGAAAGCCACACATTGGACGAATATTGGCGCAGAAGAGACTCCAATGGTTTGGCCACATCCTACGGGCAGACGGATCCCTTCCAAACAGAGTCCTCCACTCTCAACCCACAGGAAAACGCCCTAGAGGACGCCCAAGAACTCGATGGAAGGATAGGATAACAACGATCCTGAAAGAAGTGGAACCAGCAGCCGTGGAGGAGGACGCCAACGACCGGATGAGATGGACTGCCATCTGCAACAGCTCCCTCCTCTCGTGTAATTGACAGACACTGCGTGTGTGTTTTTTTTGTTTTTTTTTTTTTTTTTGTTTTTTTGTTTCTGTAATGTATCCCTCTTGCCTTTTAAACCTTTGATTGAATGCCCTGTTTATTTTTTCGTTTTTTCTTTAAGCTGTAATGTACATATGTAACTTTTACTACTGTATAGAGTACTTTTGTAAGTCTTTTTGTCTTTACTTTTCCTTTTGTTCTTCTTGCTGTAGGCCTTAAAGGCCCGATAAGGCAATAAATGATGATGATGATGATGATGATGATGATCTAATTTAAAGACATATACATTGTTTGCAGCATGGCGAGGGCTTGAGGGCTTTGTACATTGACTAAGGAAACTGGTGAGAAAGCTCATACTCTTCATCAAATATTTTATCTTTCTTTTGCTAATTCAACTCAACACTGATGTGAGATACTCAAAAAGTGACCAAATGAAGGTTTTGAAAATGAGCAGTTCATGACTTTCATCACATTAAAGTCACTGTGGGATGACTACCTGATGATACACGACTCATCAAACAAAATATTAGTGACACCCTTAAAAAGGCACACTGGTTGCTTAAGAGTGATGTAGATGATATAGAACTGATACCGTCCTCTCATGTAAACCTTTACCACTTAGCAAATTCGTGGCAGTGAAATGGTGTGTCTGTGCCAGTCAGCACAGTAAGTTGGGTCGTAGAGAGATGACAGAATGACAGAAATAATTTATCGTTAATTATCCGATTTGTTGGTGTATGCATGGGAACTCTCGTAGCCACGTAATGTGGCGTAACAAAGATCCTTACCAACAGAGAATGGAAACTAGTATCACGCCTTGTCAATGACATTCGATTTTAGACACAACAGGAACTGCCGCTGTCAGTGAATAAATGCTCATCTCAGCCAGTTGTGAGGGCACACTACGAAGGCAACTGCATCCAATGGACTTTTGGTGTCGTGTACTTAGCGAAAGGACGTGGCTCACAACAATATTTCAAACACATCTTCAGTGGGCAAAATAACACACAATCCGAGCAGTATTTGAAAGAAGGTCCGACCAGTAGCGAATTTTCCTCTTTTGAAATGGAACAAGCGGTAGAATCCACCAACGGTCCACTGAGGGGTTTAACCTGCTGTGCGTGTAATTGAGGTTCTATGACGTGTCTGGGGAGGGAAATGGTTCGTACCTTGACTTGGATCCACTCATTCATTCAGGTTAGTGTGTATATTTAAACATTCTTGGTGACCAGACGTTTAATATTCTTCTGCATCTTCAATGACGAATAAGCTGTGAAACCTTCCCGTCTTCTCTATACCTCTTTTGTTATCACGCAGTAACCATCTCCTCTATATCTCTTTTGTTACGCAACCTTCCCTTTTACAATAACCTATGTAACCTTCCCTTAGGATTTCTATCTTTTGCTTCATAATAACAAATGAAATCTTCCCTTTGAAATTTATTCTCTTTCTCAATCTTCGCATACAAATTTAATTGCTGCTTATTAAAAGTGATTTTCTGATTATTTCGACGAAACATAGAATGTGTCGTCGTCGTGTGGCCCTCAGTCGTTATCTGCAATAACCCAAAACTGTTCCTTACCTGTTTTACTGTTGCTGGATCGCCATCTGACTGCTACATCGAACTGCGACATGAATATACTTACTCTGTTTTACTATATTAGCTGCTGGTGGGCTTTCATAATAAGTGGCTGTATTTATTACCAAAGCTGACGTTATTCTTTAATAGCAAAGCTGACGTTATTCTTTAATTAATTTGACTGAAGTTACGTAATTCATAGTTAAACTTTTTCTTGGCAACAATAAAATTTTGCAAAGTTTTACGTTGATGGTTTTTGGGATGGATTATAATTAGAAATGCAATATTGCTGGCAAAAGTTAATTATATTCTGAATGAAATGATTTTACAAACGTTCAAATGGGATTTACTTTTTACAATAATCTTACAACTAGCATTGCGCAAACATACCTTCAGTAGTGTTGACTTTCACAAAGAAAATAATTCAATAATGTTAGTAAAGAGAAAAAATACAGGAAAATCGCCGGAATCCACACAGCTCACAAGAGAACTAACAATAATGGGGAAAGACTGATAAGCTTTTGCGAAAATTTCGGCCTCGTAATTATCTCAACACAATTCAAAAACCCAACAACAAACTGTATACTTGGAAGTCGCCCAACACAATGTTGGGTGAATTCCAGATAGACCATGTGGCCATCTCCAAGAGTAACACGGTGGAAATTCTGAATGTGAAAACGAGAAGAGGATTTTTTGACTCAGACCACCATCTTCTACAGATAAAGACCAGATTACAGCCCAATAGAAAAAAGCCAAAACTAAACAAAGTGCTGAGACCAGACCCCGAATACATAAAACTCAACAAGGAAAACATCTTACAGGAAATTAGTCAGACAAACACCACAAACTGGACAGAACTTGTGGACGTCCTCAAATCCACGATGAAATTGGATCAACCCCCGAGAAGGAGAAAACACAGGTGGTGGAATATAATATGCGACCAAGCAATAGAAGAAAGGACCAATGCCTGGAAAAACTTCAATAGTCACAAAACATCAGAAAAATGGCAACAATTTCTAGTAATCCGAAAACAAACATCGAAAACTATTCGGAGGGAAAAAAGAAATTATGACAAACGGCGACTAGATGAGATAGAACAAGACTTTAAGAAGAACAACACCAGGAATTTTTATAAGACGTTTAAAGAACTTATTGCAGGTTACCAGCCAGCCAATCTTTGCTTCAAGAAACCGGATGGTTCACTAGAAACTAACACTAAGAATAACTGCCAAATCCTCGCAGACTATTTCAACAAACTTCTCAACTGCGAAAGACCTACAGAGGATATTCACTACGACACGTCTACACCAAATCCTGACGCTAAACCGCCAACCATCAACGAAATAGTAGAAATTATCAAGACACTGAAAAACAATAGAGCCCCAGGAGAAGATGAAATTATTGCAGAACTATGGAAACTAAATGATGAAAGATTAACAGGAAAAATTCACAAAATCATATTAAACATTTGGGAAACAGAACAGATCCCTTCTGAATGGAAATGTGCTATCATCCATCCACTCCACAAAAAAGGGGACGAAACTGAACCAAATAATTACAGGGGTATCTCACTCGTACCGGTCACTTATAAAATCCTATCAAAAGTTCTCATGAATAGATTAGAAGAACAAGCTGACCCACAAATAGGAGAATACCAGGCTGGTTTTCGCAAGGGACGATCATGCATAGAGCAGATCTGGAATCTGAAAATGATTCTCCAGATGAGAAACACCCGAAACACAGTGGTTACTTTTATAGATTTTAAAAAGGCCTACGACTCAATAGACAGAGTACCGCTCTGGAAGACGCTGGAAGAATTCAGCATTGACAGAAAGACAAGAGCAATCATTCGGGAAACATTAACTGACACAGTCTCCAAGGTTAAATTTATGGGGCATATCTCGGAACCATTTGAAATCCAAACTGGAGTGCGACAGGGTGACGGACTTTCACCATTACTCTTTAATATCATTCTTGAAAAAATTATCAGGACATGGGAAAAAGAAGTCAAAGGAATCCAAATTGGCATTAGAAAAGATAATAGATTCAATTTGAAGTGTTTAGCTTTTGCGGATGACCTTGCAATCCTCACAAATAATAGAAAAGAATCCACTAACGCCATAGAGAAGTTACACGAAATTGCACATAGAACTGGCCTGCAAATCTCATATGAGAAAACCCAGTACATAGAAAGAGTGCCACAAGACGAATTGCCTTTTGTGACAACCCATGGGAAAATCGTACAAGTACCACATTTTAAGTACCTGGGAGAAATCATCCAGCCATCAGGGATCAACCTAAAGGCCAATAAGGAAAGAATAAAAAAAGCTACAGAAAGCATATAAACTCACGTGGAACTATTATAACAAAAAGTCCATATCCATTAACGCAAAATTGAGGCACTACAACACTGTCGTACTCCCGGAGGCACTGTATGCATCTGAAACAACACAAATAGGTGGGCAAACTAAAATCAAAGAAATAGAGAAACAAGAAAGGAAAATTCTCAGGAAAATTTTTGGCCCGATACAAGAGCAAGGAATCTGGATGAAGAGACCAACATCAGAATTATACAATTACACAGACAAGGTTACAGATACAATAAGGAAAAGAAGAATGCAGTTCTACGGACATATCCACAGGATGAATGAAAACAGAATTTCAAAGCGAATTCTTAAAGTCATCAACTCAGGCAGGGGAAAAACAAAATGGATAAAAGAAGTTGAAGAGGACCTCAGACAAGCACACATAACAGTAAACGATGCCGAAAATAGAACTGAATTCAGGAACATCATCAAAAAACATAAATTTGACACCACAACGCAGAAGAGACCAGGATGCAAATGGACAGCGGAGCGAAAGAAACAACACAGTGAACACTTGAAGAAAATTTGGGCTCAGAAAAAACATAAACAATCATCATAAAGGAATTCAAGTTCAAACGCTCTCTTAAATCGGAATAATCGAAAATAATAATAATAATTAGTTCCTCTTATGATAACAGTTGATGTCTCTGTACATCCGTTTATAATCTCTTGTAAATCATAGCTGGTGGCTGGCAGGCACACCGCTCCTCTCAACCTCTCGCTTCAGACCTGCTACCGACTCGCTTCACATCTCGCTTACTACTGACATCCTACGAACGCTAAAGTGCGGTCTCTCCTGCCAACAATGCTTTCTGGTGCAGACAATCTCTGCTACCATTACAAAATGTATCAATGCGCGGTCTTTCCCGCTCTTTTCTTAAAATGTATCCGTACGCGGTTTCTCCCGCCCTTTTTGAAATTATATCAACAATACTTTGGTGCAGATATTCCCTGCTACCACAGTTATTTCCAACATGACAAATATTAATTATTCCTACTTAATCCTATTAATAAAATATAAACATCTTTCATAAATTGTTGTTTGACAATAGACAATAGAAATAAACACGCCTTACAGCTGTAGAACCTACTTCTTCCAAGATGACAATACAGCTGCCAACACACTTCCCTGGTCTGATGAGCACTCAAGTATACCATTGCACCTTGACTGATCCGTCGTGTCACGTGATCTTAAAGATATAGCAAAAGTCTGAGACTACTTGAGAAAGTGGGTGAAAAGTAGCAACGCGCTATTTGGTGGCTGTCTAGCATGTAACCATGAATGAGTTGCTTGAGCTGGATCTGGCATACCTGAAGAAACTTGTGGAGCCTCTTCGTCCCTAATTGAGGCCATGCATCATCGAGGCAAGAGGTGGCGTTAACACTGAATTAGCGCCATGTCTCCTGGGGATGATTAATTTTTTTGCGTGGAGTACTAATTTTCACACCCCTAAGGATGAAGCACAGTGGGACGGGAGACTGCCCACTGGGGCGACTCCTGTTCGTCAGCTGACCGCAGAGCTCGAGGCTCAGCGATATCCGGGCGTGATCGGCGGAGCGGCGTGACTCACGCGGACACTTCGCCGATGCAAAAAGCGACTGCAGCGCGGGCACATTTTTTCGTGCGACCCTGTGCGCAGCAGCGGAGAAATAGTTCCCAGTTCGAATTTATGTGCGGCTGCCTCGGTAAGCGGCCGTAAATTACGGAGCAGCCGCATCAGGCGGCGGCCAGAAAAACATCCGCCCAAGGTATGACGTACGAGCGGCATTTGTCGAAACTGAGAGGGTATTTCACTTACACCAAACAGAATAGAGAAAAAAGAGGGGAAGGCCAAATGGAAAGATATGTATCTGGAGATGAAGTCTGCGGCGCTAACTGCACTGCTATAAATACTGTCTCATCCACTCGGGTATATCGAGCACGCTGTCATTTGGAGCGGCGACCCGCAGGCTGACCAACAAAAAACCTTTCCATTTAAACATGTACGGCGTCCCTCTGCGATGTGCCCGTGCTCGGTACTTTGATCAAATTTTTGCAACACAACACGTTCCTCAGAATCTAATTTCTCATTTTGGTATAGACCCTTCGCAGAAAAAAATTACAGGGAATCTGTTTCCACACATGTCGCGCAAGCTGTGCACGCGCTCGGGCTGAAAACACAAACAGCTGCTGTTGCACAAACTGAAAAGCGTCATAATCACCAGGTTTTCAAAACTGGAAGGTAAAAGGAGGACAATTAAGCACCCCATGAAAGTTACTTTCACGACGATCTAGGGAATCGTCAAACTCGTGACGTGGCTGGAAGTGGTTCACCAACACTGAATTCAATGCGAAGCTCTCTGAGGTAAGACTGGCTTGCAATTTCACGCTCACAAGGAAATGCCGATTATCGAAGGGTTTCTTACAAATAATCTGTAAGGAGCAACCGGCAGGTTTATCAGAAAAGTCATCGCAGTACGAAGAGTCACGTTGGACCATCCCACAAAGTGGCTTTTCGCTTTGATGTACGTATTGACTGACGTAATGCTTATTTCTGAGTCAGTTTCCTTAAATTTAGAATGTCAAACAGTAGGTAGCGCTGACAACACTCGAACTGCTGAAAAGATACAACATAAGGCCACTAACACAAGTTCATGCGATTTTTTTGCCCGGAATGTATCCTATTCTTTGACAATGCTATATACCAACTATGAACCACAGTTTTTCGAAGAAACACATCTTTATTTCTATCTTCAGCTTTTCATATAGCTGTTGATGGACCTTCAATGAGGTGTGTGTGTGATGGAAACGCATTTCTTGATATGCTTTAGTGAATTTTTCACTAGCAATTCTGTGCCATGTTATTTTTAAGAGGACTTAATAACTTTGAAAATTTATACAGATTTATTAATAACACTTACAGATCTGGATTTGTTGTCTTTTTGGCAAGGTACATCAGCGTTTTTAACATAGCTTAACAGGTCGAATGTGACTCCCACTGGTTATTTGACATACAACCCGTCTGAAATCATGTACTTATCAACCTCGTTGCAGTACGTCAAGCGTAACTTGTTCGGTTGCGGATTACATTCTTATTGTGACCTCTGCTAGGAAAGCCAATAAGGGTTATACAACCACGGTACCCTTGATGAATAGCCACTAGAAAAATGGAAAAAAAGCAAGAGGTGTAAGTCGTTGTGTACGTGGGGCCATGCAGCTGGCTTGACCAACCCGTTTGCAGCTATTGACGAAACCACTGACATCTGCTACGTAGTGCATCGGTCGGTGCGTCATCTTGACTGAAGTGTACCCTGCGTTCTTGATCAGTGACGTCAAAAAGTGGAATTAAAAGGTTTCCCAGAGTACCTGAGTATACTACTCCGTTTACTGACTTCTCTTCCATTTCTCTTCGGCAAGACCCTCGGTGCCACCCACGCACCTTCGTAGAACACGCTAAAAATGAACCTGTCAGAGTTTTCAGTACGCATTCAGGTGAGTGGTGGCTCATAGCTGTGACGGCCTTCCAATCGTGTGACGCGTCAAAGATGGTTTGGGCAGAATTGTGCTGAAATCTGGTCTCAATGTGATATCATTAGCCCACCTTACAGCTCTCGTGAACCTCTGAGCTCTGGCCTTTATTTCGCATGTGTCGGCACCTTACTGTTCGAAGCGTAGTCTAGCCCGAGGGTGATGTTACAGAGCGGCGCCATGTATTACACCAGTATAGAGGAAGGTTGTAGGAATCTTTGAGCCAAATTACGAACTTACGCGTCGCAATGGGAGACAATTACGGAGCTTCAAAAAAGTGAGCATTTTCTTGTGTAGTGTATTAATGATAGTTCGTCCAGCCTTTCGAGAAAGATATACGCAGTGATGATAGAGAACCAAACCAGGGGAGACAGGCATACAAGCAATAACTCTTGAAAGAAATCTTCACGAGGAAACGAGAGCGCGAGCGCGTCAGGGCGTTGCTTACGACCAGTGCATTGTAGAGTAGTCGCTAGAAACACGCAAGGCTTCAAAGTAATGGATTACCGATCATGCTGCGACTAAGATGGCTGCTGATTTGAATGCCAATCTTAACTGTATATGAACACTAGGTGCTACTTAAAAGTGGCGATTCTGAGCTAGCTATGGCAATAGGTGCACTCGATGCATTAGGAAATGGGATAAAGCAGACATCATTCATGGGAAGAGAAAACAACGTCCCAAACCAGAATGTAGATTCCACTGATTGAGGCCATAGTACACTAGGTCCACAAGGGAATAATACTGAAATAGTCACATATACACCATATCGGGCACCGAGTTCAAGTCAAGTAGGTACGTTCTCCTCACCCTACGGGCCACACAGACGCACAAATACTACTGTAGGAACAGTACGTCGTCTCGAAGCGTTAGGAAACGAGCTTAAGCAGACAACATCCACGAGAAGAGATGCACATGCCCAAAAGCAGACCGTAGGTTTCCCCCCTGATGTAAACGAAAATACACTAGGTCCCGGAGGGAGTAACATTCACACAGTCCCACATACACTAGGTTCATCTTAAGTATCAATGTCTTCCTCATCTCACTTGTGTCACAGACCCACGAACCCTCTGCAGTGACAATAGGTCCCCTCGAAGCAGTAGAGCATGAGCTGAAGCAAACACTAACCACAGCAAAAGAAACAGTTGCACTAAATCAAGCTCTAGGTTCCATTGATGGAGGCAGAAATTCAGTAAGTATACAAGGGAGTAATACTGAAATAGTCGCATATACACCATATGTGGCACCAATTTCCACTCAAGTAGCTACACATTCCTCATCCGAAGGGTCACACAGACCCACAAACACTCAGACAGTGACAGTAGTTCCTCTCAAAGCAATACAAAATCACCAAATGCGGGCAGCATCCACAAGAAGAGAACCACATGCACCAAACCAGTCTATAGGATTCATTTCTGCAGGCAGAACTGCGCTAATTCCACAAGGGAGTAACGCTGAAACAATCATATTCACACTGTATCCGGCCACAGGTTAAATTTAAACAATTATGCATTTCTCATACCCAGGGCCACACGAATCCACATGCGTTCTGGCAGTGACAATAGGTCCTCTTGAAGTATTAGGAAACGGGCTAAAGCAGACAGCATCCACAGGAAGAGAAACAAACGAACGCACCAGACCGTACTGTAGTTTCTACTGACGCAGGCAAAAATGCTATAAGGAAACAGATGAGTGACACAGAAACTGTCACATACAAACCGTTTCTCCCATCAAGTACTGCTCAAGTAGCTATGCACTCCTTATGCCACAGGCCAAACAAACCCCCAAAAATTATGGATTGACTACAGATCATATACACACATTAGTAGACAGGCTAAAGCAGGTCGGATCCACAGGAATGGAAAGAAATGTATCAAACCAGACTGTAGGTTCCATTCATGCAGGCAGAAGTGCACCAAGTCCACCAGGGAGTAACAGCGAAACAGTCACATATACGCTGTATCTGACACCAAGTTCGACTCAAGTAGCTATGCCTTTCTCATCCAAATGGTCACTCTCCATTCAAGCAGGTGCAATAGCACCAGCCAGAGTAGAGAGTTCGGGAAAACTATTGACAAACAGACTAGAATATGCTATAAATGTTGGCACGCAGCAACAAAAGTGCCATACACGTCACTCAGGTCCACCAATGCAAATACATATGTGCGAGACTCCGACATGGGTGCTGCTGGGACAGGCGTGTATGTTCGAACCTCGACAGAAAGTTTTAATTAAACAGCCACAAATGTTGCAGCCCATGCAACAATGTATTTAGAAGGACCAATAAAGTAGCAAATAACAGGAAAAAGTTTCAATGTAATAATTACAAATACAGCAGTCCTCCTGGTTTCATCACCTCGTGGACGACACATAGGTCTTGCTGCACTGGAAAAAAATAGTCCTTCACTGCCAACCGGATTAGGGAGGTGGCGCTGTCCCTCCTTTGGCGTGGGTGACCCATAGAAATTTTACATTGGTCATCGTGAAGAAGCGCCAAACGGGCACTCTTGCGAAAAACAGCGCCTCCCTCCGCCATACTGTTTCTGCGAACCGAGTTTGCATGTAGCGTCTAAGGCTACCTTTTCAAGAGCTTCACCATCTTGGGATTATGTTACTAATCTGGCTTCTAGAAAGCTGAAACTGATGTATATTGCCTCCGCCAAATATTTATCAGAGTGAAAATTGCCTACCAAATTGTATCACCTCATTAATTATGCATGCTGTACTCTCATGGTTACCGTCATCTACCTTAAAATTCTAGCCTGTACTTGGATTTTGAATTGCTCAAATGTTTGACTTGTCTCTTGGTAAGCTGCACCAGATACTCGTTGGGACTTCCCAAGTGGGTGCAAGTGGGTGCCGCAAAAGTCTTGTTTTCAGTCTTGCAATTCAAGTTTACACTCAACGTATTATGACGTAACTAAAAACCAAGACTCGTCACTTGGGCTATCATAAGTGAGTATTCAATGGAAATTGTTGTAGATAGAGTGTGAGTACGTTTGTTTTGACTGCAATAAATTGCCTTCTATCCTCTTATACGACATCTGACAGCAATACAAAAAATGATAGCGCAGTTTCTACCACTAGAAAGAGCAACAGCAAAAACGTTGGATGTTGGCCTGCATGGATTCGCCTGAGGGTCGTGTCCAGAGCCGCTTCTGCCTCAGAACCGCTAGGAAAACTACGCGCCCGTGGCCCCTGAACAGGACCCCAGTGGCTGACATCACGAACCAGAATACGGCTCGAAATTCGTCTGTTCGCTTACGTCACGGTCTCAGGTCTCTCGCAAACATTAACGGGTGCGCCTTCTGAAGCCTCTAGGAGCGCTACTTGCCCAATCTGGAGACAGCACTAATGTCCTTTGTGCATGACAAACTACAGCACGTAATTCTAACTCATGATTTCCTAAGGATGGTTGCGAATACGGCTTAGTTTAGGCAACAACTCACTGCTCCGAGCTGATTTCCTCTGGTGTCTTAAGATTTTTCTACCGCAATTCAGCTCGTTCTTGGTGTATACGAGCGAGAGAATGTGCTTTGGAGTACAATACTACGCTCCAAACATACATTCTCAGAAATCTGTTCCTCAAATTAAAGTCAATGTTTAATACTACTAGACTTCTGTCGGCCAGAAACGCCTTCTTATCCCCTGCTAGTTTACTTTCTATGTCGTCCATGCCCCGTCCGTAATTTGTAATTGCGTTTCGCAAGCAGCAGAATTCCCGAACTTCATCTTCTTCGAGGGCACCAATTCTGACGTTAAGTTTCTCGCTAATCTTTTTACTGCTCCTCCTCATTATTTCGTCTTTCTGCAGGTTATCACATAGCCTGTTTTGGTACCTGTTTAATCTGTTTCCCAACGCCACTAAATTGTTCGGAAACAATCGGTTCACTACTGTTTTTAAACTACACTGAAGCGCCAACGAAACTGGTATAGGCATGCGTATTCAAATACCGAGGTAAGTAAACAGGCAAAATACGGCGCTCCGGTCGGCAACGCCTATATAAAACAACAACTGTCTGGCGCAGTTGTTAGATCGCTTACTGCTGCTACAATGGCATATTATCAAGATTTAAGTGAGTTTGAACATGGTGTTATAATCGGCGCACGAGTGATGGGACACAGCATCTCCGAGGCAGCAATGAAGTGGGGAATTTCCTGTACGATCATTTCAGTGTACCGTGAATATCAGGAATCCTGTAAAAAATCAAATCTCCGACATCGCTGCGGCCAGAAAAAGATCCTGGAAGAATGGGATCAACTACCACTGAAGAGAATCGTTCCACGTGCAAATTGCTGCAGACTTCAATGCTGGGCCATCAACAAGTATCAGCGTGCTAACCATTCAACGAAACATCATCGATATGGGCTTTCGCAGCCGAAGGCCAACTCATGTACCCTTGCTGACTGCACTAAACAAAGCTTTACGCCTCGCCTGGGCTATCAACACCGACATTGTACTCCTGATGGCTGGAAACTTGTTGCTTGGTCGGACGAGTCTCGTTTCAAATTGTATTGAGCGGGTGAACGTTTCGGGTATGGAGACAACCTCATGAATCCATGGACCCTGCATGTCAGCAGGAAACTGTTCAAGCTGGTGGAGGATCTGTAATGGTGTGGGACGTGTGCAAAAATGGTTCAAATGGCTCTAAGCACTATGGAACTTAACTTCTGATGTTATCAGTCCCCTAGAACTTAGAACTGCTTAAACCTAACTAACCTAAGGACATCACACACATCCATGCCCGAGGCAGGATTCGAACCTGCGACCGTAGTGGTAGCGCGGTTTCAGACTGTTGCGCCTAGCACCGCTAGGCCACTCCGGCCGGCGGACGTGTGCAGTTGGAGTGAAATGAGACACCTGATACGTCTAGATACAACTCTGACAGGTGACACGTACGTAAGCGTCCAGTCTGATTACATGCATTCATTCATGTCCATTGTGCATTCCGACAAGCTTGGGCAATTACAGCAGGACAATGAGATATGCCACATGTCCAGAATTGCTACAGAGTGGCTCCAGGAACACTCTTCTGAGTTTAAAAACTTCCGCATGGTCACCAAACTCCCCAGGCATGAACGTTATTGAGCATATCTGTGATGCCTTGCAACATGCTCTTCAGAAGAGATCTCCACCCCCTTGTTCTCTTACGGATTTATGGACAGCGCTGCAGGATTCAGGTTTTCAGATACCTCCGGCACTACTTCAGATATTGGTCGAGTCGTTGCCACTTCTTGTTCTCTTACGGATTTATGGACAGCGCTGGAGGATTCAGGGTTTCACATACCTCCGCCACTACTTCCGATATTGGTCGAGTCCTTGCCACTTCGTGTTCCGGCACGTTTTCGTGCTCACGGGGGCGCTACCCCGTATTAGGCAGGTGTACAAGTTTCTTTGGCTCTTCAGTGTGTTAAGTTTCCTGTTTTGCACTTCGATATCGTAATACAATATCTTGCAGTGTAATGTATCACTCTGTGATACCCAAAGTCTGCCTAATCGATGAATGATGATTGTAACAGTTAAAAATATTGTTAATTGTTGAGTAATGTAGGATCATAAACTGTTGGAAGTTTTCGTAATTGTTTGTGCATGTAAACTGAGCCAATGGCCTTGCCACAGTGGCGATACCGTTTCCCGTCAGATCACCGAAGTTAAGCGCTGTCGTATTTGGCTAGCACTTTGACAGGTCACGGTCCGGGCCTGTCCAGTGCTGTTGGCAAGTGGGGTGCACTCGGCCCTTGCGAGGCCAATTGATGAGCTACTTGTCGAGGAGTAGTGGCACCGGTCATGAAAACTGACAGCGGCCGGGAGACCAGGTACTGACCACATGCCCCTCTGTGTCTGCATCCGGTGATGCCTAAGGGCTGTGAACGACACGGCGGCCGGTCGGTACCGATCGGCCTTCAAAGCCTATTTCGGACGACGTTTGTTTGTTTCTTCGTTTGTTCTTTTTTATGCATGTAAACTGGTATGAATATGTGCAATGCACCTTCAAGGTGGGACAATGATGGCTTCTGTACTACAAGTTGAAACACTTGCTGGCTTCGCAGTTTTTATGTGCTACAGCGGCTCGGCTTCGAGAAGCGGAAGGCGTCATCGAATAAACAGCACCGTGACAGAGAGGAGGGCGTCACTAATAAAGAATAAATTTTAATATCGATCGGATATATAGCTGTTTATTCTGCTGTAATATCTCGAAATGTCAGAGTGTGAGATCAAGAGATTTTTTTTTGTGTACCTGATAAAGAAATATTAATAGTAAAAGTTACTGTGACTGACGTCAAGAGCCGGTGTTGTACTCGTTTGCGAAATAACTTGTTATGACACGTGAGACACTTCCAACTACTGCAGAATTTTGGTAACGAAATCCGTGCATTTTTTAAGATTGCAAGGAGTGAATAAATAACAAAGTTAGCGAGTTAATATTCTTCAATTAATATGTCACGAACGAAAGAGCCAGCTACAACAAACGGGAACACGCAGTCTATTCTATATAAATTCGAACCTGACTTCTAACATGTAGTTTGCTCGTAGTTTCATACGTCTATGATCTGCAGTAGACGATTATGTCTGTTCTACGTCATTCATTCTTTTCTGTTTTATCGAAGCAACAAACTGTCAAGAGAGAACATTAATTCATTATGTAATATACCCCACATCATGAACATCTGTAGATAACAACGCTGTGATAAGAAACTTTGCGCGTAGAGGTAGAAACGCCAAGAATAATGACTTAGTTATCAAATTATATCTAATAATTTAGTCACGTAAGCAGCGAAGTTGAATATGTCGATCACTTATCTTTCAAAAACAATCTTTGAATATTGTGGGATTCAAACACTGTAAAGGAAAAATAATTTATGTGCTTCACATTTTAAGTGCAAAATTAAGTCATCATATTTGTAGATAGTGTTAACGCAAGTAAAATGAAAAATATAAATGATTAGTCTTGTCTCTGGATGGTATTAAGACACATATTTAAATATGATTGCACCTACCATACGACGAAAAATGAATCAGGCATGCTTCGAAACACAGAATGTAGATACACGAACTTTGATAGTTATGATTTATGGACATCGTTCAGTACCTGTGGAAA
Organism: Schistocerca piceifrons; assembly: GCF_021461385.2. NCBI lineage: Eukaryota > Metazoa > Arthropoda > Insecta > Orthoptera > Acrididae > Schistocerca > Schistocerca piceifrons. The sequence continues at coordinate 452,399,960 of NC_060144.1, read as the reverse complement.
GAAAAGAAATATTATTGGTTTAATTTTTTTACAACTTTACGAGACAAAATCTAAGAGCTATATGTATTAGAGATTTATCTCTTACTGTACTTCTTAATATGCTACTGAAGAAATGAGAGTCAGTAAGAAGCTTACTGGGAAAACCAAAGAGAGAGTTGTAGTTTTTTCAAGGGGAAAAAGTAAAAATGCATGTACAAGCTGAATATTTCACTTTTACTTCTCATTTTTCATTGTTCTCCAATTCTGTTATTACAAACAATATAAATTCTTCACATTTATTTATTTATTTATCCTAACAGTGGAGATATTCATCATGGAATATCTGTAAACTAATTCATATAAAATGCTACGAGCTGATGGAATGACATCCAAAATATTATGCATCACTATTAAGACAGACGTTTTTGCCTGTCAAAATTACTGAAGAATGGTATTAATTTTCAATTGTATTAAGCCATATTTATTCATTCCTCCCTTGATGTAAATCAAAATAAAATCCATTATGAATTTGCTAATCAAAAAATAGTACATCACAATGAAAAATAGCACTCTGGCGCAACCAAAGAGATTCTTTCTTTCTTGTACACTAAAACAGCGTCCGAGACTATGGCTCTCTGATTTCAGAAGTCCCTATATAACACACCAGGCAAAAGCATAGTTACAAATAATGGTCTGCCACACGGGGGGGCCGGGGGGGGGGGAGCGGGGGGGGGGGGGGGGTTCATGTCTGCAGAGGACCTTGACTTACTCTGTAACAAGGAATATTTGACGTTTATTTCGTTCCAGTGAAATGAAAGGGATAGATCAGAGGAGATGCAATCACATGAATGATACGTGTGCAAGTCACTCATATAGGCTGAAATTGCAAGGTAATGAATACGTGGAGTCAATTGAAAATTTGTTCCAGACGAGGGACTGAACCTGGAGCTCCTGTTTTTCACGAGCAGTTACATCAAATATTAGATTAGCAGAGCACACATAACTTCATATCATTGCATCTTCATTGATTTCATGCTCGTAGATGTTCTGATTTGATTTCTTAGCCCTGGAAACAGCGGTCAGGCAGATATGAATTATCACTCCGTTAACATGCTGTAGGGCGTTGTTCAGTACTCACTCTATCAGTTCCATATTCTATTAATCATCTGACCGATTTTTTATCGAAATGATGTGGAACGAGTTGGTTTACAGGACATGTATACATGATAAGATTCAGTGAATGGCTATGTGCTCGGCATTCACAAGTTACAAAATGACGTATCGGCCTCAAATAATATTATGAACATATTATGGCTAGCCCCACTCATGCAGCTACACTCAAATTAGTTTTTTATATTCTTTTCTTCAGACTGCCACTTTTTGAATAAAAATTTGTCTGTAGACTAGAAGGATTTGTCCGGAAGAAATGATTTTACATTTGGTTTAAAATTTGTTATACCATATGTCAGAAATTTTACATTACTGGGCAAGTGAGCTATCCGAAGTCAACGTGCTGCTGAACGCTCAGAAATGATGCGACTTGTGCGTAGGGTACGTATTCTCAACGTGGTATACTCGGTCGCAGCGCATTCCAGCGACATTTGTCAGCTGTGAGTGGCTAAATTTACTAAATTTACTAAATTTACGGGCGTAAACGTCCTGCGTTGGCTTCCTCCCTTATCCATATGCTGGTCACGTTATTCTGTCTCTAGTATACATAAATAAAAACTTCAATATCCATGAACATTTCATTAAGCAAAAAGGAAAGCACGATGTCCAGTCAATACGGACATCGGTTTATAAAAGTTCGATTACAAATATTGCGATACAAATTTACAGCAGTTCTAGACGTAAAATAAAAATTATTTCTTCATTCTTACTTTTTAGAAAAATCCTAAGGTAAATCTTGTTCACTATTCCTACTCAGTAGCAGAATCTTTACAACATGTGAAATAGAAAGTGCAAAGTATCTTATTGCACATAGTGCAAGCTGTTTTGCAGATAAAGTCAATCGACCAAAAATACACTCCTCAGAAAGAGCGCACTTATAGCTACATAACACCGGATATTATGGAATATTCTTTTAGTAAACTAATAAGAAAGAATCAGAACAAACTAGGAAATGCGAAGGTTAGTAAAAAAAAATATTGTGATCCAGTGGGACTTGAAGCAGCGACAAAATACCTAAATGAGTTTTCTTATCTGCTTCTCTACTCATTACGCTAAACCGATCATGAATGATGCATGACCATTCTTTGCATCTTACCACGTCCTGAAAGCTTTAATCGAAAATATGTATTATTACCTGACATTTAATTATAAAATATTGTACCAAGAACAATGCGTTTTTTTATGCAACCTTAGCGTGCCGTTGCCCTGAAATTGCCTACTTCCATAATACCCACATAAATACAATAATTCTTAAACCACCAATATGTTACCGGTAATTTTATTACAACAAATCGTACAATTAACGACGGGTTTTCGAGATATCGTCAATTTGCTGGTGCTTAGAAACAGTATATGCAACATATATACATATGGTCCTCAAATTAAAGCGAATATGGCGTCACAGGTTTGTACCTGAAGAGAAATGGCGTCATGAGAAGCGTACGTCGTTCATCCACCTCACTGGTCTACGTTCAAACGCCCGTTCAGAATATCTGATATGCTAGATATTGGTCTGCAAGGTCGGAAAGTCTTCCCAACATGCGCTTTCCTCTCTATGGCGTCAGAAACTCAGCACACTCAACGTTCTAATGTATACGGTTCTTGTGCCAACGGTTTTATGCCACGCTCCTTACAATCCTCATTGGAGTTCCTCGTGGTAGTTGAGGACTTTCCCCTGTAACGTATTTTTTCGTAAGCTCTTTAAAAACTCTTTTTGTGTTTTATTAATATCTTGGTTTCTTGTGGTCTTAAGTTTGCTAATCAGCGTTCTGTGAACTATGTACCGATTTGATGCATGACCAGTCAGGTTCGGGGAGAGCTCCTATGCTCTCCCCGAACCTGACTGGTCATGCATCAAATCTCCGTAACCAATAAAAATGCGATATATGTTATATAGAATGTTGTATTCGAAGTAGTCTATACTGCCGCCTGCGAAAATATTTACCATTCCTCCTATATATATATATATATATATATATATATATATATATATATATATATATATATATATAGGAGGAATGGTAAATATTTTCGCAGGCGGCAGTATAGACTACTTCGAATACAACATTCTATATAACATATATCGCATTTTTATTGGTTATATATATATATATATATATATATATATATATATAGGAGGAATGGTAAATATTTTCGCAGGCGGCAGTATAGACTACTTCGAATACAACATTCTATATAACATATATCGCATTTTTATTGGTTACGGAGATAAGTATTTATTTTACGTGTCTGGTATTCCATTTGCTATGGGTTTATTTATCAATACTGATTTTTGTTTAGAATTTCCAGTTGTGAAGTTGTGCTTACGTTTACATAATTAAATTTTTCAAGTATCATTCGTAGACCATTTCTACTGTATCGTTCACGCGTACCGCAGGTAAAGGCTTAGGACAACAATAAGGAAACCCCGCGAGAAATACATGCTTTAACATAAATGCATATGGTAGCCAAGTCTGCAGTTTACGCTGTTGTATTTGAAGACGAACAGCACCAGTGCAACGTCCTCAATACGTTGCAAGTGTCAGCCGATGTCAGAACAGTGCTCTGTGTAGTTGTGAAAGCTTTATGTCGGAGCTAAGTGAATTCTAACGTGGGAAAATTGTTGGTGCTCGTACGGTGTGGGCTTCTGTCAGCATGGTAGCTAAAGTGTTTGGTAACCAATATTTACACCGCATACAGCTAAAGCGAAAAATCGTCAACCAGTAAGTCACAACGCAGACGAAAGTGTTTGTTGAGTGATCGTGACAGACGATCATTGAACTGGATTCTGACGAAAAATAGGAGCACGATAGCTGCAAAAGTCACTGCAGGCGTGAATGTGGCACTCGCGAACTCTGTCAGCCCTAAAACAACGCGAAGGGACCTCCATAAATAGGAAATAGCACAGTGATCTGGAATTATAAAAACCTGAACTACGGAGCAATAGAAGAATGCCATTTTGTCGGATGAGTCCTTTTCCACACTTTTTCCATCGTCTGGTAGAGTTTACATCCCAAGAGTGAAACATGGCGGGGAAACGGTGACGAATTCGGTAACCACATCGTCGTACTCCATGGGGCCCATGGTTACTCTGTGATGTCGCATTACCTCCGAGGATTTATTGACTGTTGTGGGTGATAAGGTCCAACCCACGGACAGAGTTCCCCAATGGTGATGCTGTGTTCCAAGACGTCAGAGCCCCTGTTCAGAGAGATCGCTTAGTCCAGGACTGGTTTTGTGAACAGGAGGATCAATTTTCGCATCTCCCCTGGCCAACACAGTCACCAGATCTCAAAGTTATTGAGCCTCTGTGTTCTACTTTGAAGGCAAGAGTGTGTGATCGCTGTCCACCTTCATAATCGTTACCATAACTTGCCACTACTTTGCAGAAAAGCTGGCATAATTTTCCCTTGAAAACCGTAGTGATCTGCATTTATCCAATCCGAGACGTCTGGAAAGTAACTTGAACGCCAACGGTTTTCCTACACCACATTGGTCATGATAATATGTCGTGTTTGTGGTATTTGCATATTTTTTCTCTCTCCTGTATTTATTGTGTACGGGTTTTGTAATGGAATCGCAGATAATGCTTGTAGATAGCACGGCAGAATGTTTCCTAATGACAGGCTAACAGATGCAAATGTTTAATAGTGTTTTCACTAAACTGCATCTAACAGGTGTACTGCCTAGCAGCAATATCTTACGGCCATCGAGGTCCCGCTACTTAACCTCTTTTGATCTTTGCCTGTTGGAGTGGGGGTGGTTGGAAGGACAAGTCAATAAAGGAAAAGTTAGCACAAAAGACGAATTATGGGTGGTTTCGCTTATGAAAAGTGCTGGCCTCATAAAAGAACGGAACGATGACAGAAGAGCTCCACGTGGTGTTCTCAAGTCAGTTCGAAAGGGTATTGAAGTCAAAGGTGAAACATATGACAGTTTTGTTTTTAATCATTTTATTTGCTCAACAACTTCATGATAATTGGCTTGTGTCACGTATTAAGAGCCATATATCTGTTGGTTGGTTGATTTGGGGGGAGGAGACCGAACAGCGAGGTCATCGTTCCCATCGGATTAGGGAAGAATGGGGGGGGGGGGGGGGGAAGTCGGTCACGCCCTTTCAGAGGAGCCATCCGGCATTTACCTGAAGCGATTTAGAGAAATCACGGGAAACCTAAATCAGGATGGCCGGACGCGGGTTTGAATCGTCGTCCTCCCGAATGCCAGTCCAGTGTGCTAACCATTGCGCCACCTCGCTCGGTATATATACCTGTAATCAATGCAAAATTGGACACGGGTTATATGGTACATTTTATTCCGATTAAATGAAAGTATGTGGTATCTTTTCAAGTATCAGACATTTATGACGTATATGTGCAGACTTAAAGGGCGAATGGAAATTTGTACTACGGCCGGTATTCGAACCCAGGTCTTCTGCTCACTAGGCAGATGCGCTAACCCTGGCACAGAGGCTGTGCGCAACTGCACACCTCCCTCCTCAGTCCAAATTCCCATTCACATCTCAGCCCACTTGTTATCCCTCCTAAACTAGAACAGCATTCCTGAGGCTCTCCAACTGTATTTGAGCAGCACCTCAGCACCAAAGAAGTGGAGGATCCTGCCTCAAACCCAGGCATAGGTGCTTCTAGTCAAATGAAACTGTATGGTTCCAGAGCTCGTTTCTGGTCCCAAACATCTATGAGACGTGAATGCGAATTTAGATTGAGGAGAGAGGCGTAGTAGGTTAGTTGTGCAATCGCGCAAAGCCTATGTTCCAGGGTGGCGTAGCGGTTAGCGCATCTGCCTAGCGAGCAGGAGACCCAGGTTCGAATTCCCACCTTGGTTCAAATTTTCGTTGTTCCAATTAATCTGCACCATCCCCTCCTAAAGTGTAAGAGGACGACAAATTAAAACGAGACATGTGGGAAGAAAGTATTCACCATAACTGTCAATATATTTGGGGCCACGCGGTTTGAGGTGCCATGTCACGGATTGCGCTGCCCCTCCCGCCGGAGATTCGAGTCCTCTCTCGGACGTGAACGTGTGTGTCGTTCTTAGCATAAGTTAGTTTAAGTAGTGTGCAAGTCTAGGGACCGATGACCTCAGCAGTTTGGTCACTTAGGAATTCACAAACACAATATATTTATCCCACTGTGAGACAAACAGTCAACTCCTTTATGGAAAAATGTTTGCGGTTGCCTACGGAACTATTGTTATACTCGCACTGTAGAAATCCAAAGCAAATCGAAGGCCATGAAAATCTTTCTTCCGTGCAGCAAAACATGTGGATCTCATGGGATGATAACGACTGTATTGAGGATGTATAAGGTATTTCCAGCGAAACTTCTTTGTCCAGATTTGGGCCTGCCCACTTGTTGCCGAAATTTCTTCTATACTGTAGAAATTTCGCTGAGAAGCCCTTACACACCCAGCCCTTGAAATTATCACATTTCTGGAGCCTTGTAGAAAGACATTGTGGCCGCCGATGTACTTCGGACGAAAAGGTGCACGACTGGGTCCAATAATGGTTCCGTAGGCAACTGCAGACATTTTTCCGTAGAGGCACTCACCACCTTGTCTCGCATTGGGATAAATGTACTAAGAGTTTTGAAATAATAAACAGTTTTATTTGACTCCCTATTATATTTACTGTTACTCCTGAAATATCGCGTCTAAAAAAGAATGAACCTAATTAAATTGAGCCAGTCCTGACGAAACTCTACCATCTGGTGAGCAAGATGTATGAGTCAGGCGAAATACCATCAGACTTCAAGAAGAATATCATAATTCCAATCCCAAAGAAACCAGGTGTTGACAGATGTGAGAATTACGGAAATATCAGTTTAATAAATCACAGGTGCAAAATACTAAAGCGAATTCTTTACAGACGAATGGAAAATCTGGTAGAAGCCAACCTCGAGTAAGATCAGTTTGGATTCCGTAGAAATATTGGAACAAGTGAGGCAATACTGACTCTACGACTTATCTTAGAAAATACATTAAGGAAAGGCAAACCTACGTTTCTAGCTCTTGTAGATTTAGAGAAAACTTTTGACAATGTTGACTGGAATACTCTCTTTCAAATTCTGAAGATGGCAGGGGTAAAATACAGGCAGCGAAGGGCTATTTACAATTTGTACAGAAACCAGATGGCAGTTATAAGAGTAGAGGGACATGAAAGGGAAGCAGTGGTTGGGAAGGGAGTGAGACAGGGTTGTAGCCTCACCCCGATGTTATTCAATCTGTATATTGAGCAAGCAGTGAAGGAAATAAAAGAAAAATTCGGAGTAGGTATTAAAATCCATGGAGAAGAAATAAAAACTTTGAGGTTCGCCGATGACATTGTAATTCTGTCAGAGACAGCAAAATACTTGGAAGAGCAGTTGAACGGAATGGACAGTATCTTGAAAGGAGGATATAAGATTAACATCAACAAAAGAAAAACGAGGATAATGAAATGTAGTCGAATTAAGTCGGGTGATGCTGAGGAAATTAGATTAGGTTCAAATGGTTCAAATGGCTCTGAGCACTATGGGACTTAACATCTATGGTCATCAGTCCCCTAGAACTTAGAACTACTTAAACCTAACTAACCTAAGGAAATCACACAACACCCAGTCATCAATTAGACTAGGAAATGAGTTTTGCTATTTGGGGAGCAAAATAACTGATGATGGTCGAAGTAGAGAGGATACAAAATGTAGACTGGCAATGGCAAGGAAAGCGTTTCTGAAGAAAAAAAATTTGTTAACATCGAGTATAGATTTAAGTGTCAGGAAGTGGTTTGTAAAAGTATTTGTATGTAGTGTAGCCATGTATGAAAGTGAAACATGGACGATAAATAGTTTGGACAAGAAGAGAATAGTAGCTTTCGAAATGTGGTGCTACAGAAGAATGCTGTATATTAGATGAGTAGATCACATAACAAATGAGGAGGTATTGAATAGAATTAGGGAGAAGAGGAGTTTGTGGCACAACTTGGCTAGATGAAGGGATCGGTTTGTAGGACATGTTCTGAGGCATCAAGGGATCACCAATTTAGTATTGGAGGACAGCGTGGAGGGTAAAAATCGTAGAGGGAGACCAAGAGATGAAGAAACTTAGCAGATTCAGAAGGATGTAGGTTGCGGTAGGTACTGGGAGATGAAGAAGCTTACACAGGATAGATTAGCTTGGAGAGTTGCATCAAACCAGTCTCAGGACTGAAGACCACAACAGCAACATACTACACTGGCTGGTTACCTATTATATGATTATGTTTTCCAAGAAAATGACATTTTGCGCGTGATAGCTAGGCTTCCACCAAGACGGGAGCTGCGTGGGGTCACGCAGAGCTGGCTGCTGTGGCACGTCGACTTGCATAACCACGTGACGAGCTGTTGGGTCATCGCACCTGCGTTGAGCACCGCCCCTCCACCCGGTCACACACGCATTAGCGTCAATTTTGTCTGCGAGCCCTTCAATAACTGTCTTCACGTCGGCGTTAGCATAGCGGCGCGGACATTATCGCCCTTGCGTTTAGGCCTTATGTGGGACGGAGGCTCGTATTCCTTTGTTTTCCAGCTGCGTGGTCCAGACGCCGCGCATAACAAACCTGGAACCGTACTGCGCGAGAGTACTGCAGACGTGTCATTTGTAAACACTCAAGGAGCCGAACAAACACTGCGCATTATGTAGCACCTCTTTCAACTCTCTTGGGGTCGTTGTTCCGAGTGTGCATGCCAATAGACGTTATAATAATAGAAAGTTAATCAGGAAACAGAACTAACGCTCAGGTAAACAAAGTAAACAGATTGGAACTACGCAAGAATGTTCATTATCACAATAGTAATTCAAACTCTTTATTGAAAATGCAATATAAATTGCAAATATCAGGAATAATGGTAAATGGTAACATCATACAGTACGAAGAGGTTGGTTACATCACAAATAACAAGCCGATAATGTGACTAATTTCTCAAATATTTTGGAGACGTTCATTACGGATTAATGTAGGTAACACTAGAACATGGCAGTTAAAAAAGATAAACAAAAAGTAACAGCAAATATAACAACTAGACGTAACAAAATACACAAGTTTTATTGTGCAGTTCAGTCATTAGAGATAATGATCCTTAGAGTTCCTTAGAGACTAGAAAAGAACCGCTTTAGTTACAAGAGCATTTGAAGACAGGAAACAGCTTTTTACAAACAAATATTAAAGCAACGCGCTGCTTCCCGAGCGGGAAGGCGTGCCGGTCCGTGGCACGAATCCGCCCGGATGATTAGTGTCGAGGTCCGGTGTGCCGGCCAGCCTATGGATGGTTTTTATGGAGGTTTTCCATCTGTCTTGGCGAATGCGGGCTGGTTCCCCTTATTCCGTCTCAGTTACACTATGTCGGCGACCATAATTACTCTACGATGCAAACATTTGCATTTGGGGCTCACTCGCCTGGTATGAGACGTTCCTGAGAGGGGGGGGGGGGGGGGGGGGGGGGAGGAGGCGTCCTTTGAAAGAACCGGATCACCTGCTTGTATGCCCTCTACTGGAAGAAACGTACACAACGCAGGATTCGATGGGAGTTGTTAGGTTCTGTAAATGGCATTTGTGTCTTACGTTCCACGTTATTACGAAAACAACGAAAGAAAAGCATTTCTCGCGACCAATCTTCTCATTGTTTCTCAATGTATTTTCTATAAAATACATACTCTTCTGCTTGATTTTCAAACAATCATGATAACATTTTTCCACTCTGAAGCTGAAATCTCAAAAACATGTTTTCTTTTTGGAAAAAGCAACAGTTCATTGAGGCATTGAAACCAGGTGCCCAGACATTTCTTTTTCTTTTTTGAGATAAGGGGAAAATAATCTAAGCAATAAATCAGACAAATACAGGCAATGAGACATTAATTCCACGTTTGTCTCTGTTAAATAATAAATTTTTTGACATGCTGTGTGAAAGCTGGCGCGCTGTCGTCGTGGAGAATGATGCGATGTTTTCGGTTCTTTTTGAGACTTCATCGATGGTTTGAGGCTAACAAGTTGTTGTACACATTGAGCATTAACTGTTCTTCTATCCCCTAACACAATGCTCGCGACATTTTCAGTGTACATCCATATACCGCTCTGCAGTTTGCACTTAGGTGTCTGGCAAAGAGTTGTTCGAACTGCTTTTACACTATTTCTCTAACATTCCACTCCCCAGCAGCGAGTGGCAAAAATGAACAGCTAAATATATCTGTACGAGCTCTGATTTCTCATATTTTATTATGATAACCATTTCTCCCTAAGTACGTTGCTGCCAGTAAAATATTTTTGCATTCAGAGCAGGAAACTTGTGACTGAAATTTCGTGAAAAGGCACCGCCGCAACGAAAACTGAAGCTGCTCTTGTTTGAAGTTTTTCGATTTGCTCCGTTAACCACATCTGATATCCTATAGCACACAGCAATATTCTAGCAGAGGGCGAACAAGCGAATTGTAGGTAGTCTCTTTAGAGTAACCAAAGAAGGAAAGCAAACCGATTGTTTTCATGGCAGAGTTTAGAATGAACTACTATCGTTGATTAACCTTCATCTTGGAACACCCAAACAGTTGACTGTAGCTTCATTTCCTTCTCGTACAAATGTATCCAAATTTCTCCTCCTTTTCACGATTCAGTCACGGATTTGACATTTCCTCAATCGAACTGACTGAGGATTTCCTTACACCATTTGATACAAACATGCTTTTGATCTTTCGTCGATTATGCGCAGTCTATCAGGAACAGAGCTTTTCTAAAGTTAACGTTAATGGAAAATTTAATGTACCGCAGTCCTTTTTTCTTTGGATCATCAGTTTCAATCTTCTGACTGCTTTGGTGTTGCCCTTCAAGAATTCCTTTCCCTGTGCCAAATTCTTCAGGTCAGAGTGGAACGTGGATCCATCGTCCTCAATTATTTGTTGTTTACAGTCCATTCTGTGTCTTCTCGTATAGCTTTTAACCTCTACAGCTCCATCCAGTATCACAGAGATGTCGTAAAACGTGTCCTTTCAATGTGTGAGTTTTTCCATGTCCCTTCTTCTTGTCAATGATTTCCAAGTGCTACTATCCAAGGATTCTGCGGAGCACTACTACATTTCTTAGCGTAGCGGTCCGCACAGTTTCCAAATCCTTCCACAGCAATACACATCAAACGCTTCTGTTCTTTCCTTTTCCGGTTTTTCCGAAATCCGCGATTCTGTTCCATAATTTTTGTGCTCCAAACCTATATTCTCAGAAAGTTCAGTCTCAGATGTGCCTAATGATGATCCATCTCACGGTAAGCCACATGGCGAACGCCTTCAATAACAACGCACGTGGTATCAAAAATGGTTCAAATGGCTGTGAGCACTATGGGACTATCTGTGGTCATCAGTCCCCTAGAACTTAGAACTACTTAAACCTAACTAACCTAAGGACATCACACACATCCATGCCCGAGGCAGGATTCGAACCTGCGACCGTAGCAGTCGCACGGTTCCGGACTGCACGTGGTATCGGTGTTCCCTAGAGCTACAATCAGTTTTTGTTTGCCGGCACGAAATTCATCGCTGACCAACGCACGACCTCGACGTAATTCTGCAAACCAGTTCCAGCTTTTCCTAAGAGTGACTGATTACCAAAAATTGAACCAATCGATTCGAGGCGTTCTTGTCCAGTTAGGCCTTTACGAATATTTTGACAACACTGTTTTCTTCAACACTGAATGTAAATATTTGAGCTTCAATTTTTTCAAACAAAGGAAAAGAATGACAAATTTTAAAACAATAGTTATGTCAGATCTTAATAGTGCCACTGAGCGGCCGATTGTGAACACTTGAAAGGTGAGTCTCGCACTAAATGAAGTTCCACACCTACATCAACATCTGTACTCCGCAAGCCACATTACGGTGTGTGGTGGAGGTTGCTTTGTCTGTCACTTCCCTCTTTTCCTGTTACAGTCGCGTATGGTTCGCGGGGCGAGCGATTACTGGTAAGCTTCCGTTTGGGCTTGTATCTCTCTTATCTTGAAAGCCTTTTCGCGAGATATACGTCGGAGGAAGCAATATATTTGTTGACTCTTCTAGGAATGTACGCTCTCGGAACTCTAGGAGTAGACCACAACGTGATGCATAACGCCTCTCTTGCAGCGACTGCTCAAAAAAAAAAGTTCAAATGTGTGTGAAATCTTATGGGACTTAACTGCTAAGGTCATCAGTCCCTAAGCTTACACACTACTTAATCTAATTTATATTTATCCTAAGGACAAACACACACACACCGATGCCCGAGGGAGGACTCGAACCTCCGCCGGGACCAGCCGCACAGTTCATGACTGCAGCGCCTGAGACCGCTAGGCTAATCCCACGCGGTGTCTGCCACTGGGTAAGCTGAGCATCTCCGTGACACTTTCACGCTTACGAAGTGAACGTGTAACGATACGTGTTGCTCTTCTTTGGAAAGGCCTGGGTAGCGTACAGTCTACTATACTACTATACCATACGTACATCGTACTATAAAATCTGGAGTAGGCTTGATCCGTCAATGGAAGTTAATCGGCTGGTGATGAAAGTTTAGAGTTTCACGTCCCGTCGACATCAGTGTCATTAGAGACGAGGCTGGCGATCACCGTCATGTGATAATTAAAGTGATAAACGTCAAAATTTGAATCGCTACCGTTTTATTAAACAGCGGAGTACCGAGTGTAGGCCGACACTCTGCCCGGTAGATATACCGAGCGCCTGTTGCAGATCGGCAGGGGGCGGGGGGGAGGGGAGGGGGGGGGGGGACGCCAGCGAAGTGTGTTGTTGTCCTTTTAAAGGAAGACAGGTGCTCGGCGGACGGGGGCGGTGACCCGGCCGCCCACGCAAGACCTTAGCACAGTGCCCCGCCCCACGGTGGTTACGCAACAGCAGCAGCGGCAGCCGCGGCGCCGCACCGTTTCCGTGTATCCGCCCACTGCGCCGGGTCATCTCGCGCGACTGGCGGGCGAGGCGGACCCACGCGGCCTGCACGTGCGCGGCCGCCGGCCCGGCCCGGCCCACGTGTGGCGCGCCTGCGCGTAAACACGCACCACGCACGCTGACATCGCGGCCCGGTCCGCACTCTTCTACACTACTCATATCGTTAAAAGGGCACTTACCACGTCCGCGACTCTTCCGTTGCGCGCTGCTGTTAGTAACGGTTCCAATGGGAATTAAACATGGCGAATCAGTCACATTACACTTACATCTTCGTATACTGCGGCAATTTCGGAAGTAAGACACACAATAAGATCACTTCATTGACGTACGCAGATCTCGGTCTACGCTACAGACCAATCATGTTTTGACTTCCACATTCGTTGTCTTCGCCACTTCACAACCAATTTATGAAATTCCAACCTAACCTAAACTAAACTTCGGGCTAAGCTACAGATCAATCTAGTTTAAGAGCTGTGTTATTAACTACACAGCTGTTTTAATATATTTTATTAAAGACGATCGACTTCGGTTTATGCTCAGACTACCATCGGTTCCACACCAAAGAAGAAAAAACACGTATAACAAGTGTGTAACATTCCAACCTAACCTAAACTAAACTTCGGGCTAAGCTACAGATCAATCTAGTTTAAGAGCTGTGTTATTAACTACACAGCTGTTCAATATATTTTATTAAAGACGATCGACTTCGGTTTGTGCTCAGACTACCATCGGTTCCACACCAAAGAAGAAAAAACACGTATAATAAGTGTGTAACATTACGAAACGTAGGTATTACGCGAATAGACATTAACTATACAATGTCACATAATACATGACGTATCAGAAAGAATCATGTGATTCGACACATCTATATTTCTGAAACCCTTTCCATAGGTATTCAATATGCTCCCCTTGAGATGCACAGCATATGTGAACGCAGTATTCAAATTGTTCCCACTCTGCAGCGAGCATGTCTTTTACAGCTTCCACAGCTGCTGATAAGCGATTTCTCAGGTCATTCATTGTTGATGGTAACGGAGCCACATAAACAGTCTTTTACATATCCCCACATACATTAATCACATACATCCAGGTCTGGTGATCTTGCGGGCCGGTAAAGTGCGGCAGATCCACCGTTCTGTAATTGTTTGACTTATAGAAGTCCCGACTCTTTGATGCCAGTGTCCAATTCTGTTGGCATATATAGTTGTTTGAATCAGTATCCCACTGCGAGAAAAGAAAGTTCTCAAGCATATTGAGATATCTGTTTCTTGTAACAGTGTTCTCGGCGAAGAAAAATGGACCATACACACTTTCCCGTGAAACTGCACAAAACACATTAAAACTTGGAGAGTTCCCCTCATGTTGTACAACTTCATGTGGTTGTTGCGCACTCCATATTCTTGCATTATGATGGTTCGTCTTTCCACTTAAATGGAGCCTTAGCTCGTCACTACACACTATGCGTACAAGAAAACCGTCGTCCTCCATCTTGCCAAGAAACGAAATTACAGAACTCCACACGTTGTTGTTAGTACCTTCACGAAGAGCTTGCAGTACCTGAATTTTGTATGGTTCCATGTGCAAACGTCGACACAACACATGCCAGACTGATATCGGGCGCATGTTGAGCTGTCCAGCTGTACGGCGAACCGATTTCTGCGAACTCCTTGTGAAACTCTGGCGGATGCGTTCGACGTCTGTGTCGGACACTCGGGGACGGCCCGGCGATTTGCCTTTACACAAATAACCTGTTTCTTGGAATTTGTTCATGCCATCGTCTAATGCTCTGTGCTGTGGGGAGGATCCACACCATACCTAGTACGAAAGTTACGCCGAACAGTTATTACTGACCCGCACTGTGCAAACAGTAGAACACAAAACGCTTTGTGTCGTTTTTCGTAATTTAACTTCAGTATTCTCGTAACGTGATGCAGGACGTAACATACATTAAGTTGATAAGAACAGATATTTTTTTCTATTTTACCAGATGATGGAATACTTAGAGGAAATATGTAGCCTGTGACATTCTGCTCTATAGGATTTCCGCGACACTTGAATGATGTGAAGACGTGTGTTTGCTGAGTCGGTACGAAAACGAGATAGTGATATATATTTGGAAAGGGTTTCGGTTTGCAGAAAGCATTTCGCCTCAGTGAGTGCTCAGAAATGCCTTTGCTGCTAGAGCGCTTAACGGTTCGTGGGACAGTCTAGATAGCAATTTGTCCCGACACCATTTTTACTAGAACTGAAGTGGGGACACACTGCTGCTTCGTAGCGGGAACCATGTAAAACTCGAGAGTTTGCTCTTCCCAACAGTACGTTTTTCACGCACGTATCTCAAATAACATAATATTTATGATACGTTTAAATCGGATAAATCTTTTTCATACACCCTGTAGTACAAAAGAGTACTTACCAAAACATCCTAGCTACGCATTTACACAATAGACATAACAGTTATCAATTGTTGACTTTTTCGTCATTAACAGCCGTATGTACATAACATACATGTTCCATTAACTTCAGAGACGCTTGCGTGTGCTTAGTATCATGCACTAAACAGAGTAGGTCAAAGACCATCTGATGGAGATCTAAAGAGAAAGATGTGATAACTGCTGTTTATTTCGACACTCGGTACATTACAGCTACCAACATAGCACACAGTGCAAGTGCGAAATACACACACTAGATTTACAGCATTACCAATGCAATTGTAGACTATTTGTATTTTATGTTCATTGTATAACATCAATGAAAACATTTTGAGATATACCCAAGCCAAAAAAAGTCTATGAAAGTAAAAAGGTATTAATCATAAAGCTAACATCATCATACTATGCCATCCCATCTAAAATACTATATAACAGATCTTAATAATTTGAGATAGTGGAAAATTTGGAAATTTGTGGTGAGACCTACGGGACTAACTGCAGAGGTCATCGGTCCGTAGGCTTACGCACTACTTAACCTAACTGAAACTAACTTACTCTAAGGACAACACATACACCCATGCCCGTGGGAGGACTCGAACCTCCGAGGGGGGAGGGGGGGGGGAGCCACGCGAACCGTTACAAGACGCCCAAGACCGCACGGCTATCCCGCGCGGCTTGAGATAGTGTGTGGGTTATAATTTCAGCTATAAACTTTCAAGAAAATTAACATTGTGGCATCGACTACTGAAATGCATTGGCACTACGGAAGCTTAATATTAATTGAGAAAAGTTAAAAATAATCTATAAAACTGTTTATATGTTAGTACTCAGACAATCGTTATGGATATATATGATAGGCGGGTGCTGGCAGTATCCCAAACTAACGACAATCTCGGAAATCACGATATATTTGGAAAAAACTTGATTGTGAATATCATCGAATTAATATGAAAATCAGCAACCAGGCTTAAAATTCATAATAGACGCATGAATAACAAATTAATATTGAATTTTCCGTAGCGAAAACAAACCCAATCAATTGGTATGTTTCGCCTAAAAAACCATTCAGTCACTGATTGTCACTGGTTACCATCTGCTACCATCTATTTGGTCACGACAAACGATAAATAATTATCGACAGCAACATGCAATCTAAGAGCTGCGTACACCGTAAGTGCACTTTAGCTTCATATTTCTTCTACTTATTTATTTATTTATTTTTCTTTTAACTGAACACGCTTTGTATTACTCACTGTGATGCGAAAAATGGTTATGTTGTAGCGCCTAAGTTGTTCGCCATGTACTTTGGAGTAGTGGTCAGGAAAACATTGCAACAGGCGTCAGTTGGCGTCTCTATATGTTTCCCCATCTATGGGAACCTTACAACGTAGCTCGACTTACGGCTAACATCATGCTAACATCACAGAGATACGCCGACCGACCTCTGCTTTGTGTTCTCGGAAATGTCAGTTCACAACTACTCCCGGACGTCTGGAGAAGCGTCAACTACACACTCTTGTATTCCACACCAGATCTGTAGGACGCGGCCTGGTATGCTGTACGCTGTGAAATGGGACAGCTACTGACAGAAGTGGGCGATTTTACTGTACTTTGAGAACCCACAGACCAAGGTGATTTTATTCTATTTCATTTTATGAACGCCACAAATGTGTTGTAGACTCTTTAGTGTTTTAACCTCAGGAGCTAAGATTCATTTTTAATCTCAGGAGCTAAGATTCATAAGCTGGTGATGAGAACTTTGTCGAGCTACAGGAAATAGTTGAATAATTCCAAATTATTACTGTTTTAAAGTCCTTTTGTTGTGGCTGGTGGTTAAACGGCGATAAATTAAAAGCCGGCCGGAGTGGCCGTGCGGTGCTAGGCGCTACAGTCTGGAGCCGCGCGACTGCTACGGTCGCAGGTTCGAATCCTGCCATGGCATGAATGTGTGTGATGTCCTTAGGTTAGTTAGGTTTAAGTAGTTATAAGTTCTAGGGGATTGATGACCTCAGAAGTTAAGTCCTATAGTGCTCAGAACCATTTGAATAAATTAAAATAGCTCCCCAGCGCCTTATGTGCATAGTGAACTCCATGAAATGGCGCATCTACGCCGTCATTAGGGTAAAATAAGTTGATGCACACTATTAGATTGGCGTATGTAATCAAACTGCTGATGACTGTATTAGTAGCTAATGTAAAGCGTGGAGTTTCTTCATGAGCCTTGATTGGGGGGGGGGGGGGGGGGTTATATTCACTGTGACTTGCAGTGAACCTGCTTCAGGACAGTCGCTGGTCTCAGGACCAACATGGCGTGGATGCTTGTCCTGAAGTTTGAGGCATTGTTTGAAACATTCCACGGTGTTTCAAACACGGGAGCTTTTTGGACCAGTTTAATTGTTCGAATTCTATCGAATGCTTCCTGTTCCAGCAGTTTTACGTTTGAGGCGAGGAATATCAGCTTCCTCGCCATTTTAACGAAGTCCCTAGCAGCCCATTCTTGCAAGCTCTCTTCCAGTTCGATATAACCGTTTTATCCCAAAGGCACCCTTCACCTCACGCAAAGGAACTACTCCCGTACCTGCTGAAGACCACCTGACGTCTATTACTAACACGACGTTGTACATCATTCATTGTCAAGCCGGAATATTATTCGTCCGGCCAATTAACACGTACCAGTAGTACTGAGGGTGCTATCTATAGCTTAGGGCGACCATATATGCTCAATTCGTTTTGAAATTTCATGAGGGGATTCGTTGGCAACAGGCGCGCTATGTCTTCATGATGTACGAGGAATGCTGAAAAGTAATGCCTGCTATTTTTTTACGTGAAACTCTTAAAACTTTTTAAATAAAAAACATTTTTAACATTCTACATCTTCATTCATCTTGTCTACATATTTGTTTCCCAATATAGTCGCCTTTGCGACGAACACATTTCTCCCAACGAGAGATCAGTTGTTTGATACCGACACTGTCGATTGTTTTACTTTTTTGACGGGGCCACAAATTCACCTCTGCTGGCACCGTTTCATTACTGTCAAAGTGAAGTGCTCTCAAGTAGAAACAGATGAAAATCGGATGGGGCAAGTTAAGACTGTATGGAGAATGATCTATGACAGTAAACGCAAGGCGTCGGATTATTGCAGATGTCTCAGTGTTTGTATACGGCCTGGTATTGTCATTCTGAAGGAGAGGGTGCTCGATTAAGTCGCCGGTTATTCCTTTATCGCGATACCACACAGTCTGCATTTATTCCATTTCTATCCACCATACCTATTGGCAACTGGTGCTCCTATCAGCTTCGATAAACCAGGTTCGTCCATTAAAGTTACGTTCGCAGTTGTCATACGTACTCTCTTAAAGCAATGTTCTCAGACTGAGGTGTGAGGTAGTAGAGCTTTACTTCTGCGGAATTTCTTGGAACAAGAACCATTAGCGTATTCGTCTGTAATCGACCAGCAAATTCTGGCTGGTCCCTACTGCGGCCAGCTCGAGCCCCAGTGGAGCCGCGGGAAGTGGCAGAGGGGCCA
The DNA here is from genome assembly GCF_021461385.2 of Schistocerca piceifrons. Lineage (NCBI taxonomy): Eukaryota > Metazoa > Arthropoda > Insecta > Orthoptera > Acrididae > Schistocerca > Schistocerca piceifrons. Next base: position 452,380,907 of record NC_060144.1, on the reverse strand, counting down.
ATGCCCCCTGCAGACGTCCACACCCCACCTGCCAGCGTGGTGCGCTTGTTTGCTGCCTGGCGGCGGGGCGGCGGTGTCTATCAGAGCGCCGTACCTGGAAGGTGCTATCGCGCCAGCGGCTGGCCGTGGCGCCTATCTCAGGGTTCTCCAGAGCGCAGGACGCAGCGTCAAACACGACCCGAAGCGGGCTCTCGCAGCATACCCCCAGTTCCGTATAATCCTGTCGAGGCAGCCCGGCACAGCAATGAATATGTGAATTGGACCATCTCAAACGGGTATTGAGAATTTGATAGAGGGCCCAAAAGAAAGCAAGGGCAGGAACGGCATCCGGCTACCTCTAGCACTTTTTTTTTGGGGGGGGGGGGGGCATCAATCTTCTGATGTTTGATGCGACCCGCCAAGAATTCCTCTCCTGAGCCAACCTCTTTACCTCAGAATAGCACTTGCAACCTCAATTAGTTGTTGTAATGTATACAAATCTCTGTCTTCCTCTACAGTTTTTGCCCTCTACTACACCTTCTGGTACCATGGAAGTCATTCCCTCATGTCTTAACAGATGTTCTATCAACATGTCTTCTCCGTATCAGTGTTTTCCACATGTTATTTTCCCTTCCGATTCTGTCCAGAACTTTCTCATTCCTTACCTTTTCAGTCCACCTAATTTTCAACATTCATCTCTAGCACATCTCAAATGCTTCGATTCTCTTTTGTTCTGGTTTTCCCACAGCTCATGTTTCATTACAATACAATGCTGTACTCCAGACGTACATTCTCGGAAATTTATTCCTCAAATTAAGGCCATCGTCTGGTACCAGTAAACTTCTCTTTGCCAGGAATGCCCTTTTTGCCATTGCTAGTCTGCTTTTGATGTCCTCCTTGCTCCGTCCGCCACACAAAAAAAACGGGATTCTGCGTGTGGTCTTTTCAGACATACAAATGGCTCTGAGCACTATGGGACTTAACTGGTGTGGTCGTCAGTCCCCTAGAACTTAGAACTACTTAAACCTAACTAACCTAAGGACATCACACACATCCATGCCCGAGGCAGGATTCGAACCTGCGACCGTAGCGGTCACGCGGTTCCAGACTGTAGCGCCTAGAACCGCTCGGCCACTCCGGCCGGCCGCTGGGATCCCCTGCAGAAATACTGCGCAAAGCTGTCTCTACAGCCGTCCGTAAATGCTTATATGTTGCTGATACTGAAGTTTGTGCACCAATTGACATCTCAATTAAGTCCCATAAATGCTCGTTGGAGGTTCACGTCGAGCGATCTGGGTGGCCAAATCAATCGCTCGAATTGTCTAGAATGTTCTTCAAACCAGTCGCGAACAATTGTGGTCCGGTGACATGGTGCATCGTCATCTTGGAAATTCCATCTCTTCCCTCTCGAAGGGCTGCCAGTCCAACGTCTGTTTCCCCGAAAGCAGAAGTGATATAACGATCAGGGGGATGGCTGATTCCTTTTGTTGTGATGAGAGTAGCATTCGAATCCCTTTATGCATCAGGATTAGTCTCTTCATTCATTTCAAAATAAGAAAAAAAGAAAGCAAACTACAACACAAAGCAAACTGGAGTACACAAAGTATTTGGTAATGGCTATAGCGAAATTGTTTGCTCCGTTTGGCAGAGGCAGTTCAGGGCCGATCCCTAGTTGTGTCCTACGCAAGCATAGTACAAAATACTCCCCATCTAAAACTGCCACGATGTAATGTCCGCATAATACCACCCGCTTGCACAGTGCCGTGTTGACAACTTGGGTCCATGGCTTTGTGGGGCCTGCGCCACACTCGAACCCTACCATCAGCTCTTACCAGGTCAAATAGGGGCTCATCTGACGTGATGTCCATATTTGAATTGTCTAAGTTCCAAGCGATATGATCATGAGCCCAGGAGAGAGGCTGAAGGCGATGCCGTGCTATAAGCAAAGGCAGTCGTCTGCTGTCGTAGCTCATTAATGTCAGATTTCGTCGCAATGTCCTAACGGATACGTTCGTCTTACTTCGCACACTGATGCCTGTGGTTCTTTCACGAAGTGTTGCTTGTCAGTTCACTGACAATTCTACGCAAACGCCGCTGCTCTCGGTCGTGAAGTGAAGGCATCGGCCACTGCGTTACCCGTGTTGAGAGGCAATGACTGAAAAGTGATATTCGCGGCGCACTCTTGACACTGTGAATCTCTTAATATTGAATGCCCGCACGATTTCCGAAATGGAAAGTCCCCTGTGTCTAGCTCCAACTACCATTCCTTGTTCAAAGTCCGTCAATTCCCGATGTGCGGCCATAATCAGATAGGAAATTTTCACATGGACCACCATAGTACAAATGACAGCTCCGCCAATTGACTGGCCTTTTAAACATTGTGAACAAAATACTATCGCCATTGTATATGTGCATATCGCGATCACACGACTTTCGTCGCTTCAGTGTATTTATTACACAGCTTCCACGCTATACCAATTAAGTCACTTTACTTACACTGCTGACCATTAAAATTGCTACACCACGAAGATGAAGTGCTACAGACGCGAAATTTAACCGACAGAAAAAAGATGCTGCGATATGCAAATGATTAGCTTTTCAGAGCATTCACACAAGGTTGGCGCTGGTGGCGACACCTACAACGTGCTGACATGAGGAAAGTATCCAACCGATATCTCATATGCAAACAGCAGTTGACCGGCGTTGCCTGTTGAAACGTTGTTGAGATGCCTCGTGTAAGGAGGAGAAATGCGTACCATCACGTTTCCGACTTTGATAAAGGTCGGATTATAGCCTATCGCGATTGCGGTTTATCGTATCGCGACATTGCTGCTCGCGTTGGTCGAGATCCAATGACTTTTCGCAGAATATGGAATCGGTGGGTTCAGGAGGGTAATACGGAACGCCGTGCTGGATCCCAACGGCCTCGTATCACTGGCAGTCGAGATGACAGGCGTCTTATCCGCGTGGCTGTAACGAATCGTGCAGCCACGTCTCGATCCCTGAGTCAACAGATGGGGATGTTTGCAAGACAACAATCAACTGCACGAACAGTTCGACGACGTTTCCAGCAGCATGGACTATCAGCTCGGAGACCATGGTTGCGGTTACCCTTCACGCTGCATCACAGACAAGAACGCCTGCGATGGTGTACTCAACGACGAACCTGGGTGCACGAATGGCAAAACGTAATTTTTTCGGATGAATCCAGGTTCTGTTTACAGCTCATGATGGTCGAATCCGTGTTTGGCGACATAGCAGGGAATGCACATTGGAAGCGTGTATTCGTCATCGCCATACTGGCGTATCACCAGGCGTGATGGTATGGGGTTACACGAGCTCTGTTACACGTCTCGGTCACCTCTTGTTCACATTGACGGCACTTTGAACAGTGGACGTTACATTTCAGATGTGTTACGACCCGTGGCTCTACCCTTCATTCGATCCCTGCGAAACCCTACATTTCAGCAGGATAGTGCACGACCGCATGTTGCAGTTCCTGTACTGGCCTTTCTGGATACAGAAAATGTTCGACTGCTGCCCTGGCCAACACATTCTCCAGATCTGTCACCAATTGAAAACGTCTGGTCAGTGGTGGCCGAGCAACAGGCTCGTGACAATACGCCAGTCACTACTCTTGATGTACTGTGGTATCGTGTCGAAGCTGCATGGGCAGCTGTACCTGTACACGCCATCCAAGCTCTGTTTGACTCAATGCCCAGGCGTATCAACGCCGTTATTACGGCTACAGGTGGTTGTTCTGGGTACTGATTTCTCAGGATGTATGCACCCAAATTGCGTGAAAATGTAATCACATGTCACTTCTAGTATAATATATTTGTCCAATGAATACCCGTTTAGCATCTGCATTTTTTCTTGGTGTAGAAATTTAAATGGCCAGTAGTGTATATTCCTCGTTCGGAAACGTGTAGCCCAATGAAATCTTTCTCTTTGGAATGGTATTTCGTATTTGTCTGGGTAGCGTGCGCCGGTGGTGAAGCGTTGGACTAGAGTCGTGGAGGGGAAAGTTTCTTCCCGCCATGTGGTCTGGTCTGTATTGCTACGATGCTTTACCCCACTGTCGCGTCCCTCGGGGACGCAGAAGAGACATGAGAGCACGTGCAGTGACTGCCCTCCGTAGTTGTTCCCTGGAGACGCCGCAAAAAATATGAAACGGAAAAAGAGTCTCTTTCGTAACGCCGCGGCGTCCTAATTAGCGAGTCCAGCGCCGGCACGAGCCCGCAGAGTCAGCCTGCCACAGTGTGAGGCTGCTGCTGCTGCTGCCGCGATGCCTTGCTCGCCGACGCTCGGTCCGCTGTCCACGTCTCATCGCCTTATCGGCGGCGGCGGCGGCGACCGTGACACCAGCCGTGGACGTGCCGGCCGCCCGGACACGCCGCCCCCGCTCAGTCGCCCGTCCTCTGACAACACGCCGTCTCTCCAGCTCCGTACTGGCTCGCTTCTGCATCTTGCGAGCTCTCACTTCCCTTTTGTTATTCTAGTAAGTAGCGTTTTTAAACACGGCCGCCGCAGCTCTGGTATCGGCGGTCCACGCATGTGTGTATAGCACCCGCGTGTATTCGTTACCTGAGAACGCTATAACAAAAACATTTGTCAGTGTTTATGTTTTTCTCCTCTATTGTTATTGCACTCCCCTGCGCCTCATATTGGTGGAGGCGGTGGGGAGGGGGGAGGGTGCTATCTGGGGTACAATCAAGCCGCTCTTTAGCCAGCTGGACTACGGAAACTAAATAAGATGAGAAATGCACTAACAAATATGTGAGATATTTACATGGAATAAGGAATGAAAGTATTTTTTGTACATGAATCACGGCATTCTATACTTTTAAATTACACTCACAAGCCAAAGAGACTGGTAAATCTGCCTAATAACGTGTAGAGCCCCCGCGAGCACGCAGAGCTGCCGCAACAATACGAGTCATGGACTCGGCTAATGACTCAAGTAGTGCTGGAGGGAACTAGCACCTTCAATACTGCAGGGCTGTCCATAAATCTGTAAGAGTACGAGGGGATGGAGATCTCTTCTGAACAACACGCTGCAAGCCGTCCCAGATATGCTCAATAATGTTCATGAATGTTCACTCTGCAGCGGAATGTGCACTGTTATGAAACTTCCTAGCAGATTAAAACTGTGTGCCGGACCGAGACTCGAACTCGGTTCGCAGAAGAGCTTCTGTGAAGTTTGGAAGGCAAGAGACGAGGTACTGCCAGAACTGAAGCTGTGAGGACGGGCCGTGAGTCATGCTTGGGTAGCTCAGATGGTAGAGCACTTGCCCGCGAAAGGCAAAGGTCCCGAGGTCGAGTCTCGGTCCGGCACACAGTTTTAACCTGCTAGGAAGTTTCATAACTGCGCACACTCCACTGCAGAGTGAAAATCTCATTCTGGAAACATCTCCCAGGCTGTGGCTAAGCCATGTCTCCGTGATATCCTTTCTTCCAGGAGTGCTAGTTCTGCAAGGTTCGCAGAAGAGCTGTGAAGTTTGGAAGGTAGGAGACGAGGTACTAATAATGTTCATGTCTGGGGAGTTTAGTGGCCAGCGGAAGTGTTTAAACTCAGAAGAGTGTTGCTCGAACCACTCTGTAGCAATTCTGAACGTTTCGTGTGTCGCACTGTCCTGCTGCAGTTGCCCAAGTCCGTCGGAATGCACAATGGATATGAATGGATGCAGGTGATGAGAGAGAATGCTATGTACGTGTCACCTGTCAAAGTCGTATCTAGACGTATCAGAGGTCCCATATCATTCCAACTACACACGACAGCTGGACGTTGTGGCCGAGTGGTTCTAGGCGCTTCAATCTGGAACCGCGTGACCGCTACGGTCGCAGGTTCGGATGTATGTGATGTCAGTAGGGGGGACTGATGACCTCAGATGTTAAGTTCCATAGTGCTCAGAGCCATTTGAACCATTTTTGCACACGACCCCCATTGTTACAAAACCTCCACCAGCTTGAACAGTCCCCTGTTGACATGCATGGTCCAGGGGTTCATGAGGTTGTCTCCATACCCGTACACTACCATCCACTCGATACAATTTGAAACGAGACTTGTCCGACCAGGCAACATGTTTCCAGTCATCAACAGTCCAATGTCGGTGTTAACGGGCCCAGGCGAGGCGTAAAGCTTTGTGTATTGCGGTCATCAAGGCTACACGAGAGGGCCTTCGGCTCCGAAAACCCATATCGATGTTTCGTTGAATGGTTCGCACGCTGACGCATGTTGATGGCCCAGCACTGAAATCTGCAGCAATTTGCGGAAGGGTTGCACTTCTGTCACATTGAACGATTCTCTTCAGTCGTCGTCCCGTGTTTGCGGTATCTTTTCCGGCCTCAGCGATATCGGAGATTTGATGTTTTACTGGATTCCTGATATTCATGGTACACTTGTGTTACAATTTCGTTTTATATCGGAAATAGACGTTAGCGTTCAGTAAATTGTAAATTTTGTGGTGGAAAGACTATGGACGATGGAATGACAAGAAAATGGTTTAGAAATATTGTAATGTGTCGTTGTTAAGATGAGTGCTCAACCACCGTCGACAATCGAAAAGACTAAAATTGTGGCGTTTCGAAGGATCAAATCTTCGTAATTAGATTTATTCAACAAGTATCTTACAAAGACGATAATGATCTTCATCGTTTTTGAATATTTGTGTTGCTTTCGTAAGATTTTTACAGAATAGTTCTGATGATGAAGATTAGCTCCTTCGAAACGAATCGATTTTAATGCTGTTTAATTGTGGAAATTGGCTGTGCCTGCAAATCAACAAATACGACTTTGTATCCATCATGTGACGGAGGCGACATGCGACCGAGGACAGCGGGCTGCAGTACTTGGTGCCCCAGACTCCACACAAGGACCGATTAGAAGATGACCCAGTGTGTATTCTTGTCATTCCTCATGTTTTTTGGAAAACGCTGAAAAAAGGACATCCTGGAGTATGTTAGCCCACTAAGTACAGCTTCATGGTGACACTTATGGAATAATAAGATCAAAAAATCATAAGAAGAACCAAATAGTAAAGTAATCTTATGAAGCATGAGGCCAAGGTAACATGTTGACATTCTGTAGAGAGTGCTGGGTTACAACAGCGGTACGTGGGACAACCTTATCCCATTGGAAAACACACCCTGGAAATCTGTTCACGAATGGTAGCACAACAGGTCGAATTACCAGACTGAGGTACAAATTTGCAGTCAAGGTGTGTGGGATAACCACGAGAGTGTTACTGCTGTCATACGAAATCGCACTCCAGATCATAGTTCCAGGTGCAGGTCCAGTGTGTCTAGCACGCAGGCAGGTTGGTTCCAGGTCCTCAACCGGCCTCCTTCGAATTAACACCCGGACATCACTAGCACCAAGGCAAATCAATCTTTCATCAGAAAACACATCAGACCTCCACTGTCTCCTCCAACGAGCTCTCGCTTGACACCACTGAAGTCGTAAATGGCGGTGGTTTGGAGTCAGTGGAATGCACGCTGCGGGGCGTCTGGCTCGGAGTAACCCATTTTTAACATTTCGTTGTGTCACTGTGCTACCAGCTATACGATGGTCTTCCCTCTCGGTAGTTCGACGTGGCCGTCCGGAGCACGGTCTTCCAATGACCGTACATTCTCGTGACCACCGCTGCCAGCGACCACATACAGTGCTACATTCCCGCCAAGTCTTTCTGCAATATCTCAGAAGGAACACCCAGCTTCTCATAGGCTTTTACGCAGCTTCGCACAAACACAGTGAGCTGTAGGCAATAGCGTCTTTGTCGCCTCAAAGGCATTCCTGACTAACATCAACTCATCCCCTCCAATCTCAGAGGTAACTAACACTCACGACCGTTACAGCGTGTATTTAAATCAAACCTGATGTGCATCCTTACAATGGCGCCACTAGCGCCACTCTGAACGGAGTGGCGCGAAATTTGAACAGACATCATTTCTGAGATGCGGGAACACGCCTACCAACTTTCATTTACGGCGCATAACTCCTTGTTGGTGTTACGCTTTTTTCCCATCAGTGCAATAGTGATTGGCAGAGCGTAATTAAAGCTAACAGCCGTAGTCCAAAACACTTTTGTCGGTGAAAACTGTATGTAACGTAATCTACTTACATCCATGCAGCTGTCGCGTGTAATCCCTTTGCAAATAATTCACAGTTGATTCTGTGCTCGTGAGTGCCATTGTCACTTTTTTTCAGTATTATTTACTCTTTGCTACAGAAGCGAAAGTAGTTACGAGCTCTACATCATTATTTTAAGTTAAATAATTGTGATTTCTTACCGAGAAGAATCGGGATCAGCCTACGAACTTTGACAAGTTCGAGCTTTACTGTAGACGATATGTATGGTCTTTGTTTTATTTTCTCACAGCATATATTATCCTTATTTAGAAACTGAGAAGATGAAAAGGAGACAAGGTAGTGCAGCTATCTCTCGTTACGTTTCTTGGAGACTCTCCTATTTACTTGTCGTAGTAGGTCTTCACAGGGCGTCGTATGGTATTTATCATAGAGGCACAGAAAGCGGAGAAACCCTTTGCGATAACCACGCCGAATGAAAGGTATTCTGCATGCATCTCTCTCCCGTTCGACATGCAGTGGAAAGCAAACTTGGTTCACAGTAACAGCGACACATAACTGACCTTCCGGGCAGCTGTAGCAACGACTTCAATGAATTATACATACATATTGACGTTCTAACCCCATTGCACTTGCAGTGTGATTTAAAAAGTAAAAAAAAATTGGACAGATGCTCTATTCACTAATGTGTATCTGTTTTCTCTATGCCTTGCAGCTTTCACGAAGTCGTCTTCTGAAACCCTAGAGATATTTATAAATTAGCGTGAATATTTTCACCCGATCAAATCAGTAATTCTTCAGTTCATGAGGAATTAGTAGCGTGTAGGCTTTTCCAACGATTCCACCTATACTGAAACGGTTCCACCGTTTTGACCTTTGACCTTATTTTATTTCAAAATGGAAACGTGGTGTCATAAACCCTTACACACGAGGTACTTTGAATGATCCTAAGACGGAATTATTCTCCGTATGTTAGGTAATTTTTAAGAAATGTTTTTTACTTTATGTGAAATATATAAAGTCCATAAGTTTTGTACACGTATATATTTACGTAATTTAATTGTTATTCTCACATAAATTAATATCGGTGTAAAAATCAGAGTAACAAGAAGATGAATTCAGTTCAAGGACAGTGGAGTCCAGAGAGGAGCATATAATAGTCGTTGGTGTACTGGTGGATAACAGAAGACGTTAAAAATTAATCGTATATCTTTAAGGTAATTTCACGTTGTTCGTAATTGGTAAAACCGTTGTCTCTTGATATTTTAATATTCATTCTGACTAAAAATCTTGCTCTTAAGTGTTCTACATAGATTTGATTTCCAGAAGATGCTGTATTACAGCGAACCATAGTCTATTTAGTGTCATCAGTCATTTTAGCATCGAATTCAGTGATACTCAAAACGAAGAGTCGCATACTGAACGCAGCGGCGCAGAAACAGAAATAGCGTGACCGAACATCTCAACATCCCTGGCGATGTAGGCTACACACGTCATCAGCTTACCCGCAGACACGTTTCGTCATCCAAAATATTGACAGAAACCAGAAACGAACAAAATGAAGTATGTCAGGTGTCCACTCAGAGTGAAGTAAACAGTGAGATTTAGAACTTCCCTCTGTTATGTGCAGAGACAAGCTGTTGTGTGTGCTGAAAGAACGCTGTCAGTAACACACACACACACACACACACACACACACACACACACACATACACACAAATGATTCAAATGGTTCTAAGCACTCTGGGACTCAGCATCTGAGGTCATCAGCCCCCTAAACTTAGAACTACTTAAACTTAACTAACCTAAGGCGCGCGCGCGCGCGCGCGCACACACACACACACACACACACACACACACAAATACACACATCCAACAGATATATATATGCACGCAAACCTTTAATTTTTGTACGGAACAAGGGAAAAAAATTGTCCCAGTAAGTAAACATGTACACTCGAATACAGTTGCCTACAGTATCCAAGGCATACACATACACATAGTTTCAATTTTTATTTCTATCAATGCATAACATTGCCCTACGAATAAATTAGAGTAGTTCCAATGCCCAGGTACAGGACAAGGGTTTCGCGATGTTTTCCTTGGATATCACACGAATGCCAGAACTGGTTGTACTTTGTCAAATATTTCCAAGGGGGAACCTCTGCCCACTTCCCAGGCTACTGGGATATTTTGCAGAAAAGAACTAAATTCTACAGCCCAGCTCTCTTGAGTAGATAATAAAAGCTGCACCAAACCAAAGTGTAAAATTGACATTGCAGCATGTATATAAATGAACTCCCTTTTCTAGCGAGAAAATTAGTAGATTTTTAATAGGCCGATAGTTAATGACAACATTTTTAATTACCAGCAATAAACTTATTAATGACGTGCAACTTTCAAGTCTTCACTCGCAGAAAATGGTGGGGAATGCTCACGCAATAAACTTAATTACTTTGCAACTAAGCTATAAACGAATTTCCAGTTTGATATCTGTCTCTATAACTGAAACAGCTGACATTCTTGCGTTTCATATCAAGTAAATTTCACATCCGTCAACGTTGTGTCTTTGGTTGAGTGTATGTCTGTAGTAAATTCAATTTTTCCGCCGAATTCAAGAACAGCAATGGAAGGACAACAATAATATAGAAGCTAAGTACAGTTACTACCTCCCATTAGGATGACAGAGGACATCAAAATCGGTGAGTCGTAGAATCTGATCTCTTCTCGTAAGTAGAACAGTTTACGGTCCACATGCATGTGTAAAATATAGAGTGCTACACTTCCGTTTTAATATACGATATTTCTAGTATATAAAACTAATCACGTCCTTTTTTTACGTAAATAAGTGATTACTTACAGTTCGTCGCAGATGCCAACCAAAAACACGAAGAACAGTAAGTAATCACTTATTTACGTAAAAAAAAGGTGTGGACAGTTTTATAATCTGCAAATATCGCATATTAAAACAAAACTGTATCATTCTAGATATCACTGATGATGACGTAAAGTAAAAGGCAAAATGCGTCTGGAAGAAATAAAATACATTGCAGCAAGAAAAGGGTTTTTATTTACAAAACGAATATTTCTGTGCTTGCTGCGGATAATGGCCACACCAACAAACTTGTTATTGCTTGTGTGAAATCGTGTGAGGCAGAACGCAGAACCCGGCAGCTGAAATGCGCGGCGTCGCGTAGTCCGTTGTCGCTAGCGCGGTATAAGTGTCGCGACACTACACGTCGCTCATTCGTAGGTTTTTGACATTCGATACGGAAGTTTGTTTACCAAAACGGCGTTAGACGAGGAACAGTTAATTCTATATATAAACGAATATGAAGTGTTATATTACCTTCAAAACGAACATTATACAATCAGCACCAGAAAAAGTAACATCTGGAAATAAATTTCCAAGGACATGGGAGTAAACATAACGTACGTAAACCTACAAATTACATTTTTATTTTTTTTATTTTGTGAATCAGATGATTAGGTCTTTATTTTTATGACTACACGCGTAGCACTACATTTTTTGAATATTTATTTTCTCTTTTACGTCATTCCCTGTTTATCATGTCTTTTTGCCAGTCTAAACTAACTTGCTAGGAACTGAAATAATCTTTGAATCTATCCTGTATCTATATAGCATTGCTTTCGAAGTTGTCTCCAATTTGAGGAACGTCTCATAACTGTCTCTCTTCAGTCTCTTCGTTGTCGAATAACAGTGTGTCGTATATGAGAAAATTGACCAAGATACAAGTGGAAAGAGCTTTGTTCTCTACATGTTCCGGACTGAGACATATCTTACTATAGTAAATACTAAATTTTTGACACAATATTCCAAAAACGTTTTCTGAAACGTTTCGATCTCTGTTAAGTCTGCAGCGATATAGTTTTTAGAGTCACCATTTACCATTTAATTGTGTACCAGGATAAGATCTCATGAAACAAGTTTTTAATGGAAAAGCTTTGTCTCCAATAGTCACATAAGGCAGTCAAACTATCGTGCCTGGTAATTCTTTTGGGCCCGGTATATCCGAGGCATTTGTTTCTACTTTTGTTGCTAAATCTGACCATGGAAAGATCCCCACATCGCTATTCTTTTCAACGTCACCAACGTTCGCTGATATAGATTTGTAGTCTTCTTTCTCATATAACAGCCGACGGTCTTGCCGCAGTGGTAACACCGGTTCGCGTCAGAACACTGAAGCTAAGCGCTATCGGGCTTGGTTGGCACGTGGATGAGTCACCGTCCGGGTCTGCCGATTGCTGTTGGAAAGGGCGGTGCGCTGTCCAAGTGAGGCCAATTGAGGAGCTACTTGGATGAGAAGTACCGGTACCGTTCACGAAAACTGACAACGGCCGGGGGTGTGGTGTGCTGACCACATGCCCCTCCGTATTCGCATCCGCTGAAGCCAAAGTCATATTCCCCCCCCCCCCCCCCCTCTGTTCCACTCGCGGATCGCGCGAGGGAGAAACGACTGTCTGAACGCCTTAGTAGAGCCTTCAAGGCCTGTTCGGACGATGTTTGTTTGTTCCTCACATAACAAAGAAATTACTATCGCATCCGTGTCACTTTCGTCCATTTTTCTCGGAGGTTGCCCAACGACCTACATACAAAATAAGCTACGTAATATCACAAATTGAGTCCGCCTTGATGCAAAACACCGTGTTATTGGTTTATTTCGTTATTATCCCAAACTAGTTTCGGCGACAAATATCACCACCAATTTTTTTAATCTTATTTATTGTATGCTACAGTATGTTTTAAGCTACTACTTAGCGAACATCATGTCTACTGCAACCATGTGAGCGAGTTCGTTGGATGGTTGCAGATGACATGATGTTCGCAAGTAAAAAGGCGGCAACAGAAAAAGAGCACAGAAAATGTCACAAACAACGCCAATAGTAGCTTAAAACATGCTGTAGCATACAAGAAATAACTTAAAAAAAACCACTGATGATGGTGAAAATGTCGCCGAAACTAGTTTGGGATAATAAAGAGATAAAAAATTAACACGATGTTTTGCATCAAGGCGGACTCAATTTGTGAAATTACTGTTTTTCTATGCAAACACGGACCAAATGGAAGAGTTCCAAGATAATATTATTGAAGCTACGTATTGTCGCGCCGCTACAGTTCAAATGCGGTATAGTAAACAGAGTCACATAGTACCGCTCCGCTCCGCTGGAGTGCAGTCCCGCTCAGTGCGGTCTTACCTTTGCACAGCAAGTAAGCGGCGAGCGGGCCTCGAAGTGATGACGCGGTGCGCAACAGGTGGTCGCGTTTGCGCCTCGCGGTGACGCTGGCGGCGCCGGCACGGTCGACCTTCGCCGCTTTATTCACTCCACATGGTCGAACGTTGCCCTCAGATACGGAGTAGTACGTGTGCTGTACCAGTCGAGGCGGAACCTTATCTCGGAGAGCGAAGCCTACTGCGACGTTCTCAGTCCGCAGGTCCGCTATCGAGATCTCTGTTCTGCGCTTAAGCATGAGAATGCAAGTCGGGAAGAACCGCAGGGGTTGAAAAAAAATTGACAACGTAGCAAGATGAAAAACGTGGCGAGCTCCTTGCTGAAATTCTAAGCCAGACACGCAGAAAATTCCCTTTCCGTTGGTTTTTAGATCTTTCCCTCACGGTTCGCTCCGCGTTGGCTGTCCACTCCTGGAGATACGAATGGGGGGATAATCTAAAATCTTTTACTAACGGAGAGATCATCATGACATTCTTTTCAATTACAGGCCACATTAAATATGGATATATATTACGTCTATCCACATGTCATGTGTCTGTTATGCAGTAGTTGCCATTTCCTTTTGTATCCCCATGCCGTTGATCATTGCTGGTTCAGTTTTCCACATCAAGGGCAAGAGAGTGCTCTGAAACTCTGTCCACTGCTGAGGCCTCTCTGACAAGGCCGTTGACAGAAAGAGAAGCATTCTTACACACAGTCTTCAGAGGTCCAATATGATCAAACACTTCAAATGGCTCTGAGCACTATGGGACTTAACCTAACTAACCTAAGGTCATCACACACATCCATGCCCGAGGCAGGATTCGAACCTGCGACCGTAGCGGTCGTGCGGTTCCAGACTGAAGCGCCTAGAACCAGTCAGCCACTCCGGACGGCCCAAAATGATCAGCATGTTCTTCTAAGGGGCTTACTAATACATTGTGCCTGAGCTCATATTGCAGCTCATAGTCCCAAAACCGTCAAAGGAACGTTGAGGATAACGGGGGACTTCACAAGGGTGTCTTGAACAACGTCCTAATTTACTTGAGTAACCATTTTTTTCTTCAAGGTTCACATGTGCAAAATGAGTTGCGTGGACGATTGCGAGTTTACTGTGTTGTATTTTCCTTGCTATGTATGGATAGAGAATGGAAAAAAGAGGACACACAGCATGCTTCGAAGTTTTGCAGCTGTAACAGCATTATCCTATATAATGTGTGTCACCTTTACGGTAATTCCACGACTGCAGGGCTAGGAGGATCGTAGCTTTAACATCTCCATCCAACGGAAGTAACACCGCGAACGCATTCACACATCGTCCTCAACTCATGAGAGCTGTAGTTATGTTTGTTACCCCAGGAAGTTGGGAACAGATTGGGGACAGAATGACACAAGGCAAAAATTCCTTTTAGCGGTAAACGACCATTTTTTGTTCAGTACTCAGTGCTAAATATGTAAGTATTGATCACAACATTTTCCTTAGACGTGGCACGTTTAATTGTGCTTAATCTGATGATAGCTGCTGTTAAAAAGGGTCATGGCTAAGGAAAAAGCCGGCCGGAGTGGCCGTGCGGTTCTAGGCGCTACAGTCTGGAGCCGAGCAACCGCTCCGGTCGCAGGTTCGAATCCTGCCTCGGGCATGGATATCCTTAGGTTAGTTAGGTTTAATTAGTTCTAAGTTCTAGGCGACTGATGACCTCAGAAGTGAAGTCGCATAGTGCTCAGAGCCATTTGAACCATTTTTTTGCTAAGGAAAACAAAAGATGTCATTCAGTCATTATTCTCTTATAATTTAGTGCTGATGGTCAGGAGTTGTATATCACCACCTCTCCCTCCTAAGCCAGCCAAAATCCGACGGTTCCTTTTTTCTCATCACCAGGGTTCTGTCCATCCACCTCTGCATCGAGTGTCTCCACGCTGCATTTCTTAGGCGATCTCGGTTCCGCGGTCATGTTCCCTGGTTTCACTAAAGCTTCAAACATAAAGAAGTAAATTAAAATTACTTTGAAGAACTAAGATGGATATACTTTAACGAGGAAATGCTACAAGACATCACGTTTTATAAGCGTCTTGTTGGAGTATCTGCTCGAAGAAATAGTCGCCGCAGTTGCCATCTCAATGTCAGAAGGCGCGGCGCGTGTTCCAGTATGTGAAACCCTTCCTTACCGGGAAGGATTTTTAAAAGACGTGTGGGAAGACCTTTTCTGTGTAAGGCCCATGTTAGCAATGGGCTGCAAATTACCACGCTTTGAAATTTAACACTACGTCCATTACGAATTTGCATATTTTATGCTGTTATTTATGCGTCCATTAGCAAGTTTTCTGGAAAAAGCCAACAAAAACTTGAGGCGGTAATATATGTTCCTCTGCACACCGCTGGCGAGCTGCAAAGAGCTGCAAATACCGGTTTCGGGCTTGTGCGGTTCAGGCAGTTTCGCTTCACTTAGAGCGAATTAGAAGACTTCTCCCTGACAGAAAGGGGGAAAAAAGATAGAGATCATGTAAATTTGCTTAAAAAATTCAATGAATTAGGTTACGACACAACTGTGGCTGCATAGTTTGAAATTTATCAGTTGTAACCAACTTACTGAATACCGTCTTTTTAGTAATGAAGCCGCTATTTACATCTTTTTTACGATCTTTTTATAGAAGATGGTGCCACTAAATTACAGGCCTTCTTGATGTAGCTGCAGTCATCGTAATGCAGAGTTACTAGCAATAAGTCATGGGCGCTTTGACGATTAGTACAGTCACAGCTGTGTACTGGAAACCGCCACCTAAAAATATCACAGGAAAACACTTATTCGCACTGTGTGCCTTCCTCATAACCTGCTTGGAAAATGAATAACGTGATGGATAGAACAGGATGGCGTGACTCATCTTGGTTCCTACACCTGCCACTGTCGTCGTTTAAGTATTCTATTTTTCTCCGTAATGATACGGGATATATAATATTACGTCAGGTCATTCTTCTCCTTTGGGTATGTTATAAACAATAATTAGATGATTTCATACCCAAAGACCTTGTGTTATATCTGACTCGATGTTGTAAATGCTTTCGTAATAGCGGAATTCAGCAAGGCCGCCTCCGTAGCTGAGTGGTCAGCGCGACAGGCTGCCACGCCGGAGACACGCTTTCGATTCCCGGTACTGCCAGGAATTTTTCCTTGGTAGGGAGGACTGGTACGGTGTGCACTCAGCCTCGTGACGCTAACTGAGGAGCTACTCGGTCGCTTAGTAGTGGATCCAAGGTCTAGAAACCCGACAACGATCGGGCGAGCGGTGTGCTGGCCATATGCCACTCCATACCACATCCAATGACGCCATTGGAAGATGGTGACACGGCAGTCCGTCGGCATCGATTGGCCCGACTAGAACCAGAACTAACAACATTGTCTTGCCTTACCTTTAGTACTGTAAGCGATCATTTCTCAGACCACACGACTACATTACTGCGTCGGTACACTATTTCTAGTATGCTGGCCACGTGCAGCAAGTTTTATGGTGGGAAAAGAACCAATAAGATAGAGAGGACTTTTGCTAGAGGAGCGAAAGAAATAGCTTATGAATGAACTCAAGAGGTAGTGGCGAGATGTTTGATACCCTAGAAAACAGCACCTAGAAACTGAAAATGAAACTCTTTCTTCCGCAGAATGTGCAGTGATAAGTATGAAACTTAACGACAGATTAAAACTGTGTGTTGGGCTGAGACTCGAACTCGGAACCTCTGCCTGTCGCGAGAAAGTGCTCTACCGACTAAGTCACTCAAGCAAGACTCACGACACTTCCTCTCAGACGAACGGAAAAGTTTAGAACGTAAGAGATATACTGGCGGAAATAAAGCTGGGAGGAAGGTAAAATCGAGTGAGTTTCCCAGTTCAAGTATTAATGCAAAACTGTTCGGGAAACTGGCGTCGATAAACTGTTTACAAAATTGGTTGTCAGAAAATGGAAACAGCTTTTACATCTCAAAATCCACGAAACTGAGACGCTACAAATCATTCATCGTTTTCATAGGACTGAAAAACTCACTTTGAACACAAGAAAGGACGGTGAAAAAGCCCGAAATAGAAAAATAGAAAGTCAAAATCTATTAGAAAAAGCAAACAAAGAAACTGAAAAGTATACTAACACTTAATCGAATAGGAAAAAACCCAGGCTTAAGTTCTATGGGCGTATTTATGTAGCCAACGAGGTTAACTGGACAAAATTTGCATCTCAATGAAACCCGTGTAAAGCTAAAATTGAAACAGATGGGTCGGTGGACCAAAAAAAAAAAAAAATAGTTCAAATGGCTCTGAGCACTATGGGACTTAACGTCTAAGGTCATCAGTCCCCTAGAACTTAGAACTACTTAACCCCTACCTAACCTAAGGACATCACAAACATCCATGCCCGAGGCAAGATTCGAACCTGCGACCGTAGCGGTCGCGCGGTTCCAGACTGTAGCGCCTAGAACCGCTCCGCCACCATGGCCGGCTGGTGGACTAAAAGAAGACCCAAAGCAAGCGGGAATAATAACACTGTTTGATACAGAAGACAGTAAAAAAAAGTTAGGCAGTGAAAGGAGGCGGTCTGACGCGCGGAAGAAGGCCCATTCTGAGAGTCTGAAATTAACACGGGGACAAAGAGAAGCTGAAACAGAATCCTGAAAATGTCTTTGCTCCAGTATGGCCAAAATGTGAATAATAATAATAATAATAATAATAATAATAATAATAATAATAATAATACACGGTCCAGTCACACTAATGTGACCATTGTCTATGTTCGATGTCAACGTACAATAACCACTCACAGACCGCAAGTGGCAGCATTAGCTGTGGAGGGTATATAAGGCGTGTCGGAGGACACAGAAAACAATACAGTTGTGGTCGTGATGGGGAAACGGAGCGATTTTACTCATGTCCAAAACGGCATGTTCAAAAATGAAATGTGTGTGAAATCTTATGGGACTTAACCGCTAAGGTCATCAGTCCCTAAGCTTACACACTACTTAACCTAAATTATCCTAAGGACAGACACACACACCCATGCCCGAGGGAGGACTCGAACCTCCGCCGGAACCAGCCGCACTGTCCAAGACTGCAGCGCCTGAGACCGCTCGGCTAATCCCACGCGGCAAAACGGCATGATCATTGGCTTTCGGGCCAAGGATGGAAGCATTTCCGAAACGGCTAAGTTTGTCAACAGTTCGCCTGCCGCCATGGTTAAAGTATACCGTGCATAGGTAAATGGCACCATCCAAAACCGGCGTCGAGGCAGCTGTGGACCATCACAGCCATAGATGACAGAGGTGAACGACAGCTGCTGAGATGTGTGAGGACTAACAGACGTGCAACCATTGTGCAACTAATCGACCAAATGAACTTAGGGCCTACCAGTAGTGTCTCCTCAACGAACGTTCAGCTAACGTTGGTGCGTATGGTCTCCGTAGCAGAAGCCTGATTCACGCACCCGTGCTGACTATTCATCCGCACGAAGGTTGGAATTTGCACGGCAATATCGCCACTGCACGTCCACTAAATGACGATAAGTGGCCTTTTCAGATGAATCACGTTTTATGCTCCATCGGAGTGAAACGTCTGAAAGCAAACATCCTGCAACAACCGTCAGAAGAATCCAGGTTGGAGGAGGTAGCGTTACGGTCTGGGGAATGTTTTCGTAGCATTCTCGAAGGCACAATGGAGCAACACAAGTTTGCATCTCTCCTTTGGTACCATGTCCACTCCTACATGTAGGATGGTTTTTCCTTGGTACGATGGCCTCTACTAACAGGACAATGCAACGTGTCACACAGCTCGCGTTATACGGTCGTAGTTCGAAGATCACCCGGACTTTATTGTACTCCCCTGAGCAACAAGCTCCCCGGATTAAAACCCAACTGAGAATCTACAGACACCATTCCCGAACTTCAACAAAAGGCGCAAGATGTTTGCGAAAATCTGTCACAGGTTGCCATTCACTCATTTATGAGCGTTTGCATAGCTCGAATACGTACCTGCGTTGCCACCAGGGGGGAGAGCACTGTGTACTTACACGACTGTTTTGCAGCCCTTTACTGTGGCTCGTGTGTTCCGTTTCGTCTGAATTTGTTATTATATAATCCTACAATGGTGAACCATCTGGCACCCCACTTGTCAATAAAATGACCTCGTCCTTGAGGGTAGCGCATTTATTTTCCGGCAGTTCATTTATAAATACAGAGACGTCGTGTTGTCGCAACTTCGCATTAAGATGACGAGTAGAAACTCGTGGAAACGTTGCAACAAACGATCCCATGATACGGTTGAAAACACCAGAATATATCGTGAATGAAACTCGACGAAGAAGCCTACATTTCAAAATATATACGCGTCAACGAAAACTATTCTTGGGAAAGGGAGGGGGAGGGGGGCGGGGAGAGTGACTGCAATGGAGTTTGTGACACTTTGACACTTGCGCGGAGACACACTTGTACGAAGAAGAAATGTGTTGACATTTGCACGGAGCCAAGCACGCTGTAGGTAGTGGACAGGGTGTTCCAGAAAAAGGGCACAACGGCCTGTCCGTCACTACCTGCGTTCTCAGGGAGTGGCCAAAGCCCATTTCCTGTGCAAAGTGCCGGCCGGAGTGGCCGAGCGGTTCTAGGCGCTACAGTCTGGAACCGCGCGACCGCTACGGTCGCAGATTCGAATCCTGCCTCGGGCATGGATGTGTTTGATGTCCTTAGGTTAGTTAGGTTTAACTAGTTCTAAGTTATAGGGGACTGATGACCTCAGCAGTTAGTCCCATTGTGTTCAGAGCCATTTGAACCTGTGCAAAGTTCCCTGTCCTCGGATCAGTTCGTAGTGTGCGTGGCTTTCTTCCCTGTTTTAGTGCTGAGATAATGTTCGCCTAGACCATCAAAGAGAACCCTTTACTGGGCATCGGTGTGTAGTGGACTATACAAACAAACAAGAAGTGACTAAGTGGTTCTGTGTAAAGCCTGAAACGAATAAATTCAGAGGAAGACTATCCACAAAAAGTAACACAGTTTTAGGAGAAGGCAGCGATGTTTGCATCCCAGATGAAGCAGCAGATGAAGTGCGAAAACATTTTGTCAGCGCAAAGAAGCGGGCAAAAGAAACAGACACTACAGTTCCACCAGTTTACGTTGAAGAAGTAGGGCAGCTCTTCAATCGAGACTAGGACTTAGTAACATCGTTACTATCACACAGAGGTACGAAACAAATGTTAGATCGTATTAGGCAAAAATATGTGTGCACTGCGCGAGATCCCACCGATTCTGGAGGAATATTCTCCCAAGAAAATAATTTGCTGACGAATGATGGTAGCAATTTTTCGCTTGCGAATGACAGAACACTGGTGTTTGCCTGCGAAAAGAGAAAAGCATGTTTACCAAACTACGAATCGTTTCTCTTGTGGATGGAACGTTCAAGAGTTCGAGTAAGCAGTTTGGATAGTTCCTTAAACTCCCTACCGACCTCAATAGCTCTTGGGAGGAAACTAACACCATTACAGTTGTTTACACCTTGCTGCCAAATAAAAAGTGAGAAACATATGAACGTCTTCTTGAAGCTATTAAAACTAACGAGCCAGGCTGGAACCATGCATCTCTGACGGTGTACTTGGAAATTGAGATCGTCCAAGCAGCTAACAGTTTGTTTCCTCGAACAGTGACTACTGGTTGCCACTGTCATTTTAATCTATGTTTGTGGAAACAAGTTCATTGTTTGGCTTCGTTCCAGCCTACAAGGAAAACGAGGAAATATGCCGCCACATAACAATGTGCTCTGCTCTTGCACATCTTCCCTTGGAAATGTTGGATGACGCTTGGCTGTGTATTGAGGAGAGAACGCCTGAAAACCAAAAGCTTCAGGACTTTTTATGACTATTTTGTGGACCAGTGGCTCGGTAACGAACAAATACCAAGAGAGATGTGGAATTTCAGTGGCAGGCGCCAACGCAATAACAACATCTCACAATGATGAAATCGAAGAATAAACACATAAATTCAAAAGTTCATCCGAATGTTTACTCTTTAGAGAAAAATCTTCGAGAAGATGCAGAGTACCACGGCCACCAGTTTGACCGACTAATTTTTAACGTTGATGGGAGCAGAAGAAAAAAGTCATCAATGAAAACTGACGAAACGATTGCAAATCCTTTAAAGTAATTCCAAACTGAAGGGTACTTAAAATCATTTCTGACCTGGGTGGACTACTCACACAAATTACGACGACGAAGAAACGAACAGAATCCTTGAAACAATTGTAAATATTGGAAATAATGTAATCATTGACAAACTTTTAAATATTGTAAATACATTTAATGGGGGACGAAAAGAGACTGACTCCCCGCGGTGCCCGCTCAAATGACACGAAGTCGGCTAAATTTCTCTTGAAATTTGTAAAAAATTCCCTAAAAAATACTAATATGAGTATCTCAAAGACCGAGCTTTCCCTAGGGAATAATCGCAGCATTTGGCTTGAGAGGTTCTTAGAATCAAAATCTGTGTACACGGGCACCGAATACAAGATCTTTGCGGTGGAAAGGCAGGCAGATTTCATGCAATGAAATCCATACTTTCTCCCTCCATTATAAGATGAGCAAACTAGCGTGAAACTTGCAAAGACAAAATAAATTATCATAAAAAGTGATGACTGCAATTTTGCAACCTCTCAACACATTTTAAAACTAATTTCTAGTAATACATGTCGGCGACTACAGCAGGCTTCTTGAGGATGCGGCTAGGCGAACAAGAGGGGTCACCCTCGCTCGCCGCCTGTGTTGTGAGTGTTCGACGTAAAATAGGACGGTCAGGCGTTGCTACGTAGCGCAGCACGGCCGACTGTAGCGCAGAAGCGCGAACAATGTGCTGCCTTCAGGGGAATGACTATAAAGTAATTACAGGGTGTTTCAAAAATGACCGGTATATTTGAAACGACAATAAAAACTAAACGAGCAGCGATAGAAATACACCGTTTGTTGCAGTATGCTTGGGACAACAGTACATATTCAGGCGGACAAACTTTTGAAATTACAGTAGTTACAATTTTCAACAACATATGGCGCTGCAAGTGATGTGAAAGATATAGAAGACAACGATGTCTGTGGGTGCGCCATTCTGTACGTCGTCTTTCTGCTGTAAGCGTGTGCTGTTCACAACGTGCAAGTGTGCTGTAGACAACATGGTTTATTCCTTAGAACAGAGGATTTTTCTGGTGTTGGAATTCCACCGCCTAGAACACAGTGTTGTTGCAATAAGACGAAGTTTTCAACGGAGGTTTAATGTAACTAAAGGACCGAAAAGAGATACAATAAAGGATCTATTTGAAAAATTTCAACGGACTGGGAACGTGACGGATGAACGTGCTGGAAAGGTAGGGCGACCGCGTACGGCAACCACAGAGGGCAACGCGCAGCTAGTGCAGCAGGTGATCCAACAGCGGCCTCGGGTTTCCGTTCGCCGTGTTGCAGCTGCGGTCCAAATGACGCCAACGTCCACGTATCGTCTCATGCGCCAGAGTTTACACCTCTATCCATACATTATTCAAACGCGGCAACCCCTCAGCGCCGCTATCATTGCTGCACGAGAGACATTCGCTAACGATATAGTGCGCAGGATTGATGACGGCGATATGCATGTGGGCAGCATTTGGTTTACTGACGAAGCTTATTTTTACCTGGACGGCTTCGTCAATAAACAGAACTGGCGCATATGGGGAACCGAAAAGCCCCATGTTGTAGTCCCATCGTCCCTGCATCCTCAAAAGGTACTGGTCTGGGCCGCCATTTCTTCCAAAGGAATCATTGGCCCATTTTTCAGATCCGAAACGATTACTGCATCACGCTATCTGGACATTCTTTGTGAATTTGTGGCGGTACAAACTGCCTTAGACGACACTGCGAACACCTCGTGGTTTATGCAAGATGGTGCCCGGCCACATCGCACGGCCGACGTCTTTAATTTCCTGAATGAATATTTCGATGATCGTGTGATTGCTTTGGGCTATCCGAAACATACAGGAGGCGGCGTGGATTGGCCTCCCTATTCGCCAGACATGAACCCCTGTGACTTCTTTCTGTGGGGACACTTGAAAGACCAGGTGTACCGCCAGAATCCAGAAACAATTGAACAGCTGAAGCCGTACATCTCATCTGCATGTGAAGCCATTCCGCCAGACACGTTGTCAAAGGTTTCGGGTAATTTCATTCAGAGACTACGCCGTATTATTGCTACGCATGGTGGATATGTGGAAAATATCGTACTATAGAGTTTCCCAGACCGCAGCGCCATCTGTTGTTGAAAATTGTAACTACTGTAATTTCGAAAGTTTGTCTGCCTGAAAATGTACTGTTGTCCCAAGCATATTGCAACAAACGGTGTATTTCTATCGCTGCTCGTTTAGTTTTTATTGCCGTTTCAAATATACCGGTCATTTTTGAAACACCCTGTAGCATCGCCGTAGCCTTAGATACGAGGGTGAGTTGAAAAATAAGTTTCCCCTGTCGACTGTGGGCAGAGCTGTGTGATATGGGTGAAAGACGACACGGCAGGTGAACGCGCACGTGCAACACACCAATACACCATTGGGTAGAGGTCGCCGCGATCAAGCAGATGGCGCTGTCGCAGTGCCTGCGCAAAGCGGAGGCCAACCGCTCAGTCTTTTCCCGGAGCTATGGAGAGAAGGTGAATTTTGGAGTCGTGGCCAAAGGCGGAAGTGAGAGCTGTTATCTGCTATGAATGGCACGTGGAATATCAGGCACAGAAATTCATAACCACCTTGTTGAGGTGTATGGGTCAGGTGTGATGTCGAGGCAAATGGTGCGGAGATGTTGCCAGCAATTCAGTGATGGACGTCAGCAAGTGCAGGACATACTGAGACCTGGACGGACGCGAACGGCCACTACAGATGCAAATGTCAGGAAGGTGGATCACATTATTAAAGCGCACCGGCGTATCACTACCGATGGAATAGCGGCAGAACTTGGAATCGGACACGAGCGAGCTCACAAGATCATCCACGACATTCTTCGATACAGGCAAGTGTCAGCACAATGGGTGCCCCGCCAACTGACCCCGACACACATGGAACAACGCATGGCGTTCAGCCTGGAACAGCTCGTGCGTTACCATGAATCTGGCAATGACCTTCTGTTTCGGATTGTGATGGGGGATGAAACGTGGGTACACCATTACACGCCCGAATTGAAGGCCGCACCCATGGAGTGGAAACATCCGTCATCGCCTGTTCGAAAGAAGTTCAAAAGCACTCCGTCTGCAGGTAAAGTGCTACTCGCCGTTTCCTGGGACGCCAAAGGAGTTTTGCTGTTGGACTTTCTGGAGGATGCAACCATCAGTGCTGCCCGGTACTGTGCCACTCTGTCGAAATTGAATGAGCTGATTCGGAAAAAGCGGCCTGGCCTTCTCAGACCTGGCGTTCTGCTGTTGGATGACAATGCGAGACCACACATGACGATGGCAACGCAAAACCATATTGCAACTCTTGGTTGGGGGCGCCTACACCATCCGCCTTACAGTCCGGATCTCGCACCAAGTGAATTCCATCTGTTTCCTGCTTTGAAGAAGACTCTCGGCGGAAGGCGCTTTGGCAGCAACAAGCCGTTCAACGCTTCTTCCGAATCCAACGCCGTGATATTTTCCAGGAAGGCTTTTTGAAGCTTATAAAGCGGAATGACAAATGTATCAATGTACTTAGAAATTATGTAGAAAAATAAAGATATGTCTTATCTTTAATGTCTCATTCTCTGTTTTTTTCCTTTCACACACAACTCTGACCACAGTCGACAGGGCAAACTTATTTTCCAGCTCCCCCACGTACAATATATACGGCGCAGTGCTTAAGGGGAAATTCCACCCAAAAATTTAAATTTTCCTCTACTATGCCGATAGCAACCAAATTTTAAAATCGTGCCTTCTCTGTAAAGATGTAACAACACCCAAGTTTAGAAGTCCATAACTTCACTGGTTTTCAAGTTTTGAATTTTTAGTATGATTTTAATGGTATCCTTGAAAACAACTGTTGGTACTCAAAGATTTTGTACGTACATTCTCAAGACATAGTTCAACGGTTCTGTGCATTCATTTTATAAGAAACATTAATAATTTTGTTTTCATTGTTAATTTCAGCCTTAAATTTTCCTTAATTATCAGTACATAAATGTGATGATAAAATAAATTACATTTTTGATAATATTAATGCATAGGAGTACGCAAACGCAGCAAGAATACCTACTGCAAAAATTTCATTCAGATTAGTTAATATTTATGATTAAGAAAGTTGGCACTACGCCCAGAACAACAAACTTATCGCAAACCGAATTTTAAAGTTTTATCAAAAAATGAATGTTACTACAAGACACCGACACCATAACGTTTTCCCTTCTTCCTTATGTGAGGCTTCCTCTTGTAATTTCAAGATTAAGGTAGCCTTTTCCTTGAATTTTCTAAATAAAAACCGACTTGCAGTCTTCTTGAGGAGGTACAGTTGTACGGATATCTGATCAAAAGCTAATGCATATTTCCTTGGAGCTTGTTGATTGTAGTGAACAGGACTTCACTGTACTTCATACGTCTATATTTACACAGTCAACAGACAAAGGAACTGATTTCCAACGACTGACTGCCAATTGTTTCCGTTCAGTTTTCTGGAAAGCTTGCAAGTTGTTTTTCCCAGTTTGAGTTTGTGCGAAGTTCGGTATAAAACTAGTTTTGATGGATGTTGATAGATATCAAAAATTATCTTTGGCATCTCTTGGTGTGCCACATCCTCTTATGCAGTCCGTATTTCGAACATTTCTTAGATGTTATTGTAATTCGAATACAGCCAAATCGTTTTGGGATCTAAGAGTAAGCGCTCCAAAGATGTGAAATAGTCATTCAATCTCTTTTGAAAAAGATTGAAGTTTTAGCGTGGAGACTCCCTTTACAATAGAGGGTAGCTGTTTATAAAGGGATGAAAAGTAGAATAAAGGTCGGGTTAGGAACTTCAAAGCCTCGGACACATCAACGTCCAGAGCAGGGTGCCTGGTCTATATGTTTATTGTATGTGATAGTATTTGATACACTTACTGTTCTATTAATGTGCTTCAAAACTTTGAACACAACGAAAACGTTCAGTTTACAATAACATTATAATAGCTTCCACGCAAAAGCTTACGTACACTTGGAAGGCGAACAGCGAGAAGCTGACGTAGAAAATAAAGAAGGGAAGAAAAACAAAAACAAAAAAAAAAGAAAACGCTTTTAAGCGATGACTGAAGGAAGTTCATTCATCATACGGGGGCAGAGAAATAAAGATCTCGATAATGTTACTAATATTTTAACTGCAAAAATACATTTTTGTTTTTTGTGGAGGAACACTCAACGAATGAATCTGCAGTTAGATCAAGTTACCATAACTGATTTCCAGTTTGCAGAGGGACGCGCACTTTCATTGATTTTCTGCTTATACTGACAGTTTGGGAGCTCGACTACCGCTAGAACTTATACAACTGCAGTGTGACGTTTGGGTGATTATAGTTTCATATCGAAATGTAAATTTCCATGCCTTTAGAAGTCTGCAGTTACGGTTATGTCGACGTTTAGATTTACATGTACATGCCGCTTTTTTATACAATAAAGAAAACGAAATCCGGCTACAGAAGCTCATTGGTAGACTTAAGAGCTTGGATCTGAATTAGCATCACTCAAAAAATGGTACCAGACGTTGATCCTTTAGTGAAAAGTAAAGGAAGTAATATTCATTGACTTTCTGTGTTTGTGTGTTTAACGTTAAATAAAATGGTAAGTCAGTTTAAATTTCGTCCTAAAATTGCAGTCAATAGTTGTAAGAAGTGCCATGTTTCTTACTTAGATACCCTCCTCCCCCCCCCCCCCCTCTTCTTTGCACGAGGATGACTCAAATGAAAACCTTGAATATTTTTTAAAATATTATTTATTGTGCAGAAGTGGTACAAAGCTGTATCGCTTTTCAACATAATCTCCCCCACGCTCAACGCAAGTCCTTCAGCGCTTACCAAGTGCATAAATTCCTTTAGAAAAAAAATAGTTTAGGTAGTCCGCGCAACCACTCATGCACCGCATGGCGTACCTCTTCATCAGAACAGAACTCCTTTCCTCCCACTGCATCTCTGAGTGGTCCAAACATATGGGAATCACTTGGAGCAAGGTATGGATTGCTCGCTCTCTTCGTTTCCAGTTGGTGGAAGTGAACCCAGATTTCGTCCCCAGTAACGATTCTTGCAAGGAAGCCTTCACCTTCTCGTTCAAGGCGCCGAAGAAGTTCTTCACAAGTATCAACATGTCGTTCTCTCCTTTCAGGAGTTAGATGCTGTGCACCCAACTTGCAGACACTTCGTGAAACAGGAGCACATCATGCACAATGTGGTGTGCTGACCCATGACTAATCTGCAAACATGCTGCAATGTCATTCAGTGTTACCCGGCGGTTTTCTTTCATTACGGCTTCAACTGCTGCAGTGTTCTGTGCAGTCACAACTCGTTGTGCCTGACCTGGACGAGGAGCATCTTCCACTGAAGTCACACCATTTGCGAACTTCCTGCTCCATTCGTAGACTTGCTGCTATGACAAATATGCATCACCGTACTGAACCTACATTCGTCGATGAATTTCAATAGGCAGAATGAGATTTTCACTCTGCAGCGGAGTGTGCGCTGTTATGAAAATTCCTGGCAGATTAAAACTGTGTGCTGGGCCGAGACTCGAACTCGGGACCTTTGCCTTTCGCGGGCAAGTGCTCTACCAACTGAGCTACCCAAGCACGACTCACGCCCCGTCCTCACAGCTTTACTTCTGCCAGTATCTCGTCTCCTACCTTCCAAACTTTACAGAAGCTCTCCTGCGAACCTTGCAGAACTAGCACTCCTGAAAGAAAGGATACTGCGGAGACATGGCTTAGCCACAGCCTGGGGGATGTTTCCAGAATGAGATTTCCACCCTGCAGCAGAGTGTGCGCTGATACGAAACTTAAATGCAGATCAAAACTATGTGCCGGACCGAGACTCGAAATCGGGACTTTTGCCTTTCGCGGACAAGTGCTCTACATCTGAATCGGTCCGGCACATAGTTTTGATCTGCAAGTAAGTTTCATATCAGCGCACACTCCGCTGCAGAGTAGCCGCGCTGAACTGCTGGACTTCTTAGAAGGGAACCTCCCCATCGCATCCCCCCCCCCCCCCATATTTAGTTATAAGTTGGCACAGTGGATAAGCCTTGAGAAACTGAACACAGATGAATCGAGAAAACAGGAAGAAGTTGTGTGGAACTATGAAAAAAATAAGCAAAATATACAAACTGAGTAGTCCATGACCAAGATAGGCAACATCAAGGATAATATGAGCTGAGGAGCGCCGTGGTCCCGTGGTTAGCGTGAGCAGCTGCGGAGGGAGAAGTCCTAGGTTCAAGTCTTCTCTCGCGTGAAAAGTTTACTTTTTTTTATTTTCGCAAAGTTATGATCTGTCCGTTCGTTCATTGACGTCTCTGTTCACTGTAATAAGTGTTTTGCGACCGCACCGCAAAACCGTGTGATTAGTAGACGAAAGGACGTGCCTCTCCAATGGGAACCGAAAACATTTGATGGCAAGGTCATAGGTCAACCGATTCCTCCACAGGAGAACACGTCTGATGTATTCTATACGACAATGGTGACGGCATGTGCGTCACATGACAGGAATATGTTGTCGACCCACCTAACTTGTACACTTGGCGAATGGGTAAAAAAATTCTTCTACCATGCCCGATTTAGGTTTTCTTGTGGAAGTGATAATCACTCCGAAAAAAGTGATAAAAACCTAAGAGTTTGTCAGATAATAAAAAATTAAAATTTTCATTCGAGGGTAGACTTGAACCAAGGATCTCTCGTTCCGCAGCTGCTCACTCTAACCACGGGACTACGGCGCTCCCGAACTCACGCTATCCTTGATGTTGCTTATCTTTCCATGGACTACCCAGTTTGTACGTTTTGCTTATTCCATTGCAGTTCCACACAACTTCTTCATGTTTTCTCGATTAATCTGTGTTCAGTTTTTCAAGTCCTATCCACTGTGCTAACTTATAACTAAATCTGAGGGGGGTGTTATGGCGAAGTTCCCATGTTAGTGCGCCTGTACCCGAGAAAAGCGTGTTAGCCCGGCAAGAGCCCCGGTCTCCGTGCGACTGTCACATGTTGCAGTTGTCACTCCGTGCAAGTGTTCCAACCCCCGCCATGACGCCCTCCGTCCCGACACCTTCTTCGTGCCGAGAAATAAATGGATAAAACAAGATTCGAAGCCCTTGTTACATAGCGTATGAAAGACTACGCGCGGGAGCTCAGTGGTCAGATAGCCCGGCATTGGGTACTTTGCGCTGGCATAAGCTTCCGGTGAAACTGCCCCTGCCGGTAGAATTTGTGAAAAGCTGGCCGAACACGTGTTAAGAGGGGGCAGCGTAGCGTATGCTAATGAGGCGGCGAGTGGAGGTGCTTTGGGGGCCGGCGGTCCGATGGCGAGCGCCCGGGCACCCGATACACGGCCGCGCCGGACAGTTAGAAAGTGAATCCAGCCGCGGCGGGAACCTGTTGGGCGCGCCTTTGATAGCCGCCGCCTCGCAGGTGGACACAGCTGGGCGCCGACACAGCGGCAGAGGAACCGGCCGCTCCTCTCCGGGTCCCGCTATAATCGAAACTATAGGCGGCGGGGTAGGGAATCAGAGGCCTCCACCAGGCAGCTAGAGGAGGCCGGTAACGCCGGCAACTTACATAGGTGACATACGCACGTATAGAGATGGCGGTGGTATGGTGTATGCAAGGAACACTACTGGCCATTAAAATTGCTAGACCACGAAGATGACGTGCTACAGACGTGAAATTTAACCGACAGGAAGCAGATGCTGTGATATGCAAATGATTAACTTTTCAGAGCATTCACACAAGGTTGGCGCCGGTGGCGACACCTACAGCGTGCTGACGTGAGGAAAGTTTCCAATCGATTTCTCATACACAAACACCAGTTGACCGGCGTTGCCTGGTCAAACGTTGTTGTGATGCCTCGTGTAAGGAGGAGAAATGGGTATCATTACGTTTCCGACTTTGATAAAGGTCGGATTGTAGCCTATCGCGATTGCGGTTTATCGTATCGCGACATCGCTGCTCGTGCTGGTCGAAATTCAATGACTGTTAGCAGAATATGGAATCGGTGGGTTGAGGAGGGTAATACCGAAGCCGTGCTGGATCCCAACGGCCTCGTATCACTAGCAGTCGAGATGACAGGCATCTTATCCGCATGGCTGTAACGGATCGTGCAGCCACGTCTCGATCCCTGAGTCAACAGATGGGGCCATGTGCAAGACAACAACCATCTGCTCGAACAGTTCGACGACGACGTATGCAGCAGCATGGAGTATCAGCTCGGAGACCATGGCTGCGGTTACGCTTGACGCTGCATCAGAGACCTGGGTGCACGAATGACAAAACGTCATTTTTTCGGATAAATCCAGGTTCTGTTTACAGCATCATGATGGTCGCATCCGTGTTGGCGACATCACGGCGAACGCACATTGGAAGCGTTTATTCGTCGTCGCCATACTGGCGTATCACCCTGCGTGATGGTATGAGGTGCCATTGGGTACACGTCTCGGTCAACTCTTGTTTGCATTGACGGCACTTTGAACAGTGGACGTTACATTTCAGATGTGTTACGACCCGTGGCTCTACCCTTCATTCGATCCCTGCGAAACCCTACATTTCAGCAGGATAATGCACGACTGCATGTTGCAGGTCCTGTACTGACCTTTGTGGATACAGAAAATGTTCGACTGCTGCCCTGGCCAGCACATTCTCCAGATCTCTCACCAATTGAATACGTCTGGTCTATGGTGTCCGAGCAACTGGCTCGTCACAATACGCCAGTCACTACTTTTAATGCCGGCCGTGGTGGCCGTGGGGTTCTAGGCGCTTCAATCTGGAACCGCGTGACCGCTACGGTCGCAGGTTCGAATCTTGCCTCGGGCATGGATGTGTGTGATGTCCTTAGGTTAGTTAGGTTTAAGTAGTCCTAAGTTGTAGGGGACTGGTGACCACAGATGTTAAGTCCGATAGTGCTCAGAGCCATATGAACCATTTTGAACTACTCTTGATGAACTGTCGTATCGTGTTGAAGCTGTATGGGCAGCTGTACCTGTACACGCCATCCAAGCTCTGTTTGACTAAATGCCCAGGCGTATCAAGGCCGTTATTACGGCCAGAGGTGGTTGTTCTGGGTACTGATTTCTCAGGATCTATGCACCCAAATTGCGTGAAAATGTAATCACACGTCATTTCTAGTGTAATATATTTGTCCAATGAATACCCGTTTATCATCTGCATTTCTTCTTGGTGTAGCAATTTTAATGGCCAGTAGTGTATAAAAGAGCAGTACATTGACGCAGCTGTCATTTCCACTCAGGTGATTCATATGAAAAGGTTTTCGACGTGATTATGGCCGCATGGCGGGTATTAAGAGACTCGAAATGGTTGTTGGAGCTAGACGCAAGGCTCATTCCATTCCGGAAATCGTTGGGAAATTCAATATTCCGAGATCCCTAATGTGAAGAGCGTTCCGAGAATACTATATTTTAGGCATTACCTCTCAACATGGACAACGCATCTGGCAAACGGCCTCCACTTAACGAGCGAGAGGAGCAGCGTTTGCGCCGAGTTGCCGGTACCAACAGACAAGCGACACTGGGTGAACTAAAAACTAAAAATAAACTCCGTCCAAATAAGCCACGAAGGCCCAATGTGCTCGCCTGCGCGAAGTAACCGCAGAAATCAATGTGGGGCGTACGACGACCGTATGCGCTTGCATAGTGACTTGAAACCTGTCGTTGATGGGTTATGGCAGCAGACAACTGACGCGAGTTCGTTTGCTAACAGCAAATAGCCTGGAGCGCCTCTCCTAGATTCGTGACCATATGGGTTGGTCCCTAGACGGCTAGAAAAACGTGGCCTGATAAGATAGTCCTGATTTCAGTTGGTTTTGAGCTGATGGTAGGGTTCGAGTATGGCGCAGACCCAACGAAACAATGGACTCAAGTTGCCAACAAGCCACTGTGCTAGTCTCCGTAATTCAGTGGACTGAGTTTACATGGACGGACTCAGTACTCTGTTCCACTTGAACCGATCATTGACAGGAAATGGTTCTGCTCGACCACTTGGAGACCATTTGTTCCCAAACAGCGATGGACCTTTTATGGATGAAAAAGCACCATCTCAGCGGGCGACAATTTTTCGCGATGTGTTTGAAGAACGTTCTGGAGAATTCGAGTGAATGGTTTGGGCAAGCTAAACGCCCCCATCTGACGGACGGATCAACAGCTAGCTGTAAGATGGCCTCACTCCATGAGAAAATGTGGTGAGTTTTGTAATTTAATCCAGGGCATTGGCGCAAACACCGGTGATCAGTAACATTACGCTCCATCGTTTCCACACCTTACCGGCCAATATTAGCCAATAAAAATTTTCCCACCCACGTTTCGAACCGGCTTACTTCCGAATCGATGCGCCTCACAGAGGCGTGCATTACGCGTCTCGGCTACAGAGGCGAGTGTAATGTTACATCCATACGTACTATAAAAGTAGATGTTTGTTCCACATCTCCTCCCAAACTACTGGGCACACTTCAACCAAATTTGGCACACATATCTTCAGCTGTCTAGAAAACTACCTTATCGAAGAGTGGGGGTGGAGGTGAAAAGCAATGTCGCCTACGAGTTTGGTCATCCAGTATCTGAGAATGAGACATGATACCACTTAGTGACCTGGAAAAAACTTTACACATGATTTCACATCTTTACGAAGCTTTTTCTCGCCGTCGACCTCCACAAAATGATGAAAGTAGAAAAGTTTGTCGCTTACTACTTTCCATTGTTCGTGCACTAAAACTGCCACGTGAAGCACGACGCTTCAATTTATTAGTTCTTAATTACTAACTGCATTCGCGACAAACTTTTCAGACAGTGTACACATATACCACTGAATACACCAACAAAGCCGGCCGGTGTGGCCGTGCGGTTCTAGGCGCTTCAGCCTGGATCCGTGTGACCGCTGCGGTCGCAGGTTCGAATCCTGCCTCGGACATGGATGTGTGTGATGTCCTTAGGTTAGTTAGGTTTAGGTAGTTATAAGTTCTAGGGGACTGATGACCACAGATGTTAAGTCCCATAGTGCTCAGAGCCATTTGAACCATCTGAACATCAAAAAAATTATATCGTTACACGACACGTAGTTGAGGAGGTAATACGTCATAAACTCTGAGATCCGTGAAATACTGCTGCATCACGTAGGACGATTAAATTTCTTACTTTGTTGCACTGACAGTACCTCCAACACATTTCGCAAACGGTGTCCTTGTACACCGCTAATGCACCTACAAAAATATACCTTGTGCTACACATTGTTCACGAGATATGATGTAATATACAGTGAGATGTGTGAAAAACTGCCGCATCATGTATAACGCTTTAATTTATTACTTCTTTACTACTAACTCAATTCAAAATTGACGTCGCAGCCAGCAGCTACATATACCACTGGATATACCTGCAAAATTACATATTTGTTCAGCACATTCTAAGATACGACGTCATAAACATTGAGCTGCATGAAAATGAAACTGCTGGGTGAAATTCGCTAGAAATGCACATCAAATGTATGTATGAATAAACGTGAAGTATGTTAAATATATTTCGCATGCGGGTAAATCCACCGGAAAACGACTCATCCTAAACCCCTGCAACGATTTCAGCCAAATTTGGAACTCAAATTAGTTACGATCTGGAAAGACATTCTGCAGGGTAAAAACGACCAGTGTCGTATTGGGGTGAGCATGATAACGTGGAGAGGAAAGAGGTAGGCGGAGATGGACAGGCAGCGAAGGGGAAGAAGGAGATGAGTAGTGAGGAAGAAGGAGCAAAAGGACAGAGAGAGGGAAGAGGAGGAGATGGATAGAGAAAGACAGAGGAAGAAACGGACCGAGTCGGGGGGGGGGGGGGGGGGAGGAATAGATAACCAGAGAAAGGAAACAGAATGAGGTGACAGAGAGCTGGGGGTGGAGGAAATGGAGAGAGGGGGGTAAATGATGGTTGGACAGAGAGAGAGGAGGAAAGAAGAGTTGGACTAAGAGAAGACTGGAACAAATACGTACCCAGGCAACTCCGGGTACTCAGCTAGTAGTAATAATAATTTATTTAGATCAGTGCTTGCTACATTGCTTTAGCAAAATTTCCAACATATTCCAAGAGAATACGTAATTCGAAATGCATTCGTCCGAGAAATTGAAATGTACCTGTGTCGTGCATTTAATTTTAGAATAATAGTTAAAGACTCTCAAAACTTCGAAAACGTCGTAATTTGCAAGACGTAAAATGGCAGCGAGCACTGAACTTTATCAGCATTTGACTTAGTACTATCCCTGTGTACAAATGCCTGCAGGCTTGGGCTACGCGAGCGCCTAAATGGTGACGAATGCTGTTTCTTTGAGCCGTTTCCACATGTGTACGGGAAATTCAAACAGCTGTTGTTTTCTTAGTGGAGGACCTTATTCAGACTTTTGACAGTTGGTTACATTAATGTGACTGGACAGTGTATGAAAATCATGATAAAGTAGGTTTAAGATGTAAAGATTAGATAATCATATCAAAATAAAACATTCCTCTGTCTCAGGAAACAGTATGGTTTATTCTCACATTAATGACTCCCGCCAATTTCGTTGCTTCGATACCCAGCCACCCCTCCAGTTCACTGTTAGGTCCCTAATTTAACACAGTACTGCAATCAGTTAATAACGCCAACTTTTGCTAAATCACAGTACAGACGCCTTTGAGAGTCATAACAGCCATTCAAGAGAAACAACTGCCATAAAATCTCGTACCCCTACGCTGAAAAGATAAGATACGGCTACTAAAGTCGCGCCGGCCGGAGTGGCCAAGCGGTTCTAGGCGCTACAGTCTGGAACCGCGCGACCGCTACGGTCGCAGGTTCCAATCCTGCCTCGGGCGTGGATGTGTGTGATGTCCTTGGGTTAGTTAGGTTTAAGTAGTTCTAAGTTCTAGGGGACTGATGACCTCAGCAGTTAAGTCCCATAGTGCTCAGATCCATTTTACTAAAGTCGCTTACAGTAAGTACTGGCCTTTCCAAAATCCCCGCCGGATGCTCGAGCCTGTTCAGCTACTACGGCGAATTCCTGCGTGTAGTTAACTCACAAAAATCCCCATCATCCTGAAAATGATTACGTTACAGGTTATGTTGACGAGATGTGTGACCGGAACGTTGCAAAACGCCACCGGAAATGGTGCACTAGCTTTGCATGTGGTTACGAGCTGCAGGTAGAGTATAGCGTTTCTATGCAGTGACATAGGTGGGAAAGATCCAACGGCACTCATCTGCTAATAGCCTGACTGGACCTGAAGCCATCCTGCATGGACTGGAATGAGGAAACACCTTCACCATTGTCCGGGATTAAGCCCAGGTCTCCCCTGTCCGCAGCCTCGTGTTCGACTCGTTCCTCTAGCAGGGCCACTGTGAGCTGAAATAGATGGAATTTGCCAAAAAAAAAAAAAAAAAAAAAAAAAAAAAAAAAAAGAAGTATAACGGACGATGGCAGGGAAATATCATGTAAGTTTTCCCATGTAATCAGACTGGACTCGCAAGACTATTTAAGGAATATGTTATGTCCGGACGTCCCCAAACTTCTCATGAACAACTGGGAAAGTTCCAACAACGTCTAAAAGTGAGAAGTGAGGAATACTGGCGAATTTGGCCGGAAATTGAAGGACACGGATGTTCTTTATTTGCTACTATGCTGCAAATGTTTTCGCTCCATTGCACAGTTGCCAAGACAGTTTCGTGACTTACGACTGGCTGAATACAGCTAAACTGTCGCCAATAACCAAGGGAAAATTAAATGCATTCCACAGGCACTTAACCAAATCGCTTTGCCAACGCACATGTTCCCCATTCATTTCCCTGTTGCTTCAGGAACACTTTTCTGCGATTAAGTCTTTGAGATATTGTAACAGCTTTCAGAATAAAACGAGCTCTTCTTAAGCCAGAAGCATTCGCCGTAGAAACATACCGTCTGTTTGAAGTGAACAGTCATCTCATGTTCAAAACAGGACTTTATTGGAACATACAAACGTTTTGAAAAACGTAGGTTTACAGTTGTTTGGCTTTTTACGTTACACTGTTGTGGTTCTTTGTGCTACACTGCCATGAATGTATTTGCCTATGTTATCCTTGTCTCGCCTTACGTGGCAGCATGAATTGAGTATTGGTATGTGTGTATGTAGGGGGGGGGGGGGGGAGGGCGTCCATTACAGGCAGTAAATGAACTGTGTGTGTCCTAAGA
This sequence comes from Schistocerca piceifrons, assembly GCF_021461385.2. Lineage (NCBI taxonomy): Eukaryota > Metazoa > Arthropoda > Insecta > Orthoptera > Acrididae > Schistocerca > Schistocerca piceifrons. Next base: position 452,344,219 of record NC_060144.1, on the reverse strand, counting down.
TCACAGGGAAGGTCGTTCTGTTTGAAGATGTCCCGTGCGCGCTCTGAATGATGTGCCTAAATGCGACGAATGAACCAAGTGTTGACACAATATCTAAGCAATCAGTGAACATGGCAGTATGTGGGAAGAATGTGGGATGAGAACCTGCGCAAGACGCACGTGTCATAGGATATCGAAAACTACAAAAGATATCGCGTTTCCGCGGTCAACAATGTCGAGGGTGGAGACAATGTTTCCACATGTGTCAACTGCGCCCATAATTATTTGACGAACGGATATCACGTCGCCGGCCGGAGTGGCCGATCGGTTCTAGGCGCTACAGTCTGGAACCGCGCGACCGCTACAGTCGCAGGTTCGAATCCTGCTTCGGGCATGGCTGTGTGTGATGTCCTTCGGTTACTTAGGTTTAAGTAGTTCTAAGTTCTAGGGGACTGATGACCTCAGAAGTTAAGTCCCACAGTGCTCAGAGCCATTTGAACCATTTGTTTGACATTATGTCGCCCCCACATAGCTGGTAAACTGTAAGTAAGATAGGTATCAGTTAGAATCTGACACATCGGAAACCCATTTACACCAGGGTTGCAGTGAGTAAACGCACCGAGGAATAGATTGCATCACGTGCCGTCCTATGTCTTGTGGCCACTCATCATATGTATACGAGGTGTGGCTGGAAAAAAACCGGACTAGTACTGGTGAAACAATAAAACGAATGCAATAAGGCTGAAAGTCGCGTGGCCTGTCACGTGACTCTCGCTCCGCCTACTGCTCGAGTTTCATCTGCCTCCTGCACTCAGTCTGCCCGTGGCGTCTGTTTTAAGTAGTTGACGTTTTGTCTGTGCGTCGAAAAATGTCGAGTGTACAGAAAGAACAGCGTGTTAACATCAAATTTTGTTTCAAACTAGGAAAATCTGCAAGTGAAACGTTTGTAATGTTACAACAAGTGTACGGCGATGATTGTTTATCGCGAACACAAGTGTTTGAGTGGTTTAAACGATTTAAAGATGGCCGCGAAGACACCAGTGATGACACTCGCACTGGCAGACAATTGTCAGCAAAACGTGATGCAAACATTGAACAAATCGGTAAACTTGTTCGACAAGTTTCCTTGTCAACTCCTGTTAACTCAGACACTGCTCTGATTGTTAAACGGCGATCTTGTCGAACAAGTTTACCGATTTTTCCAATGTTTGCATCACTTTTTGCTGACAATGGTCTGCCAGTGCGAGTGTCATCACTGGTGTCTTCGCGGCCATCTTTAAATCGTTTAAACCACTCAAACACTTGTGTTCGCGATAAACAATCATCGCCGTACACTTGTTGTAACATTACAAACGTTTCACTTGCAGATTTTCCTAGTTTGAAACAAAATTTGATGTTAACACGCTGTTCTTTCTGTACACTCGACATTTTCCGACGCACAGACAAAACGTCAACTACTTAAAACAGACGCCACGGGCAGACTGAGTGCAGGAGGCAGATGAAACTCGAGCAGTAGGCGGAGCGAGAGTCACGTGACAGGCCACGCGACTTTCAGCCTTATTGCATTCGTTTTATTGTTTCACCAGTACTAGTCCGGTTTTTTTCTAGCCACACCTCGTACATCATCATCATCATCTTGGACAGTTTCCAGCCACTGGCTGGGTCTGTCGGGAACACAAGCCTCTCCACCGTGTTCTGTCTTTCCACCATTCCCCCTCTTCCACCTTCGTCCAGTTCTCTCCTCTTCTCATCACACATTCCTTCACTCCCTTCACCCATCTATCTCTTGGTCTTCCTCTGGGCCTCTTCCCCTCCAGTTGCAGATCAAACATCCTCTTTGGAATTCTTCCCTCATCCATTCTCTTCATGTGTCCATACCACTGCAGTCTTGATTTTTCTATCCTGTCCTGTACTGGTTCCTCCTTTAGTCTTTCCCTCACATACAAATTTCGCAATCTGTCTCGTCTTGTTACACCCAACCTGCTCCTCTGGAACCTCATTTCACTAGCCTGTATTCTACTTTTGTCGCTTTTGTGCATTACCCATGTCTCACTTCCGTATGTCAATATGGGGACAAAGTAGGTTCGGTATATAATTCCCTTGGATTTCTGTGGCACCTCCTTGCTCCAAATAAGCCCCCTAATGAATTTGTAGAACTGCCCTGCTTTTCTGCATCTTTCATTTATTTCCATTGCGTTTCCCCCCTTACTTTCAATCTCGCTTCCCAGGTACTTGAAGTTCTCTACCACTTGTAGTTTTTCCCCTCCACAAGTTATATCCACATTTGGCCTATTCTTCTTCCTTGTTGTGACGATTATTTCACTTTTCTTTGCAGAGAAATGCATTCCATATTGTGCTGCCGTTGCCTCCCATGCATCTAACTGCTCTTGCACCTCCTTCACGCAATTTCCCCATAACATCAGGTCATCGGCAAAAAGCACTGCTTTCATTTTATGATCTCCAATTGCATCTGATACTTGCTGTAGGATTTCATCCATAACAATAATAAACAATAAAGGCGAAAGTGCACTTCCCTGTCGCAGCCCATTTTCCAGCTTGAACCATGCAGTACGTTCCCTCCCCACTTTCACACAACTCTCACTTCCCTCATACATTTTTCTGACTTTTCGTGTAATCTCTTCATCTATCCCTTTTGCGTTCAGCACATCCCAGAGCTTGTCCCTACAGATACTATCATACGCCTTCTCAATATCCAAAAAGGCCATGATTAAGTCCTTCCCGTACTCATAGTGCCTTTCCTGCAGTTGCCTTACCGCAAATATGAGGTCCGTTGTTGATCTTCCCGGTCTGAAACCGTACTGCTCCTCTTGCAGTCTACTTTCAATACTGCTTCTTATTCTCTTCTCCAGCATCTTTTCATAGATTTTTCCACAGTGGCATAGCAGGGTGATTCCTCTGTAGTTCTCACATCTCCTTTTATCCCCTTTCTTGAAGATCGGGACTATAATTCCTTTCTTCCAATCCTCAGGAATTCTGTTCTCCTTCCACACCACCCTCAGCACTCTGTATAGCCACTGGGTTCCTACTTCTCCTGCTGCTCGTATCATATCCACTGTTACTTCGTCCCAACCTGGTGCCTTGCCCCCTTTCATCCTCTTTATGGCTTCTTCCACTTCATTCCAAGTTAGATCATCAATTTCCCCACTATTATAATCGTCTGCTGCCTTAGGCTCTCCATCGCTGTTAGTTACCTGCTTGGCAGCATTCAACAGATCTTCAAAGTACTCCTTCCAAATCTTTTTGAGCTCATGCATTTCCTCCACAACTCTTCCATTATTATCCATGATCCTCAGGCACTCGCTTCTGTCATTCCTCTTATTTCTTACCATGGTGTAAAGTACTTTTTTGTTCCCTTCACTGTCCTCTTCTAACATTCTTGTCCATTTTTCCATCCACTTCTTCTTCTCCGCCCTTACTATGGTCTGTGCCGCTTTCTTGCTTTCCTTATATTTTACCCTAGCTTCCTCTGTTCGGGTCTGGAACCATTCTCTGAAGGCTTTGTTCTTTCGAAGTACTGCCTCTTTACATATGTTGTTCCACCATGGGGTTTCCCTACTTCTCCTCTTTGTGCTAGTTCTTCCGCACACAGTCTCAGCTGCCTCAACTAGAGCCCTCTTAAAATCGCCCCATTCTTCTTCCACTGTTCTCTGATCTTCCTTTGGCAGCTTCTTCCTGATCAGTGTCTGGTACTGGGTCCTCCGTTCATCCTCTTTCAGCATCCATGTCTTCAACCTTTTCTCCTGTATATCTGTTGCCCTCCTATCTTTTTTCTCTCTTAGGGTGGCTACCAACAGCCGATGGTCGCTGTCTAAGGCCTCAGATGGTATGACCTTAACATCTGTGAGGCTGCTCATCATCTGCCTATCCACTAGTACATAGTCTACTACTGAAGTTTGGGACCAGTCCCCACTGTACCAAGTTATTTTGTGACTACTCCTCTTCTTGTACCACGAATTTGCGATCGCCAGCCCATTCCTCTTGCAGAATTCCAGCAACAATTTTCCTTCTCTATTTCGGTTCCCCCAGCCCTCTGGTCCCATTATCTCCTCGAATCCTTTCCTGTCTGTGCCAACATGTGCATTGAGGTCCCCTATTATAATCTGATTTCCTCCATTTAGCTGCTTTTGCATGTCATCTTCAAATTCCTCCTTCTCCTTTTTTGTACACCCCACCTGTGGGGCATATGCTTGGATGATTTCAATGCTTTTTCCTTTCACCCGTACTCTGGCTTTTATCATTCGATCATTGATACCTTCCACCTCCTCCTGCAGACCCTCTCTGACCACTATTGCCACTCCATTTCTTCCCCTCTCATTCCCTATCCAGTACAGTTTACATCCTTTACTTAGTGGTTTTTCACCAACTCCTCTCCACCTAGTCTCAGCAAGTCCCAAGATGTCCAGTTTCCTCCTTTCCATCATTTCTACAATTTCTTCTAACTTCCCAGTTAGAGTCCTTACGTTTAAGGTGCCCAGCCGTAAACCATCTCGTAATCCTTTTCCATTGCTTGGTCCGTTTCCTTTAAATCCGTTCCGTGATCCGAGGCATGTTCCCTTTTTGAAAGCAGTTGATTTATCCACTACTGGCTTGCTAGGCCTATCGCAGCTTCACCAGAGCCCCGTTAGCCGTCACGTTTCAGGGTTCCCATAGGGCCTTCTCAGCTACCGTAGCGGTCCTGGGGCACACGAAGTCCCCGCTGTACATCGCCCCTAAAGGCAATCCCCTACTTTGTGTCGTTGCCCATCTCCCACGACTTGGACGAGGGGTTGGACTTATGGGAGACCACACCTCGTACAGCTTGTTTCAAAATGAGTACACGGGTTTTATGGTTTTGTAGCACGTACTACATTCAACTTACAAATAATATGTCAAATGAAAGAGCAACTCCGCTTTTCTTACACATCATGTTCGATGTGAACACCAATCGTCACACGGCGAGTCGATAGGCGATTTCTCCCCAAACCATGAGGAGTGTGTCTGGAGTAATTTTTGCACAAGTGCTTCAGTCCTGCTCCTTAGCTTAGATGGTATCGGAGGCACATACACATGATTCAAAAGTAAAAATCACATGGCGCCAGATCATGTGTGGACGTTAGGGTCTGAAAACCGAGCTCTGTTATCTGACCACTTGCGGTCAATCCAACGGTCGCGTAGAACGTCGTTTAACCAATCGCGTTCTATCTTGCTGCCAAATAAAGTTGGGGAAACAGAAATAGTTCTAGCACATCAAGATAAGAAACACCAGTTACAGTTGCTTCAACGACAAAGAAAGGCCCATAAACGACCCTCTGGGATACAGCACAAAAAACATTCAGTTTAGTGGAGCCTCGTTGCAACTGTACCACCTCGCGGGTATTTTGTGATCCCCATATGCGCACATTGTGTATCTTCAAATTTCGACTTAGGTGAAATGTCGAATTATTACTGAAGACGACACGATCCAAAAAATCTGTCTCGTCATGTAGCAACATTTCGTTTGCAATGTTGGCACGTAAGCCGTAGTCTGTAGGCTCTAGAGCAGGTAACAACTGCAAACAATAAGGACGTAGTTGTAAGCGCCTACTTAAAAGTCTCCACACTGACGTCATTAGAGCTACTAATTCACGATTTGCCTTCCGAAGTAATTTCTTGGGGCTGCGCGTGAAAAACTCACTCGTTCAACACGTTCTTCAGTCACTCTTAGTCGTTCCACACTCTTCCCTTTGTGTACAGGTATAAAAACAAAACTGTTTCAGCTGCTCTGACATTTAATGTATTATTTATAATTGTAAGTTGAATGTAACAAATTCAATAAAGCCTCAGAATCCGTACAGTCATTTTCAAAGACGCTGTTTATCGTGTACAGTTAGGAACACTAGAAAAATTACAGAAGCTTGTAAAATGTACTCACAAACATACAGATATTTTGTCACCTCTTTCAATCAATCTTTCCTCTATAGAATCTCTGTGAGGTATCAGTGCTGATCAAAACACATGGCATTAATGTAAGATCAGACTGCTCAGTGTCTAAGTGCTAATGGTGACTGTCTTGAAACATTAATAATTGTGCTGAAAAGTGAACAGACTACAGCGCAATGTGTAGACAGTGTAGTTCAGGCCGGAGGAGATTTTTTAACGGCTTTGGGGTGTTCTGATTACCCCTTACTCATGTTACAGTGAACATCAACCAGGATATTTGTTTATCGGTGGCAACTGGTGTTCTGTCTTCTATGTGCCCATGGTTAGTATCCTGTGGGCACTCCCGTCTTCGAAGCTGACAACAGCCATATTCATACTTGAACCTTCCTGGCAGATTGAAACTGTGTGCCGGGCCGAGGCTCGAACTCAGGACCCTTGCCTTTCATGGGTAAGTGTCCTGCCGTCTAAGCTACGCAAGCAGACTCATAAGCCGTCCCCACAGCTTTACTTCCGCCGATACCTCGTCTCCTGCCTTCCAAAATTCTGAGAAGCTCTCCTGAGAAGTACTGGCGGAAGTAAAGCCGTGAGGACGGGTCGTTAGTCGCGCTTGTGTAGTCGTGGTAGGCCACTAGCCCGCGAAGGGCGAAAATTCGGAGTTCGAGTCTCGTTCCACACACAGTTTTAACCTGCCAGGAAGTTTCATATCAGCGCACACGCCACTGCAGAGTGAAAATTTCATTCTGGAAATATTCGTAGTTCCTTATTTGCGCTCATTCATAAAAGTTACCGCACCTCGACTTTCCCGCTGCGTTACCTGATTTTAAAACCTCAGAAAATATTTGCGACTATATTAAGTAGCGGCTGAAAAGTATTAGTCAACATCCCCACAATCTGGAAGCTGTACGGGATCTGATCATCAATGAGTGGCTTCAGCTGTGTATGGCATACCTGAAGAAACTTGTGGATTCTCTTCCCTGACGAACCGAGACAATCATTAATATTAAGTGTGGTAATTCAGTGGTGTTTCTTGGGGTTGAGTTTCCTGTGTGTGTGTGTGTGTGTGTGTGTGTGTGTGTGTGTGTGTGTGTAGAGTGCTTATCTTATGTTACAGATTGCCGCTGCGATACTACGAGAGTGCGAAATGAAAACCACAGTGAAACTCAAAAATGTTATAACTGCAACAGTTAGTTACACCTTCCAGCTACTTCTCCACATAGTCGCCGCTCGGATAGAGACGTTCGTTGTAGCACTGTAAAAACTGTGCTTCCCGCCAATTCTCTATGTTGATCTGCAGCTCGTCGTCTGTGCCAAAATGTTGTAGTCATAGCCATGCGAGCGGAGATGAGCATCAGATGGAGCCAAGTCCGGGCTGTATGGTGGGCGATCAAACACTTATTCAGAATGACATTTTCAATCTGCAGCGGAGTGTACGCTGATATGAAACTTCCTGGCAGGTTAAAACTGTGTGCCGTACCGAGACTCCAACTCGGGACCTTTGCCTTTCGCGGGAAATTGCTCCACCAACTGAGCTAGCCAAACACGACTCACGACCCGTCCTCACAGCTTTACTTCTGCCAGTACCTCGTCTCCTACCTTCCAAACTTTACAGCTCTCCTGCGAACTGTCCGCAGCTCGTGGTCGTGCGGTAGCGTTCTCGCTTCCCAAGCCCGGGTTTCCGGGTTCGATTCCCGGCGGGGTCAGGGATTTTCTCTGCCTCGTGATGACTGGGTGTTGTGTGCTGTCCTTAGGTTAGTTAGGTTTAAGTAGTTCTAAGTTCTAGGGGACTGATGACCATAGATATTAAGTCCCATAGTGCTCAGAGCCATTTGAACCATTTGAATCTCCTGTGAACCTTGCAGAACTAGCACTCCTGAAAGAAAGGATATGGCGCAGACATGTCTTAGCCACAGCCTGGGGGATGTTTCCAGAATGAGATTTTCACTCTGCAGAGGAGTCTACGCTGATAAGAAACTTACTCGCAGATCAAAACTGTGTGCCGTTTCAAATGGTTCAAATGGCTCTGAGCACTATGGGACTTAACTACTGAGGTCATCAGTCCCCTAGAGCTTAGAACTACTTAAACCTAACTAACTTAAGGACATCACACATATCCATGCCCGAGGCAGGATTCGAACCTGCGACCGTAGCGGTCGCGCAGTTCCAGACTGTAGCGCCTAGAACCGCTCGGCCACTCCGGCCGGCCCTGTGTGCCGGACCGAGACTCGAACTCGGAACCTTTGCCTTTCGCGGGCAAGTACTCTACATCTGAGAACGGGCTGATCCCGGCGGAGGTTCGAGTCCTCCCTCGGGCATGTGTGTGTGTGTGTCCTTAGGATAGTTTAGGTTAAGTAGTGTGTAAGCTTGGGACTGATGACATTAGCAGTTAAGTCCCATACGATTTCACACACATTTGAACACATCTGAGAACGGGTCGTGAATCGTGCTTGGGTAACTCAGATGTAAAGCACTTGCCCGCGAAAGGCAAGTTTCGTAACACTTCTCATCGGAGAATTGTCATGAAGAAGCAAATGCATGACAGTTACGTTGCGTGGGCTGCATGAAATCGGTCGATATCTCTTACAGGCACTCATACTTTGTGGGTGGCATTATTTTATGGGCGTCTTTACGCGCCCACTGTGCTTTCAGAAATGAAAAGAGCGACGTGACGCGATCGGCCGGCATTCTAGAGTCACTGTCCATAACATCTATGCAACGCTTCATCGGATTTTCAATGTGGTTTCCATTTCGCCACCGATCGGACGTTACTTTCGGAATATCGATCGTAAACGGACGAGCTGTTACATTTTAAACAGTAATTGTGACCACTCACTGCATCATCAGAGACGCAACCCACGGCTGCCCCGCTCGCAGGTTGCCGCGGCCGCCGCCGCATAACGGGTGCGAACCGCGCCGGGCGACCTGCCCGCCTCATCAGCATGCGGCATTGTCCATTGTCGCGGGCCCGCTGCGAAGCCGCCCTGCTCCCTGCCACAAACACACGCACCCAAAGCATTCCTGCCGAAATAGTGAAAACAGCCGAGCAGCGCCGAGTCGTGCCGTCGCCTTCCAAACCGGTCCGCGGCACCGGCTGGTCAAACACGGCTCCCGAGTCTGCGCGTCGCGCCGTCCGGCGTTTGGCTTTCCTGGCACGTATCGCCAACCACAGATAGCGAGCGTGCGCAAGATCTTGTCGTGAATACTACGCTACGTTGTCTGTTATCTACGTTTTGAAACGCATGAAACATTATCGTAGAGAAACACGCGGCTCCATAGATTAACCTCAAACAACTATCGACTTCCACTGACACAGAATATTACACTACTGGCCATTAAAATTGCTACACCAAGAATAAATGCAGATGATGTACGGGTATTCATTGGACAAATATATCATACCAGAACTGACATGTGATTACGTTTTCGCGCAATTTGGGTGCATAGATTGTGAGAAATCAGAACCCGGAACAACCACCTCTGGCCATAATAACGGCCTTGATACGCCTGGGCATTGAGTCAAACAGGGCTTGGATGGCGTGTACAGGTACAGCTACCCATGCAGCTTCAACACGACACCACAGTTCATCAAGAGTAGTGACTGGCGTATTGTGACAAGCCTGTTGCTCTGCCACCATTGACCAGACGTTTTCAATTGGTGAGAGATCTTGAGAATGTGCTGGCCAGGGCAGCAGTCGAACATTTTCTGTATCCAGAAAGGCCCGTACAGGACCTGCAACATGCGGTCGTCCATTATCCTGCTGAAATGTAGGGTTCCGCAGGGATCGAATGAAGGGTAGAGCCACGGGTCGTAACACATCTGAAATGTAACGTCCACTGCTCAAAGTGCCGCCAGTGCGAACAAGAGGTGACCGAGACGTGTAACCAATGGCACCCCATACCATCACGCAGGGTGATACGCCAGTATGGCGATGACGAATACACGCTTCCAATGTGCGTTCACCGCGATGTCGCCAATCACGGATGCGACCATCATGATGCTGTAAACTGAACCTGGATTCATCCGAAAAAATGACGTTTTGCTATTCGTGCACCCAGGTTCGTCGTTGAGTACACCATCGCAGGCGCTCCTGTCTGTGATGCAGCGTCAAGTGTAACCGCAGCCATGGTCTCCGAGCTGATAGTCCATGCTGCTGCAAACGCCGTCGAACTGTTCGTACAGATGGTTGTTGTCTTGCAAACGTCCCCATCTGTTGACTCAGGGATCGAGACGTGGCTGCACGATCCGTTACAGCCATACGGATAAGATGCCTGTCATCTCTACTGCTAGTGATACGAGGCCGTTGGGATCCAGCACGGCGTTCCGTATTACCCTCCTGAACCCACCGATTCCATATTCTGCTAACAGTCATTGGCTCTCGACCAAAGCGTGCCGCAATGTCGCGATACAATAAACCGCAATCGCGATAGGCTACAATTCGATCTTTATCGCAGTCGGAAACGTGATGGTACCCATTTCTCCTCCTTACACGAGGCATCACAACAACCTTTCACCAGGCACCACCGGTTAACTGCTGTTTGTGTATGAGAACTCGGTTGGAAACTTTCCTCATGTCAGCACGTTGTAGGTGTCGCCATCGGCGCCAACGTTGTGTGAATGCTCTGAAAAGCTAATCATTTGCATATCACAGCATCCTCTTCCTGTCGGTTAAATTTCGCGTCTGTAGCACGTCATCTTCGTGGTGTAGCAATTTTAATGGCCAGTAGTGTATGAAAGATGTTCAAATGTGTGAACTCCTGAGGGCCCAAACTGCTGAGGTCATCGGCCCTAGACTTACACACTACTTAAACTAACCTATGCTAAGAACAATACACACACTCATGCCTGAGGGAGGACTCGAACCTCTTGCGGGAGATGACATGGCGCCTCTAACCGCACGGCCATTCCGCGAGGCTGGTAGGGTTTCACGCGAGAACTGGTGAACAAGTGATTCCCAGTGTGGCAGTGCATGATCTTGTTGAAACTCTACCCACGGCTGAAATTTCTGTAACTGATGTAGGGACGGAGACAGAAGAGATGATGGCAAGGACATGGAGAGAAACTGAGTATCGCCTAGGAGCGCAAGTGGAAAAGTATCCACGAAAAAAAAAAAAAGCTTCATGAGTTGAGCTACCCTTTACGGCAAAACAAATTTTTGTATCTAGCATATTTCCTTAGAAATAAAAGTTTATGATCAGGGAAAGGTTCTATTTCACAATGAATTTATATCTTTCAGTCCTATAAACAGGAAATTTCCGTCTCATCAGTTCAGTAAAGGAAATGAATAACGTCCTGTTCAATCAAGTATCGTGGCGGACCTCAGTCATCGCAAGAAATTTCCTCTATTTGACTGTTCATTTATTTTACACAATCATGATTTCGGTTTTGGAGCCATTTTAAAGTGCATGTTGAAACTTTAAGACATGTCTGACCTGTCTGTGACATGTCTTCGTCAAAAAAAAAAAAAAACGTATTTCTGGTCTTACAAGTACAAATCGAAGATACAGAATATGGCTGACACTGTGTACAATGAGAAAACATTAACATACAGCATGGCATATTTAACAGTTAATACATTCCTGTGACCTTCGTTTATCTCTTCTGTTCAGCTGAGTGAAATGGCGAAAATTTCTTTTCTTCTTCTTTTTCTTAATGTCCAGAATATCTTCTATCTTTTTTCCTTCCATACAAAATGACTTCGTCTGCATTAGGTAACATTTTAAAAAGCAGTCATGACTCAAATATGTAGGAGCGTTTTCATGGAGCGATAACCGTTTGTGGAAGCTGAAGTACGGCAGCCAAATTCGCATGACCAGAATGGATGTTGTTTTTACACGACCAACTAGGAGCGGTACTGGGAAATGGGTTCACAGAAAACCGGTTCTGGGTGGTCCAAGTTGAAGCACGGTGTGGCACTCCGGCAGAACAATCCCTGACGCCCGACGAGGCCGAGAGGTTTTCGTGGAGAATGGAAGGCAGTGCCGGAAAAACGCGCTTCTGCTAACGAAGCGGCGCGGCGAGTGAAGTTTTTATGCGCCTGCTGAGCGGTGCTGGCGCTCCGGCGCTGTGCAGTCTGTCGGCCGGCTGACGTGTCTTCCAGGCGGACGCAGACTGACGGGGCAGGTAGGGGCAGCGATAGGTAGCCCAGCCTGCCGGCCGCCAATTAGCCCGGCACGCGCTCCGGCGGAATTCCCTGGCGGCCCAGGCCGCTGGCCGGCCGCTCTTCCACAGCGCCTGCTGCTACATACGAGGTGTATTCATCAAGTCTTAATTATCACCTTGAAAACATGAAGCTACGACCGTCAAACTTGCTGATTATGTCGCTCAGTCTCTACACTTTCACACTTCAATCCGTCATTTTCATTCCCCCCCCCACAACGATGGATGGCTTGGCAGAGCGCTCGGTTGAAATATTTGCAATCTGGCTGTCACGAAACGTTCCACTTCGAAAAACTGGAGACGCCTACCATAAAAGGCTTTCCACATCCAAGGAAAGAGAAAGAAGGCACTGACAAGCGAACCGTGCCTATTCGTCGTCACCCACTCCGCTCAATTTTGTAGTATACTAGCTGATAATTGGCATTGCCCAGGTATTTCTGTGTGTTCTAATCTTCTATTAGTCCATCTTCTACTTACCCAATCTCTGCCCATCTCCTCCTACACCCCCTCTTTGTCCACCTCCTCCACTCCCTCTCTCTGTCAACCACCACCTACCCCCCTCCCTTCTTACCTGCTCCTCCCTCCTTTGTCAATCTGCTCTGCCCCCTCTGTCCATTTGCTCCTTCCCTCCATGTCCACTTACTCCTCCCCCCTCTCATTCCATCGCCTCTTTCCCTCCCTTTGCCCTCCTCCCTCACCTCCTTCCCTCCTTCTCTCTACTCAATTGGTCCTCCTGCATCGCCGGCAGGTATGGCCGAGCGGTTCTAGGCGCTACAGTCTGGAACCGTGCGACCGCTACGGTCGCAGGTTCGATCCTGCCTCGGGCATGGATGTGTGTGATGTCGTTAGGTTAGTTAGGTTTAACTAGTTCTAAGTTCTAGGGGACTGATGACCTCAGAAGTTAAGTCCCATAGTGCTCAGAGCCATTTTAACTACTTGAACCTCCTGCATCTCCCTGACTGTCCCATCCTGTTTCCTTTATCTATCCATCTCTTCCCTTTCTCTGTCCAGTTCCTCCTCTGCATCTCTCTCTGATCACCTCCTCCTCTCCTCTCTCTCTGCCTATCACTCCCACCCCTGTCTCTATTAATCTTTTCTTCATTTCTTCCTCTGTCCATCTCTCCCTCTCCCTTCTCTCTGTCCATTCTCCCTCACCCTCTATCTGCTTATCTCCTCCTCACCCGTATCTGTGTACATCTCCCACATCTCCCTCGCTGTCTGTCCATCTCTTCCCGTTCTTTCTCTTCACATTATCAAGATCACCACAGTAAGACGTCTTTCCAGATTGTAACTAATATGTGTACTAAATTTGGCTGAAATGTTTACAGAGATTTAGGACGTGATTTTTCCCACGGCTTTGTCAACATATGCACATGTCACATATATCTCACATTCATTTAACGTATTTCACACATATTTGTACACGTATTTCATTTGTATGTCTTGCGAATTTCGCTCTGCAGTTACATTTTCACGCAGCTCGTTGTTTATGACGAAGTGCTTAACTATTTGTCATATAATGATATAATTTTGCAGGTACATCCAGTGGCTCATGTGGTTGCTGTTTACGAAATGTGTTGTAAATGGAGTTTAGTAGCAAAGAAGCAATAAACTGCATGCATGAGTGGTCAGTTTTTCACTCATCTCAGTGTTTATGACGTCATACCTAATAAACTGGGTGTCATACAATGATATAATTTTGCTGATTCAATCAATGCTATATGAGAATACTGTCTACAAAATGTATCACGAATACAGTTACTAGAAAAGAGGTAGTAAAGTAAAACTTCATGCCACATACGGCAGTTTTACTGCACGAACAGCGAAAATTTAGTAGCCTATACACGTTTTTTCTTCCATCATTTTGCGAGGGTTATCAGCGATAGAAGGTTTCCTAAGGACTTGCAATTGAATGTGAAGTTTGTTGCGAGTCACTAAGTAAGTGGTTTGAAGTAAGGGTATTCGCGCATCGTAGGTTACGCTGCTTTTACACCGTCAACGCTTCCTGTTTGATTAGTTGGGTGATTTTTATCGCCGCAGATAGTAAGTGACATGTGTATCAATCTTAGATGAAATCGGTCGAATGGTTTAGGAGGACATGTGGAAAAAAATACATACATACATACATACATACATATTATACGTACATTGTGTCGGGGTCCGGTGAGCCGGCCAGTCTGTGGATGATTTTTAGGCGGTTTTCCGTCTGCCACGGCGAATGCGAGCTGGTTTCCTTTATTACGCCTCAGCTACACTATGTCGGCGATTGCTGCGCAAATTCTCCACGTACGCGTACACCACCATTACTCTACCACGCAAACATAGAGGATACACTCGTCTGGTTTGAGACGTTCCCTGGGGGGTCCACCAGGGGCCGAACCGCACAACCCTGGGTTCGGTGTGGGGCGGCGGAGGGGTGAAGTGGACTGCGGTAGTCGTCGTGGGGTTGTGGACCACTGCGGCTGCGGCGGGGACGGAGCTTCTCCGTCGTTTCTAGGTCCCCGGTTAACCATCGTTTCTAGGTCCCCGGTTAACCATCGTTTCTAGGTCCCCGGTTAACATACAATATAATACAATACGTACATTCATTTTTATAATATCGTAAGGTATGGATGCAGGTTTTGCCCAGAAATGAAAGCAACAGAAATGTGAACTCCAGATGGTCAAAGCTCTAGAAAAAGTAGTATTTAATACCGTAATGTATGGATGCAGGTTTTGCCCAGAAATGAAAGCAACAGATGTGTGAGTTCCAGATGGCCAAAGGTCTAGAAAAGTAGTATTTTTTGGCGCGGGTTAGGCAACGCATGAGCTATTTATGTTTCCTTAGTTTCCAGGCAGGGACTCCTCCCGTAGTTCCCCCCCCCCCCCCCCCCCCCCCGGAAAAGGTACAGAACGGTCATCGCAGGGTCGTGGTATCGAGTCCTAATGTGGAAACTCTTTTGATATTTTCAACTTTTACGCCAAGTACATTGCAAATAAACTAAAATAGAGCTCCATACGTAGAATCTACCAACATTTACATAGAAGGGCTAAAAAGGAAAGGCAAAAGAAAATCTGGAATTGTAGATAAACCTGCACCAAAAATGTTATTCTTTTTAAACGCTCGAGCATCTCGAGCTTCCACTTCTGGCCAAGCGATGCATATACCATAAATCTGGACGAAATAAGTGACAACTATTCGGCGTCCCCCCCCCCCCCCCCCCCCCGGAAAAGGTACAGAACGGTCATCGCAGGGTCGTGGTATCGAGATCGAGTCCTAATGTGGAAACTCTTTTGATATTTTCAACTTTTACGCTAAGTACATTGCAAATAAACTAAAATAGAGCTCCATACGTAGAATCTACCAACATTTACACAGAAGGGCTAAAAAGAAAAGGCAAAAGAAAATCTGGAATTGTAGATAAACCTGCACCAAAAATGTTATTCTTTTTAAACGCTCGAACATCTCGAGCTTCCACTTCTGCCACTCTCACTTCTGGCCAAGTGATGCATATACCATACATCTACATCTACATCTACATTGATACTCCGCAAGCCACCCAACGGTGTGTGGCGGAGGGCACTTTACGTGCCACTGTCATTACCTCCCTTTCCTGTTCCAGTCGCGTATGGTTCGCGGGAAGAACGACTGTCTGAAAGCCTCCGTGCGCGCTCTAATCTCTCTAATTTTACATTCGTGATCTCCTCGGGAAGTATAAGTAGGGGGAAGCAATATATTCGATACCTCATCCAGAAACGCACCCTCTCGAAACCTGGCGAGCAAGCTACACCGCGATGCAGAGCGCCTCTCTTGCAGAGTCTGCCACTTGAGTTTATTAAACATCTCCGTAACGCTATCACGGTTACCAAATAACCCAGTGACGAAACGCGCCGCTCTTCTTTGGATCTTCTCTATCTCCTCCGTCAACCCGACCTGGTACGGATCCCACACTGATGAGCAATACTCAAGTATAGGTCGAACGAGTGTTTTGTAAGCCACCTCCTTTGTTGATGGACTACATTTTCTAAGCACTCTCCCAATGAATCTCAACCTGGTACCCGCCTTACCAACAATTAGTTTTATATGATCATTCCACTTCAAATCGTTCCGTACGCATACTCCCAGATATTTTACAGAAGTAACTGCTACCAGTGTTTGTTCCGCTATCATATAATCATACAATAAAGGATCCTTCTTTCTATGTATTCGCAATACATTACATTTGTCTATGTTAAGGGTCAGTTGCCACTCCCTGCACCAAGTGCCTATCCGCTGCAGATCTTCCTGTATTTCGCTACAATTTTCTAATGCAGCAACTTCTCTGTATACTACAGCATCATCCGCGAAAAGCCGCATGGAACTTCCGACACTATCTACTAGGTCATTTATATATATTGTGAAAAGCAATGGTCCCATAACACTCCCCTGTGGCACGCCAGAGGTTACTTTAACGTCTGTAGACGTCTGTCCATTGATAACAACATGCTGTGTTCTGTTTGCTAAAAACTCGTCAATCCAGCCACACAGCTGGTCTGATATTCCGTAGGCTCTTACTTTGTTTATCAGGCGACAGTGCGGAACTGTATCGAACGCCTTCCGGAAGTCAAGAAAAATAGCATCTACCTGGGAGCCTGTATCTAATATTTTCTGGGTCTCATGAACAAATAAGGCGAGTTGGGTCTCACACGATCGCTGTTTCCGGAATCCATGTTGATTCCTACATAGTAGATTCTGGGTTTCCAGAAATGACATGATACGCGAGCAAAAAACATGTTCTAAAATTCTACAAGAGATCGACGTAAGAGATATAGGTCTATAGTTTTGCGCATCTGCTCGACGACCCTTCTTGAAGACTGGGACTATCTGTGCTCTTTTCCAATCATTTGGAACCCTCCGTTCCTCTAGAGACTTGCGGTACACGGCTGTTAGAAGGGGGGCAAGTTCTTTCGCGTACTCTGTGTAGAATCGAATAGGTATCCCGTCAGGCCCAGTGGACTTTCCTCTATTGAGTGATTCCAGTTGCTTTTCTATTCCTTGGACACTTATTTCGATGTCAGCCATTTTTTCGTTTGTGCGAGGATTTAGAGAAGGAACTGCAGTGCGGTCTTCCTCTGTGAAACAGCTTTGGAAAAAGGTGTTTAGTATTTCAGCTTTACGCGTGTCATCCTCTGTTTCAATGCCATCATCATCCCGTAGTGTCTGTATATGCTGTTTCGAGCCACTTACTGATTTAACGTAAGACCAGAACTTCCTAGGATTTTCTGTCAAAAATCTGGACGAAATAAGTGACAACTATTCGGCGTGATCCTCTTGTGAGTGCCATGTGAGGAGAACACGAGAGGGCCGCGGGAGGCAAAATTTGACACCGCAAAGAAGCAACACGTATGGCTGTGTCCTCACAGGCTGTTCTGGGGCCTTGCCGGGTCCACTTGGACAATTTCCCGCGACGCTTCGTAGTGTCAAACTTCCGCGATCTTGTCACGGGGTTTCAATAGTATACTTACGGAAGTTATCTGTGAATACCATACAATAACAGTCACAAGAAACTGTTTCACCTTGGTTTCGTCTTTATTGGCAGTAGTAAATCCAAATCTTTCTATTGGTCTACTTTACAATTCTGTCACGGGGCCATAGTGATACATTCAGCGGTCATCTACGGTGATTAGGCGACTATAGAAGTCATTTGGATTGGTCTAACACAGCTACACTCCTGCTGATGTCTCAGTGCAGCGGAATTTTTGAAAAGGTGTAATGAGCCGTATTCAAAATGTCGCGCAAGATGTTGAAAACTGATCGATGCCTGATTTTCAGTTTCTCCACTATCACCTTGTTGATGATACACCGGTCTTCGAGCAGTACTGCCAACACTTCACTTACGTTTCCCAGTTACGTACGGAAATGGGTTCTTCCTCTTCGTTCTTCGTCATTCAGACTTGTTTGAGCGCGATGGAAGCTATTGCGTCACCGTGTCATACGATAGTGTGTTGTTGTCCTACAGATCCACCAAACCAGCATGGACTGCCGGACGCGGTGGCTGTGCAGTTCTAGGCACTTCAGTCCGGAACCGCGTGACTGCTACGGTCGCAGGTTCGAATCCTGCCTCGGGCATGGATGTGTGTGATGTCCTTAGGTTAGTTAGGTTTAAGTAGTTCTAAGTTCTAGGCGACTGATGACCTCAGTTGTTGAGTCCCATAGTGCTCAGAGCCATTTGAACCAACCAGCATGGATTGTTGCAGCGTTGTCCGCATTCGAAATCAGGAAATTGTTTACCGCACCATATTCCACTTAGTCAATGGGCTGCGTTCCTTTTTTTTTTTTTTTCGATCTCTATACGCATGCTACGGTACCGTGGCGATATAATTTCAGTATGTGCTGGGACTGCATACATGTACTTCCTAATAAACAAAAAATAATTACATAATTTTATTTTAAAATCTTATAACTATCTCTCGTTGACATAAATGGTGGACACCATCCTCTATGTTTAATTGGATCTTAAATTACAAATTTTCTCTAATGTCTGCCTTGAGTTCCAAGTTAGCAAACATAGAAACAAAGTGAAATACATGACTACACCAATTAAAAACATCTAAATTTCGTAATATATTTTTTAATGTTTGAGGAGTTCAGTAACGTCATAAAACAGGTTACTGTCTTCTACAAGAATAAAGACACGTTTGGCTGAGTGGAGCCAACGGTCTCCCCGCAATGGTGACACCGGTTCCCGTCAGATCAACGAAGTTAAGCACTGTTGCGCTTGGCTAGCACTTGGATGGGTAACCACCCGGGTCCGCCGAGCGCTGTTGGCAAGTGGGGTGCACTCAGCCCTTGTGAGGCCACTTGAGAAGTAGCGGCTCTGGACACGAAAGTTAACATCGGCCGGGAGAGCAGTGTGCTGACCAGACGCCCCTGCATATCTGCACCGTGTGACGCCTATCGACTGAGGATGACGTGGCAGATGGTCGGTACCGTTGGCTTTCCGAGGCCTGTTCGGACGTAGTTTGAGTTTGGCTATGTGGATATCAGTAGGGTTTGTTCATGAAAATGAATCCTCATTAACTTACAACGTTTGCGGTAGAATTTACAACTGCCAGAAATGTTACGTTCCGCAGACACTCAAATACTGAGGTACAGAGCTCCTCATTCATGAGGCGCAACGGACCGTTAGGAGATAGGTCGGAGGTGCGAGAAAAATACGTTTTCGGCGCTGATAACGAAATCCTCCGCGGACAACGGAGGACCTATCACACACAAATGTGCCGCGGACGATAAGCTCACCGGATATAAACAGAATTAAAGTGCAAATCGTAGTATGGCAGTAAATGTGTTCCAGTTCCTACGCCAGACGGAGATAAAACAGTGGTATAACATTGACAAAGCTGTTTTGCCATGGAATGCAAGTTCTTTCCAGTTTCTTATTTTAAAAGCAATAATTAATTGCAGTATCTTTCCTTTACGAACCACAAATTTGTTACCTTGACTATATAACAGCCAAGCTCGAGTATTGTAATATTTTTATTTTTGTTTTATTTCCTCAACGACCGGTTTCGACAGACTCTAGCTGTCATCAGAATGAAATTTTCACTCTGCAGCGGAGGGTGCGCTGATGTGAAGCTTCCTGGTAGCTTAAAATTGTGCCGGATCGAGACTCGAACTCGCCATAGTTTTAATCTGCCAGGAAGTTTCTAGCGGTCCTCATCGGATCTTCTGGAAATAATATTACTGTGCAGTTCCAGAGGATCCGAAGATGATAGTTAGAATGTGTTGAACGCGGCCATTGAGGAAAAAAATTAACAAAACATTAAAACAAGAGCTCTTGGCTGCCAAACATTGTTATTTACCAATATCAAATGTTTTTGAGAATATCGAGTACAGTCTTAGAGACATTTTTGCCTTCAAATTTGGTCAGCTGCCACGTTTTAGGTGCACTTGAAAATCAGCTAACAAGACTGGCAAATAGTGTTTCATGAACTTATTTGAAGCAACAGGCTGATGGAAATTAATTGACGTAGATAATATGCACGAAGGAGAAGCGCGTTTCGTCACGGGGTCGTTTAGTAAACGCGGAAACGTCACGAACATCCCCAAATAACATTAATGGCAGATAAGAGAAGCAAAGTGCACCACAAGAGAGCGCAGTGCCTGTTGGGAAGGTTTAGTAAGTTCACCCGAATCCGGCAGGCAGAGACCTCGTAGCACACTGTGGGGCCATTCGCTAGCTAAAGCGGTGTTTCATGAAAGAAACATATTTGGTGAAGTCTAACTGAAGCCAATAAATTACATTTGCGTCGGTGGAACCTTGAAATGTAGTGTTTTGTGTGACTTCTGACCTATTGACCATGAACTGTTATCCCGTTTTCTCTTTGTGGGCGTCATGGTGGAAATTACTAGCAACCATCTGGAGGCGGTGTACTGAATGTTGGCGGTGTATATTTTGCAATCCCGTTGTCGGATCTCTGAATGATTCTGAATGCAGTTATATAACAACAAGGCATTAATTATTATTGGTTTTGGAGCACAGTCGATTTTAACCCTGTTTCGCGGATCAAAGCGTGGCTCACTACCCTTACGAAGACTGATTTGTAAATGTATCAGTGTAGAAAATTGATCCGGGTCCGCTAATAAGCAGTCCCTGGTTAATCTTCGGAGCAATTCTTCGCATAATTAATCGAGTCCACCAATCGGGTGGATTCCGGATGCAGCCGTGAGCAAGAGTTCCAGCGACTTCAAAACTTCTCCCAGAAAGAGACAGAGGATCATTTCAAGTTCTACTACTGTCTTCCAACTGGCATATCGTCCTTTTGCAGTTCTTTGCGCTACATTATTTACTTAATGTTTACGTCACAATGATTATTGTGGTATCGTCGAGAGATCATTGTACCACACTAAATTCGGCAACGTTCATCGCTACCACAGACATTAGCGATGTGTCGCTGCAATCTGCAACGATGAAGGGCAGAGGCTGCGAAAGACACGCCCCGTCTCTCGCACGGAGACCAATATAGAGCCGAGCATGGAATCGCACTGCCTCATTTCGTGAGCTCAGCCAAAACGGTCGGCATCATCGAGTAGGACTAAAGAATTATTGAATTCTTAGACAGAAATGTACCTCCGTATAAATTTTGGACATTGTGCTTCAAAAGAAAAGTGTTAATTAGTATATCAAATAATGCTTTAATAGCTAATGACAGTTGCAAATTATCTAACACTCCTGTGGCAGAGGACTGTATCAAGCTGAGTAAATCTTTTTATCATTTGTGTAATAATAATAATAATATTTGAAATGTTGTAGTTCCAATGAAACATCTCCTAAACCAATCAAAGAGCCCACACTTATGGCAGCTCGATTGTAGTTTCATCCGGTCATAACACTTATCACAAGATTTATTTGTAAGAGGCGTTCCGGTCTCAGCTGAGTAATGTCACTCTGGCATCAGTCAGTCGGAAGGATTTTGCCCGAAATGCGAGTCTTTGGCATCGAGACAACGGGAATTCCGAACGTCGCGTCACCTGGTAATTTTCTCGTTATTATCGTTTATTGTGAAACACGGTTTGTTTTTGTAGCGTTTGCAGTCACGTCAGAATGGTTTAGTAATTACAGATCTGAACTCTTTTGAACTTGTATAAAAATTATCGCTGTATTTTCTTGTAATATTGAGATAATTACTTGCGTCATAGATTGTGTATTGATTACTAATAAGAACACCTTTCCCTTTCTAGTAATTCTCTTTTTCAGCACATATATAACGTAAAGCATTATTATCGCAATTATTCAGTTTGACGAAAACTGATGTATGCATGACAGCAGCCGTGCTTGTATGTCATTAGCTTTCTTTTTTTTCCTTTTTTACCTCCCGGTTTCCCAGTTTTTCCTCTCAGCGAGGAAATTAGTATCGATTTAGCAGTAACAGATTTTTTCTCGTAGTGGTTACGTGTGAGAATTACATAAGCAGTTTTGCTTTTCTGGGCGTGGACTTGGTGACCACGGTGTTGCAAGCCATTATGTTTTGCAGATGACAATACGAAAAGCAAAACGCAATACGAAGGAACAGTACTTTGTTTGGAACGTTAGTAGATCACTATGCAGTTGCGTAAGCCAAATGTAAATCACTGTTTCGCTGATACAGTAGTAAAAGTTTATGAATAGAGAAGACAAGATTGATTCTTGAAATTTTCACGGTGACGAGAATTCCATGAAGTTTCGGGATTGCAGCGGGATAACGTCGACTTCTTGTCACGATATTTCGGCTGACGACCATACACCCATCTTCAGGCGAGTGTTTTGCACTGGAGATTTCTAGTTCACATCGCTACCTTTATATAAAACATTGGTGCGAAGACGCATGCTCATAGACATCCGCTACATGAACGACCTCTGTAGAATTACGCACCCTCATCGAATATTGCTCCATCTATGGCGTGCAGCTGCATGCGTAATCCGACACTACACGCGCACTCTCTGTCGGAATGCGCGCTAGCGGAGTTAAGAGTCAGATGTCAAAATGAATAAAACTAGATGTAGCTAGACGTGTTACTGTTCACAAAATGTTTCCTTTATGAAGAAATTAAAGATATCACCTGGTCCCACGCCTTATCCAGCTGGAGTCCACCATCACGATTATAATAAGATCTTGCGCTAAACGTATTTCAACCGATTCCTTAATAATTGAAACTCAGAAGAGTCTCGCCAGGGCCAAGATTTCCGTTGTAGAGTATTCCATTGAATGTCCTGTGAACATGCAACGCTCGGCTATGGCTGACATACCGGGCTTCGAAAGGAGAGCGTGGTCATCATGTTCAATGCATCTTTTACGCAATGTGCACGTTGTCTGACTAATGCAGGCTTTGCGACGTTGGCAAGATATTCTGTAGATTCCAGCCTCCCACAATTCGAGATCGTCCTTTGTCGAACCGACAAGAGCACACGTCTTTGTAGATGGGTGGAAGATAACTTTGTCTTGATGTTTTCTAATGCTGCCTAATTTCGACGAAATATTGCCGACGCAGGGGAGGAACGTTTTTGAATTAAACCGCTCCTTCTCGTCTTGCTCTTGTGGGTGGTCATGTTTCTTCTTCCTTAAAGCTGTGCTCATCTGATGTGAAGAATATCCATTATCTTTGAACAGTGATTGTAGGTGTTCCAGCTCCTTTGCAAGGCCGTCTCCATCATATACAGCATGTGTCCGGTGAACCAACGTTCGAAAGACGGCCATAGTTTGTGATGCGTGGTGGCAGCTAGACGTCTGTGCATACAGGTATGTGTGGGGCGATGGTAAACGAAATGCCCCAATGATCCATCCACTTCCCATCTGACCAAGACGTCCAGAAATGGCAGACAGCCATCCTTCTTCACTTCCACCGTAAATTTGATATTCTCGTGGATAGAATTCAGATGCTGCAAAAAGCGTCACAGTTCTTCTTCACCGTGGGGTCACCCTACAATAGTATCATCCACACACCACCAGAAGACTTTTGGTTTAAGTTCTGCAGAATCATAGCAGCGGTATGAGGAGACAAGTGTTGTTGAATATCTCGCAAGTCTTGCGGTACGACTCCCAGTGGATGACTGGAAACAAGTGATTTCGAATGAAGTATCATGCTGTACCCTGTGACAGTCTGATAGGAGGGTTTGCGTTTGGCGAATGCCTGGAGAAGGTAACCTACCATCATGTACAGGGCCAATAGTGAAATTCGGAGTATGTGGTGTTATTGTATAGGAGTGTTTTGCTTGTTAAGGATGTGGCCACCTTATGGCCTTAAGGAAACGCTGAATGTGGAAAGATATGAACACTTGTTACACCGCTGTTTACTGCGTACGGTAGAGGAACAGCATATAGGTTCACCCTGTCATAAAAGCAGCATCTGTGAGGTAATGACCGGCCGGTGTGGCCGAGAGTTTCTAGGCGCTTCAGTCTGGAACCGCGCGACCGCTACGGCCGCAGGTTCAAATCCTGCCTCAGGCATGGATGTGTGTGATGTCCTTAAGTTAGTTAGTTTTAAGTAGTTCTAAGTTCTAGGGAACTGATGACCTCAGATGTTAAGTCCCATAGTGCTCAGGACCATTTGAACCATTTTTGTGGTAATGGTATGTGGACAGTAACATTCCTGAAGCGGAGTAGCCTGCCCAGAGTCCTGATCTGAACCCAATGGAACACCTTTGGGTTATGGTAGAACATCGACTTCGCTCCAGACTCCGGCCTCCAACATAATACCCTCTTTGGTTTAGGCTCTTGAGGAAGAATATGCTGCCTTTCCTCGACAAAAATTCAGACACGTCACTGAAAATATACCCAACGGAGGTTAAGACTCCATAAAGCCGAAGCATGGACACACCCTTTTTTAATATATAGTCTTCTGAGTGGTTTGATGCTGCCCGCCACAAATTCCTCTCCTGCGCCCACCTTCTCGTCTCAGAGTAGCAACTGCAACCTACGTCCTCAATTATTTGCTGGATGTATTGCAATCTCTGTCTTCCTGTTCAGTTTTTGCCTTCTACAGCTACTTTTAGTACCGTGGAAATCATTCTCTCGTCTCTTAACAGATGTCCTATCATCCTGTCCCTTCTTCTTGACAGTGTTGTACTTTCCTCGCCGATTCTGCGGAGAAACTCGCCATTCCTTACCTTATCAATCCACTAAATTTTCAACATTTTTTTGCAACAGCACATTAAAATGTTTTGATTTTCTTCTGTTCCGTTTTTCCAGTCCTTGTTTCACCGCCATACAATGCTATGCTCCAAACGCTCACCGTCAGAAATTTCTCTCTGAAATTAAGGCGTATTGATCCTAGTAACCTTCTCTTGGCCAGGAATCGCCTTTTTGCCAGTGGTGGTCCGCGTTTTGTGTGATCTTTGCTTCGTTATCAGCAATTATGATGTTAAGTTTCTCGGTTTCTCATTTCTGCAACTTCTCATTACTTTCGTCTTTCTTTGGTTTACTCTCAGCCCATATTCTGTACCCATTACACTGTTCATTCAACAGATACCGTAATTCTTCTTCCCCTCACTGAGGAGAGCAATGTCACCAGTGAATCTTATCATTGGTATCATTTCAACTTCAATTTTAATCGCATTCTCGCTCTTTTATTTGTGTCACGGCTTCTTCGTTGCCTAGATGAACAGTAGGAGCGACAGACTAAATTCCTGTCTTACACCGTTTTTAATACGAGTACTTCAGTCTTGATCATCCACTCTTACTGTTCCTTCTTGGTCCTCGAACATATTGCACATTACTCGTTTTTCCTTTAGTTCACCCCATTTCTATCAGAATTTCGAATATCTTCCACCATTTTGTATTGTTTAATGCCTTTTCTTCAATCTTGCTTCCATTATCGACCGCCCTCTGGTGCTTTTGTCTTTCCCTAAGTCAGACTAATCATCATCAGAGCCTCAGTTTTCTCTTCCATTCTTCTGTATATTATTCTTGTCATCATCTTGGATGCTTGGGCTGTTAAGCTGATTGTGCGAAAGTACTTGCCCTCATTAATGTCCACTATCACGTGTGCGGATACTTCTGACCAGACGGTTTACAGTGCGTAACACCTGAAACTCTGAGAGGAGACGTGACCAGACGTTACAGTTCACGCTGATTTTGTCAAGTAGAGGAGAGGAGTGGAAACACTGCAGAGCAGGCAGCTGGCAGCTGGCGGCGCGAGTCAGTGGCCGCAGCTGGTCTGGTCTGGGCTGGGCTGGGCGGTGTACGCGCGAGCGCGCAATGAGGCCTGTCGCATTCCTGGGGCAGCTCCAGTTGCGGCAGTTTTGTCCGACACCCGATCTGCCGGCCCACGCCTCGCCGCCGCCGCCGCCGCCGCCGCCGACCTACGCTACCGCGAGGCACGCCAGCGCCGCCACGGGCAACGGCCCCCTGCTCCGTGCTCCGCTCTGGTCTGTTCTGGTCTACCGCCGCCGCGGCTCACATGGCCACATCGCGGTTTCGCTTCTCCTCTCCCTTCCAGCATCTGGTGTCTGCAAGCCGGTCGCGGCGTACTGCGGATCGCTGTACGAAACTGCTACCACGCTATGCCTCGCCAGTAACCTTCAGGCTGCGGAGGGGTTACGTAATTTGAAAAGGAATCATGTCACCGCGAATTGATGTTTATGTTGAGCACTACCTCACCTTCATCTTACCTTTCTTCCTACCTTACTCTTCATCTTTCCAAAACTTTTCTTTCTTAATTACGCTCTCTTTCCTACCACTGCTCTCTCTTCCTCACCCTCGCTTCCCTTCTCTCTCTTCCTCTCCCTCGCTTCCCTCCCCGTCTCCTCTCTCTGACTTTCTCCCTCTCTCTATTTATCTCCCTCTCTTCCTCTATCTCCATCTCTCTTGATCTCTCTCCCGCTCATTCCCCATATTACTCTCTCTCTCTCTCTCTCTCTCTCTCACTCACTTTTACTCCTCAACTCCTTCTTATTCCTTACCTCCCTTCTTCTTCTTCTTCTTCTTCTTCTTCTGTAATTCGTCATTTTCCTTCCCATTGTCACTTTTCTCTTTTTTTTCCTTCTCATCCCTTCCCTATAATTATAAGAGATTCATCTCAAAAGTCCTGCACACTGTGCATAAAAAATTTTTGCGCCCGAAAATTCGTCAAAGAAGGTCTGACATGACTGCAGCTAGTTCCTCGTTTTGTACGATAATGCAAGACTGCATATTGTCCCAGCAATGACAGAAAACCTCGACAAATATGGATAGGAAGTACTTCCCCGTCCACTATACAGTCCTGATATTAGCCCACCAGACTGATTTGTTTCCAAAATTGAAGAAACAACTCCGTGGAAAGCGTTTTGATGCAATGGATGGAGCTTGCAGAGATGTAACACGAGTAATCAGACAGCTCAACAATGTAGGTGCCCTATCGGGAATACAGAAGTTGCCGAAACGCCGGGAACATGTCATAAACAAGAATGGAGAGTATATTCAAGACCAGTAAAGGTAGTTTGTAAGACAAATTTTTTCTTCAGTTCTGCAGAACTTTTAAAATGACTCTCGTACTTTTTGCTCAGCTTACACTTCTTATACCATGGACATGTTCTAGTGGGTAGAGCTATGAACTCCGGCCCTGGGACCGAGTGAAGTGGCGCATTCGAGAGGACGACAGTTCAAATCGGCATCCAACCACTCACATTTAGGTTTTCCGCCATTTTCCTGAATTGCTCCAGGCAAATGTCAGTGTGGTTCCCTTGAAAGGACATTTCCCGTCGAATCCTTCAAAAAACCCGAGCTTGTGCTTCGTCTCTAGTGATCTCGATGTCGACGAGACGATAAACCCTGACCTTGATTTTTTTTCTTCTGGCTCTTGAGATCCTGGGTTCAACCCCGGATAGTGAACGGGGTTTTTCCTCGTTCCAGTTCCTCCAGGAAGGCCCCAGGTCCACTCACTCACTGTCCAAGTACAACGAAACTTTTCCAGAGTAAAAGGCGGCCAGGACAAGGAGTCAACAGATAAATTGGTGGACTAGGAGATGTACAGAAATGTTGATATCACCATCATCAAAAAAGTCGGCACATTTCAGAATGCTTGAAGATCGTATGAGTAAGGTAATTTTATAATTCCTTACGTTAAAGAATCCCGATATTTGTGTAAATTCGAAATAGATTTCGGACAAATTGTTTTCACGAAACACGCAATCCTACTCTGCTGAGTTCCGTAACTCACTTTGCCACTCCTACTGCCACCGGTCTAGTAGTTTCTAAGAAACTGGACAGATAATCTCGTCCAGTGTCCCCCTCCACAGCTAAGTGTCCAGCGTGGCAGAATGTCATGCGAGAGACCCGGATTCACTTTTCGGCTTGGTCAGAGATTTTCTCCGCTCGGCGGTTGGGTGTTGTCTTGTCATCATTATCATTCCATCCTCATCGACACGCAAGTCACAGAAGTGGCGTCAACTAAAAAGATTTGCACCTGGCGACCGGTCTACTACGCACATTTTAGATTGTCCAGGATAATCTGCTCCCTCCCGGGAAATGTTATAACTTTGGGTGCGCCTAACGGGATCTTCCGGATCCTTTGTGCACGCAGGCGCTACTGAGCGACTGCAGAAAGCGGTACGCCAGGCAACCGACAGACACCACAGAGAACCGAAGTTTGTCTTGACCAGCCAAGCTCAACAATGGGCAGGCTTTTGCACATTGCAAGGTAGTACGAGAACAAGCGTATTTTTATATAAAAGGTTGTGTTCTTTTAATAAAGAGAGGCAGTGAGTACTCTCGTATTATACAGTCACTAGGTAAATCTACCAATGCAGCAGCAGAGGCCTGCAAGTGAATTACGTGGAGTGATTCCGTGATTTACCTAAATTGCTCCAGGCAAATGTCAGTGTGGTTCCGTTGAAAGGACATTTCCCGTCCAATCCCTGAAAAAAACCCGAGCTTGTGCTTCGTCTCTAATGATCTCGATGTCGACGAGACGATAAAGCCTCATCTTCCTTTCTTCTTCTGGCCCTCGAGATCCTGGGTTCGATCCCGGATAGGGGCTGGATTTTTCATCGTTCCATCCCGCCAGGAAGGCCCCATGTCCACTCAGCCTCAGTACCGCGAAACTTTTCCAGAGTAAAAGGCGGCCAGGACGAGGGGTCAACAGATAAATTGATGGAGTGATCTCAGAAGATCAGACGAGTCATTGTCGGACGTGGACAGGAAATACGTTAGCCTGTGGAATCAGCAAATACTGACAGTACTTCGGTGCTGACAGCTGAAAAAGATAGTGGTTGTTAACCCTGCGGCGCAATATTTTCACAGTGGTGGACGCTTTTAGCGGTCTCTTCTCTGGCGTTTTCGATCAGTCATAAAGC
This sequence comes from Schistocerca piceifrons, assembly GCF_021461385.2. NCBI lineage: Eukaryota > Metazoa > Arthropoda > Insecta > Orthoptera > Acrididae > Schistocerca > Schistocerca piceifrons. The sequence continues at coordinate 452,315,401 of NC_060144.1, read as the reverse complement.
TGCAAATGCGTGAAGGGCACAACAGCAGTAGAGAGTGTCCACTTCAATGGACTGCGTGCATTTGCAGCCTAAGGATTCATTGAAAACGCCAAAGAAGCCACCATTAACAGCTGTTTACAAAGTGGACGCTTTGCACCACAGGGTTAATATGGAATCCACAGAGGTATAATTGCATCTACATAATTACTCTGCATTTCATACTTAAGTGTTGGGCAGTGATGTCCTCCGTTGGCCCATCTGGTAAGGATCCCTTACCGCAAATAAACACTCCAGAAGAGGGCGGACAAGAGTAGTGTAGACGGTCTCTTTAATAGAACTGTTGCATATTCTAAGTGTTCTGCCAATAAAAAGTGCTCTATATTTGCCTTTGCGACGAAATTTTCTCTATGATGGTTCCATTTCAATTGTTCGTAATTTCAATCTCTACGTATTCAGCAGACTCTACAATCTTTAAACTGTACCCGAAATTTAGCGAAATATTTTTAGTATTCATGTGGAGGATGCTGTCTATTACTACGTACACAATGGTGAGGAGAGGAGGAAGGGGGAGGGTTTACAGAGTAATGCAGCAGCTGTTGTTGTAGGGAAGTTGGACAGGAGCAGGATATCACTAGCAAACATGTAGTTTTTCAAAGAATTGCGAAGAAATTTTACAAATCATACAATGAATGCTTTCACGACTGGATGTTTCAGCTGCCGAGAATTTTTCCCTGTTGTATGGCCGTGGTCCATGGAACTCTTCTACCCCTGACGTTTCGTCCAAGGCTACGTTGGTCATCTTCGGGGGTGCTCCTGGTTGTGCTGAGTCTTGCACAAGTCGTAAAGACTCACCACAACCAGGAGCACCTCTGAAGATGACCAACGTAGCTTTGGACGAAACTTCAGGGATAGAAGAGTTCCATGGACCGCGGCCAAACAACCCGGAAGAAATTTTACAAAACAACAAACAGCAATAATGTCCAACTATTACAAAAAGTGCATCGTACAGAGTGAGGTTCTGGCTAATAATGCACGAACAAACTGAAGAAGGCTAAGACTGAAGACTATCGAAGAGTGGGACTGAGTCTGGCCTGTATCTGCCGCCGGCTATCCTATACCGCGGCTGCAGAGGTCGCTCCTAGCCAGAGCCGCTGCAGGCGTGGCTCAGAGCGGGCGCATCATTGGCTCTGCTTGGTCCTTGCGCACCCGCTGTCGGAGTCTGTCGGAAACGTGCGCTTCCGTTGCTGACTGTGACACGCCGGAGCGGTGGTATCAATTATGATACTACAGACGAACTCATACTTTTCACTGTTTAGTGCCACTTGCCACTTTCCGCAACGCACAGATATTTTGTCTAAATCGCTTTGCAATTAGTTTTGATCTTTTGAATACTTTACTAAGCAGTAAATGACAATATCAACCGCAAACAATCTAGACTAAGACACAAGAGAGCCTATGACACTTCCTTGAGAAACCACGTATGTCACTTCGGTTTTTCAGTCGATGGCTCCCTGCCAGTTTCTTCAAGCTGTAAGCTTTCTGTCATGAAATCACAATTCAAGTCCCACAACTGAGGTAGTATCCCACAGGCACCCAGTTTGATTAGAAGCTGCTTGTGAGGAACAGTGTCAAAAGCCTTCCCGAATCTGAAAATATGATATCAACTAGAGACCCCACTGTACATTGAACTGAAGCAGGAGAAAAGCGAGATAAAAATATTTTGAAACAGTGTAATTGGACCCGCCAGGGTACTTAACTTATTTTCGTCAGCGTGCGTAAATGTTTGGTCATTTTCCTTGACCAGTTTAGAGAAGGTAACGACTCACATTAGCCAACGCTGACGGTAGCAATAGCCCAGTATTTTAGCGTTAAGTGTGAGTATGGCTTAACTCGGTAAAAACTAGCCATAAAAGGGATACGAAACGTGATGCAGACTATTTTGTTCATTGCATAATAAAAACACAATCACTGATCACTGGCTTCAAAGTGCTGCCTTTCTGAATTGTTTATTTTCAGTGAGATGATTTTATTGATATTACATTTATTGTACATATAAATACATAGGCCTACTCCACTAGCCACCAACGTAGTTTAAATTGCTCCAACGTAGTTTAAATTGCGCGCCAAAAAGAAGACAATCAATCAGAGACTGTGCTCGACATCTATTGAGCAGCCCAGAGAGCATCCCAGAGTGCCCCAGAGAGCATCCCAGAGTGCCCCAGAGAGCTAAAACACCAAGAAGAATCGCTTCTCGGCTTTTGGCAAGATCAATGTGTAGTATTTGTGGTCCTTAAAAGGGCCGACTTTGAGAACTGCTTTCAATGATTATATAAAGTACAATCACCCACAATGCGACAATCTTCCAAAGAAGAAGGACCGCTAGCCTTCACCCATAAGTGAATACTACAATCGGAATTTATCTTACAACGTCTACGACAAGACAAAGACAAACTCCCGTGCGGAAAAAGGTAGGAACCCTCACTAGCAATAATAATCTCAGAAACAGGTATAGTACGGTAAGCCAAGATTTCACGAGTTTCAAAGGATTCCAAACCGGCTCTCCCTGCATTGTTCAAATGGTTCAAATGGCTCTGAGCACTATGGGACTTAACATCTATGGTCATCAGTCCCCTAGAACTTAGAACTACTTAAACCTAACTAACCTAAGGACAGCACACAACACCCAGCCATCACGAGGCAGAGAAAATCCCTGACCCCGCCGGGAATCGAACCCGGGAACCCGGGCGTGGGAAGCGAGAACGCTACCGCACGACCACGAGATGCGGGCCCCTGCATTGTTACAAGCAACGAAAGCAACTGTTATCCATCCGTTACCCAAACTGGAAGAAGAAGAAACTTTCATTAAAGAAAAATTTAACTTCGCACCACAAAATAAAGTAGGTCCATGAATAAGAACAAATTGAGTAGTTTTACCTACTCCCCTTACTTCGTTCTTTTTACCCTTCGCAGGAGATGTCGAAGCACCAAGAGTGCCGTCCACATTGACAAGTGATCTGTAAACCAGCATTCGCCGGCGACGACGAAAACAATGTTTACGCATCATTGTAAGAAGCACGAGCTGCGGACGGCGCATTGTCAAAAGTGACTACATGTTTCGAGTGTCTTATACTGAAGTTGTGCTGCGGTACGGGTAACAGGTGCATCGCAATGTGGAAGTGAAACGGTTGCGACTACTGGAAACGAATTCCGATGCTGGAATACACGGAACAATACGATCCTTGCGTGCGAAACGTCTAAACCGCACACAGGTTCGCCGTTAAATTCTGGTGCTATACGGACCAAATGCAGTGCCGTGTCCAACCTCAGTGAAATGGCGCCAACAATTTGACCACAGTCGCACAGACATCGATGACGCTGATCGGCAAGGAAGGCCACCGACATCGACCTCAGAGGACAATGTCCAGGTAGTTGAGAACAACATCTAGGGAAAAAGAGATTTTCCAACGGTGAGGTCGTTTACACAGTGGTCTTCGAATGGCTCCGAGACCAAAGAGGGAATTTCTAGTGTGGAGGAAACGACAGATTGGCACAACGTTGCGACCGTTCTCTACAGACACTTTGTGACTGTGTTGAAAAACACATCTTTGAAAGATTATTGGCCTGTCATGATAATGTGTAAATTACTTCCTGAAGTCCCCTCGTTCTTCTAGTTATTACCTTTCCTGTTCCATTCGCAATTTCTGTAATCCCGACGTCTTTACAGTCCTTGCGAGAGACGTGTGTTGGGGGCAGTAGCATCGTTCTACAGTCTGTCGTAAATGCAGGTTCTCTAATCTCTGTCAGTAATGTTTACCACTAGGGTTTCTTATTTGATTTTATGGAACGTTATACTCTCGTGCTACCAACAACAAATCTAGCAGCACGCTTCTGAATTATTTCTCTTACTTTACTCCACCTCTTGGGGATTGCAAACTCTCTAACAGTGTTCACAAACAGGTTGCACAAGTACTCTGTAAGCAATTTTTTTTATAGGTATGTTACACTTTCCTAGAATTCTCTCGGTAAACCGAACTCAACCTTCCGCGTTCCTAGAGCTGGCATTACATGCTCATTTCATATCGCTTTTCAACGTCACGTGTACATATTTCATCGATGTGACTGTGTCAAATAACAAACCATTAATAATGTATTCAAATATTACATGTTTTTTTTTTCGAACTCATCTGCATTAACTTACTTTTGCCATGTTTAGATCAAGCTGCCTTTCATCACACTAAACAGAAATTGTATTCTAGTCACAATGTGTCGTCTTACTATCACTTAAATTGACACTTTCCTAAACTACAGAGTCATCAGCCAACGGTCGCAAATTGCTGCTCATCCTGTCTATCGGATCGTTTATTTTTATAAAGAACAAGACCTGTTCTGTCATAGTTCCACGAAGCACTCCTGACGAAATTATTGTTCCCGATAAACGCCCACTACCCCGGACAGCATACTGCCTTCTATTGCTTAAGAAGCATTCGACTCGCTCACAATCTGAGAACCTCTCCCGTATGCTTGGACCGTCGTTCTTGCAGTATCAGGCATTGTAACTGAATGCGCACAGGCACACTGCTAAGAGCTAGTAACTTTATATATGTATATATATACTTTCAGTGAGCTGGTACCAGTACGCATGTGACAGCAAGCGCACCTAAAATATTACAATACACCGCACATAAAAACGGGGTTTTCCGGTGCTTCTACCTCGGGTTCTGTTGGTGATAAAAAGGTAGGATCACGTGTTTTGGATAGCCCTTGGGCTATGGACTATTTGCATACCCAATAGAATGATCTTCTTAGGGCCACTATAGTACAGTTCACAGTCAAAATATGAATATTGCACATTTCCTCCGGCTCAGACAAATGGAGCAAATCGGTTAGTTCTTTTTGCATTTGATGTGGTGTACCGTGTGCTTGATGCGACTTATTAAGGTACCATTGATTTCTGCGAGGTTCCTCGGGAAACTCCACAAAAGGTTTTTTTTCCCTATATCTTCGCCTTACCAGCTGGCCAAAACCAAGCGCATTCTTTCAAGACGGCTATGCACAGCAAATAGCTGAAACTTTTACGATATATTTCTAACGTCCAGATGCCGAATAACTTTGAAAATTTTCTTCACATCTTTGTTCGTTTCCGATATACAGTAATTCAAAGGTAAACTACTTGTACATGTAAAATCTGACGTGAGGTGAAAAAAAAGTTTATAAAGTGACATAAGTATGCTGTAAAGTGTCTCAGTCATCAGTTGGGAACCCACTCGTTGTAGTGCAGAAGCACATGTACAACCTTTTTGCACGTAAAACCCGATCTGTGGTGTAAAATTAGTTCTGCGTTATTTCAATTTTGCATACGTAACCTATCTAAATTTCACTAACCAATATAGCTTCTTTTCATATGGGTTACCATACCTTGTTGCAGCTGGAAAAAAAAAGGGAAACAGCGGAAAAGTGTGAATTTGTTCCTGTTTATTTAAAAGACTCCGACTGAAAGTTAGAGTAACAGCTACCTCATTCTACCTTCCTCAGCACATTTAAAAATTTTCCCAAAAATATTGACATGCCAAAATATTCGTGCTTTTCTGCTGAGAGAGAACAAGACAGTGGCAGTGACAGACACGGAAAAGTAGTAAAAACTGGAAGACAGCAGCCTGTGGTTGTGTTATAGAAAAAGCGAAGGAGATGTAACAATGGCAGTGTGAGAGAAAGAGAGGGACGCTCTGACAGTGACAGAACAGTGCGAGGAAAAGAGCAAAGGAGACAGTACTTGGGGAGGGGAATAAAAAGAAAGAGAAGAGGGACGTGGGTGAGAGCCTGTGATAGTGAGAGACAGATTATATGACAGTCATAGGCAAGAGAGAGATAATGATAGTGAGAAGAGACAGCAGTAATAGAAAGGAAGGAATGAAATGTTAGCAGTGAGAGAGAGTAAGAAGGAGACAGTGACAGTCAGAGCAATAGTAGCGCAGAACTAAGGAGATTGTTACTGAGACAAAGGACAGAGTGACAGAGGACACAAAGAGATAATGACAATGAGTTAGGCTGAATGAGTCAGTGAGAAAGGGCAACTGGCAGTGTACAAGTATAAGTGACTTACAGTGATGGACTAGTGGATGTGAGTGAGTTACAATTGTGGGAGCTTATGGGAGTTTGAGGTGACTTGTACGCTAAAAAAAGCACGAATATGTTCAGATGCCAAAATATTTGGAAAAATCCTTAAAGGTACTGAGGAAGGTAGAATGAAGCAGCTGGTAACGTACTTCAATCTGTCTTTGATATAAACAGTAACATATTCGCATTTTTATGCTCCTAAGGAGCATTCTTGTACTGGTTCGAATATTACTGGTCTTTTTTATCCTGCTCATCTGTATTAAATAATATTTTCGCATATTCTGAGCAAGTTGTCGTTCATCACACCAAATAGAAATTCTCCTACAGTCACTTAAAGACGACACTTTCTCGTAAGCTACAGCATCATCAGCAAATAGTCAAAGTTTGGTCCTCACCCCGTCCGTCAAATTGTTGTAAGGTGGCGTGGTCTCCTGACCTTCATTTCTTACGTATTCCGACCTCAACATCGTATTTTGCATATCAAGACATTTCATTCGAGCCTAAACTCGATAGGGTAGAATCAATTTTACATTTCCATTTAATCAATATGCAAATCTAATAAATAAATCGCAAGTGCGCACCAAGATTAAAAAGTCGAGGCTGGCATACACAAACATTCAAAACATGACGGCCACAGGAGTTTTTGTTCGGCGGAGGCAACAAGCCCGCTGGAAAGTCTGTAGGAGGGTGAGTTAGCACGCAGCTGCGCCGGCCGGCTGATCGCCCACAGATCAAAACAGTTTTTCCAGAGAAAAGGGATAATGGCCTGCGTGTTCACCTTAAAAGCAAAACCCGCTGTATTGTTTGGGAGAGCCCCAGCATAAACATTCTTTTGATGGACCTAGTGCGCAGTTTCAGAGTTCTCATAGGTGGACAGAAAACACCTAACGCAGATGCTATATATTTCCGGATTGGTCGGCTTAAACAGAGCGCCATTCTCCTGTTTGTAAGAGTAATGCTGATTGGTGTATTATTTCTGATGCAATGCACCAGAGGAGTGAGGGAAAGATAGCGGCTGATATACCCTTTCGCTTTTTGCGTGCAGGGAAGTGGTTCTGGTGATGCTCTTTTAGCAGGAACATGTAGCGGGAGCGAGTGTGCTCGCGCGTGTATGCAGAGAGCGAGAAACAAGGTCTCTACTCAGTACAGCACTGAGAGAGAACACCTCTGTCGCTAGCGAATCGGAGTGATACTCTATATTGAGTCGCTCGCGATTAAGCGTTTGTTCACTGTGTTGGCTGCGACACTTAATATGCGGTGCGAACACAGACAGAGTATTAGTTAGCGCCTGTGAGCAAACATTGAGTGGCATCGCAGTGGAGTGGTTATCTGACCGGTGTACCACGCCAATAGTTGGACTAGGAGCAGAGAGGAGTCCTTGACTTCATTAAGGAGTAGTGAGAGTTCGATTGGCGAAGGTCAATCCAGATAGAAAGAGATAGTTTTGTTATTTCTCAGCGGCGAACGACGTACGCAGCAGTCGTCGCAGCTGCACTATAGTGCAGGTGAGCCCCATCTTTCCTCCATTAGAAATAACATACTTCATTCAGGTCACTCCATTACATTTCTCACGCGATAGCCTTGACCGTACTTAGAAAAATTCAGTCGGATAATTATTCAAGTTGAGTAGGCGCGGTTCTCAGCCCTTCCGCCGAGTAAATAACATTCTTAAAGAAAAGGGATAAAAGAGCTTTCCCACACTTAGTATATAAATGTCATTAACAGGATTCCTATCCATATGAGGTAACCTCCTGTTCCGAAAAGAACCCAAAAATTTGTGTATCAGTTTATAAACAAAAGCCGGGTGCGGTGGCCGAACGGTTCTAGGCGCTACAGTCTGGAACCGCGCGTCCGCTACGGTCGCAGGTTCGAATCCTGCCTCGGGCATGGGTGTGTGTTATGTCCATGGGTTAGTTAGGTTTAAGTAGTTCTAAATTCTAGGGGACTGATGACCTTAGAAGTTAAGTCCCATAGTGCTCAGAGCCATTTGAACCATTTTATAAACAAAAGTTTCACTTGATTTTCTTAACTTTTGCAATAAATAATATTTTCCGTTCGTTTAATGTTTTTCTTGCACTAACTAGCAGTACTCCAGTACCCAAGTACCCCACTAGTTAAGTAAGGAAATTGAATATTTTTGTGTCTTTTCCTTACAGCGGACGACTCCAGAAGATATTTATTGCTTAAAGTTTTTCAGGAATTTCTTTTTGGTACGTTAGGAGCGTCTTTCTGACTTCTGTAGCAGTGTGGCGTGGAAATTGCTTCTTGCAGGAGCCAAAGGGTACTTGTCAGATCAATCCGTTGCGCAACTCGTCAACATTCCACCCACAACTGACATTGTTTACGTATAATGAGAACAACAGCGGTCTTATCACATCTCCATGGGGCATTCCTGGCGAGTGGACACTCGCAGCCCAGAAGAACGTACTGGTTTGGGTTACTCAAATAACCTTCGATCCACTCACATAGCTGAGAAACTATCCTGTATGCGGGAACGTTCGTTCTTGCAGTAATAGGCACTGTAACTGAGTGTGCACAAGCACGCTAGTAAATTACACAGATTTTCAATGAGATAGTATTTTAAGATAACTTGCTATTTGCACGACAACCTGTCGTTTATTTATAGGGAAAATAACACTGGTGCCAGAGCTGACCCCTGAGGGACGGCAGATGCTGCGGCTTGTTGCCTGGAAGACTGGGTGTCCGGCGGGCATGCCAACACGCGGAACGTGGGCCGGCGGGCGCCAGTAATGACGGCCGAGGCTCGGCTCGGCTTGGCTCGCTCCTCTTTGGCCTGGCGTGCCGGGGCGGCGTGCGATGACGCGGGAGAGCCGTCCGGCGCTAACGAGCGGCGCGGCGCGGCGCGGCCCACAGCCGGCGCCGGATTACGACCGCGGCCCACGCCGGCGGCCGGCAGGCTACACACTACGTACAGGCGCCCGATTCAACGCGCACGCCGACAATCACGCACGCATTGTCTCGGACGCAGGTGCCGGCATCTTCCTCCGTAAGTCGATACCGCCGCTCTGCCGCCTCTGGAAACCAGTCACGCACCCTCCGGAAAGACTGATGAACGCACTGCGAGTCCGAGGCACTGCTTTGTACGACCGTAGCATAATACGTAGGACCTGTACCGACCAGGTTTCTCAGTGTCATCACGCATTACTGCAGCAGAATGTCGTGCGGCTGTGAGTACTTTAAGGGAGAACCAACAGCAAGCACGAAGAAGAATTGAATACTTACAAGGGAACCTCCCCATCGCACCCCCCTCAGATTTAGTTATAAGTTGGCACTGTGGATAGGTTTTGAAAAACTGAACACAGATCAGTCGAGAAAATAGGAAGAAGTTCTGTGGAACTATGAAAAAAATTAGCAAAATATACAAACTGAGCAGTCCATGTGCAAGATAAGCAACATCAAGGATAATCTGAGCTCAGGGGCGCCGTGGTCCCGTGGTAAGCGTGAGCAGGTCCGGAATGAGAGGTCCTTGGTTCAAGTCCTCCCTCGAGTGAAAAGTTTAACATTTTATTTTCAGTTTATGTGCAAACTCTTATGTTTTCATCACTTCCTTGGGAGTGATTATCACATCCACAAGAAAACCTAAATCGGGGAAGGTAGAAGAATCTTTTTACCCATTCGCCAAGTGTACAAGTTAGGTGGGTCGACAACATATTCCTGTCATGTGGCGCACATGCCATCACCAGTGTCGTATAGAATATATCAACGTGTTTTCCTGTGGAGGATCAAATGGTTTTGGTTCCCATTGGAGAGGCACGTCCCTTCGTTTACTAATCGCACGGTTTTGGGGTGCGGTCGCAAAAAACATACACTAAACTTATTACAGTGAACACAGACGTCAATGAACGAACGGACAGATCATAACTTTGCGAAAATAAAGAAAGTAAACTTTTCACTCGAGGGATGATTTGAACCAAGGACTTCTCCCTCCGCAGCTGCTCACGCTAACCACGGGACCACGGCGCTCCTCAGCTCACATTATTCTTGATGTTGCATATATTGCACATGGACTACTCAGTTTTTATATTTTGCTTGTTTTTTTCATAGTTCCTGTTTTCGCTATTGAGCTGTGTTCAGTTTTTCAAGGCCTATCCACTGTGTCAACTTATAACTAAATCTGAGGGAGAAGCGATGGGGAGGTTCCCTTGTTAGGGCTGCGAGCTTTTGTAATTGAAACGACAGCTTGTTTCATGGCTCTGAGCACTGTGGGACTAAACATCTATGGTCATCAGTCCCCTAGACCTTAGAACTATTTAAACCTAACTAACCTAAGGACATCACACACATCCATGCCCGAGGCAGGATTCGAACCTGCGACCTTAGCGGTCACGCGGTTCCAGACTGTAGCGCCTAGAACCGCTCGGCCACTCTGGCCAGCGCGTGTTTCATGGTCAGGTCCAATAGCCAAGAATTCATTTTCGCAAGGGATTCGAATTGGCTGCACTCACAATCAGCCTTGCGAGGACACATGTACGAGGGTCCCTCCAAAAGAAATGCACACTATTTTTTAAAAGAAAAATTCATCTATTATTCTACATGTTTGAAAGTTTTACATTGTGTAGATACATCCTTCAGGAACAATATTTTCATTTCCGCACATAATTTCCATCCCTCTCAACTGTCCTACGCCATCTTGGAACCAGCGCCTGTATACCCGCACGGTAAAATTCTGGACCAGCCTGTTGGAGCCACTGTTTGGCAGCGTGCAGAAGGGAGTCATCATCTTGAAATCTTTTTCCATGAAGAGAGTGTGGTGTCACCGCCAGACACCACCCTTGCTAGGTGGTAGCTTTAAATCGGCCGCGGTCCATTAGTATACGACGGACCCGCATGTCGCCACTGACAGTAATCGCAGACCGAGCGCCACCACACGGCAGGTCTCGAGAGACTTACTAGCACTCGCCCCTGTTGTACGGACGACTTAGCTAGCGATGCAACACTGACGAAGCCTCGTTTATTTGCAGAGAAGATAGTTAGAATAGCCTTCAGCTAAGTCAATGGCTACGACCTAGCAAGGCGCCATAGCAATTGATAGTTATCGTATGAAGCATGCCTCATCAAGAACGATGCATACAAATGATGGATTAAAGTTAAGTATTCCAGAAGCTACGTACTTTTCTTTATAGCATTCATTACGTATCCTGTTTCAGACCTCACGCCATCTTGCGTGAGCTTATAGCGTGCATTTCGGCCTTCTCTAGCAATATAACAGAGAGTCTTTCAGTTTCCCAAAGAGACGATAGTCACATGGAGCCAGGTCAAGACTGTAAGGCGAGTGTTTCAGTGTTGTCCATCCGAGTTTTGTGATCGCTTCCACGGTTTTTTGACTGACATGTGGCCGTGCATTGTCGTGCTTTTGCCGATGTGGTCGAACGTAGCGTGATGCGTCTGTCAGCAGTCACCAATTCGTTAACTCTCTGCACGTTGTCTGGAGCGTGTGCAGTATGAGGCCTGCCGATGCGCGGACAATCCTCAATATTGCCGTGCCCGCTTTCATCACGTGACCCGCTTGCCCACCGATTAACTGTACTGCGATCGACAGTAGCATCTCCATACACCTTTTTCAACCTCTTGTGGATGTTTCCCACTGTCTCGTTTTCACAGCACAGGAAGTCTATGACAGCAAGTTGCTTTTGACGAACGTCAAGTGTAGTAGCCACCTTGAAGACATGCTGTGACGGCGCAACTCACGGGAACAGGTTGAACTAAGTTTGAGAACAAGCGGGAAGGATTTATCTACACACTGTAAAACTGTCACACGTGCAGAATGAAAACTGTATTTATACAAAAATTGTGTGCATTTCTTTTAGAGGGACCCTCGTAGCATCCGCGTAGCGCGAACGTCGAAATCGCAGATATTGAGATAACCGATCGCAGAATTGAAAAGCAGCTACAATCGATTAGTAGTGGAAAGGCTTCAAGACCAGAAGAGATACCTATAAGATTCTATACAGATTATGCGAAATAACTTGCTCCCTTTCCACCAGTAATTTATCGTAGCTCGCTTGAACAACGAAAGGTGCCTAACGTCCGGAAAAAAGCGCAGGTCATTCCTGTTTTTTAAGAAAGGCTGTAAGACAAATCCACACAATTATAGACCTATATCGTTGACGTCAATCTGTTGTAGAATTATGGAACATGTTTTATGCTCAAGAATTATGGCGTTTTTAGAAAATGAACAGCTCCTCTATAAAAAGCAACATGGATTCCGCAAACAGAGATCCTGCGAAACTCAGCTCGTTCTGTTCCTGCATGAGATGCACAGTGCAGTGGACAACGGCACTCAGGTTGATGCAGTGTTCCTTCACTCCAGTAAGGCATTTGGCAGCGTCCCGCATTGCCGTTTAATGAAAAAACTACGAGCTTACGGAGTATCGGAGCAGCCCTGCGATTGGATTCCATACTTTCTTGCAGATAGAACTCAACACGTCACTCTTAACGGAACTAAATCGACAGAGATAAAGGTAATATCCGGAGTACCACAGGGAAGTGTGATAGGACCGTTGCAGTTCACAATACATATAAATGATCTAGTAGAAAGCGTCTTGTGATCTTTAAGGCTATTCGCAGATGATGCGGTTGTTTAAACCAAAGTAGCAACGCCAGAAGACAGTAAGAATTTGCAGAACGACCTGCAGAGAGTTAATGGATGCTGCAGACTCTGGCAGTTGACCCTGAACGTAAATAAATGTAACATATTGCGCATACACAGGAAAAGAAATCCACTACTGTACAGCTACACTATGGATAACAAACAGCTGCAGACAGCGTCTGCCGTACTCAGATTCATCGGAAGAATCTTAAGAAAATGTAGCTCATCCACGAAAGAAGTGGTTTATAAGGTGCTTGTTCGCCCGATTCTTGAGTACTGTTCATCTATCTGTGATCCCTATCAGGTAGAACTGATAGAGGAGGTAGAGAAGATCCAACGAAGAGCGGCGCGTTTCGTCATGGAATCGTTTCGCTGGCAAGAGAGCGTTACGGAGATGCTAAACAAACTCTACCGGCAAATGTTACTAGAGAGGCGTTGTGCATTACGGATAGACTTACTATTGACATTTCGGGACAGCACTTTTCAGGAGGAGTCAGGCAACATATTACATCCCCCCACATACATTTCGCGTATTGACCACGCGGGGAAAATTCCAGAAATTAGAACAAATACAGAGGCTTACCGACAATCATTCTTCCCACGCATTATTCGAGAGTGGAACAGGGTTGGAGGTATCAGATAGTGGTACCGAAAGTACCCTCCGCCACATACCATTAGGTGGCTTGCGGAGTATGATGTAGATGTACTTCATCAAACTTCCACAACTGTGGTAATTTAAGCAACAAATGTTGGCTGCTTAGCATAAGCAGGCGTAACCTGTTGAGGACACACGATCGTTGTAATTTTCAGATAAGACAGTCACACATAGAAGTAATGTGATTCACTATTACCGGTTCCGCGCGTCAGACGAGAGCCTCATCAGATCTGTGGAAATTACAGTATTTAACAACGACAGAAGATAAAGTTAATCACTAAAAGTCCACTTACATCACGATAACTTACAGTCGTTTGCCTGGTGGTAACATGTTGGGGGACCACACCATAAGGTGTAGATTTTACAAGCACCGATCGGTAACACGAAATGGTGTGGTACCGAGCGGTGTTTGTGGCCCCCTAACATGTTACTAACAGGGCAATGATTACAGATTATTGGTTATTACTCGGCTTTTGGTGGTTTACTGTAGCTAATTCAGAAAAGTTGTTCTCGACCGGAACGTCGGATATCATCGGCGCAGCTGACCGAGGTCTTCGGGTGCGATGATCACGCTCCCGACCTGTGACTGCAGCCTCCTACTTGTGACAGTCTGACGAGGAGACGTAGCAGTCTGACGTTTAATGCGATTATGCCTAAGTATCCAGAAGAAGACAATAGGATCTGGACTGTGCTTCTCTTTCAATAACCACATTTAATTACCTTTTCGTTTCACTGTACAATGAATATTTCTTGTATAAAATTAAAATTGTTATATGAAAACTATTTTGTAAACAAAATGAAGCGGCAGTAAAGTGTTTGTTAATCTTGCATGTGTCAGGTCCTCGGTTCGAATCTAGACTGTAGCAACTGTTTTTTTTCTGTATCCATTACCAAACGGTAATTTTAATCTACAAATACTGAATCGTAGTTTTTTAAAATGAAAACATCGCTTTATTTCTCATGAGTAATACCACGAAACTGAAGTAAACTTTGAACAGACGCGTTGATTGCTTTATTGTCAAATGAGAAATATATACATCAGTAATACTGTTCAACCTCACGACATAAAAAAGTATTTTGTATTTCAGGTTTCGCATTTTGGTACCAGCTTTTAATACTTGCATTTTCAAGCGAATAGGTACCAAAAATAAAACTATTTTATTTTTATGCAAAATTATGATTTAATATTTGCGTCAAAATAAGAAAAGTAGGAAGGCAGTATATATTTTCATCCTATCTCATAGGAGGGTGTATTGCCGTTCTGTCACCGCATGCAATGTGGTACGAATGATTTTTGACGTGCCTATCCAAGCTTGCATTATCATAAATATATGTCCAAGTGATGTTAAATGTTATTATCTTTACGTATAGAAAATTATTATTTTCTCAACGATCTTCAAATTGAGTTACTCCCTTAATTTTTCTATATGAAATTAGTGAATTTGCTCATGGCACTTTCGTGGCCTTAGTCCGAGCTCACTTTCAGAACTCAAATTAAACATCAAATTAACTAATTTAGTACCATTAAATTCTGAATTGCTGGTGAATCCAAGCAAGTGAACAAAAGCAGTCAATGCCTGGGTGAGTATGAATGAGAACAGTGGCGTATTTAAGTTTACAAAAATAATGGCAAGTTTTGATTCATCCTTTTATAATTATAATCGAGCTGATAAATCCTACAAAAAAGATGATAAATATAAATCAGGAAAGGGTTGGTGCCTAATTGGCAAAGCATTCATTGGAGTGGAAGCTATACATCTTCCCCCCTGAATTAACATCTTTTACAATGCAATCAGACTTCGTTTACATGAATCCACTGTGAGGGCAATTTTTAACTTGTAGTTAAGAAGAAGAAGAAGTATTTTCTAATAAACATTTCCATTTGACAATAAAACCAGAATTTATAGATTACAGAAAAAAATGCTACCAGCGAGAATGGAGCCAGGATCCTCACGACTACAGAAGTTACAAACTACGCATTCAGCTACCAGAAGTTCTTTTCTTAAGCTGTAAATACTTTGTACTTCACAGCGTAGGACTTATTTTAATCTTCAAAGTCGATTTTTTCTTCTGCTCAGAACTGTTTCGTATTGGTTTAGGACACTGATGTCCCGGCACTGACCTTCAAATCCTATAAATATGAAGAAGGTCAAAGAAGGCAGAGAAGTGCGTGAGGTCCCCTTCTGGGTGGGCATACGCCCAAGAGTGAAGACGCCAACTTCGGTGGGCAATATCGAACAGAGGGTAGAACCACCACGCCACCCGTAGGACGACGAACTGAGGAACTGGTGCACGCGCAAAGATTGTCGTTCCTCCTTCGCACTGCCTATGCCGACCCAGGGGTCCCTGTCGGAAGCCGCATACGGAAATAATGATCTGCGCTGGTGGAAGCCAACTCTGCCCCGATCGTCCGTGGCGTGGCAGTTCTCCCCCTAGCGTTCAGGACCGCTTTGCCACGTGCCACCGAATTTGGCACATTCAAGCCTGCGCATTTCCCACTTACACAGTTATAAATAGGAAGGTCCAGCCTTAGTCCAGCAGTGTCTTCATCGCACATCAACATTTCGGTTAGTTGCGCATTAAAACTTCTGGGGATTCCACAACGATGTCTGACGTTTCGATCCAGAACCATTTCTACAACTACTCCAGCCAGAAGCATTATGGAACTAACTTAATCCGATTTTTTTGTTAAATACTGTAACTGCCTCAAGGCTGAAAACACTACGTAACTCGGAATTAGAAGGAAAACGATGCAGCGAACACACTGCAGATGCGAAAAAAGGTTATGAGTTTTAAATCAATTTATCGAGAAAGACGTTAGCGGTATATATATATATATATATATATATATATATATATATATATATATATATTCCTCTCTGGCGCTCCCTCTTCATCTCCGTTTTTCCCTACAGTTTCTACCCTCCACTGGTGTCTAAAGATCATGCAAGATATTCCTCGATGTCTTACCACAGGTGCTATCACCCCGTCTATTCTTATTGTCAATATTTCCCACATTTTCCTCTCTCTTCTGATTCTGCGGAGGTCCTCCTCATTTCTAATTTCATAAGTCCAAATAATTTTCAACAGCCTTCTGTATCACCACATCTCAAACGCTTCGATTCTTTTCTTTTCTGTTTGCCCTCAGTCGTTACATACAGTGCATTACTTCAAATGTATATCCTCAGAAAATGCTTCTTCAAGTTAATGCCGATGTTTGAAACTGGTATCCCACCGCCGTACGGAGCGTCTCCAGAAATGTCTTCGGTCTGGAATGTCACTGTCTGGAGTAGAACTGCCTTCAGTGATGATTCCCCCTTATGACTGAGACCTGATGACCAGAAACGACGGGTCTGGAGATGCCCCAGGCAGCGGTGGGATATCAGCCTCACTATTGCCCACTTTACGGCCTGAAGAGCAGGAGTGATGGTCTCGGATGCCATTTCATTTCAAAGCAGGACCTCTCGGTTGTCATCTGTGGCATCCTTACAACATAGCGTTACGTCTACGATATTCTACGATCCGTTTTGTTGCCCTTTATGACAAGCTCGACTCAGTCGTATTCGACCACATCGGCAAAAGCAGGATGTTTTTCTGTTGCACGACAATGCACGACCACATGTCAGTCAAAAAACCGTGGAAGCCATAACAAAACTCGGATGGACAACACTGAAACACCCGCCTTACAGTCCCGACCTGACTCCATGCGGCTATCATCTCTTTGGGAAACTGAAAGACTCTCTTCGTTGAACAAGTTTTGAAGATGATGACGCCCTTGTGCACGCTGCCAAACAGTGGCTCCAACAGGATGTTGCAAAATTTTGCCGTGCGGGTATACAGGCGCTGGTTGAGAGGGATGGAAATTATGTGGAGAAATGAAAATATTGTACCTGAAGGATGTAGCTACACACTGTAAAACTTTCAAACATGTAGAATGTAAGATGGATTTCAATAAAAATAGTGTGCATTTCTTTTGGACTGACCCTCGTATATTTGTACGTTTCCTTCAGAGGTGACGCGCGCAGATGGAGAAACTGCCGTCCGCCGAAAGATTAATAATTCCAGTGGTGAGATTTAGTCCGTCACAAACAACTCGGTCGCTTGGACGGAGAGTGAAACCGATGCCGTTAATAAACGCGCATTTCAAACGGCTGGACGAGGCTGGCCGGACGCCAGAGCACGCTGCTGGTATTAACCAAGTCTTCAGTGTGGCGAGGCCGAGCGTGGGGGCGCCTGATCAATATTGGTGGACGCCCTGACGACGCAGAAGGCGACTGCGAATCAGCAGGCAGCGGCTGGGGCCAGGAAATGTGGCTCGCCTTCGGCTGAGCTGACCTCCCACCTGTCAAGGCGCCACGGATTATCGCCTCCACGCCGACATCTCCTCAAACACGCCGCTGGCGCTGGCGGATTTACATCCACCAACGTCTGAAATACGTACGCGGACTGCAGCAGCCACTCGAGAAGTCACTTTTAAATTCTTCACGAGCAGGAATTCTATTACAAGAACGGTTTTTTCAAAGGTTTTATGAGGAATTCGTATATTTTAATCTTTGTTTTGTTTTCATCACTTCTCAATCTCCTTACGTCCTGCGCCAATCGTTTCATCTCTGCATATCTACTTCTCCCAACTTGTTGGTCAACATTTTACGTAACGTCTGTTCGTGGCGAATGTTCGTGGCGAACTCTACAAGCCACACAGCTTTATTTTACTGGCATGGCTGACTTAGGGCTATCAAGCCCGTCTTCAGATGGTTAGACGTGTTCTCTTACAGAATTAGGTTCATCAGCAACATGTCGTCTGGACCTCAGTTTGTTCCAGTGAACGGCGTTTTGTGTCGTTTTGGTCCTTTTGCATTTCTGGAAGCATGCAGGAAGTGTTTTAAGATGTTTAAGAACAAACAATACACACCTATTACCCAATCGACTGTGTCGCACAAACATTTCACAATACTCTTAATGTCAGCTTCTCTACATTAATATCATTGAACATTGAACATCATGCCTCTAGATCATGGCATCCCGGTTTCATTCCGGGTCGGGTTGAAAATATGGTATCGATAGCTACGAAGCCACAACGTAGTTCCGCTCTGCTAGGTTGGCACTACGAGAGACACGGACGACAGCATCCTCTAGACGGCGCTGTCGAGGTCTACGAGCTCCACGACTGCTTCAGCCCATTTGATCAGGTGCAGCCAGCCAGGACACTTCGCTTCAACTTCGCACCACCTTTCAAGTTATGTAATATGTTTGCATATGTTGCCCGCTAGTAAAGGTGCCTTAACTGTATCTGCAGTACCGGGAGATTAGTACCTTTTCCTGTTCCTGTTCTTTACCCACACGCCGCCTCCCAGACGGAATACAAAAGAAAATTTTCTTCTCTCGGTCACTGGGTATTTGCGTTGCCATAATCGTTTCATCACATATTCAAATGGTTCAAATGGCTCTGAGCACTATGGGACTTAACATCTGTGGTCATCAGTTCCCTAGAACTTAGAACTACTTAAACCTTACTAACCTAAGGACATCACACACTTCCATGCCCGAGGCAGGATTCGAACCTGCAACCGTAGCAGTCGCCCGGTTCCGGACTGAGCGCCTAGAACCGCTAGACCACCGCGGCCGGCTCACATATTCACCACAAAGACTCGGAAGTTGTCGAAGTGTCCTCAAATAGAAAGACTGCATCGCAGGCGTAGTGTGATGTTGGTATTGTACATGATGCTATATCGTGTGTATCAAGCACCCGACCTCCAAATAGTCTGATGATGAAATTACTCGATACGCGTCGATTAGTTGAATTGATGAACATCAAATGTCTAAATTGTTCTCCAACGACCACAACAGGAGAGTATAAGAAAAGACTGCACATTTTTTTGGGTGTTTCAGCCTCTGAGTTGCCTCAGTTTGGTTCCATGTTTCAATAAAAAATGATAAGTTCATGTTAAGTTGCCTCTATGTTGCATCGCTTTTTCTCAAAGCAGAGGGGTCCGCGAGCTATGCCAGAGGGGTCCACAAGATGCTATTAGAATAAAAAAATATATTAAATATATTTCGTATGGTAACAGATTTTTTGTGTTTTTCTGCATGAGCAGAGCTTTAGCGAACGCTAACTTCTACGTCTGGCGTCTTCCTAGACCCAACTGATACTAGCACACTCTTTCATACCTTGTATGAAATTAGTCTTTTTATATTTTTCACACATGTCTATTCAATTCAATCTCAAGTGTAGTACACTTGAAAGACCAGTACAATCAGTTTTAATTTTTTCCTGTCAATTTCAGTTCTGTGATATGACAAGATACCAATCATGCTCGATGAGGGGGTCGTAGAGAAAATTTTGTTGGGAACCCCTGGTATAGATACTTTTCCTCAAGTCTCAAGAGGTGTGAACAGTTTAGCAGTTATTTCAAGTATTGTATGTAAAACGCCACCGAGGATATCTTCTCTACCACTGACATAGCCACGTTCTCTGTACATATGCCAGCTACATACAGAGAACGTCTAACATCTGGTATTAGACTCATTTTTCAGTTCACAGTAACGTAGTTTAAGAGTCCTATATCTTCTTTCATCTTCGTGGTACGTTACTGTGCACATCCGAACACAGGTTCTTTAGAAGAACCGTGGCACATCGCCGCATGCTGTTGGTTACCGGGAGAACGGTCAGCATTTTCCTAGAATTTAATTTACTTCGAGCCTCTGTACTCTGTATGGCAGCCAATATCGGAGGAAGATTAATTACGCTTAATAATAAGAGCTCCTCCTACATTGATGAATGGTATTTAAGGCAGAGGTGAGCGGTTTGATTTATTTCCCAGGTGATGGAGCACCGGGCGGAAGTGACCCACCCTCAAATTTCGGGGCTCGGCCGGTAGTGGCGGTAAATAATTATCCGCACTCGGCTATTGTCCGTAAGCATGTAATGACTGCATTCAAATCGCCCTCTCCACTTAATTACGACAATAATTACAACCCCACTAACGTTCGGGACGAGGGACGAGTGGTATCAGTGAGTGTGTGTGTGTGTGTGTGTGTGTGTGTGTGTGTGTGTGTGTGGAGGATAGGAAGAGGGGGTTGGGGGGGGGGCAGCTAATGTGCTAGCTGATACCATTCATTAAGAAAAACTAAGTTAGCATGTCCCACTGAAAATGTTTCCTCCACAAAATTACGCTGGAAAGCTGCTGATGTACATACACTACAAGTCAAAAGTATCCGGACAGAAGAATTAACTACTAGATATCAGGAGAGGCAGACCTGACAATATAAAGGGAGAGGAGTATTGTGTTGGTGGTAGAGAAGCGGAGTCAGCAAACAGATCGTTCAGGAGATCTCCGTCACTTCGAACGTGGACTATTCATTCGATGTCACCTGAGTAACAAATCCATCAGCGTCATTTCAGTCATTCTAAAACTGCACGAGTCGTCTATTGGTCATATGACTGTGAAGTGGAAACGCGAAAGAACAACCGCAGGTAAACCAAGACCACTGGCAGAGACCGTCGAGAATCTCCTGAGAGGGTTGTAAAAAAAATCGCATGAAATCATCGAAAGGAATCGTTCATGAGTTCCAGAATGGTATCAGTAGTTATATACAAAGGGGTACAACGGTCCAGGAGGTCCTGGTAAGTCACACAGTTATACAGACAATGCTAAGCGACGCTGGCGGTGTAAAAATGGTTCAAATGGCTCTGAGAGCTATGGGAAAATCTGAGGTCATCAGTCCCCTACAACTTAAACTACTTAAACCTAACTAACCTAAGGACGTCACACACATCCATGCCCGAGGCAGGATTCGAACCGACGACCGTAGCGGTCGCGTCGTTCCAGACTGGAGCGCCGAGAACCGCTCGGCCATTCTGGCCGGCTGGCGGTGTAAAGAACTATGCCACTGGACAGTGAATGACCGGAAATAAATGGTTTGGATTGATGGATCATGCTATAGTATTTTATCCGCCGTCAAGCATTTGTATTTCTATTTCTTGAAATACTCGGCAACCAGTTGGAGAAAATAAATTTTATTTCCTTAACAGGTTTCAGGCACCTAGTGCTCATCTCAGAAAGTCCACTCACTGATGGAGAAAAAGGAGCAGCATGTGTAAGCCACATTCGTAACAATGATATTGAGATTCACACATGTATTTCTCCCTTGCCCTTATGTCCGTGTTCTGTTTTCTCGTTTGTTGAAAGCGTTCTTAGTTACTACTAGAAACTGGCGAACTGAATGTTTCCGTAATTTCCGCATCTGTACCCAGCAAACCACCTTACCATGTGTGGTGAGGATTGACCCATACGCGAATTGTGCGCGGTTAGAGCTATTATCGGTAAGACTTCGTATGAGCTTAATTACTTCTTTTTGTCGGCATTGTCACTTCACGAGATTTATTTGGGGAGAAGTAACATGTTGCTTTAATCTTCTTGGCACGCACACTCTCGGAATTTAAGGAGTTAACCTCTCTATAGAGTTAGATGAGCGCTTCGCGCTTACTTCACGACCCCGTGACAAATTTCGCTGTTGTTTCTTAGATCATCTCTGTCTTTTCCATTAATACTACACGTTAAGGGTTTCGCACCTCGAGCAGTACGTTAATGGTCGAACGATTGTTTTGCAAACTACGTCAGTTGAGGGAGAACGGCATTTCCTTAGACTTCTTTCAACTACATGAATCTGGCACCTGGTTATCTAGCAACTATCTTTGCACTGTCGCTCCAGGAGCCTACTGCTAGAAATTATGCGGATGAGAATTTCTAGTGACTGATCACCAATCTTTAAACGAACGATAATGAGTCTTTTCGCCTGTTTGTGCGAAATACTTGAATTTGTTTATGTTGTAGGATGAAGGAAGGCAGACTGAAAGTTAATGTTCAGATTGGTTCAGATGGCTCTAAGCACTATGCGACTTAACTTCTGAGGTCAACAGTCGCCTAGAACTTAGAACTAATTAAACCTAACTAACCTAAGGACATCACACACATCCATGCCCGGAGCAGGATTCGAACCTGCGACCGTAGCGGTCGCTCGGCTCCAGACTGTAGCGCCTAGAACCGCACGGCCACTCCGGCTGGCAGTTAATGTTCCCTCGACAACAAGGTCATTAGAGAAGCAGCACAGGTCGTACCAGGAAAAGGTGGGGAAGGAAATCGTCCGAGCCGTTTCAAAGGAACCAGCCCGGCATTTACCTGGAGCGATTTAGGGAAATCACTAACACCCAAATTTGAACCGTCGTCCTCCACCGCTTATGTTGAGGGGCAATTGTCAGTCCCAGCACCAAATACCAGTCCCCTACATTTCGTTACAGTTTTCTGGCGTTGTTCTTTCCCTATGTGCATTACTTTGATTGATACTGTAGGGCATGCAATGCTACGATTCGAATGAGAGATATAGCAGGCCCTGAAATGTTAGGAATTAGTGTGTGACAATAGGACCATCGAATTTGGCACATCACCCCCGCGTGCAATCTACATTTCTGTCCATCTATTGAACTACTAGCTCATATTTGCACTTCTCTGTTCATCTGGAGCTATCAAGGTGTGTAGAACGTTGATCTGGAACACCCAGCGCTGGCGAATTGCTGACGGCTGTCTTCGCTTTACTGATGCCACGATAGTTGGTCAAACAGGCACCACGAGCGTGCAAGGCTTTTGTCTAAAGCCTCTAGGCACCGACACCCAGAAGTATAGAGGCTCATGATAACTTCAGCCCTCGTCACGTGCTATAACACCATGGGCCATACACTCGCCTCCACGCGCCTTCCTGCTAGCTCGCAGCCAGTCTGCAACTACTCAACCTCTCCTGCCAAGCCTCAACATCTTTCTAATACCTTAAATTGCACTTCCTTTTAGTAAAATTTTAATTACAAGTACAAGGTTACTGAAAATGATGGACACAATCTAATTAATGTTTACTCCATAAAAATAAATTGGATATTAATAAACATGTTGGCAAGAGGAGAATCTGGTTTCGATATCATCGCTAGAGAAACCACAGTTACATAAATGGTGAACACAGTAACACAAAAGATGATTCTTTGCGTCTAAGACGAGTACAGTAACCGCTTAGATATTTGTTTATTAGCAGGAGGAGGATATACTGAATATTTATAATATGTGTTTGTAAACTTTAAAACTTCCTTTTCCCATAGCCATGTTTGTAATTTAAATTTATATTTTTAAATTAAATGAAATGGATTCGTCTAAATGAATAATTCCGTATCAAACGAGAACAAAATTCTCTGACAAGAAACTGAAAAAGTTTGATGAAACAAAGTTGTAACATTGTAAGCTCTAGTAGATGAGCGTTGTCAAGGACTAGCTATAAAATTTCATTTTCATACTTGAAAGACTGACTGTTACAGTGCAAGCTTATACATATATTTTCAAACATTAAATGTAAAGGAAACAAAATTCTTCATTCAGCTTGCGACTTCCGCACATCTGTGATTCTTTAGAAGTGCACAGTATTTTCCTCAGCACGGAACGATAATGTCAGTACATCAACGGTTACGAAGACCACGGGCCGAATTCACTTAATATTAGAAATAACTAGCTATTAAACAGTATTAAAATTATCACTGAGGAACAGAACATGCTGTATCATGTATCAAGTCGTATGCAAAACCGTGGCAGGGACCGAATAGTAAGTGCAGCAATAATCTGTAGCACCTGACGTTGAGAAATGGTGTCTGATTCAAAAAAGTATGTACAATGAAACACATCGGTGGAGTCTGTGGTGTTTTATGCTGTTTGTATCTGATTATTCCTGAGGTTTCAAAATAGCAACTGGATGACATCGACATCTTGCCACAGTATTTCGGCTGGCAAAACACTCACCTGAAGATGTCTGAATGGCTGTCAGCCGAGATATCGTGGCAGGACGTTGGCGTCATCCAACAGCAATACTGAAACTTGAGAGAATACTCGTTAATCAAAAATAATGTCTATGGTTGCTTCCTCGGAGGTATTGGATGCCTCTGAGAACTTTAGGAACGCGAGTGTAATAACGCGTAACAGCAGAATGAAGGGCTTGCCGATTGTTAACAAATTAACTGCAGCAACGATCCCTGAAATGTAGGCGGATCGGGCGCGACTATGGAGGAATGTCAGAAACGTAGCTGAAGGTGGTGTCTTCCTGGAATTCACATTCCAGAATCGAAATACTTCAACAGCGTAGTCGCTATCAGCACAGCAGTCGACCTCCGTCGGTGGGTGTAGCGAGTCCTTCTTCTTTGGCAATGAAGTTAAACAAGAGATCAGACACAAGCAATATTATGCCCAATATTGCTGCCGAATGATTTACATTCTTCATGGCAGTCGCAACATGAATGTAGTCTCTGACAATATTTTTGTTATAACTATCATTTTATTATATTCAAGAATATTTTTCACAGACCTCGAACAGAAACGGAGCGCGATCTAGTTGCCATTGTCTTTTTGGGAATAATTAATAGTAGAGATTTGTAACTGCCTTCTCCCACTAAATATAAATATCATTTATCGTACGTTAACATTGCTTCAAATCAGATACATCTTATTACCTGACGTGTGAATTTCGTTGGTGAACTCTTGCCCCATATGCAGAAGCGGTTCGAGATCATATTTTTTCCACAGAAGCAAAACATCATTGCTCCTCTTCCAACCCCCCCTCCCCCTCTTCTCGACTCTCAGGCACTACGCATGTAATTTTACTTTTGTCATAAATATAATAATCCTTCTCCGCAGCTGCATGGTAGCGTTTGCGATTTTCTCGCTCTGGGCTTGGGTTCCATTG
This sequence comes from Schistocerca piceifrons, assembly GCF_021461385.2. Classification (NCBI taxonomy): domain Eukaryota; kingdom Metazoa; phylum Arthropoda; class Insecta; order Orthoptera; family Acrididae; genus Schistocerca; species Schistocerca piceifrons. Next base: position 452,290,277 of record NC_060144.1, on the reverse strand, counting down.
TTGATCACAACACCAAATTAAATTGAAATGGTGTCACATGGAAATATTCGTTGCAAATTGTGAGCTAAACGAGGTGTATTATTTACTATGTGCTCTCAGACACGCGACATTGTGGTTAAGTCTAGTTAAATATAAAAGAACGACAATCTAAAGTAGAGGTTTGTAGTAAGTATGGGAATTGGATATACATCTTAATCTCCTAGTCCCCCTCCCCCCCTCCTGTCACGATCCTCCTCCTCCTCCCCCTCCTTCTCCTTCTCCTTCCCCCTCCTTCCTCACCTCTCTGTTCATCTTCTCCTTCCTTCTTTCTTCCCATCCCATCCTGCTCCCTCTGTCCATCACTTCCTCCCTCCTTTCTCTATCCATCCTCTCCTACCCTATCTTTCTTCATCGCCACCTGCCCTCTCCCCCTCCCCCCTCTCTGTTCATCACCTCCTCCCCCATTTCTACATGAATCTTCTCCACCCGCCTCTCTCTACTTGCTATGTCCATTTCCTCCCACCCCTCTACCCATATCCTCTTCCTCTTTCTCGGACCTGTAGACTTGTTTATTCTTATTGCAAATTCAAATGCTGTAGTAGTATTCTAATCATAAGCCGATAAGCCATAAACAGAAGTCTCCTGTTTGCTAATATGTACATATATAGGGTTAACTTTAATAAAACCGACAAACGGCAGGAAGGAAAGAAGGTCCTGCGTCCGGAAATGCATCGTTGCCGCGGTAGATAGTGCTGACGAATGAAAGTTCCTCTCACCACATGCCGTGTGTCCTTTGTGTGTTAAGGTTGTGTGATTGACGCAGATTACTGTAAGGAGCAGAATGGTTCGGTATTCGTGTCGCGAGCAAGCCGAGATAGCCGGCCGCTGTGACCGAGCGGTCCTAGGCGCTTCAGTCTGGAAACGCAATGCTGCTGCTACGGTCGCAGATTCGAATCCTGCCTCGGGCATGGATGTGTGTGATGTCCTTAGGTTAGTTAGGTTTAAGTAATTCTAAGTCTAGGGGACTGATGACCTCAGATGTTAAGTCCCATAGTGCTTAGAGCCATTGGAACCATTTGAATTTGAACCAAGTTAGTAAAGATGTTTTTGAAATGAGAGTTTTTGGATTAAGACTCCTTGTCAATGGGCTCAAATTTCGTTCATGGCCTACGTTACGTTGCGCAACTTGGGGAATGTTGTAAACACATGATGGAGTACAGGTACACTTTGGCTGATGTTAGCCAACGTAACGCACCAATATGGTCCAAAACAGAGGGATCGAGCAGAGCCTGTGTCTTTAACGACGAATGCATTATAGCTTCCAAATGTGAGAGCGGCACATGGAACAACTCCTTTAATAGTTATGAAAGTAAAGTAAATTGTAATATTTAACGTGCTGAAGTGGTATTGTATTCCCTGTTTAGGTGAGCCTTTGGTAAAACTTGATCCCACAGATTTACATGCTGACTAATCGAAAAGATTAAATTTCAAATATATCTGTCCTAACTAGGACATATTTGATAGTGAGATTAGTGGTGGCATGTAACCACACATTTCATTTATCGTGTAAGCGTCTCGCTTGTTGGCCCGTGTTGACTGGAACGTTATTCACCCATGTCAACTTTCGCTACTAACAGTGATACACCACGTGTACAACTCTAGCATGCGTAGGCTCCTGTCGCCCTTCCCAGTGTAGCGTCCCAAGCGGACGCTTGCGTTGCTTGGACCTTGAACCAGCCCTGCCCATATGCCCTTTTGACGCCTGTGCTTTCTTCATCTTTAAGTGGAGACAAGAGATTTAAAGTCATCGTATTCAATTTACTTCCATGCTAAGATACTTAGTGTCAGGTTTCGGCAGATCTGAAGCCGTAGTTTATTTTTTTTTTTCTTTTTGGTCATCAATCTTCTGACTGGTTTGATCAGGCACGCTACGAATTCCTCTCCTGTGCTAACCTCTTTAACTCAGAGTAGCACTTGCGACCTACGTCCTCAATTATTTGCGAAAGATCGCACAAATGTCTGTGGACATTCCCATGTACAGTATCTTTCTTACACCATAGTTACCTTAGAAATAACAATTTGAATGTGACAAACAATATTAAAATGATTTAAGTGTCTATAGTGAAAATATGAGAAAGTAATACTGAGTATGAACTAATAAAGTTAATACTGACACTTCTTTTACTACTACTGCTGCTGCTGTCACTAATAGTAATAGTATCAACTCAAAGCTGGCTAAAATGTACATTCATAGGGTTTTTCATGGATGCCAAGTTGCAGTGCAACGTAAGTATTCTAATATATAACGAGCTTTTTATTTCATGCACATTTCGTTAACTTACGCCTACATTTCCGTTATCTTCGCAAGCACCACCACGTAAGCATCTAGCTGCATGTAATCCAGAATACAATTTACCTTAACACCTCCATCTTATTATGAGGCTGCAGTGGGTCGAAAGCTAGCTAACGGTACAGTAAATCGTATTAAATTTATCTTTCTTATGGTAGAGCATCATTTGTATGTACACTAAGGTGACAAAAGTCATGGGATATCTCCTAATATAGTGTCAGTCCTACTTTTGCCAGGTTTAGTGCAGCAACTCGGGGTCGAATGGACTCAACAAGTCGCTGGAAGTCCCCTGCAGAAATATTGAGCCATGCTGCGCCTACAGCCGTCCATAATTGCGAAAGTGTTGCCGGTGCAGGATTTTGTGCACTAACTGCCCTATCGATTATCTCCCACAAATGTTGGATGGGATTCACGTTGTGCGGCCTGGTTTGCCAGCATTCGCTCGAATTATCCATAATGTTCTCCAAACCAGTCGGGAACAATTGTGGCCTGGTGACATGGCCCATTGTGATCCATAAAAATTGGCAAGATGAAGTCAACGAATGGCTGCAAATGGTCTCCAGGTAGCCGCGCATAACCATTTTCAGTCAATGTTCGTTGCAGTTGGGCCAGAGGACCCAGTCCATTCCACGTAAACACAGTCCACACTGTTATGGAGCCACCAACAGCTTACACAGTGCCCTCTTGACAACTTGGGTCCATGGCTCTGCGAGGTCGGTGCCACACTCGTTCCTGCCATCAGCTCTTACCAACCGAAATCGGTACTCATCTGACCAGTGTAGTGGGACGCGAAATTGAAGCGCCACCCATCCACCAGTGTCAGCCCAGTTTGCAGGTGAATATAAGTTTAATTTAGTTTTTGTTTATGTATTTTTGTACTATTTGTAATGGTTGTGAATTGTCTAAAGTTTTGTATTTACTTTTTAAGTTTCATGTACGGAGAGGGCGGCGCAACGAACGGGGACAGCATCTTCGCTGCCGGGACCAGAGAGAAAATTGCTGGCCACTATACGTCGCGGGTCGACAGCCAAAGAGCAACAGAAGATCCTGAAACCGAGTTGTTGTGTCGTGCTTCTAAAAATTGAAAAATTGAGAATTTTTATTGTTTCTACAACAATAACGTCATAGAAAGTTTAATCATGTTGTAAATGTTCAGTTCTGTCTTGTCAAGGCTCAGGTTCACGTCTATATGTAGGAAGATAATAAACTAGTGGATGCTACTAAAGTTTAAATACGTGTTCCGAGAATTTATTTATGAAGACTTATGTGAATGAATTAATAATATATTTGACAAGATCATTAATTTTGACAACGTTCATCGCGAGTTTGAGTCTTGAAAGTTTATGCAATGTGGTTCTAATATTTATTAAATCAGATAACTTGCGTTAATATAATTTCTGAGAAGAAACAAACGACATCTAAATTGAAAAAGTTTGTGCAAACCAATTGGCCTGAGTGACGTAATTCTGCGCATACGACTCAAATGATGTTTTACAGTTTCGTTCAAGAACCATTCAGAGACAATTTAAAAAGAGTTTAAATAATTTTGAAGTGTGTTGTAACTGACGTAGGTGACGAAGTCTGCACATGGTCATATGTCCAAAGAAAATAATTTATACAAAACTAACGTCGTTACACTACACCAGCCAACGATTTTCCAGTTCTCTAGTGTTCTAGGCGCTACAGTCTGGAACCCCGGGACCGCTACGGTCGCAGGTTCGAATCCTGCCTCGGGCATGGAGGTGTGTGATGTCCTTAGGCTAGTTAGGTTGAAGTAGTTCTAAGTTGTAGGGGACTGATGACCTCAGAAGTTAAGTCCCATAGTGCTCAGAGCCGTTTGAACCATTTTGTTGTCTAGTGTTCAACAGATATTGTCACGAGCACAAGAGAAGTGCTGCAGACGGTGTCGTGCCGCTACAATGTTACAAAAGGCACCGACGTCAGTCGTCCGCTGCCATAGTTCATTAACGCTAAATTTCGCCTCACTGTCATAACGGATACCTTCGTCGTACGTTCCACATTGTTGTATAGGGTTATTTCACGTCATCTTGCTTGTCTGCCTGCACTGACGAAAATGGCTCTGAGCACTATGGGACTTAACTTCTGTGGTCATCAGTCCCCTAGAACTTAGAACTACTTAAACCTAACTAAGCTAAGGACATCACACACATCCATGCCCGAGGCAGGATTCGAACCTGCGACCGTAGCGTGCACTGACGACTGTAAGCAAATTCCACTGCACTCGGTCGTTAAGTGAAGGCAATCGACCACTGCGTTGCCGTTGGTGGGAGGTAACGTATGTAATTTGGTATTCTCGGCACGCTCTTGACACTATTGATCTCGGAGTTTTGCGTTCTCTAACGGTTTCCGAAATGGAATGTCCCATGCGTCTAGCTCCAACCACCATTTAGTGTTCAAAGTCTGTTATCCCCCTCGTGCGGCCTTAATCACGTCGATGCAGTTTCACATGAATCACCTGAGCACAAATGATAGCTCCGCCAATGCACTGGCCTTTTATACCTCGTATACGTGATACTACCGCCATCTGTACATCGCATATCGCTACCCACGACCTTTGACACCTGACCGTAAACCGCCATTTTAAGTCACAGTTGCAGGTCGTCATCCAAGTGCTTGCTTGCTTGCTTAGTTCCTGTCGTTCCCTCTGGAACATAGGGCCGTGATGAAATTCCTCCAGCTAGTACGATTTCTAGGAAGTCTCTTCACTTCACTCCACGTTTTCCCATCCTCTGCAGCTTCTCTCTCGATCGTCCTTTTCCACGTCTATTTGAGACGACCACGTTTTCTAACTTCTTGAGAGTTCCAATCCAATGCCATCCTTTCAATAGCTCCATCTGGTTTCCTCAATGTATGCCCAATCCAGTGCCAGTTTCTTTCTTTGATTTGTATATTGATTGGCTGCTGCTTTGTCTCCCTCCAAAGATCTTCATGTGTCATTATACAGGATGGCGCAGGGAAGCGGGAAATTTCGAAATAACGTCATTTCCATGAATAAATTCATAAAACTAATAATTTATTAACGAAAGTGAATGTATTCAGTGTGCCATTATTCAGTATGTCTTTACACTCAAAATGTCCAAAAGTGTCTCTTTACTTTTTAAAGATGACATCGGAAAGATGTGCTCCCATTCGGCGTTCACACTCTAACAGCCTGTTACGAAAACTCTGGAATGCGCGGTGTAGCAAATCTTGCGGAATGGCAGTGATTTCGTTTCAATGTTCTCCTTCAGTTCATGGATTGTTACAGGACGTGTACGGTACACCTTGCCTTTAAGATATCCCCACAGGAAGAAGTCGCACACACTAAGATCAGGGGATCTCGCAGGCCATGCAATGTCACCGTTACTTGAAATAATGCATCTTCCAAACAATTGACGAACTGCTGCCATCGATTGTCGAGCAGTGTGTGACGTGGCTCTGTCCTGCTGAAACCGCATGTTTTCGACGTTAAGATTAAGCTCGTACAGTCTCGGTGTAAAGAATGTTTGAAGCATTTCAACATATCGAGCGGATGTTACTGTCACTGCACTACCATCCTCACGTTCAAAAAAATAAGGGCCGATAACACCATGACATGATACAGCACAGCATATTGTAACCTTGGCGCTATGTAGTGGTCGCTGGTGAAACTCGCAAGGATTGTCCTGTGCCCAATAACGAAAATTCTGTTTGTTCACGAATCCGTTCAGGTGGAAATGGGCTTCGTCTGATATCCGTAAGTTACCAAGGAAATTCGCGTCCTCGTTGATTTTAGCAAATATCTGGCTACTAAACTCCATACGTGACGCTGGGTCTCGTTCATGTAAGTGTTGCACAATCTGCAACTTATAGGGATGGAAGTCTAATTCGTGCAGTATTCTTTGTGAGCTTCGTCGCTTAATCCCTAGCGAAGATGCATGCTGTCGAACGGAGCGGCGAGGACTCCTCTCGATTGCAGCTCTAGCAGCTGCAATGTTCTCAGGGGTACGTACCGTTAGAATGCCACCTGGAGGTTTCTTTTTCAAGGCAGGTCCTGTTTCTTCAAAATTACGCACCCACGTTGTAATCGCATGCGCAGATGGGACACGTCCATGACGTCCAAGCTGGTAATGCTGTCGAAATGTTCTCTGCGCGGCAGTCGCGCTATCACCATTTTTGTAAAACGCTCTCACAGCTACTGCACGTTCCGCACCAGTCCAATTCTCGACGATTACTAAATGGCAATGCGTTCACATCAATTGTGCAAACTTTCGAACATCTGTCGGCGCTACAGTACTGCCAACTGTAACGTTCAAAATTTCCCATTCCCCTGCGCCACCCTGTATCTGGTCATCTCACATTTAAGATACGCCGGAGACAGTGGTTGATGAAAATAGGATACAATAGTGTATCCCTACTTCTTCGTGATTCGCAACGTCTTTCAGTGCGAGCTGTATCCGCCGAAACACAGCCGTATACTGGCTTCCCGAGTCGTGTCCTGCAGAGCCCCCGGAAGGCAGCGCCGCGGACGGGAGGGATTACTGCCTGCTGCTGCTGCTGCTGCTGCCTGTCCGCCCGTGAGGCCCTCTGCGTCCCGCTGGGCCGGCCTCGCAGCCGCGGCCCCCGGCCGTGACCCGCTTGCACGACGGGCCAATGCCGCCCGAAATTCGCCAGATATGTCTGCCCCACTGGCCACCTGCGCGCCTCGCGCCGCTCTCACCACGCTGTGACAGCCGGCGCCAACCACAACCCGCCAAAAATGCTAGAACTGGGTTAAAACATCAAAACAAAGACAATCTCCAGGACCTCAGTCACGAACACCTCACATCTTCAACGATGCGTCTGTTTACAGGCAACAAAGGCTGTTTCTCGTGCGATGGTCTTCTGATCAGTGCGTGAGCTGATACGGATTCTCGAACAGTATTGGCAACCGTGCAGTGTAAGCTTTCACGGCCGGTGTTGTCTTCAGTTAAAACTGGAATGGTGCTGCCCTCTATGTGCTCTATAAGTGCGAGAGTACCTGGAGCCTCAGTGGCAGTAGCCGGATGACCTCAGAAGATGTCTCCCGCACATAGAGACGAAACGTTGGGTGGAAATTTTATACATCGACCATGGCTTCTCAGCCCGGAAGTCTTAACTGAAGAGTATTGGCAACCGCGCGGTATTAGTCGAGCGGCCAAAGGCACTGCAGTCATGGACTGTGCGGCTGGTCCCGGCGGAGGTTCGACTCCTCCCTCGGGCATGGGTGTGTGTGTTTTTCCTTAGGCTAATTTAGGTTAAATAGTGTGTAAGCTTAGGGACTGATAACCTAAGCAGTTAAGTCCCATAATATTTCACACACATTTGAACATTTGAGTATTGGCAACCTTTCCCTCTAAGTACCTGACACCCGCCATTAGCCAGTTATGTGATTATTCTAATCTTCTATTAGTACGTCTGTTCTTTCCCCCTTGTTGTCTGTCCATCTCCTCCTCCCTTCTTCTCTTTCGACGTTATCCGTCTCACTCCAGCAGAGGTTGGTGGTTTTTATCCACACAATATTTGTTTGCTAATAGTAAGTAATATTTGTACCAAATTTGCTTGAAAATTAAAACTGGTGCAGCTGGCCCCTTTGCATTAAATTTATTTACGCAACCAGTTTCGGTGTTCCATTAAACCATCTTCACCAAATAAATTGGGAAGCATCCAGTCTCGTGTGCAGCCATAATAGGAGCCAATATTAAATAAACGGTGTCCATAGGTCTCTGGTTGACAATACGCTATTTCTTTTTCATCAACTGACGAATAGCGGGTTCATAATGAAGGGATAGTGTCGTGTAAACCAGAGATCTACGGACACCTGTGATTTAATATGGATTCCTCTTATGACTGCACCCGTGACTGGATACCTTTCCATTTACGTAGATCAAGGGGACTGAAAATAGTGTAATGTAAACTGGCTGCATAAACAAATTAAATACAGAACGGACTGCTGCAGGTACGTAATTTTCATTTCATATTGAGCAGCCGAAGTTCTTGTAACCTTCTATTACAAGGATAGATATACGAAGGTTTTTACCTGTAATTTTGATCTTGTACACACATGTCAAATATACTTCACATATATTTAACATATTTCACTCGTATTTTTACACAAACGTGTATTTCAGTTGTGTCTCTAACGAGTTTCGTCCTGCAGTTTCATTTTCACGCAACTGAATATTTGTTACATCGTATCTCCTGAACTATGTACTGTATAATGACATAATTTTGCAGTTATATCAAGTCGTATACGTCGTTACTGTCTGTGAAATGTGTAGTAGTAAAGAAGTAATAAATTGGAACGCCATGCTACATGCAGAAGGTTTGCTGCATGGAGAGCGAAAATGTAGTAAGCGATAACCAACTTTCCTTCCGTCACTTTATGGGAGTCGTCAGCAAGACAAACTCTTGTAAATGTCTGAAATTATGTGTAACGTTTGTTGCAAGTCTCAAATATTGTGTGACTACAGAATGGGTATTCACGCGTAGTACGCCACATTTTTTGTTTCAGTCCACTCCACCCTTTTAATAAGTGCGTGATTCTTACCCCCTCATACATTAAGTGATATGTGTACCAAGTTTGGTAGAAATGGGTCCGGATGTTTAGGAGGAGACGTGCAACGCACATACATACATCCATACATACATATTTACATACTTACACACGGTGGTCGATTGATAGCGGCCGGGCCAAATATCTCACGAAATAAGCATCAAACGAAAAAACTACAAAGAACGAAACTCGTTTAGCTTGAAGGGGGAAACGAGATGGCGCTATGGTTGGCCCACTAGATGGCGCTGCCATAGGTCAAACGGATATCAACTCCGTTTTTTAAAATAGGAACCCCCATTTTTATTTCATATTCGTGTAGTACGTAAAGAAATATTAATGTTTTAGTTGGACCACTTTTTTCGCTTTGTGATAGATGGCGCTGTAATAGTCACAAACATATGGCTCACAATTTTAGACGAACAGTTGGTAACAGGTAGGTTTTTTAGATTAAAATACAGAACGTAGGTACTTTTGAACATTTGATTTCGGTTGTTCCAATGTGATACAGGTACCTTTGTGAACTTATCATTTATGAGAACACATGCTGTTACAACGTGATTACCTGTAAATACCACATTAATGCAATAAATGCTCAAAATGATGTCCGTCATGCTGAATGCATTTGGCAATACGTGTAACGACATTCCTCTCAACAGCGAGTAGTTCGCCTTCCGTAATGTTCGCACATGCAAACATCAATACATTGTACATAGTGAAGTAGTACATACTCATATGAAGTGTATGTGCATGCTACTGTACCGTTATGCAACTACACCTTCTACAAGTACGCATTGTTTGATAACATACATTGTACTGATGTTGGCAGTTAGCCAAAATGTATTAGAAATTAGAAATGATAAAGTGTGGTCAAGACTGAAAACCGTTATGCGTTTGTGTATGGTTATGGCCACTGATCTATATAAAGGCTGAAACTTCCTGGCAGATTAAAACTGTGTGCCCGACCGAGACTCGAACTCGGGACCCGAGATACTGGCAGAAGTAAAGCTGTGAGGACCGGACGTGAGTAGTGCTTCGGTAGCTCAGATGGCAGAGCACTTGCCCGCGAAAGGCAAAGGTCCCGAGTTCGAGTCTCGGTCGGGCACACAGTTTTAATCTGCCAGGAAGTTTCATATCAGCGCACACTCCGCTGCTGAGTGAAAATCCCATTCTGGATATATAAAGGCTTCTTGTCTGTTAGTTCGGTCTTTGTTTCTCAGTGACGCCTTTCGTACCTACCCGCGGGTGGCAGCCTAGCAGTTCTTTCGAGGGGTTTAATCGCACGCATGGCTGCCTCTGGTGTCTTGTCTTGCTGGCTGTTCCGGACGCTAACAGGAGTCGCTGGCCGAGTACGGAGGTAGGATCACCTTGTTGTGGTTGGCTATCGTTTACCGTGGAGAGGACATCTGCCCTATTTGAGGATCATTTCTTTCCTCTGACTTGGTTGTCGCAGGTTGTGTCTTCTGAGTCGGCATAGCTTCCATTTCTGTTGCCTTGGTTGATGAATGTGGCCCTGCCAGCAATCCTTATTTCAATTAGGTCCGAGGTGAAAATAAATGGTAAGTATCTTGCCTTGCGTACGATAAGTGTTGGATCCGATTCACGAAACCTCTGTTCTTTTAGTGAGCCCCTGTCCTTGAAATTTTTTTTGGGTTCGTCAAGCTTGCGCTAGTGGCGGTTACTTTCGCGAGTGTTCTTACTGTGGGTCAGCATCATCGGTAATCGTAACATGCACCGGCGGTTTGTGCGGGGTGAGTGCAGCTAAACGCCTGGAGATATAGATCTGTGTGCGTGGATTGTAAAAGGACTCATATTTCGTCCTCTCGTAGTTCCATTATTACCTGGTTAAGCGATTGAAGCTGTATGTATGTATGTTTTATTCTGAATTCTTAAGTGTTCAAACTCTTATAAATCATTTATATCTCCAATTGACTGTTACCTTCAAAGCCCTCGTGGGTTAAAAGGGCAGTTTCTTCTTCTTTAAGTTTATTAAGCCACGGTCAAAGACCTGTGGACAGACTGTAACCGAATTTTGGTAGGTGATTTTAATGTGTATCCTGTGTGTGCTTTAGAAGCGTGGGCTGAGCTCAAGCTGGTAATCTTATGTTGGCCAACGCATTCATTTTCAATTCGTTTTTAATCCTGCTCTAAATCTTTTGATCAAATACACCCGTCTTCTAACAATTTTCGGGTGTGCAGCCGGATTCCGTCGACATCTTCAGGTGCCACAACTGCTGGAAAGGCCAGGTACATTCACGGTATTTATGTTGAATCCCGCGTATGCCAAATGCGCTGGCGCCTTTCGGTCCGTACGTCAGGTGATGACATGCGCGGTGCGGCTGAGTTGTGTGCGCTGCCCTCGTTGGTGAAAGTGAGTATCGGATGACCCGGCCGATTCCGCTGTGACTGGATAATTTTAATTACAGGATTAAAATTTTTATCCAATTCAAAGTTGTTGTCACAATTTATTAGATTATCGGAAAGACGTTTTTCAACCGTTGCTTTGATTACTGAATCCCAAAAACTGGAAACCGGCATACGGAAGGAACGCAGTTGATTTATAGTCGTCATCATTGTTCTCAGTGCGATGCTTCTTGTTATTATAGCTGCACATGGTCTTCTTTATTTGGCGTGAAGTGTAGCCATTCCCTTTAAAAATCTTCTGCGAGTGTTCTTATTCTGCGTAGAAGTTCTCATCGTACGATGTTACGTAGATCTGATGCGTGAAGGTACTAAGAACACCGGCGGTTTGAGCGGCGTGATACAGATCTGGATTTTGTGTACACAGAATGTCCGGATGACCCGTCATTCTGATTGCGTACTAGCACGTCTAGAAAGGATAAAGTTCCATCTTTCTCAACCTCCGTCGTAAACTTAATCTTTTTAAGCGACAAACAAATTTCTGCAGTTCTTGTCTGCCATGAGGCCATACAACAAAAGTATCATCTACATAACGCCAGAAAACAGTGCTTTAAAACAGGAGACTCATGTGCTTTCTCCTCAAAAACGGTTAGCCACCACAGGGGACAAATCGTGACAACGGTTTTCAATTGGATAAAATCTGGAATCCTATAAGTAGTTCTAAGCCTAGGGGACTGATGACAGATGTTAAGTCCCATAGTGCTCAGAGCCATTTGAACCACCATCCATTATCAAAGTAATGGTTTCTTGATGCCGCTCGGTTTCCCCCATCAATCGATACTTTCTTTTAGTCAACGAAATTGAGTCTATTAGATTCATCTGTAGGAATCAACATGGATTCCGCAAATAACGATCGTTTGAAAAATCAACTTGCTCTGTTCATCTACGAGTCTCAGAGCACTAAATACCGGCACGCAGTTTAATGCCGTTCCTTGACTTTCAGAAGACACCCAATACAGTTACACACTGCCACCTAACGAAAGAAACAGGACCGTACGGAGTACAAGCCCAGCTGTAAGGTTGGATTGAAGACTTCCCATTACCTTTTAAAAGAGAGAAATATTCCGACTTAAAAGTAATTTCGAGCGTACACCACGAGCGTTTTGGTACCATGGATAATGTGGGAACTTCCATGACGCATTTCACGAGTGATGCTGTCGTATAGAGAATAGTGACAGTGCAAGAGAATTGTAGCGAAGTGCAGTAAGGCTTGCACAGGATGGACGCTTGGTGCGGGGATTGGCGTCAACGTAAAGAAATGGAACTTACTGCTCATAGGTAGAAAGACGATTTCAGAAAAAACGCTGGAAGCAGTCAAATCCACAAAACATCTAGGGACATGCGTACGGAGAGCTTTAAAGTGGAACGACCACATAAAACTAATCGCAAGAAAGATAGACTGAGATTCATTGGAAGCGTCCTAAGAACGTGTTGCCCATCCGTTGTTAGCTTACTAAATTCTCCTGTGACAATACTTGAATATAACATCCTCGCAAGAGAGGACTGATAGAGAAAACAGATACTATAAAAAGAGAGTAGCGCTTTTCTTTACAGGTTCATTTAGCAAGCGCGAATGCGTCACGGAGATGCTGAAGCAACTCGAGCGGCACATGCTGCAAGAGAAGTGTTCTGCTTCATGGTTTCGTTTACTGTTAAAAGTCCGCAAACTTACGTTCGTGGAAAATTCAGTCAATTCCTGCTACGTACATCTCACGGACAGACAATGAAGTTAAAATTAGAGAGACTGGAGCTCACACAGAGGCTTACCAACAGTCCTCCTTCACGCAGTGATAAAAAAAATAAAAAATAAAAAGAACACTCTGCCACATTTCTAAAGATGGCTCGAGGAGATGCAGATGCTGTACCACGGATTCCTTTACTCCAAAATTCAATTCCGTACCTTATTCTTTTCCCAATCTCCCCTCCTTCTGTAGCACCACATTTCAAAACTTCTGTTTTATGTCAGTCTGAGTTGTTTATTGTCCACGTGTCATATCCGTATAAGGCTGCATATCAGCAGTGTAGTTTGGAACATGGAAGACTGGACATTGGTGGAAGCGAAGCTGTGAGGGAGGGTCGTGACAAGTGCTTGGACAGCTCTGTCGGTGGAAAGCTTTCCCGCGAAAGGCAAAGATCTCAGATTCGTGTCCCAGTCCGGCACACATTTCTAATCTAAAAGGAAGTTTAAAATCAGCACACGCTCTGCTGCACTGTGAAAATTCATTTCTTGGTTTCTTTTGCAATACTCTGAAGTGACAAAAGTCGTGGGATGCCTCCTAATAGTCTGCCGGACATCCTTTTGCAAGACTTAGTGGCGCATCTCGTCGTGGCATCGACTCGACAAGTCGCTGGAAGTACTCTGCAGAAATATTAACACACGCTGCGTCTAGAGCCGTCCACAACTGCGAAAGTGTTGCCGGTGCAGGATTTTGTGCACGAACTGACCTCTCGATTGTGTCGCACGAATGTTCGACGGGATCCATGTCGGGCGATCGGAGTGGCAAAATCATTAATTACCTAAAATGTTCTTCAAACCAGTCGCGAACAATTGGGCCCCGGAGACATGACATCCTTGTCTGGGAACATGAAGTCCATGAATGGCTCTAAATGATGAACAAGTAGCCGAACATAGCAATTTCCAGACAATGTTTGTTTCAATTGGACCAGAGGACCCAATCCATTCCACATAAACTCAGATCACACTATTATGAAGGCACCACCAGTGGATTGCCGAGTGCCTGGTTGACAACTTGGGTCCATGGCTTCGTGGGGTCTGCACCATACTCGAACCCTACTGTCAGCTCTTATCACCCGAAATCGGGAATTTGTAATATTATATGCTCATAATGTAAAGTTTATCTTTGTATTTTAATTTTCATTAAGTTACGTTATTCTTTAAAAACAGTCAATCTGTGAAATCAAAGCAACTTGTATATTGTGATGTGTCTGAGAGAGAACGTCTCTGACACTGTTGTGTTTGTAACTCTGCAATCTTTGTGATAATTTCACATGTGGCAAATTCTTTTTGGTGTGTGTGTGTGTGTGTGTGGTGCTTTGCAAAATATGGTGATGTAGAAATTACATAAGTGCTGGATATATTTAGGAATATTCGAAAAGTACAATCCTGCAACTTCGCAACAAAATCGCGCGGAATTTTCGATGTAAGTACCATAACCACTTAACCTCACATATTTATTTACGCTGTATTTCATAGTTTGGAGGTTAGTAATTTTCACATAGGGCGCTTCTAACACTGTTTTCTACCGTTGGGCAACAACACACCAAAAATACTTCGCCACAGTGGAATAATAAAAATCGAAAAAGGACGATAATGTGAAGTGTATCTTGAAAATCATGTTAACAGCCGTCTGATGATGAACTTGCCAGTTCCAAACCGGTAACGGCGCTATTTACCTAAATAAACAGCAGTATTAATAGTTGTTTTGGGAAAGGAGACCAGACAGCGAGGTCATCAGTCTCATCGGATTAGAGAAGGACGGCGAAGGAAGTCGGCCGTGCCCTTTCAAAGGAACCATCCCGGCATTTGCCTGGAGCGATTTAGGGAAATCACGGAAAACCTAAATCAGGATGGCCGGACGCGGGATTGAACCGTCATCCTCCCGAATGCGAGTCCAGGGTATTAATAGTGGCTGGTTGCTGTTTTCTTCTTTGTAAGAATTAACCTACAGTAACAGTCATCTACGGATGAGCCGAGACACGTGTTCACTTATTTTGACCCCTCTTTCACTGGCCTAAGTCTCTCGGAAATCGGATTATGGCACTTGCCGTGTTCTCCTCGTCAGTTCAAAAGAATCAGCATCTTCTTTCGAGGTTTCCATTTGGGTAGGTCGACCGAGAAGCCGGGACAACGTGCGGAGCTCCCTCAGTGCCGCAGTCTGAGGCGCTTCCTCGTGCGGACGAGTTGTTGACATCGGCGGACGAGTGAACTGGATTAGACGGAGGAGTCGGCGGGACGGCCGCTGGGCTCTCGCTCGCGCGAGGCCGTTCGGCCGTACCCCGTTGGGCGGCCAGTCGGCCACGGGGTTCACGACCAATGCAAATGAATGGCCGGCTGTGGCGCTGCCGCTGCCGCCGCCTCTGGCTTGCGAAACGCGGCCTTGCCAGCGCCGCCCAGTCAGCCCGGCGCGACCTTGGCCACCTCTGGCCGCGCCACGGCTAGGGACCGACCACTCCTCGTCTCACCTCAGCTAACCGCTGCCTGCCGGTACGCGACACCGCCGACCCGGCGTCTGTCACCGCCCCTGCCCTCCTCGCGATTGTATAACGCTGCCATTTATAACCGCGCTCTTGCTTTAGAACTTTCCTGTCGTTCTTTGCAGCGTCGGGCGAGCCCGTGTTCTCATTTAGACCACACGAAACGTCGACACGGTTTCTGACCTTTATTGTAACGTGGTCATCCCCCCTCCCCCCCCCCCACCCCCACCCCGCCCCGCAGACAAATCCTTACAAAGTACTTACATCTCAAACACCTGCGATACCCTCACGAATCCTAGGCTTGTGGAATCTGACATTATCAGGTAAGTAGACGCGGTATTAAAGTGATTTACACTACCGGCCATTAAAATTGCTACATTAAGAAGAAATGCAGATGATAAACGGGTACTCATTGGACAAATATATTATACTAGAACTGACATGTGATTACATTTTCGTGCAATTTGGGTGCATGGATCCTGAGAAAAACCACCTCTGGCCGTAATAACGGCCTTGATACGTCTGGGCATTGAGTCAAACAGAGCTTGGATGGCGTGTACAGGTACAGCTGCCCATGCAGCTTCAACACGATACCACAGTTCATCGACAGTAGTGACTGGCGTATTGTGACGAGCCAGTTGCTCGGCCACCATTGACCACACGTTTTCAATTGGTGAGAGATTTGGAGAATGTGCTGGCCAGGGCCGCAGTCGAACATTTTCTGTACCCAGAAAGGCCCGTACAGGACCTGCAACATGCGGTCGTGCATTATCCTGCTGAAATGTAGGGTTTCGCAGGGATCGAATGAAGGATACAGCCACGGGTCGTAACACATCTGAAATGCAACGTCCACTGTTCAAAGTGCCGTCAATGCGAACAAGACGTGACCGGGACCTGTAACCAATGGCACCCCAAACCATGACGCCGGGTGTCACGCCAGTATGGTCATGACGAATACACGCTTCCAATGTGCGTTGACCGCGATGTCGCCAAACACGGATGTGACCATCATGATGCTGTAATCAGAACCTGGATTCATCCGAAAAAATGACGTTTTACCATTCGTGCATCCAGGTTCGTCGTTGAGTACACTATCGCAGGCATTGGTGTCTGTGATGCAGCGTCAAGGGTAATCGCAGCCGAGCTTATAGTCCATGCTGCTGCAAACGTCGTCGAACTGTTCGTGCTTATGGTTGTTGTCTTGCAAACGTCCTCATCTGTTGACTCAGGGATCGAGACTTGGCTGCACGGTCTGTTACAGCCATGCGGATAAGATGCCTGTCATCTCGACTGCTAGTGATACGAGGCCGTTGGGATCCAGCACGGGGTTCCGTATTACCCTTTTGAACCAACCGATTCCATATTCTGCTAACAGTCATTGGATCTCGACCAACGCGAGCAGCAATGTCGCGATACGATAAACCGCAATCGCGATAGGCTACAATACGACTTTTATCAAAGTCGGAAACGTGATGGTACGCATTTCTCCTCCTTACACGAGGCATCACAACAACGTTTCAGCAGGCAACGCCGGTCAACTGCTGTTTGTGTATGAGAAATCTGTTGGAAACTTTCCTCATCTCAGTACATTGTAGGTTTCACCACCGGCGCCATTCGTGTGTGAATGCTCTGAAAAGCTAATCATTTGCATATAGCAGCATCTTCTTCCTGTCGGTTAAATTTCGCGTCTGCAGCACATCTTCGTGGTGTAGCAATTTTACTGGCCAGTAGTGTATTAAATATTTGAAAAACACTTTAACTGTTTAGACCGCCACTTACATTAGAAAAATAAAACATGGTGAGTAGTTTCGGTTGTGTATAACACCGATCATCAGCTCACTCAAATTGTAAATGCAAGTAGAGGTACACTGAACAGAATAAATACTGAACATCACAGATAAACATCTATTTGTATTAAAAAATCCAACCAGACTAAGACAATACTTATGTTAAAGTCGAGCCAAGTCGTAACCCATATTCTTGAAAGGCGCCTGTAAAGATGGCGCGGGAGGGAGCGGGGACACTTGCATAGGTAGAACTGTACCGGTCATCCATTATATGCATTTGTAAAACAGGTGAAATGAAATGATCGTATGGCATTGTGGGACGGGAGGCCCCATGCGGGGAAGTTCGGCCGCCGTATTGCAAGTCCTTTTTAGTTGACGCCACTTCGCCGACTTGCGAGTCAATGATGATGATAAAGAACACACAACACCCAGTCATCACGAGGTAGAGAAAAATCCCTGACCCCGCCGGGAATCCAACCCGGGACCCCGTGCGCAAGATGCGAGAACGCTACCGCAAGACCACGAGCTGCGGACTGTAAAACAGGTAATACACTGAGGCAGCTTTACGCAACGGTAACAAGAACTGAAAACTGTTCCACACCCTAAACTGACAATAATCCATCATAAATATGACTACTTTATGTGTTTCAGGAGCGCTAGTAACATACACACACACAAATATTTTCTATGTTTTATTTTAGTAGATTTTGACAATGGCTGGTTACAAGAGAAATACACCGCAAATTGAAGCCATCTGTCATATTCAGCAGAATAGCAGAAGCTGAAGTATGTTCGAAATTTCACGACAAATGGCTGATGTTAAACTGATGCGTCCGTGTTTGCTTGCTGAACATCCAGTAATGTTCAGCAGCACAAGACACTGTAGTAAGGGACACGATTGAAATCTGGCATTAAGTCGCGTGTTTGGCCATAATACCTTTATCGTTCTCATTTGTAAGTCTGTTTGATCCACTACTTAAACCATACGAAGCATAGTCTCTCTCATTCGACAGAGTATTTTTGTTGTGTGTTACTAGTTTTGAAATTTGTGGTAAGTGTCTATGGGACCAAACTGCTGAGGTCTACGGTCCCTAGGCTTAGACATTACTTAATCTAAATTCAACTAACTTACGTTAATGACAACACAGACACTCGTGCCAGAGGAAGGACTCGAACCTCAGATGGGAGGAGCCGCGCGAAACGTGACAAGGCGTCTTAAACCACGCGGCTACTGCGCGGCTTAATAGTTTTGAAGCGAATGGTGCGAAAGACGAAAGGAGTGACAACATACGTTTTTTTTTGTGTCAGTGTTCCGACTGGTTTGATGCGGCCCGCCACGAATTCCTCTGCTGTGCTAACCTCTTCATCTCAGAGTGGCACTTGCAACCTTCGTCCTCAATTATTTGCTGCCTTCCTCTACAGGTTTTGCCCTCCACAGCTTCCTCTTGTACCATGGAAGTCATTCCCTCATGTGTTAACAGATGTCCTATCATCCCGTCTCTTCTCCTTAGCTGTGTTTTCCACATATTCCTTTCCTCTCAGATTCTGCGCAGAACCTCTTCATTCCTTACCTTATCAGTCCACCTAATTTTCAACATTTCTCTATAGCACTACGTCTCAAATGTTTCGATTCTCCTCCGTTCCGATTTTCCCGCAGCCCATGTTTCACTTCCGTACAATGCTGTACTCAAGTCGTACATTCTCAGAAGTTTCTTCCTCAAATTAAAGCTGATATTTGATATTAGTAAAATTCTCTTGGCCAGGAATGCCCTTTTTGTCATTCCTAGTCTGGTTTTAATATCCTCCTTGCTCCGTCAGTCATTGGTTATTTTACTGCCTAGGTAGCAGAATTCTTTAACTTCATCTACTTCGTGACCATCAATCCTAATGTAAGTTTCTCGCTGTTCTCATTTCTACTACTTCTTATTACCTTCGTCTTTCTTCGATTTACTCACAATCCATACTCTGTATTCATTAGACTGTTCATTCCGTTCAGCAGATCATGTTATTTTTCTTCACTTTCACTCAGGATAGCAATGTTATTAGCGAATCGTATCACTGATATCCTTTCATCTTGAATTTTAATTTCACTCTTGAACCTTTCTTTTATTTCCATCATTGCTTCCTCGATCTATAGATTGAACAGTAGTGGCGACAGGCTACATCCTTGTCTTACACCCTTTTTAATACAAGCACTTCCTTCTTGGTCGTCCACTCCTATTATTCCCTCTTGGCTGTTGTACATATTGTATATGACACGTTTCTCCCCATAGCTTAGCTCTACTCTTCTCAGGAATTCGAACATCTTGCACCATTTTACATTGTCTAACGCTTTTTCTAGGTCCACAAATTCTATGAACGTGTCTTGATATTTCTTGAGTCTTGCTTACATTATTAACCTCAACGTCAGAATTGCCTCTCTCGTGCCTTTACCTTTCCTAAAGCCAAACTGATCGTCATCTAGCGTATCCTCAATTTTATTTTCCATTCTTCGGTACATTATTCTTGTAAACAACTTGGATGCATGAGCTGTTAAGCTGATTATGCCGTAATTCTCGCACTTGTCAGCTCTTGCCTTCTTGGAATTGTGTGGATGATGCTTTCCCGAAAGTCAGATGACATGATGCCAGAGTCATACATTCTACACACCATGGTGAATAGTAGTTTTGTTGCCACTTCCCCCAACGAATTTAGGAATTCTGATGGAATGTAATCTATCCTTTCTGCTTTATTTGACGTTAAGTCCTCCAAAGCTCTGTTAAATTCTGATTTTAGTACTGGATCCCCTATCACTTTTAAATCGACTCCTGTTTCTTCTTCTATCACATCAGACATATCTTCCCCTCATAGAAGCTTTCAATGTATTCTTTCCACCTATCCGCTCTCTCCTTTGCATTTAACAGTGGAATTCTCGTTGCAGCTTAATGTTATCACCCTTGCTTTTAATGTCACCGAAGGCTGTTTTGACTTCCCTGTATGTTGGGTCTGTCCTTCTGACAATCATTTTTTTCCGATGTCTTCCATTTTTCCTGCAGCCATTTCGTCTTAGCTTCCGCGTACTTCCTATTTATTTCCTTCCTCAGCGACTTGTATTTTTTTGTTCCTGCGTTCCCCGGAACATTTTTGTACTTCCTCCTTTCATCGATCAACTGAAATATTTCTTCTGTTACCCATGGTTTCTTCGCAGTTACCTTCTTTCTACCTGTATTTCACTACCCAACTTCTGTGATGGCTCTTTTTAGAGATGTCCATTCCTCTTCAACTGTACTTCCTACTGCGCTATTCCTTATTGCTGTATCTGTAGCCTTAGAGAACTTCAACCGTATCTCGTCATTCATTAGTACTTCCGTATCTCACCTCTTTGCATATTGATTCTTCCTGACTAATGTCTTAAACTTCAGCCTACTCTTCATCACTACTATATTGTGATCTGAGTCTATGTCTGCTCCTGGGTACGCCTTACAATCTAGTATCTAATTTCGGAATATCTGTCTGACCATGAGGTAATCTAACTGAAATCCTCCCGTATCACCCGGCCCTTTCCAAGTATACGTCCTCCTCGTGTGATTCTTGAACAGAGTATTCGCTATTACTAGCTATTACTTGTTACAGAACTTAATTAGTCTTTCTCCTCTGTCGTTCCTTTTCCCAAGCCCATATTCTCCTCTAACCTTTTCACTACTCCTTCCCCTACAACTGCATTCCAGTCTCCAATGAGTATTAGATTCCTTGGTTCAAATGGTTCAAATGGCTCTGAGCACTATGGGACTTAACATCTCAGATCTGAGCGATCGTTGTCGGTGTTGGTTTGCTGTCGATTCTGATAAGAACAGTTCTGTCGCTGAACTGTTCACAGCAACACACCCACTGCCTACCTTCGTATTCATAACGAATCCTACTCCCGTTATACCATTTTCTGCTGCTGTTGATGTTACCCTATACTCATCTAACCAGAAATCCTTGTCTTCTTTACACTTCACTTCACTGACCCTTACTATATCTAGATTGAACCTTTGCATTTCCCTTTTCAGATTTTCTAGTGTCCCTACCACGTTCAAGCTTCTGACATTCCACGCCCCGACTCCTAGAACGTTATCCTTCCGTTGATTATTCAATCCTTTTCTCATTGTAACCTCCCCCTTGCCTAAAAACATGCGTAATAATCGAGTAACCCAGACTATCCTAGACCAGAAACACTACACATCACATAAACTTACTGTTTAATAAAATTCTAAATCATCCTTTCAATAACATCATCTTGCTCTGAACATCCTCAAATAAACTAAATAAATTATTAAGTAGCACTATTCACTACAGACGAGTGCTTGTTAACTTACATTATGAATGGTCCTGCGTCACATACTTGGAAACAGGTACCAGCTGAATGCTGAAGAAATGTGGCCCTAGCGTCCTAGATCTTAAGTATCCATTAAAACTAAAACTGAAAGAAGTAGGTCGAAGTCACTTAAGTAAGATACCATGAACGGCGATGAGAGAAACACTGCAGTCAGTAGTTATTTAGTTTCGTCAATTGTGTGAAGACAGTCAGCCTTGTCTTCATCGCATGACCTCTCCATCTAATACTGTCCGAATACAGCTTAAAAGGGTTACAAACATAGAGAGCTATTATTTTCAATAAATTATTATTCCATTCATATACTATGAGATTCAACTACTAAAATCCGAAACGTGTGTTTCAGTAAAAGTTTGTAGTAAGTCTACAGACACACTGGCTATAATATTGTGTATTATTTTTAGAGATTCAGCTTTACATACTGCCTGTGTTGGGAGCTGCTTTGAGGTTTTGGAGGAAGCGTTTATGATGCAATGAATACGTATACATGACGTGAGACTAGCCATAGTTATCTGTCTCCATGGTCAGCTACGTTCCACGAATTGTTGATGTAATTTGTAAATTTGCATGTGACGAGATGCCGTTCGTCGAACAGATAGTGTAACTGACGATTCATACAAACAATGAATTCGCAGTTTGCAATCTCCAGAGCACAAAGGACTGCTGTGGCGTCGTTTATTTGATCTAGTCAACAAACAACTACTATGTGGAGTTCATTGCAGCTTCTGAGGGAGCGTTTAACGCCTTCATCTTGTTTACGTCAATGACGAGTGAAATACCATATTTTCTATTCATATGTTTCACATTTCCTTTACTTGTCGCTGCTATTCGCAGCCACAGTCCTGCGTTCTGATTCCTGTGCAAAATGTCATGTTCATGCAGTTGTTCGTTGGAGGCATTAAGAAATATCGAAGTATTTAAATTCGTTTAACTGGTACTGCTGAAGAATTTTTTTCTCACCCTTGCACCCGACGTATCAACCCGTACGTCGCTCTCCATTGCGTTGCAGCTGCTGCTGGTTATGTTTGTAAGTACACTAAATATCGAAAATCGTGTCCCAACCCTTCCCCCTTACTCCTCCGCCACCCGGAACGGAATCAGTGTACTCCATTTGTCTGCGACTAGAGTGAATTATATGAGCAAGTGTGGGAGAAATGATTGCGTAGCCTGTAATCGAGGCTAAATGGTCCAGGTTCGCCGGCACATGGCTCTTCGTTAATCTGCGAGGCGGATTCGAACCTAGACCGGTGCGCCTCCCCGTCCCGGAAGCGGGAGCTTTAACGTGCACGGCTATTCAGGAGGATGCCATTGTGCCGTTCTTCCCTTCAAATACATCCTGTTTACCTCACTACGTGCAAATGACAAGTGGCCGTATGGATATGTTCTGGATTAAGATATCACTCTTTTTTTCTTCCTTGTGATTTTCTTTCATAAATTCTTCTGATGACTTCTACTTATTTCTTCTCGTACTTCTACAGACCATCAAACTCGCACTGTTAGAACTTATTCTTTCTGTATTTATTACATACTTTCCTGATGGTGTTCATTACTTCCAATTGCATAGGTAAGTTATTACATAGTGAGAAATACACTGATGAACGAAAACGTTATGACCACTTGCTCAATAGCGTGTTGGTCCACCTGTGGAGCGCAATGCAGAAGCACGGATGCAATAAGTCCTTGGTAGTTACCGGGAGGTTGCTGTCACCAGATTTATAAGCAGACGTCGTCCTGTAAGTTACGTACTGGTGGTTTGTAGACGCGGTGCAGGTGCCCGATAGTGTACTAGATGTGTTCTGTCGGGTTCCGATTAGGTGGTTTGGTGATCAAGACATCAATGTGAGTTCATTATCACACTCCTCAAAGCACTGTAAAGCGATCCCGGCCTCCTGAAAATTCCAGCCTTCTGAAACGATCAGTTATCCTTCCTACTGGAAGATACCATCGCCGTTAGAAAGACATCAAGGAAGAAGGGATGCAGGTGATCCGCTATAATTTTCACCTAGACCACATGTGTCACGGTGCCTTACTACCACGCTTCCCAAGGAGAGCCCCGACACTGTATGCAGCGGCCTGTGTCCGTGGTGAAATGCGTGTTTCGAGCAGCGTTTCTCCTGGATGATGACACGATCATCAGTCTTGTGTAACAAGAAGTGTGATTCTACCGACCAAGTGACAGTTCCCATGGCTGCACGGTGCAATTTCAATAACCTCGTGCCCATTTAA
Source organism: Schistocerca piceifrons (assembly GCF_021461385.2). Taxonomy (NCBI): domain Eukaryota; kingdom Metazoa; phylum Arthropoda; class Insecta; order Orthoptera; family Acrididae; genus Schistocerca; species Schistocerca piceifrons. The sequence goes on along the minus strand of NC_060144.1, from coordinate 452,266,395 downwards.
ATCGTCGTTCACGATTCCGTTCGGTCAATGTGGGAACAAGTAGGAGTCATATGCGACGAAGCCACATGTTCGACAACGTGCGCTGAACGATGTGCTCCGAAAGACTTGAGCCCGCAGCAGCATTGTACTCTGTTGTCAGATCTGCCACAGCACACCACCCATCCTGTTGTAGTGAGTGGGCGTTCTGTGACGACGCGTGCACGACCAACACCTCGTCACCTACTTCTGGGTTCACAGTCCTATAGCCGCTTTCCATAGGATAATTAAAAAACGGTATTGATCGCAAATTTCTCTTAATCGGAGTGACCGGTTTCAATTCTTAAGGATCATCGTCAGACTCCAGAACGGCAGGTGGACTTTCGTGGAGCAGGCTGCGTCGGTCCACGACGCTGAACTGTCAGTGGCACACGGAGGGCCCGTGCTACGACCTGCTTGCTGTATTTGACCAGCCTCCAGTCGTTCTAGTATTCTACCCCTCTTAACGTCATCAGCCATTTTCAACACACAGTCACCATTAGCACGCTTGAAAACGTCTGCACATTTACTCGCTGCAGCGTACTCACACAAGCACCAACACACCTCTGTGTACAGGGTGTTACAAAAAGGTACGGCCAAACTTTCAGGAAACATTCCTCACACTCAAAGAAAGAAAATATGTTATGTGGACATGTGTCCGGAAACGCTTATTTTCCATGTTAGAGCTCATTTTATTACTTCTCTTCAAATCACATTAATTATGGAATGGAAACACACAGCAACAGAACGTACCAGCGTGACTTCAAACACTTTGTTACAGGAAATGTTCAAAATGTCCTCCGTTAGCGAGGGTACATGCATCCACCCTCCGTCGCATGGAATCCCTGATGCGCTGATGCAGCCCTGGAGAATGGCGTATTGTATCACAGCCGTCCACAATACGAGCACGAAGAGTCTCTACATTTGGTACCGGGGTTGCGTAGACAAGAGCTTTCAAATGCCCCCATAAATGAAAGTCAAGAGGGTTGAGATCAGGAGAGCGTGGAGGCCATGGAATTGGTCCGCCTCTACCAATCCGTCGGTCACCGAATCTGTTGTTGAGAAGCGTACGAACACTTCGACTGAAATGTGCAGGAGCTCCATCGTGCATGAACCACATGTTGTGTCGTACTTGTAAAGGCACATGTTCTAGCAGCACAGGTAGAGTATCCTGTATGAAACCATGATAACGTGCTCCATTGAGCGTAGGTGGAAGAACAAACTAAAATGAGCTCTAACATGGAAATTAAGTGTTGCCGGACACATGTCCACATAACATCCTTTCTTTATTTGTGTGTGAGGAATGTTTCCTGAATGTTTGGCCGTACCTTTTTGTAACACCCTGTATGTACACTGCTGCAAGCGCCACCTTGCTACGACCGCAGGTCAAATACACCGCATGGTCATACCCCGATGTGATTTAAACCCGCAAACAGCCCACCAGAGCGTTGTTTCACTAAGTATCAGCATTATCCTTAATTTATGAGCATGAGTGTAGTTTTATTTCATTCGTGCACATCAGGTGATTTAATAATTAGCATAAGCCATTGCTACTCTTAGTTACTGTTACTATTACTATTATTATTATTACTATTATTCCCCCCCCCCCATGAACCCATGAACCATGGACCTTGCCGTTGGTGGGGAGGCTTGCGTGCCTCAACGATACAGATAGCCGTACCGTAGGTGCAACCACAACGGAGGGGTATCTGTTGAGAGGCCAGACAAATGTGTGGTTCCTGAAGAGGGGCAGCAGCCTTTTCAGTAGTTGCAGGGGCAACAGTCTGGATGATTGACTGATCTGGCCTTGTAACATTAACCAAAACGGCCTTACTGTTGGGGTACTGCGAACGGCTGAAAGCAAGGGGAAACTACAGCCGTAATTTTTCCCGAGGGCATGCAGCTTTACTGTATAGTTAAATGATGATGGCGTCCTCTTGGGTAATATATTCCGGAGGTAAAATAGTCCCCCATTCGGATCTCCGGGCGGGGACTACTCAAGAGGATGTCGTTATCAGGAGAAAGAAAACTGGCATTCTACGGATCGCAGCGTGGAATGTCAGATCCCTTAATCGGGCAGGTACGCTAGAAAATTTAAAAAGGGAAATGGATAGGTTAAAGTTAGATATAGTGGGAATTAGTGAAGTTCGGTGGCAGGAGGAACAAGACTTCTGGTCAGGTGAATACCGGGTTATAAATACAAAATCAAATAGGGGTAATGCAGGAGTAGGTTTAATAATGAATAAAAAATAGGAGTGCGGGTAAGCTACTACAAACAGCATAGTGAACATATTATAGTGGCCAAGATAGACACGAAGCTCATGCCTACTACAGTAATACAATACAAGTTTATATGCCAACTAGCTCTGCAGATGACGAAGAAATTGAAGAAATGTATGATGAGATAAAAGAAATTATTCAGGTAGTGAAAAGAGACGAAAATTTAATAGCCATGGGTGACTGGAATTCAAGAGGACGAAAAGGGAGAGAAGGAAACACAGTGGGTGAATATGGATTGGGGCTAAGAAATAAAAGAGGAAGCCGTCTGTTAGAATTTTGCACAGAGCATAACTTAATCATAGCTAACACTTGGTTCAAGAATCATAAAAGAAGGTTGTATACCAGGAAGAATCCTGGAGATACTAGAAGGTATCAGATAGATTATATAATGGTAAGACAGAGATTTAGGAACCAGGTTTTAAATTGTAGGACATTTCCAGGGGCAGATGTGGACTCTGACCACAATCTATTGGTTATGAACTCTAGATTAAAACTGAAGAAATTGCAAAAAGGTGGGAATTTAAGGAGATGGGGCCTGGATAAACTTACTAAACCAGAGGTTGTACAGAGTTTCAGGGAGAGCATAAGGGAACAATTGACAGGAATTGAGGAATGAAATACGGTAGAAGACGAATGGGGAGCTCTGAGGGATGATGTAGTGAAGGCAGCACAGGAACAAGTAGGTAAAAAGACGAGGTATAGTAGAAATCCTTGGGTAACAGAAGAAATATTGAATTTAATTGATGAAAGGAGAAAATATAAAAATGCAGTAAACGAAGCAGGCAAAAAGGAATACAAACGTCTCAAAAATGACCAAAAAAGACCAAGTCGAAACAAGGCCCGGGGAGTAGACAACATTCCATTAGAACTACTGACGGCCTTGGGAGAGCCAGTCCTGATAAAACTCTACCATCTGGTGAGCAAGATGTACGAGACAGGCGAAATATCCTCAGACTTCAAGAAGAATATAATAATTCCAATCCCAAAGAAAGCAGGTGTTGACAGATGTGAAAATTACCGAACAATCAGTTTAATAAGTCACAGCTGCAAAATACTAACACGAATTCTTTACAGACGAATGGAAAAACTGGTAGAAGCCGCCCTCGGGGAAGATCAGTTTGGATTCCGTAGAAATGTTGGAACACGTGAGGCAAAACTGACCTTACGACTTATCTTAGAAGAAAGATTAAGGAAAGGCAAACCTACGTTTCTAGCATTTGTAGACTTAGATAAAGCTTTTGACAATGTTGACTGGAATACTCTCTTTCAAATTCTAAAGGTGGCAGGGGTAAAATACAGGGAGCGAAAGGCTATTTACAATTTGTACAGAAACCAGATGGCAGTTATAAGAGTCGAGTGACATGAAAGGGAAGCAGTGGTTGGGAAGGGAGTGAGACAGGGTTGTAGCCTCTCCCCGATGTTATTCAATCTGTATATTGAGCAAGCAGTAAAGGAAACAAAAGAAAAATTTGGAGTAGGTATTAAAATCCAGGAAGAAGAAATAAAAACTTTGAGGTTCGCCGATGACATCGTAATTCTGTCGGAGACAGCCAAGGACTTGGAAGAGCAGTTGATTGGAATGAACAGTGTCTTGAAAGGAGGGTATAAGATGAACATCAACAAAAGCAAAACAAGGATAATGGAATGTAGTCGAATTAAGTCGGGTGATGCTGAGGGAATTAGATTAGGAAATGAGACACTTAAAGTAGTAAAGGAGTTTTCCTATTTGGGGAGCAAAATAACTGATGATGGTCGAAGTAGAGAGGATATAAAATGTAGACTGGCAGTGGCAAGGAAAGCGTTTCTGAAGAAGAGAAATTTGTTAACATCGAGTATAGATTTAAGTGTCAGGAACTCATTTCTGAAAGTATTTGTATGGAGTGTAGCCATGTATGGAAGTGAAACGTGGACAATAAATAGTTTGGACAAGAAGAGAATAGAAGCTTTCGAAATGTGGTGCTACAGAAGAATGTTGAAGATTAGATGGGTAGATCACGTAACTAATGAGGAGGTATTGAATAGGATTGGGGAGAAGAGAAGTTTGTGGCACAACTTGACTAGAAGAAGGGTTCGGTTGGTAGGAGATGTTCTGAGGCATCAAGGGATCACAAATTTAGCATTGGAGGGCAGTGTGGAGGGTAAAAATTGTAGAGGGAGGCCAAGAGATGAATACACTAAGCAGATTCAGAAGGATGTAGGTTGCAGTAGGTACTGGGAGATTAAGGAGCTTGCACAGGATAGATTAGCATGGAGAGCTGCTTCTTAGGACTGAAGACCACAACAACAACAACATTATTATTATTATTACGAAGGCGTACTGAAAAGTAATACCTCAGAATTCTGTATTTCGTTGCCAATATCGGTTAACTTATTACTGTCATGCTTATTTCTCGGTCGACTTTGGTGCTTCTCTGACGCAAGTTGCTACCCGCTACCGCTAGACGGTTACGAATTGTAGCGTGTAACAAGGCGGTGTGTACTGCGACACTCCCATAAAACTCAAGGTATTCGAAGGGCTCGTCCACGCATGGAGCACAACCTCCTTCGTCATGACAATGCCAGACCACACACTAGCGCTGCGACTTCTGCGACTATCCGAAGACTTGACTTCACTGTCAACGATCATCCTACATACGCGGCCCCATCTGAATTTCATCTGTTTCCAAAACTTAAAGAACACCTTCTAGAACTTCGCTTTGATAGTTATGAAGTGGTGGACGTAGAGGAGAATTTGTGACTCCGACAACGAACTCAAACATTCTACAATGACGGTATCAACCAATTGGTTTCTCGTTGGGAGAAATGTGTTCGTCGCCAAGCTGATTTATGCTGAGAAACAAATATGTAGACAAGATGATGAAGACGTAGAATGTTAATAAAGCTTGTTTTATTTAGTGGTTCAAGTGGCTCTGAGCACTATGGGATTTAACATCTATGGTCATCAGTCCCCTAGAACTTAGAACTAGTTAAACTCAACTAATCTAAGGACATCACACAACACCCAGTCATCACGAGGCAGAGAAAATCCCTGACCCCGCCGGGAATCGAACCCGGGAACCCGGGCGTGGGAAGCGAGAACGCTTTGTTTTATGTAAAAAGCCTAAGACTTTTCACGTAAAAAATTCGTAGGCATCCTTTTCAGCACACGCCCGCGTTTTTACTGACCAAAATAGTTTTTCTATGACTACTAATTTCACTAACAACAAGAAATTCAGAAAGGTTGTCTGACCACTTATTTTTGCATTAATTAATTATGCTTACGTCAAGTGCTGCTGCTGAGCGTTAGAATTATTTAGCCCCGTGGTAGGTAGAATGCCTTCAGCTAAAGGCCTGTACAGTAAGCACATGCTTGAGAGTACGACAATTATATGAAGCCTCCAGGGCAGCCATTGATATGTAAAAGGAAGGAGATGAAGAAAAAAAAATGGCTCTGAGCACTATGGGACTAAACATCTATGGTCATCAGTCCCCTAGAACTTAGAACTACTTAAACCTAACTAACCTAAGGACATCACACACATCCATGCCCGAGGCAGGATTCGAACCTGCGACCGTAGCAGTCGCGCGGAAGGAGATGAAGAACTTGCTCTATAGCAGAGGAATGGAAAATAGCCAAGCCTTGACTAAGGTAGTCATCTTGGAAGTCACATAAAATCCCCTACGGAAACTACGAAGCACTCGTTTTGTAGAACGGGAGTTTAAGACTCGTCCCTCCCAAACAAGTCCAGGGTGTAGACCAGTGCACCGCCTCATCGCCAAATTGTCCTGAATGGTGACATGGTTACTACAGGCGAACGCAGCCACAATGCCATATGAAGACTTAACCTGCACGCTACTGCAATATTACTATTGTTAGAGACGGCTCCGAACACTACATGGACTTTGTGTGCTGTAAGCTGACCACATGCATCTATTTGAACAATTGACCATTTGGCAGAGGACGCTTCAGACACAGGTATCCTCCGACATGTAACCGTCTCACAGTCGAACCTTGTACTGTGAATGAAAAGAAAACTCTGGGGCGTTAGAAAAAGACTGCAAGTTTTCTGGTGTTATTAATGGCAAGTAGTGTGCCACTAACCATCCGGAAATCCCTCAGAATCCCTGGTTTACCGACCGCAAGATTAGCAGACTTTTTTTTTTGGTCATCAGTGTACTGACTGGTTTGATGCGGCCCGCCCGAATTCCTTTCCTGTGCTGACCTCTTCATCTCAGAGTAGCACTTGCAACCAACGTCCTCAATTATTTGCTTGACGTATTCCAATCTCTGTCTTCCTCTACAGTTTTTGCCCTCTACAGCTGCCTCTAGTACCATGGAAGTCATTCACTCATGTCTTAGCAGATGTCCTATCATCCTGTCCCTTCTCCTTATCAGTGTTTTCCACATATTCCTTTCCTCTCCGATTCTGCGTAGAACCTCCTCATTCCTTACCTTATCAGTCCACCTAATTTTCAACATTCGTCTATAGCACCACATCTCAAATGCTTCGATTCTCTTCTGACCCTGTTTTCCCACAGTCCATGTTTCACTACCATACAATGCTGTACTCCAGACGTACATCCTCAGAAATTTCTTCCTCAAATTTAGGCCGGTATTTGATATTAGTAGACTTCTCTTGGCCAGAAATTCCTTTTTTGCCATAGCGAGTCTGCTTTTGATGTCCTCCTTGCTCCGTCCGTCATTGGTTATTTTACTGCCTAGGTATCAGAATTCCTTAACTTCATTGACTTCGTGACCATCAATCCTGATGTTAACTTTCTCGTTGTTCTCATTTCTACTACTTCTCATTACCTTCGTCTTTCTCCGATTTACTCTCAAACCATACTGTGTACTCATTAGACTGTTCATTCCGTTCAGCAGATCATTTAATTCTTCTCCACTTTCACTCAGGATAGCAATGTCATCAGCGAATCGTATCATTGATATCCCTTCACCTTGTATTTTAATTCCACTCCTGGACCTTTCTTTTATTTCCATCATTGCTTCCTCGATGTACAGATTGAAGAGTAGGGGCGAAAGGCTACAGCCTTGTCTTACACCCTTCTTAATACGAGCACTTCGTTCTTGATCGTCCACTCTTATTATTCCCTCTTGGTTGTTGTACTTATTGTATATGACCCGTCTCTCCCTATAGCTTACCCCCACTTTTTTCAAAATCTCGAACAGCTTGCACCATTTTATATTGTCGAACGCTTTTTCCAGGTCGACAAATCCTATGAAAGTGTCTTGATTTTTCTTTGGCCTTGCTTTCATTATTAGCCGTAACGTCAGAATTGCTTCTCTCGTCCCTTTACTTTTCCTAAAGCCAAACTGATCGTCACCTAGCGCATTCTCAATTTTCTTTTCCATTCTTCTGTATATTATTCTTGTAAGCAGCTTCGATGCATGAGCTGTTAAGCTGATTGTGCGATAATTCTCGCACTTGTCAGTTCTTGCCGTCTTCGGAATTGTGTGGATGATGCTTTTGCGAAAGTCAGATGGTATGTCGCCAGACTCATATATTCTACACACCAGCGTAATAGTCGTTTTGTTGCCACTTCCCCCAATGATTTTAGAAATTCTGATGGAATGTTATCTATCCCTTCTGCCTTATTTGACTGTAAGTCCTGCTAAGCTCTTTTAAATTTCGATTCTAATACTGGATCCCCTATCTCTTCTAAATCGACTCCTGTTTCTTCTTCTATCACATCAGACAAATCTTCACCCTCATAGAGGCTTTCAATGTATTCTTTCCACCTATCTGCTCTCTCCTTTGCAATGAACAGTGGAATTCCCGTTGCACTCTTAATGTTACCACCGTTGCTGTTAATGTCACCAAAGGTTGTTTTGACTTTCCTGTATGCTGAGTCTTTCCTTCCGACTATCATATCCTTTTCGATGTCTTCACATTTGTCCTGCAGTTATTTCCTCTTAGCTTCCCTGCACTTCCTATTTATTTCATTCCTCAGCGACTTGTATTTCTGTATTCCTGATTTTCCCGGAACATGTTTGTACTTCCTCCTTTCATCAATCAACTGAAATATTTCTTCTGTTACCCATGGTTTCTTCGCAGCTACCTTCTTTGTACCTATGTTTTCCTTCCCAACTTCTGTGATGGCCCTTTTTAGAGATGTCCATTCCTCTTCAACTGTACTGCCTACTGCGCTATTCCTTATTGCTGTATCTATAGCGTTAGAGAACTTCAAACGTATCTCGTCATTCCTTAGTAGTTCCGTATCCCACTTCTTTGCGTATTGATTCTTCCTGACTAATGTCTTGAACTTCAACCTACTCTTGATCACTACTATATTGTGATCTGAGTCTATATCTGTTCCTGGGTACGCCTTACAATACAGTATCTGATTTCGGAATCTCTGTCTGACCATGATGTAATCTAATTGAAATCTTCCCGTATCTCCCGGCCTTTTCCAAGTATACCTCTCGGTATATAGGGGAAAAATAAATTGCCGCTGGAAACCAGTGCCCAAACCCTCATCCGCCGAGGAAACGGAGCATCGCATTCATAGGAAACAGGGCCATTTCACACATTAGCTAGTTCCGTCTTCCCTACTGGAGGTCGTGGCAGTCTGTCGTGATCACTGATTAACAAGCAACATTGCGAGATGTTCCGCCTACGGTCTGTCACCATACAAAGTCACTTTTGCTGCCGAAGGGATGGCGTATCAGCAGGCGCTGTCGCCTATAGCTTCGACGCTCTGTAGCGTCGTAGGATACCGTGTCCGATCACGGATTATTGACCTCTATTTGTTCCTCAAGACACTGTATACAACCCCTCGAAGTTCGTTGCAACGTTTCTGGGACACACAGTCTATCAGGAAGCTAGATGCAGTAGATACAAATAACGAATTGTTCCACAGACACACACAGTGTGATACTGTCTGGACTTCGTAAAATAAGCAATGGTAATGTTCGTAACACTAATCTTATGTTATTAGTTAAAGTAGATCGACCAGTTGATTGTCTTTCTATTTAAATGTGCAGAAGAGGGCTTTTTACTTATATACGCCTTTATTTCTGCTGGAGTTTGTAAGACGGGCCTACAAAGCCCCCAGTAGATACAAGTAATGAATTGTTCCACAGACACACACAGTGTGATACTGTCTGGACTTCGTAAAATAAGCAACGGTAATGTTCGAAACATTAATCTTATGTTATTAGTTAAAGTAGATCGACCAGTTGATTGACTTTCTGTTTAAATGTGCAGAAGAGGGCTTTTTACTTTACTTATATACGCCTTTATTTCTGCTGGAGTTTGTAGGAAGGGCCTACAAAGCCCTTTTTAGCTGCCAGATCTTTTCAGCCAGCCGTCAGTGTTCTGAGATCGAGTCAGAGGCTTCCCAGTTAGTATAACGATAGAAAAAGCGAAGCGAGAAGCAGACCAGTGTGCGAGGACTACGCCGCCGTTGTTCTTTCGGACGAGGCCAATCGACTGGCGGCTCAATTTCCGCTCACTGCTGCCGACGACACCCACAAACTTTGTGCTCAATTGCTGACCGAGACCGCTGTCACATAAGGAAACGGATCCGAACCTTGACATATACAGGCGAGGCGGAGGGGGCGGAGTAAAAAGGATCGCGGGCCAGCGGGCCAGCCCATCTGCCTCAAATTGAGTCCTTGCGGCGCGGCGCCGTGTTGTGACATGGGCTGATCTCATCCCGCGCGTGGGACGCCTCGCCGTCGCCGCTCGGCCCGGTCTCCGCTGTCAACGCCCGCCACAAATGGACGCCACATGTGTCTGTCATACACGCCGGCAGTCCGCCAATTTCCATACGCAGACAGCTTCGCAAGGTGTCGCCCGCCATCCGAACGCATGCAGCCACCGTATTCAACTTCTTTGGCGCAGCAGCCTACGTATTGAGGTAGTCAATAAACGTGGCCGCCGTTCTCTTCAGCATAAGTTGTGACGGAACTGTTTCACAGGGTGTCTGAAAGAGACTCATGTGATTTCACAGGCCTGTATCTTCTATACGAATGTAGATAGAAATTTGGAGTAAATTTTAAATTCCTCCGAGAGCTATATATCCACTCATGTAGGTAAACCTGAAGACAACGAAAAATAATTGAATTTTAAATCTAAAAACCAAATAACGTTCACTACATGGAAAATACCACAACCAATTAGCTTCACCAAAATACCACCAAGAAGTATTACTCTACCAGATACTGGATCTTTCATGTGAGCCCTAAGAAGTCCAAGCTGAACCAATGATTGTGTGTGTGTGTGTGTGTGTGTGTGTGTGTGTGTGTGTGTGTGTGTGTGTGTGCGTGAGAGAGAGAGAGAGAGAGAGAGAGAGAGAGAGATGAGATGAGAGACAAACAGGGTTCAAAATGGTTGAAATGGCTCTGAACACTATGGGACTTAGAACTATTTAAACCTAACTAACCTAAGGACATCACACACATCCATGCCCGAGGCAAGATTCGAACCTGCGACCGTAGCGGTCACGCGGTTCCAGACTGAAGCGCCTATAACCGCACGGCCACACCGGCCGGCAACAAACAGGGATCCATACTCAAGACATGATGTGTCAGATGACGTAAACGAATATCTGTACTCAACAGATACTGTACCAGATGACTCACTATCACTTGAGTGAGAATACCTGTTTGTTCTTTTCATGTTCAGCAGTTCTAATAGAGCTGCATCAATAACATTGTCGTATTGATCTAACATACGATACGAAACTGATACAAGAACTTTTATACTGAGATAATTGTTATTAAACAATAAAGGACATATATACAGCCATGTGTAAAAATTTTTACAAATAGCAGAGGAAAATGAAGAGTACAGACCTTTCTGTCACATTAGACTGATAAGGTTGTTTCAAAATTACGTTAGTGCCACAAATGGAAAAAGACGCGCGACTGCCTACAACAGCCTTTCCCCTAGACACGGCCCGCATCTCGTGGTCGTGCGGTAGCGTTCTCGCTTCCCACGCCCGGGTTCCCGGGTTCGATTCCCGGCGGGGTCAGGGATTTTCTCTGCCTCGTGATGGCTGGGTGTTGTGTGCTGTCCTTAGGTTAGTTAGGTTTAAGTAGTTCTAAGTTCTAGGGGACTGATGACCATAGATGTTAAGTCCCATAGTGCTCAGAGCCATTAGAACCATTAGAACCCTAGACACGACTGTGCTGATAGCAGTCGGTTCGTTGGGTACACACATTCATGAAGTATCATGATGCTGTCCTCTGCAGAATCCAGAAGCTCAGAAAGGAAATTACGGAGTATTTCAAAAAGGTTCATCCGGTTTCACAACGCTACGTCCTCTGCTCGAATGAAGATAGAAACATGGAGTGAATTTTAAACTCAGCATCGAAACTAAAATTTACCCTGCTGAAGTTGTAAGTTTTCGGTTCATGTGGTTGCCTAGTGCAGCTCGCTAGATCACTCATTAATCGGTGTGTGTCGAATCCAGCGGACCGCAACACAGGAACAACAGGCGTTCGGAATCCTCCGTTTTAACGGGTGAAATGAACTTGCAACAGTGCGGCGTGGTTTGCTTATGTAGGGGAAATCCACAGGACGCCGCCGTGTGCAAGTTCAGTACGTAAGGGCGCATTCGACAGTACAACTGCACGTCGTTGACAGAGGTGGACTCGTCATTCCAGCTTAGTGTTAACGATTCCTCAAGAGCCTGTCTGTCGTATTTTGCGGAGAAGTTTGCGTTTCAGTTCTCTACTCCTACAAGGTCTTCGTTATGGTAATAAACAACAACGAGTACAGTTTTGCGAATTCATCCTGGATGAGAATAGGGAAGATAAAAATTGTTCCATTAAGTTTCGGGTATGCAGCCGCAAGAATTCTTCTTCTTCTAATATTTAGGCCGTAGAACGTTCAGCCATCTGAAGATAGCTGAACGTTATACGGCCGAAATATTAGAAGAAAGAGAATTCTTGCGGCTGCACACCCGAAACTTAATGGAACAGTCTCTGCGCCGCCAAAACCTGAAGATTCATATCAAGACAAAATTTTGTTTTCAGGTTTCGTGTTCACTGATGAGGTATACAGTGTGATTATAATGAAAGTTTCTCTACTAGAACCAGCGCAGACGAAAAGCTATGTACCGTATGGGTTCCCAACTTTAAAGCAATGATGTTCCGACTGTGCACGGCAGGATTTGCGTTTTTAGTAGCGTCACTATCATGAATGGCCGTTAGGAGCCGGTACTGTTACGGTGACGTAAAATTGAAACACAAGCATTAGTGTGCATTACAGTTGCAAACAGTCAACATGGGTTTGGACGAGGTGAGCTGGGCTCTACTCGTAAAGCTGATTGGTTTCATTCCGGTTCAAATGGCTCTGAGCACTATGGGACTTAACATCTGAGGTCATCAGTCACTTAGAACTACTTAAACCTAACTGAGGACATCACACACATCCATGCCCGAGGCAGGATTCAAACCTGCGACCGTAGCGGTCACGCGCTGCCAGACTGAAGCACCTAGAACCGCACGACCACACCGGCCGGCTTTCATTCCGGCACGCCGATGAAATTCGTGGGAGAGACAGGGAGATGCTCCCATGTACACCACCCAGAACGCATTTTTCGGATATTTCTGTTGTGGGTTGGCAGGAGAGCCAACACCGGGTATTAGAGGAAGCCGAAAGGCACGCGTTTTAGCTCACGCAGGCTGGCGTGAGGTCTGGAACAGGACAAGGAATTTAGACTTTAGAAAAACGGACGTAGCTGGTGGAATACTTAACTTTAATCCATTAATGATGAGCGTCGCTCTTGACGGTACATGACTCATAATATCAATAGTAACTGGTAATGGCGCCTTGCTAGGTCGCAGCAAATGACGTAGCTGAAGGCTATGCTAACTATCGTCTCGGCAAATGAGAGCGTATTTTGTCAGTGAACCATCGCTATCAAAGTCGGTTGTAGAACTGCGGCGAGTGCTAGGAAGTCTCTCTAGACCTGCCGTGTGGCGGCGCTCGGTCTGCAATCACTGATAGTGGCGACACGGGGGTCCGACGTATACTAACGGACCGCGGCCGATTTAAAGGCTACCACCTAGCAAGTGTGGTGTCTGGCGGTGACACCACAATTTCCGCCGACACTCGGCTCGATTCGGGTTCGCAGCTCATGTCACAGACCATTGAATGTTTACCTTATTCCTCGCATGAACAACAAAGTGAAACACGTTTCCAATCTGAGCGCTTAATTTATTTAGTGTTACAAGAAAAAAAAACCACGTGTCTAAGCCATGTCATCAAAAGAATTTATGGCCAAATATTAAAAAAAAAATGCTTGTTAATAGTGTTTGTGAGTATATTCACACAAAATTTTAAACACTTGAATGACCTGCCTGTGGACAAAAATCGCAAAATTAGCCATAATTGCTTGGCAACTAGGATTGCGTATCTCGTTGACTTATTTTGTTTCCCTTTACTTTCTCGTATTAAAATTAATAAATAACTGAACTGAGTATCTCATTGCCTTATTTTTTGTTTCCCTTTACTTTCTCGTATTAAAATTAATAAATAACTCTTGTCCATTGTGGACGTAATAGAGCACTGCAACTGTTGAAACTGAAGGTAATTTGTAGCGAATTAGCTGCAAAAATAATATTTTTCAACTTGACGGAGAACCACCACACTGGAACCTACAAGTAGGTGTATTCCATAACAGTGAGCTGCCTCAACGATTGATTGCTCGTAAGAGGATTACGGTTCTCGCACAGCACCAGACCAAGATGTACTCAATGCATGCCCTTCTTTCTTTGCAGGAACTTAAAAATTGCTCGCAAAAGAACGGGACGAGTTGTCTAGTGGAGGGTACACTGAAAATTTGTGAAAGCTAAATGAAAACTTTGACCCTAAACGTAATTGTGAAACGTAGTCCAAGATTATATACACATGCATGTAAACCACTTTTGAATGAGAGGCTGCTAAAAACAAAATAAACGACCTTCGTAGACCTATGTGTAAGATTTAGAGTCTTGCGAAATCGGACGCATCTATTTGAAACACCCTTATAAGTTTCGAATTTTTTCATCTTGAGACGGTTTGCAGATCTCTTTTGTCTTAAATCTTCAGAATGCTCCAATTTATGAACGTATCGAAGATAAAAAGTTTAGGAATTAGGTCACTGACCATATTTTTACTTGTATGTTCTGGTTTTTACACGGACACTGACAGGAATCTAAAAAAATAATCGTGATTCAGGCCTAAAATTCAGACAGGTACTAGCTTTGATATAAGGTACAAATAACTCCTCGATACTTTAAGGTTGGAGCACTTAAACTATTCTACATTCGCCGATCACAGTGTTAAATAATATCATTTTGTAAGTAACATGGAGAGTAATAAAATACAGTGGTTATTATTATCAAAACAGTAATTTACTAAGAACTATTGTATTTTATTGCATTCGCGACGCTGTTGTCAACTGTCTTAACACAGTACTCACTAGCAATGTGAGAGACCACTTTTACCACTGTTGCAGAGGAATATTAACAAAACCACACTTTATTTTACGCAACAGTGACTACTTTGACTGGTTGTATAGGGTGTTCAGAAATTCCCGTTACAAACTTCTAGGACATGTAGAGGGGGAGTGAGTAGATTATATTTTTAATTGGAACCCATGTCTGGAAGCGCACCGCTTCCGTGCCACAGCCATTTGAAAATACGTTGGTATCGCGACCACTGTTACAAGTAACTGATTAGGTGTGACCAAGTACATCACTTGTTTTACAATTCCTCTCATTAATAGCCACAGAAATTGCTCGTGTACTAGTTGGCGGGTTCTCTTCAACGTGACGCAGTACGGCCTCTTCCAATTCAGTTGTACGGCGTCTACCTGGGGCACCACAGTCACGCCAACTGACAGAGAAGGTTCGCTTTCTCGAAGCCGTTCCGTGATTGTGGCGGAAAGAGTATGCGACGGAGTCGGGCCTTCTGGAGAACGATCTTGGTAAAGGAGATTAGCAGCTGTTCCATTACCGTGAGCTTCGCCATTCGGAAGGATCCTTTCGGTGTATTCTACAAACGTGTACTCAGCCGAGTTGCTCTAACACTGACACACACGTGGATGAGGCTCGAACCAGGTTAGAGAGGCAGGATGAACGTCAAATAAGGTTTGCCGATCGCATGTGACCACACCTCACCATGACCACCCCGTTGTATACCTACCTAGCCAGCATGCTTTCAAACGGCTGTAGCACGCAAACGGTACTTTTCCGGACTTGGGTTCCTATTCAAAAAAATGGTTCAAATGGCTCTGAGCACTATGGGACTTAACATCTATGGTCATCAGTCCCCTAGATCTTAGAACTACTTAAACCTAACTAACCTAAGGACATCACACAACACCCAGTCAGCACGAGGCAGAGAAAATCCCTAAACCCGCCGGGAATCGAACCCGGGAACCCGGGCGTGGGAAGCGAGACCGCTACCGCACGACCACGAGCTGTGGACTCCTATTCAAAGTCCTAGAAGTTTGTAATAGGGATTTCCGAACACCCTGCATTAGTGATGTTATTGTAAGCCACGTATCATCAGGTTTGTTATGACTTTTATTAGGAATAATGACAGAATATTTATTACATGCAAATACTATAGCCACATGACTGTACCTTACCCTGCTGATATACATCGACCCACTGTAAACTGTCACCGTACAGACATATTATTTGAGCGTTGCCTGTTACCGTGTTTTTATAACGACTGTGTTTATGTTTTTGGAAATTGACACGTTTTGCTATTAAACAATTTATCAAAAGCAATTTCAGTTACATGACCTGTAAGCAATGTTTCTTATATGTAGCATGTTTTGTTCAATACGGAACATGCAGATTTTCGACATGTGTGTGCGAACAGACACAAAATAACGCCAAACGGTGTCACACATTTCACCGGTATAGTTGTAAGTAATCTAATAGCAGTCGTAATTTGCAAAATATAATTTCTAAAAGTTTTTTTCCTTTTTACCTTGTATTTGCTTGATGATGTTTGATACTGCAAGCATATGGAAATGACCACATTCCGAAGTTGGTCAGTAATGTAACACATCATGTAATAAAGTTAACCTGTATCTAAAATTTCTGGCACCTACGGTGAATATAAAAATGGTTTTATCATTCAAAAATTACTTCGAGGCAGCAGACCCGCACATGAAGAAACTAAAAAATACAACTACCGTGTCTTTCGAATGGAAGATAGACTTTCACACAAGCCCTTACTCTAGTTTACAATACAATCTTGCATTGTAACGTATTCCAAAGGTTTTCTGTGTATTTTTATTGTAATCGAGCAGTAGCGTAATTTTTCAATCAAAATGTTATGTCATTGTACTATGTTATTAACAGACACTTCATCAAGTGTTGTTCGTGACTAACTTATAGGTTAAGAATGTTTTAGTTTATAATACAGTCACAAATATTTTATTTTCTTCTTTTAGTCTCACTCCATTCTCAAGGACAACATTTTTACGCGGAAATTAGCTGGCCGGTGTGACCGAGCGGTTCTAGGCGCTTCAGTCTGGAACCGCGCGACCGCTACGGTCGCAGATTCGAATTCTGCCTCGGGCATGGATGTGTGTGATGTCCTTAGGTTAGTTAGGTTTAAGTAGTTCTAAGTTCTAGGGGACTGATGACCTCAGATGTTAAGTCCCATAGTGCTCGGAGCCATTTGAACCATATTCGGAAATTGGAAATTTGTGGTAAGGTCTTATGGGACCAAACTGCTGAGGTCATCGGTCCCTAAGCTTACACACTACTTAATCTAACTTAGACTAACCTACGCTAAGGACAACACACACACCCATGACCGAGAGAGGACTCGAACCTCCGCCGGGGCGAGCCGCACGGACCGTGACATGGCGCGTCACACCTCTCGGTTTTTATTCGGTCAGAAAATACTCATCTTCTAAACTGGTGGAAAAAATTGCAAATAATGTAACACGTTTATTACTTTACTAAGTTTTTCATTGCATGTGAATACTGTATTACAGCCACAAACATGTTACATATTTAAAGTGTAAGTGCAAATTCAGAAGTTCTTTTCACTAGCTTAGAAGATGAACATTTTCTATCCGAACAAATTAAATGTAAAACCCAAAAAACGTCAGTGCTAATCGAGTTGTAGCTCCGAAACGCTTTGTACTGGAACAGGAAAATAAATCTTTTTATACTACCTATGTCTTTGAATCACAATACGGTGGCGCTCAAAATCAGCAACTGCTTGTGTGCGTCCTCCGTTTGAAAATTGAACCACGTAATACTTTCTCCCACAAACCGTTTACGCTTCAGAAATTGATAACATTGAGGAATACTACGTGTTGTTTTCTTAGGGTTATACATTTGTGAAAAGACGCGTAATACGTAAAAAAATAAATAAGTAAATAAATAAATAAAAGGGAGTAGACCATCAGAAAACACATTTCTTTAAAATTCCCACCGTCCGCGGATCTAAAATAAAATTTTTCGAAACCAGATTGACGTTAATTGCTGTTTCGCATTAAAAATGTTTTGTAGTGTAAACAGCCACACTTCTGAAATTTCGATGGGTGAGGAAATGGCATGAAGCGAGGCTGGTGGTGGGTACAGTTCTTAGAGCTGAAGGGATGGCAGTTTTTCCCAGATGGTGAGACGGAGGCCAAGGACAGAATAGCATTTCGTTTCTCCTCTCAGAGAGGGCTCCATTACTGCACACGGAGGTGAGAAGATAAAGCACGGCCTCGACTGATCCCAAGTGGCTGGGTGGTAGTCTATCTGATGCGCGTCGCCCGCCGGACAAAGGGAACAATGGCCGACACCCCAGACCTCGGGGGAACACACCCCTTCGAATTTGTCTAATGCCGTAATAGGGCCCATTAGCATACCTGGCGCCCAGCACGCCTCCACCGAGTCCTAGGGGTGTACACCGACCCTCTTCTCGGCCGGCGTGGCCATCTGGGAGACAACCAACATCACTACTAATTTCTCACTCTCGATTTTTCCTTGTTTATTGCTAGACACGCGGTTCAAATGACAAGGGCACGTTTCGGTGGATTCCCTCTGTCTCTGAAATAGAACTTCCGCTTTTATTTGAGGTCACTACGCAGAAAAACAGAAAGAACGTTGTGCTGTTAGATGATGATCCGTTTGAGTCAAGGGAAAGTTCACAGAGGGACAGTTCGACGTTGCCCTTGATAATGGAGGCAAAACTTAATAAACATGAAGACTTCAAAAAAATGGTTGAAATGGCGCTGAGCACTATGGGACTTAATTTCTGAGGTCATTTGTCCCCTATAACTTAGAACTACTTAAACCTAACTAACCTAAGGTAACCACACATATCCATGCCCGAGGCGGGATTCGAACCTGCGACCGTAGCGTCGCGCGGTTCCAGACTGTAGCGCCTGGAACCGCTCGGCCACCCCGGCCGGCATCAAGACTTCTTAACAGGATGTATCGACCTGGTGAAAGCGTTCGTATATATATAAGGACCAAACAAATGAACACGAGACAGGTGGAAAAAGAGAGGAAAATGTTTATTATTTTAAAAATAATCGCCATAACTCTTATTCCGTATATCCCACTGTGAGACAAACACTACAAGAAGGCATTGATCGTCTTCTGTCACAGTTGGGATAAATGTATTAACATTTAGGGCGATTACTTTTGGAATAAACAGTTTCGTTACTTTTCTTCCATGTGTCTCTTGTATCTGACTTTCCTTTATAAAATAGTGCAAGATGTTTGAAACTGTTTGAAAAATAGGTATAACCTGTAGATGGTTAATATACAATAAGCACAAGAACCAAGAGGGAACAGTATGATTCGAAGGCCAAGGCAGACTGCCTCTTTTACCTTCCAACGAGTGCATCAATGAAGCAATTAAATTTAGGGTGAAAAGTTATCAATGGAAATATTCGCTGATGACATCGCTTTCTTCAGTTAAAGAGGAAGAATTACATGACCTATTGAATGGAATGAACAATGTAAAGAACAGAGAACACGGACTGCGAGTAAATCAAAAAGACGAAGTAATGAGACGTACCAGAAATGAGGTTAGTGACAATCTTAACGTCAAAACTGGAGAAAACGTAGTAGAAGTAGTGAAGGAATTCTGCAGCCTTGGAAGAAAAATAACTAATGAGGATCTGAGGAAGAAGCAGTGGCAAAGAGATCATTTGTCGCTAAAAGAAGCTTGCTAGTGTCCAAAATGTGCTCAGTTTCAGTGTACGTTTGGAGCACGACAATGCATGGAACGGAAATCATGAATGTGGGAAGACCATTAGAAAAAGAAAATTGAAGCTTTTGACGAGTGTTGTTATAGAAGTATGCTTAAATTAAGGGCTAATAATAAATGAGAGGGATCTCCGTAGAATCAGCGAGGAAAAGAATAGCTGGAGAAGTCTTATTTAGCTAGAAGTAGGGACGGTATGATACGACATTTGTTAAGACTTCAAGGAATAGTTTACAAGGTGCCAAAGGAAGTCGTAGAGGTCAACGATTCTAAGGAAAGACAGAAATTAGAATACAGCCAGCAAATAATCAAGGACGTTGGGTGCATGTCTTACTGGGGGACGGAGTGATGGTCCCAGGAAAGGGGTTGTGGCATATCGCATCAAATTAATCAAGACCGGTGGCCCACTCCTCTTGCCCGTCCCTCCCCCCTCTAAAGAAATTCCCCCCCCCCTCCCCCTACGACTGACTGTGTGGTTATCATAAACTGTTTTGTTTCGATTACTTCATTTGAGAAGTGAATAACCAAGAATTAAATCTGAAAGAAAATTCAGATAACACGATTCTTTCTACGCTACGTTGCTAATTCCACAGATTACAGGCTACTACAGTCTCTTATTCCTAGTATAGGAAAGTCATTCTGTTAACGTCAGAGTAAGTGCGACTTACAGTTTAATGGAAAAAAAATATTCTGAACCACGTGAGAAAAGCTAGCTTGAATTAAGAAAAGACAGGAGCAAAAATTTTTCAGCTCCCAGCCACTAAATTCATCTACTTTATGGGAATTACATGCGTTCTCAAGGATGCCTGTTAAGTTTAGTGATACAGAGACAGAACCTGCGTAAAGTAAACGACACCAGCAAGATGCTGCTGGCACAGCGCCCTTGAGGCAGCGACCACCCAGTCGGAACAGACCGTGCTCGGTTTGACGACGCCGTCGACAGGAGTCGCACTGGCTCAGCGAATAAATAATCTTGGCTACGAGATTATGTAACGCGGATATTCCTGTAAATGGCCAGGTGTTGCTGTTGTACTGAAGAGAGGTGATTTGCTTCCGAACACTTCAACAAGAAATCTACAGACTGGGAATGCGCAGCCTCATAGAAACGGTAAGAGTGTACAACGCATATTACATCACAGCAGTTGGATGAAAGCACTGACAATCACCGAACGGAGGTGACACCCAGGTTAAAAACTCTTGGAACGATATCGAATTTGTCGCTCCTATGAAAAGCCTCGTACGGCCGTGATGACGGAGGGGATGGAAGACTATTGGCCTGAAGGAGATACAGTTCATATATCCACAAAGTGTCACGTCCAATAAAATTACATCAGGAGTGATGGTAAACATCGAAATTTTATATTTTGAACAAACCCAAAAGTAAGGTCTCCTATTTTTTTATAAGTACATAGACCTGTTTATTTCTAAAATGGTTTACATCAGTTCGACATAATCACCACTTATGTCGATGCATTTTTGTAGATGCTGTGGCTCTTCCAAGCTGTTCAGAAACTTATGAACCTCTTCTTTCACCTCGCCGTCGGAGGTAAATCGCTTTCCGGCCATATGTCCTTTTAACCTAGGGAACAGGTGATAGTCACTGGGCGCCAAGTCAGGACTATAGGGTGGGTGGGTGATTATGTTCCACTGAAACTGTTGCAGGGGAGCAACTGTTTGCCGAGCGATGTACGGGCGAGCGTTGATAAGGAGACTGTGTACGACCTTGCTCAACATTCCTCTTCTCCGGTTCTGAATTGCCCGTTTGAGTTTTTTCAGGGTCTGACAGTGCCTGTCAGCGTTAATTGTGGTCCCAGTGGACATAAAGTCAACCAACAATACCCCTTTCCGATCCCAAAAAACGGTTGTCATGACTTTACCGGCAGACTGTTTTTGCTTGAATTTCCGCGGTTTTGGCGAAGAAGGATGCCGCCACTGGCGTGATTGTTGCTTGCTCTCAGGTGTAAAGTGATATGCCCAGGTTTCGTCACCCGTTACAATTGAGTCCAGAAAGTTGTCCTGTTCGGCTGCAAGGCGGTGAAGAAATGAGCGGGAAGCATCAACTCGTTACCGCATATGGTCCTCAGTCAGCATGCGTGGCACCCATCTTGCACACACCTTCCGGTAGTGCAATGTTTCCGTTAAAATTCTGTGAGCGGTGCTTCGCGAAACCCCAGCAGCCAACGTGCAGAGATCATCCAGGGTGATCCGCTGATCTTCACGCATGCTTTACTCAACCTTCAACACCGACTCCTCAGAAACTGACGGTCTCCCACTCCTTTATTCGTCGTGAATTTCGGTCCGACCAGCTGCAAACTCTCTACACTACTTACGAACATTTTTGACACCCATGCACGACTCACCATACAATTCCGTCAATTGGCGATGGATTTCAATCGGCGCAGTGCCCTTTGCGTTCAAAAACCGAATAACTGCGCGCAATTCGCCCTTGGCGGTAACACCCAACGGGAGCTCCATTCTAAACGGCTGTCAAGTCAAGACTGAGCGCCTCAGCGCGGCGTGCGCATGTTTACACACAGCGTTTGAAGCACTGTTCATAACAGTGTGGCCAACTGCCACACAAACAGAGTTCTGTACTTATAAAAAAATAGGAGACCTTATTTTGGGATTACCCTCGTATATATCCACTGTAGTACACGGCTCAATCATATTAGCATGATCACCGCCTATGTTCAAAGTCACAGACGGTACGTGGCCGCACTAGCGGTAGAGGATATAAAAAGCGTGTTGGGGGGACACCGGAAAATAGTGCAGTCATTGTCGTGATGCGGAAACGAAGCGATTTGATTCAAATGGCTCTAAGCACTATGGGACTTAACATCTCAGGTCATCAGTCCCCTGGACTTAGGACTAGGTAAACCTGACTAACGTAAGGACATCACACACATCCATGCCCGAGGAAGGATTGGAACCTGCGACCGTAGGAGCCGCGTGGTTCTGGACTGAAGCGATTAGAACCGCTCGGCCACAGCGGCCGGCTTTAGTTGTACGAAAAGAAATTTAATAACGATATTATAATTACAGTTCATGTGGAACAGTAGAGCTGTATAAAATTGCCACTGATATCGATACATCCGCCTCACCGCGTAGGAAGGATGTGGCTGGCTTCAGTGTATAAACTCCTTCGTCGCTGACGGATACAATTTTCTGCAGTGTGTTGCACTTGCTTGTCACGAGCGAACCTCTGTCCTTTCAGAGATTGTTTTAAGGAGACGAAGATATGCGATTCACTTGGTGTGATATCGGGGCTGTGAGGAGGATGTTCCAGGCCTACCCATGGAAATTTTCGAAGGAGCTCGAGAGTCTTCTTGGGCATACATTCCGCCTCGTAACGTTGACTCCGCAGGGATACCGTGCACCGTGCACTGCTCTCCGTACACCTCTTCCATCCTGTGATAAATCTGTGAAGGATGCAGCCCTTCCGCGCGAGGGAATTGCATAACCAACCATTCTTAGTGCTGATCGAGAGGATTCTATCACGCAACGAACTGCGGGAGCAACTCTCCAGAAGTGAGGAAATTGCTGCAAAGCCGTTAACTACGCTTGTGTAACTGGGAATACCAGCACGTCATCTCTCGGTAAAAACACCTATCCACTAGGATCATCTATGTACAGCGCCGCTACAGCAAACGTCTCCTTTTCAATTGGGCGTACCTCTGTCCAGTCTCATTAACGTATGAATAGCCTGAATAACTAACTTATGCAACGCGGACAGCCGCGAGACGCCGGCCGGTGTGGCCGTGCGGTTCTAGGCGCGTCAGTCTGGAACCGCGAGACCGCTACGGTCGCAGTTTCGAATCCTGCCTCGGGCATAGATGTGTGTGATGTTCTTAGGTTAGTTAGGTTTAAGTAGTTCTAAGTTCTAGGGGACTGATGACCTCCGCTGTTAAGTCCAATAGTGCTCAGAGCCATCTGAACCATTTGAACAGCCGCGAGACGTGCAGGAAGAGAGTCAGAGGTACCGAGGGGAATGTGGAACCGTGGCGTCTCCAGTACTGTGGCCAGCTGCGCTACGTTTCTCGCCTGAGGATCCATGACGAGAACAACTTGGTCGAGGCGGACTCACAGATTCTAGACTGGATTTAAATCCAGGGAGTTTGGTAGTCTGGTGCTCTTCGAGCCACGCTCTTACACAGCGAGCTGCGTGACGCATTGATTGTCCTGCTGGTAGATGCTACCGTGGCGAGGAAAACCTAACTGCATGTAGGCGTGCACATTTTCCCCAAGGATAGATGCATACTTGTGTTGATCCTCTATCCCTTCCACAATGATCAGATCACCTAGAAAAAGCCACAAAGACATTCCCCAAAACATAATGCTTCTAGTACAGTTGCAGGATGTTTGCTTTCAGACGTCTCACGCCGTACAAGTCAACAGCCATCTGTCCATTCAATGGAAGTCCAGTAGCGCTAATGGTGTTCAAATTCCATCCAGCCTACGAAAGGCAGTCAGCATGGGTGCGTGAACTAGGAGCCTGCTGCAGAGACCCATACGCAGCAACTTTCACTGAACGGTCCTTGACGAGACACTTTTGGTAGCCCCTTCGTTAATCTAGGCCATCATTTTCTCAACATTTGCTCGTCTATTCGCTCGTACACACCTCCACAGCCGTCGTTCACCTGCCATCTACAGCCTGTGGTGCATCACAGTTGCCTCGGCGCCAGTTTTGGATAGCGCCTTTTTGCTAAGGCAGCACGCTAACAGTTTACAAACTTTGCCTTCTGGAAGTACTTCTACTGGCCCGAAAACCAATGATCACGCCCATTCGGACATCAGATAAATCGCTATTACCCTATTACCTATGGAATGTAGTCGAATTAAGTCGGGTGATGCTGAGGGAATTAGATTAGGAAATGAGACACTTAAAGTAGTAAAGGAGTTTTGCTATTTGGGGAGCAAAGTAACTGATGATGGTCGAAGTAGAGAGGATGTAGACTGGCAATGGCAAAGAAAGCGTTTCTGAAGAAGAGAAATTTGTCAACATCTAGTATAGATTTAAGTGTCAGGAAGTCGTTTCTGAAAGTATTTGTATGAAGTGTAGACATGTATGGAAGTGAAACATGGACGATAAAAAGTTTAGACAAGAAGAAAATAGAAGCTTTCGAAATGTGGTGCTACAGAAGAATGCTGAAGATTAGATGGGTAGATCACATAACTAATGAGGAGGTATTGAATAGACTTGGGGAGAAGAGGAGTTTGTGGCACAACTTGACTAGAAGAAGGGATCGATTGGTAGGAGATGTTCTGAGGCATCAAGGGATCACCAATTTAGTATTGGAAGGCAGCGTGGAGGGTAAAATCGTATAGGGAGACCAACAGATGAATACACTAAGCGGATTCAGAAGGATGTAGGTTGCAGTACGTACTGGGAGATGAAGCAGCTTGCACAGGATAGAGTAGCATGGAGAGCTGCATCAAACCAGTCTCAGGACTGAAGACCACAACAACAACACGCTATTACAACAACGACTGCACTGTTTCCCGTCCACCCTCCACCCTCTCCGCTCGCCCCACGACACGCTTTAAATACTCTCCAGTTCTAGTGCTGCCACCAGCCGTCTATGACTGGTATTACACGTTGACTGAGAACGTAGTCCGTGGTCACGTTATGTGACTGGACCGCGCATTAACACTAACCTCTCTCACTTAATGAATCCAGGAACGATTGTGTAGCCAATTTTAAAGATTTACTGCCATAGATCTGGCCTGATTTAGCAACATAAAGGCTTTCTTAATCACTCTGATTTATGGTCCTAGCTTAGATGATAACCCGATCAGAGAATCCATATCAGAGTATTGTCCAAGACTGTGGAGCGTTATCGATAATATCAGACAACTTAAACACGTTAAATGATCCCCTGTCCTTTGTCTTATAGGTCCTTACGAGTCTGTTAGATATTGCTCACGGAGGAAACTTATTTCGAATGTGAATACATTAACGTCACCCGCTGTACGACAGCTGGAGGTCTCGCCGGATACATTACAAGGGTATCTGCGCCTAACAAGTTATAAACGCTCCCAGCCTGCAAGTAATGACAGGTGATTTGCATGCTGCGAGGCTCCACGCGGCTCGACATGTTCACTGGTTGTGGCCGTCGTCACCCGTCATGCGCGCCTACTCTGAGCGACACTTGCCATGAGCTGTCGCACACCATTTCAGAGACGAGTTCGCGTGTGGTCGTTCCGCGAGCTCTTCTGACAGTACTAGCAGTAGCAATGGCGGCAGTAGTCGTTACAAGTTTTATTTATCCGTAGATCTCTTTTACAAGCAAATTTAAATGTCTTGGTGTTACAGGGTACGAACAACAAAAGTACAGTACTTCATCCACACATCAAAAAAAGTTTCGCATCACCTTGGTTCCGAGAGTTCCGGAACCTGTAAACAAAATTGGAATACAGATCAACATAAAAATCATTTCCGCCCTTTTTATTGCTCATGATGGTTCAAATGGCTCTGAGCACTATGGGAATTAACATCTGTGGTAATCAGTCTCCTAGAACTTAGAACTACTTAAACCTAACTAACCTAAGGACATTACACACATCCATGCCCGACGCAGCATTCGAACCTGCGACCGTAGCGGGCACGCGGTTCCAGACTGAAGCGCCTAGAACCTCACGGCCACACCGGCCGGCTATTGCTCATGAAAACCACACGTTGCATGTTGTACCAACCACATAGCGAGACCTTCAGAGGTGGTAGTCCAGATTCCTATTCACATCGGTACCTCTAACACCAAGTAGCACGTCCTCTTGCTTTGATGCATGCCTGCATTCGTCGTGGCATACTATCCACAAGAACATAAAGGCACTGTTGGTCCAGATTGTCCCACTTCTCAAAGGCGATCCGGCGTAGATCTCTCAGAGTGGTTGGTGGGTCACGTCAACCATAAACAGACATATTCGATCTATCCCAGGCATGGTCGATAGGGTTCATGTATGGAGAATATGCTGGCCACTCTAGTCGAGCGATATCGTTATCCTGAAGGAAGTCATTCACAAGATGTACACGATAGGGGCGCGAATTGGTGTCCATGTAGACGAATGCTTCGCCACTATACTGCCGATATGGTTGCACTATCGGTCGGACGATGGCATTCACGTATCGTACAGCCGTTACGGCACCTTCCGTGGTCATCATCGGCGTACGTCGGCCCCACATAATACCACCCCAAAACAGCAGGGAACCTCCACCTTGCTGCACTCGCTGGACAGTTTGTCTAACGCGTTCAGCCTGACCGGGTTGCCTCCAAACTCGTCTCCGAAGATTGTCTGGTTGACGGCGTATGCGACAACGTGATGAAAATCCTTAGCAGTCCATTCGGAATGTTGTTGGGTCCGTCTGCACCACTGTGCATGGTGTCGTGGTTGCAAAGATGGACCTCGCCATGGATGTCGGGAGAGAAGTTGCGCATCATGCAGCCTATTGCGCACAGTTTGAGTCGTAATACGACGTCCTGTGGCTGCACGAAAAGCATTATTCAACATGGTGGCGTTGCTGACAGGGTTCCTCCGAGCTGTAATCCGTAGGTAGCGTCATCCATTGCAGTAGCAGCGCTTGGGCGGCCTCATCGTGGCATGTCATCGACAGTTCCGATCTCTCTGTATCTCCTCCCTGTCCGAACAACATCGCTTTGGTTTAATCCGAGACGCCTGGACACTTCCCTTGTTGAGAGCCCTTCCTGGCACAAAATAACAATGCGGACGCGATGGAACCGCGGTATTGATCGTCTAGGCATAGTTGAACTGCAGACAACACGAGCCGTGTACCTCCTTCCTGGTGGACTGACTGGAACTGATCGGGTGTCGGACTCCCTCCGTCTAATAGGCGCTGCTCATGCACGGTTGTTTACATCTTTGGGCGGGTTTAGTGACATCTCTGAAGAGTCAAAGGGACTGTCTCTGTGATACAATATCCACAGTCTATCTCCAGGAGTTCTGGGAACCAGGGCGATGCAAAACCTTTTTAGATGTGTTTATATACGCGGGCCGGCCACGGCGTGCCGAACTTCACGTGTGCAGCGCGTGTGGGCCGCGGGCGGGCCAAGGCCCGGTCTGTCATTCGGCTCTGCTCGGTCGTTCTCGGAAGTACCCGGAACAGCGCGACATTTCAGTTAGCATTTCGGTGCGGCATTCTGCGGTCGGCACAACGCTCTGAGTTCGGCAGAATCGTGGAGTCAGCGCTGTTTGTCCTTCGCTATTTGTTCGCAGTATGAGGCACATTCACAGGTCCAGTGGCTGCACAAAAAGAGGCAGTTTAGCGATCTGTTGTCACAATCCTCTAAAATGAATGGGAACGACAGAAGAGAGGTGTGAGGGTTCTCAGTTGGAATTAGCGACGCGTATTGTCCGCAGCTCGTGGTCTTGTGGTAGGCGTTCTCGCTTCCCACGCACGGGGTGCCGGGTTCGATATCCGGCGGGGTCAGGGATCTTTTGTGCCTCGAGATGACTGGGTGCTGTGTCGTCTTCATCATCATCATTCATCCCCATTACGGTCGGAGGAAGGCAACGGCAAAGGACCTTGCCTAGTACTGCGGTGCGGGTCTCCCGCATCGTCCCCTACGCTCCTCGGGGTATGGGACCTCATCATCATCATTGTTTATTTGCTACGAAACAACATTATAGTACCATGCAGAAAGAATTTAAACTTATAGACTACGATGAAAGAGCAAAAAATTACGATTGACAGATGGGATTCATTGTTCTATACACCAAGAAGCACTATGTGCTAAATTTGTAAGCATGGAGAATTTGAAGAAATTGGTGGTACGAGTAGTAAATTTCTGAAGTCGCACCCCTTATTCTATTTTCAGTTGCAATAGTTTTCAATGGAAATGAAAGAGAAGTGTGTTGGTTAAGTCAAATGGCATGCGTGGAACGATTTTTCGATTAAATCTCGCTATTTATGAATTTATGAAGAAAAAAAAGAGTGCAGGAACGAAAATTAAGCATGTGGAATGGATTGTAGACTTGCATTTTAAGTGGACTTGACAGAACACTGCCCACAGTAAAACATTTCAAGGTAACTTCTTTTTGATTTGATGGGGATGCATTTAAAAAGAAAATAGCCTTGTAGAAAGGGCACATACTGAAAAAGACAGTCCAGTCCCCTAAGCTCACTGGTGCCAAAGAAAGTGAGAGTTCTGAAGAATTTATTGTGGCCTTGCAAGAATTACAACTATAGTTTTATGAAGG
Organism: Schistocerca piceifrons; assembly: GCF_021461385.2. NCBI lineage: Eukaryota > Metazoa > Arthropoda > Insecta > Orthoptera > Acrididae > Schistocerca > Schistocerca piceifrons. Next base: position 452,237,710 of record NC_060144.1, on the reverse strand, counting down.
TTTTGAGGACAGTGTCAGTCTTACACCCGTTTTCGAGCTGTTTTGGACACAGTTTGACATTTCAGTTGAAAAGACCCATATCTAAGTGCAGATATAACTGATTGACCTGCATGGTAATTCTAGCTTTAATTAAAAGTCTTTTTATGTTAAAACTGTCCAGGATGTCTACACTGCTATTCTCCGGAAGATGTTCCAAGTCTCAATAATGACGATGCAAAAGTGCTACAATATTTCGAGCGACATATTTGTGTGAAAGACTTATTTCGACTATAAAATCAAATAAGTAATGACTACGTGGTAATCTGAGTGCGAAACTCTGTGCAGTTGTCTATGTCTGCCCACATGTCTTCAGTTTGTACCAGATAAATATTATATTATGTCTTCAGCGCGCCAAAAGTAATTAATTAATACTGAAAACTTGTTTCGTTTGTGACCTATGTTGTTGAGATATGTGAAATATAAAACCAAGTCATACGCAGTACGACTGTACTGCCGTTTAAGTGCGGCGCGTTCGCTGTTTTCCCCTCTTCACCTTCCTCGCGCTCTGCGTGGCGGCACGGAAAACGTGAAGTGAGGCTGAGCTCTTTGGTACTAGGGCCTGGGCATGGCCCGTCAGCCAAAATCTTGCCACCCCTGATATATACGGACATTTACATACTTGCAGGTCAAGAATGACAAGGCTAGGACAGTTCGCCAGCCATGGCCTTATAGCAACAAACATTCCGACATTTGCTTGAAATAATTTAGGGAAACCACGGAAGAGCTAAATCAGGATGGCTGGATGAATATTGGAGCCTATACCCTCCCGCTCTGTTAAATCGGTGCTACCTCATTCAATTTACTCCTAGTGTACGCTACAGTTTTATAAATGGATTATTTTATAATGTAAAAGGTTTATGCTACACTGTCCATTCATTTCTCACTCCCAGCCACTGCACACACTACACAAACTATCCAAACATCATTTCATAACACAGCACACACTATCAGTTGATGTTAGGATCATTTTGTGTGCTGCAACATCCCATTTCCTAACCGTAAATCTGAATCAGTATCCTCTAAAACAATGAGATGTTAGTATTGTACATTGCACAGCTATGGAAGATAAAAAAGAAAAGAAGGAAAAAATATAATACGGGAGTGTTATGTGGAATAAGTTATCTTTATTACCATTTATTTATGTTACATTTTTGACCAAACCCTTGCTCTATGTTATCCCATGAATCATTCAATATATAGAATATATTTGCTTCATAGATACTTCTTCACTGCCTTTTGTAAATAAGTTTGTTTTATCAGTGTCTTTAATCTCCTTTGTTACGTATTGTAAATTTTAGTGTCTTGGTAGAAAATGCTGTTTTGAGTTTTATGTTTATGCTTTTTTGTTAAATGTAAGTTCAGTCCAGATCTTGCCCCATGGTAATGGACAGAACTGTTTGTGCAGTAATTTACATAGTTATTTGTGATGTGTACAACTGGTTGGTAAATGTACTCACATGGTGCAGTTAAAATCCCCACAGTTTTGACCGGATCTTCACAATGAGTTCGACTACAGATTTTTGGTTCTTATTCTTACGGCCCTTTTCTGAAGATTGAAAACTGTTCTTATTTTGTGCATTTGCTACCCAGGGAAGAATGTGACAGCTAGTATCTGAGTGTACATATGAATAGTATGTAACTAAAAGATGCTGGCTGTTACACATCCTGATGACAGGACACTAATGGCATAGCATGCTGATGTTCTGTTTACAAGTGCTTTTGTGTGCTCACACCACTCCAACTGATAATGAATATTCACTCCTAGAATTATTGCTTTTGCATATGTTACATTGTCTATACAAAAGCCATCTACATTACTTGAATATTTGATTTCCCTTCTTCAAACTGAAATTGATGGCATCTGTTTTCTTAATGTTCAATGTTACATTACTGTTTATCGACGAAGTTAAATTTCATTGAGGGTTTCATTTGCTTTATTTGCAAGGAATTCTCTTTTTTTCTCAGTGGCTGTAATATTGTTATCAACAGAGAAGAGAATTTTTCCCCTTGATTATCATTGCACTTAAATTTATTGATGTGTATCAGGGACAGTATTGGTCCTAATATGCTACGAGAGACAGAAAATTTTTAGAATATCATGGTTCTACAAACTAATCAAATATGTTTATATTTGGCAGATACTTTCTGATGTTTTACTAGTTGATCGCCTTGTGCTTTGTTCGATTTCCTTTTATATTTCGTTAATTATCATCGATTAAAGATACTGTATGCACCGAAAAATGAAGTTGACCAGAAAACATTATTTCTGGGCTACGACTTTTTACTATTTTAAATTAGCATTAACACCTAAACAATAGGAAGAACAGCAGAGAAGCAGTTGACAAAGAAGATCTATCAAAAGTAACAATTCATAATAGGTACAGCAAATTCAAATGAGATCAGTGTTTTATTAGTGTTGAACTACGTGGAGGATGCCCAAGAACAGTTGTTACTAATGAAAATATTGCCACTGATCGAGCAATGTTTGAAGAAGTTCGACGGACATTTTGTTAAATTATTTGAGTGACAGTGGACATTGGTATGAGTCAAACTCAAAATATTTTATTTTGCAGCAACAATTGCGACTGAGAAAGCTCTGTTGTCGAAGGATTCCAAGTAATCTGGCTTTCGATTTCAAACAGCAACACATTGATTGGTACAAGAAAACTCTGTAAAATCTCCAAGACGGCACTTCACATTCACTATACTTTGTGCAAACGAAATGAAGACATGAGCTGCCATTGGCACTGAATCACATCAACGGGGAATGTTGAAAATTTGTGCCGGACTGGGACTGGTACCTAGATTTTTCTGTTTCTCGTGAACGGTTGCCTTGGCCGCCTCAGCCATACGGACATGGTCCCAGACCAAGTCAGATTTCCAACTTACCCACGCACTACCGACACGGTCCCTGACCGAGTCAGATTTCCAACTTACCCACACACTACCGACACGGTCCCTGACCGAGTCAGATTTCCAGCTTACCCACGCACTACCGACACAGTCCCTGACCGATTCAGATTTCCAGCTTACCCACGCACTACCGACACAGTCCCTGACCGATTCAGATTTCCAACTTACCCACGCACTACCGACACGGTCCCTGACCGAGTCAGATTCCCAAGTTACCAACCCACTATTGACGTAGGTCCCCTGCCCATTCGCTGTCATTACTCGCAGCATGTAGCTGATTCCCATAAAAGGTCCCACATGTTGTGCATACGCATTGAAGGGATCAGTGCAGTGGAGGTAAGAAGATGGTTGCTAGCGTTTTTTTCTAAAACGGATCAGATTGTTACTGCAGCATTAGGAGATAACCGTATCATTTCTGCCAGTTGGTACACAAGTGCCTGTTTATCGTAAATTTCTTAAAAAATTTTTGCATCACAACAATGCATCATTACATACATCAAAACTAACAACTATGTGGATGCCCTAAAGGTCAGAACCATGGGCCATCCAGCATACAGCCCTGACCTAGCACCAGGCGATTTCTTTTTGTTTCCGAAAATGACAGATAAAATGCGTAGAATCAGTTTTTCGTCATCAGATGAAGCAGTGAAACACTATATAAGACGTGGTTTCTGCAGTGCCTTGGGAAGTGTGGCATGATTGCTTTCAGAACTAGTTTCATAGAATGCAAAAAAATTTATTTGTGTTAAAAGGAAACATTTTGAAAAACAATAGAATTATTCAGATTTTTTAAACTAATCCTAGTTTGATTTCATTAAATTTTAGCTTAACCTTCATACGAAACTCCACGAGTGTGCCGGAGAAGCGTCTTTAGCATGCTTAGTACGCCAGTGGTGTTTACAATACTTGCGAATAATTCATATCGATCATGTGGTCCTAGTGCCAAAGAGGTCAAGTGCAGAGTGTGTCGCATTATATACCAGTCGCGTGCTGTGTCCGTTCTGAGCGTCAGAGCCGGTTTTCGGTAGCTGTGTCCAGCCTAGTGATGATGGGTCAGCCTTTTTGTGGTCAATTTAAATGGGTTGCTATGGGAGACGA